>NC_085139.1:298393666-299639801 GCF_024139115.2 Armigeres subalbatus | reverse complement strand
TGTCATGGATAGTGCTTGCAGGCTCTATAAAATCATTTCTTGCATCAAATGAAGAAAAATTCCTTAATATTCTCAGTTTCATCTGAGTTTACACTTTCTAACTCTTTCTTTATGTCAGCAACGAATCTTGTTCGGCAGTGTGGATAGTGCTTACCAGGCTCTAGAAAATCATTCTTGCATCCAAAACAGAAAAGTTCCCAACATTTTTATATTGCCTGCCTATATCCTTCCTATTTCACTTTTAATCCCATATCTAATGTTGTTTTGCAGCCATGCTATCATGGTGCTTGTAATTCGGATATTGTATCTGCTGCTTTTGGATCCACCCGGATCGAACGTCCTCTTAAAGACGCACCAACCCAATCGGAGGTTGGACTTCTTTCCATGGGATCCACCAGATTAAACGCCCTCTCAGGGAACGCACCAACCCACTTGGAGATTGGATTTCTTCATATCATCCATTTTTATGGCGCTTCTAAATACAGCCTTTTTCCAAATCAAAAAATCGTTCTATTCCACAAAATTCTCAGAATCATTTCAGTTCACACTTTATTATTCCCGTTCACACTAGCCTCGCCAAATGGCTAAATTGTAAACTATGATCGAATCTTCAATAAAAATGTTTCCGCTCTCCAGACATCTTCGTTACAAAGATGTCAAGCCTCAAAATCTCATAAATTTTGAAAAATCTTTACAAACGGTGTTTTTTTTGCTCCTACTTTTAAATAGGCCAAATGGCTGAATTCAAAAAGGAAAACTATTTGCTTCATTGCCATCAATATATATCAAAACAGTATTAATTCAATAAGTAATTCTATTAAAGCCCTTTTATATTATCACAATAGACAAAAATCACGCTTCAGCCCTGTAGAACAATGAATTGAAACCAATGATTAAAATGTCATAAACGCCCACTCAAACTTTTCTTCGTAAGGCAAAATTAAACGAAAAATGGAAACAACTTACGTACGCGATCCAACAAGATTCAATCCGTCATTTGAAATGGCATCAGCCATACATGAAATCACTTTTCACACACACTATTTTTCTCAATTTTCGCTTGGTTGCGCACAAGCAAAAATAATAAATTTAGAAGGCACCATTGCAGGAGCGCGTCATTACCCGACTATGCCATTGTCAGGTTCTCTCTTTTTATTTAAATAATTGAACACATAATTCACCATCAATTATCACTTTTTGTTGTCTTTTTTTCAAATTCATTTTTTCTATGTTGTTACATCCATCCACTAATGCGTTCGTCACAAAACTGACTACCCCCAACGGACATGTACTCATTTCATGTCTTCCCGCGAGCAACCTTCTACCTTTTTACGCTCCATAACATGTCTCTCTCATGTGGGTCGTCAAAATTCAAAGTTTGGCTGGCACTCTAATAATTTGTCTAACAAATTCTACAAACAACACCGATGTTAGTTTTAATTATACAATTGAATAATAATCTATTAACTTCTTTAAATATGATCCTACTTTTCAAATGTATTGATTTTATTATATTCTCAGCATTCTTATATTATTTCCTACACTGTATAAAAACGTAAATAAAAAAATAAAAATATGTTGGAGATCAGCAAAGCATGCTCTTCATGTTAAACTATAAAAAACCTCATATTTTTCTTTGCTAAACAACCCAACGACCTCGGCCCAACTAACGAAATTCCAGTTTTTTAGTTACGGTCAACTGACAGCTCCATTGAACACGTGTATTTCGGCATGAACATCACAAATGATGTCCAGTGACCGCCCAATCCCGTTTTCCGTGTTTACATTGAATTTTTGACCTACAGGTTTGCTTTTTGGTTGGGCCATTGCCCAACCAGCGAAAACCCAACTAAAAGTGACCCAAGTATTGAGATCCCAACCCAGCCGAATCCCGACTGTATACCCCTAAACAACCCCAATTGGGTTGTTTATGAAAAAAAAATATGAGGTTTTTATAGTTTAACGCCATGAAGAGCATGCTTTGCTTTGATCTCCAACATTTTTATTTTTATTTTGTATGTAAACCCTTTATTTACGTTTCTATACAACAAACAATAAATCATTTCCCAATCGATAGAATGACACTAACATGCATAGAATGACAGTTGGCCCATGCAGCATAAGAATACAAATTTTTAGTCCCATATAAATTTAAAATGCAAATTAAAAATAGTTCCCGGTGCTCAAAAATTCTAAAAAATTGGGATAAAGGTCCAGTTTTTTATGCAGATTCAGAATATGTAAAACATATGTACCCCTAAACAACCCAATTTGCATTTTAAATTTATATGGGACTTAAAATTTGTTCTTATACTGCATACTGGGCTAACTGTCATTCTATGAATGTTGAGTGTCATTCTATCCAGTTGAAATGAAGCTTATATACTACCCTGACGTAAATAAAATATTGGGGAAATTTATAAGTTATGCCTTATAGAACACCAAGAGTTCATTTATAATCGTTTTACATAAGGCTCTTACAAAGCTCATATAATCCTTCGTATAGAAAAACGATAACTATGCCTTATATGAATTCCAAAATAAATCCTTATGAATAAAAATCATAAGGTAATTTTATGGACTGACATGTATTTCATCCAAAAGAAAAGAAAATATTAACTGATTTTTTTACTTTCATTCAACCGACATCGATCAATTTTCAATTTTGTTTGAATAAAATTCCAGATAAATAATTAATACGATGATTAAAGTACCGCGGTTCAGGACAGGATGCCCTACTGTGCAGATTGGATCTTAAACGGAAGTTGCAACAAAAACACCAGCTCATTATAGATAGAAAAATATTGGGTGTGTGTCGTGTCTGCTGGGATTAAATTCGGAACAGTTCCGCTGATTGCTTCGGTTATTATCCATTATGTCGCTTTGAAAGACTCCGATGTTTACATCATTTAAAATCAACTCGCATGAACACCATAATTGCTTTGAACACATGTGTATTTATTGGTCTGTGGCAACAAAGACAACTTTCCAATTACCAGAACCGTAGCCCTGATGGATCTAACAGGTACGGCAATGTCCCGAGGTTGGAGGTCACACATAAGAACCTGCTGAACTTTGGCTTCGTGCTACATGAAACAGTCCCGACACGGGTCACTATGGTGCAGAACATCAGCTAGATCAGCACACATCATTGCACCCCGATCGATGAAACTGCTTTTTTATGAAGAATCTCGGTATAATCTACAATGCACAATGCGACAATTAGATGTATCTGGAGTGCAGGACCTACCTGATAAAAACAAGCCTGGGATCAAGTGTGAGGTGGATCTGATAATGAGGGTGGCGTCTGCACGACGGATGAAATTATTTTTCACGAGATCTACAAGCTGCAACAAGGTGAGTTCTATTTTGCATTCGTTATTACTAAATGTGACCAATATGTGCTGATTAAGCTGGTTCCATAATAATTTTCAGGTATCGATATACAGAAGCTACAAAAGTGACGGAGGATTTAGTCGCTGGTACGACAATTTCTACTAAGAACGCAACAATTTGGACTCGAAGAGGTGTGCGTTTCTCCAGGTCTGATTGAATAATAATGTATTAGAAGAAGATACCCGATACATTGCATCCACTTCCATCACTCGTGAGACAGAGTTGGTGAGGGATCAATGGACTTAGTCAAGGTCTTGCGCTTACTAGAATAGTGCTGGTACTACATGCACCATCGTTAGCCCACCCACATCTTCACTTCGTAGAATTTGAAGCAACTCATCTCTTCCACTGCCTTCATTCTTTATCATCTATACACTGGTAATGGTGTCAACATGTATCGCTAACGTCAATGAATTCAACTTAACCTAAAGTATAATGTGGTAAGCAGGAAAATACTGGGTTTATTGCCGGACTATACCTACTTTATGTATTTCTAATATGTTTTAGAAGTTGGCTGAACCACCAATGAGGAACATGTCTGTATGAAGTGATCAAACCTATATGCTTGTGGACCGTAGTGAAGAATCTAATCTCTTCCAGAACCAACGGGTAAGTTATTATCGGTGGGATAAGTGCATATTGATGAGTTTTGCCTATAAATATAATTTTAAATATGGTGCGCTAGTTGATCAAATTTGTTTCATTAATGATCAAATAATTGCACCACCTGATTGTGAATTCGCATGTACAGTATTACATTCAACCAAGGATGGTTTAGAAATTTAGGTTCGATCATTTATTAGCTTGTCAAAAACTCGTATCAGATGCTGAATTTCAAAATATGTGATGGATTTTCTATAACTCTTTCCCGCAGTTCGTTGCTTGAATTCAAGATCAAATTCCACCAGTTCAAAAATGTATGCGCTAATTGGAATAACATTTACTAAATTATAACAAAATTACAATCATTTAAAACAACAGAGTTGTCCGAATTATTAAGTGATCCATTTAACCAAGATAGTTTTTTCAAAGTAACTTTCTACTTTGTCATCTAAAGTATCATAGTACTTGTAGCACATGTCTTGCATTAATATAAAACAGTATTGCGTTTTAATGCTCCATTACTTGTACCTTCGGTACTGCCCTTCTACGAATATCCCATGTTACCATTGATGTAAAAATCCAAACTCTAGTGGCGATTCGTTTTGTGTTCTGGAAATGTGTATTCTACCCTCCCTACTTTTCAAAAATATTTGTTAAATTTTCAGATCCAATCGATTCTGACATTAGTGGGACAAATCCCAAGTAACCGAAAGTTCCTTTAAGAGTTCGTTTTTCGCTTAAGCAGCTCAGTGAAGCTGATTAAGCGAAAACACACTCATAAAGGAACTTTAATTACCAAGAGATATTGACGTTGAATTTTTATTTCAATGAGTCACATCGGACAGTTTCGAATATCTAAATAAGATGGCAATTGTACTGCATATTAACTACCTATCCATAATATGGTACAAGTTATAATGCCCGATTATTATGTCACCTTGTACCATGCTGGTACAACAGCAGATCCGTTGTATAAGTATTCACTAGTGTATTTCTACTTCTTCTATGGCACTTCAAATTCCACCTTGTTGACATCACACTTGTCATGCATTCAACCTTAGTATTCTGTTAGCATTTTTTTCCAGAAATAAAGTTAATGCTTTCCTCTACCGCCATCGCATGAGTATGTATCTTGTTGTGGCAAGACAAGTACAATGGATACACTATGTCCAGGGTGCCGAAAATGTTTCGCACCGAAAACTTGTTCTAGACCGGACTCGCAAGAGCCTTTGCTCGCAAGGTTAACTGGAGACTACACTAGGATTACATCAGTGATATATCTTGGTAGAAGTTACCCACAAGTCTGTCTATTAGTACCTATTACTTTTTGATGTCAGAAGTAAGTTGGTAATCTGTAGCAAAAAGTAACAACTTCAAGTGGTGGTGATTAAATTAGAGGCGTGATAATTTAAGTCTTTTAGTGGTGATTACCGCATAGCCCTCAACCTGGTTTAGGCACTAGGTTTTAGATTTAGACCGAAATTCGTGCAATCGATGTCGAATCAGTCCGATGCCTGTGAACTAATACAAATATTTGATAATGAGATAGTGTACTACACACCTAACATTTATATATTTTTTATATTTTCAAGAGTTTCTGGTGGCTGTGAGATTTTCTTTGAGCTGATGTTCCATTTTACCATTTACGTAATAGTAGGCATTAATAGAGTGATCTCCGCTTGCTCATCACAAGGGCGTTCGGCGTTAACGACGATATGCATAAGAATACAGAAGTTGCATAATAGCGAGGCCTAGACGATCCACGCATAAACCGTTGAGAACAATATGTTTTGCATAGCTGAAATATCTGTAATGCGTCAATGTATATCTGTATTTTATTAAATAAAAATATATTTAAAACTATAGAAAGAATATTGGAATTGAAATTAAAACAATTTATTTCTAATTTTAAGTAGACTCAAAATTTAATATGTGTATACATTAAATTTTATACCAATATAATAAGAATTTCATTGAAGCAACATGCAAAATTTCATAAGGTAGCTCAATGGAATGCGATTAGGCATCCACAAGATAAGCACTACATGTAACATACTATGGACCTGGATTTCATCGCAGAGTTCATTTCTAGTTCATAGGGCTACCTTATGATTTTCATACCGATTCCTTGTGGCTAATTTTCATAAGGTAAACTAATAAACTTCGGAAGGTTTTTTACGGGAGTGTAGGTGCCCGCCAGAGTAAACGCGACGTGCGATGCGACGCGACGCGACAGTGCAATTTGACAGCCTGTTGATAATGATTGTTATTCTTTTACGTGAGTCGCGTCGCGTCGCATCGCTCGTCGCGTTTACTCTGGCTTCACCCTTATTGTTTGCTCCCTCTCAACGTCGCCCTCGATCGATCAAGCTCGGGCGAAATGCAACTTCTTCTTTTTCATCGAAAAATCGTTTTGACTTTTGTTCTATACTGTAGGAGTAAAAGAAACAAAACAATAATTTCAGAAACCCAGAGCGATTTCGAAGTTTGCTTCTCGCTCTGACTTATTAACTTTGTTTATGTGTGCGTGGTGCGTGATCATGGTGGTCATCGAGTGCGATCCGGTCGAAAAAAATGAAAAGCATGAAATCAGGGTTTTCCGCGTTTTTCCGTCGCGATAATTAACCTTATGTAACATAACGCGCGCAGTTCGGAAAATATCTTCAATGCCTCATTGGTGCTCATGTGCGACCAATGTACTTACGATGAAGAACGAGTGAAATATAAACCAAAGCCGTGTACCGTGCCAACAGTTCTGATTTTCTTTCCCAGTATCAACACAATTGTTAACAGTAACGAAGCAGCAAGGACATTCATCGGCTGCACTCTATTCTTCCTGTTGATGAACAGGTGAGTGAAAGCTTTGATATTATTTAATTAATTGGAAATTGACAAACTTTATATTATCAAATTTTAGGTGAAAGTATTTCGTAAGCCAGCTTCCGGACAGCGCAAAGTGATTCTATCCACCAACATTGCTGAGAGTTCCATCACCGTACCAGATGTGAAATTCATTATTGATTTCTGCCTATACGACGTGTCCTGTTTACTGATACAACTACAAATTTTTCAACACTTCGATCAGAGTGGGCCGACTTGTTGATCAACGGTTCTATAAGAATCAAATCCGCTTTTCGACGTCACCGGATCTTCGCTGTCCCTCTGGACAACATAGTTCTGAAAAGCCAAACTGCGGGAAATGGGTCCGCCACGATTCGATTCGCGCGCTGGTGAAGAACTGTAATCTGGTGACCTCAGAAACGCCGAAGGGGTGAAGAAAGTGAAGAATCGGTGGAAGGAGAGCAGATTTAAGAGCAGCACGATGGAGTTTTGACCTACACAGGGCGCGTCATTTGCAAGACATCCTCTTAATTTGCGTATCCAATACGACTGATTATTTTGGGCTGATGGTTCCGGAGGCGATGAAATGCCATCTTGAATTTTTACATCACGAGGAAGAGGAATGGAACCCAGGCAGGAAATTTAAGGAAGGCGCATGTCGGCGTAAAACCTGAACATTTTCAAGTGTTTCCAAAAATGGCCTTCAGGGAGCATCTTGTATGTATTGCCTGCGAATTTTCCAGGGAATTCTCGCCGGAACAGAAAGGGGCTTTAGGAATTGCTCCAAATGTATGTTGGTAAAAGTAAATATAATGTAAGTTGCCATTTGCGAAGATAAGCATTCCCAATTTCCTTTCAAAAGAAACTCATCACAGGAATTCCGCTTTACAAATGAAATTTTCTCTCCAAAAATTTAACGCTTGAGGCCTGATTAACAGTTCGGAATTAGGAAATACTAGAATAAGAGATCGGCGAAAGACGCCATCTTATTTCCAATCGAACCGTCAGAAGCGGTTCCAATTCGACTTACTTTTTGCTTCCATAAGAAGCAAGCAAAAGTTCAAGTGCTGCTAAGTATAATTTAAACGATTTCATGCATTTTCATACGTTGCCATTTCGACAGTTTTTCACTCCGCCGGTCTCTGGTTATGGGGTTGCTAGTTCGGAAGACGTGTCACGGGATTTTGTCCCCGTTGTATTTTCAAAGGGGCAGGAATTACGGGCGCGGAAAACGAAATTCCCGCCCCTTTGAAAATACATGGGGGACCAAATCCCGTGACACGTTTTCCAAACTGTAAACCAGTTGCTTCGGGAATTCCTTAGGGAATTCTTTCGCGAATTTGTCTTGGAATTCATTTGGGGGTTTCTTCGAGTATTTCCACGGAAATTCTTCCACGGATTCTTCCAGAAATAGGAATTCGTTCGACAATTTTCCGCTTATTATCTTCGGTAATTTCTTCAGCGATTCCATCGAGAATTATTCCGTGAATTCGTTCGGGAACACCTCCACGAAATACTTCAAGACCTCCGAGAATATCTTCGAGAACTTGTCTAGGAATTTCATCCGAAAATCTTTTGGATGTCAAGTCAATTCCTCAAGAATTTGCTCCGGGAATTTATTTGGCAATTCCTCTGGTAATTTCTTTGTGTATTCCGCTAGAAATTCTTTCGGGAAAGCCTTCTGGAATTCGTCCTGGAATTTATGTGGATAATTTTTCCTCCTTCGGGAATACCTCTGGAATTCTCGGAGATTGCTCCAGGTCTCCCTCCGAAAGTTTTTCCAGCAATTCTTCCGGGACTTCCTTCTGGAATTTTCCCTAGATTTCCTTACTGGATTTCTCTGGGAATTTGTTCATGAATTCCTCTGCGAATTCCTTCATGAATTTCTTCTGGGATTTCTTTCATGAGTTCTATTGGGAATTCTTTCATAAATTCTTTCGGGAAATTCCTTCAGGAAATCCCCTGAAAATTCCTTAGGAGATTCCTCCGGGAATTTTTTTTTTGGGTCTTTCGGAGATTCCTCCGGGAATTCCTTCGGGGATTCCTATGGAGATTCCTCCGGAAATTCCTTCGGTAATACCTCCATGTAATCCACCAGAACTTCCTCCGAAAGTTTTTCCGGAAATTCCTTCGACAATTTCTCCTAGATTTCCTTTGGGAAATCCTTCAGGAAATTACTCCGGGAGTTGCTTCGGGAATTTCTCAGGGATTTCCTACGAGAATTCCTCCGGAAATTCAGAGACTCAAATCAGGAAATATGCGAAATATTACATCAAAAGTACTTCGAAATTTTTTCCGTCAATAATAGCGAAATCAACCAGAAATTTCTGAAGGAGATTCATCGAAATGTTTCCATCATTGCTCCGAGAATTCCTTTCAACTCCGGAAGTTTTCATAGAAACTCCTAGCCAAATGTTATTCATTTTGAGATTCCGAAGGGAATCTGGTATTTCGATGCGAATTCTTTTGAAATTAAGAAGGGAATTCTCCTTGTTGGATTCCAGAGAGATTTCTTATTAAGTTGCGAAGATCCTTGGGATTCGAAATAGAATCCTTTTGAAATTCCAAAGGAAATCCTTCAGGTATTTAGAATAGAATCCTTCTTGGGATTCCGAAGGGAATACTCATTGAGTATACCAAAGGACATTCTTTTGGGATCATGCAGGTAATCCTTTCCTGACTTCGATGCGAATCCATTGGGTATTCCGAAAGGAAATTTTCTCAGATTCCAGAGAGCGTTTACTTGAAATTACGAGAGGAAATCATTTATGATTCGGAAGAAAATCCTTATGGGATTCCGAAGGGTATACTTTTGGGATTCCAAAGGGAATCCTTTTGGGATACCAAAGGAAATCCTTTTGGATTTCGAAGGAAATTCTTTAGGGACTCCGAAGGGAGTTTGTTCAGGATTTTTTTCCGGCAACTCCTCATTTATTTCTAGAATTTATCCAGGTATTTCTTCGGAAATTTCACTGGGAATACCTTCAGGAATTCCTTCGGAAATGCATCCGGGAATTCGTTTGAATATTTCTCCCGGAATTCTTCTGTGCATTTTTTCGGAAATTCCTTGAAGAATTCCTTCGAGAACTTTTTCGGTAATTTGTCCGAGAATTCTTCCGGGAATTCCTCCGAGAGTTCCTTCGGAAATTGCTTTGGGATCTACTCCGGGAATTCTTTGACGACTTCCTCCAGGAGTTCCTTAGGGACTTTCTCCGGGAATTCCTCCGGGAATTGCGTTTGGAAATCCTCCTGGAATTCTCGGAAGAATTTCCGAAGGAATTCCCGGAGGAGCTCTTGAAGGAATTCTCGGAGGAGTACTCGAAGGAATTTCCGGAGGAGCTCTCGAAGGAATTCCCGGAGGAGCTCTCGAAGGAATTCCCGAAAAAAATCCCTGAGGAATTCCCGAAGTAGTTCCCAGAGGAATTCCCGAAGTAATTCCCGGAGGAATTCCCGAAAGAATTCCCGGAGGAATTCCCGAAAGAATTCCCGAAGGAATTCTTTCGTAATTCTTCCGGGAGTACCTTCGGGAATTCCTCCGGGAACTCCTCCGAGAATTACTTGGCGAATTCATCCTGGGATTCCTTCGAAATTCCTCCATGAATTTCTCCGGGAATTCTTTCGGGAATTCCTTGGTGAATTCATCCGGGAAAGGAATTCCTTCGGGAATTGTTACTGATTCTACTCCGGGAATTCTTCGACGACTTCCTCCAGGAGTTCCTTAGAGACTTTCTCCGGAAATTCTTCCGGGAATTTCTCCGGTAAATCCTTCGGGAATTCCTCCTGGAATTCCTTTGAAATTCCTCCAGGAATTTCTTCGGAATTACTCCGGGAATTGCTTATGGAAATCCTCCTGGAATTCTCGGAAGAATTTCCAGTAATAATTCCCGAAGGAATTCGCCAAGGAATTCTCGGAGGAGTTCTCGAAGGAATTCCTCCGGGAACTACTCCGAGAATTCCTTAGCGAATTCCTCCTGGGATTCCTTTGAAGTTCCTCCTGGGATTCCTTTGAAGTTCCTCCTGGGATTCCTTTGAAGTTCCTCCTGGGATTCCTTTGAAGTTCCTCCAGAAATTTCTTCGGAATTCCTCCGGGAATTGTTTATCGAAATCCTCCGGGAATTCTCGGAAGAATTCCTTCGGGAACTGTTACTGAAAATTCTTCCGGGAATTCCAGGAGGATTTCCATAAGCAATTCCCGGAGGAAATCCTGAAGAAATTCCCGAAAGAGTTCCCGGAGGAATTTCGAAGGAATTCCCGGAGGATTTTCCAGAGGAATTCCCGAAGGTATTTCCGGAGGAATTTCCGAAGGTATTCCCGGAGAAATTCCCGGGAGAATTCCGAAAGAGTTCCATTGAGAAATCCTTAGGAAACTCCTCCGGGAAATCTATGGCGAATTCCTTCGAAATTTCTTCAGGATTTTCTCTGGGAATTCTTTCGGGAATTTCTTCAGGAATTCCTTGGCGAATTCCTTCGGGAATTATTACTGAAATTTCTTCCAGGAATTCCTGGAGGATTCCCGTAAGCAATTCCCGGAGGAAATCCTGAAGAAATTCCCGAAATAATTCCCGGAGAAATTCCTGGAGGAATTTCGAAGGAATTCCAGGAGGAATTCGCCAAGGAATTCCAGGAGGAATTCGCCAAGGAACTCCCGGAGGAGTTCCCGAAGGATTTCCCGAAGGTATTGCCGGAAGAATTCCACAAGAGTTCCTCCGGGAGTTTTTTTTAAATTTTTTTTCGGGAATTCCTACGAGAGCTCCTTCGGAAATTCCTTCGAGAACTCCTCCGGGAATTTCTTCGAGAACTCCTCCGGGAATTCCTTAGAGAATTTCTCCGGAAATTCCTTCGAGAATTTCTCCGGGAATTCCTTCGAGAACTCCCCTGCGAATTCCTTGGCGAATTCCTTTGGGAATTATTACTGGAAATTCTTCCGAGAATTCCAGGAGGATTTCCATAAGCAATTCCTGGAGGAATTTCGGGAATTCTTTCAAAAATTCCTCCAGGTATTCCTTCGAGAATTCCTTTGTAAATTCCTCCATCAATTCCGTCGCCGTAGGAGTTCCCGCAATAATTCCCGGAGAAATTCCCGAAGGATGGCCCGGATTAAATCCCGAAGGAATTCACGGAGTAATTCACAAGGGAATTCTCGAAGGAATACCCGGAGGAATTTTTGAAGCAATTCCCGGATGCAAACCTTGGAATTTATTCTGGAACTCCTTGAGGAATTTCTCTGGGAATTTCTCCCGGAATTACTCCGGGAAAACCTTCGAAAAATCCTCCAGGTATTCCTTCGGGAATTCCTTTGTGAATTATTTCGTGAACTTCTTCGAGAATTCTATCGGGAATTGCTCTGGGAGTCCTTCTGGGAATTCCCCCGGGAATTTCTTCGGGAATGCCTCCGGGAATTCTTTCGGGAAAGCCTACGGGAATACCTTCTTGAATTCTTCTGGGAATAGCTTTGGGAATTCCTCTGGGAATACCTTCGGGAGTTCTTCCGGGAATACCTTCGGGAATATCTCCGGAAGTTCCTTCTGGAGTTCCTTCGCGAATTCCTCCGGGTATTTCTCCGGGAATTCCTTCGGGATTTCTTCCGAGAATTCTCTCGGGAGTTCCTTCGTGATTCCTTCACCGGGAATTCCTTCGGAAGCTGCTACTTCTGCTGCTTCTAAAACTTATTGAGTAATTCCTACGCAAACTCCTGTAGGAGTTACTTCGGAAATTCCTCCAGGAATTCCATCGAAAATGCAACACGTAATAATTCTATTGGAAATTCCTCCAGAAGCCTCAATAAAGAAATAAAAGAAGTCGACCGAAATCTAACCTGGCAACAGGTTAAAGCGATAGCCGGGCAACGCTCAGGATGGAGATCTTTCAAGTCGGCCCTTTGCACCACCGGAGGTGTACAGGATCCATAACTATCTAACTAACTTACTGAAGCTGTTTCAAAAGGAATTCGGAGAAGTTCCCGAAGAAGTTCCCAAAGAAACTTCCGGAGGAATTCCCGAAGGAACTTCCTGAGGAATCCGAGAGGAATTTTCGAGGATTTCACAACAATTCAGGATTTCAGAACAATAGGAGTTCTCTGATGAACTACCAAAGGGTTACCCGGATAAATTCCCGAACGAATTACTGGAGGACTTCCCGATGGAATTCTAAAAGGAATTTCCGAAGAACTTCTGGAGAAATTTCAAGAGGAATTCCTGGGAAAAATTCCCGGATGAACTACCGCAAGAATTCCATGATAAACTACCGAAGGAATTCCCGGAGGAATCCCCGAACAGATTCCTGGAAGACTTCTCAAGGGAATTCGCGGAGGAGTTCCTGAAAGAATTCCCGCATGAGAAATTCTCGAAGTAATTCCCGGTTGAACTACCGGAGAAATTCCCGAAGGAATTCACGGAGAAATTTACGAAGGAACTTCTGAAGGAATTCCCGGTGGATTCCCTGAGGTACTTCCGAAGGATTCATGGAGGAAATCGTGAAAGAATACCCGTCGGAATTTTAAAAAGATTTTTTGTTGGAGAATCTTTCGAACGAATTGCCGGAGGAGTTCTGGGCTGAATTTCTGAAGAAATTACCGGAGGACTTCCAGAAGCAATTGACGAATGTATTCCCGATAGAATTTTCGGAGGACCCAAATTATTTTCCGAAGGAATTCTCGAATGAATTTTCAGAGGAACCCTCAAGACAAATCTCTGAGGAATTCCCCGACGATTGCACAGAGGAATATTCGAAGGAATTCCCGCAGGAATACCCTTTGGAATCCCATAAGGATTTTTTTCCGAATCATAAATGATTTCTTCTCGTAATTTCAAGTAAATGCCCTCTAGAATCTGAGAAAGTTTCCTTTCGGAATATCCAATAAATTCGCATCGAAGTCAGGAAAGGATTACCTGCATGATCCCAAAAGAATTTCCTTTGGAATACTAAATGAGTATTACATTTGGAATCCCAAGAAGGATTCTATTCTAAATACCTGAAGGATTTCCTTTGGAATTCCAAAACTATTCTATTCCGAATGCCAAGGATCTTCGCAACCTAATAAGAAATCTCTCTGGAATCCAAAAAGAAGGATTCCCTTCTTAATTTCAAAAGAATTCGCATCAAAATTCCAGATTCCCTTCGGAATCTCAAAATTAATAACATTTGGCCAGGAGTTTCTAAGAAAACTTCCGGAGTTGAAAGGAGTTCTCGGAGCAATACTGGAAACATTTCGGTGGAATTCCGGTTGATTTCGCTACTATTGATGGAAGAAATTCCAAGTACTTTTGATGCAATATTTCGCATATTTCCTGATTTGAGTCTCGCTCAGATTCCTAACAGAATTCACCAAAGGCTTCTCGAAGGAATATTCCCAAAAATTACCAACGGTATAACACAGGTGATTCTTTAGTTACCATATTGTCGGAGGAACCAACAAACCAGATTCCTTGAAGAAATAATTTTGTTGTTGCATGAATCATCAGACTCTTTTCACGAATCTCAAAGGAACCATCACTTTCTGCAAATCCTGGAACAAATGAGGGTGCTTCCAATTATAAAATGAGGTTTAGTAGCATCATTCCGTGATTTGTTGTTCCTTTCATAGATCCGGATCTGGAACGCCTAATGTTGCCTTCATTTTCAGGAAAGTTTGTATGCTGCTCAGGATGATGCCGGTTCTTGGTGGACGAAGCCCCATCTTATGGATCCCGGAATAATCAGCTGCGGTGTCCGGTTTGTGTTTTAAATTATGTTATTTTCAATAAAATCCGGTATTTAAATAAACACTGCAGAAATATTATTTAGAAAATTCGGAAAAAAAATAGACAACCAACATTAAGAGCTTGTTGACGTCTAATCATCTTTCTCTTTCAAGCACATAGACAGGATACGATTTGTTTTCATCGGTATTCCCGATGAAAACAAATCCAATCCTGTCATGTGCTTGAAAGAGAAAGATGATTTGACATCAGCAAGCTCTTTCTTATGAAAGAAAACAAAAACAAGAAGAAGAACCTCAAATCAGGAGCTCGATGTGGCTTGACGTTCTATAGCAAGACGTCGGACCCATATCAGGCTGAAACGTCAAACCATTTCGCATGTTCGAAGTCAGACGGGCTCGACGCAAACGGTGCAGAATCGCGAGATGTAAGGCGGATCCTCTTGCTCTGCTCACTCTCAGATCAGGCTCTGTCTCACTGATCGGGGCTTTGATGTCAAGCTCCTGTCGGACTCAGATTTCTCAGAGGGCTGTATAAAAATGTAAATAAAAGGTTTACAAACAAAATAAAAATATGTTGGAGATCAGAAAAGCATGCTCTCTACGTTAAACTATAAAAAACCTCATATTTTTCTTTGCTAAACAACCCAATTCTTTTCAAAGTGAAAAAGTACTCGTAAAACAAAATCATTCGGAATACTTTTTGAGGGATACCAATACTTTTACACAAAAAGGTGCTGGTTGCATCTGACAATTCGTGACAGCGCTTGCTGGTTGCAGATGAAGCTACATTTTTTCCTCTTTGCAAGTCCCGTCCCAGGGTCCGTGTAATAATGATTTTTTGTTCAATCGTCCGTTTGTCTGTGAATGCAGACAGAAACCTATCGTATATGCTGCATGGGCATAGAAACGTCATTACCCATTTTGCTTCTTCTGTCATTCATACTTTTCTTCAGTCTGAAATTATGTAAAATTCGTCAGCGAAAGCGAAAGTAATCGGCTATTTTTCTTTCAAATTCACAAATTAGGCCCTATTTTTCGGTTCTAAAGTACCGAAAATACTCCCAGAGATTCCTGAAAATGGTTAGTATACAATGCGATAGGAAAAAGACGGATATTAACCAGGAATTCCTGTTTAATAGTTATAGTCTCAGATTTGCGTATCGCATCAAAACAAAAACATTGACTTTGAACCCCGGCAGACAACGATAAAAAAAGAGCATTTTTGGAAAAGAAATCCTAGGTATGCTTCTGAGTACCGTGTGCCAGCTACCGGGAAAGATACTGCTCTCGGCCAGTAACCATGGATCATTGCTGCAGCAAATTCCTTCGACCATCGCAACTCGAGTTCTAGCCGGCGCTGCTCGCCGGAAGTTGCTCTTCCGGTACGCATTTCTGAGCCCAGCCTGTCTGTACCATCGAGACCGGAGCGATGATGGACACCGACTGCTCGGAACGCCACCAAACACGCCTTTCTACAAGTGCTTTTCGTCGTCGCTCAAAAAGGAAGACTTTCAGATAAAATCCGTCGAGGGAGCGGAGATTTTGCAGAATGTGCTGGAGAAAAACAAACAGCTGCTGCAGGAGAAGAAGAAGGTGATTATTCAGGACATTCGCGATCGGAAGGACAAGGTCAAGGAGCGGGTAGAGGAGGTTATTGAGAGGGAAAACGTGGCCACGATACCGAACATGCTATGCATCGGGAGGATTGTGATGTCGCCCTATTTGGGATACGTGATCGTGCAGTCGAACTTTTCGCTGGCCATGGGCATGCTGGTGGTGGCAGGATTAACTGATTTGGCGGATGGGTTTATCGCTCGTAATTGGCCCAGCCAGGCTAGTCGACTGGGCTCGTTTTTGGATCCAATGGCGGACAAGATCTTAGTCGGAACGTTAGTCATTTCGATGAGCTATGTTGAGTTGTTGCCACTTTGGTTGACCGGAATGATCCTGTTCCGGGATGTGTTCCTAATCGGAGCGGGATTCGTGATACGCTACGTTAGTCTACCTCAGCCGGTGGGTTAGATATTCGAATTTATGATGGTTTCTTGAACAAAGTATTTTTTTTTGTCTTTCAGCGGACATTGACGCGATATTTCGATGTAACGCACGCTACTGCCCAGCTTGCACCGACTTTCATCAGTAAGGTGAACACTGCCGTCCAATTGGTTGCCGTTGCCACCACCCTGGGAGCACCAATTTGGAACTATGTAGACCATCCGTACCTTCACGCGTTGTGGTATTTGACAGGGTTCACTACGGTGGCCGCTGCAATGAGCTACGTCTTTAACAAAGATACGTACAAAATCTTGAAAAGCAATAAGCATCCATGAAGTTCGATTACGATTCTTCCCTTCACATTTACGTACTTGTCCCTTTTTATGTGCATAATTTCTCTTGACCTTTCTTCGTTTGGAACTCCCTTCAAACCAAATTGTATATAACATTGGAATAAAAGTTTGATATTCGAACATTCAACAGGAAATTCACTGAATTGCTCTTTATTTGTCAATAATCCCTGAAAATGTATTCCAAGTGATTTCATATGTTATTTACATTGACGCATTTGCGTTTTAAGTGTAAATGGGGCTTTCTTTCTAATTGGGTCATGATTTTTCTAACACCTTTATATCCAATAACTTTGCCTATTAAGTGGCAACAATGTACTTCCCTTGTTTGTACATTTCATAAGCAAATTCTTCCCTATGGGTCGGATCAAACTCCACTCCGATGTAGTCAAATTCCAGTCGAAATTGACCCTCGTGGCCACCACGCGCACCTACTGAGAACCCCAGACTGCTTATTTTGTTCAACGGGACTGGTCCCTGGCTATCCTGCACTCGTCCTTTAGATGCCAAGAAAAACTTCGAAAACGGAATTCTCACATACTGCCAGTGCGGACCACCCCTCGTGTAGAGCACATAATGGTAGATGTCGTTCCACAGAATATCGAAAGATCCTTCCGATGCAAGGTTAATTAGATACGATCGACCGTCTCCGCGGATTCTCATCACCAGCGTGTTGTACTGTTCCCAGTCGTAAAAGGCTTCCCGCTTGAAAGATTTCTAAAAGCATCCTCAACTTTAAACCCACGCTTGTCTATAAACAAAAAACTACTCACCCGTATTCTGATGCTTCTCATGTTCGCGTACCCAGCCCGTTTAATACGCCCATCCTTCGGCACCCGACTCTCCAACGTACCGTGGAACAATCCGAATCCGCTCGGGCTGAGCTCAAACTTCGCCTCCGTGAATCCCTCGTTGTGATCCTTGTCGGTCGTAATTACCCACCGGTTTAAATCTTTTTCCGATTCAAAGTTGAACATCACATCCGTTTCGCCCGGCCGGAACACCAACAACGGATCGCTTTGCAACTTCTCCTTCCATTCCTGATTGAAGAGTGCGAATTCCTGCCGCAGCTCTTTCAACCCGTCCAAGATTTGCTGCTTTTGGGACACTTTCTTTTTGCTTTTGGTATCATAACCACCCTTGCGTTCCTTTTCCCAGAACAGAGTGTTGGCGAATCGGGCCGGAACGACTAATCGTTGGTGTGGCGATGGCAAAAGTTTTGGAGCAAAGAAACTGCCGTTTGCAAAGTGCGAATACTTGCAGCGAAAGGTGCCGATTGCACTTTTTAGATGGCTCATGTTCAGTTTGATGCAATGGATCGACATTTTGGTAGGATATTAAATTGAAGAACACTGTTTATCAAATCGGAAACATTTTCAACAAAATAAAAGGTTGCACAACAGCAGCCGTGAAGATATAAAAATATAAGTGCTGTCCAATGAGAGCTTGAAGTAGCTCGAAGTTTCTCCCTGTCCTGCTCATGCCCATTTGTTGCCAAAAAAGAACGAGCAGGACGGGAACAACTTCGAGCTACTTCGAGCTGCTCATTGGACAACATTATAGTCAGAAACGTCGATCAAAACAAAAGAGAATAAACCTCGAGAGAAAAAAAGAAACGTCAAAGTTTACCGTGAGAATCTGACGACTTCGTTTTACCGACCGCACTAAGAGCATCATCAGCGTGAGTTTTGTTGGCCTGCATATGATTTTATTCTGGTTCATATTTCAAGACAAAATTTTCAAAACGACTTATCTGCTTTTGTAAACAAAGATTCAAACAACGATTTGACGAATCTGATAGCTCTCCCACGCAAACCAACACCGTCAACAGGAAGCGAAAACCTTCACCTTCACCTACCTATTGATGGTGTTGGTTTGCGTGGGAGAGTCAAATCGTCGATTGAATCTTTGTTTACAAAAGCAGATAAGTCGTTTTGAAAATTTTGTCTTGATTTATGTACAGTAAACCCCCGCTGATCCGACAAATGTATGGCCGGAATATCGAGGTTTCTCTCGTTAATCCGACGGTAACACCCATACCAATTAACCAAAACAAAATCCCAACACAAATTTGAAAACTGCAAGCATAATGGGTTTAAATGGGTGTTGATACTTTTTAATCCGGAAAATTCCGAATCAGCAAGATCCGGACTAACGAGTCGTCGGATTAGCGAGGTCCGGATAAGCGGGGGATACTGCACACAAAAAACAAATATAGTTTCAATAAAAGTTTTGCACTTTTAATTTGAAACGTGTTCCGTTTTCCCAAAAATAAAAGTTAAAATAATTCTGATCAAAGTGTTTTATTTGTTTGAAAGTTATTTTTCTTTTGTACTCAGTGTGAAATTAAAAGTTCTTCCATTCAACCAAAAAATTGTAAAACTGTCAAATTTAGTAACGATGAACATTAGCACAAAACAGAGAAAATAAACAAAAACATCATCGTAATCCATGCAAGTGCGGATCATTTTATACTTGAGCCTCAGCTCTGCGGAACGGTGATCAATCAGTGGAACTTCGACGGTTTCGGTCTTCAGGACAGCGCCGACCTGACAAATATCCCGAGGCATCTTACGGAACCGGGAGGTAAGTACAATAATTTGTTAATCAAGAATATAAACAGTAGACAACAGTGTGTAAACCTACTACAGCCCAACTCCGGAGCTTCGATGGCGAGGACGAAGTTAGATGCGGCTTTTGCTGGTTGACATTATGAGCATAATATTTTACTGATGCAAGTTTCTTTTCTTACAGAAATATTTTGTCATTTTTAATCGGAGAGAAAGACTTTATTTGCATGTCAAAATGCGCAACCCAACAAGTGGCCCGGAAAAGGCCACCTTGGCAACAATTTCGGAAGTTTACCCAGTTTTCTTGAGACTACAACACAACATGATGGAATAGTTGCTTCAAATAATTAAATAAAACAAAATTAAGATGATTGCGGTTAAATTACATTTTAAAAGAAAATATGAACAAATGGCAATGGGAGGGAGGTCTCGAGGAAAGTTTCTTTTGGGGCAAAATGAAATTCAATTTCCAAATTAAAATATCTCACAGTTTTTTTTACAGTGGGACCATTTGGATCTGACAGTTGTACAGTTTTGTTTTGAAAGTTTAAACTTTGATTTCAGAGTGACATTTCACTTTTGAACCATTGCTGACGCAAAAGTTTCTGTACTTTTATTTTAAACTTACGCACCTCTCTACGAAAAAGAACCAACGCAATTTTTTATTTTAACCAATGATTTTTTTAATTTCATTAATGATTTTTCTTTCTGTGTAGCGACTAGTTCAGCCATAGCAACTGGATAATCAACAAATGTGAAAATTGATCACTTTGTACACTGAAAATAATACACACGTTCACACAACGTTCTTTTTCGTGTGGATCGAACGTGTTTCGTCGACCGTCATTTTCACTTGCCATCCACGTTTAAGCCACAAGATATAAATATGGATTGATACCACATGTAAAAACGTTGAATATTGACGTGTTTTGAACATTGTTTTCCTAAGCAAAGTTGGGTGGAGGAAATAATATGGCGCTGTAAGAAAAAGTTTGCGAGTGAACACCGTTGGAATATCGCGAGCATATTATTTTTTGGAATTTTGGTTTATTATTGATTTTACTTAATATGAATAGCTGAAATATTTTTTCATTCTGCCTATCTCGTACTTTTAATGTATAAAAAGGTAAGTTTTTGCAATATAATTCAAAATTATACATTTGTTCGGATCTCGAAAAAACTGGTTTTTGTAGCAGCTTTGTTGTTGCAGCTCAAAACTGAAAATGTTTTTAATTATTGTTCACCATTTTGTGCTTCACTTAAACTTACATGAGTAGTTTTCTCCACCTTCCAATACAGTTCAATTACTCCTACTCCGCTTCTAGCTCTGTAAACTGAATACATATTTCTGTAATATGCACTTCTCCTTTCCATAGCTTTTCCAATATACCTTGCTTCCGCTAATTTACTAGCAACAACCGATTTAATTCAACTCAATCACTTTATCCAAATTCTAATTTTGTTAATTTCCTTTTCAGGTTTCCCAGCAGTTCACCGTAGTAGCATCAATATACAAATCGCCGTAATAAATCAACAGCCTCCAATCTTGTTTGTTTTTATTTTTACCTTCCATGAATTCACCTACCAAATTGATCCACCCAATTTTACCAACCATCACGCCGTGTTGCCAAGTGCCGCAACAGCCCTCCCGTAACTCTGGCGAAGGGTCCTTTAAACGTAGACAGATGTTCCGTCTCTCTATCTCAGGCACTGCAATTTTTGCCACGGCTCGCCTATACAACTTTCCGCCGGCTCGAACTACCACTTGACGGACTCTACCATCAGCTCCTTTGAAAATTTCTTCCACTATTCCCCGGATCCAGCTTCTTCTGTTCGCCTCATCTGCCATATACACCAGATCACCTACGTGTACTAAACCTTGCTCTTCTCTCCACTTTGCTCTTAAGTTTATCGTTGGCAAATACTCCTTCACCCAGCGTTTCCACAGCTTATCAGCAAGCACTTGAGATCTCTCGTATTGATTTCGCAACGCTGCAGCTTCATTCCCTTGGGGTAGCCTTCCGTCTCTTTTCGCACGATGGATACCCAAGCAAAATGGTTCGGAGTTAATGCTTCTGGGTCCGTGTTTTCCTTCGACACGAATGTCAAAGGTCTTGAATTGATAATTCCTTCTGCTTCAGCCAACACAGTCTCCAGAACCTCATCCGACAGTGAACGACCGTCTTGTAACTCGTACACAGCTTCCTTCACCGACCGGACCAATCTTTCCCACACTCCCCCCATGTGTGGGGCTGCGGGAGGGTTGAAATTCCACCTCGTTCTCGCGTTCGTGAAATTTTCACTGCACTCTTCCTCAATCTTCTCCAACTCCTTACTCGCTCCAACGAATTTAGTGCCATTGTCCGAGAAAAACTCTAGCGGACTCCCTCGTCGACACACAAGCCTTCGAATTGCCATTAGACAGGATGTAGTAGAAAGACTTTTAACAACCTCTAAATGAACTGCCCTGGTCGTGAAACAAGTGAACAAAGCCACCCACCGCTTTTCGCTGCGCCGACCGACTGTGACTGTAATCGGACCAGGAAATAGTCAACACCCGTGTATGTGAAGGGTCGCAGGAACGGTGTCACCCTTTGCACTGGTAGTGGTGCCATCTTTGGCACGGCCGGATGGCATTTGTACACCTTACACCATACGCAGTTTCGCATTACCTTCACCACCTCAACTCTAATCTTTGGAATACAGAATCTCTGCATCAAGCTCATTTTACCACGGCTTCTCGATGTCCATGCCCCAACTGCCGATGATAATGCTCGATCACTCGTGATGTTATCAAGTGTCCCCTAGGCAGAATTATGGGAAACCGCATTTCAAATGGAAGAAACTCGGCTTGAGCTGTTCGACCATCTACACGAATTACATCCTTATCGTCCAGGATTGGTGAAAGCTTATAAAGAGGACTTCGCTTCTCGATCTTCGCGTTGCACTCACCGTTGTTATCCCGCAAACGGCGCAAAATACATATTTCGTCTGCGAATGCTTCTCATTGCGCTTGTTGCCACAATATCTCCTCCGCGTGCTGGAACTCTTCTCTCTGCAGGCCCATTCGTACCGCATTCAGCTTATGTTGGTAATTGAAGTTCCGCAGAGCTCGAATCGTTAGTATTGCCTGATTCTGCACTTTTCTGCGTAGGTTTGCCACAAACCGTATGACTAACGCTACAGATTCGTACTATCACATTCCACTTTGAGATCCTGGACACATTTATGAATTGGAATTCCGTTTCCGTTCTATGGAACAAGCAAGGGGCACGAAACTCTTCTTGGACGTTCGGTTCTACTACTGCGTCACTGGGCCACTCGCTCTCGGGGCGATACAAGAATGCTGGTCCTCTTTGCCATACGGTACTCGTCTTCGTCAGCTTATCGGCAACGTTAAATTTCTTCGGTATCCACCTCCAATCAGGGAGGGTTCGCGAGACGATATCGCCAATACGGAATGCGACGAATTGACGATACTTTCGTGCATCAGACGTTATCCACGAACGTACAGTCCATAAGAATAGTCTTTTTACCTGTAGATTGTGACTTGTCAGTATTGTATCCTTAAGCCGGGCTCCCCAACACCGCAGCCATCAGTTCCAAACGTGGGATGAGAATGCGGCTTAATTGGAGCAACCTTGGAACGGGCTTGAACTAGCGAACAACGAGGAACCCCAGCTGCCGATATTCGGAAATAACCAACAGCCCGTACGCGTTCTCACTCGCATCCACAAAATGTGAAGTTGAAGTGAGTCGTAATCTAGCAAAGCACCATTTCCGAAGTAATATCGAGGAATACGAACTGCTGCCACATCGTTCAGACACGCCGTCCATCGAATCCACCTTGCCATCGCCTCTTCGTCGATCGTGTCATCCCAATTGCACCCGCTTCTCCAAAGATCCTGAACTATAATACGCCCATGGATTGTGAATAAGGCTAGTAATCCAAGGGGATCAAAAAAGCTCATCACACAACTTAACACAATCCGTTTTGTCGGCCGATGGCCACCGATCAAGAATGGCTGCAGGTCTTCTCTGATTTGCGTTGAGAACGTGAACACATCTTGTCTGGTATTCCACACAAGTCCCAGTACTCGCTCAAACTCCGTCTCTTTATCTCGGTGAAAGTGAATCTCCTGACTTGTTTGACGTTCTCCCAACTTCACCAGTACTTCTTCTGCAATTGAAACCCAGTTTCTAATTTGGAATCCTCCACGGGAGTGGATATCTCTAACGTCTTCAGCTTGCTTGACTGCTTCCTCTACGGTATCTGCGCTGTCGAAATAGTCGTCGACGTAATGCTTCTTCACTACTGCTTCTACTGCTCTTGGATACTCCTTGGTGAACTCCTTCGCGTTCTTTTTGCATAACGTACAATGCTTGACTTGGTGAGCATGATGCTCCAAAATGGCACAGTCCATCACGTACACTTCTCCTCCAAATAGAAACCGCTGTGCTTGACGATCGCCAGGACGTATTCTCACTTGGTGAAACATCTCGCGAATGTTGCCACCGAACCCTATCCTTCGCTCACGGAACTGGCTTGTCACTGACGGCAGGGAAACCAATAGATCCGGACCCTCCAGCAATGCAGAATTCAACGAAACGCCCTGCACAGCGGCCGCTGCATCCCAGACTAAACGCACTTTTCCTGGCTTTTTTGGATTCAGTACGATGTTTAACGGTAGATACCACGCCTTATGTCTCTCTGTGGTTTGTAGCTCCTGCTTTGTCGCTTTGTGGCAATATCCCTTCTCTATGTACTCCTCCATTTGCCTCTGTACATTCTGCTGCAGCATCGGGTTTCTTGCTAACCGCTTCTCCAGACTCTTCATCCTCTTCTCTGCCATTCCGTAACTATCTGGAAATTTGATATCTGCCTCCCTCCACAGTAAGCCGGACTGAAAGCGTTGACCGATGCGCACTGTTGTTCCTTCAAGTATCTCCCTGGCTCTCCGATCGTCGTCTGACTCAGGTATTACGTCCACCATGACTGCCGAATCTTCCACCACGTAATGCGACTTCAAAATCCGATAAAGTTCTTCATTTGACACACTAGCGCATGTGTGGTGCCCAACGAATGTGGAATTCTGCTGCGACTTCTCTTGTGGGCCATACACCGTCCATCCTAGCGCCTACCTAACCGCAATTGGTTCCCCTGGATTACCAACCCGTGACTCTAAAGGTGCAAACAGGTGCAAATGCTTTAACCCAATTAGAATACGTGGCGTCTCCATAGGGTAATCTGCCACCTTCAGGCCACGAAGGTGCTGGTACTGCATTGCAAATTCAGCAAACCGCATCGTCTGCTTCAGTAATCCCAGCTCTCTAACAGTGTGCGCACTCCTCACTACGGTTTTCTGGGTTGAATCCAAGCTCGATAACGCCAAATCAATTATCTTCGACTCCCGCTCTAGTCTTGTCATTCCGGAAGTCCATGACACGCGCAATGATTGCACGATTCCATCGCAACCAAGCTCTTCCGCGACCGAATCTTCGATCAACGTATACGATGAGCCTTCATCCAAGAACGCCAATATCTTCACCGCCTTGGAACCATTATACACCATCACTGGGACAACACGAAAGATCACAGACGTCTGTACTATGCTACTGTGCATGTTACATGACGAATGTGCGTATAGTTGATGCAACAAGGTGTTATGCGTTGCGTTGCAATTCGCCACCTTACAGCGAATATTCATTTTACACTTGGAATCTCCGTGTGCATTTAGACAGCTTTTGCAAAGCTGCCATCTCTCTACCGTCTTCAACCGCTGTGCTGGATCAAGCTTAAAAAAATCCTCGCAATTACGCAACCTGTGATTTGTCTCGCCACATTTCACACATGGAATTCGCTTCTGGGGCTCGGTATCTCGAACGGTCCGTTCGTCTTCATTATGAACGTTCACAAACGCTCCTTGTTGCTTCACCTTGCTTCGCTCTCGATTCCGCTCCGGATTGCACACACGACTACTACTGGGTTGCCCGTCCACCAGATTTATCGCCTCCGTAGCTACAGAGACTATCTCCGCAAGAAAATCTGCCATGGTACGTAATGTAACTCTCTTCCCGTCGCCCTAGCTGCCCGCGCTTGTATCGAATCCAATCCATCTTTGTACTCGGTGGAAAGCTTCTTCGCCAACTCACTTATCAGTAACGGGTTGATCAGATGTTCTTCCAGGCGTATGTTGCTTCCATGTGGTCGCAGAGTTGCTGGACCAATCGACCGAACGTAATGTACGACGCCGGCTTCTCCGTCTTCAGGGGCGTCCGCGGATCTCACCTTCACCAACAACGTCTCCAAAATTTGTTCAGGTTGGCCAAACTGTTCTCTCAGCTCCTGAATCACTTTCGGAACAAACTACGGCAATAGAAGTCGCGATCCTACCGCTTCCAGTGCTGCTCCCTTCAAGCACTCCTGCAGCCGTACTAGGTTTTCTAAGTTGGAGAAACCACACGCTTTCGTCGACGCCTCGTAGCTCGTGATGTTGATCGACCACTCTTCCGCTTTTCCGGTGAACGTCGGCAACCGTCGAGCCAAAAACTGACGCGCAGACAGCTGGGCTTTGGTTGGAACCACTTCCACTTCGTCACCGTTAGCACTGGCATCATCACCACTATCACTTTCACTATTCGACGCCGATTCGCTAGTATGAACATTTCCCGCGCGAGTTGCATCCGCGTTGACTTTCGATGACCTTGCATTTTCTAGGCATTACCTAAGCCCTACTGTCGGAGTTGATGTCTTCCTACAGAATCGTATCGTACTTTGTTCCTTCTTCTAACTGAACACGCTCCGCTAAAGCCTTATCTATTCTGCGCTGAATCTTTGATTGTTCTGCTTTCTTTTTCTTATTGAATTTTTCCTCAGCTTCACCCTTTACTTCTAATTCCTGCTTCTCTAACTGCCACATCGCTTCCCTCTTTTCTTTCTATAACTCTAGTTTCATACTTGCCACCTTTTTCTTCCTCTCTATCAAAGCAGCAAGACGCTCTCGCTCGCGAGCTATCTCACCTTCTGCTTCCAGCAACTCATTCTCCTCGGCCCCGATGGCAGTCGCTCCGTTTGAGTCACCAGCGCAGTCGTTACAAACCCAATCGTTGTCTTCCTGTACTGCTGACGTCACACCTTGGCATCCGAAATGGAACCACACCTGGCAGTTGTCGCAGAATACCATCTGGCTCTCATCTTCGTCCGGCCGTTGGCATTTCCCGCAATTGTAGGCTGTCTCATTCGGATCGGAAAGGCGCGAATTCGATCCTTTACTCATTTTTGAGAATGTTCGGATCTCGAAAAAACTGGTTTTTGTAGCAGCTTTGTTGTTGCAGCTTGTGTGGCGTTGGACAGGCCTATAAACATGAACAAGTCTAATATACTGTTCTTCAGTCACATGACAGATCGTAGCAGCCATCGCATGCAAGAGACTCATTCGCGGTCAGTCAATTCTTCCTTCATCACGAGGTCAGTCGCGAGTGCAAGCAATGTAAACATGATGGGTGATTCGTATGTGCGATGTTGAATTGCACATTTGGCGATCCTGCCAGGAGTGTGTGCTGGCGTTGCTTGTGGAATCACCCATCATGTTGGGTAAAGATTTGTGCAGTTTTTAACGAACTTCACGGGAAGCCGAAAAGAGGTTGGAGCGGCGAAGCTTTTTTTTGCATAGGTAAGGAGTAATGGTTATATTTGTGAGGATGCCGCTCTCGGGCTGGGAACCGCGAACTCGAGAGATTCAATTTTCAAAATGTTTTGCTACAGACCTGCAACTCTCCTGTCAGTGCACACATTGCGATTTTTTCACGTGGAATTGTCATTGTGTTGTTTTTTAATTAGTTACAACTATTTCTTCAATTTGCCGCATTGCATAAGTGATTGCGCCGAATGTAAAATTAATTCATACCGTTCACTTATTGAGCTTTGTTGGTAGTTAGCTATAAGATATTTTATGAGTCGTATAGCGGCAGCCTGATTATTTACATTGAAGGTTTTGTTTTGATATGATTTTGCTTGAACATTCCGGTAGATCCGAATACAAAATGATGTTTGTTACGTCTTACTTTTTATTAATGTCTTCTTCAGCATTTTATGCCTAGAATGTAACGACATGAATAATCTAGCAGCAAACAGGCAAGACTGACATTTCTAACAGAAAACAAGTAAATGCTTTGTAAACAATAATAATGATAAAAACCGCGATAGTATGAGTAGATAGTATGATAGATAGTATGAGAAGAATGGTGTTATTGTGGATCGGAATGATCACAATTCAGCGTGGTGGGACGCCCGCAAGAAGAATGGTGTTATTGTGAATCGGAATGATCACAATTCAGCGTGGTGGGACGCCCGCATTTAGTAGATTCTTCCTCTGCGTTGGTGGGATGCTCGCAAGAAGAATGGTGTTATTGTGGATCGGAATGATCACAATTCAGCGTGGTGGGACGCCCGCATTCAGTGGATTCTTCCTCTGCGTTGGTGGGACGCCCGCACGAAGAATGGTGTTATTGTGGATCGGAATGATCACAATTCAGCGTGGTGGGACGCCCGCATTCAGTAGATTCTTCCTCTGCGTTGGTGGGATGCTCGCAAGAAGAATGGTGTTATTGTGGATCGGAATGATCACAATTCAGCGTGGTGGGACGCCCGCATTCAGTGGATTCTTCCTCTACGTTGGTGGGACGCCCGCACGAAGAATGGTGTTATTGTGGATCGGAATGATCACAATTCAGCGTGGTGGGACGCCCGCATTCAGTAGATTCTTCCTCTGCGTTGGTGGGATGCTCGCAAGAAGAATGGTGTTATTGTGGATCGGAATGATCACAATTCAGCGTGGTGGGACGCCCGCAAGAAGAATGGTGTTATTGTGAATCGGAATGATCACAATTCAGCGTGGTGGGACGCCCGCATTCAGTAGATTCTTCCTCTGCGTTGGTGGGATGCTCGCAAGAAGAATGGTGTTATTGTGGATCGGAATGATCACAATTCAGCGTGGTGGGACGCCCGCATTCAGTGGATTCTTCCTCTGCGTTGGTGGGACGCCCGCACGAAGAATGGTGTTATTGTGGATCGGAATGATCACAATTCAGCGTGGTGGGACGCCCGCATTCAGTAGATTCTTCCTCTGCGTTGGTGGGACGCCCGCAAGAAGAATGGTGTTACTGTGGATCGGAATGATCACAATTCTGCGTTGGTGGGACGCCCGCAAGAAGAATGGTGTTATTGTGGATCGGAATGATCACAATTCAGCGTGGTGGGACGCCCGCATTCAGTAGATTCTTCCTCTGCGTTGGTGGGATGCTCGCAAGAAGAATTGTGTTATTGTGGATCGGAATGATCACAATTCAGCGTGGTGGGACGCCCGCAAGAAGAATGGTGTTATTGTGAATCGGAATGATCACAATTCAGCGTGGTGGGACGCCCGCATTCAGTAGATTCTTCCTCTGCGTTGGTGGGATGATCGCAAGAAGAATGGTGTTATTGTGGATCAGGTGGATCACAATTCAGCGTGGTGGGACGCCCGCATTCAGTGGATTCTTCCTCTGCGTTGGTGGGACGCCCGCACGAAGAATGGTGTTATTGTGGATCGGAATGATCACAATTCAGCGTGGTGGGACGCCCGCATTCAGTAGATTCTTCCTCTGCGTTGGTGGGACGCCCGCAAGAAGAATGGTGTTACTGTGGATCGGAATGATCACAATTCTGCGTTGGTGGGACGCCCGCAAGAAGAATGGTGTTATTGTGGATCGGAATGATCACAATTCAGCGTGGTGGGACGCCCGCATTCAGTAGATTCTTCCTCTGCGTTGGTGGGATGCTCGCAAGAAGAATGGTGTTATTGTGGATCGGAATGATCACAATTCCAGCGTGGTGAGACGCCCGCAAGAAGAATGGTGTTATTGTGAATCGGAATGATCACAATTCAGCGTGGTGGGACGCCCGCATTCAGTAGATTCTTCCTCTGCGTTGGTGGGATGCTCGCAAGAAGAATGGTGTTATTGTGGATCGGAATGATCACAATTCAGCGTGGTGGGACGCCCGCATTCAGTGGATTCTTCCTCTGCGTTGGTGGGACGCCCGCACGAAGAATGGTGTTATTGTGGATCGGAATGATCACAATTCAGCGTGGTGGGACGCCCGCATTCAGTAGATTCTTCCTCTGCGTTGGTGGGACGCCCGCAAGAAGAATGGTGTTACTGTGGATCGGAATGATCACAATTCTGCGTTGGTGGGACGCCCGCAAGACAATTGTTTTTTGTGTGGATCGGAATGATCACAATTCTGCGTGGTGGGACACCCGCATTCAATAGATTCTTCCTCTGCGTTGGTGGGATGCCCAAGAATGGTGCTATTGTTGATCGGAATGATCACAATTCTGCATGGCGGGACGCCCGCATTCAAGTTGTCTCTGCGTTGGTGGGACGCCAACAAGAAGAATGGTGTTATTGTGGATCGGAATGATCACAATTCTGCGTTGGTGGGACGCCCGCACGAAGAATGGTGTTATTGTGGATCGGAATGATCACAATTCAGCGTGGTGGGACGCCCGCATTCAGTAGATTCTTCCTCTGCGTTGGTGGGACGCCCGCAAGAAGAATGGTGTTACTGTGGATCGGAATGATCACAATTCTGCGTTGGTGGGACGCCCGCAAGAAGAATGGTGTTATTGTGGATCGGAATGATCACAATTCAGCGTGGTGGGACGCCCGCATTCAGTAGATTCTTCCTCTGCGTTGGTGGGATGCTCGCAAGAAGAATGGTGTTATTGTGGATCGGAATGATCACAATTCAGCGTGGTGGGACGCCCGCAAGAAGAATGGTGTTATTGTGAATCGGAATGATCACACAATTCAGCGTGGTGGGACGCCCGCATTCAGTAGATTCTTCCTCTGCGTTGGTGGGATGCTCGCAAGAAGAATGGTGTTATTGTGGATCGGAATGATCACAATTCAGCGTGGTGGGACGCCCGCATTCAGTGGATTCTTCCTCTGCGTTGGTGGGACGCCCGCACGAAGAATGGTGTTATTGTGGATCGGAATGATCACAATTCAGCGTGGTGGGACGCCCGCATTCAGTAGATTCTTCCTCTGCGTTGGTGGGACGCCCGCAAGAAGAATGGTGTTACTGTGGATCGGAATGATCACAATTCTGCGTTGGTGGGACGCCCGCAAGAAGAATGGTGTTATTGTGGATCGGAATGATCACAATTCAGCGTGGTGGGACGCCCGCATTCAGTAGATTCTTCCTCTGCGTTGGTGGGATGCTCGCAAGAAGAATGGTGTTATTGTGGATCGGAATGATCACAATTCAGCGTGGTGGGACGCCCGCAAGAAGAATGGTGTTATTGTGAATCGGAATGATCACAATTCAGCGTGGTGGGACGCCCGCATTCAGTAGATTCTTCCTCTGCGTTGGTGGGATGCTCGCAAGAAGAATGGTGTTATTGTGGATCGGAATGATCACAATTCAGCGTGGTGGGACGCCCGCATTCAGTGGATTCTTCCTCTGCGTTGGTGGGACGCCCGCACGAAGAATGGTGTTATTGTGGATCGGAATGATCACAATTCAGCGTGGTGGGACGCCCGCATTCAGTAGATTCTTCCTCTGCGTTGGTGGGACGCCCGCAAGAAGAATGGTGTTATTGTGGATCGGAATGATGCAATTCAGCGTGGTGGGACGCCCGCATTCAGTAGATGCTTCCTGTGCGTGGGTGGGATGCTCGCAAGGAGGGTGGTGTTATTGTGGATCGGAATGATCACAATTCAGCGTGGTGGGACGCCCGCAAGAAGAATGGTGTTATTGTGAATCGGAATGATCACAATTCAGCGTGGTGGGACGCCCGCATTCAGTAGATTCTTCCTCTGCGTTGGTGGGATGCTCGCAAGAAGAATGGTGTTATTGTGGATCGGAATGATCACAATTCAGCGTGGTGGGACGCCCGCATTCAGTAGATTCTTCCTCTGCGTTGGTGGGACGCCCGCAAGAAGAATGGTGTTATTGTGGATCGGAATGATCACAATTCAGCGTGGTGGGACGCCCGCAAGAAGAATGGTGTTATTGTGAATCGAAGGATCACAATTCAGCGTGGTGACACGCTCGCATTCAGTAGATTCTTCCTCTGCGTTGGTGGGATGCTCGCAAGAAGAATGGTGTTATTGTGGATCGGAATGATCACAATTCAGCGTGGTGGGACGCCCGCATTCAGTAGATTCTTCCTCTGCGTTGGTGGGATGCTCGCAAGAAGAATGGTGTTATTGTGGATCGGAATGATCACAATTCAGCGTGGTGGGACGCCCGCAAGAAGAATGATGTTATTGTAAATCGGAATGATCACAGTTCTGCGTGATGGGACACCCGCATTCAGTAGATTCTTCCTCTGCGTTGGTGGGATGCTCGCAGAAGAATGGTGTTATTGTGGATCGGAATGATCACAATTCAGCGTGGTGGGACGCCCGCATTCAGTGGATTCTTCCTCTGCGTTGGTGGGACGCCCGCACGAAGAATGGTGTTATTGTGGATCGGAATGATCACAATTCAGCGTGGTGGGACGCCCGCATTCAGTAGATTCTTCCTCTGCGTTGGTGGGACGCCCGCAAGAAGAATGGTGTTACTGTGGATCGGAATGATCACAATTCTGCGTTGGTGGGACGCCCGCAAGAAGAATGGTGTTATTGTGGATCGGAATGATCACAATTCAGCGTGGTGGGACGCCCGCATTCAGTAGATTCTTCCTCTGCGTTGGTGGGATGCTCGCAAGAAGAATGGTGTTATTGTGGATCGGAATGATCACCATTCAGCGGGGTGGGACGCCCGCAAGAAGAATGAATGTTATTGTGAATCGAATGATCACATTCAGCGTGAATTGGGACGCCCGCATTCAGTAGATTCTTGCTCTGCGTTGGTGGGACGCCCGCAAGAAGAATGGTGTTACTGTGGATCGGAATGATCACAATTCTGCGTTGGTGGGACGCCCGCAAGAAGAATGGTGTTATTGTGGATCGGAATGATCACAATTCAGCGTGGTGGGACGCCCGCATTCAGTAGATTCTTCCTCTGCGTTGGTGGGATGCTCGCAAGAAGAATGGTGTTATTGTGGATCGGAATGATCACAATTCAGCGTGGTGGGACGCCCGCATTCAGTGGATTCTTCCTCTGCGTTGGTGGGACGCCCGCACGAAGAATGGTGTTATTGTGGATCGGAATGATCACAATTCAGCGTGGTGGGACGCCCGCATTCAGTAGATTCTTCCTCTGCGTTGGTGGGACGCCCGCAAGAAGAATGGTGTTATTGTGGATCGGAATGATCACAATTCAGCGTGGTGGGACGCCCGCATTCAGTAGATTCTTCCTCTGCGTTGGTGGGATGCTCGCAAGAAGAATGGTGTTATTGTGGATCGGAATGATCACAATTCAGCGTGGTGGGACGCCCGCAAGCAGAAGGGTGTTATTGTGAATCGGAATGATCACAATTCAACGTGATGGGCCGCCCGCATTCAGTAGATTCTTCCTCTGCGTTGGTGGGATGCTCGCAAGAAGAATGGTGTTATTGTGGATCGGAATGATCACAATTCAGCGTGGTGGGACGCCCGCATTCAGTAGATTCTTCCTCTGCGTTGGTGGGACGCCCGCAAGAAGAATGGTGTTATTGTGGATCGGAATGATCACAATTCAGCGTGGTGGGACGCCCGCAAGAAGAATGGTGTTATTGTGAATCGGAATGATCACAATTCAGCGTGGTGGGACGCCCGCATTCAGTAGATTCTTCCTCTGCGTTGGTGGGATGCTCGCAAGAAGAATGGTGTTATTGTGGATCGGAATGATCACAATTCAGCGTGGTGGGACGCCCGCATTCAGTAGATTCTTCCTCTGCGTTGGTGGGATGCTCGCAAGAAGAATGGTGTTATTGTGGATCGGAATGATCACAATTCAGCGTGGTGGGACGCCCGCAAGAAGAATGGTGTTATTGTGAATCGGAATGATCACAATTCAGCGTGGTGGGACGCCCGCATTCAGTAGATTCTTCCTCTGCGTTGGTGGGATGCTCGCAAGAAGAATGGTGTTATTGTGGATCGGAATGATCACAATTCAGCGTGGTGGGACGCCCGCATTCAGTGGATTCTTCACTCTGCGTTGGTGGGACGCCCGCACGAAGAATGGTGTTATTGTGGATCGGAATGATCACAATTCAGCGTGGTGGGACGCCCGCATTCAGTAGATTCTTCCTCTGCGTTGGTGGGACGCCCGCAAGAAGAATGGTGTTACTGTGGATCGGAATGATCACAATTCTGCGTTGGTGGGACGCCCGCAAGAAGAATGGTGTTATTGTGGATCGGAATGATCACAATTCAGCGTGGTGGGACGCCCGCATTCAGTAGATTCTTCCTCTGCGTTGGTGGGATGCTCGCAAGAAGAATGGTGTTATTGTGGATCGGAATGATCACAATTCAGCGTGGTGGGACGCCCGCAAGAAGAATGGTGTTATTGTGAATCGGAATGATCACAATTCAGCGAGGTTGGAAGTACGCATTCGATAGATTATTCCTCTGCGTTGGTGGGATGCTCGCAAGAAGAATGGTGTTACTGTGGATCGGAATGATCACAATTCAGCGTGGTGGGACGCCCGCATTCAGTGGATTCTTCCTCTGCGTTGGTGGGACGCCCGCACGAAGAATGGTGTTATTGTGGATCGGAATGATCACAATTCAGCGTGGTGGGACGCCCGCATTCAGTAGATTCTTCCTCTGCGTTGGTGGGACGCCCGCAAGAAGAATGGTGTTACTGTGGATCGGAATGATCACAATTCTGCGTTGGTGGGACGCCCGCAAGAAGAATGGTGTTATTGTGGATCGGAATGATCACAATTCAGCGTGGTGGGACGCCCGCATTCAGTAGATTCTTCCTCTGCGTTGGTGGGATGCTCGCAAGAAGAATGGTGTTATTGTGGATCGGAATGATCACAATTCAGCGTGGTGGGACGCCCGCAAGAAGAATGGTGTTATTGTGAATCGGAATGATCACAATTCAGCGTGGTGGGACGCCCGCATTCAGTAGATTCTTCCTCTGCGTTGGTGGGATGCTCGCAAGAAGAATGGTGTTATTGTGGATCGGAATGATCACAATTCAGCGTGGTGGGACGCCCGCATTCAGTGGATTCTTCCTCTGCGTTGGTGGGACGCCCGCACGAAGAATGGTGTTATTGTGGATCGGAATGATCACAATTCAGCGTGGTGGGACGCCCGCATTCAGTAGATTCTTCCTCTGCGTTGGTGGGACGCCCGCAAGAAGAATGGTGTTATTGTGGATCGGAATGATCACAATTCTGCGTTGGTGGGACGCCCGCAAGAAGAATGGTGTTATTGTGGATCGGAATGATCACAATTCAGCGTGGTGGGACGCCCGCATTCAGTAGATTCTTCCTCTGCGTTGGTGGGATGCTCGCAAGAAGAATGGTGTTATTGTGGATCGGAATGATCACAATTCAGCGTGGTGGGACGTCCGCATTCAGTGGATTCTTCCTCTGCGTTGGTGGGACGCCCGCACGAAGAATGGTGTTATTGTGGATCGGAATGATCACAATTCAGCGTGGTGGGACGCCCGCATTCAGTAGATTCTTCCTCTGCGTTGGTGGGACGCCCGCAAGAAGAATGGTGTTATTGTGGATCGGAATGATCACAATTCTGCGTTGGTGGGACGCCCGCACGAAGAATGGTGTTATTGTGGATCGGAATGATCACAATTCAGCGTGGTGGGACGCCCGCATTCAGTAGATTCTTCCTCTGCGTTGGTGGGACGCCCGCAAGAAGAATGGTGTTATTGTGAATCGGAATGATCACAATTCAGCGTGGTGGGACGCCCGCATTCAGTAGATTATTCCTCTGCGTTGGTGGGACGCCCGCAAGAAGAATGGTGTTTTGTGGATCGGAATGATCACAATTCAGCGTTGGTGGGACACGCGCAAGAAGAATAGTATTACTACAGGCCGAAATGGTGAGAACTCTATAGTAGAACGTCCGCAGGCAAGATTTTAATTTCCCCACAATGGTAGAAAGCTCATAAGAATTAAGATTTTATCGTGGATTCGTAAGGTGCTCGTGGAGATTGATTGCATTGAGAAAAGATATCCGCCTATAGTTAAGAACAGCTTATCGATACTATTCCGAATCGGTTTCTAGTTTTTGTTGCTGGTTGTTTGACATTTATAGTTTCATATTGAAATAGACGTGTGCTCAAAGAAAGTAAAGGTAGTATTAGTACTGATGATTTTTACTAGAAGCAAAAAAGAATTATTAAAAATGGTGTTTCCATTGCGAGTTACTACTGCACGGGAGTGTCTTGAGAATGATTTTCCATATTTAGTTGGGCAACCATAATGATGGTTTATCCATAGTGTTTTTTGATTACGAAATTAGACGCTCGCTGTACAATAATGCGCCAGAAGTAATCGTTTAGTTCAAGATGCCTTTTAATCATTGTGAGAGAGTATTCTCATCTATCTATATATATAAAACTCAATGTTTTTATGTTTGTATGTATGTTCCAGCATAACTTTTGAACCCATTTACCGATTTTAACCAAATTTGGAACACACATTCTTTATCTTGGGGGGACGACGATAGGGGGGTTAGGCATGCTCTTTGGAAAAGGGGGAGGGTGTGGGGGGAGGGGTATTGCTTAGTTATCGATCTACCGAGGGTAAATTCTGAACCCCTTGACCGATTTCAACCAAATTTAGAACACAAATTCTTTATCTTAAGGAGGACGGGTCGACCATGCATTTTGGAAAAGGGGAGGGTATGGGGGGTATTGCTTAATTATCGATCTACGCAGTTTAAATTCTGAACCCCTTGGCCGAATTCGACCAAATTTGGAACACAAATTCCTTATCTTAAAAAGGGGACGATAGGGGGTTAAGCATGCTCTTTGGAAAAGGGGGAGGGTATGGGGGGAGGGGTATTGCTAAGTTATCGATCAACGCAGCTTAAATTCTGAACCCCTTGGCCGATTTCGACCAAATTCGGAACACAATTACCTTATCTTAAGAAGGAGACGATAGGGGGCTAAGCATGCTGTTTGGAAAAGGGGAAGGGGGTGTGGGGGTAGGGGTATTGCTTAGTTATCGATCAACTCAGTGTAAATTCTGAACCCCTTGGCCGATTTCAACCGAATTTGAAACACAAATCCTTCATCTTACAGAGGGAACGATAGGGAGGTTAAGTATGCTCTTTGAAAAAGGGGAGGGTATGGGGGGAGGGGTATTTCTTAATTATCGATCAACGCAGTGTAAACTCTGAACCCCTTGGCCGATTTCGACCAAATTTGGAACACAAATTCTTTATCTTAAGAAGGGGACGATAGGGGTTAGGCATGCTCTTTGGAAAAGAGGGAGGGTGTGGGAGGAGGTGTTCTTTAAAAAGGGGGAGGGTATGGGGGGAGGGGTATTGTTTAGCAATCGATCAACTCAATGTAAATTCTGAGCCTCATGACCGATTTGAACCAAATTTGTATCAAATATTGTCTGTCCTAAGGAAGCGATTTTAGTGGATGTGGTTGAGTAATTTAAAAAAAAAAGTGGAGGGGTGGGAGAGGGGGTATTGTTTAGTTATCGACCAATTCAGCATGACTTCTGAACCCATTTATCGATGTCCACCAAATTTGGAACCCATATTATCTGTCTAAGGAAGACTATATCAGATTGGGTATGAGTGCCATAGCTAAATGAGAGAGAGGGTATATTCATTAAACGAACAGTTTAGTATACCTTTTTATCGCATAGGTCAATTCAAACCAAACACGTAAGCACGTAATCCCTATTATAGAGAGGCTGGAAGGGACTTTTGGAATGAGATGTGGGGGGTATTGGGATTGGGTATTGTTGTTCATCGGAATAATTGTATGCCCAGTGAAAAGCAATGATTAATGTGTTTCCTTCTGAATGGTGGATGTGATTGCTTCTTCAAAAGTAGGCATTTGCCCGGAATAAGGCAATGGTGGGTGTGATACCTTCTTTAAAAATATGCGTTGCCCGAATATGGCATCGGTTAATGTTTTCCTTCTTTAGAAATAGACGTTTTCCCGGAATAAGACCTTTCAAACCCAAGATCCCTTCTTCAAAATCAGTCAATGTTTCCAAAAGCCTTCTTTTAATCAAATGATAAAGTATGAATAAGTAAACACAATTACCCTGTTGATCAATTGGTTTTATCATTTTCCGATTGTAAAAGAAAACTGCAAACCAAACTGGCAATTCCGAGCAAGGCCGGGTACATAAAGCTAGTCATTAATAATATGTCGGTAAAGTATTTTTTTCTTTAAACATAGATGCCAGTCGTTATTTTTTTTAGAGAAGAGTAGAGTTGTGTGGCGTTGGACAGGCCTATAAACGCGAACAAGTCTAATATACTGTTCTTCAGTCACATGACAGATCGTAGCAGCCATCGCATGCAAGAGACACATTCGTGGTCAGTCAATTCTTCCTTCATCACGAGGTCAGTCGCGAGTGCAAGCAATGTAAACATGATGGGTGATTCGTATGTGCGATGTTGAATTGCACACAGCTCAAAACTGAAAATGTTCTGTTTTTAATAATTGTCAACCATTTTGTGTTTCATTTCAACTTACATGAGTAGTTTTTTCCTCCTTCCAATACAATCCAATTATTCCTACTCCGCTTCTAATTCTGTAAGCTAAATACACATTTCTTTATAATACACTCCTTCCAGTAGCTTTTCTAAAAATACCTTCCGCTAATTTACTAGCAACAACCGATTTAATTCAACTCAATCACTTTATCCAAATTCTAATTAACAATTTATTTCCTTTTCAGGTTTCCCAGCAGTTCACCGTAGTAGCATCAATATACAAATCGCCGTAATAAATCAACAGCCTCCAATCTTGTTTGTTTTTATTTTTACCTTCCATGAATTCACCTACCAAATTGATCCACCCAATTCACCAACCATCACGCCGTGTTGCCAAGTGCCGCAACAACATTATTGAAAATATTTCCTACTGTTTCAGGTTGAAGCTTGAAGTTCGGAACTGGTATGATAGCATTGCATTGAATTATTAAATAACATATACAAATAATTAAAGCAGCAATTTTAATAGCATTTACATCTTGGGAATCTCCTACACAGAATTTTGCTGGTACACATAAGAAAACATAAAAAAATGTCACCCTGTTGTAATGATTAGCCAGAGGTTATTGTTTTGTGTTAATAAACTATTATTCATAAAAAAGCTAGATTGATATGTTTCATTAGCATACGTGTTCGAATGATTATACTTTAATTTGGAAATTATGAAGAAAAACACAATCCCGAAATCTGACATTTTCCTCAAAAACAATCCATGAAGATTTAACGTGTTTCCCATTTCTATTCTTGATGAAATTCCTCTGAACCGAACGTTTCATTATTTGACGTATGCGACTGGAATTACACGTTATTTAAGTATGGTTCACAAGTAGTGAAAATTCACGTGTGAAACCAGTAGCATGAGTGTGTAGATTGTTTTCAGTGTACCCAACCATCCCAAGAAGCTGACATAGCTGTTCAGCGTCCGAATCGCCCTGTTCAGCAAGCGGTACCAGTGCTTTCAGCTAACGAAGCACGACGCGGACGACTTTCTAACGTACGCTGGGACGGTCAATCGATGCTGTGAAGACTTCGAGCTCAGCAAGATCACGACGGACCAATTCAAGAGCCTGATTTTCACCTGTGGGCTCCGATCGTCGAAGGACGCAGACATCCGAACGAGACTCCTATCCAAGCTTGAGGCTAACGCGGCGGATGAATGCACTCTGGAATCACTCATCACGGAGTGCCACCCTAGCAACACAATTCATGCCGATTTGGTTGAGGTAACTCATATATAACTAAATTTGGTCGTATATGAGTAATATAAACTTGTTTACAACATGTGTGCTGCTCGGGCAACGTCTGCAAAACCTCAAGCACGACACGGCCATGGTGGAACACAACAAATCGGTGAGTACAATCTGCGCAGTCAAGCAGAACAAGCCTCCACCGATGACACCGAGTTCCAAAGAGAAGAAGAAGACGAAGTCCGAAGGTCCAAAAACACCCTGCTGGCAGTGTGGCGGAATGCACTACGTCCGGGACTGCACCTACACGAAGCACGTTTGTCGGGACTGCAAGCAAACCGGCCACAAAGAAGGGTAGTGTGGCAGCTACACATCGAAGGCGGCACTCAAGAAGAAGAAGCACGTGAACGGAATTTTCTCCATCAACTAGGTCAGCTGCACTTCTAGACGGAAGTTCCTAACAGTGGATATCAACGGGTCTCAAGTCACTCTGCAGTTGGGACACCGCGTCCGACATCACCATCGTTTCGAAGAAGCAGTGGAAGAAGAACCTGGGCTCGCCAACGCTGACTCCCACAACACGGACTGCCCGTACAGCGTCGGGTGACGCTTTTCATCTACTTGGTGAACTCCGATACCCAATCAAACTCGGAGGTGTCACCAAAACCGCAACTTTTTACGTGACCAACAACAGCATCAACCTGATCGGTCTGGACTGGATCGAGCTGTTCAAGCTGTGGGACACCCCGCTATCTGCAATCTGCAACCAGGTCCACGTTGCCGATGGTCAAGTCAATCAAATCCAAGTGTACAAAGCTGCGTATCCCGAAGTGTTCAAGAACGGCCGTTTTCAAGCCGAAGCGCCCAGTTCCTTTCACGTCCATGAAGAAGATCGATGCGGAGCTGGACCGACTTCAATCGCTGGGTATAATCACGCCTGTTGATTTCTCGTAGTGGGCGGCTCCGATCGTCGTAGTGAAGAAGCCTGGAGGAAAAGTACGAATCTGTACCGATTCCTCAACTGGACTGAACGCTGCCCTGGAGCCCAACCTTTACCCGCTACCGGTCCCTGATGACATCTTTACCAAGCTCAATGGGTGCCGGTATTTCAGTGTCATCGACCTGAGTGACGCCTATCTTCAAGTGGAAGTTGACGACGACTCGAAGCAACTGCTCACAATCAACACGCATCGAGGTCTCTTCCGCTTCAACCGGCTCGCACCAGGAGTAAAATCCGCTCCCAGTTGATGATGCAGTTGATGAACAGCGTGGTTGCCGATCTCGAAGGAGTGGACACGTTTCTGGACGACAACTTCGTGGCCAGCAAAACCGAAGAGGAGCACCACAAGATGCTCAACGCACTGTTTCAACGCCTTCAAGCTGTTGCACACGCTTCCCGCTCATTCACCTCCGCGGAGGCAAATTACGGACAGATCAAGAAGGAAGGTCTTGCACTGGTGTTTGCCGTAACGAAATTCCATCGGATGCTGCTCGGACGCAAGTTCACCCTCCAGACGGATCATCAGCCACTCCTGCGGATATTCGGACAGAAGATGGGTATTCCGGCTCACATGGCCAACCGCCTTCAACGTTGGGCCCTGACGCTTCTGTGCTACAACTTCGACATCGAGTACGTGTCCACCACGCAGTTTGGATATGCCGACGTACTGTCCCGCCTCATCAACTGTTACGTCAAACCAGAGGAGGACTTCATCATCGCATCGATTCAACTGGAAGACGACATCGAGATTCCACACCAGGAAGCCATCAGTTCGCTGCCAGTTACGTTCAAATCGGTGTGCGGCGCTACTCTTCAGTGCCCGGTTCTCCAACAAGTGATCCAGTACAACCAGCGTGGATGGCCCTCCAAAATCGATGACATCGCTAACCCTGAAGTTCGCCCTTTCTTCGCTCATCGAGACGCTCTATCGGTAGTGAAGGGGTGCGTCATGATGTCCAATCGTTTGGTGATTCCGGACAGTCTTCGGCAGCGGATTCTCAAGCAACTCCACCGAGGACATCCGGGAATGGAACGGATGAAAGCTATCGCACGTAGTCACGTGTAGAGTAGAGTGGGGCAAGAGTGCGCGTGGGGTAAGAGTACGTTTTCCATTTTTTGAAGTAATAAAAAAAGATAAACTAGCAGCACTGCATCAGTTTGACAGGTATTCTGGCCAACTATTAGGTATCATGTGTAATTGTAAATGATTTGAATAAACAACAAGGGAGATATGGAGTTAGATAACTTTTTGGTCATTTTGCTAAAAATAATTTGATTTCCGCAACTAGTATTTCATTACCATATATACGTTCAATTAGGTGAACACTATACCATTTCAATAACCTATTGTATAGAGTACTGTATGGTACAGAACACCAATCCGGTTAGTTTTCCAAGAAGTCAAAACCATTACTTGAATAATTTTTGGGACTGTGGGGTAAAAGTACGCAGGAACCGGTGGGGCAAGAGTACACATATGAATCTTCTAGTTATGATGTCAAACCCGTATCTTCGGCCGAAATAAGACTTCTTCCAAAGCGTAAAGATCCACAACTAAGAAAAAAGGGACAGAATTCATACAAATAGTGTAATATAGGTGGGGGGGGGGGGGGGATGGCTGATGAAATAGCCAAATTTTACGTTACGTGATTGGTGGACTTTCTTTAATGCCTTTGTATACGCCACGCGAAACCTGATAAATATTTTTACCTCTGTAGTTTTTTGTATATATAAAAAACAATGGTTGTTCGAATGAAAGTGCACATTTTTAGGACCCCCTCCCTCTTTAAGAGTTACGTAATCTTTAAACATTCCGTAATATATGCTCATTAAACATCAATTAAATGTTATTAACTTTTATTTGTGTTAATATATACTTAAAGCACATGATTGGATAAATGCGTACTCTTACCCCACCCGTTGCGCACTTTTACCCCACCGGTGGGGTAAGAGTGCGTTTTTCACTTGTCTTGCAATAAGGGTTCTACTAAAACGAATCTCAATAATTTCAATATTTTTTCCACTGGGTAACATAAAGGAAGAGTATATGAATCATCGACACTGATTTGATATGCAGAAGCTTGCTTCATAAGGGCCACATGATCGATTGAAAACTAAGTGCGTACTCTTGCCCCACTCTACTCTACTGGCCGAGGATCGATGACCACATTGCTGATTTTGTGAAGAGATGTGAAAGCTGTGTCACACATTCGAAGACATCGTCTAAGGTTCCGCTACAGTCGTGGCCACTCGCTCAATCTCCCTGGGAGCGTATCCACATCTACTTCGCCAGCCTAATCAACGGTCTAAACTTCCTCATAGTGGTGGACGCCTTCACCAAGTAGCCGGAAATTCGCATCGTTCGATCCCCGACAACATCAGCAGTGACCGAGTTCCTCGACGAGCTGTTTGCCCGTTTTGGCGTTCCCAACGTCATAGTCTCCGACAATGGAACGCAGTTCACGTCAGAACAGTTCGCGATTTTGTGCAGGAAGAACGGCATTCAACATTTCCGGACATCGCCGTATCACCCACAGTCCAATGGCCAGGCCGAGAGATTTGTGGACACCTTCAAGAGGTCGTTGTGCAAAATCAACGAGGGGGAAAGCATATCGGAATCGCTCCAAACGTTCCTCCAGGTCTACCGAACCACTCTCAGTCGTGTTCTGAATGGCAGAACTCCTTCGCAGCTGATGCTTGGTCGAAACATCAAGACGGTTCTCGATCTCCTGCATCACCAACAACCGAAGCCAGTGGTTCTCAATCAACACCAAGACGAACAGGTCGGCCGGAAGCATGGCGCAACTCCTCGTGGCTTCCGAAAAGGCGACATGGTCTACGCCAAGGTCTACAGCAGCAGCACCAAGTGGCAGTGGGCATCCGGCGTAATCATCGAGGTCATCGGACGGGTCAACCACAACGTGCTACTGGACGATTGGCATGGACGAAGAAGCTCATCAGATCGCACTCCAACCAGCTCAAGCATCATTCCAGTAAAGCAACAACTGGCGCAGCAGATTCCACACCACTGGGTATCCTGGTGGACATGTTTGGAATTCAATCTCCTGGACCAGCAGTACAGCCCGCTCAACAAGGTCAAGCCGAGCAGGAACCACTTCATGTTCCATCAACCTCCAACGTCCGATCCCAGGTCCAGCCACGAACCGAGGTGCAAGTAGTGCCTGCGGTTTCCAACCAAGAAGTCGAAGCAGGTTCCAGTTAACTCAATGACGTTCCCGAACGCGGTCGCATCCAGACCGACCAACCAGAACCGCAGTATGAAGAAGATAACCAGCCACCTATAGATCCCGTTCCAGAACCACCATCGGTCCGGCCACAGAGAGTGATCCGGATGCCGTCCAGATTCGAGCCGTACCTGTTCTGGAAATAAGAAGGGAGGAATGTTAGCCACGAACATAGTAGTCAATGATACCACCAGTCGCGACCCTAGCGACTAGTTCAGCCATAGCAACTGGATAATCAACAAATGTGAAAATTGATCACTTTGTACCCAACCATCCTACACACTTAACTCATTTCACCGTATTCGGTAAATTTTACCGAAATCTCAACAGCAGAACTGTTCGGTAATTTATTTTACAGATTTTTTGTAATTTTTTCCATTGTTCAACTGTCAAAATCACCGAAAATCAGTTAAATTATTTACCGAATAGTTCTGCTGTTGAGATTTCGGTAAAATTTTACCGAATTCGGTGATTTATTTGAAGTGTGATAGAATAAAGTCGTATTTAAAGTACAACAATTCCGTTAACTGAATCTGAAAAGTAAAACATTGAAATGAAATTTCTTCAACAGTATCCACATGAAAAGAACAAAAAGATAATTTGTAAGGCTCCCACGTAAACTAATGGGAGCTGTCACTTAACTTTCGGGAAAATAGTCTGCTCGATTATTCCGTAAGTAGAAGTGACATTTCGCTCCATGCAGATCAGTTGTCATAACATAAAGAGCATATGCTTTGCTGATCTCCAACATATTTTTATTTTGTTTGTAAACCTTTTATTCACATTGTTATACGGCAAACAATAAGCCATTTCAATCGATAGAATGACACTAACATTCATAGAATGACAGTTGGCCCATGCAGAATAAGAACATGGGCCATCCCGGATCAGAGAAACGACTGGTATGACGGCGAATGTGAGCATTTGGAATTTGGAAGAGAAGAATGCAGCAAGGGCGAGATTGCTGCAACACCGAACGAGGGCAAACGAGGCACGATATAAACGGGCGCGGAACAGACAAAATTCATTTTTTTGGGGGAAAAACGCCAGCAAGAAGATCGAGACCGTGAATAGACGGAGCAACTGTACCGCGCTAATAACGCATGAAAGTTCTATGAGAAATTAAACCGTTCACATAAGGGCCACATGTCACAGCCCGATATGTGAAAGAAAAAACAGAGCCTTCTTTCAAACGAGCGTGAGGTGATCCAAAGGTGGCGGCAACACTACGAAGAGCACGTAAATGGTGATGTGGCAGACAACGGTGGCAGCACACGCGCAGGACATACGACTTCCGGCTCCGAATATCCAGGAAATCCAGGAGGAGATCGGCCGGCTGAAAACAACAAAGCCCCTGGGATTGACCAACTACCAGGAGAGCTGTTAATACAATGGTGAGGCACTGGCTAGAGCGGCACTGAGTCATTACCAAGATTTGGGAGGAGGAAGTTTTGCCGCAGGAGTGGATGGAAGGTGTCGTGTGTCCTACAAAAAGGGCGATAAGCTGGATTGTAGCAACTACCGCGCAATCACATTGCTGAACGCCGCCTACAAGGTACTCTCCCAAATTTTATGCCACCGACTAACACCAATTGCAAGAGAGTTCGTCGGGCAGTTCCAGGCGGGATTTATGGGTGAACGCTCTACCACAGATCAGGTGTTCGCCATACGTCAGGTATTGTAGAAATGCCGCGAATACAACGTGCCCACACATCATCTATTTATCGACTTCAAAGCCGCATATGATACAATTGATCGGGACCAGCTATGGCAGCTAATGCACGAAAACGGATTTCCGGATAAACTGTTACGGTTGATCAAGGCGACGATGGATCGGGTGATGTGCGTAGTTCGAGTTTCAGGGGCATTCTCGAGCCCCTTCGAAACGCGCAGAGGGGTACGGCAAGGTGATGGTCTTTCGTGTCTGCTATTCAACATCGCTTTGGAAGGGGTAATACGAAAAGCAGGGATTAACACGAGTGGTACAATTATCCGTCTAGCTATTTGGCTTCGCCGACGACATAGATATTATGGCACGTAACTTTGAGAAGATGGAGGAAGCCTACATCAGACTGAAGAGGGAAGCTAAGCGGATCGGACTAGTCATCAACACGTCGAAGACGAAGTACATGATGGGAAGAGGTTCAAGAGAAGACAATGTGAGCCACCCACCGCGAGTTTGCATCGGTGGTGACGAAATCGAGGTGGTAGAAGAAGTTGTGTACTTGGGCTCACTGGTGATTGCCGAAAATGATACCAGCAGATAAATTCGGAGACGCATAGTGGCTGGAAATCGTACATAATTTGGACTCCGCAAGACGCTCCGATCGAATAGAGTTCGCCGCCGTACCAAACTGACTATCTACAAAACGCTTATTACAAAACGCCGGTAGTTCTCTACGGACACGAGACCTGGACCACAGACAAACAGACGTGACACTAGAGAAATTACCATCGACCATCACTTCAACGACCAATTTGAATTTGATTGATTGCGCGTTTCAAAACTAGAGGCGCTAGCATCGTAATCCTTCGACTTTGACATTTCACTCCAGCGCCTTCTGGTGACAATGTCTTACGAAACGTTGTTTCGTGTAACATGCTCGCAAGATGGTGGTAGAGAAGTTGGGCTATGGATTTTTCAGAAAAATGTTCAAGCTGTTACGTCTGTTTGTCTGTGCCTGGACGATGGTCGTGGCGGACCAACGCGCACTGGGAATTTTCGAAGGGAAAGTGCTGCGTACCATATATGGTGGGGTGCAGATGGCGGACGGTACGTGGAGGAGGAGAATGAACCACGACTTGCATGAGCTGCTGGGAGAACCATCCATCGTTCACATCGCGAAAATCGGAAGACTGCGGTGGGCCGGGCACGTAGCCAGAATGTCGGACAGTAATCCGGTGAAAATGGTTCTCGACAACGATCCGACGGGAACAAGAAGGCGAGATGCACCGCGGGCAAGGTGGATCGATCAGGTGGAGAACGATTTGCGGACCCTCCGCACACTGCGTGGTTGGTGACGTGCAGGCATGGACCGAGCTGAATGGAGAAGACTTTTGTATACTGCACAGGCCACTCCGGCCTTAGTCTGATAATAAATAAATAAATCTGGATGAAATTAAATAGCGTTCAATATATTTCGCCTTATGGATGCATTATTTTGTAGAATTGACCTTTCCTCCCAAAAATTGTATCTCGTTTTATTGTCTCAGTCGATTTTTTGGCTTATTTAAGGTCAACTTTCCCAAAGAAACCATATTTTTTAAGCCTTAAAGAATCCAACTATTTTTAAAATCGAAAATAAAAACCGAAAAAGTGCTGAAAAATTCACCCAACGTTCGTTAAAAATCGGATCAATCTTAAAAAACAGCACTTTTTCGATTTTAGTTTTAATTTTTTTAAATACAAAGGCGTCAAAGAAAGGAAAGTTGACCCTAAATAACTCAAAGAATCGATTGAGCGAATAATTTATTTGTGAACCATTCCACCGATTCGTTGAATTTGACAGTTCGATGGTTATTTCCTCGTGGTTAAAAATAACCCTGCTCCGGAGCATGGTTAGATTTGACAGTTCGATATTTAAACTTTGTTCGCGAGAAAATTGGCGCCAAATCCATTTCGCTCCGAATAACTATCAATCTGTCAAAACTCAAATGGGTCGGCTTCGGAGTAAAATTTTAACTACGACGGGAAAATAACCATCGAAGTGACAAATTTCAACTAAAAGTTAAACGAATCGGTGGAATGGTTCACAGCCTTAAAGGCGTCAAAAAAAGGAAAGTTGACCTTAAATAAGCCAAAGAATCGATTGAGCGAATAATTTTTTTTACGGGAAAGGTCAATTAAGCTTGTTTACTATCTTAAAAATTAGTGAGATTTATATGGTGCTAAATTTCAAAATTTGCACACATACATGTTGATAAATGGTTTATTAGTGTCTCAAAACATGCTCACATTTGCTATCTAGTTTTCAATAAAGATTTATGTTTTTGCTTTTCTGAGAAGATTTTTTTGTACATGCTTCTATACGTTCCTCAATCAATATCAATTATTTGTATGAAACAAAAAAGAAAAATAAGTATTTAAGGTACCCCGGGGCAAGTGAAAATACGGGGTAAGTGGGTACTATGGCTGCCGATTAATCGGTGAACGTTTTTAATGGTAACAATATTCTAGAAAGATGAAGCAGAATTATCAACGAATTCGCCTGACACAAAAAAATTTGGAATCAAAACCATTTGCGGCACCATACTAATGGTATTGTTTAATCATGACTTTAAACTACCGGCAAAATCTATCACTTTTATTTTAATTCAATGGATTTCCAGCAAAATAGTCGTTCCTAAATTCATCATTGATGTGGAAAGTGAATATTTTGAGCAATTAAATAATTGTGTGACATCAAAACCGATTTAAAAGTTTTGATTAAAGCCAAAATCTGCCATTTTCACTTTCCCTTGATTTTTAACATACATGGGGCAAGTGGGACATATTTGAACAACATTTTCGATAGAGCCATTTTACCTGTTTTTAGATTGTTGTCTAGTGAAAAATAACTTCGACACTCATACATCATATGGATCTGAATCAAATGCAGTTGATATCGTTGGTTTAGTTGTAAAGAAGTAGTGCACAGTTGATTTACTAAATGTGTATTTTACTTTCTGAAAATTATCTCCCTCATGGAATATCAAATCATGGTTATAATGTAAGCCTCTTGGCTGCTCAGAAGGAGTTATGGGTGGGAAATTGTCGAGCACTGGGTCGTTCAATTATATAGCACCGCTTTACCCACTGCCCCACTCTTCACTTACCTTTAGCAGGAGCAATGAAAGCTGAACAACCTTGCGGAGAAGGGGAAGCCAGCCGGTTCTCTTGACCAAGGTGGACTAAAATCGAGGAAAAGGTGTCTTCTCAAAGTGGACTACCAAGACCAAGGCTTGAATACCCCTTTCAGGTACGGAAGCGGAACAAGCAATACATATGCAATGAGGGAGTGCAGCTCTTAAATAACCTGACCACCAGTTTTCATCTTAACATTATTAATTTATTCGCCCCTTGGGCATTTTCAATGGAGAGACAATGGTGTACTTGCGCTTTTTACTGCAGATGGTGGTCGACGGCGATGATCTCGTTGGCTAGCATTGATGGCGGCGATGATGCTGACGATGACGAGGTTTTCCGGTCGCAATCCGGCGTGATCATGCTGCTTTCGGGCTTGGATGTTTCTAATGAGGTACCGGGAGTGCTTCGGACCTTCTCGGAAGTTTGTGGTTGGCTTGGTGGCGATGGGTAGACACGAAACTTTACCGTGGTGGCGGCCGCTGGAGGTGGCCGATTGCTCGGCGACGGTAGGCTTGCGGCTACGATCCAATCTGCGCGATGGTGGCCGGGAATTGAAATGGTTGGTTGCCTTTTCGTCGGGGTATGTAGGCCTGCGACCTAAATTGGCTCGATGGCGGATGGTGTCGGCGGTCGCCAAAGGATCTTCGTTTGGGAGGGCCTGCAACCACAATGGGCACGATGGCGGATGGTGACGGCGATTGCCCCAGCAATGTATATCGAGGTGATCGACTATACGAGCAGGTGGGCGCGATGTCGGCTTGGATTGGCGGTTGCCAATCGATTCCAGTCCCGTATTCACCTTGCCTTACCTCCGAACTGGCGCTATACCCGCCACTGGATTTAATCCGGCTTGATGGATGGCACTGCGGAGTATAATATCCGTCGGGTCTTGCCCGAGGACTCGAAAAGAAAGAAAAAGAAAAGGCCCGGAAGCAGACTCGGGCCTGTCCCGCAACAATTAATACACCAAATTGTCTCTCCATAGCGCGTTTCACACCACTCTCTCCATCTATCTTCAACAAATAATTTACCTTTTCTTCTAATAATTCACACCTATTGAAGTTGAACTTTCTTAGAGGTGCTATTGTTGTAATCACTATGCTAACAAAAGATACAATAGTTTACAATAAAATCACTCCGTACTATTTTCTTCAACTAACCGTACTATAGATTTAAGGTTTTACACTACTTTCACAATAGCACGCTATTTATCCTTAAGAGAGCACCAGTTCACTGCATAAGCATGCAAATTTTATTTTGTAATTTAATTTTAATTTAACTTTACGGCGCGCACTACTACTGTCTTTGTAGTTCAGACAGAAAGAAGACCTGACTCACCCTCGACGGTCTATTTACCTGACTTTTTTTTTAACTTTCTTTTGGTCCTATTTCGTTTTCCTTTTCTTACTATCTTACCAAAAACTGAAGAGTCATTCTCCAGTTTTTCGTAATGGTTGGCATCACTTCCGCGCAGGGTATTGATTGGGTCAACATCGTTACGGGTTGTTGTCCAGACTCAAACCGCGGAAAGTACAGTGAGGGTGGGCATTAATGAAACGAGGGCTGTATGTCTTTCCCGGTAGTGCCGAATCTTTTTATTTCGAACAGCTGGGATCGCCACCAGTAAGGCTGTCCTACTACTTTTATTAGGGACGGGCTGGGCGTTTGGTTCTTACTGGCGTGGGGGACGAGACATGGGGATGCTTGTGGAGGAGCTAACAAGCTACAAAATTGGGACCAACGGTTACAATAACTATGCAAAGTTTTCCGTTTACAGTGCAAACAATCTACTTATTCTACAATAGATCAACAGGTTTTGTCTTGTGTTTTGTTATTTTTAAATTTTGCATCAGATTAACTGATTTTAAGATAAATAAAGTGCTTAAGACATAAATTGGCCATTTCGTTCCATTACAAATTTACAACACCGCCTGAATAAAAACGTTCCTTTTGAGGTTCTTATTTATGTAATAATTTGTGTTAAACAGAGAAACATTCATTCAAAAAGTGAACAAAGATTTGCTTATCTCTTCCATCTAACACATTTGGTAAGAAAGTATTAAGCTAATGTAAATCCAGACAACAGACAATTAAACTGGCTGTTGTCTTGATTTTATATCTGCTAACATTGTAATCCCTTTCTTTTGCCAAAAACAAAAGTCTGACAAGCAAAAAACCTCCATCCATGATCTTAAATACTACGACTCAGAAATTATATGAACATTATATCTACATTCTTCAAACAAGTTCCGTTCGACAGTATAAAGCAGAATAGGTCCCACTTGCCCCATTTGAAGGGGTAAGTGGGTCCCACAGGTAAATTTATTTAAGTCACTACCAATATTTTTGTAACTGAATAAATGGCTTTCAACACGTCTACACTTCAACAACGGAAGCATATAAAGATGTCTCCGTGGTTAATGTCCTGAAATACCCTGTTTTCTAAGTATGCTTTAGCGATTTTGCTGAACTAGCGTTTTTTTAGGTCCCACTTGCCCCGGGGTACCTTATATTTTCATATCATATTATTTGTTAGAATTATATTTTCAATATTAAAGTAAATTTGTTTCAAATACCATACGTTTTATTTCATAATTTATAAAAAATATTATTCCATGTATGGTAGAAAATCGGAAATATGTTTTCAATAAAATTAAAATAGGTATCTGCAGTTATCAGACGTCGCATCTTATTTAGATTAGTGCGCATGATAGTGCATCTATGCGTGCATGATGCGCACTACTAATAACATAATTCGAATTGTCGCGAGTGGTCAATCGCGCGGTCCGGTTTGGTGGCAGCGCGACAATATTAGATTAATACGTAACGCATACAAAGTGAAATTATAAACACTTCCGAAGGAAGGGTTAAAAAAATGATTTTCGTACGGTCAAATTGACGAATAATATGCAATAAGGGTGGGTGTACCAATTGACGCCATACATAAGAACAACTGTTTTTTAAAAATAAGTAAAAGGCATGTGGGTCGAATTTATATATCGATCGAAAGGTTTTACTTCCTGCTCCTTAGAACAGCTGTGAAAGCCACAATAAAATTTGTTATAATCCTCACAAGTTGTGGCACTATTCTTAATTTTGGTTCCCTATTTGGCAAATCCGAGGGACGTCAAAAATTAAGCAAAATCAATTTTTACAATTATGCTTTGCTTGTTTTGGAGGTGATCAAAGGTCTTATTGTATCATATGAATATGCTTTATCGATCTGAACTTGTTTTATAGTGATTTGATTGGCCATTTCGCATATAAAGCACTAGTGCGACAACTGGTGCTATGGCCACGACTTGTACATCTAGCCTAATTGTATTGCATTACAGCCGCAAACAGATATGGAAAAACACGCTTTTCTATTTTGAAGACAGAAATTGATTTAAAAAAATATTTTCGTTATGTAGGGTATCTGTTCCTATATCAATAACAATAAGGCAATGCGCATATGAAATGCATTGATTTCTCACCCAATAATCAAGAAAAATGAGAATAATTATGCTCGGCTCATGTAATTTTTAATTGAAACCATTTTGGTAACTACAAAATGAAATTTTCATCACATTATAGAAGTATTTAGCTAAAAAACATCATCACCGCCATGCACCTATTTCAATAACATTCAAAAATAGTTAATCCTATGCCTGTACCTATATCAATAATACTGTTTTCAACATAAAATACGCACACTATTACTTGTGTGTGTACGTAACGATATGATTGCAGTGATGCCGAATTCTTCAATGTTTTGTATTTGAGTTGAAATATAATTACAAATTTGCTGTTTTTGTTGCAGTTTTCCATCTTATCCGTTAAATTTTGTGTTTGTCATAATTTATCTTTTCGACATCATTTATTTTACAAACATAAGAGTTGAATTTCACAGTGAAAGTTCATTCAGGTGACTCGGGGAGGCACTAAACACCGTGTTATTTTTCCTATCTTTTGTCTCTTTCTAGCATTGTCACCTCGTAACTTTGGAGCGGCGTATTTTGGTTTTCAGTTGATTAATGAAACTGTAAATGTATCAGCATGTAGAACGCGAGTAAGCACGCGCCGGTGATACTTTTTCAAAATCATATTTGTTGTAGATAATTAATTAAGCATTCAATGATGAAAATGATGACTATTTGATGATTGTTCGTGCTTCCCGTGTCACCTTCAAGCGCATTGAAATAAAAATCTAAGTCGGCAACCCTTGAGAGTACTGCAAGCCATGTAAACAGTTTGGAATACGGACCAGGATAATTAGATGTTGTTCGAAATAAACCTATATCAAACTACTAGCTTTATGTACCCGGCCTTGCTCGGAATTGCCAGTTTGGTTTGCAGTTTTCTTTTACAATCGGAAAATGATAAAACCAATTGATCAACAGGGTAGTTGTGTTTACTTATTCATACTTTATCATTTGATTAAAAGAAGGCTTTTGGAAACATTGACTGATTTTGAAGAAGGGATCGTGGGTTTGAAAGTTCTTATTCCGGGAAAACGTCTATTTCTAAAGAAGGAAAAACATTCATCGATGCCATATTCGGGCAACGCATATTTTTAAAGAAGGGATCACACCCACCATTGCCTTATTCCGGGCAAATGCCTACTTTAGAAGAAGCAATCACATCCACCATTCAGCTTAATCATTGCTTTTCACTGGGCATACCATTATTCCGATGAACAACAACACCCAATCCCAATCCCCCCCCCCCCCCCCACCCATCCCATTCCAAAAGTCCCTTCCAGCCTCTCTATAATAGTTTCCTTTGGGTAGGGATTACGTGCTTACGTGTTTGGTTTGAATTGACCCATGCGATAAAAAGGTATACTAAACTGTTCGTTTAATGAATATACCCTCTTTCTCATTTAGCTATGGCACTCATACCCAGTCTGATATAGTCTTCCTTAGACAGATAATATGGGTTCCAAATTTGGTGGACATCGATAAATGGGTTCAGAAGTCATGCTGAATTGATCGATAACTAAACAATACCCCTTCTCCCACACCCTCCCCTTTTTTAAAATTACTTAACCACATCCACTAAAATCGCTTCCTTAGGACAGACAATATTTGATACAAATTTGGTTCAAATCGGTCATGAGGCTCAGGATTTACATTGAGTTGATCGATTGCTAAACAATACCCCTCCCCCATACCCTCCCTCTATTGTAAAGAACACCCCTCCTCCCACACCCTCCCTCTTTTCCAAAGAGCATGCCTAACCCTTCTATCGTCCCCTTCTTAAGATAAAGAATTTGTGTTCCAAATTTGGTCGAAATCGGCCAAGGGGTTCAGAGTTTACACTGCGTTGACCGATAATTAAGCAATACCCCTCTCCCCATACCCACCCCTTTTTCAAAGAGCATACTTAACCTCCCTATCGTTCCCTCTGTAAGATAAAGGATTTGTGTTTCAAATTCGGTTGAAATCGGCCAAGGGGTTCAGAATTTACACTGAGCTGACCGATAACTAAGAAATACCCCTCCCCCACACCCCTTCCCTTTTCCAAAGAGCATGCTTAACCCCCGATCGTCCCCTTCTTAAGAGAAGGAAATTGTGTTCCAAATTTGGTCGAAATCGGCCAAGGGGTTCAGAATCTAAACTGCGTTGATCAATAGTTAAGCAATACCCCTCCCCCCATACCCTCCTCCTTTTCCAAAGAGCACGCTTAACCCCCCTATCGTTCCCTCTGTAAGATAAAGAGTTTGTGTTTCAAATTCGGTTGAAATCGGCCAAGAGGTTCAGAGTTTACACTGCGTTGATCGATAACTAAGCAATACCCCTCCGCCCATACCCTCCCCCTTTTCCAAAGAGCATGCTCAACCCCCCTATCGTCCCATCCTTAAGATAAAGAATTTGTGTTCAAAATTTGGTTGAAATCGGCCAAGGGGTTCAGAATTTACACTGAGTTGATCGATAACTAAGCAATACCCCTCCCCCACACCCTCCCCCTTTTCCAAAGAGCATGCTTAACCCCCTATCGTCCCCTTTTTAAGATAAGGAATTTGTGTTTCAAATTTGGTCGAATTCGGCCAAGGGGTTCAGAATTTAAACTGCGTAGATCGATAATTAAGCAATACCCCTCCCCCCATACCCTCCCCCTTTTCCAAAATGCATGCTCGACCCGTCTCCACCTTAAGATAAAGAATTTGTGTTCTAAATTTGGTTGAAATCGGCCAAGGGGTTCAGAATTTACACTGAGTTGACCGATAACTAAGCAATACCCCTCCCCCCCCCACCCCCCCCCTTTTCCAAAGAGCATGCCTAACCCCCCTATCGTCGTCTCCTCAAGTTAAAGAAAGTGTGTTCCAAATTTGGTTAAAATCGGTAAATGGTTTCAGAAGTTATGCTGGAACATACATACAAACATACATACAAACATACAAACATTGAGTTTTATATATATAGATAGATAGATAGATAGATAGAAGGAAATCGCGTTGGTTTTTAAAATATAATTATATTCATAGTGAAAATGTGATGTGCTTTATGTGCTGTGAAGTGAATTTTGAAGAGATAGAATTGTTTTAGCTTGAAATTGAGTGGAAAACAACGGCGTGAAAACAGATGAATCTGCTAGTAGCAATGGAGCAGTGCATCAAACCATCAGTTCAGAGGTAGGAAAATGAAAATAAAAGTGCTTTATGATTTTATCTTTTAATTATCTGATTCTTGTGAATTTAAACATTACTTAAACAAAATCTTGAATATTATTCCAAACATTCAAGAATGTGTTCCATCCATTGTGTACATACGATGTGAGCAATTGTAAATAAATTGATTTTTTATTTGGTTTATCGACGGTTGGGATTAATATACGGGCTGTTATTAATATGGGAACAGATACCCTATAAGTGCCACACCATGCGTCTCCATTCGTTCACATGGCATGTTTAAATTAAACTCATCGTATTTCAAGTTTATGCTCACAAGTAGAATCATAGATTCATAGATATACTTTTTTGAGAACAGAGAGGTTCCCCCATACCTACGCGACGCGACTGTCACTGTTGCTGGTCGGCTGCGGTTATCTGTCCTGATGGTATAGAGATGTCAATAGATCTTCGTAGGCACTGATTCAGCGATAGAATCGCGACGCAGTCGCCTAGCAACAGCGACAATCCCTTCGTGTTCTAGGGGGAGCCCCAGGCGTTTTCTCCTAAAATATCCGGATGCTGCAAATAAATTTCAAATATGCGCATTGAATCATCATGCGAGACACTTCAACAAAACAGCAAATTCAAGCGACGAACCTGATTATCGGTGAAGTTTTGCAAAACACTCCGCATAAAGGACTCATCTTGATTAGGATTACTGTTCCGGTTTATCATCTATTAGCTTCCATATTCAAACTATCAAAAACTGCATACGGATTTGTTAGATTTCGGATGAATTCGACATCTGTTGTTGGGTCTATTGGGGGGTAAAATCACGATAAATGGTATAAACATATATTGAACAAATGCAATGTACTAAATAAAACACAACTCACATTAAATTGCTCCAAATATTTCAATATATTTTAAGGTTTATTTTTTCTTTCTACCGGCGTCTTCTGTTTGCATCCGGCTAGTAACAACATACACAACATTGGTTTTGTATGCAAATGATTTTTTTTTCTTGGTTTTCAAACATTATCATCAAGATTAAGTGTGTAGGTTGACAGCTTTACGTTAGTAACAGGACACTTTTTACGTTTAGCTTTAACTCTTCGTAAGGCATCTTTGGCCAGAACAAATCGGGTGTCGTCAAAATTGTGGTTTCAAAATCTGTCTTGTCGGGTTATTCTTACGTAGTAGTTTGCTTTAGATTGGATTTTAGTAATCTTTAAATTTTTGGTCAATGTTCTGAATTGGACTAATCTCATACGTAGATTTTACTTTTTGGTTTAATGAGTCAATTCAATGAAATTACAACAAGAATACTAAACGCTAATGAATAATAACAGTCTCGTAACGAAAATTCAACGAATTTTTTTTAGTTATTGAACTAATTTATGAAAGATAGATTATGTTATTCTTGACAACGAAAATTTCTTAACATCTGAATGATTTCTTTGTACAAAGTTTTAGAAACTAGTTTACGGATTATCATGAAATAGTAAGTAATCGAAACAGTTTCCAATAAATTTTGCTACAGATAGTTACCATTTATTCAAACCTTGTTGGTTACTAAACACGAGTTTTTTTCAAATGTTTTTTTTTCTGTGTTTCTTCATGATTCCTTCTACTTTTCTCCGTTTATCACAACCGCATACCCACTAATCGATCTCGTTCAAATGTTTTCGTTTCGCAGTTCAAAGTTTCTCCCCAAAGTCTTAACCTACTGCCCTAAACTACTAGAAAACAATCAATGGAAATTTAACAGGGAGTCAGGGGTCTGTTCTTTTATTTTTTTTTCTGTTTATTAACGGTTACAAAAATTGTTCGTGTGTTGGTGTGAGTGTTCTTACGACTATTGGCAGTATTCTTCTCAGTTGACAATGTATGTATATTTATAAAATGTGAGGAATTTTAAGACTGATTTCGCTCAAAATGGTGTTTGTTCCAAATGGTGCTATATTCCGAATTAGTTCAAGTTCGCTTTTAGATAATTTGTTTTATTGATCTACGTCATCTTTTTCATAATCGAAATACTGGTTCTATTGCTTGGGATGATATATTTCGTTTCAATTCCGACTGTGGTGTCATTTGAGAGGAAGTGATTGGACAGAAAAAGTGCGATCCAGCGCATTGAAAATTAATGGAAATATGGAATGAGGAAAAGTGCCTTTGGTATTGTGTAGATTCGCAACTAATTGCATTTTGTTAAAGATTACTTCACATGGCTGAATAAAAAACGCCACAAAATTTATCTGAATAAATAAAACTTAAATTGGTGGTTTGTTTAGCATAATTTAATTCATGAATGGATCAAACGTTTTGTAATCTTTCTTTTATTTCTTGCAACAGAAATTCGGGGCTGGGTCGGCCACTCTCTACGTAGGGGTGGAAACGAAATCTGTAAACAAGCATTAGACTGGAACCCAGCGGGACATCGCAGCAAAAGCAGACCCAGAGGCTCATGGCGGAGAAGCCTCAATAAAGAAATAAAAGAAGTCGACCGAAATCTAACCTGGCAACAGGTTAAAGCGATAGCCGGGCAACGCTCAGTATGTCGGCCCTTTTCACCACCGGAGGTGTACAGGATCCATAAGTAAGTAAGTAAGTTTTATTTCTTTGACCCAACTGTTCATAAAGGAAAAAAATGGGAATAATTAAAGAAAGTAATATAAAGCGTTATAATGCAATTTATATGAATAAAACAAAATTAAAAAAAATCCTTCTGACGTTTCTACTAGATCAACTTTTCTCTTAGCTGGTCTCGTTCTTTATTCATTATTTCTGAAGAAGTATTGGGCACATTTTTGAGAAAAAAAACAGTGATGAAACTGTTCATGCGCGGTATAATTGTACAATTTTCGTTCATATGAAAGTGACTGTTCTTGTTGAGGACAAGCCTCCCGGAATCCAAAACTAAATTCCCTCGTGTTTTCAATGGCACCGTATTCAATACGGAAGCAACGCACATCTGTCGTTTTAATTATTTCACGCACCCTCCGGTGCGATGTAGTAAAGCCAAATATTGCTTTTTGCATTCATATTTTTCGTTTCCTCACTTAAAATATTGACTTAGCTCATTTTGCAGTCAAAATCTTCCATCGTTTTGGTCGATAGTTGCTACCATAGCAACCTTCATAGCCTTGAATGTCCAAATAACAAATCATAGCAGCCATAATTTTTTACCGACTTTGAACATGAGTAAAATTTTCTTTATCTTCTTTTATCGTAAGTTATATTTTGAATTGAATTGACGCAATTACAACACTAGTAGGTAGTACTGTTTATTTCTTTTAAAAAAAATCAGAAGGTGACAATTTGACCATAAGTATCAAGCCTGAAGTTCCTCAGAAAAAGAGTCCGAAGCTATCGGATATGATGCGGCAAATGTCCCAGCAAAACAGCCAGCTGTTGATCCTTTTTGAACATATCATCGGAAACTAGTGCTTCAGTGAAAATTCTGGAATCCCTTGCGTCAAACGTAAAGGAAAAGGAATGCTACTTCGGCCCGGGAAACGAATTGACGTTCGACGTGCCAGTGCATGAAAAATCGAATTATCTCTTGTCATCAGTACTAGAATTTCTCATTTTCAATGGGAGATGTCACGCGATGTTTACATATCTGCCTCTTTCAATATCTATAGAAACGGCAAGGATGAATGGCATGCTACAAAAATCTCAAACAATATTTGTCCCGTGAAAGGTTTGAAAGTGTGCAATATCCGCTTTATTTTTGTGTTCATTAGCACGTTCAACTCGGTGAATTGAAGGAATATGATTAGCTTATCGACTTATCACTATTCTTTGCATATATCTATTAAATTAATTTTGAAATTTTATTTTTAAAACAAAGCACAACATTCTTTCATGACTGCCTTTCATGCGAATTTGATCAAAGAACCCACGATTCTTTCATTTGGTCGCCTGAAATAGAAAAAGGCGCTCTCTGTCTTATGACGATCACGACCTTTTACAGTACTGCTTGTCATCCCACCTACGCGATTTCGACGACGCTGTGGACAAGCTGAAGCAAATTTTCGGTCAACAAAAATCCCTGTTCAGCAAGCGCTACGACTGTCTCAAGCTGGAGAAGAATGAAGCCGACGATTTTGTTTCGTACGCCGATATAGTCAACCGGCAATGTGCAGATTTCGAGCTGCAGAAACTAACTCTGAATCAATTCAAGAGTTTAGTTTTCGTCTGCGGTCTCAAATCAGCGAAAGACGCCGTCGTCAGAACATGGCTTCTAGCAAAACTCGAATCGGACCAAGCTGACACCATCAACCTGGAAGGGCTGGTCACCGAGTGCCAATGACTGTCGAATCTGATGCATGACACGGCGTTGGTCGAGAAGAAACTTACATCTTCAACGGAGCAGTTCGGCACACAAAGCAGCTGAACAACCAGGCAAATGATAACAGTGTATTGATTTAAACACAAATGAATTACTTTCACTCAAATCCGCCCTTGCGTGGAAGAAGTCAAAAGTAAGTAAAATACGAAAAAATACGATAGAAAACTGGAGATAAAAAAATTCATAGGGTGGGTGTACCAATAGTCGCCATACACAAAAACAACTATTTAAAAAAAAAATAAGTAAGAGGCATGTGGGTGGACTTTATATAAAGCTCGATCCACTTAGTATTTGGCCGTTTCTTTCCAATAACTGCAGCGCCTCTGGTGGCCGTACTGGGAAGTAAAATACATCACATCGTTGCGGAAGGTTTGATTATTTTATGGTGAAAGTTTCATCAATATTGATTCTCACGTTCAAAAGTTATCGAAAATGGAACGCGAGAGATGGGAACAAATTTTGCACACTCACGTTGGAAATCCAACATGGTCAGGAGGAATGATTTCAAAGTATCTAAAATTGCCGAAATCGACTGTGAAAACTGTCAAATATTATCGGGTAACACTATTGCTGGATCGCGTAGAACAAAACAATCCTAGAAGTGGAACATACGACCAGAAACTACAAGTGATAGTCAGCAGAGCAGTTCGGAACCGTTTTTGGGATTTCCTTGCGTGATTTAGCGAAAAGGTTCACTGCGCTGTACAGCACAGCTCAAATAACCTGTCGGCGCGTAGATTTAAAGTCGTATGATGTCCGTAAGCGTCCCAACAGGACCCTGAAACAGAACCTGGTTGCCAAACATTGCACAAGAATGCTGGTCGAGCAAGTTCTGTCGAAATACAATTGATGTATTTTGATGGGGATTTAAATCGACTTTGAGTTCCCGGGACACAAGTATTACCTTGCCAAACGGAAGGATAATGCTCCAGGAAAATTCAAATATGTCTATGCAGGCAAGATTGCCCACAAATTGATGGTAAGTCAAAGCATCTGCAGTTGAGAAAAGAAAACTAAAGTTTTCATCACTGGAGGGGTGACTGGCAGTCGTAGAAGAGTGATACGTGGCAACATGTTTATTTATCCGCTGGAAAAGAGGGGATTGACAGCAAGTGTGTGTTCAAGGTAAAGAGGAACAGTGAAGGTGAGGTAGAGCGGTATAAAGCTAGGCTGGTTGGTCGTGGCTTTACGCAGCGGTCGGGATTTGACTATACCGACACCCTTTTGTCCTGTGGCAAAAATGGCATTCTTCTGGTGTAAGCAAATCTCAATTAGGCACAAAGTGACTTCATCACCGTGCAACAAACATACAAAAATCCATGACATATCTTTTTCCGAATTCTTACGAATCAGCTTAGCAACATCTGGTAATGCTCTATCCAAGTGACAATCAACAAATCATTGCACCCTGCTGATTGCGATGTACCCAATAGACCCAAGCAAGCAGAAGGTCGAATTATGAATTTGTGCACAGTGCACATGTGGTACTTATGTTCAGTAAAAAACAAATCAATGCTGATTGGTCGAAGCTAGCACCGCCTCCCTCTTTATGTATCCCTTTCGTAGAGTAGACTTTGGGCTAATTAACTCGTAAGTTAAAATTTGAATAAAATAGATTCATTCTTAATTCTCAACTGAACGAAGTACCACGTGGTCATAATTCGGCTCCATGATGACATCCAGCATGTTACACTGGCTCTGACAAATCAGAAAGACTGGCGCGTCACGAGGTAGTCGTCAAGTGTGCTTTCTTGAACGGCTCGCTTGATGAGGAAACTTTCATGTGTCAACCCGCTGGGTTTGAGAGGGGGAAGAATCGTGTTTGCAGGCTCATTAAGGTCATTTACGGTCTGAAGCAAGCTTCTCGCAATTGTGACCAGCGGTTTCACGACTTTATGTGCAAACTGAGGTGCACAAGCAGCGAGTATGACTTCTGGCTTTATCAGTGGTCGTGAGATGGAGTCGTCGTACTATGTAGTCGATATTTCTGTGGATGATATTTTTATCCTGAGTTAATTCTCTGCAAGCGATTGAGGTCATCAAGAAGCGATTTTCAACTGAGTTCGAGATGACGGAAATTCAGGAGGTGAAAAGTTTTCTGGAGTTGAATATTCAGCGAGACAAACAAGTGGGAACGATGACTATCGATCAGCGTGTATACATCCAGAGCGGTTTGGTATGGAGGAGTGCAAGCCTTCGCCCATTCCCATGGAGCCGTACCAGAAACTGATCAAAGGCACTAAGGAACATACTACGGATAACTTTACTTACTTATGGATCCTGTACACCTCCGGTGGTGCAAAGGGCCAACTTGAAAGATCTCCATCCTGAGCGTTGCCCGGCTATCGCTTTAACCTGTTGCCAGGTTAGATTTCGGTCGACTTCTTTTATTTCTTTATTGAGGCTTCGTCGCCATGATCCTCTGGGTCTGCCTCTGCTGCGATGTCCCGCTGGATTCCAGTATAATGCTTGTTTACAGATTTTGTTTCCGCCCCTACGTAGAGTGTGGCCGACCCAGCCCCACTTCCGATCCCGAATTTCTGTTGGTATCGGCCTCTGGTGACAACGACGATGGAGCTCGTTGTTTGAGATCCAGTTGTGAGGCCCCCATGCCCGAATTATATACCGCAGGCATCTGTTAATGAACACCTGCAGCCGTTGAGTGTTCTCCACTGATACACACCATGTTTCGCTGGCGTATAACAGCACAGATTTCACGTTAGAGTTGAAAATTCGTATTTTGGTTCGTTCACTTATCTGCCTGTTTTTCCAGATATTTCTTAAACTCGCAAAGGCAGCCCTTGCTTTCTTGATCCGTGCGCCTATGTCGATCTTGGTACCGCCGTCTGACGCCATTTGGCTACCAAGATATTGGAAGCTTTCAACATTCTCCACTAGTTGCCCGGCTACTGTGAAACTGGAAGGAGTCACCGTGTTTACATCCAACGATTTGGTTTTGTTGACGTTGATGACTAAACCTGCCGAAGAGGAGCGCTCGGCAAGGTCGTTGAGCTTACTCTACATATCAGAGCGCCGTTGCGCGAGGAGTGCAACATCATCCGCCAATTCGAAGTCATTTAGGTGCTCCATGGTTATAGGCTGCCATAACAGCCCGCGGTTTGGTTCACGGTCAATCGCATCTATCAGAATCTCGTCGATTACGATGAGGAACAGTAACGGTGATAGAATACATCCTTGCCTCACACCAACTACGACCCGGATAGGGTCGGACAGGACCCCATTGTGCAGCACTCTACACGAAAAGGCCTCGTACTGTGCTTCGATGGGGCCGATGATTTTCTCAGGAACCCCGTCTGGTCTCAGGGCGCCCCACATATTCTCGTGATTGAGACGGTCGAAAGCTTTTTCGTAGTCAATGAATACCAAGTAAAGGGACTCTTGGAATTCGTTGACCTGCTCCAGAATGATGCGGAGCGTGACAATATGGTCCACACAGGATCTTCCGGCACGGAGTCCGGTTTGCTGCCGCCGGAGAGTTGCATCGATCTTCTCCTGAATCCGGGCTAGAATAATTTTGCACAGAACTTTGAGAACGGTACACAGCAACATAATGCCTCGCCAGTTATCGCATACAGTCAGGTCACCTTTTTTGTGCACCTTCACTAAGATACCTTGCATCCAGTCGACCGGGAAAGCTGCGGTGTCCCAGATATTACGAAATAAACGATGCAGAAGTTGAGAAGGATGTCATGGGGTCAGCTTTGAGCATTTCGGCTGGTATGCGGTCGACCCCTGGGGATTTATTCGATTTCATGCTTTGGATGGCTGTTTGAACGCGTGTTATACGTTGGATCCTAGGCAGATCATGCCGAGGTGGTGATGGCCTGGCTGACACTTGAAAAAGTTGTTCGAAGTGCTCGAACCAGCGTTTCAGCTGGTCAGTTGAGTCGGTCAATAACTGATCATTCGCGTCTTTCACAGGCATCGTTGCATTCATCTTCGCCCCGCTTAAGCGTCGTGAGATATTGTAGAGGAGGCGAATGTCCCCGGTTGTGGCGGCTCTCTCTCCTTCGTCAGCCAGAGAGTCTGCCCACGCTCGCTTGTCCCATAGACATGAGCGTTTTACTTCCTTCTCAAGAGTCGCGTATCGTTGACGGGCTAAGACTTTGGCTTCTCTTCGCTCCTCTATCTTTCTCCAGGTCTCATCGGTGATCCATTGTTTTCTCTGGGTGCGTAGTTCTACGGTGGGCAGCGTAGTTCGCCTTCGCGCGGTGCTCGCTGGAAACGATAGCGTATCAACGGCAGTTGAAGGGCTAGGCGGCTAAATGGACTACAACGAAGGGAGCGCTGGTTAGCGCATTGAGACTTAGACTGCCAGTTAAGTCTCAAGTACGGTTCTGGCATGCGCGTTAAAGGTTGTGTGTTTTGGTATATTGTTATATTGCGTATTGCGAGGGCTGACAGCCGAGTCATTCTACTCCCTTAGTAGAGCCGGGTGAAACCGACTCGAAACGGCGGGTGGGCTAATGGCAAGGCTGCCTTCCGTCCCATAAAACCGTGGCGGGCCTTGTGGCATGCTGTCCAATCCTGCTGCCTGGGTGTTGACCAGACAGAAGTAGGCTCAGATGAACTCCCCGACTAACGCCGATCTGGCTCTGAACACGAGAGTGTCAACCCACGCATGGCCTTTCTGCTTGCTCGCAAGCATAGACAACCATGAGATCACAGAGGCGACTACTTCAGTAGGATTCGATGGCAGCTGCAACGGGGACCCATAAGCTATGTCAAGTACTCCAGTTTTCAGAGGTAAGGGCACCGTAGGCGCAGCGGGAGATCCCTTCGCAAGTATGGGTCTAGCGAGGTCTCCTCCCACTAGGGAGGAGACCGGTGTTAAGGCAGTAGCTAGTTTGCACGGGACTAGCACTACCCCAGCGGGAGGGGTTGACAGTCAGAGCGATGATCAGGCAGTCAACACACCAGGCGAGCCTCTAACCGGTATCCGGTAAGTCGCCAAGCAGCTCGAGGAGATCATCGAGTTCACGAGCGGTCGAAACAATATCAGCAAGGATCTGAAACAGAAACTACTGGTACTTTGACAATCGGTTCAAGCGGTAAAACGCGAACATGGCACGCTTACCAGGAGGGAGGTTGGCGAGAAGGGGCGAGAAGGGGAGACACGTACTCCGGCAGAACCCTTCTCCTTCCTTAGAGGGAAGGTCTCGACGCAAGAGGTGATTGGCACCACCTCGAGTGTCGGCGAGGGAGAGACTGCGGCGCGCTCCAAAAGCGCCCGGCAGCAGTCAGAGGGTCGGTCCGGTAACGTTAAGCGGCGCCTAACTGTTACGGACAGCGGTACGGTCGAGTTCGATAGGACGCCCGATCGTCGAGAGAGGGCACCCAATCAGACGAAACCACGAGGGAAGGGCAACGGTGCGGCCCAGGCTACTAAACCCCGGTCGTACACACGCACCTGTCGAAGGTGTCACCATAGCTAAGATCAACGGGGTGTTCTATTGTAGCTGCTATGCCCCACCACGGTGGCCAACAGAGCAATTCACCCGGATGGTCGATAGGCTATCGTCCGACCTTGTAGGTCGGAAGCCGGTTGTCATAGCGGGGGATTTCAATGCTTGGGCGGTGGAGTGGGGAAGCCGCTGCACCAATCAGAGATGTCAAGCTTTGCTAGAGGCTCTAGCAAAGTTGGAGGTTGTGTTAGCCAATGACGGCTCAACCAGCACTTCCCGTAGGAATGGGGTGGAGTCGTTCAATGATGCTACGTTCTGTAGCACCGGCCTAGCCGGGGGACTGAACTGGAGGGTCGATGAGGGCTACACCCACAGCGATCACCTAGCCATCCGCTACGTGATTAGCTGTGGTGTGCAGCAACCGAGGTTGAGGAATCCCCGTCAGGTCCGTGGGTGGAAGGCCCAAAGCTTCGACAGCGAAGTTTTCACCGCGGCGCTGGGACTGGAGGGTAACACCGACAGTCTTACAGGGGACGCACTGACAGCTGTCCTGTCACGTGCATGCGATGCCAGCATGCAGAGGAGGGCACCACCGAGGAACGGTAGACCTCCAGCATACTGGTGGAGTGCAGCAATCGCAGACCTTCGGTCAACCTGCCTTAGGGCTAGGCGAAGGATGCAGAGAGCTCGCTCTGAGCATCTAAGCAATGAACGCCGCTTGACGTTCAAAGCTGCGAAGTTGGCCCTTAACAAGGCCATCAGTAGTAGTAAGAGAAAGTGTTTTGACAACCTATGCCTGAACGCCAATGCTAATCCTTGGGGCGATGCATACAGGATAGTAATGGCGAAGAACAGAGGGGGGATTGCGCCTCCCGAACGGTCGCCGGAAAGGTTGAATCGCATTATCGAGGTTCTCTTCCCGTCCCATGCCTCAGTCCTCAGTCCGCAGAACGCGAGCGCTGAAGTAGCTGAAGTGGCAGCGGTGACGAACGAAGAGTTGCTTGCGGTGGCCCGAACCCTTGATACGAACAAAGCTCCGGGGCCCGACGGAGTGCCAAACCTCGCTCTGAAGGCAGCGATCATGGCTAACCCTGACATGTTCAGGACAGCCATGCAGAGATGCCTCGACGAGCGCAGTTTCCCCGATAGGTGGAACAGACAGAAGCTGGTGCTGTTGCCGAAGCCCAGGAAACCACCAGGTGACCCATCGGCGTACAGACCAATCTGCCTACTGGACACCACAGGGAAGTTGCTTGAGAGGATTATCCTGAACAGGCTGACCCCGTACACCCACCCTAGCAGCACACATGTCCCACATAGGTTACTGCAACTCTTATGTGACCAGATTTAGTCACAACCAAGTTGCTGCAACCATTTTTGTCAGACTTGTGTTGCTCGGGCAAGGTACGAATGGCCTGTCAAGCAATCAATTTGGGTTTCGTAAGGGTAGGTCCATGGTGGATGCTATGAACTCGGTTGTGACGCTCGACGTCAAGAACGCATTCAACAGCGCAAGCTGGGATGCCATCGCACTCTTGTTACTCCAGTTGGGCATTCCGGTGGGCCTGTACAACATTTTGGGAAGCTATTTACAGAATCGCGTACTCTTATGCAACGTACACATCAGTCAAGCAGTTTGACGAACATTGACTCCGCCCCCAGGAGAACGCTTCGGTTGCTGCTTTGTTTGAACGTGTGTGAAGTTGTTCGACCAACCATTTGACAGTTGGCGGCTCGGTTGGAAAAAATTAAAACGGTTTGATTTTGGTTTGAGTCGTCGGGGGTGGAGTCAAGGTTTGCCGAACATGTTTGAGCATTTGTAGTGAAGTTGCACAAACCCCCATATATTTGTTGATGGTTGGTGCTCAAGTTGGCGCTACGGTCGTTCGTGTATGATATTGTTGGTCGAATAAATTGATTGTTCGTGCCGCTGTTGGTAAAACTTGATGGATGTTTGAATAAACGAGAGGTGGAGTCAATGTTGGTCAAACTGCTTGACCATGTGTACGTTCCATTATACGAGACCGATGAAGGGGAGGATAGTGCTTCTATCACCGCGGGAGTCCCTCAAGGATCTATCCTGGGCCCGGTGCTATGGAACACTATGTGCGACAGTGTTTTAAGACTGAAGTTCCCCCCAGGTGTTAAGATCGTTGGCTTCACTGACGACATAACGCTGGAGGCTGGAGGACGGCGACCCACGCGATCACTATAGTAGAGGAATGGATGAGCTCAAGGCAGCTGGGGCTAGCTCATCATAAAACGGAGTTGGTTGTTGTTAACAACCGTAAGTCGGTACAGGAGGCTGTGGTTCGCGTGGGCAATTGTGAGATCATTTCCAAGCGGAAGGTGAAGCTCCTCGGGGTGCTGATCGACGATAGACTGAACTTCGGCAGTCACGTAAATTACGCCTGCAGGAGAGCTTCGACAGCTATTGCGGCATTATCCAGGATGATGTCCAATAACTCGGGGGTGCGCTCCAGCAGACGCAGGTTATTAGCTGTGGTTGCAGTATCTATCCTTAGATACGGCGGCCCAGCTTGGGCCTCGGCGCTTAGCGTCGAACGTAACCTGCAGAAGCTGGAGAGTGTACACAGGCTAGCGCGCCTCAGAGTGATAAGTGCCTACCGCACGGTATCACGGGATGCAGCTTGTGTGATTGCGTGTATGTTACCCATTGGACTAGTCATACGGGAAGACGAGGAGAGTTTCGAAATGCGCGGAACCAGAGGAGCCCGTTAAGCCAGTAGAGTCACCTCGGCTATCAAGTGGGAACGGGACTGGGATAACTCTTCTAAGGGTAGGTGGACCCATCGGCTGATACCTAGTGTATCAAGATGGGTTAAAAGGAGGCATGGGGAAGTTCACATCCATCTGACTCAGTTCCTGACAGGCCATGGCTGCTTAAGGTGGTATCTACATAGGTTTTGGCATACGGACTCTCCCGTCTGCGCGGACTGCCCAGGGGTCGACGAAACTGCCGAGCACGTACTATTTGTATGTTCTTGTTTCGTCGATGTGAGGAGCGGAATGTTTGAGGTGTGCGGGAGGGATAATCTTATCCAGAGAATGTGTCAAGAGGTTGAAAAGTGGAACGCGGTCTCGGCCGCTACCACTCAGATTGCTAGCATCTTGCAGCGCAATTGGCGTGCCGAGCAGCAGTCGGATAGCGCCAACTAGTGGGTAGCTAGTCTGGAGGGTTAGGTACTAGCGGGTAGTTACCCGAGAAGCACAATTTAGACTGATTTAGTTGCAGCGACTTATATATGACTGAATTTGGTCACACTTAGGTCACAGTAACTCGTTCATGATAAGTGTGGTGCTTGGGTAGTCAAGTAGTAGAGGAACTAGTGGGTAGCTAGTTGAGATTTGAAGCTAGTGAGTAGCTAGTATGTGGGCGTGCGTAGTCGCACGGACCCCTCCCACAAGTAATGCCGCAAGACTGTTCCGGGGAGACTCAGGGTCTGTGAACAGGATGGTTTTAGCGGATCGGCGGTAGCTAAGCCCCGTTCGCCGGTAGCCCACCGGTGTCTGGATGCAAATTTCTACCCTACTGAAAAAAAAGATAACTGGGAGGGTGCCTCATGTACCGAATGGTAACCTCTCGACCAGACATCTGTTCGGCAGTGAGCTACTTACTTCGCTGGATTCCAGTGTGGTGCTACCGAGGAACACTGTGTGTATCCCGAGATACCGACTATCGGAAGCGGAACTAATGGCCTTGTGTCAGGCCAGCTGTGAAGTTGTTTGGATCGTTATCATGCTAAATTCTGTTGGTGTCAAGGTACTGTTTTGTTGTGTGTTGAAACGTCAAATAAAAATTACTATTAGTTGTTCTTGTATCTAATGCAAACCATGCGTTTCATTTTCTATCGTGTTGACCACGAAGTCAACAGCAGACGATAAGCCACCACCATCGTCGTGCGGGCTGGCAGTGTGGCACGATGCATTTCGTTAAGGATTACTAGTTTCCCAAGCTCTCTTGCAAGCAGTGCGGAAAAATAGGCCATAAAGAAGGTTATTGTGATTATTGCAACACAATCAAGCTCGAAGTCCGTTGGGGAAAAGAAGAAGAAGAAATCTTTCGCCACAAAGGTCATCCAAACCATGCAACAGGTCAATTGCCGCAGGAAGTACATATCTGTCATTTTCAACAAGACTGTGGCAAAGTTACAAATGGATTGCGCTTCCGACATCATCGTCATAACCAATAAAATGTGGAAAACAATCGGATTCGCGTCCATCTCAACGACAAGCGTGGAATCTTCTATGGTTATCGAAGTAATAGATTTAATGTGCTTTCGGATGCACCCTCCAGGTAAGCAAAATGAAGTTTAGATTAGGTAATCGAGAAATAAGTGTAATGACGTGCCTGGTTCCTCCACTATTGGGTCTTTTATCCTACTGCAAACAGGTGAATCAATCCAATAATGTGTTGCTATCGTCTGAAAACACTTCTCCACGCCGTATCGTGAAGTTTTTTAGGACAGTTGAGGCCATAGGATGATAACCAAAATATCCTTCACCCTCAAACAGCATACGCAGCCCGTTTTTCGACCAGAGCTTTTCGTTTCACGCTATTAAAAAAAAATGAAGAATTGAATGGACTGCAACGGTTGATTTATTTTGATTCCACTTCATTGGGCTTAATGCGTCACTCGAAACGAACAACTTTCTTCTCCCAACGCCTGAGGAGATTTCCTACAGGTACAAATCGTGGGCAAATTCAAGAATTTATTGACAATCAACACCCACCGCGGCTTATTCCGTTTCAACCAATTAGCTCCAGGAGTCAAGTCAGCTCCGGACATTTTTCAGCAGTTGATGTCGAAAAAGGTTTCCGGCATACGCAACGTTGACGTGTTTCTCGATGACATTCTGGTACATAGCAAGACACTCGAGGAGCACAACCGAATACTGCATATGATTTTCCAGCGGTTTTTCGAATATGGATTTCATCTTCGCGCGGAGAAATGTCGGTTGTATCAATACCAGATCAAGTACCTTGGCCGAACCATCAGTGCTAGAGGTATTCAACCGGATCCAACAAAAATTGGAACAATTTCGAAAATGCCTACACCTACTGACGTCACAGCACCAAGTTTGTACGGAATCAAGAATGTAAAAACGCATTCAGCAACATCAAGCGCGTCCTGCAATCGGAGCTATTGCTCACTCACCACAACCCGGAGAGATCATCGTAGAAGGTGACGCTTCCAAAACCGGATTTGGTGCGCTGCATCGCTTTCAGAACTATAGTTTATGCCTGTTCGAAATTTCATCGTTGGGCAGTTAAAACATTATTGTTTGAACAACTGAGACTGAAAAGCCGAATCCCATTACGTTAAGTTTAATTCTACTATTTATTTATCTGCGGATCGAAGAATATTAAAGGCGTTTTCCTCATTAATTGAAAGAACATGTAAATCCAATTTCGATTCCACTCTCTTTGAAGCCACCGACAAAGAGGTGACTCTAGGATCTGAAAAAAAAGAGATCGAAATAATGATAGAAATCAAATTACCAGAAAGCTTCGCTATAAATCATGAGTCGAGTTCTACAAATATCGTTTTTAAAACATTACACTGTTCTCTCTTCCGAAGAAGAAGTTGTAACAATATTTGATACACAGATGATGATTGTAGCTGATTAAGTGTTCAGAAAATCCATTTCAATGGCCGTAGTTTCCGTTACATATTTCCAAATGTTCGACCTGAATAAACACTTGTTAAAAGTGTGTGCATACCTTACTTATAACTGTGCTCAAAGGTGAATGAGTGATTCAGTGTGAGGATTATGTGACCTTTGCTTTAGAAAAACCGCTTTACATATTGAATCTGTTAGTCATTCAACTTTTTTCCCAACCCTACGACGATAACTACATCTAAAATTAAGTTTCATTTTTAGGAAGATTGTTACCCCAAACAGGCTGGCAACTCCACGTTGATTAACGCACTGTTCAATTCAAAATCAACCATCAATCGATCACCCTGCGTCAATCAACCCGAAGTTCGCGATCCCGACGCTAACTACTAAACTAACGGTGTTTTACAAAAGTTTCAGAAAGATGAATCCAGAACAGCGAACGAGTCCGGCAGCAGGACGGCGTACTCGACGGTTCGCTCGTCGTCCTCGAGCGGGGAGGTCGGAAACGGTTCGACGGCTGTCACGGCACGCACACTGGGCGGGGCCCGCCGTGACGAACGGGACCGTAGACGCCGGGGCCGCTCGTACAGGCCTTCCCCGAGTCTTGATCCGGCGCCGTAACCGTCCGAGTCGTCGTTATCCCTCTCGTCGTCTCCTTCGTTGTCCAGTTCATCCTCCTCGGTACCATCGACTGACCGGTCCTGATCCTCCTGGGGGAAGAGAAATTCGACGAGGAGATGTGAAAGAAACAGGAAATGGCGGTTAGTGATCAGGAGGATTCTGTTTTCGGTGGTTGGCGATCATCTGGTCGTTCGATCTACGGTTGTTAGTAGTGACCGGTAACATATTTTGGTTTTATGATGGTTTCAAATGTTAGCATTTTTCTCTACAGGCCTGACCTAAAACCATTCTAAAACCTCATATGTTACAATCGCTACCGCCATTTTATACAGAGAAAAATGTCAATAGGCGGCAAATCGGAATGAGAAAGAAGCGAAATGGTGAAGCGAATTTTCAATCAATATGGTGTTCTGAAAAGTGCTCTGAATTTGAAATGAAACGATACACATAAATGTTGTACGAGATATGGCGATGATGGTTGACGCTTCGGTTCAGTAATTATCGTTGCCCTTCGTCGTCAGCTCTCGGGTCCTAGGTTTGAACAAAACAAAAATACTAAACGATGCAAAACTTCCAACAGCCAATTGCTGGTCTCGATTCGAGTTGGTTGGTCCATTGTTTCAACAACTGAAGATTTGATTTAGTACTTGATGTGACGGTAGACAAATTTCGCAGTACAGCTAAATCAGGTATTTTTTTTTTGTACAAACATGCCAATCATTCCATGCTTTATTAGAGGTAAGTTTTTGCCAGTTCATATCTTTTATTCATTCATGTTAATGATGCTTGCAAAAACCTTCATTATTGGGAAAAAATGGAGTAAAACATGCATTTTAGCCAATTTAAAGAGCTTGAGTGATGACTGATAAAATGAAGAAAACAAAAGAATAAACAGTTGATAGTTACAAATTTTACTATTAATCAATAAGGAGTATTGCCTATTTCAAGTAGAATATTCCTTTGTTATCGATACGAATTAGGGGACTGCCGTAATCTGAAAAAGTGACGTAAGCGCCATTTTACAACATCCATGTTTTCCATTTGTGTTCAAGAGTACGATGAGTATACTACTCGTTAACACCATTTTTGAAAAATGGTGTATACGTCACTTTGCCAGCATACGACAGGGGAACACTTCACAAGTTTGAAAAAAAAACGCGTGTCGAAAAAATGATAGACTTTAGTAGCTAACAAGTTGTAACATTTTCAACAGGTTTTAATATTTTTCCTACCAATCGAAAATTTTTCGTGAGATTCGATTTATTTTATTCTGCACAGAGAAAAAAAGTTGGGAATCCCACATTTTCTAATTTTGTTTTAAAAGTAAAAGAAATTTGGTATTTCTGAGAGCTAAACCTTTTTAGTCAAATACTAAATTGGTGTATTTGAAAAAAATCAAACTAAAATTGTGATTTTTAGGGGGAGATCCCCCAGTGCCGGACACCTCCCAATACCGGACACTTCTAAAACCAGCATTTACAGAGATCTCTCCATCATCTTATGTAGTATAAAAGAAGGCTATTGAAAAGTCTTACCTGTATGGAATATCGGTTTCGCATGTTGTAAACTTTGTACACAATTTGAAATTGAACAAAATTGTCAAACATTTTCGTGTTTCGCCTTATTTTAGAAGGTTTGAATCAACAATGATTATGATCAATCGAATGCATTGTATGCACCTGTATTGTCAACCTAACTTCAATTCCGTTGTTTTTTCTTGCTAAGGTATCAGAAAGCCACACCATAAACATAAATTGATCAGAAATCCAAATCAGAAATACAAATTGAAGATGTATCAGAAACATAAATTGAAGATATCATCGAAAATGGATAGAATTTTGGGTATGATGTAAGAAATGGAGCTGGAGAGTCAAATAAGCTCTACTAACACGTGTTAAAATATCTGCAACTATTCTAAATGATGTCTATACTCAAGTAATTGGAACTTGGTCATATTTGAACATGATGCAGTAGAGTCCGGTACTCGGGGATACTTTTCTGAACCGTGAAAATGTTTACCAAAATTCATCATCAAAATACATACTCCAGAAACATGTTCAAATTATCAAATGTATCTAGTTTGTATGAATCATCAATGATCATATTTTATGCATGTGGTATACAAGTAAACGAAATCCGGATACTTAGAGAGTTTTTCGTTAAATGGCTTATGTGTCCGGCACAGGGGGATCTCCCCCTACAGTTAGAACTCTTAGAACAACATTTCTAGAATAATTAAACAAACTCAACCTTTTCCCAACGCTGACATCGAGATAAATGAGATAAATGTACCTGCCAGCCAACAATGATATTTCACTGAAATTGCAGAAAAAATAAAATACCAGCATAAAATACTTTTTTTTTTAAATGAACTGGTAGATATTAGCTTGAGTATTCTCATTTTGATAAAGTTTTTTTTTGTTTGCAATAGTCCACGGCGAAGGAACGGAATTATCCGGACTAGATATAAACGAGGATTAACGGATGGCTTGGACAAGGTGATACAAAGAGTATGCGATAGAGTATAATGGTCGGAGTGGCTTGTGCAGTGCACAAAAGTCTTCTCCATTCAGCTCGGTCCATGGCTGCACTTCGCCAACCACGCAGTCTGCGGAGGGCCCGCAAATCGTCCTCCACCTGATCGATCCACCTTACCCGCTGTGCACCTCGCCTTCTTGTTCCCGTCGGATCGTTGTCGAGAACCATTTTCACCGGATTACTGTCCGACATTCTGGCTACGTGCCCGGCCCACCGCAGTCTTCCGATTTTCGCGGTGTGAACGATGGATGGTTCTCCCAACAGCTGATGCAACTCGTGGTTCATTCGCCTCCTCCACGTACCGTCCGCCATCTGCACCCCACCATAGATGGTACGCAACACTTTCCTTTCAAAAACTCCCAGTGCGCGTTGGTCCTCCACGAGCATCGTCCAGGTCTCGTGTCCATAGAGAACTACCGGTCTTATAAGCGTTTTGTAGATAGTCAGTTTGGTACGGCGGCGAACTCTATTCGATCGGAGCGTCTTGCGGAGTCCAAAGTACGTACGATTTCCAGCCACTATGCGTCTCCGAATTTCTCTGCTGGTATCGTTATCGGCGGTCACCAGTGAGCCCAAGTACACGAATTCTTCAACCACCTCGATTTCGTCACCACCGATAGAAACTCGTGGTGGGTGGCTTACATTGACCTCTCTTGAGCCTCTTCCTATCATGTACTTCGTCTTCGACGTGTTGATGACTAGTCCAATCCGATTAGCTTCGCTTTCAGTCTGATGTAGGCTTCCTCCATCCTCTCAAAGTTACGTGCCATGATATCAATGTCGTCGGCGAAACCAAATAACTGGACGGACTTCGTGAAAATCGTACCACTCGTGTCAATCCCTGCCCTTCGTATTACTCCTTCCAAAGCGATGTTGAATAGCAGACACGAAAGACCATCACCTTGCCGTAACCCTCTGCGGGTTTCGAAGGGACTCGATAATGCCCCTGAAACTCGAACTACGCACATCACCCGTCCCATCGTCGCCTTGATCAACCGTATCAGTTTATCCGGAAATCCGTTTTCGTGCATTAGCTGCCATAGCTGGTCCCGATCGATTGTATCATATGCGGCTTTGAAGTCGATAAATAGATGATGTGTGGGCACATTGTATTCGCGGCATTTCTGCAATACCTGACGTATGGCGAACACCTGGTCTGTGGTAGAGCGTTCACCCATAAATCCCGCCTGGTACTGCCCCTCTTGCAATTGGTGTTAGTCGGCGGCATAAAATTTGGGAGAGTACCTTGTAGGCGGCGTTCAGCAATGTGATTGCGCGGTAGTTGCTACATTCCAGCTTATCGCCCTTTTTGTAGATGGGACACACCACACCTTCCATCCACTCCTGCGGCAGAACCTCATCCTCCCAAACCTTGGTAATCACCCAGTGCAGCGCTTTAGCCAGTGCTTCACCACCGTGTTCAAACAGCTCTCCTGGTAGTTGGTCAACTCCAGGGGCTTTGTTGTTTTCAGCCGGCCGATCTCCTCCTGGATTTCCTGGAGATTCAGAGCCGGACGTCGCATGTCCTGCGCGCGTGCTCCTAGGTTCATTACCATACCGCCACCGTTGTCTGCCATATCGCCATTCAGGTGCTCTTCGTAGTGCTGCCGCCACCTTTGAATCACCTCACGCTCGTTCGTAAGAAGGTTCCCGTTTATGTCCTTACACATACCGGGCTGTGGCACGTGGCCCTTACGTGAACGGTTCAACTTCTCATAGAACTTTCGTGCGTTATTAACGCGGTACAGTTCCTCCGTCTCTTCACGGTCTCGATCTTCCTGCTGGCGCTTTTTCCTCTGGAAAATCGAGTTTTGTCTGTTCCGCGCCCGTTTGTATCGTGCCTCGTTCGCCCTCGTGCGGTGTTGCAGCAATCTCGCCCATGCTACATTCTTCTCCTCAACTAACTGCTCACATTCGCCGTCATACCAGTCGTTTCTCTGATCCGGAGCCACCGTGCCTAGTGCAGCGGTTGCGGTGCTTCCAATGGCGGATCGAATATCTCTCCAGCCATCTTCAAGAGATGCTGCGCCTAGCTGCTCTTCCGTTGGGAGTGCCACTTCCAGCTGCTGCGCGTAGTCTTGGGCTAGTCTACCATCTTGTAACCGCCCAATGTTAAGCCGCGGCGGAAGACTCCGACGCGTGTTGATCACCGTCGAGAGTTTGAAGCGCAGACATACTGCGACGAGGTAGTGGTCGGATTCAATATTCGCACTGCGGTAAGTGCGTACGTTCGTGATGTCGGAGAAGAATTTACCGTCGATTAGAACGTGGTCGATTTGGTTTTCCGTTACTTGATTAGGTGATTTCCATGTGGCCTTGTGGATATTCTTGCGGGGAAAGAAAGTGCTTCGGACTACCATTCCGCGGGAGGCTGCAAAGTTTATGCATCGTTGGCCGTTGTCTTTCGATACGGTATGCAGACTATCCGGTCCGATGACTGGTCTATACATTTCCTCCCTTCCTACCTGAGCGTTCGTGTCACCGATGACGATTTTGACGTCCCGCAGTGGGCATCCATCGTATGTCTGCTCCAGCTGTGCGTAGAACGCTTCTTTCTTGTTGTCGGGTCTCCCTTCTTGTGGGCAGTGCACGTTGATGATGCTATAGTTGAAGAAACGGCCTTTTATCCTCAGCTTGCACATCCGTGCGTTGATTGACTGCCACCCAATCACGCGTTGGCGCATCTTTCCCAGCACTATGAAGCCGGTTCCCAGCTCGTTGGTGGTGCCACAGCTTTGGTAGAAGGTAGCCGCTCGATGCCCGCTTTTCCACACTTTCTGTCCAGCAGATTTCCTGCAGCGCTACGACATCGAAGTTGCGGGGATGTAATTCATCGTAGATTATCCTGTCGCAACCTGCGAAGCCTAGCGACTTGCAGTTCCATGTTCCAAGCTTCCAATCGTGATCCTTTATTCGTCGCCTAGGTCGTTGCCGATTGTATCGAGTCGTATTATCTTCTATGTCGTTCGTAATAGTTGTTTTTAAAGGCGGCTTATTGGGCCTGCGCAAACCTCCTGTCTCGTCGGCCGTCGTGTCAGGGCTGTTTAGCGTCCCACCTAACACCAGGACTTGGGCTTGTGCGCTTTGAGCGGAACACGGTCGCTTTGGCGGAGCCTACTTGCGGATACATGCAGCTTTTTATAGAGGATTAACAGAGCCCACTGTCAAACCCCACCACATCCTAGGCAGGCGCCACAACTCGCAGATGGCCTGGGGAGGGATCGTCAAGCCCTTGGACATAGTCCCTGCTGCCCCATAATTGCATATGTATATGTTATATTGTATGAAGGGCTTTTGGATGAAAGATCTGAAAAAAATACTTCAAATGGAATCTATCTGTTCGAAACAAAATGTCGAAAAATATATTAGAATATGCCATTGAACATAAATCTTAAATTCAAATGTTCGGAAATCTTCATATGAGAGGCGTTCCTTTTCTTTGAAAAGCGCAGTTGCTTCGTTGCAAGAGGCTGGAAATCGACTTCTACGCGTGTCGAAAGCCTCCTTTCATGCAGGTCGTAAGCCTTCTTTCAAATGATTTGAAAGTCTTCCATCAAGAGGCTCAGAAACTTCTTTTCAAGAGGCTCGTATGCTTTCTTTAAAGAGGCTCAAATGCCTCATTTCAAGAGGCTCGGAAGTCTCATTTGAAGACGCTCGGAAGCCTTTCAAAAGGTTTGGAAGTTTCCTTACAAGAGGCGCGGAAACATAATTTCAAGAGCATGGGTGCCTCCTTTCAAGAGGCTCGGAAACATCATCAAGAGGCTGAGAGGGCTCCTTTCAAGATGTTTGGAGGCCTCCTTTCAAGATGGTTGGAGGCCTCCTTTCAAGAGGCTCGAAGACCTCCTTTCAAGAGGCTCGAAGGCCTCCTTTCAAGAGGTTCGAAGGCCTCCTTTCAAGAGGCTCGGAAGCCTCCTTTCAAGAGGCTCGGAAGCCTCCTTTCAAGAGGCTCGGAAGCCTCCTTTCAAGAGGCTCGGAAGCCTCCTTTCAAGAGGCTCGGAAGCCTCCTTTCAAGAGGCCTCAGCCTCCTTTCAAGAGGCTCAGAAGCCTCCTTTCAAGAGGCTCGAAGGCCTCCTTTCAAGAGGCTCGGAAGCCTCCTTTCAAGAGGCTCAGAAGCCTCCTTTCAAGAGGCTCAGAAGCCTCCTTTCAAGAGGCTCAGGCCTCCTTTCAAGAGGCCTGGAAGCCTCCTTTCAAGAGGCTCAGAGCCTCCTTTCAAGAGGCCTGGAAGCCTCCTTTCAAGAGGCTCAGAAGCCTCCTTTCAAGAGGCCTCAGAAGCCTCCTTTCAAGAGGCCTCAAGCCTCCTTTCAAGAGGCTCAGAAGCCTCCTTTCAAGAGGCTCAGAGCCTCCTTTCAAGAGGCTCAGGCCTCCTTTCAAGAGGCTCAGAAGCCTCCTTTCAAGAGGCCTGGAAGCCTCCTTTCAAGAGGCTCAGAAGCCTCCTTTCAAGAGGCTCAGAAGCCTCCTTTCAAGAGGCTCAAGCCTCCTTTCAAGAGGCCCGGAAGCCTCCTTTCAAGAGGCTCAGAAGCCTCCTTTCAAGAGGCTCAGAGCCTCCTTCAAGAGGCTCAGAAGCCTCCTTTCAAGAGGCCTGGAAGCCTCCTTTCAAGAGGCTCAGAAGCCTCCTTTCAAGAGGCCTGGAAGCCTCCTTTCAAGAGGCCTCAAGCCTCCTTTCAAGAGGCTCAGAAGCCTCCTTTCAAGAGGCCTCCAAGCCTCCTTTCAAGATGCTCCAAGCCTCCTTTCAAGAGGCTCAGAGCCTCCTTTCAAGAGGCCTGGAAGCCTCCTTTCAAGAGGCTCAGAGCCTCCTTTCAAGAGGCTCAGGCTTCCTTTCAAGAGGCCTGGAAGCTTCCTTTCAAGAGGCTCAGCCTCCTTTCAAGAGGCTCCAGAAGGCTCCTTTCAAGAGGCTCAGGCTCCTTTCAAGAGGCTCAGGCCTCCTTTCAAGAGGCTCAGGCCTCCTTTCAAGAGGCTCCAGAGCCTCCTTTCAAGAGGCCTGGAAGCCTCCTTTCAAGAGGCTCAGAAGCCTCCTTTCAAGAGGCTCAGAAGCCTCCTTTCAAGAGGCTCAGGCCTCCTTTCAAGAGGCTCCGCCTCCTTTCAAGAGGCTCAGGAAGCCTCCTTTCAAGAGGCTCAGAAGCCTCCTTTCAAGAGGCTCAGAAGCCTCCTTCAAGAGGCTCAGAAGCCTCCTTTCAAGAGGCTCAGAAGCCTCCTTTCAAGAGGCTCAGAAGCCTCCTTTCAAGAGGCTCAGGAAGCCTCCTTTCAAGAGGCTCAGCCTCCTTTCAAGAGGCCTCAGCCTCCTTTCAAGAGGCTCAGAAGCCTCCTTTCAAGAGGCTCAGAGCCTCCTTTCAAGAGAGCTCAGAAGCCTCCTTTCAAGAGGCTCAGAGCCTCCTTTCAAGAGGCTCAGAAGCCTCCTTTCAAGAGGCTCAGAAGCCTCCTTTCAAGAGGCTCAGGAAGCCTCCTTTCAAGAGGCTCAGAAGCCTCCTTTCAAGAGGCCTGGAAGCCTCCTTTCAAGAGGCTCAGAAGCCTCCTTTCAAGAGGCTCAGAAGCCTCCTTTCAAGAGGCTCAGAAGCCTCCTTTCAAGAGGCCTGAAGCCTCCTTTCAAGAGGCTCAAGCCTCCTTTCAAGAGGCCTGGAAGCCTCCTTTCAAGAGGCTCAGGAAGCCTCCTTTCAAGAGGCTCGGAAGCCTCCTTTCAAGAGGCTCGGAAGCCTCCTTTCAAGAGGCTCGGAAGCCTCCTTTCAAGAGGCTCGGAAGCCTCCTTTCAAGAGGCTCGGAAGCCTCCTTTCAAGAGGCTCGGAAGCCTCCTTTCAAGAGGCTCGGAAACCTCCTTTCAAGAGGCTGAAGGCTCCATTCAAGGGGCTCGCAAGCCTTCATTCAGTGTGCTTAATAACAAAGCTGCTAGGCGACAATGTCCCAGTGGGGGACGTGATGTCAATAAGAAGAAAATGAGTTACTTTTGTTTTCATTTACAGCAAAACATAGGGGGTACTTCAATGAATGCATAAGACCGAAGGGGTACCTCTCTGGAAAAAGGTTGAGAACCGCTGGTCTAATAGATCAACCAAGGCTTCCATGATGTCCTCAGCCGCGGTATCATCAAAATCAAGTCGAGTCAAGTACGAGACACTGAAGACGACCACACAGTTGTGGTCGAAATACGTATCTGCAAAGATAACGAAAATTAACTGGTGGAATTAAATGGAGAGTGCATAATTCGTCTTAGACGGTTGAATACATTCCACTAAAAGAGCTAACATATTTTTCCATCAAAATCATGCCCGCCGAGTAATTGTCTTTCACTCCAGGACGATTTGAAGATCTTACTACATCTCATATATCTGAATTTGAGACGCAAGTGAAAGACAAATACTTGGAGGACATAATTGGGTTGTTACCGCGGCTGGGGACATCAGGAAACTTGATTTATTCGGTAGACCATTTGGTTCAAATTACAGGACAATTTGGAGATCTTAGACCAACTCATATGCTTACATTTGAGACGCAAGTGAATGACAAATACTCGAAAGACATATTTGGGTTGAAGCCGCGACTGAGGAGTCTAGGGAGTTCTTGGATGACCTGGAAAGGAACGGCTGCTTAAGGCATATTGAGCTTGGTTTAATATATTATATGGGGCATGAACCATGTTAAAAAAAAGAGATAACAGCCCTTCGGTTACGCGTAGACGGTAGACCTCAAGACCTATACTCCAGCGAATTCTTGGATGACCTGGAACGGAATGATGTTCAATATGTCGAATAGGGCAAGCCATTTAAAAAAAGAGATAACAGCTCTTTCGTTACGCTTGTAGACCTCAGGTCCTTGGTTACGCGTGTAGACTCCTGGAAATTCTTGGATGACCTGGGTTTGCAAGAGTGTCTTCTTATAGGCTTACTTTTGGATGTCAATAACGTTTCAAATTCTTTTTACGTCACGTGCCGTAAAAAGGAGACCGTAAAACGAAGTGACGTACAAAAAACTGCCGTAAAAAGAGGGTTGAGTGTAAATGGGCTGTACTGTGACTGTAGCAAGTGCATGGCATCCAATGAATTTTTTCACAAAATTTGGAAACTGAAATATGATGGCGTCAGTATCGGTCCGAGCGGCGGCCGTCGGCAAGTGGTTAACAAGAATTGTATACGAAATTTGCTCGCAAGATTCTGACTTTGGTTTTATTTTATGGCTCTACATTCCAACTGGAACATGACTTGCTTTTCAACCGCCATTGCATGTGTATGTATCATGCGTACCAAGAACAATGTATACACTATGCCCAGGGAGTCGAGAATATTTCCCACCCGAAAACATCCTAGATCGGACCGAGAATCAAACTCGCTATGTCCGGATTGGCAAACCTACGCCTTTGCTCGCAAGGCTTACTGGTTTTGTTGCTATTAGTGATTGTAAATGCGCCTTATTGACATATATTAATTGCGTATCATTAATATAAATTGGTCCATTGAAAAGAATTGGTTGACAACAGGATTTTATACATAAGAGAGTTGATCCGAGACGATTTTTCTCCAACGTTCAAAACATGATCGCTTGGCGACGGTAGAGTCTGTTGCGTTTAACAACCTAAAATTCACATGACGCTACAATTATCATTGCACCAAAAGGTTTTCTTGTAGTTTACGTCGAATGGTCGTGTCTTCTACACAATCCTTCTCCTTGAAAAGTTCGCGAAAAATTCCGGAAAATTTTCCCGGGAAAACAAACATCGCTACAAACATCATAGGAGCTCATAGAAGTTTTAGCGTAGCAACCTGTCATACATGAAAGCAACAACCACTGCACAATGGAAGAGTGCAGTGTACCAGAAGATTCAAAAACTCGGAGTGCAGTTCTGATAGCACCTGAAGTGGAAGCTCAGTTACCCCCACCGGCTCGGGAGTCCATAAAACCGGAAACATCGTCGTCAACCAGTAAAGCAAGATCATCCTTTTCCTCAAAATTGGCGGTGAATGGGCCTTTGGTAAACCAAATTCCACGCCGTTCCTCCCGCAACAAAAAAATACCACAGTGGTTAAAAATCTACCAACGAATATAGGAAAATGATCGCCCGACTGGTACAGTTTTACGTCAATATGTCCTTTATATTATTTTTTTTCTTGTTGGATATGGGTTAAAATATACAGAAAGGAATGATGTTTTATCATTTTTGGAAGAATATTGTAATTAAATTTCAAGTGCAAGTATAATAGAGGAGCAGGATCTTTTTATTACATAACTATCTTCTTTGGAGGCCGAGTTCTGGTTTTCTGAAACAAAACACCACTATTTGTCATTGTTAGATTGGAGAATTTCAGTGCTTTGCCTTTCCTCATAGCTGATATATTCTACTTTCAGATACATACCCGAAAAGAGCAAACGGATTAATACAGTAAACTGAATTCTGGTAAGGTAAGACCGTAAGATCAATACGCTACTAAATTTTGCCATATAAATATTTAGGATATCTATATGATGTACTAACATATCTAGTCTCTAAAAATTCATTTCTTGCCTCAATCCTTTCTTCGTCCCGCTTTTATAATTATCACGCGAACCGTGGCGGATCGCAATAAGCATCATTTAGCGACCAATCCCTGGTTGTATAGATGAACTATCCAAATGATTTTCCAAGTCCCAGAATGTAAAACGCCGTTTAAAAGATAACGATTTCAAGCGGAAAGATGCTGCAAAAAAGAATCGAATAATGACTACCAATCATCAACTGAAACGTAATAAAAAAGCCAAACTCGATCCTACTCTACCGATGGTACCACAGCAGCTAGTAAGGCTTATATCCGTTTTTACATGTTGTGCTGATTAGGAACTGTTAAACGGCTTATTTACATTATATAAACTCTACAGCAGCAACTTCAATCGATAAAACCCTTACTGGCTACCGCGGCACAGCTAGCTGAATCTACTGAGCCTAAGATATTCTTAAGAAGTAAGAACTAGATTAGCATTGCCTTAAACAGAAAATGAAGCCTCATAGAAACGGGCTCGTCAATTTCCAGTAGAAGAAAAAACGTTCAACAAAAAGGGGAATAATTTTAGTATCGGTGGAACGGGTTTTTGCTTAGGTACTGGATTTGTTTTCTGATTGCATAAATACCCATTGATCAGCTGTACCGTTTGCAGTTTCCGCTGTGTTTCCCAATTGGCTCGGCCGCTGATCGTCGGTCACGGATTCGACGACGTCCGCTGATGTTTGTTCTTGTTCTTTTGATTGTTGTTGTTGTTGGGATGAAGGTGGTTGATTTGGATTAGGATTATTGCTAGCGGTTACTGGTTCGTTACTTGGGGGGTTTTGACTGATTTTCGGTGATGTGGCGGTGATATGAGTTTTAGGGGCATTTGGATTGACTTTCTGATGATGGTTTGCTAGTGGGTTAGGTATAGGAGGATTACCTGGAGAGGCGGACTGTGGCGCGGCACCTGTACGCCACGGTGGCCACAGTGGCTATTCTTCGGTGAGCTCCCAGATCATGAGGGAAGCATCGGTGCCACCGACGGTGACCAGACTGTGGTTGCCGTGCAGGAATTTCACGCACGCCAACGTTCCTGAGTAGACCTTGGCTTCGGTGAACTCGGCCCGAGGCGTGATGCACGGATAGCGGAACAAGCGGAGGTATCCATCGTTGTCGCCATTGACGACCAGATCCTGCGCCACGGTGCGCGCCGTGGTAGCGATGATGGTGTTCGCCGGCGTAGCATAGTAGCGGTTGTTCCACATGCCGGCCACCAGGAAGCCAACCGTCGCGTTGTTGGTCATCCACTTAACGTCCTTCATGGCGATGGGACTCTTCTCCGGCGAGAGGGATTTCACGTCCCAGAAGAGCAGATCAAAATCTACCGTCACCGTCTGGAGGAAGTTGCCTTCGGAACTCCAGTCCAGGTGGGTTAGCGGTTGAGAACCTCGGATCTTGTTGATCTTCTTGTACGAGAACCCATCTCGCGACACCCGGAAGAGGTAGATACTTCCGTTCTGTGATCCGATGGCAATCATGTCGCCGACTGAAATAAAACAAAGGTTTAAAGTAGGAACACATAAAAAGCTATTCGATGGATCACCTTGATTGAACTCTACGCAGTTGAGTGGGGAACCGCAGACTCTGATCGTCAACATTGTTGCACCATTTTCCGCATTAATGACCACCAGATGTCCTTCAGAACTACCGGCAGCTAATGCTGCTCCGTACGGATGGAACGCAAGCGAAATGATCTCGTAGCCCACGGACGATGTCCAAATAAGCTTGTGGCGCCGCCATAACGCTACATATTTATCGTGACCGCCAGTTGCGAATACCTCGTCATCCGGATGGGCTGCTAAGGCCCATAGCTGTTTACCGTGACCAAAGATAACCTGGTTGAAGCGGCGTTGCAGGGATCCTTCCAAAATGTTGTTCCTCGTCGTTCCAACGTAGATGTTCCCATCGTTCCGACCAGGTCGTTGCGGGTAGATCGTACGAACGCCTCCTGCCGTCTCCGGTAACTATTAGTGAAGAAAATTATAACTTCGGTCTTAAGTACGACAATATCTACGCCTACCTTAATATCTGTGATCCGCTTGTAGTTTTGCAACGAATCCCACGCAGCAATCTTGCGATCCTTTTCACCACCCGAAATAAGCGTTCCCTCCGACAGCATCACCAAACAGGAGATGGCCTTATTGTGAGCTTCGAATTCCATTCGAACAAAGTACGCCCCGTCGGCGTCGACGCTGTAGATTGTGATGAAACCGTCATTGTCCGCCGTGATGACATCACCGTCCGGCTCGAACTGAACACACGTGACAAAGGTTCGCGATGGCTGCAATAAAAGAAGCGGGGAAGTGATGGCCCATATTCCTAAATGCAAAAACAACTCGCCATCCTTACCGGTTTGATAATGTCGGTCTTCTCGAAGAAGCCATCCTTCCGACGGTGCCAGAACGCTAGGTGCCCCTTGCCGTGTGTGATCAATAGATTGTCGTCCAGCGGGTGGAATGTCGCGCCCCAGATGCCTTCTTGTAGTGTCTGCGGGAGAGTGGGAAAGAACGCGAAAATTAACACATAGACATAAATTAGCCGTCGCTTGCGGTTCCGGTTTTATCATCATGCCATCATCAACCGCTACAACAAAAAGCAACCAGGAGCAAGCACTTTTAATTTAACCATAGGGTGTAACAAAAGTTTATTTTGGGAGGGTATGGTTCCAAAGCTTCAAATGTAAGATTGGGCCAATAATGTTGCAGATCAGTATTTTAATGGCTTTCCTCTAATCCACATTTTTTAAATTTTAGAGCAAAGCATCACGGCTTATCCAGAGTTCACAAATTTTCGAACACCTTAAGTTATTTTCCAGCACATTTCCCCCGTTCGAGCCTCCAAACCAAACAACGGAAAGGTGAATGAAACGTGAAAGTTTGAAGCACTTCCGGCGTTGATTGTGTCTGCGGGAATGCTTTCCGTTTCATTTTTTTTATTCACGAGCGCCGCATTGCATGACAGTCGGGTGTTGCAATGTGCAAATTGTTTCTGCTTATATTTCGGAGGAATTTTCATCGTCGTGCGGCGGTCGATGAAAACTTTGCCCATTCAGTTGCGACGCGGCCACCAAGACCCGGTTTCCAGTTGAAACATGGCTTTCCGCAAACTTCTAATTAAAAACTGGGTCAACCGCGCGCAGTCGACGCTTCTCCAAAATAGCAAATTACACTTCGAAAAGAAAGCAGATTAAACGCAAATACTTACCGCCACTTTGCCGAGCAGATGCCCCCACTGCCACTGCCACACCGACAGTATACTCTCGCGACCGGCATCCACCGCCAGGATGTAGCTGCCGCCGTTCAGTTGTGAAAATGCCACCGCGATGACGCCGGAATCCAGCTCGCCCATGCCGAAGACGTACAGCGTTTGGAGGGATTCCGTACTCCAGATGCGGACGTGGGCTTGGGACTTACGGTCGCGGCCGGCACGTTGGCCAGAGCCTACCAGCTCCCGTGATGGGTGCACTTCCATGCTGAAGATAAGAAAAAAAAATGTGATGGTACAATAATTAGGTCGATAATAATCTGGAAAGGACTGTTCTTTGGTGAGACATGGAGACGCATGGTATAATGTAATAATAATTCTGTGCATCCTTCCCCGCGGATATGTGATCTTGATGCGATGGGTGGGCTTACGCCGTTAGCGATGGGATGGCAATTAAAGACATATCCCGTCGTGGTGGTATCACATGTTGACTATTTTTATTGAGTGACGCATCACATATATTGAGACAACTTATTTTACTGATGTGATCCAACGGACATCGTGTCTTGGAGCCTTGAATGGTAGATTGGTAGTGCAGTCCGGCAGGCGTCTTTTCTAAGTCATAATGACATGAAATCTCTGGTTTACTGCGATATATTTCTGATAAAGTAATAGGTGAATTAAACGAGGTAAGAAGAAATGACACTGTACGAAATATTGGATATAATTATGACTGAGGAAATGAAAAGATTGACACACTGCCGTAATATGAAAAAGTGGCGTATTAGCCATTTTCCAAAAATGATGTTAACGTGTAGTTCTCATCAAACTCTTCAACAGAAAAATGAAAAACATGCATGTTGTAAAATGGCGCATATGTCCCTTTTTCAGATTACGGAAGCACAGGTTCAACCACGACCATAAGACTTTCTAAGCCCATAATCAAATTGAAGCTGAAGTAATGTTGATGTTTATTTTCTGTCGTATTACTTACTCGTATAAAAAAAAAATAAAATTTAAATTTAAAATGTATATGTTGATTCGAATATAATATAATAAAAAATAAATATAAAAATGAAAAAAATAAAAAAACTCCTCAGATTTGTTAAAGAATGTTTTGAAAATCCTCAAAATTATCCAAATTTTATGTTGTTGCCCCCTCAAAAGATTCTTCGATGCAGACATTAGTTTTATCATTTCGCGTTCTCCCACACTAGCTGGCGTGATCAGCATCAACACGATCGATTGCACACTGCACTGGTTAAACAAATTTCTGCTACGCGAGGTAGATTTTTTCCACTTCGCGTTCTCCCGGACTAGCTGCCGTCCCACGATCGATTCCGCATTCATATTGTGCAAATAGTAAAAAAATATAACAAAATATAAATTTGAATCTTGTAAACGTTTTATAGAAGAAAACTACATACGTATTTGGCGACTAAGAATGGGGTTTTGTAGTAAGCGTTAATAGAAAAATTTGTATACCTAACTTAAAGTTTTGAAAACAACTTTACGATTTTGTTCAGCGGCGCAGCCAAATTTTTTGATAATATAAAGAAGCTAGTTTTTTAGCGAAATTTTTGTAACTTTACGAAACGAAACGAAATCAAGAAATCAGATTTCGTCATGCTCAAATTCCGCGAAATTCCGTGGAATTTCGTTTCGAACCACCTGAAACGAAATTTTTCGAAATATGTACCGCATATGCTTACTTTTGTATATTAGTTTATCTAACCTGATGCGTCTATTGGTGGTTCAACAATCAACGCCGTCGACGTTCGTCGTAGTTTTAACTGGTAGCTTCCGTTTTTATAATCATAAATGCAATCATTATTGCAAAACAATCATTTTTGCATTATTATATTATTATTGCAAATTTTTTGCATTTGCATTGTTACTGCAGAAATAAAATTAAATTCCATGTTATCGCATAGCATAGCTCGACAAACTAGGGTAAATGATATATTTTGGACATGTACATATTTTGGACAAGCCTGAGCTTCTTCGATCAATTTTAGATAATGTGTAGGAAAATTTTTATCGAAAGTATGATCATTGCATACTTTTACCTCAACTCTAGCGGCTCCTGATGAGAATTCACAAATCAACTATTATTTATCTTTAAAATTATCTAAAATGTAAAGCTTTCTACCAAAGTGCTTGCTGGATGCCAGTATGCAGGAGAACATGCATTATAAGACTCTTCGTAACATGCAACAGAAACACGTTTAAATTGGTTCAAACGGCAATCTTGAGGTCCTGCGGCCAAAGTTTGATTGTAATTGAGATACTAACATATTCCAATCGCTTAACATGAACTTGAGACGGATGAAAAAGGAGTGACCAAAATGAAGTTATGTTTTTATGCATCAGACATTTATTGGTCACCTCATGTACAGTACATGGATGAACCATTAATTGCCAACTTTCAGGCTGTTTTCAATGATATCGATAAGATTGCGAAACAATGTAAATTTCTGGTTTAATCTATGTCAGTTAAGCAAATAAATGCATTTAAATAAATGTGGATACGTATAGGTAAGTCATACCATTGAGATCTGTAGGTGGCCAATTTTAAATTAGGAGAAAATGACTCTGTCCAAAATATATGCATTTTCCATGTCGAAATTATATATTTGATGTCCAAAAAGAAAATATTTCAGTTCGCAGTATATCACAGTTTACACCTAGTAAACGTAATTTACTCAAAAATTGGGCAATGGAGACACAAGACTAATCATAGGTTATGTATTTGGATGAACCTAGTGGTTTTCAATCGTTTTATACTATTCAATCTCGATATATTTTCTAATGAATGTCCTGCGCTTGTCCAAGATACATCATTTACCCTATGATGAGATAGACGAACTTGCTTATGGAGAATTTTGATGGCATGTCCATCAAACTATTTCATTTACATTACAAGATGCAGATAATAAACTTCGCTTTGTTTTCGCTCATTTTATGTTGGAGCAGAGCCGTAGCGTGGCTTCCCAAAGCCCATGGCAAAACTATGGGTGAGTGCCTCTTTCATATCATAGAAAGAGAATGTACAATATTTAAAAATACATTATTCTAACCTAAAAAGTCCAGCGGCTTAATTTTTTTGAAAAGCTGTTCTGTTTTTTTTATTTATTTTCTTGGAATATGGATATAACCTTGCAAAGTCATGCGCATTCTTATATTTTTGTATGTAATCCATAAGCAATAATCCATAACGGACTAGAAATTCAAAAAGATTACTGGAAGTTCCTTGGATCTGTCTGAAAAGCGTGACATATCATATAAAAAAAATGATGTTCAATACAAATAGAATGACGAAATTCAATGTTATTTGTTACGCTATTGACTCAATTAAGCATTTGTTTTGTAATTTCTGTAAGCATATAAATACCATGTTGTTCTTCGCGCGGCCACTTGTTCGATAAAAGGATCGAGTTCGACCACAGAGCATGACCACCGGTATGACCCATGAAGCCGACTCCGATCTCTTGGACCACCTCTTATTTGCGCCTGAACTAGCCATCCTTGAGTCCACGCGCCACCTTCTGTGTAGCTCCGAGACGATTTGGGCGATAGCCGTTAAAACGGTGTTCCAGCCAACTTCATCTTTACACATCCTCCGAACTAGGTTGTCCGGGGTAGTGTCCAGACCACATGTGGCAAGCATGTGGTCACGCATTGCGAGAAAACGTGAGCACACGAACAACACGTGTTCCGCCGTTTCCTTTAAACCTGCGCACACCAAACACTCGGGCGAGGCCGAGCAAGCCCGCTGCGTTACCTGCACTGTGATTTTGCAGCACGCTTAAACGCCGGGCACATCGAACCCCCCATGGGGTGCTTGCTGTTCACAGCTTTGCTGGAACAAATCAAACAATTGGGAGGGTTCGTGCAGCATTGTGCCTTATGTCCCTCCAATCCGCAGCGTCGGCAGAGATTGCTTCTGTCAGGGCCTTTGCAGTCCCATTGCTTGTGCCCCGGTTCCAGGCACTTGAAGCAAACTTCGGGTTGCTCGTATATGCCCACAGGGCATACCGACCTTCCCACCTTGACGCTCCCTAACATGACTACCTTGGAAGCGTCCGCTGCAGATAGCCGAACCAATGCTACCTGCGTCCCTGCCGGACCTTTCCGTAGCCGAACGGCTGCGGTGGGCGTCTCCACTTCACACTGCCGCCGCAGTGCCGTGACGAGCTCTTCGACTTCGGTGATCTTGTCCAGGTCTATAACCCTTAGATTCACCTCCGTCGTGAGTGCCCTCACCTTGACCGTCTCACCTAGGACTTCCTCCGCCAACTTCTTGTAGGCGGTGCCCTTTTGCGAGACGCCCCGCTTCAGCTCGAGGATCATCTCGCCCATCCGGGTACGTCTTATTCGACGTACGTCGGCGCCGAGTTCATCGAGCTTGACGTCACTCCTCATCGCCTTCAAGACGTCCGAGTACTTAGCCTCGTCCGCCGTGATGACTAGGGCATCGCCCCTGGAGCGATTGGCGCCTACCCTAGACTTCTTGCTACCCTCATTAGCCTGGGCCTTATTTTCGGCCCTTGACGTCTTTGGTTTCCTCTTGTACTTAACCAGGGTCCAGAAGGCGTCATCCCCCTCTATTTCCCTGGTCTGGTGCGGCTGAGAGCTCTGCCGTAACCCCTTACCACCGTCTTTCCTGGGTGGACGGACCTTTCCAGGTCCTTCTTCCCCCGGTTTTGGAGGTACCTGGCCGGGGTTCAGCTTCCCAGCCCCAATACCCTTGTTCGGGGTAGTAACCCTCCGCGTTTTGGAGCGGCCCCCAGGGAGCTCATCCCCTGGAGACTGTTTCCCCCGTTTTTGTGTCTGCTCCGTTGGAGCAGTCACCCCCGACGTACCCGCAAATACTTGAGCCTCAGTCTGGGTAGACTTTGGTACCACCGTCTTCGCTGGCACGCCTTCGGTCGATTCGACTTTGGCCGAGTCCGCGAATCCTTGGGCCTCAGTCTGGGTAGACCTCGACTCCACGGATTTCACAGGTTTACACTTGGCCGTCCCGACCGCCCTCTCCAGCTTGGCTTCCAGCATCGACTTTCGAAGTTTCTCCAAGCTCCTCTTGAGGTCCTTACTGATATTATGCTTCGATGACGCAAAGTCGATGATGACGTCCAGCTGATCCGTCGCCACCTCGAAGGCCGAAAGCCCATCGCGTTTGCGGTTCATCGCCTCCACAAACCATGGGCCGTCAATAACCTCTACCGGCGTTTTTTTAGCCGAGAGAAAGGTTAAGTGACCCACGCTGGCGCTGCGCACTGAGCTGCCGACTATTGCCTCTGGCCTCCTAGGCGGAGACCTGAACAACCCACCTCTTGCGAAGGGGTTGTCGCCTACACTACTACCACTAATTGAAGAATTTACTTGGTTTTCCATTCTGGTCCCATGAGTTGCTCGGGAAAAGAGGCAAGGGACAATTACTGTGGAGAGTGCCCAGGTACCCCACAGGCTCCGTTAAAGGCCTAGCTTATTATTTCACCCCCCTGGCCATGCATCCCCACGGCACGGGTCGCTTGACGCCTTGGGATTAGGGGTTAGAGACGATGGTCCCGGTCTAACTCGCAGTGGCCATGTGGAGGGGTCGTCAAGCCCTTGGACAAAGTCCCTGCTGCCCCTTATGTGTGTGTGTGTGTGTGTTTTTTTTAGGGGGATGAAGGCAAATCTGCTTACAGACACCTGAAATTATCACTCAGGGAGTGGGGTTGGCGCGGTCGGCAGAAGGCCCAAATAACAGAAGGCTACTTGAGTTGCCCTCTCTTCACATGCCCTGTTTCCCCCGGGACTTACTGGATGTCAATACTTCGGAGGGGGGCTGTGCTCATGCACTTCACGTGTTCAGCCTCAGCAAGCATAGCTAGTTCGCTACATTTTCTCATCTCATCGAATCTCATTTTTTATTCGGTTTGCGCGTCTTTCAATCTTTGACGCTCACTGTCTCTCTTCCTCATGCCATTCAGCACCACTGCATCTTTGAGCCATTTAGCTCTCGACGTGCTCGCAGCCTACTCAGATAGTCCCCGGCGGCGAATCTATCCTACTCCGACGGGAAGTTCCCCGGCGGCGAGAGCTTCCCCGAAAACCGACGACCCGTGGAAGTTTATTGCGTGTCCAACACTAATGTCTCACCTAGATAGTCCGAGGCACTTTCTCACTTCACCGGGAAACCGGTTGGGTGCCAAAGTCGGTCCAGAGATTCCGGGTGGAGCATAACGTCCGGTTCACTGGCGCTTCGACTACCCAAAGCCGATTATTCGACGCGTCACGAACTACTCGGCATAGTCCCCGGCGGTGGATCTAGCCTACTCCGACTAGAAGCTTCCGGTAGCGGAAACTCTCCCGAACGGTACTTTTGCTAACATTAAGCGGTTAGGCTGGGAAGTTTTCTTGACTTTTTGCTGCACTTTTTCTACTACTACTACTCGGCTACTCGGATGATCCCCGGCGGCAGATCTATTCTACTCCGACAGGGAGTTCCCCGACGTTGGAATTTCCCTCGGAACCGACGACTCGCTTCTGTGTAAGACTTGTTGAATATTTTTTACCTTAAAAGTGGTTTCTGGTGTTTTTCAGATCAGCGCAGGACTGGAGGCCTTTCTTACTTCAGCGAGTGACCGGTCCGAGTGCCGAAGTCGATCCAGAGATTCCGGGTAGAGCATAGCGTCTACCAACGCGTCACGTTCTACTCGGCCTAGTCCCGTGACGCGTTGGTGCGTGCGTGTGTGTGTGTGTGTTTTTTTTTTACAAGCGTTAAAGGCCATCAAAAATCTGCGCGACAGACACCTTGAGCATCCACACTATGCTCGAAGGCGAACAGGGATGGGCTCCTCCCGACCTGCTAAAAATGTGCCTCCCGGATAAACCGGGTCCCTTATCCTCCTTGCCTCGATCCCCCCGGGACCACGGGATGCTGCGACTACTTCGGGGGGGGGGCTGTGCTCATGCACTTCTTCTAAAATTCCGGCCCCAAGCTTAGGCTAGTTGGCCGACTGGCTTGCTGAGATCCACTGCTACGTTATCTCGATGCTTCGGCGGTCGTGCCTCAAATCTCCTCACTCGAATCCTCCTGACTTCCCCCGGCGTCAAGGGTGGTCCACCAGTTCCGGTGAAGGAAACTTCCGCACTGATGGTGCCCCGACTACCGGCGGCTATCGCAGGGGACGCTTTCGCGCATTGCGCCGTCTTCGTCTTCGGGTTGCAGAGGTGGTCCGACAGTTCCGGTGGTGGATGACGTCCGCACTGGCGGTGCCCTACATACCCGAAGCACTTCCTTCTTCTTTCTTCTTTCTTCAGCAGGTTGGCAATTCAAGTGCCGAGGTCGGTCCAACGATTCCGGTTGGCAGAAGACTTCCGGTTCGCTGGCGCCCCGACGACCCGAAACCAAACACTGCTCACTGTGATGGATTTCGCTCCAAACCGACGCTTATTTGCTGGTCCCTTCTCCATTGACGCTGCAGCTCTGACAGTATTTGCGTCACGACTCTGCTTACTGCATTCCACGTACCCTCATCGCGACACATTCGCTCTGCGATGTTGTCCGCCCGTAGGGCAGGCATTCCTCTACGTACTTCCGCAAACCTTGGGCAATCGAATACCACGTGTTCTGGAGTCTCCTCTATGTTGATACACGCCGGGCAGGATGGCGATGACGCATGGCCACACCGATGCAGATAGTGACGGAAACAGCCATGTCCGGAAAGGAACTGTGTGAGGTAAAAGTTCACCTCTCCATGCTCCCTATACACCCACGTCGACACATTGGGGATGAGCCGGTGGGTCCACCTTCCATTATCCGCATTGTCCCACTCCTGCTGCCACTTCACCATAGAGTCCAGTTTCACCGTCTTCCTCACATTTCTGGTATCTCTCCGTTGGTAACACTCGATATCCTCTGCTAGGGTTATGCAGATTGGAATCATCCCTGCGATAACGCAAACTGCCTCCGAGGAAATGGTTCGGTACGCACTCGCGACTCGAACGGCCATTAGGCGAAACACGCTGTTCAACTTTCTGCGGTTACGTTTCGTCTTGAGCGCAGCTCCCCAGGCTGGAGCTCCGTACCTCAGTATCGAGGATGCTACTGCTGCCAGAAGACGCCTACTGCTGCTTTTAGGACCACCCACGTTCGGCATGATCCTTGCAAACGCACTGACCATTTTAGATGCCTTTTCGCAGGAATAGTCTACATGGGTGTTGAAATTCAACCGGTCGTCGATCATCACTCCTAGATGCCTCAAAGCCCGCACGGACGGTATGTTGTGCCCTCCTATGGTAAGCTGGATCCGCTGGATCTCGCGGCAGTTGCTAACCAGCATCACTTCTGTTTTGTGGCGAGCAAGCTGCAGTTTGACTCCATTCATCCAGTTTTCAACTGCGTCGGTCTTCTCCGCCACCAGCATTTCTACCTCTTCCAGCGACTCTCCGGTTATCGTTAGAACGACATCATCCGCGAATCCGAAAATCTTCACGCCTTTGGGCAACTTCAGTTTTAGAACTCCGTTATACATAATGTTCCACAGCGTCGGGCCTAGAATGGAACCTTGCGGAACACCTGCCGTTACCCTAATCGACTTCTGCCCCGAATTCGTTTCGTAAACCAGGATCCGGTTCTGGAAGTAACTTTCAATGATTCTACACAAGTAGTCAGGAACCCGCATACCGTGCAGCGCTGCGGCGATAGCCTCCCAGCTGGCACTGTTAAAAGCGTTTTTGACGTCAATCGTTACTACAGCGCAGAATCGATTGCCGCGCCTCTTCTTCTTGGCCGCTTTCTCTGAAACTTCAATGACCGTCCTGATTGCGTCCACCGTCGATCTGCCTTTTCGGAATCCAAACTGCATTTCCGATAAGCCGGTCTCGCCTTCAGTGAACTGCGTCAGCCGATTAAGGATAATCCTTTCCAGAAGCTTCCCCAGTGTATCCAGCAGGCATATGGGCCTATACGATGCTGGATTCCCCGGCGGTTTCCCTGGTTTCGGCAGCAGCACTAGTTTCTGGATCTTCCACCTATCCGGAAAGTTACCATCCGCTAGGCATTTCTGCAGCACCATCATAAACAAACGCCAGTATCGCAGTTTTAGAGCCACGTTTGGAATTCCATCCGGACCCGGAGCTTTCTTCATCTTCAGACCTTTCGCCACTGATGACAGCTCGTCGTTGGAGACTTGCATACCTGCAATGGTTACTCCGTCTTCATCTACGTACGGTGTAGGTGGCCACATCGTAGAATCATGCTGCGGGAAGAGACCATCAACGATGATCTTCAGCTTGTCCGGACACATTTCCGCTGGCGTCGCTGGACCCCTGATCCTCGCTGTTACGACCCGATAAGCGTTGCCCCAAGGATCAGCGTCAGCTTTTCGGCACAACTCCTTGAAGCAGTTGGATTGGCTGACTTTAATCTCCCGTTTGAAGGCCGATTTAGCTTCACGGAAGATTATCTTACGCTCCTCTCTGACTGTTTCAGACCTTGCTCTCTGAAAGTGTCTTCTGGCTCTGAGACACGCAGCACGAAGGCTAGCAAGAGTATCGTTCCACCAGTAATTTAGCCGCCGGCTTTTCCTTGGCTCCAGTCTCCTTGGCATCGTCGCATCGCATGCCCTCGCAAGAGTTTCTGTCAGCTCGTCTGCATCGAGATTTGTAGCGCCGCTGTCCGCTCGGAGTGCTTCGATAAAAGATCTTTGTCGAAGTTCTTCGCCTTCCATTTTCGCCCACTAATTCTAATCTCTCGTCGTACCGTCGGCATTCGTGTCCCAACACTATACCGGATAGCCTTGTGATCACTATGTGTATAGTCCTTACCATCTCTCCAGTTCATGTTCATCACCAGCGATGGACTGCAGAACGTGACGTCGATTATGGACTCCCTGCCATCTCTGCGAAATGTACTAACGGTACCTTCGTTGCACAGCCTGACGTCCAGCTTTGCCAACGACTCCAGCAAACTGTAACCTCTGGGGTTAGTCAGCCTGCTTCCCCACTCCACTGCCCAAGCGTTGAAGTCGCCTCCTATGATTACCGGTTTTCGGCCGATCAGCTTCTCCGTGAGTGAGTTCAGCATCCGGTTATACTGCTCCAAAGTCCATCTTGGGGTGCGTAGCAGCTACACACGAAGATCCCGTTGATTTTGGAGATAACGAAACCTTCGCTTGAGCTGTCTACCACTTCTTGAATAGGGAATTTGCCCATCACTTGGATAGCTGCAATCCCCGATGAATCCGCCACCCAGTTGCCGTTGTCAGGAGGGATCCGATACGGTTCAGCAATAATTGCCACGTCACACATTGCTTCTGTTGTCGACTGCCACAACAGTTGCTGTGCGGTGTCGCAATGATTGAGATTCAACTGGATGATCTCCATTAATCCCGGCCCGCCATCGCCTTCTTGTATGCAGGGCATTGGAAGCCACCCGTCGTATGGTCGTTTCCGTCCTCCGGTTTGCAGAGCAGGCATCTTGGTTGCTTCGTGCAGTCCCTAGCAACGTGTCCTTCTTCACCACATTTCCTACATAGACCGGATCTATCCGGGCCTTTGCAGTTTCGCGCCTGGTGGCCAAACGCCATGCATTTGAAGCATCGCTCCATCTGCTTGGTGACTCGTGGGGCGAATCTCAACGGGCACACCGACCATCCTACTTTTACCTTGCCCGCCTCCACCATTTGGTTGGCAGCCTCTGCTGGTAGTCGTATCGCTGCTACTTGTGTGCCACCGTACGCTCTCCTCAGTCGAACCGTCATTTGCACTTCCCCCAGCTTGCATTGTGAGACCAGTGCATCCCTCAGTTCGTCTTCCGTCGTGATCTCGTCCAGGTCTCTGCACTCGACCACTGCTTCCTGCGTTAGAGCTCTTACGTTACCGTCACTGCCCAATGAATTGGCAATGAGCTCCCGGAAGGCCGAGCTCTTGATCGTGGGATCCTTCTTCAGCTCGAACAGCAACTCCCCCTTCTGGGTACGCCTAGTTCTCACCACTTTCTCACCCAAGTCTTTTAGCTCCGGGTCCTCTCTCACTTTCTTCAGGATCGCTGCGTACGACGTTTTATCGCTCGCTTCTACGATCAGGGCATCACCTTTAACTCTCTCCCGAGGAGAACGACGTTTTCTTTTCTTCTGTTCCTTCCTCTTTTCTACAATCTCCTTCTTCTCTTCCTCTTCTCCCGCTGGTTTTCCACGGTCTGCCACTCACCATCCTTGACACGTTCCTTCAGAACGCTGGCAAAGTCTTGCACGTTCCGTTGCTTTTTTGTGCCTTCCTGCTCTCCAGGCGAATCCCTTCCTCGTTTTTCCGTGCGAGTGGTTCGGGGACTTTTGGGTGCATGCTGTGTCTCAACTGCTGTATGCTCCGCCGCATCTTTCAGCACCTTTTCAGCTGCTTCGGCTTTCTTTTTCAGCGCGATCTGTTCGTGTTCGGCTGCTTTTACGGCGGACTTAATGCTTGTCACTAGAAGCTTGATCTTCGTGTGAACATTGTGCTTGTCCTTCACGAAGTCATAAAGCTCGTTGACTCGCTTCCGCACCTCCATCAGGTTGGACCTCCCGAATTGTAGCTCCTCCTGAGTAGCACTACTTTCCGATTTTTGGGTGGACACCCTATTCCCGGATCCTAGCTCCTGTTGGCCTGCCTGGTACTCAGCAGTGCGTGTGTGTGTGTGTGTGTGTGTGTGTGTGTGTGTGTGTGTGTGTGTGTGTGTGTGTGTGTGTGTGTATGTGTGTCTGTGCGCACCTGCCCAAAAAAAATGTCACTCACATTTCAAGTACTTATCCTCAACCGATTTACTCGCAACAAGTTGCATTCGACGCAGAATACTCTACCATTGTTTCCTATTGAAAACTGGCCAGATCGGACTATGGGCTCAAGAGTAATGTCCAAAATACTATTTTTATAATGCACGAGAAAGACACCATCACCGCTAGGTGGATTAATCAGGGTTTTTAGAGTATGTAAGTAATGTAATTTTAGGTGCTCCGAGACATTTGAAGCATTTAATTTTTTTTGCCAAATTATTCTCCAACAAGCTCCATTTGCCCATAATTTGTGCATCATGTTGTAGTGCCAGGGTAGAAATATTTCACAGTCAATGCAGTGAAAAACATGGATCTCAGTATAATCTGTAGTCGCCTTCATTGCCGCCGTGGTGAGTGCGACTGGGTGCAGCCGAAAAATCATTTCCAACACCGACCGTTCAATTTCGCATTCAGCCACTCACAAGTCGCTCTGACAGGCTGCTCAGTTCGCGCCTTACCGTATGACTGTGAGTGGCCCATTTAAACGCGTGGTGATTTTTTTCAATTTGGTGGGTGAATGTGTACATTTTGCTGTGGTAAATTGCATCTTCGCGGCGCAGTGGGTGATGTGAGTTCTGTTGTTTACCTTTCTGCCTCTCCGGGAATGTGAGGTTGATTTCAAAGCAGGAAGAAAATAAAAACATGATATAAAAAAACATCATCTTCATCCAGTGCTGCCAAAAATTTACAACCCTGTGTAGTGCATGTTTGGTTTCTTCACCAACATCGGTTTGACACTTGTAGAACCGGTACTTTGGTTGCCAGAACGAAGTAACCTAGACATTAGTCACGCGAACAGGAACGACATTGGCAATCTTATACTTTTGAATCGACTTCCGAGACCGACACCTCTTGAAAGGAGGCTTTCGAGCCTCTTGAAATGAGGCTTCCGAGCCTCTTGAAAAAGGCTTCCGAGCCTCTTGAAAGGAGGTTACCGAGCCTCTTGAAAGGAGACTTCCGAGCCTCTTGAAAGGAGACTTCCGAGCCTCTTGAAAGGAGGCTTCCGAGTCTCTTGAGGAGACTTCCGAGCCTCTTGAAAGGAGGCTTCCGAGCCTCTTCAAAGGAGGCTCCCGAGCCTCTTGAAAGAAGGCTTCCGATCCTCTCGAAAGGAGGCTTCCGGGCCTCTTGAAAGGAGGCTTCCGAGCCTCTTGAAAAAGGCTTCCTAGCTTCTTGAAAAAAGGCTTCCCAGCCACTTTAAAGGAGGCTTCCGAGCCTCTTTAAATAAGGCTTCCGAGCCTCTTGAAAGGAGGCTTCCGAGCCTCTTGAAGGAGGCTTCCGAGCCTCTTGAGAAGAAGCTTCCGAGCCTTTTGAAAGAGGCCCTTCGAAGAGGCTTCCGAGTCTTTTGAAAGGAGGCTTCTGAGCGTTCGAAAGGAGGCTTCCAACCTTCGTTAAAGGAGGCTTCCAAGCCTCTGGAAAGCAGCCTTCCGAGCCTCTTGAAAGGAAGCTTCCTAGCCTCTTGAAAGGAGGCTTCTGAGCCTCTTGAAAGGAGGCTTTCAAGGCTCTTGACAGGAGGCTTCCGAGGCTCTTGAAAGGAGGCATCCGAGCCTCTTGAAAGGAAGCTTCCTAGCCTCTTGAAAGGAGGCTTCTGAGCCTCTTTAAAGAGGGTTGCGAGCCTCTTGAAAGGAGGCTTTCGAGGCTCTTGACAGGAGGCTTCCGAGGCTCTTGAAAGGAGGCATCCGAGCCTCTTGAAAGGAAGCTTCCTAGCCTCTTGAAAGGAGGCTTCCTAGCTTCTTGAAAGGAGGCTTCCGAGCCTTTTGAAAGGAGGCTTCCGAGCCTCTTGAAAGGAGGCCTCCGAACCTCTTGAAAGGAGGCTTCCGAGCCTCTTGAAAGGAGGCTTCCGAGCCTCTTTAAAGGAGGCTTCCGAGCTTTTTTAAAGAGGCTTCCGAACCTCTTGAAAGGAGGCTTCCGAGCCTCTTGAAAGGAGGCTTCCGAGCCTCTTGAAAGGGGGCTTCCGAGCCTCTTGAAAGGAGGCTTCCGAGTCTCTTAAAAGGAGGCTTCCGAGCCTCTTGAAAGAAGGCTTCCGAGCCTCTTGAAAGGAGGCTTCCGAGCCTCTTAAAAGGAGGCTTCCGAGCCTCTTGAAAGGAGGCTTCCTAACCTCTTGAATGGAGGCTTCCAAGCCTCTTGAGAGGAGGCTTCCGAGCCTCTTGAAAGGTGGCTTCCGAGCCTCTTGAAAGGAGGCTTCCGAGCCTCTTGAAAGGAGGCTTCCGAGCCTCTTGAAAGGGTGCTTCCGAGCCTCTTGAAAGGAGGCTTCCGAGTCTCTTAAAAGGAGGCTTCCGAGCCTCTTGAAAGAAGGCTTCCGAGCCTCTTGAAAGGAGGCTTCCGAGCCTCTTAAAAGGAGGCTTCCGAGCCTCTTGAAAGGAGGCTCCCGAGCCTTTTGAAAGGAGGCTTACGAGCCTCTTGAAAGGAGGCTTCCGAGCCTCTTGAAAGAAGTTTTTTAGCCTCTTGAAAGGAGATTTTCGTGCCTCTTGAAAGGACCCTCCCGAGCCTCTTGAATGGAGCCTTCCGAGACTCTTGAAAGGCAAATTCCGGGCCTCTTAAAAGGAGGCTTCCGAGACATTTGAAAGAAGGCTTCTATTATATTTGGAGTTCCGGATAAACTGACACGGGCTCGAGTCCCTTCGAAACGCGCAGAGGTCTTTCGCGTCTGCTATTCAACATCGCTTTGGAAGGGGTAATAAGAAGAGCAGGAATTAACACGAGTGGTACAATTTTCAAGTTCGTCCAGCTATTTGGCTTCGCCGACGACATAATATCTACGGCACGTAACTTTGAGAAGCTGGAGGAAGCCTACATCAAACTGAAAAGGGAAGCCAAGCAGATCAAACTAGTCATCAACACGTCGAAGACGAAGTACATTATAGGAAGAGGTTCAAGAGAAGACAATGTGAGCCACCCACCGCGAGTTTGCATATGTGGTGACGAAATCGAGGTGGTAGAAGAATTTGTATACTTGGGCTTACTGGTGACTGCCGAAAATGATATCAGCAGAGAAAATCGGAAACGCATAGTGGCTGGAAATCGTACATACCGGATCACGTGTTTTTCGACTGTCCTCGATTCAGGACAGAGCGAAGTGTGATCTCAGCGGGCAGTGAAGATCCAGGTTCGAACATTTTTACAGGTACAAATTCACCTACCAGTGATAAACTACCTTTCCTGATATGTTCAAAAATTAAACAATACACCCGATTCTCTTTTTACACGGGGGATGCGTTCCGTGTGAAAAAAGTTTTCAGTTCAAAATTCGAAAATCCGTGTAAATTTTTTTTATGCTTTCTCGACAAGTCATGCAAAATGGAGTAGCTTTGCAAAAATTTTGTGAAGCATTTTTTTTTACACGGCCGTGTAAAAAAAAATTCGTGTAAAAACAGAATCGGGTGTATTTTTATAAACTGATATAGAAGCTCCATGACATTTGTTAACTCGGTTTTGTTCTTAATTCGCGTGGGAAACATGAAAAATAGAAAATCTCGCGTAGCATTTGATAAAGACCTATCACAGAAATGTAAATATTAAGCGGTTCAAAACAAAACATTGGATTTTCAGTCCCTGTTTCACAGGTTTATAATATTTTTAGCATGCAAAAAGCTTCCCAAAACGTACAATCAATACTGATTACTCACGCATAACATCAGTTGCATAGGAAACTTCGAAATTGATTAATCAAAAGTCTGGCTATTGTTTTTGCAGTCTTATGGGTCGTTTATAGACTTTCTGCTTAAATCATATTGTTTACAAAAACATGGGATCGATTATTTTTAGAGATAATTTTTTTTCTATGGATTCGGGCCGATGGCAATTTGGATTTTTTTTTTTAAATTTAATTACAAGGTTGCCTCAAGTGGTTACTTCACTTAAGATCAAGTAGACTGCTTATTCGAATTGTTACTATTTAGCTTGAAGTGGCAAACGCCCAATTTATCCCCTATTCCATATTATGTCTATGCGTCAACTTCTCTACATAATGTCAACTGAAATGTATTAAAGTTATATCGAGATTTATATATCTGTTGTCAGTGCAATCGCCAATTTCAATATAATTGATATTTTGATTTTTCATGAGATTGGTTAGTGGGAAGGAGACGAAAGATAATGAAGCCTGCGCAATGTTATGTAGAGATTGCCCCAAACTAATATTTTTATCTAAGCGTTAGGTTACAAAATTGTATTGAAAGTTTTTTTTTAATCGGCTCCGTAACGCCCGACAGCATTTGAGCCTACCAAATGAACGCATGAATAACAAAAAACAGAGTAAATTAATGATTTCGTGTGTGTTACTTCTACGTCAAGTTAAACGATTTACAATGATATGGAAACGCTAATATCATCTTCCAAACTTGGACGCTCCTGTTCATGAAGGGGAGGAAGAATATCTGATGGAAGTTCCAGTTAGATATATCAGCTTCCACACTGATATTCTTCCCTCCCCCTTCATACGGGAGCTTGGCAGAAGGAAGGTCGTGCGATATGTGCCATCACAAATATTGCCCTCCGCTCGCTTTCAAATCGACTTCTATAAAAAAAAAACATTCTTCATGCATGCCGTATCCTAACGGAACTATCAATTCTATACTTTCGCCTCTAATGCTATCATGAACATGTACGTCCAAGTTTGGAAGATGATATTAGCATTTCCATATCATTGAAAAAACAGAGCATTTTACTATTGTAATCAATCATGTATATGTATCAAATGCCTCAAAAACCTGAAAAAATTATCTGCGGACATTTTCATCCTATATATAGAGTTGAAAACATTGGCGGAAAATATGAAAACAACATATTTTTAAGTGATTCGTAAATTCGTTTGCGGACGAGTGCGGATGATCTTTAACATGCAATAGAAAGATGAAAGCCTATATTTTCATGTGTATACAATCTCGTAGCGGAATATGAGAGGATACTTCTACATTTTTAATAATGGAGTTTGATAAATGTCAAAAACTTCATGTAATTCATGTTTATGAAAAAAGATCTTAATGTTAAATATAATTATTTTCACATAAATAATTTATTTAAAGGTCCAATGGCTGTGCATAAATAATATTTTGTGTACTATAAACCTAACATTATATTTGTTGGTGGTGGTTGATCCCTAGAAGTTATGCCTACCTCCGTTCTGCTCATGATCTTTAGTATCTTGAGTTGTCAGCACTCATTATTATATAATGTGGGGGGATTGCGTGAAATAGAACTTGAAACAAATGAGTGTTTAGAACAGGTATCCACCGGTTGACACTAAACGGATCAACTTAAAATATAAACTTTTGCTTATGCAATCTGATAACTTTTATTTATTTTTCACGCATCAATTTCTTAGGAGCTTTGTTTTAGCGGATATTACATAACGCAAGAGAGGGTTTAAACTCTGCGTTATATTGCATGAATTCCCCGATTCGGTGCGTTACTACTACAGTAATAGCTGTTTCGGGGTAGTTGGGATCGAGTTTGGATAACTAAAGTAAATATGATTTATTAAAGCATGTGCACGTAAATGTTCTAGTGTACTTTTAAAATACCTTACGAACTACCGAAACGTTCCATTCACATAACAGCTGATTCTTTCAGAAACTAATGTGCTGCTTCAAATATGTTCAATTCTCGTCAAAATTGATAAAATTACGTCGAATCCTTTGGATATAACATAAGTGTTTATATAGACAGACTTTGGTGATGTTTAGGCAAACATCTGGTAGCGACACGGCAATTATTCCCGTCCATCGTCGTAGGTGCAAAAACCAATGAAAGCTACGTTCATTTGCTGGAACTCCACTATAGCAGGACGTTTCTCCTGAACTTACGATTTGGTACGGATGAGTTTGGGAAAAGGTGTCGCTTATATTGGTTTTCGAGACTATGACGAGGGGACGAAAATACCTGCCTTAACCCTATAGAATAAGACTGAGTGAAAACTAATAATAATAACAATAATAGGAATGACAAAAGTTTATACTTGTTAAGGGGGTCAATTATGTGACGAGTAATTTTATATTTATATTACAGAGAAACAGATGATGCGTGGAATTGGGTGATAGTTTTCGAGAAACTGATTTGATTTTATTTTGCTTTAAATGTAACGTATCTTTGGAGCAGTTGTCCAGTGTTTGGAATGTTTCTTTAGTGACTTCAATATCAACAAGAACGTTATTTGGACAATTACTAATATTCCAGGTTCAAATGGTGGAGGCCCTTTTATTATTTTTATTACAGACGACCGGCATTTGAAGAAAATGAACGTCCATATGAACAAAAAGATTATACTGCCACCAAACATAGACGGAGTTACAGATATCGGTTGGAAAAAAGGCGTGGAATCGAACATCTAGGGATCCAAGGACTAGCATCCCTCCGTGGTGCACAATTACCATACAAATCATAATTTATTTGTCTCGTTTCAGCAAACGCAACTCTTCTCCACTAATCTTTCCCTTTCCTGTCAACTCTCATTTCTTTAATGTATCCGACACTTGTGGGACTGGTGAAGCCCAGCGCCTGCTTGTGGTTGGAAACCGGTGTACTATACGGTCTAGCGCATGCTAACGGTGAAGGCTTGGTAGGTCTTCACCTAACTTAAGTGTAGATGGGCGGACAGTGTCTGCCAGGGTGAAGGCTGATAAATTACAATTACAATTACAATAAACCTAACATTATATGTGTTGTTTGGATTTGTCAGCAGTGGTAGCTAATCTTTGTTTTATGCCCCTTTTTAATTTTTTTCCTACCAAATATTTAACTTACCACATGATATCTTCTGTGTGTCCTGTATAATGCCGTTGTGCTTCCTCTTCCCGGTCGTATAAAATGGCCACGGCTGCAACGTAGTATAATAGTTCGCCCGACGGCAGTACCCAGAGATTCCGTTTTGAGTCGATTCCACGATAACCGTGCCTGTGGAAGCAATAGGTAATATTCTCGCATAACTTTTTGAAATCAAACGCCTCGCGATTTTCAATCATCATACTTACACCCAGAATAGTGAAAGCTTCTTATCCGGCGGCGAATTATCCACCGGAGGATGATGCGCTGGGGGGTAGAAGGTGCGCCTCAACCCCCGGATTGTGATGCGGGTGGGTTCCTCCTTCATGGCATCTAGCAGCGGGTAATCGGACGACGCCCTAACCAGTTCGTTTTCCGGTGCGTACAGCACTCGGGGTCTGCTTTTGCTGCGTGCCCGCTGACGGGCGGTTTTCGATAGATCATCCGGTACGGAACCGCCCAGTCGGGAGCGGGACCGTCGGGCGGGGGAGGGAGGAATCACACCCGGCCCGAGGGCACCAACCGGAAGCGAGGGGGTATTGCTCAGGTAGAAGGTGTCCACCTCGGCGAACTCGTTGCGCAGCTGAGAGAAACTACGCACCTCCTGCCCGCTGCTGGTATACATCTTTTTGGCGCCGATCATCTTCAACACTTGGCCAAGGTCCTCCAGGACCTCCTCGAAGGGTTGCGATGTGCGGAGGTTTAGCAGTACGCGGCACTGGAAAGAAGAAGACAGACGTCAAATTAATTTTGAAGGTGCACCCTATAATTGATCAGCTAACACCATTGAAAGGATAAACTGCGCTTTTCTCATTTGGAGCCGGTGCAAATCGAAATGCCCATATGCGAACCCATATGCATTATGCATTGCAGGCGAGCTAAGGTACAAAATCGTGTGAGAACACCCCGTCGTCGTCCGCAGAACGCTGCAACCGTTGAGCGTTTATTTATTGTCTTGCTTCTTCCGCCGGGGGCTCGTAACTTTCCGACCTGCCGTATGCGATGGGTGTGTTGCCTTGAGTTGACGGCCCAAGGTCACACGACAGACCAATTTGCAACTGGACTCGTGGACTGGAACAAAATCGATGCCACGTGGAGTAGTCGGCATCAATTGGCGCCTCTCAACCATGCCCATTAATCAATCAACCAAGTTGCTGAACATTCCACTGTTGACAGTCGCCAAAAGTTCTGGGCAGCAGTTAGTCGCAAATTCTGCGAGCTATAGGAGAAAGCCAAACCAATCGATAGTCGGTATTCGTGCTATGCTACCTTACGATGGCAAACTACATACCAATCAAGCTCCCCACCAGGAGACCGCTTTGCATTTCAATTTCCATCGTTCCGAACGGCCGAGTGGGGGTTCAGTCGGTTGTTGTTTGAATAGCTAATAAGGAGACGCGTCGACATGTAAATTTCTTGATGAAATGCTTCCGGTTCTGCACATGACCACATTTTTCTTTGTTGTACCCGTCGCCGCCACCGGGCGGCCGAGAGCGGAAATACTCGCGTGGACCGAGAGTGACTGGACACGCGAACGATTTTTCTAACGCCAGGTATCGAGCGAGCAAGAAACGTTTTCGGTTGATTGAAATTGTGAATTTGGTTTTGAGCTCTTCATACAATGGGTCTATGAAATGTAATCCAAAATCTTGGTTAACCACAGGCTGGATTGGTAGTCTATTGGCTTCTGGATATGATAAGACGGTATGATATGCCCCCCCCTAAGGCAATTCTTAAATAACTTTTTACTTTTCAATGCAATTTATGCGTTATTTGGTAGTCCAGAGAGTCGCAAGCTTTTTAGAAAAGTCATGAAAAAATGAGTTTTAACAAGTACCTGAGCAATACCCCACCTTAACCAAAAACGTTTTATACCCCTTCATTTGTTTTTTATCTACCCCATAGTAAAAAGGTTACAAACCTTTATGAGCTTGTCATTAAAATAAACAGCATAAGTTCATTTAAGCAGGTTTGAATTACATTTCGATAGGTTCCCTATCATTTGGAAGCAACTGCTGCTGCTTAATTTTTTCCACTTTACAACTGTGGTGAATACCGCACTCAAACGATAAGCTACTTTAGCGATAGTAGCGATCCGACGAATACATATGTGAAGAAGTTTTGTTAAATGTAAATAAAAGAAATATAAACAAACAAGACGAGCTGGAGCTCGTCCTCTTTATTGTACAAACTGCAGACCAAGCCTGATGTTCATCTTTTCACTTTACCCGAAACCATCACTGTTAGCTCAATTAATGTAACGCTAATCCTTTGGCTTTGTTCTACCTTTAATATAAAACAGACAGATATAAAAACAACATGAAAGGTATACGCCTTCGCGAGAGTTGTAGCAAAAGTTCTCTTGAAAAACTGTGTCTTTAATTTCATTACTTTTAGAGATTTAATGATTTTTATGCCAACAAGTTTTGAACATGTTCGACGTATAACCGTACAAGTACATGGAGACGCATTAGTTCATCAGCTCCTTGATGGGTGATTGATTTCTACCTTGCATAGTAGGAAATGGTTTTTGATGAAACATTCGCTTACAACTCTACAGTTCAGGAATTAATTTGAAGTTCCTTACTTGTACTTTGTTATGCAAATGAGATTGACTGCCACAATTTGCCCGTTATCAAGTAGCAATAAAATCAAATATGACTTGAAAATCCAATAAAATTGTTATAACTTTTTTTAATTTTTAAGTTTTTAAGTCACAATAGCCACCAAACGGCGTATTTTAATATTATCTAAAACTTTCTAGATCATGCAAACATATATCTACATTTTTGCATGATCTAGAAAGTTTTAGATAATATTAAAATACACCGTTTGGTGGCTATTGTGACTTAAAAACTTAAAAATTAAAAAAAGTTAAGTGAAAAAGATATGATGAAAAAAAAACATTTTGAAGGGGTTGTCTGAATAAAACGTAAAAAATCTCCAAAAGTAACGGAATTACGAACTTTTACTTGCGGAATTACTTGCAAAGGGCCTGAAGTGCACGCTCCGGCTTTGCAGTGAGGGAGTCAAGGTGATGCCTGCCATTCCAGATCACCGCAAATCTATGGTGGAGATCCTACAGGTCCACAAGTATAAGTTTTACACTCCCTGGAACGAAGCCGCTCAAGGATTTGCTGCGAGGGCTCCACGATATGAAGGAGGAAGAGCTAATCACCGAGCTAGAAAGTGGACTCAAGCCTATCGCCGTACACAAAATCGCTCGCCACGACAAGGCCAGAAAGTACCGAGATCAGCTTTACCTTGTCCATCTGGAGCATGGCTCCATCTCCTTCAAGGACCTGAAGCTGTTCGGAATGATAAACTACACCGTCGTCGGCTGGGAGCGATACCGGCCCGTGCATCGTGACGTGGCGCAGTGCACGAAATGTTTCAACTTCGGGCAGGGCATAGCACCCGAAATTGCCACATGGCCGCGCCAACTGTGGCGAAAAACATCGGGCCACTACGAAGGACTATCCCAAGCGCGCCGAGTTCGTGGACATCCGGAAGAGGGGTTTCACCAAAAATCTGCCTATGCGTCGAGCAGTTCCACCCCCGGCGCTGAATGAGAGGAAATTTGCGGTCATTACGCCTTCTCGTTGACCGATCCCGGTTCAGTTCTTCCGCCGTTGCAGCCACACAAACGGCTTGCTGCTGCCGCTGCATCGGTTCCATGCGCGGCACCCGATACCCAAGTACCATCGGCTCCCAGCCAGTGCCCCTGCTTCCTCCCCCTGGATTCCGTCGTCAGGCCAACGAGCCCCTTCTGGCTGAAGGTGACCCACCGCTCTATAGGGGAGATTGGGTACACTTGATCCCTTTTTCTGATTTCCGATGTATCACAGCCAAAAATAAATAAACATACACGATTGTTAACTGCCAGAGGCAATTGAAATGTATTAATAATAACTAAAAATATGACATAGCAAATAAGGATGATAGTGTCAAGAAAACACGGAACACCTAGTCTATGAGATGAATGCATGTATTAGATAATTAGCAAATAAAATTAGTTAAAAAAAAATACACGATTGTCACACAGACTCTCTAAGAAATATAGTATTTAACTTTACTGATGTATGACAGTCCTTAAATTATTGTTGTTATTGATACACAATCGATTTTTTGGAATGCTGTCAAAATTCGAATTTTAATATATTCGGGGGAAATTGATCCCTCTCCAAGAACTTGCTTTGATAAAATTGGAAAGGTGCCCTCAGATTTTTTTAATATTTTTACTTCAAAATACGCGCAATTTTCGAATTTCTGTGCGTATACATGAACGATTTTTGTTATTGAATCCGACAGCACATGCAATTTTAAAGTTTGGGGAGACTTGATCCCCTTTCTATGATATCTACGCAATAAATACTTTTTCCTGCCAACCCTTCATCAAATCTGTCAAATCTACAAAAAATTAGAAGCCTGAGAACAGATTTATATTTTTTGAAATTTTTCGCCAAATTTTTGTATGGGTGACTAATGGGGGATCAAATGTCCCCATATTGAGGCAATAGCTTCAAATCCGAATATCCTAAAACTTTGATGGAATGTTGACATTTTCATCAGTACAAATCATTAAGCACATTTATGGCATTGTGCTGTGAAAAAACGAAAGCATTTGGTCATTGTTATGAAAAGTTGTTCAAATTTTGCATGGCCAATAAAATAGTAGTTTGTGCAACTAGTTGCAAAAAGATGATTTTTTCAGCACGCGTTGTACGTTTATCCAACGAGGCTTGCCGAGTTGGATAAATACTACGAGTGCTGAAAAATCGAGTTTTGCAACGAGTTGCACACGCTATTTTTTGCAATGACGAAAAATGGGCTTTAATATGATAAATCTGTACCAAAATTGTACAATCGAATTTACTCCACATGATCATTCATGCCAATAAATTATGTTGCGGCAGAGAACAATAAGATTCCATTTTATCGTGCCAAGTTGCATAGCTTGAAAAGCTATGAAGCGATGGATGCAATTGCCTTTGAAAAATTGTGATGTTGTGTCTAACAAACCATTTCATTTATTACGAGACGCTTAGAGTACACTATTTAAACACTTACCCAAACTAATTCAGCTAAATGTAGTCATGTAACTACTGCCCCAATGTAGGTTTTTCATTATAGCACCCAAATGAGTGCTATAATGAATATTATGCAACCCATTTGAGTTGCATAATGCTCATTAAAGCACCCATTCTGTTGGTATGGAAAAGTAGGCCGTTTTACCACTCAAATGACAACTGTAAACCAATTATTATGATCAGGAATTGCAAAATAGTAGTTTGTGCAACAAGTTGTAAAAAGATGATTTTTTCAGCACGAGTTGTACGTTTATCCAACGAGGCTTGCCGAGTTGGATAAATACTACGAGTGCTGAAAAAATCGAGTTTTGCAACGAGTTGCACACGCTATTTTTTGCAATGACAAAAAATGGACTTAAATTTGATAAATCTGTACCAAAATTATACAGTCTAATTTACTCCACATGATCATTCTTGCCAATAAATTATGTTGCTGCAGAGAACAATCAGATTCCATGTTACCGTGCCACATTGCATAGTTCGATAAGCCGCGAAGCGATAGATGTACTTGACTTTGGAATTTCTTGATGTCGTGTCCACCAAACTATTTAATTTATTACGGGGCGCATAGAATACACTATTTGAGCACTTATCGAAGCTAATTCAGCAAAATGTAGTCATGTAACTACTGTTCTGATGTTGGTTTTTCATTATAGCACCCAAATGAGTGCTATAATGAATATTATGCAACCCATTTGAGTTGCATAATGTTCATTAAAGCACCCATTTCGTTGGTATGGAAAAGTAGGCCGTTTTATCACTCAAAGACGAACTGTAAACTAGATATTATGATCAGGAATTGCAAAAAAATCTTTAGGAAGGTCAAAACATACAAACCACCCTGCAGAAAAATTAAGTTTGTCAATACAAAAAATAACTCACAACATAGTAAAGGTCATTTGTCTTGAAGTTCTATACTAAAAAATACGCTAGAACAAAACTACTTCAGTTCTCGATAAAATAGGGGGTGATCAAGTCTCCCCGGGGATCAAGTCTACCCACCTTCCCACCCAGTTCCTACCCAGTCTACCCACCTACCCACCCTACATCAGAGCAGCTAGTTCCAATTTCCACACAACTGGCATCGCGACTACGCGGGTGCAAAACACGCTTCGACCAGATCTTCACCTTTGGCATGTTCGTCATCAAATGACTACTAGCACCTACTAGGGTGGGTCTGGTCAATTGGAACGCTTGCTCACTTCAAAGCAAAACTATTGAGCTGGTTGGTTTCCTCGACGAGATGGAGATCATGGCGTTCATCACGGAAACACATCTGAAGCACGAGGTGAGCGTATATACTCTGGACTTTCGTGTGGTGAGACTCCATGGCAATCGCACTGAGAAGTAACATCAATTGTCGGCTGCTTCCAAGTCTCCAGCTCAAGTTCATCCAGGCCGTTGGGGTAGAAGTTACTACATCCGTCGGCGTTATCACCCTCATCGTGGCATACTGCCCAACGCAAGCCAAGGAGATCGATGGGGCATCTGCCTCCCTCCGCAGAGACATCCCCAAACTGACGCGGCGCCAAGGGCAGTTCATCATCGCCGGCGATCTGAATGCAAGACATCAAGCCTGGGGAACTGGCAGCGGTTCCAGCAGTGCATCGACAACTCCATCGATTACGAGGTGTGTCCGGAGACGCCGGAAAGTATCGACTGCCAGCTGTGCCCCATCGAAGAGGCAATCTCAGTGACCAGAGAGCAGCATGTCCCGACGCACAGTGATGCCACTCCATACAAAACATGGAAAAAAGTCTTTTCAATCACTTTTTGTCAACCGATTTTCTCGCAACAGGTTGCATTCGCTGCGGTATATTGTCCCATTGTTTCCTATTGAAAATTGGCCGGATAGGACTATGGGCTCAAAAGCTGTGGCCAAAATACATTTTTTTCAAACAAAAAACGTGTAAAACCACATCACTCATTTTTTTGGCACTTATCCTCAACCGACTCGTCCACAACAAACTGCATTCAAAGCAGAATCCTGCTCCATTGTTTCTTATTGAAAATTTGGTCAGATCGGACAATGGGATCAGAAGTTATGGCCAAAATACTAATTTCATTATTACAATGAAAAAACACTTTTTATGGCACTTTACTTCCTCCGGAAGTTCCTCCAGGAATTTTTCCGAAAGTTCCTCCAGGAATTCCTCCGGAAGTTCCTCCAGGAATTCCTCCGGAAGTTCCTCCAGGAATTCCTCCGGAAGTTCCTCCAGGAATTCCTCCGGAAGTTCCTCCAGGAATTCCTCCGGAAGTTCCTCCAGGAATTCCTCCGGAAGTTCCTCCAGAAATTCCTCCGGAAGTTCCTCCAGAGGAATTCCTGGAGGAACTTCTGGAGGAATTCCTGGAGGAACTTCCGGAGGAATTCCTGGAGGAGCTTCCGGAGGAATTCCTGGAGGAACTTCCGGAGGAATTCCTGGAGGAACTTCCGGAGGAATTCCTGGAGGAACTTCCGGAGGAATTCCTGGAGGAACTTCCGGATGAATTCCTGGAGGAACTTCCGGATGAATTCCTGGAGGAACTTCCGGAGGAATTCCTGTTGAAATATTAAGAAGAATGCATGGAGGAATTCCAGGAGGAATATCCGGAGGAGTTCCTATAGTTCTGGAAGAATCCCGGAGAAAGATTTGGAGGAATATCCGGAAAAATTCCTAGAGGAATATCCAGAGGAATTCTTGGAGGAATATTTGGAAGAATTCTCCCGAAAACACTTCCAGGAAATCTCCAGGTTCCTTTTGGAGTTCTTCTGGAGATGCATTCTGAATTTTCTCCGGAAGTTCCTTCTGGAATTTCCCCGGAAGCTCCTTCTAGAATTCCGCCGGAAGTTCTTTCCAGAATTTCTCCGGAAGTTTATTTCAAAATTCTTGCGAAAGTTTATTTCGGAATTCCTCCGAAAGTTTCTTCTGAAATTCTTCCGGAAGTTCCGTCTGAAATTCCTCCGGAAGTTCCTTTTTGGAAAGCTTTGGAAGTTATTCCTGGAATATCTTTGGAAGTTCCTTCTGGAAATCAGCTGAAAGTTCTTCTTGGAACTCCTCCGAAAGATCTTTCTAGAACTCCTCCGGAAGTTTTTTTGGATTTAATGCGGAAATTGTTTCGAAAAATCTGAAGTTCTTTCAGGAATCCTTCTGGAAGTTCCTCTAGGAATTCCTGGTAGACCAATTGATACGAACTCCAAAACAGTTTGAAATTTTTTGAACGCGAGCTCGACGGACGTGTATGGACATGACTGGTCAATGTCAGGTTTTGACCTGTTAAACCAATTGTTCCAAACTTCACAATAGTTTGGACAACCTAGAACATCTGGTTTGGGTATAACTGAAACGAAATTTGTAAGCGTGGTGTCTACGGACATGTATTAACATGAATGTATGATATCATGTTTGTATCGAGCGCAGTTGACCTTGTAGACCGATTGATTCCAGAACATTTTGGGTAGATCATAACATCTGGTTTGGATATAACAGAGTTGCAAATCACACATATAGGCTCTACGAACTTGTATGGACATGACTGGTTGATGTCAAAGTTATATTGAGCGCAGTTGACTTGATAGACTCCAGATCAGTATGGAGTACTTCGAACATCTGATATTGGTATAACTGAGTTCCATATCGTATGCATGGGCTCTACTGACTTGTATGGACATTGTTATTGCTGTCAGATTTGTACCGAGCGAAGTTGACCTGGGAGACCAATGAATCCAAACTCCAGAACAGTTTGGAGAACCTAGAACATCTGATTGGAGTATAACTGAGTTGAAAACTATACACGTGGGCTCTTCGGATGTGTGTGAACACGACTTGTCAATTTCAGATAGCTATCGAACGCAGTTGACCAGGTAGACTGATTGATCTAAACTCCAGAACATCCAGAGATCCTAGAACATCTGATTTTGGTAAAACTGAGTAGAATATCATTCCCCTGGCCTCTATTGACCTACATAGACATGACGGGTTTCCATTGGCCCGGGTTTCCGTAGTTTTCATCGTCAACATTTGCATATCATCTTTCATTACCAATAGGTCATTTTGGAGTCGCTAGGGATGTACAGAAAAAACATTTTGTTGACACATAAAATAGTCAATGCTAGAATAGTGTTATAAAACATTTGTTGAACCTGTAAATTCCGACTGAAGAATGTCATGTAAATCAAAATTTACTATATTTTGAATAAAAAAACATCCTTACTCACGCCTCTCTAGGGACAAATTGAGCATCCCTAGAAACATATCTCACCAGTATGAAGAAACTAGATGAGATAGGTAAGACATACGTAAAAGAACTGTGAAAATCGGTCGAAACACGCTTGAGATACAGCTGTTTGAAAATTTAGTTCCCACGATTTTCTGATCACTTTTTTCGGCGTGTTAATGCTTATGTTTACTTCAAGAATGCTTTGAAGAAAAATGCTATTTGCGCAGATTTGCGCAAAACAATCATCATATCGCCGAAAAGCTGAATAAATAAGCTTTGAAATAAGCCCAATTCGGCATGCGTGCGATTGCGTGCTCATAGTTAAAAATCAGGTTGAACAACATCATGTCTTCGCCATACATGTTACATGCAATTTTAAAAAACATCTTTGATTTACCATTGGATCCACATGATGCACCCCGTGCAATTTTCATCCAATCTTCGTGAAATTTTGAGGAAAGACATTTCAAACATTATGAAAAATTATAAAAATACTTTCGAAGCTGTACGCTCAACTCAATTTTCTTCACTTTTTTCCGCCTTGGCATCACTGTGCGACGCCTCGGCAGGTAAGCAACTCTCTCAACATCGAAACTCTCACCAAAGATTTGATTCGATTGCGGAATGTCACTCGCAGGCAGTTTCAGCGTTCCGGACTACCTGAGCTTAAGGCACGCTGCAATCGAATCACAAAAATTATCGAGGCCAGAATGGTGGACCTCAAAAATAACAATTTCTCGAATAAGATCCGCACTCTCCCAGATTATGCTAAGCCGTTCTGGAAAATGACCAAAATAATAAAATGCAAGCCTCGGCCCATTCCACCCTTGATCCCACTAGACAATAATGGCTCTAAGGATCGCCTGCAGAGAAGGTCCCTGAAATAGGTCGTCACTTTGTCAGCTCACACAATCTTGGGCAGAACATCGTCAGTCCACACAAAGCAGCCGTCAACGAGCATGCTAACAACATCCATTTGATTCCCAACGACTTCTTCTTCTAAAAATCTCAGCTGGCGAATTGACGGCCTATATCAAATCCTCGAAGAACATGAAGGCCCCAGGCTTCGACAGCATCCTGAATCTCGAGCTCAAACACATGAGTGCCCCGTTCTTTAAGCATCTCTCGCTGATCTTTAATCACTGTCTTCGGCTCAGCTACTTCCCATCGTCCTGGAAGTCAGCGAAAGTCATCCCCATCCGGAAACCTGGGAAGGATCCTTCCTCCCCCAAAAGTTATCGTCCTATCACTGCCGTAATCTGAAAACCATTTCACAACATGCATGTTTTTCATTTTTCTGTTAAATAGCTCGATGAGTAGTACCCGTTAACACAAGTTTTTGAAAATGGCGTATACGTCACTTTTTCAGATTACGGCAGATCAGCTTTCTCTCAGGATTATCCAAGCTATTCGAAAAAGCTATTCATCACCGGCTACTTGAGTCTGCCGAAAATCTCAACATCTTGATCGAGGAACAGTTTGGTGAAAATCATCAACAACTATCTGTCGGCCAGGACATTCCGGGTCTCATTCAGCGGAGCGAGTTCCAATGCGCACAATATCGTTGCAGGCGTCCCCCAGGACCCCTGCTTTTTAATCTGTTCACCTACGACATGCCAGAACCTCCAGATGGCGACATTCTGTCTCTGTTCGCAGATGACACCTCCATCGTCTACAACGGTAGAGTGATCAGAGCGCTAGTGGCAAACAGAGTGTAAAATAATCGATTTTTTTTGGTGAAGTCTACCTTTCTTCACTTGTCAGTTCACTTCCAGACACATTCATAGTCGGCTCTGGACTGTCAATATTCGGTTGAATATTAGTCATTGAATATTTATGCAGATTTTACAAATTGATAAATTATCTGAAATCTGAACACGTTTCAAATGAGTAAAGTAATTTATCACATATAACTGAATCTGATTTTCGTCCGTGAGGCACTTTCAACGGTAAACATTAGCATTAGCATTGAGAATTTCGCACAAATTCATAGGTGGTACAAGCCAAGACAAGAGTAGTATCACTTTCATCCGTCACCACAGATATTGATTTGGGACTAATCACTATCTCTTAGATGGAAGCAGTGCACTCTCCGATAGTCAAGATCTATCCTGGCCACATCCTTGCGAATGCTGAGGAAGGGGAAGGATGGTTTGTTGGACACCTACTTAAGAAAGATGCAGAGAACTCTACGACCTCTAATAGGTGCCATGGGAGGTTTTGGGATTGTGTGGAAGCTTATAACAGTAGGAATCCGTTTTGGTATAACGTGAAACACAGAAAGAACTTAGATATTAATACAAAGTAGGAAAGGGACGAGCCTGGAATTGAACCCACGACCTCCTGCTTATAAGGCAGAAGCGATACCCACTAGACCACCGAGCTCGTCATCTAGAAGTGCTTGGAATTGCAGTGCAGAATTCATGTCATCATTGATGTGGAAAGTGAATATTTCTAATCTGCTATTTTCACTTGCCCTTAAGTTTTAACATACATGGGGGACATATTTGAAAAACATTTTCGATAGAGCCCATTAACCTGTTTTTAGATTGTTTTCTAGTGAAAAATAACTTCGACACTTATATATCATATGGATCTGAATCAAATGCAGTTGATATCGTTGGTTTCGTTGTTAAGAAGTAGTGTACAGTTGATTTACCAAATGTGTATTTTACTTTCTGGAAATTATCTTCCTCATGGAAAAGAACAATGGTTATAACTATGCGCAATTTTCCGTTTACAATGCAAACAATCTATTTATTCTACAATAAATCAACAGGTTTTTTCTTGTGTATTGTTATTTTTAAAAATCGCATCAGATTAACAGATTTTCAGATAAATAAAAGTGCTCAAGACATAAATTGGCCAATTCGTTCTATTACAAATTTACAACACTGCGCATCGCCTGAATAAAAACGTTCCTTATGAAGTTCTAATTTATGTAATAATTTGTGTTCTAAACAGAGAAACATTCATTCGAAAAGTGAACAAAGATTTACTCATCTCTTTCATCTGACACATTTGGTCAAAAAGTAAGTTAATGGAAAGCCAGACAATAGCCAATTATACAGTAAACCGGCTGTTGTCTTGTTTTATATTTGCTAACATTGTAATCCTTTTCTTTTTGCAAAAACAAAAGTCTGACAAGCAATAAACCTCCATCCATGATCTGAAATACTACGACTCAGAAATAACATGAACATTATATCTACATTTTTCAAATTAGTTCCGTTCGACAGTATAAAGCAGAATAGGTCCCACTTGCCCCGTTTGAAGGGGTAAGTAAACCCCACAGGTAAATTTGTTTATGTCACTACCAATATTTTTGTAACTGAATAAATGGCTTACAACACGTCTACACTTCAACAACGGAAGCATATAATGATGTATCCGTGGTTAATGTCCTGAAATACCCTAATTTCTAAGTATGCGTTAACGATTTTGCTGAACTAGCGTTTTTTTAGGTCCAACTTGCCCCGGGGTACCTTACAGATTTTGATAGTTTGCTTCTACAAATCAAAAACAGACAATAATGGACTGAATCGGCAGCTATATGGGCATAACAACTCAACAGGCTGTAACACATGTATATTCTGAGAACACTGAACGTCATTTCATGTATAAAAAAAATAATTCTTTGTGAATGCTTTTTTCCGGTTTTCCGAACAAAAAAGAATTGCCTTCCTACTCACCCGATTTGGATTGAATTTATCATTCGGTATGGTCTATCAATTGAAATCAACAGCCATCAAAACACCGAACATATTATCGAGACATTTGAAATCATGTCACAATCGTCAAAAATGTGTGAAAAGTATCTGTATAGAAAGATGCGGCCATCGTGATTTATTTCCAACACGATCTAAGGCGTACAACTCAGGATACAGGGGTCATTTTAATGTGAACAAATTCAGTTTGGTTTATGTAGTCCTATTATAATAACATGCAATGCATGCTGGTTCTTTAATTTATCCCAAAAAAATATTTAAAAACCCTTGTAAAAACCTGTCTTGTTGTACAGATAATTTGCAGACACCCTGTAGATATAGGCCTTCCTTAGCTGTTTGGGAAGATGCGTTCCTGCCAAGCACGACTATGCTAAAGGAGGCTGAGTTTAACTTCTGGCCCGATCTAGGAAATTTATCGATGAAAGCTTTTCTCGACTTTTTAGGCATACAAATTTCAACGTGTTAATCTCGTGTTACCCGAATGCAAAATAATGGTAACTTGGTATAGAAACCTCGCAGGTAATAATTGCTGTGAACAATAATTAATGTACACTAAGCTATTATTATTAATATTCTGCAAAATAATGCATTCCGCGAACTGGTACATGGCGAAAAGTTACAAACCACCAAATGTTCAACCGCGAAAATGAATTCCACGAAATAAAATTTCGGTGAGATGTTACACAATGGTGTAGAAGCGTCGAGTCGCACAGTGCTTCGAATGTATGGGGCTACGGGACAACAATCATAAATTTCGTTACAGACAGACATGCTACTTCAATGACGTCCATGAAAAAGTTGTCAGGAATGATACAAACCGAAACCATCTCTGTTGAACTGATAAACGCATAAATGGGGTAAGCTCCAAATTTTGTCTTTTATTTTACAATTGATAGCATAGGCAAAACATTTTACAATATAATTTTCATGTACAGTAACCATTCGCATGAATTGTTGTTGATTTTTAGTGATGATTGTCTAAATTCCTCATGTCTAAATAGATTTAGCGGCGCTCAAAAAAAAATAAATTTATTTTTCATATTTCAAATACCTATACAGGCATACCTCGATAGTACGTACCCTCGATAGTGCGTACCCTCGATAGTACGTACCCTCGATTGTACGTACATTTTACCTCGATAGTACGTACAAAAAAAAATTTTTTTTTCTTTCAATTTTCTTTACGATTTTAGTAAAAATTTGAATATGCTTTGATCATGGCACATACGGGGTCCTTCATATGTTACGTAATAATTTCACAACTGATTTAAACACCATTGTGAGGTTATAATGAATTTAGTAGCAAAACTTTGAAAAAAGCAGCGTGTCATAAATGTTTGCCAGTCTTACGTAACACATATTATACTATCATTTTGAACAATTGAAGGAACATCTGAAACAGCCTGAGCGATGCGGAGCGCGTCCAAGCCCTCATAAAGCAGAATATCAGCAAGAGGAATTCTTTTGTCTTGGACGCGTTCACACACGCACTCGCGGGAGTATGTCATCGGCATATTTTTATGGGTATGATTTTTTTTTAGAAAGCAGATTAGCTATCCACCTAATTGAACAATTATTATGTTTATGAATTATTGTATTTATCAAGGAAATTTGTTCCAGTTCTAGAACCCTTCCCCAAGCATTAGTTCATCTGATAGACCAGAAAATATTTTTCCGAGGAGTAAATTAATTCCATCATGGGAATGGTGATTCATAAAATTGAATTGTCGGCAAGATATTTCATTGTTTAATTAAGTTTACATTAAGTTTAGTTCCACATTTTTTTTCTTGAGAAACAAATTAGCAGCGTTACTAAAATGAGGAAAATTTTTGGTTGAAAATTTCCTCTGAGACGTCTTACTGGGATTTCCGAAGAAGTTTATCCTGGAACAATAATTCCAGGGATTCTTCCTGGGATACCTTGGTAGTTTGGTCGAAAATTCCATACATGATTTAACTCAATATTCTATCTAGACCTGCACACCGATTGAAATTTTATCGACGTTGAGGCGTGATAGATCATTTTCAACCAGTGGCAGTGGCGTGGGGGTGATTAGCGGCGGCGTGAGTCAGCGTGAATCAATTTCGTGTATTACAAGTTTTCCGGAATTTATCTGGATGTTCCTCCAGGAATTCTTCCGAAAGTTTCTCCGGGAATTCCTACGGGAGTTTTTCCAGATATTTCTCTGAAAGTTCCTCCAGGAATTCCTCTGGAAGTTCCTTAAGAAATTCCTCCGGAAGTTCCTCTAGGAATTTCTCCGCGAATTTTGACGAAATTCACGTGGAAGCCCTTGATACTCACGCCCCGGGAATTCTTCAGGAAATTCCTGCAAGAGCTCTCCCGGAAAATTGTTTCCGTTTTTTTTCTTCGGGAATTCTCTTGGAAATTCCATGCAAAATTCATCTGGCTACAAAAATTAAATTTCGTCAAAACCAGTGCTGGAAATACTCGCTTCACGAGTAAAAAAAAAGTGTAATTTACCAGAAATGCCATACTCGCGCGAACCTACTGCCTGCATTTTTTCTAGCGCTTGATTTGTTCGCGTGTACGGGCAGAGCAATGACAAAAAGCAGGGCAGTATTTTTTTCACGAGTAAAAATCACGATCGCAAGTATTTGAGGTTACTTCGAACAAAATGGATAAATTTCACTTAACATAAACACAAAAACAATGACTCGCTTTCATCGTAACTGTATTGATCGATTTCTCCTAATCGATTTTATATTTTGTTAATAACTCAATTATTTCAAAAGCTACAACCGTGATTATTGATTCTGGTGCAAGATACAATCATCCTTTATCATACCAAACCATTAAATCATCGACAAACTAGCGCAATTCAGTACAATAATAAAAAGAAACCATCGATGGAATGAAATCGATCTATGCAGTTACGCCCCTATGAAACTAAGCGCGAGAAATGTGTTCTTGCTCGAACATCCGTGAGAATCATGTTCCGAGGTTGGTTTACGACAATTTGCAAATTAACCCGAATGACTCGCGAAGCTCCACGAACATTTTTCGGGGTTCGCTTTTCTGTTTTCTCTGCGAGTAGTAGGTAGAGGTAGGCAAGAAAACGCAAAACAAGTGTTCGCGAGTATTTTGCATGGCCTACTTTTTGTTTTATGAACAAGGTTCACAGATTTCCACCACTGGTCAAAACACTTCCGGAATCACCTACAAAACTTCCCCTAGAAATTCCTCTGGAAATTATTTAAGGGATTCTCCAGGAAGATCCTGCAGACATTCTCAAAATTTCTACGATACTTTGCTTAAAATTTCTATAAAAAATCATCCAAAATGCCCTTCAGTATTTTCCGAGATTTTTTTCCAGTGATTCGCAGCAATATCTTAAAACAATAACTCCGAAAATTCTTCGAGAAACTCTCTCACTTTTTATTCCAGAAATTCCTCCATGTATTCCCCAAAAAAAACCGCCAATATTTTCCCCGGAAATTACTTGAATAACTTCTTCAGAAATCTCTTTTAAAGTTCTCCCAAAAAGTTCTTCAAGAATTATCCGGGAATTTGTTTCGGAATTCCCACAGAATTTTCTCAAATTATTCTGCAGAAAATTCCTTCAAGTTCTTTTTTCAGGAAGAATAGGAGTATCCGAAAGGATTTCCTGAAGAATTTCCTAAAGTAATTTTTGAAAAAAAAATTCCACGATGGATTTCTTGGTTTGAGTTTGAGTTTCGAAAAATCTTGATGGATTTACCTATGGATTTGCTGGAGATATTCTCGGGAAAAAATCCTAGAAGAATATCCGAAACAAATCTAGGAGAAATTTGAAGAAGTTTTTTGAATGAATTTCACAAAGATTTTTCAGAGGACAATATTTATGAATATCAAAACAAATTTCAAATAAAGTTTTGAAATAATTTCAAATTAAAATACGAAAAAAATTCTAGTAGAATTTCAGAGGGTATTCTTGGAGTAATTCCTTAGTTTCCTGAAGAACAAACCCACATTTTCAGAAAAAAAGTATCTTTATGTTTGACCGAGAATGTGTTGAATAGTGGCCATGTTGCCAAAAATTATTCCACGTCGCACTTTTTGGCTTTTTTCCAATGATTTAGATTCAAATACTTTATCGACAGACATCAGTGGTACCTCAATTCATCAAGCTGATACCGATCAAATATATGAAGGCCTCCTATCAAAAAATTGTTTTTGCAGTTTATAGCCTTTTCGTTACATATTGTTGTACAAGAAAGGCATAAACGATTCTACAGACGAGAAAATTAAAATCGCTTTGGTAAGAAAGCGTCACTGGAGCCAATAGTATTGCAACGAAAGTGACAGTTCAGGACAACCTTAAAGCTTTTCATTTACATAAAATCTATAGGTGGAATCCATAAAATACGTCACGTAAAAATGTTGTGATCCACTCCCAATCGTCACTTTTTATAGTAACATGCATAATTATGCATGAAATGTAACATATCTTTGAAACGTCACAAATATCTCGTAATTTATTAATTTTCCGACGTATTACCATACAATATTTCATAAAAATAATAGCCTCACATTTACAAGGACGATAATTTTGCGCAATGCTATATGCAGGCACCATTTCAAGAAAAATCTGAGTCATGCTGGTCCGTTGTGTACTATATCAAATATAAATTTGCTTAGAATACAGAGCCTTCTATCGAAATTTTGGCTTCCGAGCGGTTTTATAAACATTACACCACTCCCAAATAAACAGAAAGGCAAAACAAAATTTTTTTTGTTCGGTATTTTTTTGCTTCGATAGTACGTACGCTTCGATAGTACGTACACTAAAATTACGGAGGTGTACGTACTATCGAGGTATGCCTGTAATTCAAAACAACATCAACTTAATTCTTTTAAGATTTTAGTCATATTTTAATTATTTCTCAAATTATTCATTACCAGTCAATAGATTAACATCCGCTTTTACTTCATCAGAAAAGAATGGCAAAATATCATGGGTTTGCATTTGATGGTTATTTGAAAGTACTTTTCTTCTTCCGAAAATTGTAGGATCAGGTTCTTGTTACTGTTAATTCGCGAAGATTTTCTCGTATGGTTTAGATAATTCCGAGCTAACTCCCGTAATTTGCGATCTACTTTCTGGATCCGCGAAAAATGCTTTTGCAGTGTTCTCATCGTTGCTCGAACTGAATCCTGGTTTTGGTTTATCAACGATTAGTCATATATTTACTTTAAACTGCTCCTGAATCCATTGTTTCCTTTCCTCGAACTCGCGTTTATGCTCGTCAGTTTTCACCACCTACGTTTTGAAATCCAACTTGAATCAATCGTAACTAAATAATTATGCCCATATAGCAAAAGATGTAAGTCATATTAAGCGATAAGAGATGTGAATCAAGCATTCGAAGCATCTGATCCAGCAATGGAGTGGCGAAAGTTCAAATTTTGTAGTTATCTGTATTGGAACTTTCAGAATGGCATTCTTTGTGTTCATAAAACTTCAACATGATTTATTCTGTCCATGGCTTCAAGAAATAGTTCACTTATAAACTCAGGACAGGATACCTGGTTGACTACAGCGTCGATACATCTATGCCTGGCGTATTGTAGAGCTCTATAATCATCGGTCTTGGGCGATGTTCCTCCAGTTTCCCTGAACGTTTCCACGAAGTCACCGGCCTCTATCCGGTTCTCTGCTGGATATTGTTTTCGCTATTTTTCTTCCGACATTCGCGCTGAAGTCTGCCGTACTTCATACGATTTACAATATTTTCTTCTTTGTAAACTTGAAACAGCTCATGATTCATGCGTCAGCGCCACACACCATTTTCTAGTTTCCCTCCGGGTATTGTACCCAGCACTTTTCGCTCGAAAACCCCGAAAGCTCTCCGGTCCGCCTTTTTTAACGTAGAATCAGAGTTTTATATAGAGAAAATTTTGTTTCCATCTGCATGTTGCGGGACCTGAGCAGGTTACGTAGAAGGCTCTATTCGCAGAGCAATACGGCTTTTCAGTTCACGGGAAACGTCATTGTCACATGTCACAAGTATTCCAAGGTAAACAAATTCTTCAACAACATTCTTCAACATATTCCCATCAAGCACTACCTCAGCATCAACACCACTAGGTCTTTCTATATCTCTACCTGCTACCATGTACTTTGTCTTGGTAGAGTTAATGTTTAGGGGAGACCGGGGCTGATTGGCTGAAGGGGCAGGTTGACCGAGTAGTATTTGTGAAAACGTTTTGAGGCCCATTCAATGCTCGTTTTAATAATTTTGATGAGGTATTAGATCTCCCATTTACGGATGTAATTTCAGGTATTTTAGAGTTTTCGTTTGCACAGAACCGGGTTTTTTGCTGTTTTGGTGCGACCGAGTAAATTTATGTTAAGGTAATGTCATATTTGTAACACGAATCAATATTCATCAGATTTCAAAAAACTTGGTACGCTGGAGAGGGTATTAAAAATCCTACAAAACGGTATAAATGTTTCTAGGGTAACCTTAGTGTCTGTAAATTGTGAATGTTCTCGAAAACATCTCGTGGAGTAGGTTGGCCGACTTCTGTGTGGTCGGTTTGGTCGAGTTGAAAACTTAGTAAATACCAATCGACACAATTTTTACCGATTCCCCAATAAAAGTAGCATTTAAAATAGAGAAAATGCTCGAGAAAATTATATCAAATGTAAGTCAGAAGAAATGAAAGTAGCGAGAGTTGTGAAAAGTTCATTTAAAGTGTTTTAAAGAGACTGAAAAGTAAAGAGTTAAGATTTTTACGTGCCTAAATGTAGGATCCCAGTAGCCATTGTTATATGAAGATCTATGACTAAATATGATTGTCAATAAACTAATTATTATTATCCAAACTACCAAGCGATCAAGACGTGCTTTCTCTCCTACATTTTGGCGACGAGGATCAATTGGAAAATTTACTTCGGAGCGATGGCTTGGCCAATGGTAAATATTCAAAATGTTGTTTGCTGTCGGAAAAAATGCGTTGCGTTGCGTTGCGTTGCGTTGTAACGGAGTATTTCGTAGATTGCATACTAATAGCTGTCATGTATATTCTTTAACTTTCTTACTCCAACTGCTTATAGATTACTATTTGGGATTTAATAGCAACCCAATTGGAGGTCCAAAATGTTAAAGCATGAAAGCTACCATTGCCGGCCACGCCCATCTTCTCCGTTACTAGGGAAAGGAAGGAAATGATGATATGACATCTACTTAACGAGAGGCCAGCGACTCACCGACGCCCTCATAGATGTCAAGGAGTTGGATGGTTGGTAGGGTATATAGTTAAGGAGTATCAGCATAAGCAAATGATATAATAAGTTTGAATAGATGTTGGGAGCAGGCTTGTAAAATGTCATCTGCATGTCATTTGACTAATTTGTTCATAACTTTCTTTAGAAGTCAAATTCATTCCATAATTTTAGATGTACTCATAACGGTTGAGTAGGGCTATATTTTTGTCCAAGGGTACATTGCTCTAAATATAACATCTGAGGCTGGAGAGTGAAAACTCTCCAAAATGTCACGTGTCATTTGACATAATGTCATTTGAATGACATTTTGCCTCCCACGCCCCAGATTACATATTTACAGCAATGTCTTGTTAGACAAAGTTGTAGGCACATTTAAGCGCTATAAGTTCGTCATACATCATGAATTGATATCTACCTCCTGAAATTTTTTTTTGGGAAAATTATACAAACGAATGCCAATGACATTTTACAACACTGGTTGGGAGTGACCATGCTAAGAAATTTATGTCACTCCAATGTTGATTTCCTTGGGATGGGGCAAAGCTATTAAACTTGCCCTGGCTAATTAGCCTAGGTTTAAGCGCCATTGTTCGCTCTCTGAAACGAAAATAAAAATATGTTAAATGTCCCTTCCCCCAATTTGTTTCCAATTGAGTTAATGAAGTTATTAATATATACCCTTAACAATAACGGGAATGGAGCATGTAACCTGAAGGAATTATTTTTTTCTTGAAATAGGAAAAAAACTAAACCATTGATTCGCATTTATTTAAGAAATATTGTTTAAAGATCTGTCAGACGATTAAGTCTATATGAGCAACACAACTAAAATCTAAGCTGATTCAACCTAGAGATGAATTGATTCACACATATTTTGCAAGTTGGATTTTGAAAGCACTTTACAAGAAAAGCATGTGCGGATGGAACAAAACGGGGGAAGGCTGGTTTGTAAATGGATGTGAAGACTGAGCACTACATACATGCACTTGCCATTTAATTTACTGATCCACACAAAGCAGAACTTGCTAAAGGAAATTAATTGACGCACCCGCACAACGCACAATAAAACAATTCCTTGATCGCGCTATCGTTCATCGTGCTAGCGCAAACACAATCAGACACGCACTCTCACTTTTTGTTTGTTCCAAAAATGCTGAAAATCTGAAAAGTAGACAAAATCTGTGTGAATTGCACCACCTTTTTCAGTCAATAACCCCAAGTTGTCGGCAAGATTGAAAGCGGCTGATAATAATAAATATGTTAAAGTCTTCATGCGAAATTAATTGGTCAAAATATGTTTCAAAAATGTTTTTTAACTCTTTTTGATTTAATTTTGTGGTTCTTTTCCTTAAAACTTTTTTTCATTAGACGAGAGAAAATATCAATATCAGTCTTGGAGATTGACTAATATGAAGGATTGTGCATAAGAGTGAAACAATTTTAGTGGAATATAATGGCATATTTCGAATGCTATTTTAGGGATGCGTTTAGGGAGACCAAGTATTCGTTCATTCTAGGTGGAAATACACTATTTTGGAATAAAGCCGTTTTAATGTTATATTGTTTAATTGTGAAAAAAAATGTTTGGACCATTTTGTAACTATTATGCTAACCTATTTGAAAACTTAATTTTTGGATGAATTCGCCCCTAAAAGGCTCGCTAGAAGGTCATATTTGGCCTTATTTTCCGTACAAGATGATATGGTGGGAGCATTTAACATGCTGTGATTCAAATCATTGATTCCAGATAGTTGATTGAGTGTATATAGTGATTGGCGTGAGCAGTGAAATCCAACGCGAGAATGAACATGACTGTCGCTCAAAGTAGCGATAGTTCTTTTGAATTTTGTCTGAAGCGCCTACGTAATCATTTCTTCACGCGAGGGAAATAGGAAAAAACGGTTTTTTATAGTGATATTTGCGTTGGCGTCCTTCTAGGGTTATTGAACACGAAACAAAACATACAGCAGAAAGCTAGTTATACTGGACAATGGACATTTTTATTTGATGTAATTTTCCGCGATTTCTGATTTAAAGGTTTAGTTTTCTGGTTAAAACTTTAGAATTTATTTAAACAACGGTGGCATGCTCACTTTAGGTCGCCATACGTCGAGACAAGTACAAGACAACAAAGTTACAATCAAACGGTAGAAATAAATGAAATATTATTTACTAGCTCGGTTCATTGCAAGTAAAGACAACCCACTAATAATTTGAAACCATTTTCCAATTTAAAAAAATAGGATTTGTCAAATAACTTATCTGTCGAATGCAGTACACGCTAATTCCCAACTGTGTTCGCGTGAGCGTATGTGTTCAGCACCATTTTAGTTTCATCTTACCGACATTGAAGGTGACAATGGGACTAGGGGGTGATAATGGGTCATCAATCTCATAGGCGTTCTGGAGGTCGTATAGCAAAATCGCCAATGTCACAAATATGCGATCATGGGAAGATTATTAGTGAAAAAATTACCGAATATGTAGCAGTTGAAAACACATTCAGGCAGAGCAATTAGCCGGAAACATTAGAATCGGCGATTTATGTAGGAACATATTAAAAAGATTCAATAGAATTTTCTTTAGCTTGTTCAGTGGGATGCCATTCTGTGCCAGAAAACAACCGGCCCACAGCATGCAGATCTATAGCCTGATCGCAATCCCATAGACACACACCCAGACCTCAAAAGAAAGGCCGCCGCTAGTGCCTCGTACTTGAGTCGAAGTCAAGTCTGAAACGATACACTATGGTGCTTCTACTGTTAGGACGAAACACGAATCTGCCCAATCACACTCAGTAAAGTAAAAAAAAAAACGGTATCAACCCGTATTGTGACAGTATAAAAGTACCCACAGTCCAAAACTATTTGAATAGTCTTGTAAAGATCTTGCATTGAGAGGGTAAAAACAACATGAAACAAACTCACCGAGCTTAGAGTTCTAGATATGAAATTTTTCTCTAGAAATAATGGTCCAAATCCAGTTCTCTTCAAGTACTTCAGGTCCAGATAGAGCAAAAGGAAACGGCAAATCGTCATAATTGTCTTCAAGACTGTTTTTTTCTGAAACTGCTTTGATTACGTTTGATTACTGCTTCACATCCAATTTCCTCGATTCTGATGGCTTCTGGATTTTCACTTCGTATCACTTTTTCATATATACATTTACATTAAAAAGGAAAATTAATGAATATTTTTGAAATGTTGTAATTTTGATAAAATTTGGCATTTCAATTTTTTGCTTCCTTTCTGTGCCACAACCTACTTCGATCCCTTGTTTGCTGTCGGAAAAAATGGACCACAAAGTTTTCCCTGAGAGGAAAGGATACTTGGTACTCTGAGGAAAGATTTCTCGTTGAATTTTGACACTACTCTTAGGAACCCGGAGTCAGTGGTCAACTCTATGAGACGCACTTGTCATAAGACGAGTTTGTTCAATCCCATTTTATTCCACCACTTAATTGTACCTTGACAGATACGTATTTCGACCTCAACAGTAAGGCCGTCTTCAATGTCTCGTACTTGACTCGACTTGTAATGTAAGACTTGTAAAACTTGTAAGACTGTAATATGAATGAAATCTCAGAGTACAAGTGTAAAACCTCTTCACTGAATGTTTCGAATAAAATGCGAGATTGATAAAATCTCATGGACCATGGTTGTAGGAGAGTGATTGTGATCGTTGAAGTTGTAGAGGCCATTTCTTAATACTCTTATTTCAATGAGCCCTTCCTAAACCGATGGTAACACTCTGTACAAGATACCAAGAAAGGTTGAGCAGGAGGAAAACCCGAAAGTCGTAAACATAACTTGTGTGGCTAGCTCCGTTGCATAATGATAATGATTTACGTCTACCGTTTCCAATCCTCGGTGGCATTTAACATTCCAAAACATTCCTAAAATAGGTGAACCATCTTATACCGCCGTTTGTCGAAGATGCAGAAGGCTCGACTGCATTACGGTGGGAGAAATGGCGAGAGCATTTCGATGCGTATTTGACGTGGAAGGATGTCGATGACCACGAAGAAAAATTCAAATCCTTGATGTTGTTCGGTGCTCCGGATGTCCGCAAAACAATATCAAAATTTTAAATTGATGAAGACCATGTTTTGGGAAATCGATATCAAATAGCGACGCGAATGCTCGACGAATATTTTGTCCCACGAATGTCGAAAGCGTATGAAAGGCAGAAGTTTCGTCAAATGCTACTGAGTTCAAACGAGAAACTTGACACTTTTATTATTCGAATGAAAAAACAAGCGACCTACTGTGATATTGGTGACCAAACTGATATCATGCTAGTAGACCAGGTGATTGCTAAAACGAAAAATATACAACTTCAACGTAAATTTATGGAAAAAGATTATACGCTCGATCAGGTGCTAACCTTAGGGCGCACACACGAGTCTGTTGATCTGCAACTTGCTGCCTGAGATACCGCAACGAAATCGAAAATGGAACCTGCTGAACTCAAAACTGATCTTATTATTGAATCCATTCTTAAAGCCAACTCCGGAAGAAAGTTTCATGCTCGTACAAGATGCACCTGATGTGACAACCAACACTCATCAAGCGATGACCTGTCCAGCGAAGATGCAGAAATGTCGAAGCTGTGAAGTATTTGGACACTTTGCACGATGTTGTTTCCTAAAGAAGAAAAAGGCGAGGCCAACCGAAAACGCAGAAATCTCCAATAAGAAACGATTCGTCCGTGAAGTACATGAAACTGTCCCAGAAAATAATGAAGATGTTGTTTTTGACCTATTCCATCTTGGCGGTAAACGAACAGCTAAAATCGAAGTTGGAGGAGTACCTGTGGCGTTTGTAATCGCCATTGGTGCCAATGAAGATATTCTGAGTGAAGAGGATTGGATTGGATTCGAAGCATATACGATCAAAAGGGGGGCAGCAAAACCTTCAACAGTTATGGCTCCAACAAACCGCTCACAGTGCTAGGAGAAGTTGAAACCGATGTGAAGTACGATGGCAAGACACGAAGAACTAAATTTTTCGTAATCCGTGATGGAAGGTGCTCGCTTCTCTCCGGAAATACAGCAGTCGAACTTGGATTGGTGAAGTTCCTCTTCGAAGTTAATGATGGTGCATTCCCCTGCATAAATGGTAAGCAATAGCCTTATTGTAATTATCCTTAAATAAACAATTATTAAACTGATTAGGAATTTAAGTATGCATTAAAATTGATAAAAAAGTTCCACCAGTCCGTCAGAGTTTGCGCAGAATTCCATTTCCACTTGAAGAGCTCACTTTGAACAAATTGAAAGAGCTAGAAAGTCAGGATATTATTGAACGGGTTAGCGAAGCTAATGTAACGTGAAATGTGAAAGCCAAAAGAAGTTCGCATTATAGTTGATCTTAGAGAAGCAAACAAAGCTGCGATTCGTGAGATGCATCCTTTACCAACTCTTGAACAGATGACAAGGAAAATCGGTGGAAACAAATTATTCACAAAGCTTGACATAAAACAGGCTTCTCATCAAGTTTTATTGAAAAAAGAGTGCCGATATATCACTACTTTCATTTCCCCAATTGGATTAATCAGGTATAAGCGGTTGATGTTTAGTTTATCGGCAGCTCCAGAACTATTCCAAAAAGTTTTGGACATGATATTCGCAGATATGCCATGGCTTATAATATTCATTTACGACATATTAATACCTGCAAAAGACACGGGAGAATTGCGCATTCGAACTAAACTAGTTTACGAACGTCTTCGTCAATATAATATTTTGTAAATTAGGATAAAGTAGAGACCTGCGTGGAAGAAACTGATTTCCTAGGGTACCACATTACTGGTCAAGGTATTTCAGTTTCACGTTCAAAATTAGAAGCAATTAAGAAAATGGAAAGACCAAAATCAGCTGAATCATCGCTATATTCCGAATTTAGCCACGATAACATACTCTCTTAATTTATTGACACGCAAAGGCACACCATTTGTTTGGGAAACAATACACCAAGAAAAATTCGATCTGATAAAGAATATCCTTCTCAACGAAGACATACTCGGTTTCTATGACCCAAAGGACGATACGTACATTATTGCAGATGCTAGTCCAGTTGGACTTGGTGCCGTATTAATACAAAAGAAATCATCTAGAGAATATAGTATTATTTGATTTGCATCAAAAACTTTAACAACTACTGAACAAAAGTATGCACAAACCGAACGCGAAGCCCTAGCTCTCGTATGGGCATGCGAAAAGTTTCATTATTATCCATACGTAAAATATTTTTGGTTGGTCACCGACCATAAGCCATTAAAGCTTTCACCACGAATTGAAAGATGGAAACTACGGTTGATGGCTTATGATTATAAAACAATATAGCCGATCCATGGTCTCGGTTGTGTCAATCCATTCCAGACAGAGGAAATTGTTTCGATGAGGAACCGGAGAGATTCATCGTGTAATGCTGTAGCTACCAATTCGTGCCCGATTTCAATAACCGTCGATGAAATAATCGCTGCCACAAAAATGGACATAGAACTGCAAGAACTAATTAAATGGTTACCATTTCCACCGCGACGATGGCCCAAGACTTTACAAAGATATAAGAAGATAAGTGATGGTCTGACTAGCGACGGCAGCTTACTTCTGAAGGACCAAAGAATCGTGATACCAACCCGACTAGAAGGTCATATCTAAATTATATCAACATATGTTATTATGTTATACTAAGTTTTTATAACAAAATTTGTTAGAAATATGGTGCAGGATGTTGTTAAAATACCTAAATTTCTATCAAAAATTACACTACTGGAAACAAAAAACTATCAAATTTTTTGTTAGAAATTTATAGTAGAAACAGATACAAAATATATTGTTTCTGTGCAGTTGGAAATTTTTGCAGTTCGTGATAGGTATCCAGATTGCGATCAAAAATCAAAAATTTTTGTTTTTGCCTGAACAAGAATATTTTTCAAGAACATGAAACTAACAACATTATAAATTAGGCAACCACTGTTGTGATATCTGTGGTTGGGAGCTTTGCTCTTCTAATCGGAAAGGATTTTGCAGAACCGTATTTTACAGCTTGCACATAACCCTCACTTGGGTGCATCATCTATGAAACGAAGATTGAGATGAAAAATATGGTGGACTCGCATGGATCAAATGGTAGATAGCTTTGTTCAAGACTGTAAAGAATGTGTATTAGTGTCAGAGCCAAACACTGAACCAATATCAAGAAGTACCTAACAGGCCATGGGAAAAGGTAGTAGTTGATTTCACTGAAGTTATAGACGGACTGCATCTTCTAGTAATCACGGATTATTTTTCAAAATATCTAATAGATAACAGTAATCGTCACATCAATGACAGCAAAAAGATTACAGTGACTAAACTGCGTGAAGTTTTTGCAAGAATCGGTTACCCTGAAAACCTTGTTTGTGACAATGGACAGACATTTGCTTCAGAAGAATCCTCATTTTTTTGTCGCTTGGACGGGATAACCATAAACCACACGGTACCATATGCCCCATTCCATAATGGATTAGTTGAAAGGCAAAACCGCACATTACTCAAAACAATTCGGATCAGTGTCACAATGGGTCGAAACTGGAGAACAGACTTACAAGATTTCTCACACGCCTATCTCCACGCCTTATGTTCGGCTGGAATATACGTTACAAAATACCAGGAAATCAGAGAAAAGTAAACGTTAATCAAGCAATGGAAAATGATAAATTAGCCAAGGAAAAGGGAAGAAATTACACATATAAGAAACGACGGGCTATGATGTCAAACATTGATGTTGGGAACACAGTTGTTGTTAAAAACTTAGTCAAAAAGAACAAACTACCACCTACATTCAATCCTCAACAATATTTGGTTACAAAGAGAGAAGGAACTAGATTGCATCTGCAGAATAAAGATACCGGAGTAGTCTGTAATATGCATGTCAACCATGCGAAGAAAATAATTTGTCAGAATCCTCTTTTTAATCTAAACTCCCTGACTCAGAATTTTCTTTAAAATGGTATCTTAGTTGAATCTTATGCGCCGGCTTTGTTGAAACAAAACTACATCTGACTGAAAAGGAAAGCTGAGTGGATCAGACTTGTCATCAATACACTGGAAACGGAAATACATGATGAAAAGGGGCCCAAGAGAAGGCCATGTTATCTACAAAACACTCATTATCCTCTACGATAATCCCATCAGTTGCGCGAGGTGGACCAACGGGCACTTGTGTAAAAGTGTTGCGAACCATTTATGATGGGCTGCAGATGGAAAACGGTACATGGAGGAGTTTGACTTAACCATGAAATGCATCAGCTGTTGAAGGAACCATCCCTCAAACAAATCGTGAAAAACTAACCAATACTGTGGACCGGGAGTGTTGGATAACAACACTCCCCCCATCCCCCGAGGCAAAAGGGTTGGGTTTCCCTCATATTTACCGTGATTGAGATGGGCATAACAAAACTAGACCTAAAATGATGTCTGTTAGACGAAGTGTCAAAATAATGGACAGGAAGGTAAGAAAAACTGAAATTTTGATAAAACATCTAAGGGTTCTTTCTAAAATTACGTAACGGCAAATTTGGTGATTTTGGACCCCCACCCTCCTTTATGTAACACTTTTTGTATGGAACGTTTAATAATTTTGTATGGATCGTAACGCTCGGCTTGACCCCCTCAGCGTTACGTAATTTGTGAAAGAATCCTAACATATTGGCGAAGCTAAACGCCAGCAGTATTTGTTTAGCTAGGGCACATTGCCCCCCTTCCCCTACAAGAACGCAAAGTGCATAACGAATAAAGTGGATCGACCATGTGGTAAATGATTTGCGAATGACGAAGTTTCGCAGTTTATCCTTTGCCAATCATTTTTAATATCCTAAGTAATTATTTGTCCTACTTACTTGAACACTATGATCATGACTGTTGATAATCCGAATGACCCGTCCGGCGCTCGGCTTCAGACTGCCGGACGGCATGTTGTCCACTTCGGTGACAGAGGGCTTGCGACTCAGACGGCTCCCGGTTCCCCAGCCCTGGTTGCCGGGCGATGCGTACCATACGCCGTTTTTCTTACCATAGCTAGCGGGCTGTTGCGTTGGATCCAAAAACGGTGTGCGTGGTGGGAGGGATAACAAAGAAATATTGAATTAGGTAAAGTACGGCACAGTGAGTTGGTTAGATTTCGTTGGAAAGATTAACAGTTCTAGGACCACACGCCAAGGTTCAATTAAAAGCCCTGAGAATTTGACGAATAATTGCGACAGATTTATCGCATGCAATCTGCGGCTATCGAATAGCACGAAAGCAATACCCCCAAAACATTGTAATTGGATTGTAACGGAATAGGTGAAATAGCCATGGAATGTGATGTTAGGTCGGCCGTAGACTTTTGTGGCAAGTCATGTTGAAGGCAATTGAATGTCCTCAATACTCAATTGTATTAAATAAATGAAATACAGTAATTTTGATTAACATTAAAAGCATTTTCAATAAATGATTCAAAGCTGAAACTCCTAATGAAACTCAAATACAATTCACACAAATCGTCCAGTTTTTTTTAATAAAAATCATAAAATAATTGGTTAAGAAATCAAAATCGTTAACTTGAATCATCAAATAATCAAACACTTTGCTTTCAGAACTTCTAAGTGATTGTGTAGATATTTCTCCATTGTTTGCCACGGATTAATTATTATAAATATTCGTTTAAAATTTTCCTGAGGGCAACGACATGATGCTGAATTACATTTTGACAAATTAACTTTGTGTAGTTTCTTGCGAACCTAAGAAAAATTCACTTAACTGCAGGTGAATTATTTTCAGACTTTTATATGTTATTGTTTTGAATTGGCGTAATCCACCCACGTCCCAACCGGTCAAGCACTTCGATCGGTGGCATTTGGGAAAGTCCGCCTTCGCACGCGGGACTTTCGTGTTCAATGCTGGTAGGTCCAATCGCAGCAACCACGTTCAGGCAAACGACAGTTCTCGCCGAAGACTCCCATGGCATGCCACGATTTAGTGCCCTCACGAGGTACTAAATAATGGCCATACACAGTTTTGCGGAGGAAATGGGAACACAACTATGTCATTCGGTGTCGCTTCGGTTTAAAGCTTCACGGGCAGAACTGTTACCCAACCATCAGCGGCTTTAAAAGGGGATTATTGCCGCGCGGGGAATCACCATTCGGACGTGAATGACCCAGTGAGGCGGGAAAAGAGGCGAATACAGTACGAAAGTCGTTGCGTCCTGTGGGGTAATAATTCAGATGGAAGGTATACCTACTGGGACTGGGAAACATTTTTTGTTCGGTAAGATATTTTAACCCAGTTGACGTTCGTTCGAGGCGGTTCTCGTAGAAAAACAATTAGCGACAAGCCGTGCAACCGGAAGAAGACCGTTAATGCAGCGCTGGGATCGAGAAGGAAAGTGAGTGCAGAATGTTGTTCGCTCGGAATGAAAGTGGGATTCTGATTAGGGTCTTTGGGTCGTTTCAATCCCATTGACTGGGAGAGGGTGATTGCATGTGGCTATGTGATCAATGATGAATAACCATGCGACTCCATTAGTCTATTAATTGTGATGTGCTTTTCAAGCATTCATTGCAAGGGCTTTGGCTTGTCTGAATGTGGCTATTACTTATAACTTCTACATATAATATTATCTGTATTGAAAAATGGATTATGTGTGACATTGTTTCAGTTCCAAAAAAGATGTTTCTTAAATTAGAAAATGGTTGCATGGTCCAGGGACCCGTTTGCTTATTCCTAATACAACTGTTCACGACGTATGTATAAAACTTCAATATTTTACAAAAAAAAAAAACTAAACAAAAAACAAACAATAATTAAGGATGTTTTGAGGTCATTGTGTTTATTTGCACATGTCTGTGCATCTTTCAGACCCCTGATTCTTTAATGAAAATGTCTATTTTTTGATGATCTTGCAAGAAACATGATTCATGATGTTTGGGGTAGACCGTTGACCATGTCTCGAGAACTTGCGGAAACCTGGGGATAATTGAACCATTTGAACCATATAAACTTCATTTTTGCAATTCCTGATTATAATATCTAGTTTACAGTTCGTCTTTGAGCGTTAAAACGGCCTACTTTTCCATACAACGAGCTGGGTGCTTTAATGAACATTATGCAACTCAAATGGGTTGCATAATATTCATTATAACACTCATTTGGGTGCTATAATGAAAAACCAACATCAGAACAGTAGTTACATGACTTCATTTTGCTGAATTAGTTTGGGTAAGTGCTCAAATAGTGTATTCTAAGCGCCGCGTAATAAATTAAATAGTTTGGTGGACATGTCATCAAAAATTTCCAAAGGCAAGTAAATCTATCGCTTCACGGCTTGTAGAACTATGAATTTTGGCTCGTAACATGGAATCTGATTGTTTTCCACAGCAACATAATTTATTGGCAAGAATTATCATGTGGAGTAAATTAGACTGTACAATTTTGGAAAAGATTTATAAAGTTAAAGTTCATTTTTCGTCATCGCAAAAAATAGCGTGTGCAACTCGTTGCAAAACTCGATTTTTTCTGCACTCGTAGTATTTATCCAACTCGGCAAGCCTCGTTGGATAAACGTACAACTCGTGCTGAAAAAATCATCTTTTTGCAACTTGTTGCACAAACTACTATTAGATGCTTCTGGGAATTCCATATCAATTCCAGAAATCAAATTATTTCTGCATTCTAATCGGAATGCGGGATTGATTCATAGCAAATTTCAGACTGAATTCAAAGCAGAAACCATACGGCATCTGATTTTGATGCCAAGCCGGGTCGGACCAAGATTCCAAGCGGATCTATTCTGGATTCCAGCAGAAGCCGATCTTAATTCCAAGCGAAATTTGGTATGAATTCCAATCGAAATCCTGCCGTGAATTTGGGGGGAATTCACTCTGGATTAGAAGCAGCAACCAGACCTTTGGTCCCTTTCGACCTTTTGTCATCTTCTTCTATATACATGAGTGTTTCGCAAGTTCGTGATTTGGGTGTTACACTTGATTCGGCGCTCACGTTTCGTATACACTATAACGACATGATCTCTAGAGCCAACCGGCAGCTCGGGTTTATTTTCAAAATAACCAAAGAATTTCGTGACCCGCTATGCCTTCGATCTCTGTACTGTGCCTTGGTGAGGTCAATACTCGAATCGAATGCCGTTGTATGGTGTCCGTATCAATCCACTTGGATCGCTAGGATCGAAGCAATTCAACACAAATTCGTCAGATATGCCTTACGTGGTCTGCCATGGCGTGATCCTTTGAATTTGCCGCGATATGAAGATCGCTGTAGACTTCTGGGAATCAAAACACTTGAGCAAAGAAGGAAATGTTCACAAGCTGTATTCGTTGCAAAAATATTGTTAGGAGAGACCGATTCGCCAGCCATTTTGTCTCAGCTGGGCCTATATGCTCCGGAGCGGATCCTTCGACAACGTGAGTTCCTAAGACTTGACGCCAGGAACACCGATTACGGATTACATAACCCAATTAGGTTTATGTCAAGGAGCTTCAATGAATTTTATGAGCTCTTTGACTTCAACACGTCTGCTGCAACCTTCAAAAATAGGCTTCAAGTCAGTCGACATGGACCAGAAGGTGAGTGAATGTCCATACACCCCAATAGTGGAGAATTTTTCTACCTTTGCTTTTTTTTTATTGCCTCGGACTTCACCAATGATGCAATGACGAGACGAGACGAGACGCGATCAATCAGATCTACATGGACTACACCCTTCCTAGGAATAACATTTTAATTAATGGTAAGTGAATGTTTGTATTCCGTACGTCAAATGTTTTATATTGTTTTATTTTGTAATGATGTTAAAAAGATATGGAGTTTTTACGCCATATTGAGTTAGCTACATGGGAAGTCGCTCAATATGGCTTTTCTCCATCAGGCTTCATTAAGACTGTACAGTCCGATGAAGTGAATACTAAATAAAGAAAGAAATAAAGAAAGAAATAAAATGAATTTCTGTCTGTCTGAACCTTATAGACTCCGAAACTACTGACGCCGATCGACGTGAAAATTTGTATGCAGAGGTTTTTGGGGCCGGGGAAGGTTCTAAAGATGGTTCGAGTCCTCTCACTCACCTTTGGAAAGGGGGCTCCCATACTAATGAAATAGAAATTTCTGCAAAACTCGAGAACTAAGCAGAGAATAAATCAATTTTAGGCGAAACGAATTCGTCGGGTTTTCGAGTAGATTCATAAAAACCAATCTATGTATGTATGTATGTTCGCTAACTACTTCTAAACCACTTAACCGATTTCAACCAAATTCGGTACACATATTCTCTATTCTTAGGGGAAGATAACAAAGGGGATGGGACGGTCTTAGGGAAAAGAGGGAGGGGTGTGTACATATTCTTTATCCTGAGTAGACGATTATAGAGGGGGCAGGAGTAGCATTAGGAAAAGAAGGCGGTGGTGGGAGGTGTTTGAATATGAAATGAAAACTTCATACAAACTTTGAAACCTCTTAATGGATTTCAACCAAGTTTGGGAGACATGTTCTCTGTACTATGGGGACGATTATAGGGAATATGAGTGTTATTTGGAAACAGGGACAAGTATTTTTCAGGAAACGAGTGGTTTAGTTCAAGTTGAATTCGTCCGTAAACAAGAACAGGGGTGAATAGTTCAGTAATGACAGCTAGGCAGAGTTTGTTTTAGTATTGAAAAATAAGTTTTATACGATCTTAAATTACATTTGACAAGAAATGGTCCTAAGAAAACCCTGCGCTCTACGAAGAAATTTTCAAATTGACCATTTTTGCGATCACAACATCAATTCCATACTCAGGTTTCGACATCAAAGGGGTTTTTCTTAAAATTCCGCCGCATAACGATAACATTTTGGAATTGACCATTTTTACGGATGATGTTTAATGGGATCACGCGGTGGCCACAATGGTCAGTGTGAGGTAAAAACGACTCTACGACACTACCCATAATTCCATTACCCATAATGCTATTACTGCAAAGGCCAATACCCCGGAAGCCACTAACCCCGAGTGCCGTTACCATTAGTCATTATACCAAGTTCATACTTCATGTCAATGAAAAAAATGTTACTCAAAAAAAGTTTATTCAAAATTCATATGAATGAACAATAGTTTTCCCTTCCTTCCCCCTTGTTTCAATGCAGAATAGAACAAAGTATTCTTACTCCGCAAAATCCCGTTCCACTACGTATGGTACCCTTCATGAGTCGTGAAGGGTAGGGGTAGAATATGCAATACGTTTTCATGTACAATGCAGGGATTCAGATGCATTTGCGGTCCACGTCAGCATGGCTACAAGGGCAACAAGGTTGAAGTTGTTCCTTGGTCGCTGTAGTGAAACCAACGGATTCTGGATGAAACGTGGTTAAAGTCTCAGTATCGACGGTTGGATGAGTGGGTGAGTAAGAGTGAGTGAGTAAGCGTTGTCGCTCATCAAAAGAGTGAGCAAGAGTGAGTGAATGAGTAATAGGGAATGAATGAGTGGGTAAAAGTGAGTGAGCGAATGAGTAAAGGTGAGTGAGTGAGTGAGTAAGCAAGAGTGAATGAGTAAGAGTGAGTGCATGAGTAAAATCGAGTTAGTAAGAGTGAGTGCATGAGTAAAATCGAGTGAGTAAGAGTGAGTGCATGAGTATAATCAAGTGAGCAAGAGTTAATGAGCGAGTATAAATGGGTAAGTGGAATGAATGTGTGAGTGAGTAGGTGTAAGTCAGTGAGTAAGAGTGAGATAGTAAGTAAGAGTGATCGAGTAAGAGTCACGGTGCGAATAAGAGTCAGTGAACTACAGACACTCAAATATTTGCATAATGTCCGACAGCCAAGCAGCTTTGAATGCTCTAAAGTCGGCAACATGCACTTCAAAACAAGTTTGGGAATGCATTCAGTCCCTCCAAAAATTGTCTTGTCGGAACCAAGTCAACCTATATTGGGTTCCAGGACACTGTGGAATAGATGGTAACGAAAAAAACGAAATGCTGGCGAGACCCGGATCATCAAGTCGGTTTACAGGACCGGAACCTTTTTGCAGCTTACCAACTTCTTCTCTTCGTATGGCGCTGAAGGTATGGGAATCTATGAAAATAGAAACCAATTTTAGGAACGCAACTAATGCCAGGCAATCGAAACGCTTTATCACTCCAAATGTTTCCATGACTCGCAACATCTTAGAATTATCTAAAAGAGACCCAAGCACTTATACGGGTCTCATTACAGGTCATTGTCCGAGTCGATATCATTTGAAGCTTATAGGGAATCTTCAAAATGATCTATGTCGCTTCTGTAACACAGACAAAGAAGACTCGGAGCATCTGTTATGCCGTTGTCCGGCAATTTTTCGAACAAGACAAAAGTTCTTCACCAAGGGGCTTTTAGAACCACTTGAGCTTGGTAGAACAACGGCTGCGGTGGGCGTCTCCACTTCACACTGTCACCGCAGTGCCGTGACGAGCTCTTCGACTTCGGTGATCTCGTCCAGGTCTTTAACCCTTAGATTCATCTCCGTCGTGAGTGCCCTCACCTTGACCGTCTCGCCTAGGACTTTTTCCGCCAACTTCTTGTAGGCGGCGCCCTTTTGCGAGACGCCCCGCTTCAGCTCAAGGATCATCTCGCCCATCCGGCTACGTCTTATTCGACGTACGTCGGCGCCGAGTTCACCGAGCTTGATGTCACTCCTCATCACCTTTAAGACGTCCGAGAACTTAGCCTCGTCCGTCGTGATGTCATCGTCCCTGGAGCGATTGGCGCCTGGTCTAAACTTCTTGCTAGCCTCATTTGCCTGGGCCTTCTTTTCGGCCCTTGACGTCTTCGGTTTCCTCTTGTTCTTGACCAGGGTCCAGGAGGCGTAATCCCCCTCTATATCGCTGGTCTGGTGCGGCTGAGAGCTCTCAGCCTGCCGTAACCCCTTACCATCGTCTTTCCTGGGTGGATGGACCTTTCCAGGTCCTTCCTCCCTCGGTTTTGGAGGTACCTGGGCGGGGTTCAGCTTCCCAGCCCAACTACCCTTGTTCGGGGTAGTAACCCTCCGCATTTTGGAGCGGCCCCCAGGGAGCTCATCTCCTGGAGACTATCTACCCCGTTTTTGTGTTTGCTCCGTTGGAGCAATCACCCCCGACGTGCCCGCGAATACTTGAGCCTCAGTCTGGGTAGACTTTAGAACCATTGTCTTCGCTGGCACGCCCTCGGTCGATTCGACCTTGCCCGAGTCCGCGAATCCTTGGGCCTCAATCTGAGTAGACCTCGACTCCACGGATTTCACGGGTTTACACTTGGCCGTCCCGACCGCCGCTTGGCGTCCAATATCGATTTTCGAAGTTTCAGCAAGCTCCTCTTGAGGTCCTTACTGATATTATGCTTCGATGAGACTCAAAGTCGATGATGGCGTACAGCTGTTCCAGCGCCACCTCGAAGGCCGAAAGCCCATCGCCTTAGCGGTTCCTCGCTCAACAAGCCATGGGCCGTGCTTAACCTCTACCGGCGTAGCCGAGAAGAAGGTTAAGTGACCCACGCTGGCGCTGCGCACCGAGCTGACGATTATTGCCTCTGGCCTCCTAGGCGGAGATCTGTACAACCCACATCTTGCGAAGGGGTTGTCGCCTACACTACTACCACTAATTGAAGAATTGACTTGTTTTTCCATTTTGGTCCCACGAGTTGCTCGGGAAAAGAGGTTCACAACGCCTGAGCCCAGCATGACGCGGTAAGGGACAATTACTGTGATGGGTGCCCAGGTACCCCACAGGTTAAAGGCCTAGCTCATTATTTCACCCCCCTGGCCATGCATCCCTTCGGTATGGGTCGCTTAACGCCTTGGGATCAGGGGTTAGGGACGATAGTCCCCTTGGTCGCACCCCTCACTCTAGCTGATGTTAGATGGACAACAGTGCCCAGGCTGCATTACCAGCTAAGTACAAAACCCTTAGCTGGCGGTCGATTGTCAGCGGAAGACCCGTGGAAGCGTGAGATTGGAACTTGTGAGGACCAGATCTGTGTAGGTCGCTCGTTCCCAGACGTCAACTCACCTTTTTGCAGCCCGAGTAACAGGGAGTGCACGAGTTAAAGTGAGTGACTGAGTGAATAAGAGTGAGTGAGTGAATGGGACTGAGTGAGTGAGCGAGTAAGAGGGAGTGAGTAAGAGTGAGTGAGTAAGAGGGAGAGTGTGGTTGCGTTGACTTACAGAAGGCATCGTCTATGTTTGCCTTATATTGGGCTGACGCAATACTTTTAAAAGGCATTGTTTCCTCTGTGTGTCTTATACCGAGCAAACGCGTCCTTTTAAGGAAGGCAAAATCTCATTTGAAGAAAGAACCAGAACAAGAATCTCCTTCGTTCACCTTACACCGAGCAAACACATTCATTGTTTAAATGCATTATTTTCTCTGTGTGCCTTAAACCGGGCAAACACGTTCATTTAAAGAAGGCTCTCTTATTCTGTTGGTTAAACAGAGTGGTATCCCGACCAGTAGATGGTAACAGATTTATATCAGAGCTTGTTATTCTGTTGCAGCATTTTTTTATAACAGCGGTTGTTATAGAACATGTACCATTAGTAGTTAAAATAACAAAAAATGTAACAAAATCTCTTCTATTTTCAACAAAAATATCACTAAATATGTTATTAATTGAACAAAAATATGTCTGGATGTGTTACATTAAAAGTGATGAGAATAGCTTATTCTATAACAAATTGTGTTATTGAAAAGGTTACGATTACCAATAATGTAGGCTATTAACTTTGTCCAGCTGGTTCAACTTTGAATGTAGGTTCAAGTTATACTGAAGCTGTGGTACCTTCGGTTTTTTTTTCCAAATTCCCATCTAGCAAAAATGTAGCCAATTTTTTTCGGCGAAAATAAACATAACACATTATGTTATAATCATGTTATGACGATCATGAAATTTAATTTCCTCCATATTTGGCAGAGAAAAAGTCAGTACAATATATTGAATCGACTTTCTGAAGATCGAAGAGTAGAAAAAGTTTTGAAGCTTTTAGACCGCTTTGGAACAAAACTTTGTTGATCCTGTGAAATATAGTACAGGCAATTGGCAAACGACAAACTTGTAAAGCAATTTTTTGAGAATAGTTGAAGGAATATCATCCGGGCCCGAACTGGTAGATGATTTCAGCAACGAGCAACATTCATCAACGTATTCTGCTGTGACAAAATAATGTTGACCGACTGCACTAGTTGTTCAGTAATGGACTGAACCGAAAAAAAATCATTGCAGAAACATTATTTTATGGGCACAGGACTGAAAATTTCGATGGACGATTAGATAGTACAATATTAATCAATCCTTGTGAGCTTTTATTGATTTATGGTTACATATTTTTACAGAAGGGGTCTCCAGTAGCTTTGCGACCGAAGGCGTATGATAGCAAATCCGGAGATAACAAGTTTGATTCTCGATCCGAGCTAGGATGTTTTCGGGTGGGAAACATTCTCAACTCCCTGGGCGTAGTATATCCATTGTACTTGCCACACAAGATACATACTCATGCAATGGCGGGCATAGAAAAGCTTTCAAAAAATAACTGAGAAAATGCTGTTAAAATACTAATTGAAAAGCAAGACAAGTTCCAATTGAAATGTAGAGCCATTGAAGAAGATATGTTTACAGAACATTAGTGCAAAACATGTTAAAAGGGCATTTGAGTCATGCGCACATTATAGAAAGTATTGATTTAATTTCCAACGATATTTTTTCCATTAGTATATAATAATATAGATTCCATTCAGTGGCCCTTAGCCTCATGCCAAGCAAGCTTTATCCCTACATCCCCGTATTGCCGGTTGATTGGATAACCAACTCTGTAATGGAGTAGCAACGCAGCTCCGTAGCACAGAGGCATCGAAGCAACCATTGCTCGGATGTTAATTAATGTTTAATTAGCCCTGATAAAATTACTTACTATCAAACCACAGCTGAAGACAGACATGTTTTCATTACACCGGTACGACTAACTTCCATTGGGATGTCAATAGGTTATTTGCCCAGCATTCGAATCAAGACTGGTGAAGTTTGAAAATATTTGCTACTGAAGGATTGAACAAGCTGCTGAAAAATGGAGAAGCCGATTGCGAAGCTAAACGGTACTAATAACGGCAACTGGAGTTTCCGTATGAAGCTGCTTCTGGGCAAGGAAGGATCTTGGACCGCCGTGAAGGATAAAAAGCCTGAACCGGGAATAACTCTGCCTGGAAGACAAAGGATCAATAAGCGCTGGTGACCATATTGGACTGCCCGTGGAAGACAATCAGTTGGTACACATCAGGAAGGCTAATCTGCTGCAAAAGCCATGGAAACCCACATTTCGGCCCTGACGGATTTTTTCGAGAAGCTGAACGATCTGTAGCCCAACAACGTGCTCGATGACCAGTGGATGGTAGCCATTCTGCTGAGCAGCCTACCGGAGGAATACGAGACCCTCGTTGCCGCTCTGGAGGCCAGGGCGGAGAAAGATCTGACGCTGAACCTGGTGAAAGGAAAGCTGATCGATGAGTGGCAGAAACGGATGGTCCGGTTCAAGATGGACGACGAATTGGAGACCGCATTGCAAGTAGGATCGAAGGCGGATTCCGACAGGTTCTTCTTTTGCAAAAACCCCGACCATTAGAAGATCAATTGCGAAAAATGTAAGGCCTGGAAAGCGTAAAAGAAAAAACTATCCAAAGTAACCAAGCAACAGAAAGTCAACAGTGTGGTGAGAAATATTGACGAGCTGGGGAACTGGGCGTTATGTACCGGACATGCGCTACAGCGTGAAGATCAATGAATCTTCGATTCCGGAGCAACGTACCAGATCTCTAGTCGACGCGAGTTTTTTGACCACCTGGCCGAGACGGTTCTGGAAGCGGTTTGGGTTGCCAACGGCATAAAGACGCATTCAAAAGGCCACGGAACTGGTAAGATGCTAGTGCTGGATAGGAGATTACGTTGGATACGGTGCTGTATGTTCCTGAAATTAAGTCCAACCTTCTTTTGGTCAAGCGGTTGGTGAAGAAAGATTTCACAGTTCTGTTTGACAGAAGTGGCGCTCAATTTAGGAGAAATGGAAGTTAAAGGAAATTTGTTCGTACAAGGAGTCTGCATATTTGGCAACAAGAAATTTCCAACCCGGGAATTTCCTATACCGGACCGGGAATCGAACCCATCCACCCTCAACATGGTTTTGCTTTGTAGCCGCGCGTCCTTCCACACGCTAAGGAGGGCTTCTCAATTTTGCACTCATCCTAAATGTTAACCGGATTTTAAATACCATGTTATTTATCTAAAAACTATTTAGAATTTTAAAAAACTAGTGGCAAGAATTTTGATGACAAAGTTAAGTCCCACAAATCAAAACACGTGCGAAAAAATAACGTGTTGAAACAGAATTCTGTGCATTTATAGTTTATATAAATTTATGAGCTTAGCAAAATTTGTATTCCTAATAAGATTAAATTGTATCATCATTGGATTCGAATCAAGCTAACCTCGTACTAGGCATATTCATCTAGTGATAATCTACTCATAAGAAACGCTACACAACTATGTAGCCTCCATAACATAGAAACGAAAGTTGTTTTTCGACTGAAATGTAAAACCTTAAAATGGAAATCCTGCTCTGATTGCAATGCACCGTCAATTTAACTCACAAAACGTCCTTCATAAAAAACAACTACTTGCAACGATGCAATCTGCTGGTATGCCAGCTCCTTTTTCTCTAATTAATGCACATATGTACTCGTGTACTACTCCATTCTTTACTTTAGAGAGCAATTAAAATTTCCTTTACAATCTAACTACTGCCATCAACATCATACTCAGTCACCTAAGGGGTGTAATCTGGACCACCGAGGGCCCCCGGATCGGAACGGAATGGATGGGGTAACGTCACGCTACTTCCACCACCACTGGCTATTGCTTCATTCCATCCGGAGAAATCCAGTTCACCTAATAACAATGGTGTGCCTAATTATTTCAGGGCAAAAAAAGCGAAAGCAGCGAACCTCTCTGTAACCGTAGCGGTGAAACATTGGCGGTGTCAAAATGACAAATGCAGAATCCTCCTCGCTATCGAACATCGGGTCGGATTTTCCGGGTGGACACTTCCAGCTTTTCGGGAAAACTTCAAACGACTGCAGGTCGAAACCTCACGCACTTTGCACACAATTCTGGAAAATTATTTATGCGGCAGTATGGGAGCTTCAGGGCACTGGTTTTGTGTTTTTTTTATTCCACCACGGTGTGTCGCACTTTTCACATGTTCTGCACGAGTGAGATCTCTAACCGCGCGCGGATCCCATCCACTTGGTCACACTGCGAACGGAGCAGGCGACGCGTACCGTCCGACGTTTGGAACGCGAATGAAAGCCAACCGCCACCAACAAAGTGCGGTCAGGTTGTAGTGCAGCGCTATGTCCACGTGGTGGAGTGAGTTTCCGGCGGTTGCCGTCGCGCGCCAACTCCGCCACTGCTGTCGCACTGTGGGCCACAATAGGAATTTTATCAAAAACGTTTTAAAATGGCTATCTTAAATAATGCTTTCCATAGCGTTTTTACGGTTACCAATTCGTTTCACTGTGGAATTTATACATATTTGTACGTCAAAGCAGATCGATTACTGTCATAGTAGCAAGAAAAAAACATCATTCAAATCTGGTTAAGAAGACCGTTGCCACAATGTTTCGCCGTGCGTCCCACAGTGAGTGTTGTGGTGAGGCGGCGAAGGGCTGTTTGGTTGGACAAGGACTTTTCTTTTGCCAGCGCAGACTGGAGACCGGATGCGTGACGATCGCAGCAGCTACAGGAACAGGAGGTTGTACGAGAGAGGAACAACTTTGTGGAAATATTGTTTGTAGCAAAGTGTCGAAAACGACGACTAACTTTCATGCAATAGGGCTTTACTTTTCGTGATTTTTTCTTCTAGTTGTGGTAGGTTTGTGACACATCAATTGAAGCAATATTGCTTATAATGAGGGAGATATTAATTATTGTTGCCCATAACAACGTGGACATATTCGATTCCACGAAACGATGGGACGAAAGCGAAGAATGTTACGAAACAATTTGCGTTTGCCGTCCCGGACGTGATTAGGATTGTTTCGATCTGCTTGTCGCCTTCGTCATCACCCTAGGCAAGGTCAAGGATGTTTTATAAATGTGAATTTTGACTCCATAACGCCGGCATGTAATTAATCGTGTAAATATTATAATGCACTTTTTATGGTGATTCGCAAAAGGATGGCGAGTGGACCATATTAGATGGAACGTGTTAGCTGAGTTACATAAATATGTAGTTTGTTATCGTGGAAAAAAATCGCCCTAACTAATTTTCAGAAGTTTTCAACTTTTCACATGCCAAACAAATATTTTTCGATTTATAATCAGTATACATACTATTGACAGTGCAGACCAGTGCAGTGAGTGTTTCCAGAAATGGGTGTCTGTCTGTTGATATACCGAATCTAATCTTTTGGGCTTCGACCTACAAGACGGACCTGGGGCAAACGGCTCACTTAATTACTGCTACGAAATTGTAATCGAAGTTTTTCACGAAGTTTTAGCATTTAGCATTTAGCAGTTCGCACAAATTCGTAGGTGGTACAACCCAAGACTATTGTATGAGAGTACAATCACTTTCATCCGTTACCACATATATTGATTTGGGACTAATCACTAACTTTTAGATGGAAGCAATGTACTCTCCAATAGTCCAGATCTGTCCTGGCCACGTCCTTGCGAATTCTGAGGAAGGGGAAGGATGGCTTGGTGAACACCTACTTAGGAAAGATGCAGAGAACTCTACGACCTCTCATAGGTGCCACGGGAGGTTTTGGGATTGTGTGGAAGGTTATAACAGTAGGAATCGTTTTGGCATAACGTGAAACACAGAAAGAACTAAGATAGAAATACAAAGTAGGAAAGAGACGAGCCTGGAATTGAACCCACGAGCTCCTGCTTATGAGGCAGAAGCGGTAGCCACTAGACCACCGAGCTCGTCCGTGTAAATTAGGAAGAAATTCAACAAAAAAAAATGAAACAATTACAAGTGGAAAAATCTTCCCAAATTAAAAAAAAAACATGTTTTTTTTTGAATTTCCATAAAAATTAACATGCTAAAAACAGAGTTAAAATGAACGAATCACGATATCCTATCCCATCGCTGGATATAGAAAATTGGCCAGATCGGACCATGGGCTCAGAAGTCATTGCCAAAATATCATTTCTTATGCGCCAAATACGCTAAAAAACACTCACTCACATTTTTTCATATTTTTTGGCACGAGATAGGAATTAACAGCGCTAGGCCTAGGAGAAAGAATTTCTCGATGGTACTCGAAAGAATTCCCCGTGGTTGATCGGTATGATATTCTGTAAACAATAGTACGAGTTTCTCATAGAAATTAAAAACAATTTACTATTACTAGACTCTCGGAAACCATTTTCACTCGCGTTTTCGAAGCCACCCCACGCGACAAGGAAGCAACACACAACTGTAATTTATATTATTTCACGGTCGCTGTGACGCAGCAATGCTGAAATAAGAAAAATTACCGTTCGTCACCAACATTTCAAAAGGGCGAAACTGCTTTTGTAAACAAGAGCTTCTCTCGACGCGGGGGAGCTAATTTGTGGCCACACAAGCAATCCAGCCCCATGTAACAAATAAAGGATTCGCTGCTTCCATCAGTGGTGCTGGATTGCGTGGGTGGGCCCAAATTAACCCACCAGCGACGTGAGAAGTTCTTGTTAACAAAAGCAGTTTCACCCTTTTGAAATGTTGGTGCCGAGTTGTGCTTTGCTTTCGTGTTGAATGGGGTGCCTTAAAAACATAAGTGAAATTAGTTTTGGATTCCGGGAGGCTTGTCCTTAAACCAAAAGACTGTATGGTGAAACATTTTGAAATTCTTTGAAGCAAAAAAATATTGTTTTCCATTCTTGATACATATACGAAGAAGGTCATTTGGCTAAAAGTCATTTGGCCATATGCTACTAGGTCGAACAAATCATTTGGCCGAAACCCATCTGGCTGAAAGTCATTTGGATGAACAGGAACAATATTTCTCACTTTTTACTGCGAAAAGTGAGCAATGAGAAATTAGAAATTATGCTTGAGAAGAGAAGCGTCTCCCTTCTCATTGCGCTTTTCTCGTTTTTCACAGTTAGAAGTGACCCGTCTCATTTCTCACTTTTCACTCCTCATTTCTCACTTCTTATTTCTTACTCATCGTCTCATTCTTAACGTCACACTACTCATTTCTCACTTCTCATTGTGAAAAGTGAGGAGCGCGAAGTGAGTAGTGAGACGTCTCACTTTGTACTACTCACTTTCCATGGTAAGAAGTGAGAAATAATTGGTGAGGAGTGAAACGTCTCACTTCTCACATCACACTACTATTTTTTTCGCAGTGAGAAGTGAGAAATAAGGAGAAGGAAGTGAGACATCTCACTTTGCCAAAAAAGAGTAGTGCGATGTGAGAAGTGAATCGTCTCACTTCTCATTTTTTTCTCACTCACCGTGAAAAGTGAAAAGTGAGACGTCATACTACTAACTTCGCACTAATCTCTCTCCACAGTGAGAAGTAAGAAATGCGCAGCGTGAAGTGAGACGTCTCACTTCTCGCAGCGAAAAGTAATAAGTGCGAAATGAGTAGTGAGACGTCGCACTACTTACTTCAAATTTCTCACTTTTTACAGTGAGAAGTGAGAAATAATTAGTGTGAAGTGAGAAGTGAGTCGTTTCACATTTCACTTCTCACTACTCGCTTTTTACAGTGGGAAGTGAGAAGTGAGAAATGAGGAGAGATACGTGAGAAGTGAGACATGTCACTTCTCACGTTGAAAAGTGAGAAAAGCGAGTTTGGAGAAGCACGCCTCTATTTTCACGCATCATTTTAAACTTCTCATTTCTCAATTTTCGCAGTGAGAAGTGAGAATTGATAGTTGAGAAGGGAGACGACATACTTGGCCCAATGACATATTCTGCCAAATGATCTTTTCGACCTAATGACCGTTCGGCCAGGTGACTTTTTCGGTCAAATGGCCTATTCGGTCTAATAATCTATTCGACCAAATGATCTATTTCGATAGTACCTTTCATGAAAATCAGTGAAACTTTTCGTGGAAATCCGAGTTTTGCCCAGCGATAAGCGAATCGATCGTTTTCATAAATTTATTCCAAGATAAGTTACTATATTCTCTTGGTGTGTCGCTACCACAATCAATTGTACCGAAAATTTCCAACAAATGCTTGCAATAAGCAATCCTACACATCTTCAGAAAACGGGCAAGGGTCACTTGACCGGAAGTCATTCAGCTGAAAGCCATTTAGCCGCATGCCACTTGGTAGAATAACGAGTTACACCAAAAGCCGATTTTCAGGACTGAGAAACGGCATTTTCGGCCAAATGACCTATTCAGCCAAAATGATTTTTTCAGGCAAATGACCCTCTCGGCCAAATGACAATTTCAGTCAAATGACATTTCCGGTCTCATGTCCCGTTCGGCAAGATACTATATTCGTTTAAATGTTTTTTCTTGCCATTCGTCCAAATGGCCTCTTCGACCAAATGGCATTTTCGGTCAAAAGACCTATTCGGTTAATGATCAAATGACTAGTTCGACCAACCCAGGTTCGCGATGAAACGTGTTTTCTATCGGACGAGGATTCGGGTGCTTAGTTCTGTTTTGTGCAGTCGGAAAGTAAAGTGTGTGTATGAACGTCCTTTCAATCGGGTACAGAACGATCGCGTGATCATCGAAACGCTTAGTAATGCGTTGTGCGGGTGTGTAAATTACTTTGACATAATTTAGTACAACATAATTATTTAGTCGCTTATCAAGGAAATTACCTATAGAGTACCTTTCCAGTGATTCCACGTCGAGCAGCCGTGAGAGACGGTCGTTTTCTCCACGGACAGTCGGTTTTCCTCGGGTTTTCCTGGACAGTCAGGTTTTTGCCGTAGGTTTTTTTTTTCAGTAAAAGTGCAGTAGATTACGTCAATTACGCAAGGAAGGTTTTGCGTTATAAATCGGCGTCCATCCGCAAGTGAATAATTCATAGACCCACACCGTCAGTACCACGTGGTGAGCAAAGCCAACAAAAAACATCATCTCCGATCGAGCGTTTCAACCGCCGGCGTCCCGCCACCCCGCAGCGTCCAACAGTCCAGCTGCAGTGCTGAGCGAGTAATCGTCCGTCCAGTCAAGTGTGAGCCGCAACAACTGGTGTTGGCGACATCGTAGTATTAGAGATAAGTATGGGAAGTTTCTTCTGTCGTTTTCCCCTTCCCACAATCTTTTCGATTAGTTTTTTTTATTCTCTCGTCTTTCCCCTGTATTTCAAACCATTATTTTTGTGTTAGTTGTATTTTTTTATCTCCCCCGGTAATAAGAGTTAATTTTAAATAGTGTGTGCCTCGCTCCCGCCGGTCACTTCGTGTCCGCAATGAGCGAAGGCGAGAATGGCGGGGGTATATTGTACTCCCAGTCTGATGATACAATGTTGCATTCCGGTCTCCCGGAAAATAAGAGAGTAGACACTAGCAACGCTGTTTCCCCTACGATTCCCCGCCACAAGGCCTACCCTCCCAACTCTAGTGGGCCAGACGTTGTTTTTTTCCGATCCAAAGGCAAACGATTGAATATCAGTCAGATCAGTAAAGATCTGGAAAAGCGATTCTCGTCTGTCACAACCATTGACATGGTTGGGCCTAGTAAGCTGCGCGTCACTTGTTCTGACCGCAAATAGGCCAACGAGATTGTCACCTTTGAGCTCTTCACTCTAGAATATAAGGTTTATCTTCCATCAGCAGTGTGTGAGATCGGGGGAGTGATCACAGAGGGGAGTATGACTTGCGGTGATTTGAAACAGGGTTGCGGCCGTTTCAAAAATGCTTCTCTGCCTCCTGTTAAGATACTGGACTGCAAACAAATGTATTCAGTGTCGCAGGAGGGGGAGAATCGAGTTTATTCGCCTTCAGACTCCTTCTGTGTGACCTTCTCCGGGTCCGCACTGCCTGATTATGTGGTGATTGGAAAACTTCGTCTACCTGTTCGGCTGTATGTACCGAAGGTGATGAATTGTGTTAATTGCAAGCAGCTGGGCCACACCGCTCAGTACTGCTGCAATAAACCTCGCTGTGCATCGTGCGGAGAGAAGCATGTGGATGGCGCGTGCTAGACGGCGCCGAAATGTGTTTATTGCAACGAAGGCCCTCCGCATGCTCTCGAAGCTTGCCCAACGTACATACAGCAGCGAATTCACCAGAAACGGTCTCTTCAGCAGCGGTCTCGACGAAGCTACGCCGAGATGCTGAGGAAGGCCGCTTCACCGGTTGTTTCTGACACCATCTACTCGTCTCTTCCTTTGGACGATCAAGGCAGCTCTGACTCTGAAGTTGGAAATGGGGTTCCCTTTGTTTTCAAAGGCTCAACGAGGAAAAGAGTAAAACAGAGCCAGCGACCCTCGAAAAAGCCTAGAAAACAGCCTCAAAGTGAGTCCCATTCCAACATGGTCAAATCGCAAGCGGCCGGAAATGCTCAGAAACGTTCAACTTTTGTGGTTTCACATCAGGATGAACGAGAGTTTCCTCCACTTCCGGGAACATCAAAAATCCCTGATGTCCCAAGTTTTTCAGATTTTCCTCCAGAAATAGAGCATAGAGAGCGAACGAGACAACATCCGAGCGCTCAAATGTTCACGCTTTCTGGCATCGTGGAACTCATCCTCAACTTCTTTGATGCTTCCGACCCCGTGAAGAACATGGTCAAAGCCGTTCTTCCTATTCTGACTCCTCTCCTGAAGCAGCTGGGTTCAAAAATGCCCCTCTTCGAGTCATTCGTATCTTTCGATGGCTAACTTAGTCAATAAGGGTAACATGATTTCGATTCTACAGTGGAACTGTCGAAGTATTCTTCCCAAATTAGATATTTTCAAATTTTTAGTTAACAAATTACAATGCGACGTTTTCGCTTTGTGTGAAACATGGCTAACACCAGATGTGAACCTTCATTTTCCGGATTTCAACATAATTCGTCGCGATCGGGCAAATCGTTATGGAGGGGTACTGTTAGGGATCAAAAAACAACACTCCTTCTATAGAGTCGATCTTGCTCCGATGTCAGGCACCGAAGCTGTCGCATGTCAGGTGATTATTCGAGGAAAAAACCTCAGTATCGCCTCGATATATCTTCCTCCAAACACTGCGATATCTCACAGAGATCTCTCGCACATCTGCTCGGTTATGCCCGAGCCACGGTTGCTCCTGGGAGATTTTAACTCCCACGGAACAGGCTGGGGGGAACTGTACGACGACAACCGTTCATCAATGATATACGACCTCTGCGACGACTTTAATATGTCAATTTTGAATACAGGAAAAGTTACACGAGTGGCTCCTCCAGCAAGAGATAGCCGTCTAGATCTTTCCATTTGTTCGAGCTCATTATCGTTGGACTGTACTTGGAAGGTGGTCCAAGATCCCCATGGTAGTGATCATTTGCCGATCGAAGTCTCGATTTCCAATGGACGTAATCCATCTGTTTCTATCGACCTCTCATATGACCTCACAAAGCACATCGATTGGGGAAAATATGCGGAGGCCATCATTAATGGCGTACAGTCGATAGATTCGCTTCCCCCGCGACAAGAGTACGAGTTTCTATCACAGTTGATCCTTGACAGCGCTCTTCAGGCACAACGCCGGCCGGTGCCAGGAGCTTCGGTTCGTAGGAAACTACACAGTCCGTTGTGGGATGTCGAGTGTACACAACTTTATCGCGAGAAATCTGGCGCGTTTAAAGAATTTCGGAAACACGGTTCGATCGTACTTCACAAACGATATATCGCGCTCGAGATCCAGTTCAAGAAGCTGGTCAAAGTGAAGAAACGTGGATATTGGCGCACTTTTGTTGAAGGTTTATCGCGCGAGACTTCAATGAAAACTCTGTGGACCGTCGGGAGAGGAATGCGCAACGCGTCGTCCGTAAACGAAGATCGTGAATGCTCGTCGCGGTGGATACTCGACTTCGCAAAGAAAGTTTGTCCGGATTCGGTGAAGAAAGGGTCACGTGATTCTTTTGCTAACAGGGATGATATGGATCGCCCGTTTTCGATGATTGAATTCTCGCTTGCTCTCCTTTCATGTAACAATTCCGCTCCTGGGATGGATATAATCAAGTTCAATTTACTCAAAAACCTCCCAGACGTCGCGAAGAGGCGCTTATTGAGCTTATTCAATCAGTTACTGGAGTACAACATTGTTCCGGATGATTGGAGGCAAGTGAGGGTAATAGCCATCCAGAAGCCCGGAAAACCCGCGTCGGATAGTAACTCGTATAGCCCCAGCTGTCCTGTCTTCGGAAGCTGTTGGAGAAGATGATTCTCTTCCGGCTAGTCAAATGGGTTGAATCGAATGGTTTGTTGTCAGATACACAATTTGGTTTCCGCAGGGGCAAGGGAACGAACGACTGTCTGGCGCTGCTTTCTTCAGAAATTCAGATTACTTTCGCTAAAAAAGAGCAAATGCGCTCAGTGTTTTTGGACATTAAGGGGGCTTTTGATTCAGTTTGCGTCGATGTCCACTCGTGTGGACTTTCAACACTTTTGAACAACTATTTGCACAATTTGTTGTCAGAGAAGCGTATGAGTTTTTCTTATCGTGACTTGACAACTTCACGAATTAGTTACATGGGTCTCCCCCAGGGCTCATGTTTGAGCTCCCTTCTTTACAATTTTTATGTCAGAGATATTGACGAATGTCTCATGGAAAATTGCACGTTAAGACAGCTTGCGGATGACTGTGTTGTATCCGTTTCGGGGCCAACCGCAGTTGATCTGCAAGGACCATTGCAAGATACTCTGGACAATTTGTCTACTTGGGCTACGAAGCTGGGTATCGAATTCTCTCCGGAGAAAACTGAGATGGTTGTTTTTTCAAAAAAACATAAGCCGGCAAAGTTCCCGCTCCAACTGATGGGAAAGACAATCACTCATAGCATGTCTTCAAAATACCTCGGGGTCTTGTTTGACTCGAAATGTACCTTCGGGAAGCACATTGTGTATCTGACACAAAAATGCCAGAATTGGATCAACTTCATGCGATCGATAACCGGAACATGGTGGGGAGCGCATCCCGAAGATCAACCATTTTGTCGGTCCTCGAATATGGTAGTTTCTGCTTCCAGTCCGCGGCTAAAACACACATGTTGAAGCTTCAACGGATTCAGTACCGCTATCTCCGTATCGCGTTAGGATGTATGAATTCGACTCATACAATGAGCTTGGAAGTACTCGCGGGAGTACTGCCTCTGACAGATCGTTTCGCGGAATTATCGCTCCGGTTCCTCATCTGCTGTGAGGTTCTCAATCCATTGGTCATTAACAACTTCGAGAAGCTGCTCGAACAAAACCCTCAATCTCGATTCATAAATATTTACCACTGGTACATAACGCTGGAGGTAAGCCCATCTTCGGTAGATACCAATCGTGCTAACTCCTTAGACTCCTTCAGTTCCTCTGTAATTTTTGATCTGTCCATGAAACAGGAGGTTCATGGAATAACAAACTTCCTTCGTCCGGAGGTCATACCTCCATTATTTGCAAGCAAATACGGGCACGCCAGCGAGGAGAGAAGCTTTTTCACAGACGGGTCAAAAATGGATGACTCCACTGGTTTCGGTGTTTTTAACGTTTTTCATAGCGCCTACTTTAAGCTCAAAGAGCCTAGCTCCGTGTATACTGCTGAGCTAGCAGCTATACACTATTCTCTCGAGCAGATCGCATCCCTACCTCCTGACCACTTTTTCATCTTCACCGACAGTCTAAGTTCCTTGGAGGCTGTTCGGTCAGTGAAAGCGGTTAAGCACTCAGCGTATCTCATGAATGGGATACGGAAAGCTTTGAGTGCTTTATCACAACGGTCTTACACAATCACCATGGCTTGGGTCCCTTCTCATTGCTCGATCCCGGGAAATGAGAAAGCGGACTCTCTGGCTAAGATGGGTGCTATGGAAGGTGATATTTACGATCGGCAAATCACCTTCGATGAATTTTCTCATTAGTTCGTCAGGAAACCTTGATCAAATGGCAACAAAAGTGGACAAATGGGGAGATGGGTAGATGGCTGTATTCAATTCGCCAACAGGTGTCGAAACGGCCATGGTTCAAAAAATTGAAATTGGGACGAGACTTCATTCGAACCATGTGTCGTCTAATGTCCAATCACTACTCTTTAAATGCACATCTTTTTCGAGTAGGGCTCTCAGAATGCAATCTCTGTGTTTGCGGCGCAGATTATCAGGATATTGACCATGTCGTGTGGGCGTGTGAGGAGCATCGTGGCCCCAGATCCGCGCTAACTGAACATCTTCGGGTCCGAGGAAAGCAGCCAAAGCCTATTAGGGAAGTGTTGGCGGGTCTTGATCTCGAATACATGTCCTTTGTCCACCAGTTTTTGAAAGTTGCTGATGTTAGATTATAAACGTTGTCCATCCATCCCTTTGCTGTCGTAATTCCTTAAGAATGTCTTCCTCTTGTTGTACATCTCAATATCTGTCGTTAATCCCTCCCGTATGTCTTCCTTTCATCGTTGTCTCCAAAAAAAGTTTGTCTCGTTACAGATTTGAAACATTGCCAAGGATTTCAACTGTGTAAACATCAGCATTGTAATTAATTAAGCACCCTAAATTCCCTTCCTTTCCTATTGTAAAATTGTATTCCCTAACCTCGACCAAACCGCGAGTCTTTCGGTTCCCCAAAACTAACATTATTGTATAAGAATCATGAAAAACTGAACTCTAAAACATGATTTCGGCTTTGAGCTTTGAGTCAACACAAAATCGTATATGATGCAACATAAGATGATAAAGTGGAAGCTATATACGTACATATTGTAAGGGAAAGTACCTATATCGCCTCCACATTAGCATCTTATGTAACATCATATACGATCTTGTGTTGACTGGGTTATCATCTAATCACTCTCTTTTACGGCATTTATTAGGAAGCGTAAAAAGAAAATGACGTAAAAGGAATATGACTTTTTTTTTTTGCAAAAAAAAGTTTGTATTCACGATGTTCATGTGTTGTATTTGCAGTACTCGACCTCTATTATCGACTGGTTACTGGCGTTTGTTGTTTGATTTGGAAAATTCCGAGATTATTTGGTCACAAAGTAGGGAGGGGATCATCGCTTTAACGACGTTAAAGTCATCCCATGAGTGTTTTCAGGCAAGAATGGGCCTCCCAGGTGACATATTAGGTAGGGATTTTGAAAACTATTCAGCAGCATATAAGCATCCCCAGCAGCACAAGTCAGACAATATTGGATGCAGCAATTCGAATGTGACTTGATCACATAGGGATAGAAGCATAAATGGAGCTGCATTGTACATTTGTGCGATGATTCATCTTATGACTAAACTTTTTACGCAAGTTTCATCTCATCTGTTTTATTATTAAGGAATTTTTAGCATTTAATGGCATGAATGGAAAGTAACTTAATTTTTTTTAAATCTTCCGTTTATTTTGGAGGCTCAATTACCGTGAAGCATTACGCAGCCGAAATCAAGTTTAATAATTCAATTCTCAATTCTTATACATAGTGTTAGTTTTGGGGAACCGAAAGACTCGCGGTTTGGTCGAGGTTAGGGAATTCAATAATACAGTAGGAAAGGAAGGGCATTTAGGGTGCTTAGGTAATTACGATGCTGATGTTCACATAGTTGATATTCTTGACGATGTTCCACATCAGTAACGGGACAAACAAACATTTTCTTAGGAGACAACAATAAGAGGGAGACATATGAAAGGGGTTAACGACAGACATTGAAATTGACAACAAGAAGAAGACATTCGATATGGGGTACGACAGGCAAAGGGATGGGCAGACTAAGATCACAATCTTACATCAGCAAACTTCACAAATTGGTGGACGAGGGACATGTATTCGAGATCAAGGCCTACCAACACTTCTCTAATAGACTTTGGTTGTTTTCCTCGGACTCGGAGATGTTCAGTTAGCGCAGATCTAGGGCCGTGATTCTCCTCACACGCCCACATGATCAATGTCCTGATAATCCTCGCCGCAAACACAGAGATTTCTTTCCTAGAGCCCCACTCTGAAAAGTAGTGCGTTTAAATTGTAGTGATTGGACATTAGACATTAGGGACCCAAGCCATGGTGATTGTAAATGACCGTTTTGATAAAGCACTCAGAGCTTTCCGTATCCCGGTTAGAAGATACGCTGAGTGCTTATCGAAGCTCCTGGCACCGCCCAGCGTTGTGCCTGAAGAGCGCTGTTAAGGATCAACTGAGGTAGAAACTCGTACTCTTGTCGCGGGGGAAGTGCATCAATCGACTGTACGCAATCAATGATGGCCTCCGCATATTTTCCTCAATCGATGTGCTTCTTAAGGTCATATGAGAGGTCGATAGACACAGATTGACAGAGACTTCGATCGTTAAATGATCGCTACCATCGGGATCTTGGACCACCTTCCAAGTAAATACAGTCCAACGATAATGAGCTCGAACAAATGGAAAGATCTAGACGGCTATCTCTTGCTGGAGGAGCCACTCGTGTAACTTTTCCTGTATTCAAAATTGACATATTAAAGTCGTCGCAGAGGTCGTATATCATTGTGGAACGGTTGTCGTCGTACAGTTCCCCCAGCCTGTTCCGTGGAAGTTAAAATCTCCCAGGAGCAACCGTGGCTCGGGCATAACCGAGCAGATGTGCGAGAGATCTCTACGAGATATCGCGGTGTTTGGAGGAAGATATATCGAGGCGATACTGAGGTCTTTTCCTCGAATAGTCACCTGACATGCGACAGCTTCGGTGCTTGACATCGGAGCATAATCCACCCTATAGGAGTGTTGTTTTTGATCCCTAAAAGCACCCCTCCATATGGATTTGCCCGATCGCGGCGAATGATGTTAAAATCGGGAAAATGAAGGTTTACATCTGGTGTTAGCCATGTTTCACATAAAGCGAAAACATCGCATTGTAATTTGTTAACTAAAAATTTAAAAACGTCTAATTTTGGAAGAATACTTCGACAGTGTAGATTCGAAACAGAACCGAGTGTGCCATGCTTGGAAACAGAAGTGTCGTTTTTTCGGTCCGTCATTTTTGCTCAGCTCTTATGCTAATTTTATATAATGTTGATGTGTCTTTTCGTGTAGTGTATTAGTGTTTCAATACATAGCAAACAAAATTGTTAGAAGGCGATCATTCGCGTAGAAAATCCGTTATCCCAAAAGTACTGGTTGTCTAGAAGTCCCGAATGTCTCTTGGAGTAGTGAATCTGAAATGTCGCAGGATGTTTGCAAGGTTTGATTCGTGCCTAAACTCTTAATGCGAAACTTGATACGCCCAAACTTGACATGCCACCAAGACATTCGTTGCTCCGCATGTGACCAGATGATGGAGCATTGTACAGCTTTAAAATTCTAAGCCCACTGTCCATTGATATCGGAGTCAGTTTATGAAAAGTTTACGTGATGTCGAAATTGCGCTTGAAATATCGTTCGCTGAATCAGGGTACCATGACAGACCATGCACTATGCATGTACGGATTTTGAATGGTCCTACTTGTTCACCAAGCACCGGACGGACCTCAAACGGCAAGGAAATTTGGTGAGCTCATTCCATTTTCTCTCTTTTTGACTTATTATTCTTAACTATATAACCATATATTCCATTGGGATTTGTATGTATGTTGTATGCGTTTTTCATATTTGTGTATACATTTTCACATAATTTAATCTAATCTTTACATGTTGTTTAAAATAAAGTTGTACAATTATCTCGCTAAGCCCAATCTATTATGCGCTCAATCCGGTAAATGTCAGCCTTGAATATTACTTTCTTTCACTCAGTTTGTACATTAGTACGCATGTTCGCGGTGATGTGACGTTCATAATGCACTACGTGTCTAGTTACATGTTTGAATCTCGCTCATTACAAAAACATATACAGATATCAATATTTCCCTAACAATTTCAATTAGAAACAAAAAGGGGGAAGGGATTTAAATATTTAACATTCTTTCTCGTTTCAGAGAGCGATCAATGGCGCTTAAACCTAGGCTTATTAGCCAGGGCAAGTTTAATAGCTTCGCCCCATCCCAGCAAAATCATCAATGGAGTGACATAAATTTCTTAGCATGGTCATTCCCAACGTGTATTCAATCTTATCATATCATTTGCTTATGATGATACTCCTAAACTATATTCCCTTCCAACCATCCAACTCCTTGACATCTATGAGGGCGTCGGTGAGTCGCTGGCCTCTCTTTAAGTAGATGTCATATCATCATTTCCTTCCCTTCGCTAGTAACGGAGAAGATGGGCGTGGACAGCAATGGTAGCTTTCATGCTTTATCATTTTGGACCTCCAATTGGGTTGCTATTAATTCCCAAATAGTAATCCATAAGCAGTTGGGGTAAGAAAGATAAAGAATATACATGACAGCTATCAGTATGCAATCTACGAAATACTCCGTTACAACGCAACGCAACGCAAATACTTCGACAGTGTAGAATCGAAACCATATGAGCCTTATCGACGAAATTAGTCATCGAAGGATACGAATGACTCGAGGAGGGGCATTTTTTTAAGCCAGCTGCTTCAGGAGAGGAGTCAGAAAAGAAAGAACAATTTTGACCATGTTCTTCACGGTGTGGGAAGCATCAAAGAAGTTGAGGATGATCTCCACGATGCCAGAAAGAGGAGCGCTCGGAGGTTGTTCTGCTCGCTCTCTATGCTCTCTTTCTGGCTGAGAAATCGCAAAAATTGGGGCATCTAGGATATTAGATGTTCCCGGAAGCGGTGGAAACTATCGTTCATCCTGATGTGAAACTAAAAAGTTGAACGTTTTTGAGTTCCACCTACGTTTGATTTCGCCATGTTGGAATGGGGCTCACTTTGAAGCTGTTTTCTAGTCTTTTGCGAAGGACGCTGGCTTTGTTTTACTCGTTTCCTCGTTGAACTTTTGAAAACAAAGGCCCCATTTCCAACCTCGGAGTCAGAGCTACCTTGAGCGTCCAAAGGAAGAGACGAGTAGATGGTGTCAGAAACTACTGGTGAAGCGAACTTCCTCAACATTTCGGCGTAGTTACGTCCAGAACGCAAGTCGCTAGGTTTTGAAGGTTGCAACAGGATAATTTACAACGAATTACATTCCCACAACTTCGACGTCGAGGCGCAGCAGGAAGTTTGCTGGATAGGACAGACAATGTTGCACTCCTCGCGCAACGGCGCTCTGATATGCAGAGTAAGCTCAACGACCTTGCCGAGCGTTCCTCCTCGGCAGGTTTAGTCATCAATGTCAACAAAACCAAATCGTTGGATGTAAACACGGTGACTCCTTCCAGTTTCACAGTAGCCGGGCAACCAGTGGAGAATGTTGAAAGCTTCCAATATCTTGGTAGCCAAATGGCGTCAGACGGCGGTACCAATATCGACATAGGCGCACGGATCAAGAAAGCAAGGGCTGCCTTTGCGAGTTTAAGAAATATCTGGAAAAACTGGCAGATAAGTGAACGCACCAAAATACGAATTTTCAACTCTAACGTGAAATCTGTGCTGTTATACGCTAGCGAAACATGGTGTGTATCAGTGGAGAACACTCAACGGCTGCAGGTGTTCATCAACAGATGCCTGCGGTATATAATTCGGGCCTGGTGGCCTCACAACTGGATCTCTAACAACGAGCTCCATCGTCGTTGTCATCAGAGGCCGATAGCAACAGAAGGGGCCCTCCTTAGCTGTGCGGTAAGACGCGCGGCTACAAAGCAAGACCATGCTGAGGGTGGCTGGGTTCGATTCCCGGTGCCGGTCTAGGCAATTTTCGGATTGGAAATTGTCTCGACTTCCCTGGGCATAAAAGTATCCATCGTGTTAGCCTCATGATATACGAATGCAAAATGGTAACCTGGCTTAGAAACCTCGCAGTTAATAACTGTGGAAATGCTTAATGAACACTAAGCTGCGAGACGGCTCTGTCCCAGTGTGGGGATGTAATGCCAATAAGAAGAAGAAGAAGCAACAGAAATTCGGGATCGGAAGTGGGGCTGGGTCGGCCACACTCTACGAAGGGGCGGAAACGAAATCTGTAAACAAGCATTAGACTGGAACCCAGGGGGACATCGCAGCAGAGGCAGACCCAGAGGCTCATGGCGGCGAAGCCTCAATAAAGAAATAAAAGAAGTCGACCGAAATCTAACCTGGCAACAGGTTAAAACGATAGCCGGGCAACGCTCAGGATGGAGATCTTTTAAGTCGGCCCTTTGCACCACCGGAGGTGTACAGGATCCATAAGTAAGTAAGTAAGTAACAGACAATGTGGAAAGCGGGCACAGAGCGGATACCTTCTACCAAAGCTGGGAGCCTTCAACGAGCTGGGAGCCGGCTTCATAGTGCTGGGCAAACTGCGCCAACGCGTGATTGAGTGGCAGCCAATCAACACAATTATGTGGAAGCTGAGGATTGAAGGCCGTTTCTTCAACTATAGATACAATCGATCGGGATCAGCTATGGTCAAGGCAACGATGGATTGGGTGATGTGCCTAGTTCGAATTTTAGGGGCTTTCTCGAGTCCCTTCGAAGCGCAAAGAATTACGGCAAGGCCTTCCGTGCGTGTTATTCAACATCGCTTTGGAAGGAGTCATATGAAGGAAGCTATTTTCATATCAAAATTATAACAACAATGGTTTGATTATTTTTCCGAAATTGTACACAAATTTGTACACAGATATTGGGGAAAATCAACTACGTTCAATATACATAGCTGGAGCAAAGCCTATTTTATGGATAAGAATAAGACACTAATCCTTTAAGACAATAAGGCTTTTATTGGAATTTGTAAATAATTTGTTTGATGGCCAACGATTCCTTTTTTGTGCACACATCGAAATTTGCATTTTGCAATTTGCATTTTCCTGTGAACTTTTTCTCTCCAATGTTTGTTTTCCTCGCCGTACAACCGTTAAGCTGAACACACTCCACAAAGGCATAAGGGTATTATGTTTTATTTCGTTTTTTTCACTTTCCTAGCCAAAACAAAAGTCGAGACTCATTACATCAGTATAAGGAAACACATGCGCCAAAATTTGAATTGATTTTAAATTTAATGCACTCGCTCCAAGCCGAATTCGTCCATGGACGGTCGTACTCACGGTCTCGTGTCTCATTATCAGAAAAGTACAATCTGTTAGACCCCTACCGACCCCCCTCGAACCCTCTGACGGAAATAAAGGAAACTGTCGAACCGTGAGGTGTGCCATACTGAATGAAGGAAAAGTTTACGACTTTTGGCATAAATCTAGAGCCCTAATGAGGGGCCCTCGGTGAAATTATGCTAATCATTCGGCCACAGAACTCATGCCATGTGTGGGATTCCACTCCGCTGAAGGAAATTGAGGAGTGCCGAAAATCGGACGATCCCACAGCCAATGCGATGGCCCGGCAGCTATCATGCGGTAAGGTCAATAACGTAGTTACGCCAAGTACTTCCTATCATCTGGCTCCAACCGAAGCCGAATGCAATGTTTGATAAAATGGAAGAACAACTAATGGATTGCCGTTCAGGGTCAATGCTGCTGTAATGATTGAGAGCGAGTGACCGTGAGGTCACGGACAGAAATGGGTAATTTAGAGAAATTTTCATAGCATTTTGCATGCAAATTTATCATTCGGCTGGCGGAGGGTGCCACTTGAACAATTTCTATTTCAAGCAATCAAATTCAATAATTCCTTGGTCGGCACGAAATGGTTTACTGATTTGGATTTCGTTTTTAATTGGGTGAGAAGTTTCGCCGCACCGCCAATAACTCGCTATCATGCGACCTTCACGCGAGCGTGCGATTCCTTTGTGGGAGCCACGTGCGTCCTCAAGGCAGAAAGGACGACTCCACACTGTAGTAACCGTACCCACAACGTGTCGCATTCGAAATACACATATTTGTGTGGAAAACGCGATGATCCAACCAATCATGCTGGAAAGTGGAAAAGTTTACCACTTCAAAGCGGCACCGTCGCGTTTTGATGGCTTTTCACACGGAATCCAATTCGATGCCACAATGGGACCCGAGATGGCAATCGGTTCCCCCCATTAAAGTAGGCTACGCTACGGATCATTCATCAGAGATTGCTGTGATTGAAATTGCACGGCCAGCGACTTAGACGTCGATTGACAGAAAACAGTCTTCGGGGTGGTCGGTGATACGATGTCGTTCATCATCCAAACAAGTTCAATTAAGTTGATAAATCGCGAAAGTTCTAATTGCAGACTTTGTGTTCTGGTCCGCATCGCCGTCGTCGTCGCCGTTGGTGGGGTAATTGTACCGAGTGAAGGTTGCATGTTTACATGTCTTGTTACATTAATTCAACTTTCTGCGGTACAAACGAAGGGGAGGAGGTGCTTATCACCGAAGTGTTTCCTTTGTTTTATTCTTGGGCGTGGATTTTATAGCAGGTATTTAGGAGCTTATCTCAAAATCGTCCCACGTACCACGCTTAAGCTGGAAATTGACGGCAAGCGTGCTACGCGTTGTCGTCGCAGGCATAGTTATAATTGGCTGCAGTTTTGGATGTCAAACGTCAATCGAAGCAAAAGTAGGCTTTGAGTTTTTTTTTATCCGGGTTCGTCACAATCGCACCAACCCGGTTAGGGCAGGTTATGTAATAGGGATAAAAGCTTTCTGGTACCTATTTCGTCGCTAGACTTGGCGGCCCATAAGTCAAAAATAGTTTCCACCGTGTGGGGGAAGCAACGCGAGCCAAAGGTTAAGTAATTCAGCTCATTTAGTGCACCCCGTCAGAGTTACGTCAGTCGAGAGTCTCGCAGAAGCAACGTGGGCGGTCAATGGTAATCGATAGTAAGATTGTAAATTATAATACAGAATCATTTATATGGTAGATGAGAGGTTTTGGTAACTTTAGTACCTATTTAACCAACCTTGAAAAATATGATTGCACGACAATTCCCTGAAAATCAATTCCTCTAAATACGATTTCCCCGAATGAAACAATTCCCCGAAAATACAGTATTTCATTCAAATAGGGGAACGGTTCGCCACTTCATCTCATAGCTCCTATTTCCATCCCATCAAAAACAAAGCAATGGAAATGAATTTGGTTTGTTTATTATTTTTGTGATTTTTTTCAGCAGTGAGCACGCATGTTGACAAAAAGAAGCGACGAATTTGGTGCCGTATTTCTTTGTTTAGCGATGAGATGGATATATGTACAGTGAGATGGAGATCGGAACAGTTCCCCTACATGATTGCGATCGACTATATAGATGACAGAGCTAAATGTTTTCCAATAAAGTTTTTTTCTACAATAATAAATATTAATTTATTTTTTAAATCAAACCGTTTATTAGTTCTATCCCTTTTCAAATAGTTACGATAATCGTGAATGTTAATCCATTAAAAAGAATGCGTTTGCCCGGAATAAAGCAATGGTCAATTCATTCAAAGTTAATTACCTATGTTCCGAGTATTAAGCCATCTGTAGTGGAAATTAATTACTATGTCTGAAACTTGGAGAGCACCTGTCTAGCATACTAGTTTCTTGGGATCAAGCTCCATCGCATGGAGTGGTTACGCTCCAATACCTTTTCCGAACTAAATCTATTACATGTTGTACATATGCATCAATCGAGTTTCAGACAATGTCAATTATCTTGAAAAAAATGCATCTGCCCGGGAGATTGTAATGGTAAATGTGATCCATTATTTAAAAGTAAGTGTGTCCCCAGTAATGTTATTCCTTCTTGAAAAATATTCTTCAATAGAATGCGTTTTCGCATGATAAGGAAATCGTGGATACGGTCCATTCTTTAGTAGTAGGCGTTAGCTCGTAGTATACGTTATGAGTAGGCATATGTCCGGGAGTAATGGCAGTAATGAATCTGTTCTTTGTCCTAGCTCACAAGTCACCTACAAGTCTGGGCAGTATAAGGAGAATGTATCAATTTTATAACATTTAATCGAAAAACATTTTGCTGAATTCATTCTCGCGGTCGAAAATTTCACGGTATGATGTGACGGGTTGTACCTTTTCTCAGAATGATTTTTGGTCTTAGGTGAACCAGCCCAAGGCCATAAACCTGATTAATAAAGAAAAAAAAAATTTGATGGAATGTTCCATTTCGCAGAATACAGTTTTAAGGAAATTGAAGAAGGCATTACCAATTTCCTTACTCTAATACTGGGCAATGCGTTCACTTAAACTTAGTGTACGAGAAATGCAAAAAGGTATTATCTTGCTGCTTTGCTTCATTCCGGGCAGATGCGTTTACTATACCGAGTAAACGTGTCATTTACAAAAAAAATCTTTGAATTTTGAGAGAAGATTTTCGAATTTCGGAAAAAAAAACCGAACTTAAGAAAAAAAATTTCGAGTTTCTACGAAATTCGGGAATATCGTACGAAATTTCAACCAAAAGTTCTCCGAAGTTTATTTCAAAACAAAATTCCGAAGTGCGACGCAAAATATTCCGAACTAGATGTATGTACTCGGCCTTGCCAATTTGATTTGCAGTTTTTTTTATAATCGAAAAATGATAAAATCAATTGGTCAACAGGGTAATTGTGTTTTGTTGTTGATTGTACCAATTTGATACTTCATCATTTGATTAAAAGAAGGCATACAACACTTATGTTAACATTGACTTCGTTAAATAAATTTTTGGTATAATCTAAATTATATTTCCGTGGAAAAGTTTGAAATATTATTTTCGGAAAATACTATTTTCGGGAAAATGTCATTTTCAGGGGGGTCTGGATCATGTAGCATAAAGTCATTTGACGTAACGCCTTAATTTGGAAAGAGAAAGGGCTATTTGATCAATTTATTCACATAGTAGATTGTTGATACATTCTGATGAATATAGCCTGACGGAAGGCATTTTTTTTCAGAAACAGAACAGAATTACTTCCGAGTAAAGAATCATGTCCATCATTAACTTATTCTATTTTCCCGTAACAAGTTAGATCACTTTGACGCAATGTGTTACAGTGTAAGGTCTACCAAACAGAGCCCTAGCTTAATCTATTTTTAGCTTGGGCAATAAGTGGTGGTAATTAAGGATTCATCGTATTTAGTCCCCGCTACCAATAGCAGTCTCAGAAATAAAAATCGAGTTAGGGGTTTAAATACGTACTAACTCTTCATGAACTGGTGAACAATGGTAGTGAGAGGAACACACGGAAGTTCTTATTACTGAACAAATTCTCTTGCTTGAAATGGTCTTGTACACAGAGCTAAATCCCGGGTTTGTAGCTTTACTGGTGATATTCTAGGAGCAAGACAAGGATGTGGCTAGGGCTCCGATGCATGGCCAAAAACAGTACACCCAGGTTTTTTTTACGCGGTTGGAATTCGTTAATTTCTCGGTTAACCTGAACTTTTACAGCTTTTCAAATACCCCCTGAATTTTCTTTGATTTTTTGTGAATTTTTTGGTGGGGTTAACTCATTGCTTCATTGACCCTGAAGGTCTTAAACGACCAAAACCAAACCGTGTAAAAAAAATCTGGGTGTATTACTGTTCTGTTTTCTCAAGAAATGATTGATTTCCTATTGATAATGGGGATCGCTTTCAATGGGATTGCTCTCTGTGAAGGGTCTCATGCGGGACCTTGTCATGGTGCTCTTGAGAAAACAAAACAACAACTGTATCGAAACCGATACTGCATTGCTTATCAATAGTAATGGAGTAATTCGACAATTGCACTTAAACACTAAGGATACGGGTAACGCTAAAATAGATCTGTTAACTGGTCGCAGTGGCACACCCGAACAGGAAAAAAAAAACTTATTCTAGGCAAACGCCTAGTTCCAAAGAAGAAATCACATCAACCGATGCCTTATTCCGAGCAAACGCCTATTTTTAAAGGATAAATCAATCCAACCATTGCCTTATTCCGGGAAAACGCCTACGTTTACATAAAGGCTGTTTGCTGGCTTCCTCCGGTGGATTGAAAGGTGGTTTGTTTTTCACCTCAGCTGCTATCTTTTCTTCTTGGTGTGGACTGTGTAAAAGTTTAAAACTGAATGAAATAAAACTCATGAATGACACAGCTTAAAAAGCTGACAGGTAGACAAAGATGGTTGGGTTGCGTGTGCTGGTTTTAAGAATGAAGACTGATTGGGCGGGGCTTGTTGTTCGTTGTCGTTGTCTTGACTGTTGGCTTCTTGGCCGATCATGTTTACAACGGCGTGGTGAGAAAACCAAACTTAAACGATGTCGTGTATGGGGAAAATGGTAGGGATTAGGCTGGTACCGGAGCCGGCACATTTGCGGTGGCACGATGACGGTGGAAAAATGAGTACGGCATCAAACAACTGCTTCGCGTTGGCGCGAACATCTACCTCTAAAGAAGGAATTGCTTACACGTTTACCTTATAGCAGGCAAATACCTATTTTTGAAGAATGGGCCAGTCTCACTATATGAAAAGTTATACAAAACTGTTTGTTTTTCAAAATTTGGTGGAAATCGGTGAACCCCAGAAATGACACTGAGCTGATAGATAAATAAATAATATGCCTTCCCCTCACATCACTCCTCCTTTTTCAATGACATTCCCATCATCCCCTTTGATCATCTCCTTGGGAAAAAGAATATGTGCTCTAAATTTGTTTGAAATCGGTCAAGGGGTTCAGAAGTTATGCTTGAAAATACATACAAACATTGAGTTTTATATTAGCTCTCCGAATTTCGGAAAAAAAATCCACATTTCGAAAGAAATACTCCCAATTCACATAATTTCGGAAAAAAAAATCCCAAGATTTCGCAGGAAACGGGCTTGATAGTCATATGGCTGCTGCTTCTGCCTCCTATGTAGGAGGTCGAAGGTACAATCCCAGGTCCGTTCCATTCTCCTGCTTTGTATCTTTCTCTATATTCTCATGTTTCAGCAATCGCTAGAACTGGAAATAGATTTCCATACCGTTTCCACTTCTATGCTATACCTTTAACTTGACTATTCTAGTAGTAACTGCTAGAATTGGAATTGAACGAAAGATTGGTTGGTTATTAGTTGATTTCTCCTATCTGTTAACCAAAACGAATTTCTGCCCCTCGAACTTAACCCAAAAATTCAAAAAAAAAACCCAGATTAATCCACCTAGCGGTGATGGTGCCTTTCTCGTTCGTTCAAAAGGTTTGGAAAAATCTCAAATAACACTAATATGTGGATTGGTCTTATTTTTCATATTTGTTTATATGCATAAAAAAAATTCTCGCCAAACGCAATTTGTTGCAAACAAATCGGATGAGCATAAGAGCAAAAAATGGCCATAACTTTTGACCCAATTGTACGATCCGGCCAAGTTTCTATAGGAAACAATGGGACAAGATTCTGCGTCGAATGCAATCTGTTGCGAGCGACCTGAGAAGCACACATATTGCACATCAATCACAGTAACTTATATATGACCGGATTCAGTCACAACATGGTTACTGCAATCAGATTTGTTGAACTTGTGTTGCTTGGTATAAGTGTATAAGTGCTAGTATAAGTGCTAAAAGTATAAGTGCTAAAAAAGTGAGCTAGACTTTTTTGAACTCTTTTTCACAATAAATAGTAATTTGACCATAACTTCTAACCCCATAGTCCGATCTGGCCAATTTTCAATAGGAAACAATGAGACATTCTGCGTCGAATGCAATTTAATGAGAGCAAATCGGTTGAGGAAAAGTGCCTGAAAAATTAGTGACATTTTTTTAGCGATTTTTGCATAAAAAAACCCAGATTAATCCACCTAGCGGTGATGGTGCCTTTCTCGACCTTCGTAAAATGTGTGTGCTTGAAAATAGATGAGCTAGTAGCTAGGAGTAAAAAAGACAAATTTCTTTGTCCGTTCTATGAAAATCAGATTATTTATGGCAAAGATATTGTAGATCCAGTTGAAAACCGAAAATCATATTTTGTCCCATTCCCGGATGTCGCGACTGCATCGCGAGTGGTGCCCGCAAGGATGTTATCGATCATTTAGTAATCTGCGTTCGATCACTTAGTAGTTTGTCAATACCTCATTCCACAGGCTAAATTTCAAAATGTGTTATATGGTGGACTTCTAGTGCGAAGGTTTTGCAACAACTCTGCCTAACAGGTCGATGTTTGAATTCAACTTATAACGGAGCTATAGTGCTAGTAGCAGTAACTTATACTAAATGATAACAAAATTTCAATCATTTAGTATGAATTACTGCTGCTAGAGCTATAGCACCATTATAAGTGAAAAACATACAACGAACTGTTAGGTAGAGCTGTAGATAAACCTTTCCACTTGAAGTCCACCATACACCACATATTGAAATTAGCCTCTGGAATGAGTTATTGACAAACTACTAAATGATCGAACGCAGATTTCTAAATGATCGATAACATCCTTGGGTGCCCGACTATGGCACAGTTGCGCACTACTCGCGATGCAGTTGCAATATCCGGAAATGCGAGAAAATGCGATTGTCGCGAAACCTCGGTTCGGTTTTCAGCTTGATCTACAATATGCTAATAAGAATTTCGACATTTTTGTTTCCTTTTCCAATCTTTTTGACGTACATACCCCTGTTTTATTTTACCCAGTCATATATTTTAAGGATATCACTTTTGGATGTAAATTGAACTGAAGCTCCGACTACACAAAAAGAAAACGAAAATGTCATTCCCATCAAGCGAGCGGAGGGCAATATTTGTTATGATATAAATCTCATGACCGTCTTTCTGCCAAACTCCCGTATGAAGAGGGAGGGAAGTGTATCAGTGTGGAAGCATCCGATAGTTCGTTTTCGGAAAGAAATTATAGCCTTTCGGTACAACTTTGTTGCACAAGAAAGGCAAAAAGTATTTTGGCCATAATTTCTAAGGTAATAGTCCAATCTGGCCAACTTTCTAAATAGAACAGGATTCCGCATCTAATGCAATTTGTTGTGAGTAAATCGGTTGAGGGTAGTCCATTAAAAGTCAGCTAGACTTTTTTACTCGCTTTTTTATAACACATAGTATATTTTGGCCATAATTTCTGTGCCCATGGTCCAAATTTTCAATAGAAAACAATACGACAGGATTCCGCGTCGAATGAAACTTGTTGGAATTATAGATAGTGGAATATATAGATGAGTGAAGATAAATCCTCTGCCTCCAAACGAACTGTCAATCGTGTCTCCAAACGAGCATGATGTCACGATTTCAATGGCCATGTTAAGGGCCATGTTAAGGGCTGTGACGTCATATGTGCGTGTGCACGGGCAGAAAAATCGACTCAGCCATGCTTTCGCTCTTCTATATATTCTACTATCTATAGTTGGAATTAAATCGGTTGAGGATAAGTTCCAAAAAAGTGAGCTAAACTTTTCGCACTTTTGGTGCGCGCACACACACACAGAGACATCATCGCAGTTCGTCGAGCTTATACGTATATAACACTATGAGTCTCCAGGTCTTCTGTAAAAGTTTGGTTTTGGAGCGAACATACAGCCTTTTCGTATAAAAAGGCAAAAATGGTGTTTCAGCAGTAATTTCCGATCCCATAGTCCGATCTAGCCAATTTTCAATAGAAAACAATGGGACAAGATTCTGCGTCGAATGCAATCTGTTGCGAGCGTCAATAGATGAAGTCTAAGTGCTAAAAAAGTGAGCTAAACTTTTTCGTACTCTTTTTCACAATAAATAGTAATTTGACCATAACATCTAAGCCCATAGTCCGATCTGGCCAATTTTCAATAAGAAAATATGATACATTCTGCGTCGAATGCAACTTGTTGTGAGCAAATCGGTTAAGGATATGTGCCCGAAAAATGAGTGACATTTTTTACGCGATTTTTTCGTATGAATTTGTATTTTGGCCATAACTTTCGATCCCATAGTCCGATCTGGCCAAATTCAAATAGGAAACAATGGGACAGGATTCTGCGTAGAATGCAACTTGTTGCGAGCAAATCGGTTGAGGGTAAGTGCCCGAAAAATGAGTGACATGTTTTACGCGATTTTTTCGTATGAATTTGTATTTTGATCATAACTTTCGATCCCATAGTTCGATCTGGCCAATTTAAAATAGGAAACAATGGGACAGGATTCTGCGTCGAATGCAACTTGTTGCGAGCAAATCGGTTGAGGGTAAGTGCCCGAAAAATGAGTGACATTTTTTACGCGATTTTTTCGTATGAATTTGTATTTTGGCCATAACTTCTGATCCCTTAGTCCGATCTGGCCAATTTCAAATAGGAAACAATGGGACAGGATTCTGCGTCGAATGCAGCTTGTTGTGAGCAAATCGGTTAAGGATATGTGCCCGAAAAATGAGTGACATTTTTTACGCGATTTTTTCGTATGAATTTGTATTTTGGCCATAACTTCTGATCCCATAGTCCGATCTGGCCAATTTCAAATAGGAAACAATAGGACAGGATTCTGCGTCGAATGCAACTTGTTGCGAGCAAATCGGCTGAGGATAAGTGCCCGAAAAATGAGTGACATTTTTTACGCGATTTATTGTATGAATTTGTATTTTGGCCATAACTTCTGATCCCATAGTCCGATCTGGCCAATTTAAAATAGGAAACAATAGGACAGGATTCTGCGTCGAATGCAACTTGTTGCGAGCAAATCGATTGAGGGTAAGTGCCCGAAAAATGAGTGACATTTTTTACGCGATTTTTTCGTATGAATTTGTATTTTGGCCATAACTTTCGATCCCATAGTCCGATCTGGCCAATTTCAAATAGGAAACAATGGGACAGGATTCTGCGTCGAATGCAACTTGTTGCGAGCAAATCGGTTGAGGGTAAGTGCCCGAAAAATGAGTGACATTTTTTACGCGATTTTTTCGTATGAATTTGTATTTTGGCCATAACTTCTGATCCCTTAGTCCGATCTGGCCAATTTCAAATAGGAAACAATGGGACAGGATTCTGCGTCGAATGCAGCTTGTTGTGAGCAAATCGGTTAAGGATATGTGCCCGAAAAATGAATGACATTTTTTACGCGATTTTTTCGTATGAATTTGTATTTTGGCCATAACTTCTGATCCCATAGTCCGATCTGGCCAATTTCAAATAGGAAACAATAGGACAGGATTCTGCGTCGAATGCAACTTGTTGCGAGCAAATCGGCTGAGGATAAGTGCCCGAAAAATGAGTGACATTTTCTACCCGATTTATTGTATGAATTTGTATTTTGGCCATAACTTCTGATCCCATAGTCCGATCTGGCCAATTTAAATTAGGAAACAATAGGACAGGATTCTGCGTCGAATGCAACTTGTTGCGAGCAAATCGATGGAGGGTAAGTGCCCGAAAATGAGTGACATTTTTTACGCGATTACTTCGTATGAATTTGTATTTTGGCCATAACTTTCGATCCCATAGTCCGATCTGGCCAATTTCAAATAGGAAACAATGGGACAGGATTCTGCGTCGAATGCAACTTGTTGCAAGCAAATCGGTTGAGGATAAGTGCCCGAAAAATGAGTGACATTTTTTGAGTAGTTTTGCGCACACACACACACACACACACACACACACACACACACACACACACACACACACACACACACACACACACACAGACATCACCTCAATTCGTCGAACTGAGTCGATTGGTATATAACACTATGGGTCTCCGGGCCTTCTATAAAAAGTTTGTTTTTGGAGCGATCATATAGCCTTTACCGTATACTTAGTATACGAGAAAGGCAAAAAATCTCGCCAAACGCAATTTGTTGCAAACAAATCGGATGAGCATAAGAGCAAAAAATGGCAAATTCCAGATAGGAAACAATGGGACAGGATTCTGCGTCGAACGCAACTTGTTGTGAGCAAATCGGTTGAGGATAAGTGCCCGAAAAATGAGTGAAATTTTTTAAGCGATTTTTCGTATGAATTTGTATTTTGGCCCTAACTTCGGATCCCATAGTCCGATCTGAGAAACAATGAGACAGAATTCTGCGTCGAATGCAACTTGTTGCGAGCAAATCGGTTGAGGATAAGTGCTCGAAAAATAAGTGACATTTTTTACGCGATTTTTTTGTATGAATTTGTATTTTGGCCATAACTTTCAATCCCATAGTCCGATCTGGCCAATTTCAAATAGGAAACAATGGGACAGGTTTCTGCATCAAATGCAACTTGTTGCGAGTAAATCGGTTGAGGATAAATGCCCGAAAAATGAGTGACATTTTTTATTGGAATTTTTCGTATGAATTTGTATTTTGGCCATAACTTCGGATCCCATAGTCCGATCTGGCCAATTCCAAATAGGAAACAATGGGACAGAATTCTGCGTCGAATGCAACTTGTTGCGAGTAAATCGGTTGAGGATAAGTGCCCGAAAAATGAGTGACATTTTTTGAGTAGTTTTGCGCACACACACACACACACATACACACACACATACACACACACACACACACACACACAGACATCACCTCAATTCGTCGAACTGAGCCGATTGGTATATAACACTATGGGTCTCCGGGCCTTCTATAAAAAGTTTGTTTTTGGAGCGATCATATAGCCTTTACCGTATACTTAGTATACGAGAAAGGCAAAGCTCAAGAACTCGTGGCAAGTGCATAATTTCGGCTTGCAGTTTGCATCATCATTTCTCCCCCTTTTCTATATTGGCTTGCATTCTGACGTGGCAGGCGCCAATGTGACCTATAAAATGAGATCACCAGTACTTGTACATTGCAGATGAGTGCTAGTCACAAGCAAACATCTGTTGGTTCTCTATGCAAGAACAGCTGATCTGGTCAAATACGGGCAGTCAATCAAGCTCAGCTCAAGTTCAAAGAAAATCCCCGAATTTTGCGAGAAATTTACATAATTTTCGGAAGTTTCTTTCGGAGTTTCGGAAGAAATTCTCAGAATATTCGGAAAAATTCTCAGAATTTTGAAAGAAATTCTCTGAAAACTGATTTTTCAGCAGTGAGCACGCATGTTATCAAAAAATTGCGACGAAATTGGTGCCGTATTTGTTTGTTTCACGTTGAGATAAAGATATGTTCAGCAGTGATGGAAATACTCACTTCACTAGAAAGAAACGAGTGTAATTTGGCCTACCAAAAACGCCGCATACGCGCGAATCTGTTGCCTGCATTTTTTCTGGTACTTGCTTTGTTCGCGAGTATGGATAAAGATAAAAAGTATGTAAAGTAAAAAGTATGACCGTATTTTGTCCGCGAGTAAAAATCACGATCGCGAGTTTTTGTGGTTTCTCCGAATAGAATGAAATATAAATAAATTTAATTCTAAATGAACACAATAACAGTAAACAAGTGAGTTCTTGCTCAAATATACGCATGCGTGAAAAACACGCATGTGGTGGTTTTATGCTATTGATGGTATTCTGCAAATTGACCCGAAGGACTTACGAACATTAATCGTGGTTCGTTTTTCTGGTTGCTCTGTTATGGAACGTACACACGGTCAAGCAGTTTGACCAACATTGACTCCACCTCTCGTTTATTCAAACATCCATCAAGTTTTACCAACAGCGGCACGAACAATCAATTTATTCGACCAACCCGAACCAACGACCGAAGCCCCAACTTGAGCACCAACCATCAAAAAATATATGGGGGTTTGTGCAACTTCACTACAAATGCTCAAACATGTTCGGCGAACCTTGACTCCCCACCCCCGACAACTCAAACTAAATCAAACCGTTTTAATTTTTTCCAACCGAGCCGCCAACTGTCAAATGGTTGGTCACACACGTTCAAACAAAGCAGCAACCGAAGCGTTTTCTTGGGGGCGGAGTCAATGTTCGTCAAACTGCTTGACTGGTGTGTACGTCGCATTATGCAACGTATAATCGAATAATAGTTAAAAAAAATAGGAGAATTTTTTTATAGAATTTAGGAAGACAAAATGGAACAAAATACAAAAAAAAATCTGGATTTCGGTGCATAAGTTCTCAGAATTTCGTTGAAGAACGGCCCTGAATTTCGGGCAGCAGCTCTTCGATTGCCGAAGCATTCGATTCAGAAATTATCGAAATATTATTGCAGAAATCCTATGAATTTGGTTGAGGAAGTTTTTCGTACAGAATTTCAGAAAAATCTCGGTAATTCTTGGAATCTTTCTCCGCATTGCAGTGCAAAAATTCTCTCCTCTTTTTCGATCAAGAAATGCTCAATATTGCAGCCCAGAATTTTTCCAAATTTCGGTGCAAAATCTTTTTTGAATTCTCGAATTTTTGTGCAGAAATTCTTCGCAATTCGGTGGGAAATATCTACAATTTTCGGGACAACATTTCTCTGTATTTTGGTGCAGAAATTCGCCAGAAACAGAAACTCGGAGCAGAAATACATGGTATACAAATTCTTTGATTTTTTTGCCTAGAGATTCTCTGAATTCCGATGCAATGTTCAGAAAAAATTTGCCAAATTTCGAAAATAAAAATCGAATTCCGGAAGAAATGTTTTAATTTTCGGAAGAACTTCTTAGAGCTTCGGAAAACATTTTTGAGTCTCGAATTTTGGGAATTTTCAGGGATTTCCAATGAGAATCCTCCAGATATTCCAACGTGATTGTTCCAGTAGTTTCAACGGGAAGGTTTCAGAGATCGGAAATCCTTCATGAATGTTTCAGGGATTTCGTTGGCAATGTTCCAGGGATGTAGAAGAAAATTGAAGAAGGATTCCAAAGCAATCTAATCTGTCGAGGGATTCGGAAATAAATCGTCAGGAGAGACTTCGATTCCGAATGGAATCCTCCAGGGATGTTGAAGCAAATCATTGAGGAATTCCAAAGCAAATCATCAAAGGATTTCGAAGCAAATTGAATGTGAATTCTTTTGGATTCCAGTTGGAAACCTTCGATGATTCTGAAAGGAATTCTTCAGAAATTCCAATGAGAATTGTTCTCGGATTGTGTTGGTAATTCCTCACGAATTGTGATGAGAACCCTTCTCGGTTGCTGAAGGGAATTGTGGAGATTATCATCATGAAGGCAAGCGGAAGTCTGCTGAAAAATTATCACTCCAGTCCGTGATGGACGACCACATGTCTTTGGCTGCTGGTGAAGTACCACGATTGTTTTGATTGATATTTTGGTGACTCTCCGTTGTAGCTCATATCAAGCTTACTTTGATGTTTTCAAATCAATTAGATATTGTCTTTTCCTAACCGATTTACCGATTTGGACGTAACTTATTTTGTAAACGATCATTGTTCTGTGGCTTCCGTAGAATGCAAACGTTTTTCTCAAAAACTAATTCCCTTACCTGCTAGGAGAAAGGCTATTCTGTCGGAAACATATCATGGTTTTCTCAGGAAATGCTTGCTTCAGCAGGTATTTGCCTTCCAATGTTTGTTTACAAAATAAGTTACGCCTAAATCGCAAATCAGTCCCGAATTATGAAAAGACAATATCTAATTGATTTGAAAACATCAAAGTAAGCTTGATATGAGCTACAATGGAGAGTCACCAAAATATCAATCAAACAATCGTGATACTTCACCAGCAGCCAAAGACATGTGGTCGTCCATCACGGACTGGAGTGACAGTTTTCCAGCATAATTAACACCAAGTGCAATTTCACTGGCAGACAGGAATCTTTCTCAGAAATGAGAAACAAGCTCATTGTCTTCAACTAATTTCATTATGATAAGGTGAATATGAGAAATAACAAGCTAATTTTTTTATAGGGAGGGCTTAGACCCCCCTTATTTATGCCAATCGAAATTCTGGAAATTGTTGCACCAAAAGACGTAGAACTTGTGCAACTGGGAGTTTTCGCTCCGAAATTCGGTGAGTTTCTGTATCGGCAGTAGCCATCGAGCAAGTAAGTACAGTGCGTGTTTTAGTCATCGTAAAAGTAATAAAAAACCCATCTTGTGTTCGGTGGTGTGTGGCTCGTTTTTCATATGCCACCGGACATACATGGTTTAACATTTATCTCGTGGTAAGACAGCGTATTAGTGTTATTTCCCATCCCATAGATCGCATCGCTTACCGAAGTGAATTCAGATAAATTATCCTTTGTAACTAAAACGATTCCCTATCCCAAGACAATCGTGGAGATTCAGAGGTATACTTGGTCTTCAGTAGCAAAGAGTGTCGCACTAACAATCTTTCCCTTCCTATATGATCGTAAGGACGTGGCCGGCGCCGTTATTGACTTTAAATATTTGAGCTCCCGAAACGTGTACATTGAGAATGGATAGGTAAACCCAAGCCCCATTTATTGTGTTCTCTGTACAATTTCGCAAGTTCAGTCAATCACTCATGCAAAATTCGGAGTTTCTGTACCATAGTTCGGAGAATTTCTGCGTAAAGAAGTGGAATTTTTGCACCGAAATTTTGGAAATTTCTACTTTTAGTGCAAAACAACTTCAAATTTCGAAAGAGATGCTACATGTTTCGAAAGACATGCTTTGAATTTTAGAAGAAAATCTTCGAATTTCGAAAAAAAAACTTCGAATTTCGAAAGAAATTCTTCGAATTTCGAAAGAGATTCTTAAAATTTCGAAAGAAATCCTTCGAATTTCGAAACAAATTCTTCGAATTTCGAAAGAAATTCTTCGAATTTCGAAAGAAATTCTTCGTATTTCGAAAGAAATTCTTTGAATTCGAAAGAAATTATTTGAATTCGAAAGAAATTATTTGAATTTCGAAAGAAATTATTTGAATTTCGAAAGAAATTCTTCGAATTTCGAAAGAAATTCTTCGAATTTCGAAAGAAATTCTTCGAATTTCGGAACAAGTTCTTCGAATTTCGAAAGAAATTCTTCAAATTTCGAAAGAAATTCTTCGAATTTCGAAAGAAATTCTTCGAATTTCGAAAGAAATTCATCGAATTTCGAAAGAAATTCATCGAATTTCGAAAGAAATTCATCGAATTTCGAAAGAAATTCATCGAATTTCGAAAGAAATTCTTCGAATTTCGAAAGAAATTCTTCGAATTTGGAAAGAAATTCTTCGAATTTCGAAATAAATTCTCCACATTTCGGAATAAATTCTCCACATTTCGAAAGAAATTCTCCGCATTTCGAAAGAAATTCTTCGAATTTCGAAAGAAATTCTTCGAATTTCGAAAGATCTTCGAATTTCGAAAGAAATTCTTCGAATTTCGAAACAAATTCTTCGAATTTCGAAAGAAATTCTTCGAATTTCGAAAGAAATTCTTCGAATTTCGAAAGAAATTCTCCGAATTTCGAAAGAAATTCTCCGAATTTCGAAAGAAATTCTCCGAATTTCGAAAGAAATTCTCCGAATTTCGAAAGAAATTCTCCGAATTTCGAAAGAAATTCTCCGAATTTCGAAAGAAATTCTCCGAATTTCGAAAGAAATTCTCCGAATTTCGAAAGAAATTCTCCGAATTTCGAAAGAAACTCTCCGAATTTCGAAAGAAATTCTCCGAATTTCGAAAGAAATTCTCCGAATTTCGAAAGAAATTCTCCGAATTTCGAAAGAAATTCTCCGAATTTCGAAAGAAATTCTCCGAATTTCGAATTTCGAAAGAAATTCTCCGAATTTCGAAAGAAATTCTCCGAATTTCGAAAGAAATTCTCCGAATTTCGAAAGAAATTCTCCGAATTTCGAAAGAAATTCTCCGAATCTCGAAAGAAATTCTCCGAATTTCGAAAGAAATTCTCCGAATTTCGAAAGAAATTCTCCGAATTTCGAAAGAAATTCTCCGAATTTCGAAAGAAATTCTCCGAATTTCGAAAGAAATTCTCCGAATTTCGAAAGAAATTCTCCGAATTTCGAAAGAAATTCTCCGAATTTCGAAAGAAATTCTCCGAATTTCGAAAGAAATTCTCCGAATTTCGAAAGAAATTCTTCGAATTTCGAAAGAAATTCTTCGAATTTCGAAAGAGATTCTTCGAATTTCGAAAGAAATTCTTTGAATTTCGAAAGAAATTCTTTGAATTTCGAAAGAAATTTTTAGAATTTCGAAAGAAATTCTTTGAATTTCGAAAGAAATTCTTTGAATTTCGAAAAAAAATTCTTTGAATTTCTAAAGAAATTCTTTGAATTTCTAAAGAAATTCTTTGAATTTCGAAAGAAATTCTTCGAATTTTTAAAGAAATTCTTCGAATTTCGAAAGATATTCTTCAAATTTCGGAAGAAATTCTTCGAATTTCGAAACAAGTTCTTCGAATTTCGAAAGAAATTCTTCAAATTTGGAAAGAAATTCTTCGAATTTCGAAATAAATTCTCCACATTTCGAAATAAATTCTCCGCATTTCGAAATAAATTCTCCACATTTCGAAATAAATTCTCCGCATTTTCGAAATAAATTCTTCGAATTTCGAATGAAATTCTCCGAATTTTGAAAGAAATTCTTCGAATTTCGAAAGAAATTCTTCGAATTTCGAAAGAGATTCTTCGAATTTCGAAAGAGATTCTTCGAATTTCGAAAGATATTCTTCAAATTTCGAAAGAAATTCTTCGAATTTCAAAACAAGTTCTTCGAATTTCGAAAGAAATTCTTTGATTTTCGAAAGAAATTCATCGAAAAGAAATTTCGAAAGAAATTCTTCGAATTTCGAAAGAAATTCTTCGAATTTCGAAAGAAATTCTTCGAATTTCAAAAGAAATTCTTCGAATTTCGAAAGAAATTCTTCGAATTTCGAAAGAAATTCTTCTAATTTCGAAAGAAATTCTTCGAATTTCGAAAGAAATTCTCCGCATTTCGAAATAAATTCTCCACATTTCGAAATAAATTCTCCGCATTTCGAAATAAATTCTCCGCATTTCGAAATAAATTCTCCACATTTCGAAATAAATTCTCCGCATTTCGAAATAAATTCTTCGAATTTCGAAAGAAATTCTCCGAATTTTGAAAGAAATTCTTCGAATTTCGAAAGAAATTCTTCGAATTTCGAAAGAAATTCTTCGAATTTCGAAAGAGATTCTTCGAATTTCGAAAGAGATTCTTCGAATTTCGAAAGAAATTCTTCGAATTTCGAAAGAGATTCTTCGAATTTCGAAAGAAATTCTTTGAATTTCGAAAGAAATTCTTTGAATTTCGAAAGAAATTCTTTGAATTTCGAAAGAAATTTTTAGAATTTCGAAAGAAATTCTTTGAATTTCGAAAGAAATTCTTTGAATTTCGAAAGAAATTCTTTGAATTTCGAAAAAAATTCTTTGAATTTCTAAAGAAATTCTTTGAATTTCTAAAGAAATTCTTTGAATTTCGAAAGAAATTCTTCGAATTTTTAAAGAAATTCTTCGAATTTCGAAAGATATTCTTCAAATTTCGGAAGAAATTCTTCGAATTTCGAAACAAGTTCTTCGAATTTCGAAAGAAATTCTTCAAATTTGGAAAGAAATTCTTCGAATTTCGAAATAAATTCTCCACATTTCGAAATAAATTCTCCGCATTTCGAAATAAATTCTCCACATTTCGAAATAAATTCTCCGCATTTCGAAATAAATTCTTCGAATTTCGAAAGAAATTCTCCGAATTTTGAAAGAAATTCTTCGAATTTCGAAAGAAATTCTTCGAATTTCGAAAGAGATTCTTCGAATTTCGAAAGAGATTCTTCGAATTTCGAAAGATATTCTTCAAATTTCGGAAGAAATTCTTCGAATTTCAAAACAAGTTCTTCGAATTTCGAAAGAAATTCTTTGATTTTCGAAAGAAATTCATCGAAAAGAAATTTCGAAAGAAATTCTTCGAATTTCGAAAGAAATTCTTCGAATTTCGAAAGAAATTCTTCGAATTTCGAAAGAAATTCTTCGAATTTCGAAAGAAATTCTTCGAATTTCGAAAGAAATTCTTCTAATTTCGAAAGAAATTCTTCGAATTTCGAAAGAAATTCTCCGCATTTCGAAATAAATTCTCCACATTTCGAAATAAATTCTCCGCATTTCGAAATAAATTCTCCGCATTTCGAAATAAATTCTCCACATTTCGAAATAAATTCTCCGCATTTCGAAATAAATTCTTCGAATTTCGAAAGAAATTCTCCGAATTTTGAAAGAAATTCTTCGAATTTCGAAAGAAATTCTTCGAATTTCGAAAGAAATTCTTCGAATTTCGAAAGAGATTCTTCGAATTTCGAAAGAGATTCTTCGAATTTCGAAAGATATTCTTCAAATTTCGGAAGAAATTCTTCGAATTTCGAAACAAGTTCTTCGAATTTCGAAAGAAATTCTTTGATTTTCGAAAGAAATTCATCGAATTTCGAAAGAAATTCTTCGAATTTCGAAAGAAATTCTTCGAATTTCGAAAGAAATTCTTCGAATTTCGAAAGAAATTCTTCGAATTTCGAAAGAAATTCTTCGAATTTCGAAAGAAATTCTTCGAATTTCGAAAGAAATTCTTCGAATTTCGAAAGAAGTTCTTCGAATTTCGAAAGAAATTCTTCGAATTTCGGAAGAAATTCTTCGAATTTCGAAAGAAATTCTTCGAATTTCGAAAGAAATTCTTCGAATTTCGAAAGAAATTCTTCGAATTTCGAAAGAAATTCTTCGAATTTCGAAAGAAATTCTTCGAATTTCGAAAGAAATTCTTCGAATTTCGAAAGAAATTCTTCGAATTTCGAAAAAAATTCTTCGAATTTCGAAAGAAATTCTTCGAATTTCGAAAGAAATTCTTCGAATTTCGAAAGAAATTCTTCGAATTTCGAAAGAAATTCTTCGAATTTCGAAAGAAATTCTTCGAATTTCGAAAGAAATTCTTCGAATTTCGAAAGAAATTCTTCGAATTTCGAAAGAAATTCTTCGAATTTCGAAAGAAATTCTTCGAATTTCGAAAGAAATTCTCCGAATTTCGAAAGAAATTCTTCGAATTTCGAAAGAAATTCTTCGAATTTCGAAAGAAATTCTTCGAATTTCGAAAGAAATTCTTCGAATTTCGAAAGAAATTCTTCAAATTTCGAAAGAAATTCTTCGAATTTCGAAAGAAATTTTTCGAATTTCGAAAGAAATTCTTCGAATTTTGAAAGAAATTTTTCTAATTTCGAAAGAACTTCTTCGAATTTTGAAATTCTTCTGATCTCTAATCTTCTTATTTCGAACGAAATTCTTGGAATTTTGAAAAAAAACTTCTAATTTCGAAAGAAATTTTTCAAATATCGAAAAAAAAAATCTTCGAAGTGTGACAGCAATTCTTTGAATTCCGACATAAATTCTTCAAATTTTGAAAGAACTTATTCGAATTTTGAAAGATTTTTTTTTTAATTTTATCGAAAGGAATTTTACCATTTTAGAAAAAAAACTTGGGATTTCAAAACAAATTCTGAACGAAAGAAATACTTCGAATTTTGAAAGAAATTAAAGAAAAATCTTCGATTTCTTTGAGTTCTTAGAGTTGAAGACCCGGAGATTTTTTTTTTAATTTGAAGAATTTCTTTCAACATTTTAAGAGTTTCGCCAAAAGAAATTTTAAGAATTTCGAAAAGAGATTCCATAGAGTAATGGTACCAATAGTGGAGATATTAATAGATACACAAAAGAATTTTTTTTTTTAAATTGACGATTATTGAAAATTTACAGCTTCAATATCTTAGTCAATAGATAAACTAATAAATTTGCTAACAAAAATGAGATTGATGTCATTTAACATCAACAACTACAAAGTATTGCTTGCACCACTAATTGGTACACTGTTCCGTTAGTGGCGGTAAAAAATAATTTTGGTTCCCATAGTGGTACTATCCATTGACTTCTTATGAGACTCGCCACAGTTGCACCACTATAGGTGCAAAGGAGTCAATTTTATTAAGGAAAATCATTGTTGTCAATAGATTTCAAGCGAAATCTTAGAGTAAGTTACATTAAACAGGATATTTAAAGCACGACCCATCAACTGAAATCATCATAAAGTGTATAATTATGATAAATCTCCTAAAAACCCAAGTTAAATCCCCACTACCTCCACTGTTGGTGCTATTTCCACCAGGGGTACGGTTACCCTATTTCGAAAGACATTCTTCGATTTTTTTTATGAATTACCAATAACAGGTAGGGTAACCGTACCCTTGGTGAAAGTAGCACCAATAGTGGATGTAGTGGGGTTTTAATGAGAAGGTGTAGATAATTGCGAAATACAACGCTTCCCGGGTAGACGATAATAGCTAAATAATATCAAATGATGATTAGATAGCAAAATGAGATATGGACATGATTGATATAAGAGATGAAAGATCACACGACAATATCAATATTTAGCACTAAAATATCATAAGAAGATCAAGTTATGCTATTTGTAATAAGTGATCAATAAAATATGCCTTTAGTTTATTCTTATCCATAGCATATCTTGATATTTAAATGATATTTCGGTGCAAATTTTTGATATTGTTGCCTGTTCTTTTATCTCTTATATCACTTGTCATAAGACGAGTTTGTACAATCCCATTTAATTCCACCACTCTAATGGAATTGTACAAACTCGTCTTATGACAAGTGAAGACATTCCACTAAAAGCTCAAAATAATTTTCTTAACTCTTATATCAATCAAATCCATATCATGTTTTGTTATTCTGTTCATGGCTTCTGTTCGGGTTTGCAAACGGACAATTACAATTTGATTACTCGTCCTTCTCGCAAAAGTATTGATATTTTATTGGAATAAATTGTATGTATGGAAATTCCAGAAATCCACAAACAAAAGTGTCGCACATGAACTGGGACGATCGCAATAAGTTTGGCATGTTGTGCTACCCGAAAAAGTCATTTTCGCAACTCCATTAGACCATCAAAAGGTGGCATTGAAAATGCAAATTGCGTTCCGACTCTCAAATTAGCGTGCCCCCTACCCATGATGGAAAAGGCGGTTCCCGCAGTGGAGGGTTTTCCCTCTCAATTATGGTCGCGTGTTCTCGGCACGTCGCGTCGTTCCTGGGAAGGAATTAGGGGGATGCAAGTGCGTGTGTGCAATCGTGCGTTCGTGGGAAATTCCAACCACTTGTAATCGGTTCGAACATATTCCCATTAGATAATTGCCGGAGAATTACAACAGCAAGCAGTTACGGCCGTCGTCGCTGATGTCGACAGTAATTTCAATCCGAATGGGTAATGTGTGGCGATATGATTTATGAACAATATTCAACAGCACCGACGCATTGCGGTCAAGGTTGTGGAAAATAGCGAACATTTATGGCAACACTGCCTGCGGCAAACGGTTTTCCAATGTTCGTGTCAAGATGAATGATAGCTCGAGGAAATATTTTCAACGGTCGGCGTGAAGTGTCAAAATGGCAACTTTTGGAAGGATTGCCGTATGCAAATCGCGTCAAGGATACTTTTACACTCTAATTGGTCGTATTCAAAATAGAGAACGGCAGTGGTGTTTCATGCATGCGGTTCAGAACGTTATTGAAAATAGTAATTTGTGTGAATTATTCAAATTGATCGTTCATGTTAACGGTTGAAGAACTACTTTTTGTTTTCGCTTTTTTTTTGTAAAATTTGGCCAAAACTTGATACTTCTTAAAGAAACGAAGATTTTTTTAACTGAAATACTCCCTAAGTTTCACGGATTTTTCAACAATTTGTTGGAATAAAATTTGTCTGGATATCGTCATCAAATCCATCAGGCTTCACCTTCGATGATAGCTATAATTTGTGAGAACAAGAAAGGGAAAAAAAACAGCGAGTCTATCTTGAAGCATTAGACAAAGTCTGTAAAAATGCAAATTGTAAAACACTTCCACCATAATAAAGAAAGGCAATCCCTTTACACCTTCTTCCAAACGTGTCACAAAATATTATCAAAGAAATGTATGCATAACAAAGAAGACCACTCAAAGTGCTAATTACTTCCGGCGCACGCTGCTACGATTGACTGAAATCTGATTCGTCCGTACGCTTTGTCCTGCCTCCACGAAAATCCACGTGGCAAAACAACAATCGTCCAAGGCCACCCCATTTACAACAACCCTCTCGGTGCGTCCCTTATCAGCCCGCAACCATCTTCGGTGTGGAGAAAGTTCACCGTCCGGGGACCTTGACGGTCCGCACGTCTGCCAAGCTATAACATTGGTGGCGATGATTGTTTAGTCTGATTCCAGCCTTCGGTTGCGCGGTGTGGGGCAGGTTATCATAGGGAGGCGTGTCGACTTAATTTATTACACGGACCAGCGAGAGGTTGAGATAATGAACCGTACGCTCGCTGTTTGGGCAAAACAGGTGTGAAACAGGTAAAGTGTTTGCTTCGTCATCTGTGTTGGTCATGGGAAATACCCAAAGTCCGTTTTCCACCATTATTATGCAACAATGATAAGACGAATTTCTTAAGGGTTCGTTTCGGTGACATCCCCAGGTCAGCGGTTTTGAAAGTCATTGTAGGGGGAATGACGGCTTTGGCAGGTTTTGTTCTATTATTGGCAGGGGTTTTTTTATGACTGATTATGCTCAAATTTGGCCTAAACATTCTTTGCATATCAAAGTATATTGTGGCCAATTTTCATAAAGTTTGGTCGACAAAAACCCGCCTGCCAATAATAGAACAAAACCTGCCAAAGCCGTGTTTCCCCCTACTGAAATTCTCTACATGGTGGTGATCGGGGAAGATCGAGATTTTATTGTCACTTGAGACATCAAACATATCTGTGTGCATGATCAACCGGTGAAACATTTACATAATTCTTATAGCTATTAGGTAAGAGATGGTAAGAGCGTTTGAAATATTTGTTGTGAGAACTTTCAAGTTTTTCCTGGGAAAATATTATGTTAGAAAATAGAGAGAATTCTTTAATAGGTATATTTTTCACAAAAAATTTTACATACATTTTTTCGAAGTAGAAATCCTTCAGATAACAACAACATAACAACATCTGGAGTTCTACGAGATATTTAGTGTGAGGTAATCCAGAGGAGAGGCATCTTTACGAAAAGCACCTCAATGGCGAGTGGACAGATAACGAAGACGCATAGACATGCTATTTCGTAATTATTATTATTATTTACTAAGGCTAAGGCTGCAATGGTTTAAGCAGTGCCAAAAAGCTGTCTCCATTCAGCTTGATCAATGGCTGCACATCGCCAACCACGCAGTATACGGAGGGTCCGCAAAACGTCTTCTGATCGATCTACCCTGATCGCTGCGTACAGCAGAACGATATGCGGAAGTTTTAGGAGATTTTCAATGGTGTTAAAAAAAAGCGCCGTCTCCCATCATGCCATGTGCAACGGTTGTATGACATTCCCCAGAAAGAACCATTGGCCAGAATGGACCATTCCCCAGAAAGCCGATTGCCAGAATGCACCATTCCCTAGAATTGGTCATCTCCTATTTGCCATGCACCCGTTTGCCCATTTTGCGCAATAATTCATAACGCCATGAAGTTTTGGCATAATTGTGAACAGCGTCAAAATGAGGAGGGGGTGTCATTCAGCAAGGGACATTTTCCATATTTTTTTATTGTTTTTAAGTTGTTTTCTAGTGAGGAATATAACACCGCGCCGGTTGATAATAGAATTGAAAAAAAGTAATTCTTCCGAAGACAGAATGCATAAGCCGGGCTTAGCACTTGCTGCAAATTGTCCTCCAAGAAAGCGAGGTGCACAGCGAGCAAGGTGCTTCGATCAAGTGGAGGACAAGTTGAGGATTAAGGCAATAGTGGATACAATTCCTTCTTTAAAAGTAGGCGCTTGCCCGGATTAAGGCAATGATGGAAGTGATCCCATCTTGAAAAGTAGGCGTTCGCCGGAATAAAAGCCAGGGTGAGTGTGAATCCTTCTTTAAAAATAGGTGTTTGCCATGATAACATCAATGGTGGATAAGATCCTTTCTTCAAAAGAAGTCGCTTGCCCGGATGAACGCTATGATGGATGTAATTTATCCTTCAAAATGAGGCGCTTGCCCGGATTAAGACAATGGTGGAAGTGATCCCATCTTGAAAAATTGACGTTGGCCAGGAGAAAAGCAATGTTGGGTATGATCCCTTCTTTAAAAGTAGGTGCTTGCTCGGATTAAAGCAATGGCGGATGTTATCCCTTCTCTAGAAGTAGGTGTTTGCCCGTACCTGTGTTTGAATATGGCAATTGTGGATAAGATTCCTTCTTTGGAAGTAGACATTTTGCCTAGACTAGAACTTCTTCATAGAAAGCAAATAGCAGTCCAGTATGACTTAAAGTGATATTGTTCAATCGTAGATATGAATTAATTTTTGAAATGATGTCTGCGTCTGGAATGAAGCGAAGAAATAAGATATCCATTCGTAAACAGTTTGTTTGGTATTAGGCAACTATGAATGTATTTGTTGATTATGGAGTAGCGCGCAAGTTACGTTCCAGAAGTAGTGTAGAAGGGTATACCCCGTTAGGCATAAGTACGTTAAGCATAAGAACGCTAGGCATAAGTACGTTAGGCATAATGGACGCTAGGCATAACGGACGTTAGGCATAATTTACGTTAGGCATAATGGACGATAGGCATAAAAGGACCCAAAGAACAGCCCATGTCATAAAGAAGGCAGAATTATACCAAACGTACATTATGCCTAACGTCCGTTAGCCTTATAACAATTGCTCGAAGTTTAAAAACTTGAGCGAATAGATTCAACATGCTGTAGTATTTCGAAGAGAGGGATTGGATAATGAAGACAATCCTTTCTCTGCATTTACCCCCGTATATAATCAGTGGACTAGATATCCCAAGTAACAATTTCCTTGCTTGTTGGATTTATTTAATTCTTATAATGGATTTATGACAGCAATCACCATGGCTAGTGGCTCAGTTTTATTGGCATTCTTATTACTATCAATAAACTTTTCATAAATCTGCTGAAAAAGCCTCAAACGTCAAATTCCAATTGATTTTATGAGCTGCTCTACGGTTGTGATGAAGAGCGCTATAAGTCATATTCTCAAAGCTCGATAAAAGCCAACATTTTTGGTCGTAATGTAGTCAAATGAATAACTGCAATAAGAATATTTGCATTGCAAAGAGTTTTATAAGGATGTGGAATAAGAGCAACATGTTTCTGATCGGAATTGATGATGGCCATATTGGAAAAGAAGAAGCATTTTCGAATCAGTCAAATTTATCGCTGAAATCCATAATTAGATAATGTTTTCGTCTCGTAGAACACTTATCCTGGTAAATGATTAGAATTGGAAATATATCAGGGTGAAAATCTACAGATTAAGTGGATATTTGCAATGTTGATATTTCAATTGATTCCAATTTATTGCGCTGTATATAATTTATTGCGCTGAACTACATTATTTTGCCGGCGCGTAGTATAGAATCTTATTATTTACCTATCTTTCACCATAAAATCGAAAGCGCAACTTGTTTCAATTAAAGAATATTGCAGAACAAACCTGAATAAATATTACTGTGTTGACATCCTCATCATAATTTTCATCATCAGCCCATTTTGTTATTATTTTTCCGTAATTTTGTTTCCTTTTTTTTCAAACCAACATTTTTGACAGCTGCCGCAGCCAAATTCCCTTTTTTGCGGGTGGTTTAAAAGGGGTTTCCAAATACGCTTATAAGAGGTTTATAGTGGTCATCTAGAGAGGGCCACTTGGCAATATCTTACTCTTATAGTGGTCATCAGATGGTTGTCGTATAATAATGAGTTCTTATAATTTGATCGTGAAAACCATTTCAAGAGTGGAATAAAACTTGAAATGTTACTTGGGATGTGCAATACTTATACAAAGTAACAAATTTTCTAGGGGGGGGGCTAGCCAGATCCTAGGTGGGGCTATAGCTCCCCTAGCCCTCCTGTAGCTACGCCAATGCTGGTGACTGCCGAAAATGATACTAGCAGAGAAATATGGAGACGCATCGTGGCTGGAAACCGTACATACTTTGGACTCCGCAAAACGCTCCGATCGAATAGAGTTCGTCGCCCTACAAAACTGGCTATCTACAAAATGCTGATTAGACCCCGGTGGTCTTCAACGGACGCGAGACCTGGACGATGCTCGTGGAGGACCAATGCGCACTTGAAGTTTGCGAAAGGAAAGTACTGCGAACCATCTATGGTGGGGTGCAGATGGCGGACGGTACGTGGAGGAGACGAATGACCCACAATCATCAGCTGAACCATCCGATTGTACGACAATTCCCCGAATGCAAATACCCCGAACGAAACATTTCCCCGAATGCCTCCCTCTTCTATTTGAATATTCTGAACACGAAATGTGAGAAAAGGCGTAAGATGACCAATCCGGAGATAGCGAGTTCGATTCTCGTCCCGGCCTATAAGACGCTTTCGAGTGGGAAACATACTTCGATTCTTGGGCATAGTGTATCCGTCGTACTCGCTACACAAGATGCATTTTTTTTTCCTTGTCGGGTATATTTTATTACTGCGACCATTTTTTTGATCTATTGTAAAGATGCATACTCGTGCAATTGTTGCACATAGGAAAAATTTAATTTTAATAACCGTGCTAATTTTTTTTGTTGGGTCGTAGAACCACTGCGTCCATTGAGTTGAACTTTTGTGGTATCGGTATACCCCTGAAACCGTGGTAATACTAATATAACACCAAGTTGAAAAGCAGGCCATGTTCGAGATTGAAAGTAGAGTCATTGAAGAAGAAGAAAACTAAGCCGTGGAAGAAGGCAATGCTTTCTTTGAATAAACGCATCTGGCCGGTATAAGGCGAAGTAAGGAGAAGCTTTCTTTGAATGAATAATTTGCTCGGTATGATGAAACATCAGCGCGGTTTAATGCAAAGGGGCAAGATAATGCCTTCTTTGAATGACGACATCTACCCGGTATAAGACAAATCGAGGAGATAATGCCTTCCTCCAGCACAAAGCGAAGGGAGGAGTTAATATCCTTTTCAAACGAACACATTTGCCCTGTAAAAGACAAAGAGACAAAGTTACATACCACCAAATGTTATTCCGCGAAAATGATATCAGCAAAAAAAGAAAAAATCGGTGAAATGTAAAAAAAAAATCGATACACACCTTTGAAAAAAGCGTTTTTTGTTCACAAGAGCGGCGGGACTCCGTAAGACCATGAGAGTCCCGGAAAGTTAAGAAGGGATTTCAAATATTTTCCTTATTCTGGTCAAAGTCGCCTACATCAAAATAAAAGATCCTTATTACGGACAAACACCTGCTCTCCAAAAAGGAAACTCATTTGCCTTTGCCTTATTTCGACCTAACGCCTGCTTCTGAAGAAGGGACCATTTCCTTACTTCGTGAAAAAGCCTTATTTTAAAAATTGGATCACATCCCTGACTTCCTTATTCCGAGAAGATATCCAGTTTTCCGCAAGTGGTCATAACCGCCAGCTTGCCTGCGGGTTAGTCTCTGATTTGACGTTTGTGGAGGTCAACTGCACCCAGACCCACCGCTCCGAGCATTCTGATCAATGTAGCATATGAGAAGGTGCTGATTAGGTGAATTCAAGCCTTCTTATATACCACATTGATCAAAATGCTCGAACGGTGGGTGCAGTTGACCTCCAACAACGTCAAATCAGAGACTAACCCGCAGGTAAGCTGGCGGCCATTAGCGTTCGCGGAAAACTGGATAATTTATTAAAGAAAGAATAAAATTCATTGTTTCATTATTCCGGGAAACAACCCACTTTTAAAGGAGGAACACATTTATTATTGCATTATTCCGGGAGATGCATTCTTTTTGAAGAAGGAATCACATTCACCATTGCCTCATTCAGGACAAACGCATTATTTTTGTTCAAACGGATTCACATCCACCCTTGCCTTATAGTTCTTAAGGTCACTCCTCACGGAATCCAAGTTTCAAAGTGCTCGCGTTTTCGGGGGCACACCACTCGATACGGAGGCGGTGCACAACTGTCATTTTTGTTGATTTAGCTTTGCTGCATCGCAGCATGCGTGAAATAATAAAAATGACAGTTGTGCTTTGTTTCCGTATCGAGTGGTGTGCCCCCGAAAACGCGAGCACTTTGAAACTTGGATTCCGTGAGGAGTGACCTTAAGAAGGGATATACAGGAGAGGATTTTGATTTCAAAGAAATAGAAATTTACCAAATTGCTATCAGTCAGAATTACTGTTCGCTATTTTACGTTTTCAGAAAATGCAGCTGTTGTTCGACTATTTCAGAGAAAAAACGATTGTACGACAATTCCCCGAATGCAATTTCCCCGAATGTAATTTCCCCGAACGCAATTTCCCCGAATGCAATTTCCCCGAATAACAATTCCCCGAATGTAACATTTCCCCGAATGCATCTCCCTTCTTTTTAAGTGCGGCACAAGGCGATTGGTATTAAAAGCAAAGGCGTATGATTGCCGATCCGGAGGTTGCAAGTTCGATTCTCGGTGCGGCCTAAGTTGCTTCATGGTAGGAAGCATTTTTGGTTCCTTGTGCATAGAGTATCCATTGTACTTGCTAAACAAGACATTCATGCAACTGGCAGGTACCGGAAAGCTTTCGATAACTGTGGAAATAATAATAGAACACTAAGTTTAAAAAAAGCCCAAGTTTCATATAGAATGTAAAGCCATTGAAGATGAAGACAATGCGCTGAAAGAAGGCAATGCTTTCTTTGATGGAACGCATTTGATCTGTATGAGACGAAGTGAGGAGATAATGATTTCCTTAAATTGATAAGTTTGCTTGGTATGATGAACGCATCTGCCCGGTTTAAAGCCAAGGGAATGTCTTCTATAAATAAACGCGTCTGCCCGGTATAAGACGACGGTAGGAGATAATTCCTTCTTCGCCCGGTATTAGGGGAAAGAAAGTGATAATGTCTTCCTCAAATGAACACATTTGACCGGTATAAGGCAAAAAGGATAGATAGCCCCTTCTTTATATTAACTCGCTTGTCTGGAATAAAGTGAAAGAATGAAAAAAAGCCTTCTTTAAATGATCCCGTCTGTCCGGTGCAGTGACGGGAAATGTCATATCGATGTCATGAGACTAACTTGCTAATAGCTTTTCTCACAAGTCATTTACAATTATGTTTTTCATACAAACATGTAGCCCTTAAAGGACCCGAAAACTTTTTCTAACAGGTAATTTATCTAAATATGATGTTGGCGGCGTGAGAGCCGAATTAGTGTCAAATGACATTAATGTCATGACATTTCGTGACATTTTTTAAATCTCGCTTTCATGGCTCACACTTTGTATTTAGAACAATGATCTGTTCGACAAAGTTCTAGGACCCTTTAAGTACTACATGTTAATCGAAAAATCCGGACTGTAAATGACTTTTGAAAAAAGTTATAAGGAAATTAGTAATAGCAATGCCGTGACATTTTTTTGACATTTCCCATCACTGGTCCGGTGTGATGAGAATGGAGGAGATAATGCGTTCTTTAAATTAAGGCCTCTCGAGATAGAATTTCTGTCCGCAATAAAACAAAGAGAGGATATAATTTGCAAGTAGCACGCTTGACAGGTAAAGTAAATGATTGATATGAAGAATCATATGTTTCAAAACTGCTGTTATATTCCACCACACTTATCTAAGAAAATGCTCATTTGTTTGATATAACATTCTAAAAAACGGCATTCTCCCAAAGGTCATTTTGAAAAAGGTAGAATCCATCAAAACTCACACCGCGAAAGTTACTGACTGCCTAATGATACATTGAGAAAATGCCGAATGGCAAAATGTTTTTCGGTGAAATATAATACATTCAATACATATTGCGTAATAAGGGCTCTTACATTTTTTTTCCTTATTCTGGCCAAATTCGCCTGCATCAAAATAGGAGATCAGATTAGTCCTTATTCTCATTCTCAATTCATTTATCTTGGCATTATTTCGAGTTAACGCCAATTTTTAAGAGACCACATCTACCATTTTATTATTTTGTAAAAATGCCTTCATTTTAAGAATGCATCACTTCCCTTATTATCATATTCAGGGCAGATACATGATGTTGAAGAACGAATAAAAACATTCATTATCTGGTGAACTCACTGAAGAAGGAACACATTTACCATTGGATTATTCCGAGCAGATGCATTATTTTTGAAGAAGGAATCACATTCACCAGTGCCCCTTCCCGGCAAACGCATTATTTTTGTTTACAAGGATTCACATCCACCATTGGCTTATATATTTGAAGCAGGTATATACAGGACAGGAGTTTGATTCCGAAGATAGGAAAAATATTTACCAAAAGGCTTTCAATCGGAATTGCAGTTTGATACTGTTTTAGGAGAAAAAACTACCTTAGAAAACACTGTACTCTGCTATCGTCATAATTCAACAACACATCTTGGAGGATCAAGAACTACAAATACTACCAAAGGCTATTCAGCTGAAATTCTCCAATAAGACACTCTTGAAATGTTACTTTCGGGGAAATGTTACTTTCGGAGAATTGTTACATTCGGGGAAATTACATTCGGGGAAATTGCATTCGGGGAAATGGTTTTCGGGGAATTGTCGTACAATCGTTGTGCTGCTTATAAGCATTCACAGATTTACGAGGATCGTTTTTGGCGCAGATGGATAACCTAAAACACATTATTTGCTGAATAAGCTTGTTTTCTAGCCGAAAAAGAATATTTTTGGTTGAATAGGCGCTTTATTAGCTTCTAATGTTTGTTGGGCATCGTATCGTCCAGAATTGATTAGGAGTCGCAAGTGACCAGACAATCGGGATTACCAAGAGTACCGTATCGACGATTTAGTAATGATTGTGGACGAAAACTTATATCGAACAGCGTCGATAAAAACATCTAGATCATCACTCAAGAGGCCTGTTAGCCAGATTATGCTACTACAGACCATCAGCTCGGTCCCAAGCCCTGGGAATGTTACCAACAATAGTTTTATTCGGGTACCACTACACTCCGACACCACCGTGAACAAGGACAATGGTTGCAAACAAATCAAAGAAGGCAGTAATTTAAAGATCGTGAAAAATTAGTCATTCGTGAAGAAATAGTGACGGGCCTTAAGAGCAAACCGTGTTAAATAATCGTTGAATAGCTATAGTAATCAATTAAATTGTATTGATTAGTATGATTAGAGTCCTAAATAACGTAAAAAAGTTTAGTGACCATACTGCCCCACTGTTTCGCCAAGGTTTTGTTTTACTACTGTCTGGATTTGTCCTTCAGATGTCCCTGTGGGAATTCTTGCAAAAGTTTCTGAAGTAATTTCCGAATGAATTCCTGTAATAATCTAGAACCTTATATGAAAATTCCAGTAGGTATTTGTTGGAAATCCCATTGGAAATTCTTTAGTGGATTTCTGTAATAGTACTTCAGGAAATTCCTTCAGAAATTCGATGAGAACATATTTTCGAAAATCTATCCAGATTGTTCTTTGTAGAGTCATTTAAGAATACATTCTGATATTCCTCCTGAAATACATTTGGAAACTCCTGCAGGAATTTCTTCCAAAGTTTCTCCAGCAAATCCTTCAGAAATTCTTCAAAAATCCTCAACAAGTATATCTAGAAATACTTGAGGAAATTCCTTTATGAATTCTTTCGAAAAGAATTCTTTTTGAAAATCCTCCGAAATTTTCTTAAGGAATTCTGTTGGCAATACGCTCAGAAATTCGGCTGCCATAAATCCGCTGGAATTACTTTCAGGAATTACCAAACAATTTCCTAAAGGAATTTCCAAAGGAACTTGCGTTTCTATGTAGATTCCTCCAAGAATTCCTTCAGAACTCCTCCAGGGAATCTTTCGGCAAATTCTCAGGAAATTATCTCGGAGAAAGATACAGAAATTTTCTTTGAACGTATCAAGATATTCCTTCGAAAATTTAAAGAAGGAATTCTAGGAATTTCTTCAGATTTTTCCTAAGGAATTCCTTCAATAATTCCAATAGGATTTTTTTTTTAAATCCTTGAAAAACAATAGCATCTTGAGAACTCCTTCGGAAATTCGCCAAGCGATTTCTTCGAAATTTGACTAATTAATTTCATCGGGAACTCCATCGGAAGTTTGGTCGAAATTCCTTCGGAAATTGTATCGGGGAAACCTCACAAATTTCCCTTAGGAGAATTCCTTTGATTTTTTTTAAGTTGCTTTAGAATGTCCTGTGGAAATTTGCTTTTCCTTTTCCTTCGATTTTTTTCAAGAAATTGCTTCGGCAATTATTTCAATAAGAAAATTATTTTGAGCTTTTTAGTGGAATGTTTTCACCTGTCATAAGACGAGTTTATACAATCCCATTGAATTCCACCACTTAATTGTATCTTGACAGATACGTATTTCGACCTCAAAAGTAAGGCCGTCTTCAGTGTCTCGTACTCGACTCGACTTCGTAAGTCGAGTCAAGTACGAGACACTGAAGACGGCCTTACTTTTGAGGTCGAAATACGTATCTGTCAAGATACAATTAAGTGGTGGAATTCAATGGGATTGTATAAACTCGTCTTATGACAGGTGAATTATTTCAAGGAAAACCTTCCAGTAATTCCTTAAGAGATTCTTCTAGGAAGAAATTCTTGGAAATCCTTCAGGTTTTCTTCAAAACTTCATCCAGGAATTCTTTCGTTTTTTTTAGGAAACCCTTTGGACATTCCTCCGTAAATTCAATTAGTTCAGTGAGACATTCGGATATTCCTTCAAGATTTTTTTTTCGGAAATCACTTAAATTTCTTTTTCATCTGAAAGTTTCCGTTAGAAACTTTTCGGATTTTTTTTTCTAGTATTTCATTCTTTAATAAAATCTTATTCATTCTTTAATAAATTTGCGAAAAAAATCTTCAAACTAAATTTTTGTAATAATTTCTGCGGGAGTTTTGGAAGAAATTTCGTATGGTTTTACTAAAATGATTTCCGCTGGATTTCTTGGAGGAAGTTTCCAAGGAATTTCCTGAGAAATTTACAAGGGCCTTTCCAGAAATCTTTTCCGAAGGAATGTCAAAGAGAATTCCTGGCGTACTTTGCTGTAGAAGTTCTCAAAAGAATTTCTGAAGGATTTCTTAAGTTTTTGTTAAATTACCTTCTTTGAATTTCCAAAGGAATTTCTGAGTTTAGTAAGTAAGTAAGTTCTGGAGTTAGTATTTAGCGAAGTAATTTCCAGGGGAGTTTCTGGGAAAATCTCAAGAAGAAAATTTTGTCCAAGAATTGTGAGAGGAATTTTTGCTGGAAATTTTGGGGAGGGAGGAATTTTTGGAGAAATTTTCGAGAGAATATTATTTCTGATAGTATTCGAAGGAATACCTGGAATAATTTTCGAAAGATTTTCTCTAGGAATTTCTCTCTCTAGGAAGCATTCTTCATCTTTTTTAAATCCTGGATGTATTTCCTAAAGAATTATTTTAGTTGTTTACGAAAACATGTCAGAAGTTAAGAAAATTGTCGTAATTACAGTCTGTACATTATAACACAGGAATTGAAAGTTTTTAGCATTAGCATTAGCATTGAGCAATTCGCACAAATTCGTAGGTGGTACAAACCTGGACTATTGTATGAGAGTAGTATCACTTTCATCCGTTACCACAGATATTGATCTGGTACTAATCACTATCTTTTAGATGGATACAATGCACTCTCCAATAGGCGAGATCTGTCCTGGCCTCGTCCTTGCGAACGCTGAGGAAGGGAAAGGATGGTTAGTAGGACACCTACTTAAGAAAGATGCAGAGAACTCTTTGACTTCTCATAGGTGCCACGGGAGGTTTTGGGATTTTGTGGATGGTTATAGCAGTGGGAATCGTTTTGGTAGAACCCGAAACACAGAAAGGACTAAGATAGAAATGCAGAGTAGGAAGGGGACGAACCTGGCATTTAACCTACGACCTCCTGCTTATAAGGCAGAAGCGGTAGCCACTAGACCACCAAGCTCGTCAACACAGGAATTGAAAGTTTTTGGAAAAATATTCTAAAAAATCCTAGTGACCTTTTCAATTATAGACGATAAAAAGCAATAAAAATTCCGTTACATTTGAAACTGCCTGGCATTTTTTTAAGTTAATTGATCCTTGAATGATTAATTCTTACTACTGACGCCAATGAACCAATTACGCCAAAAATGTTGGTGCCCCACCTTTACGAGAATATGTGCCGCCAGTGCGCATATGCCCAGTTCTTATACAGGTTTTGGTAGGTTTTTATATAGAATTGATAGTAAATCTAACAGTCGCTGGTTGGGTGTGAGATTTTTCCCAGGAATTCCAAAGGGAATCTCTCCAGCAAGTCCTTCAAGAAATACTTCGAGTATTGAAATTCTGGAGGAGTTTCTGGAAGAAATCACGGAGATAGTCTCGAAGATTTACCTAAAAGAATTTCCGGAAAAAATATCCGCAGCAAATTCCTTAGGAATGCGATGAAGAACCTCGAATGTCCAGATGAACTCCACCAATTATTAAATAAGTATTGTCCAACATTCTGGCTACGCACCAGGCCCACCGCAGTCGTCCGATTTCCACGATGTTAACTATCCCAAGCTCAATCCAGTTTTCGAGCTAGGACAGTAAGTTGTGTACAATCAAGTTAAATGCCTACATTCCAAATATAAGCCAACCGGAGTGGTAATTAAGTACTACACATGTCTGAAACTCGATTTGTGCAATTGAACAAATAGGCTACCATTAGCAGTTTCTTGGAATGGTTGGAAGACTCAAATTTCTCTTGTTTGAGGTGAAAAGACCTCGTTCGTAGGTTGATTTAATTGCTGAAAAAGTTTGTGTTCAGGATCAATGTTGGTATTAATCTTTCGTGAACTGATAAACAGCAGTAGTTCGAGGAACACAATGTAACTCTTGTTACTTAACAAATTCTTTAGATTGAAATGGTCTTGAGCTAATTTAAAAGACAGAATCACCGCCTTCGACCAGAGGTCGCACAGACTGAACACTTAACATCTAGCATGAGACAGGACAGGACATTTACACTACACCCACTGGACCAGTGGAGAGCTTTTCGCTTTACGAAAAGTTTTTTCCTTACCGGGGCGGGAATCGAACCCACACTCTACAGCACATGAGTCTAGACGATTGACATCGCGAACCGCACGGCCACGAAGCCCACAATTTGGTACTTTACAGGTGATATTCTAGAAGCATACACAGAAAAAAATAATGAAAAATAAACAGCGCGTAAAACTTGAAATGCGGAAATTTACGCTATTCTACGCTGAAATGGCCCTCTTCCAAACAATATTGCTTACAACTTGTATGCAATATCAACGATTCACGTCAAATATTGTATACATTTAGGCTAATTCTCGTGTGGAAGTACGCTAATTATGACGTTCCATTTATGTGCATGATGTTCAGCGTAAATTTCAGTGGATTTTTCTATCTGTGTAGGCTCCGATGCATGGCCAAATAACGGTATTACTGTTATGAACCTTTCATTTACTCTCAGACCCCTCTGAATAACGGTACCTTGTCTTCATATTTTATTCCTTCTGAAGCTTATGTGAAAAACAAAACAAAATCTGTATCGAAACCTTTATCGAAACGGATACTTCATTGCTTCTTAATAGCACTGGAGTAATTCGACATGCACTTATACACAAAGGATACCGATAATGCTACAATAGGTCTAGAAGGGAACTGATGGCTCACCCGAACAAGAATAAAAAATCTAAAAAAAACTTACATTATAGGGGGAATGACGGCTTTGGCAGGTTTTGTTCTATTATTGTCAGGGTTTTTTTAATGCTCAAATTTGGCCTAAACATTCTTTGCATATCAAAGAATATTGTGACCAAAATTCCAAAAATTCGGTCGACAAAAACCCCCCTGACAATAATAGAACAAAACCTGCAAAGCCGTATTTTCCCCTAGTAAAATTATTTAGACATTTTTTGGACAGCATTTTTTCGAAGCAGATTTTTTTAATTCGTTCAACTCTAAGTTTCTTGAAGTTTTTTTCTCAAAAGCAATTGGCTAAGGGGTTGTTCAAAAATTACGTCCAATGTTTGAGGGGGTCCAGAATGTGTGACAGTTTGGGACAGGGGGAGAGGGGGGGTCTCGTCTTGTGTTACGTCAGATAGTAAAAATACCCAATTACATTTTAGAAACAATTTGATTAGCCAAAAAATACTAAAATTTGCTATTAAGGGAGCTAATTCTCACTAAGTTTCTTGTAAAAAAAAGTGTACGACATTATATAAATTGCAATTGTACGTACAGTTGAGGGAGGGTGGTCAGTGATCTGTGACAGATTATGACAAGAGAGGGGAGGGGGGTTTAAAATGCCGAAAAATGATGGACGTAATTTTTGAACGATCCTTAAGTAATAAGAATTTTTTTTAGGAACATTTCTAGTTCTTTCATACTATGGCGTTGTGATGTTCGTTTCTAATTTGCTGAAAGTATTCGGGAAAAACTGTACAACATCAGTACAACAAAGAGTGGGTGAAAAATGTGAGTTTATGTCGAATGCCAGGCCACATCCAATCAGTTGATATTTACAAATTCAGGATGGCGGTGAAGAACTTAGTGCCCTCGAAGGTAAACTACTGATGATGAAATTCAAAATGCAATTATGTTCTGATTCTAATTTACCTGATATGATGAGATACGTACCGATGATAATGCTGCAAGTGCTACGATAATTATTATGAACAAACTTTACAACAGATTAATCGCGAACAAACTGTTCGAAATGGATTCCAATCAAGGTGAACAACGATCTGAACGAACAAAGAAAAATGGTTGAAATGGAGGAACGTGGAGTGCATTATTCGCGTCAGCAAAGGTTCCTCACTCACCCAGGTTCCGCTGAGCAGGTCACCCCTGGACATGGAATTATCGAAGAAGGGACACTTTTCATTCGGTATAGGAGTTGGAAGAAAGAGAAAAGTGAAACACAGTGGATTAGTTACGAGCGGGATTCAAACTCTGGGGTGATTTTTATGAGCAAATTGTGATAAGATTATTCTGAAATATTGTTCAACGAAACCTGGAACCTCCGCATTTCAGCTTGTGGATCGCATAACAAACATCATTTTTCATTCGTTTATTCCAAGTTGTTAAAACGAATTGGAAACGAAACGGAACGGATTTTTCTTCCCAACTTTCGTGTCAACGTCGCTTAAATTATGAACGGTCGTAAATCACGTCGCCTGGTTCAACTGAGCAATTCGGTGAAATGGAGGATGGGGCGGGTGAAAACGTTCCGAATGGAAAACGAAACGGTCGAAGGCGAAAGTAGTCGTAACTCAAATGGACTCTCTTAGTAGTTTTCTCGATGGTAGTGGCAAAGCAGCAGATGATTGCTCCACTTTATTGCTGGTTCACTTCTGTCTTGGGGGTCGTTTTCATTGGTTCAGACATAGAAGCTTGTGCTACTAGCTTATAGATGGCAGTTCGATTGACTTTCGTTCTTTTTTAAAGTATTATATAATAATATTAAATGCAATTAAGGAATCTTGACATTCAAATTGTATTATGAGCATCACCGGAAATCTTGGTTTGACCTTGAAAGACTAGAGCACACTTCAAATGCCAGGGAATGCTGGGCACCTGCACATGATGATGATGAGCTATAGACGTACTAGGTTGTGGAATGAATCGCCTGCTTTGAGCGTAATTACAGCGGCACACTAGGAGTTAACTTTTTGAAATCAGTATGGCGAAAGGCATCTAAGGTTCGATTTCTCAAAATTAAGCACCTTCATCGAAAAAATATTTGGTAGGCGTAGTAGCGGACACCTTTCTACATAACCGGTACCAAATAGTTTTTCATGAAAAGTTCCTAATTTTGAGAAAACCCGCATTAGATGTCTTTCGCCATACAAATTTCTGGCGGATAACTCCTGCTGGCTATTTTACGCATATACTATAGCGCCTGGATGTGGTAGCGGCGAGTAGAAAATCAGCCACTGCCAATAATTCATTGAATGCTGTTAGATAGATTGAAGCACTTCTAATGATTTCAGGCGAATTTACCCGAGAGCGATAGAGTAGATGAGGTCTTCAGTACGGAAGTCTGATGTTTAAAGCTATCGACTAGCGCGTGACGTTCTTTGCATGAGTCCGTGAGCGACGCTTAAATGGTGAAGAGCGCTACTTGATTGTCATCCTTCCATCCATCCTTTAGCCCGCCCATTCTCGAAGGTTTAAAAAGTAAAAGCAATTTTTATACAGATCTTACGTTACCACCAGCAGCTGGAGACGACACGGGAAATACACCAGTTCTTCAAACGGCCACATAATTTTGGAATCCCGAATTTTCAACAACTTAATAGTGAAACCTGTTTGTTTCCCCGTAGGCATTTGTGCGGAAACAGCAATTCTACTATTGGGTTCGGTTAATCATTTCGTGGGAAAGGCGTCATATTTTCAGAGGAACCGAGCAGTAGTTTTAGAAAGCGTAAAAGCTGAGAGAATTTCGAATATTATTTTAATAATAATTTCATGTGTGAACTAAGGAGAATTTTCCGTTTTTTTTCCTAAAAATTTCCACTCGGAATCCCAATCGATTCCAATCAGAATCCCAATTGATTCCAATCGAAATGCCTACGACTTTCATTCGGAATACCAACGGATTACATTTGGAATCCCAACAGTTTCCATTCGGAATCCCAACAGTTTCCATCCGCAATCCAAACAGTTTCCATCCGGAATCCCAACGGATTCCATGCGGAATCCTGGTGAAATCTATTCGGAATCATGGTGGATTCCATTCGAAATCCCGGCGGATTCCATTCAAAATCCCAACGGATTCCGTTCGGAATCCAAACAAACTATTTGCAATCGTAATCCTGAAAATTCCCACTCGGAATTTCAACGGGTTTCATTCGGAATCCCAACGGATTCCATTCGAAATCCCACTGTTTCCATTCGGAATTCTAACGGATTCAAATCGGAATCCCAACGGATTCCATACGGAATCCAAACGGATTTTATTCGAAATCCCGGCGGATTGCAATCGGAATCCCAGCGGATCGACAGTGCTGAAATTAATTATGAGATTAATGGAAAAAAACACCTAAATGAAGTTTAAAAATAAATCCTGGCGAATTCCAATCGGAACCTCCACGTATTCCACTCGTATTGTCGACAATTTTCATTCGAAATCATGTTAAATTTGCAATCGCAATCCTAAAAATTTCCACTCGGAATTCCAACGGATTCTTTTCGGAATCCCATTTGGAATCCCAACGGATTTCAATCGGAATCCCAAGCGGATTTCATTCGGAATCCCAAGCGGATTCCATTCGGAATCCCAAGCGGATTCCATTCGGAATCCCAAGCGGATTCCATTCGAAATCCCAAGTGGATTCCATTCGGAATCCCAAGCGGATTCCATTCGGAATCCCAAGCGGATTCCATTCGGAATCCCAAACGGATTCCATTCGGAATCCCAAACGGATTCCATTCGGAATTCCAAGCGGATTCCATTCGGAATTCCAAGCGGATTCCATTCGGAATCTAAAGCGGATTCCATTCGGAATCCCAAGCGGATTCCATTCGGAATCCCAAGCGGATTCCATTCGGAATCCCAAACGGATTCCATTCGGAATCCCAAACGGATTCCATTCGGAATTCCAAGCGGATTCCATTCGGAATCCCAAGCGGATTCCATTCGGAATCCCAAGCGAATTCCATTCGGAATCCCAAGCGGATTCCATTCGGAATCCCAAGCGGATTCCATTCGGAATCCCAAGCGGATTCCATTCGGAATCCCAAGCGATTTTATTCGGAATCCCAAGGGGATTTCATTCGGAATCCCAAGCGGATTCCATTCGGAATCTCAAGCGGATTCTATTCGGAATCCCAAACGGATTCCATTCGGAATCCCAAGCGGATTCCAGTCGGAATCCAAACGGATTCCATTCGGAATCCAAACGGATTCCATTCGGAATCCAAACGGATTCCATTCGGAATCCCAACGGATTCCAATCGAAACCCCAAGCGGATTCCATTCGGAATCCCAACGGATTGCAATCGAAACCCCAAGCGGATTCCATTCGGTATCCCAAGCGGATTCCATTCGGAATCCCAAGCGGATTCCATTCGGAATCCCAAGCGGATTCCATTCGGAATCCCAAGTGGATTCCATTCGGAATCCCAAGCGGATTCCAATCGGAACCCCAAGCGGATTCCAGTCGAAATCCAAACGGATTCCATTCGGAATCCAAACGGATTCCATTCGGAATCCAAACGGATTCCATTCGGAATCTCAACGGATTCCAATCGAAACCCTAAGCGGATTCCGTTCGGAATTCCAACGGATTCCAATCGGAATCCCAACGGATTCCATTCGGGATCCCAAAAGATTCCATTCGGAATCCCAAGCGGATTCCATTCGGAATCCCAAGCGGATTCCATTCGGAATCCCAAGCGGATTCCATTCGGAATCGCAAGCGGATTCCATTCGGAATCCCATGCGGATTCCATTCGGAATCCCAAGCGGATTCCATTCGGTAGCCCAACAGATTCCATTCGGAATCCCAACGGATTCCATTCGGAATCCCAACGGATTCCAATCGAAACCCTAATCGGATTCCGTTCGGAATTCCAACGGATTCCAATCGGAATCCCAACGGATTCCATTCGGAATTCCCACGGATTCCATTCGGAATCCCCAAGGATTCCATTCGGAATCCCAACGGATTCCGTTCGGAATTCCAACGGATTCCGTTCGGAATTCCAACGGATTCCAATCGAAACTCCAAGCGGATTTCATTCGGTATTCCATGCGGACTACGGACTCTATTCGGAATCCCAACGGATTCCATTCGGAATCCCAACGGATTCCAATCGAAACCCCAACGGATTCTGTTCGGAATACCAAGCGGATTCCATACGGAATCCCAAGCAGATTCCATACGGAATCTTAAGCGGATTCCATTCGGAATCCCAACGCCAACGGATTCCAATCCCAACGGATTCCATTCGATATCCCAAGTGAATTCTATTCGGAATCCCAACGGATTCCATTCGGAATCCCAAGCGGTTTCCATTCGGGATCCCAAGCGGATTCCATTCGGAATTCCAAGCGGATTCCATTCGGAATCCCATGCGGATTCCATTCGGAATCCCAACAGATTCCATTCGGAATCCCCACGGATTCCATTCGGAATCCCAACGGATTCCGTTCGGAATTCCAACGGATTCCAATCGAAACTCCAAGTGGATTTCATTCGGTATTCTATGCGGACTACGGACTTTATTCGGAATCCCAACGGATTCCAATCGAAAACCCAACGGATTCTATTCGGAATCCCAAACGGATTCCATTCAGAATCCCAACGCCCTCCATTCGGAATCCCAACGCCCTCCTTTCGGAATCCCAACGGATTCCATTCGGAATCCCAAGCGGATTCCATTCGGAATCCCAACGAATTCCATTCGGAATCCCAACGGATTCCATTCGGTATCCCAAGCGGATTCTATTCGGAATCTCAACGAATTCCATTCGGAATCCCAATCCCAATTGCAATCGAAACCCCAAGCGGATTCCATTCGGTATCCCAAGTGGATTCCATTCGGAATCCCAATGGATTCCATTCAGAATCCCAACGGAATCCATTCGGCATCCCAACGGATTCCATTCGGAATCCCAAGCGGATTCCATTCGGAATCCCAAGCGGATTCCATTCGGAATCCCAAGCGGATTCCATTCGGAGTCCCAAGCGGATTCCATTCGGAATCCCAAGCGGATTCCATTCGGAGTCCCAAGCGGATTCCATTCGGAATCCCAAGCGGATTCCATTCGGAATCCCAGGCGGATTCCATTCGGAATCCCAAGCGGATTCCATTCGGAATCCCAAGCGGATTCCATTCGGAATCCCAAGCGGATTCCATTCGGAATCCCAAGCGGATTCCATTCGGAATCCCAAACGGATTCCATTCGGAATCCCAAGCGGATTCCATTCAGAATCCCAAGCGGATTCCATTCGGAATCCCAAGCGGATTCCATTCGGAATCCCAAGCGGATTCCATTCGGAATCCCAAGCGGATTCCATTCGGAATCCCAACGGATTCCAGTCGGAATCCCAACGGATTCCAGTCGGAATCCCAACGGATTCCAGTCGGAATCCCAAGGGATTCCAGTCGGAATCCCAACGGATTCCAGTCAGAATCCAATCGGATTCCAATCGAATCCCCAAGCGGATTCCAATCGAAACCCCAAGCGGATTCCGTTCGGAACTCCAACGGATTCCAATCGGAATCCCATTCGGAATCCCAACGGATTCCTTTCGGAATTCCAACGGATTCCGTTTGGAATTCCAACGGATTCCAATCGAAACCTTCTAGCGGATTTCATTCGGTATCCCATGCGGATTCTATTCGCAATCATAATGGATTCTATTCGGAATTCCAACGGATTCCATTCGGAATCCCAACGGATTCCAATCGAAAACCCAAGCGGATTCCATTCGGTATCCCAAGCGGATTCCATTCAGAATCCTATGCGGATTCCATTCGGAATACCAACGGAGTCCCATTCAGACTTCCAACGGATTCTATTCGAAATCCCAAGCGGATTCCATTCGGAATCCCAAGCGGATTCCATTCGGAATCCCAAGCGGATTCCATTCGGAATCCCAAGCGGATTCCATTCGGAATCCCAAGCGGATTCCATTCGGAATCCCAAGCGGATTCCATTCGGAATCCCAAGCGGATTCCATTCGGAATCCCAAGCGGATTCCATTCGGAATCCCAAGCGGATTCCATTCGGAATCCCAAGCGGATTCCATTCGGAATCCCAAGCGGATTCCATTCGGAATCCCAAGCGAATTCCATTCGGAATCCCAAGCGGATTCCATTCGGAATCCCAAGCGGACTCCATTCGGAATCCCAACGGATTCCATTCGGAATCCGAACGGATTCAATTCGGAATGACAACGGATTCAATTCGGAATGACAACGGATTCCAATCGAAACCCTAAGCGGATTCCGTTCGGAATTCCAACGGATTCCAATCAGAATCCCAACGGATTCCATTCGGAATTCCCACGGATTCCATTCGGAATCCCAAGCGGATTCCATTCGGAATCCCAAGCGGATTCCATTCGGAATCCCAAGCGGATTCCATTCGGAATCCCAAGCGGATTCCATTCGGAATCCCAAGCGGATTCCATTCGAAATCCCAAGCGGATTCCATTCGGAATCCCAAGCGGATTCCAGTCGAAATCCAAACAGATTCCATTCGGAATCCAAACGGATTTCATTCGGAATCTCAACGGATTCCAATCGAAACCCCAAGCGGATTCCATACGGTATCCCAAGCGGATTCCATTCGGAATCGCAACGAATTCTATTCGGAATCCCAACGGATTGCAATCGAAACCCCAAGCGGATTCCATTCGGTATCCCAAGCGGATTCCATTCGGAATTCCAACGGATTCCATTCGGAATCCCAACGGATTGCAATCGAAACCCCAAGTGGATTGCATTCGGTATCCCAAGTGGATTCTATTCGGAATCCCAACGAATTCCATTCGGAAAACCAACGGATTGCAATCGAAACCCCAAGCGGATTCCATTCAGTATCCCAAGCGGATTCCATTCGGAATTCCAACGGATTCCATTCGGAATCTAAACGGATTCATTTCGGAATCCCAACGGATTCCAATAGAAACCCTAAGCGGATTCCGTTCGGAATTCCAACGGATTCCAATCGGAATCCCAACGGATTCCATTCGGAATCCCAACGAATTCCATTCAGAATCCCAACGGATTCCATTCGGAATCCCAACGGATTCCATTCGGAATCCCAACGGATTCCATTCGGAATCCCAACGGATTCCATTCGGAATCCCAAAGAATTCCATTCGGAATCCCAACGTATTCCATTCGGAATCCCAACGTATTCCATTCGGAATCCCAACGGATTCCATTCGGAATCCCAACGGATTCCATTCGGAATCCCAACGGATTCCATTCGGAATCCCAACGGATTCCATTCGGAATCCCAACGGATTCCATTCGGAATCCCAACGGATTCCATTCGGAATCCCAACGGATTCCATTCGGAATCCCAACGGATTACATTCGGAATCCCAACGGATTACATTCGGAATCCCAACGGATTTCATTCGGAATTCCAACGGATTCCAGTCGGTATCCCAACGGATTCCAGTCGGTATCCCAACGGATTCCAGTCGGAGTCCAATCGGATTCCATTCGGAATCCCAACGGATTCCAATCGAAACCCCAAGCGGATTCCGTTCGGAACTCCAACGGATTCCAATCGGAATCCCATTCGGAATCCCAACGGATTCCATTCGGAATCCCAACGGATTCCGTTCGGAATTCCAATCTATACCCCAAGCGGATTCCGTTCGGAACTCCAACGGATTCCAATCGGAATCCCATTCGGAATCCCAAGCGGAATCCATTCGGAATCCCAACGGATTCCATTCGGAATCCCAACGGATTGCAATCGAAACTCCAAGCGGATTCCATTCGGAATCCCAAGCGGATTCCGTTCGGAATCCCAAGCGGATTCTATTCGGAATCCCAAGCGGATTCCATTCGGAATCCCAAGCGGATTCCATTCGGAATCCCCACGGATTCCATTCGGAATATCAACGGATTCCGTTCGGAATTCTAACGGATTCCGTTCGGAATTCTAACGGATTCCAATCGAAACTCCAAGTGGATTTCATTGGGTATCCAATGCGGACTACGGACTTTATTCGGAATCCCAACGGATTCCATTCGGAATACCAACGGATTCCAATCGAAACCCCAACGGATTCTATTCGGAATCCCAAACGGATTCCATACGGAATCACAAGCGGATTCCATTCAGAATCCCAACGCCCTCCATTCGGAATCCCAAAGCCCTTCATTCGGAATCCCAACGGATTCCATTCGATATCCCAGGTGAACTCTATTCGGAATCCCAACGGATTCCATTCGGAATCCCAACGAATTCCATTCGGAATCCCAACGGATTGCAATCGAAGCCCCAACTGGGTTCTATTAGGAATCCCGACGGATTCCATTCGGAATCCCAACGTATTCCATTCGGAATCCCAAGCTGATTCCATTCGGAATCCCAAGCGGATTTCATTCGGAATGACAACGGATTCCAGTCGGAATCCAATCGGATTCCAATCGAAACCCCAAGCGGATTCCGTTCGGAACTCCAACGGATTCCAATCGGAATACCATTCGGAATCCAATCGGAATACCATTCGGAATCCCAAGCGGATTCCATTCGGAATCCCAAGCGAATTTCATACGGAATCAAAACGGATTCCAATCGAACTTCAAGCGGATTCCATTCGGAATCCCAAGCGAATTTCATACGGAATCAAAACGGATTCCAATCGAAACTTCAAGCGGATTCCATTCGGAATCCCAAGCGAATTTCATACGGAATCAAAACGGATTCCAATCGAAACCCCAAAAGAATTTCATTAGTGTCCCAATAGATTCCAATCGAAATCTCAACAATTTCCGAACGGAATCCATTTCACTCGGATTCCACTTGGAATGCAAACGGATTTTACTTGGAGTCCTTAGTCATAAAGGAGTATTGTTTTCACAAGTTCGTCTATTTTAGTAAGCTCAAGCGTTTATAGCACTTGACGGAGCCACGATTATTTGTTATATGCGCAACCGATATCATCTAATTACCAACATTACCAACTCTAAGAGACATCAAGGTAGACAACCAAATCATAACAAAAAAACTTTGAGAAAAATAAAAAAATAAAAACAAAAAAACATGGTTTGATGTGGGAAAAACCAAGCTACGTGATTGATGTCATCGTAACCGGCACGTTGATATAGACAAAGTTTATTCCGTTGAAATGTGCATTCATTGAATAGTGATTTGACATAAGTCATCCGCCATCATGCAACTGAAGCTTCGACTCAAGTCGTTACCACTGAAACAGGCTTGCGTAGAAATTGTCTGAACTATGAAATGCCACTGTCCATGTCCGTTGTGTTTATAATAAGAACGTGAGTGTCTAAAAATATCATAATACTAATAAGTAAATCGCTACTTAACTTGAGACTTAGATATTGATCTTGGTAATGGGAATTAAAGATTGATTTTAGAGATTTGATTCGATACATACATGAATAGTTTCCATTTGGATTGAATTTTAAAATTTGGGTTTAGTTATCTGGTTACGGTTATTAGATACAAATATTAAATTGAAAGATTAAATTTGGATTAGATTAAGAATGGCTTTAAATTAAATTTGAATTTCCATATACTCTTTTGGGTGAAAAAATGATTCTAAACAAGTATATATTTAAATATAATACATTATAAAATTCTCTAAGGACGTAATATTAGTTTTTTTATTGTCATGTTCTTTGTGATGATTTTTTGGTTTCCAGGATTCTCCACATCACTCTTCTCAAATTTTCTCAAACATTTCTTTTAAAAGTAAGGCACATTCTCTTTGAGGGTGGAATGCCAGGATTTTATTAGTCCCAAATTCCTTGCAGAATCTTTGGAAAATCGAAGAACTCTAACATAGGGTACCGGCTGACTCTTTTAATTCAATTTCTACTAGCTGCATCGGAAATTCTCGATCGAGCATACACAATTACAGAGAAGTTTTGGCAAAAAAAAAATGATTCTATCTTTGATTTTTGACCCGGTGCCGGGTCCGTATTCCTATTTTAATAAATACACTAAATCCTTATTTTATTATTTTAATTTAACGTTTTTATGGAACCGTATATAGAGTTCAAATTGAGCGACAGGGAAGAGTTGATCACTTTGTTACAGGGTGTCCATTCAAAATCAATTTTCAGATTCCCGGTTTTTTTCCAGTTAGAGGAACCGATACTAAAATATCATATTAGCGGATCTAAACAGAAAATTAGCTATTTTTTATGTTTGTTTCATTAGAGTGAGGGCTAGAAGGCTCTTAGACCCATTTAGTATGAATCAATCTCAGTTTTGTCACATGCGTAATAAAATAAAATAGGATCCACAATCTTTTTTTTTTGGATTCTAATTCTAGAACAGAGAATCATCAAAGATGAGCTAACCCAGAGCCACAAAGTCTTTTTAATGAGGACAAACAACAATTAAGTTAAGAAATTCTATAAAACTTTTGATAGAACAGAAAAAGTAGAAGCACGATTTCTTCCTGCCGTGACTTAGATTTTCCTTTCAATTCCTCAAGACAGGATAAATTTCAAATAATCTTCTAAAAATAACTTGAAATTTATTGATGATGTTTTTGAACTCATTAAGGCCAGAATTGTTGTTTTCACTGCTCAAAAACACTTTCTTGAATATAAACGCGCTTTCGCTAAAATTCGGAATATTTAAAATATTGACTTTTCAAGATCTATTCATTTATCAACAATTACTGCTAAATGTTCACCTCATTTAAAGTTTGAAAATTTGCATACAATATTGCAATATTAGAATTATCAAAGTTATGGAATTTGTTCTTTATTTTCTTTGTAAAAAGTTAGAGAAATATTTGGATTAAAAAAAATCTCAAGATAATTAAAAATTCTTTCAGAACTCCATATATTTTTTAAATAAAATTAATCAAAATAGTTTAAAAGTTGTTCATGTTCACCCACAGTCTTGTTGAATTAGTCGGTTTTCATGAAAAAAAATCATCTGAAATTATTTATCATAATTTAAAACTTTTGAATCAACAAATTCCATAAGAAACTCTTGAGAATGCCTAGCTCTTCGAGTTCCTCGAGAATTTTCCTCGTTAATTTATAGTAACTGGTTCAGGCCCAGGATAAAGATCTTTCAATTTTTGGTGTGATTCACTTGTGTATAAGTATTCAATTGAGCGTTCAAAAATTGACGACAAACAACTCAAAGGAAATAAAATAGTTCTTAGAGCAATATGATCCACTTAATCAAATCATTAAACATCGACATGATTTACAAATAATACTTAGCTTAAAAACGATCAAAACTTCAATCTTGGTTATATTGAAAATAAAAGTTCTTACAGGGTGGCCACTCAATTTCCATTTTGGAATTCCCGTGTTTCCCGGTTCAAATTTTTGAATTTTCCCGGTAGACGTGTATCGCCTTCTAAGTAAATTCTGCTGTGACCCTTTTTTCAGTAGCAGGCCTGGCAATCATAAGACCATCGCTCGTTCCAGTTCTGAACGAAGGAGGCCATGGGTTCAATTCCAGATCGTTTCCATCTATATCCTATAGGTATCTTTAACTTGACCATTTTTATCCTTCAACATGGCCATTCTAGCAGTCGTTGTTAGAAGATAATCAAAGCTCATTTCTGCATTCATTTTTTCTTTCACTTTGGCAACACGTTAATAAAGACGAAGCTCTGGTAAGTGATAGAAGTGGTAAGAAAGTCAACCGTTTCCCGCCCACGACTTTTTTCAAAGATTTCAATAAGAAGGAATCATCTTTGAGAAAAATGCTAGAACAAGGCTATTTGGCATAGCTGAAATTAGTGAAAAACGAAAAAAAAGTTTTTGATTGTAAATCAATAGTGAATTGATTGTTTTCAATAGTTTAACTATGTGTACTCAAAATTACCTATATTTGCAGTCTAATCTTTATTAGTGTAGTCTTTATTAGTGTAATTTTCTCCATCAGATCTTGAACAGTGTTGGTAAAAACTCAAATTCTCAAATCTCATCCACGAATCAAATCAAGCGCGAGGCAAACCCCGACTCACCCGACTCATGGCCCAGAGAATCGTCCATGATTCGACTCGCGATTTGCATCATTGCGTGATTTTTGCGTGTTTTTCTTCGTCAAATTCGTCGGAATAATTTTCTTTGCTTAAAACAATGGATAACAAATCCATACGTAACATAAAATACGTTTCGTTTGGGTATAGACACTTTTAGGAGCGAAATCATTTTTCGGCGAATGAGCGAGACGATGCGATTCTGTGTGAAAAACTCATGCGCGATGCTCTCCATGCAGAATCGCAAGCAAGTCAGCTCGATGGAAGTTTCAGTTTTTGAACGCTAAAACGCCAGTGTTCGGAATATGAGTCATGTTTGTCAGATTTCTCGGAGAATTTCAAAAAGGATTTCAAAAGGCTTGATGTTTTTAGGGAATTTTATAAGAAATGGAGTATTGCTAACGGTTTCACGATCAATATATGTTCGAAAATAATTCTTAAAATCAGATATAGCGGAAATGACGACTTTAATAGGTTTTGTTCTATTATTGTCAGATAGGTTTTCTATAACTAATTATGCTCAAATTTGACCAAAGCATTCTTTGCATATTAAAAAAACATTGTGGCCACATTTCATAAAATGTAGTCAACAAAACACCACTTTGACAATAATAGAACAAAACCTGCTAAAGCCGTCATTCTAAGATTCCAGTTTGATATCTAAACTTATAATTCTTAATATTTTGGAAATTCTGTAATGCTGATATAATTTTCTAATATTACCAATCAGATTTATAGACGGTAAATGTGATTTATTGAATAGAAACAATTTAGAAGAATAACACTAAGCAGATTCAAGAGCTAATGTGTTTGTATTCTGAGAAAAAACAAGCTGGGATTCGTGAAAGGATCTTAGTAGTAAAAGGGTTATAACAGGAAAAGGAAATATTTTCCATCAAAATACGTTCTTGTTACGTTACAAAATACGTCCTTGAATTAACATCTTTAAAGGCTTGTTATTTTTGTTCTTGTTATTTTAATTTATCAGCATTCGCATATTTATTGAAGTACGTCCTTGAATTAATGTGTATAAAGGCCTAGCTGGTCTACGCCATTTTCTTTTCCCCCATTCCATGCTTCGAAAAGAAACCAATCAAAGTGAATATAAAAAACAACCGGAAGGATGGGCAAAGAACGATGTCAACCATAGATAAAGCACACCATACCATAAAGAATCGGCATTATTACTGATAACCACCGCAAAGTATCTCACGGGTGTTTTGTTTACATCCACTCAGCTCGACGTAACTCAACAACGTCTGACGAGGATTGGTTGGAACTCGAGCTCTCGTTCCTTTCGAATACGCTTCAGAAAGAAAACTCCGACCAACCCCCATCGTCCATACACCCATTCCTATAAACCCACCCGCAGGAGGGTGGAAATCGCGTCCGCACCACTACGGTCACTGTAATGTTCGCTAATGTATTGGTTAGGAGTGTATGAAAAAGTCTCTCCCGCTCTCCGATACAAAACTCTCTGCTTTCTCGGAACCGAAGCCTTCTTTCGACGGCACGAATGAGCAGCTGTTTGCGATCGGGTTTCCTTCGGCCGCCACATGGCGAATCAAAGTGGTCAGTCTTCTTCGTAGAAAGGATGACAGGTGGAAAACAAAACCTTCCGCGGCAGTATAGGCGTGCGAGGAAAATCAATGCTGAATGGACAAGGAAAATGTAAAAATGCTTACGAAGACGACAATGCACAGTGGGCTTGAGTTGGACAAAAAGTCATGCGCGTTTTTGAGATAACTTATATTTTTTCGTCACTCTCATAAGTGGCATTCATTAATACAAAGCGTTGAACTGTATATTGAACAAAGTTCAAATCTTATCCATGGTTTCAGATCACATTCGTATAATTTAAAAATTAACTCACAAAGCTTTTATCCACTGTTTTGCAAACTTTAAAAAAGTTGTTACCGATTCTTTTTTAGAGGCAATTGAACTAAATTCCCGATTTGATTGAATTTCATCCGACTTTTGCCCAAAAGCTGACTACTGTGCCACCGTCCATCGAAAGTGAAGTGTGTACATTCGCGAAAGAGGGTTGTATGTACAGCGTGCGGCGGCTATTTGGCCTGCCCTGCTGCTGACGCGGATTGGACTCGCGTTCGCAAAAGAAGGTCAGTAGATTCCTCCACTGGGAGTCGTTGTCCAGCAGGGCCGCGCCGCACACTGACTGGCTGTCTTGGCGTAAGATCCGGGGATGATGATAAGCATGCAAGGGTGGTGGCTTTTCTAAGAAGGGGATTCCAGCGGTGGTGGAAGGGGAAGGGGGGTTAATTTTCACCTGTGTTAATAGAGCAGCTCAAGGACGTGGTTGTGAGTCAGGTCCGTTCCAGTCCCAGTAGGTACTGACCAACGCTGACGGGACTGCGACTGAATGGGAATGTGTGTTTTATTTGGAAGAATTGGGGGTGAGAGAACAGTGTACACATTTGCTTCACCGCACAGTTTTAAGGCAGAAGGGTAGCGGATTTCTTGTAGGTTTTCGACTCATAAAATTAATAAACGAGGTCAATGTTGGTTCGTGTGACGTTGTCTAACTGGCGCAATTTTTTATACGAGTTGCTTGGTGAATTAGTGGAAGGGAGATAGGGTTTTTTTTTAATGAGGAGATAGGTTTTACGTTAGAGGGGAATGGATCTATATCTTCTAATACTTTACCCTCTGTCAAATGTGAATCATTTCAGATAACAGCTATTTCCAGGTTTACGAAAATTCTTACAACTTAAGCCAACCTAGAATGACGTACCAAATTATTGTCCTGCAAAATTATATAGAAGCTTTTTGGGTAGCTTCTTTTACTAAATGAGTGAATTTTTGGAGGAATGTTATGAAGAATTTCAAAATTTATTTAAATTCTAGATTTATTTCCTAAATAACTTTCGGGAGAAATGTCTGAACGAAGTCTTGACGGAATGTCCAAAGTAATTCTTGGAGCAATTTAAGACTGTCTGTTTTCTGACTGTTTTCTAAAAGGTCGGAAGATACGTGAAAATCGTGAAAAATTGATTTTTGGGTTGTTTTTTTTTTTCAAAAGTCGTTTTTTACGCGGTTTAAAAAAAAATCTAAGACTTTTTCAGGGAAAAACACTTGCAATATTTTTTTGGAAGTATGATGGTTTCAAAGATCATTTGTATATCTCGAGTTGATATGTCTATCAATCAAGATCGATGGTTAAAATTCAAAATCGATATTTGACGCCATTTTGGATTCCAAGATGGCCGACCAAAACTCAAGTTTGAAGCATGAAACCATGCAATATTCTGCCGTAATCTGGAAAAGTGTCCTAGACGCCATTTTCCAAAAATGGTGTTAACGAGTAGTACCGAAAAATGAAAAACATGTATGTTGTAAAATGGCGCATACGTCACTTTTCCAGATTACGCAGTATGGGTGTCGATATTTGACGCCAGGATTCCAAGATGGCTATGACCATGCAATATGGGTATTAGGGTGGTTCAAAAAATCGATTTTGCTCCACAGTGCTCATCTGATTCTTTACCATGTTCTGAGTGTCCTCTGTAAATTTGAGCTCATTTGGATTAAAACTGATTTAGCACAAGCCGTTTCAAGTTTGCATGCAAATTAGTATGGGGAAATTTATTTTTTCATTATACTGTTAATGACGCTTCCCCATCAAGCGCATGTTAAAAGAAAACCTACATAGCGAAAAGGAATACTCAACAGCTTTCACTCAGTGAAAACCGCATCTCAATTGATCGTTCCAATAATTAGTAATCGAATTTAATCTATACCGTGGTTTTCTGGAGCTAATTGCATAACTCATCAACAGGCAACATTGCTGCTCGTGGCGCGAAAGATAGCACACACAAATTCAGGCTACTATGTTGCACTGCACATTTCAGTGATGCCCTCAAAGAAGTTTAACGATCATGACTAAAGATTCGCAACCTGTCTTAAAATCGATTACTAATTATTGGGACGATTAATCAACATGCGGTTTTCGTTGGGTGAAAGCTGTTGAGTATCCCTTTTAGCTATGTAGGTTTTCTTTTAACATGCGCTTGATGGGGAAGCGTCATTAACAATATAATGAAAAAATAAATTTCCCCATACTAATTTGCATGCAAACTTGAACCGGTTTGTGCTAAATCAGTTCTAATCCAAATGAGCTCAAATAATCAGAGGACACTCAGAACGTGGTAAAGAATCAGATGAGCACTGTGGAGCAAAATCGATTTTTTGAACCACCCTAATGGGTATTTATCAAACGACATCGATGAACAATACTCGAAAATCGATTTTTAAAGCCATTAAAATTCAAGATAGCGGATTAAAATTAAGGCTAATGGCCTAATTTAGGTCCGATAAATTCGGAACAAACGCATCCGGAATTCGTTTGTCCCCTGTTTGGGCCCTCCTTAGCCGTGCGGTAAGACGCGCGGCTACAAACCAAGACCATGCTGAGGGTGGCTGGGTTCGATTCCCGGTGCCGGTCTAGGCAATTTTCGGATTGGAAATTGTCTCGACTTCCCTGGGCATGAAAGTATCATCGTCTTAGCCTCATGATATACGAATGCAAAAATGGTAACTTGGCTTAGAAACCTCGCAGTTAATAACTGTGGAAGTGCTTAATGGAACACTAAGCTGCGAGGCGGCTCTGTCCCAGTGTGGGGATGTAATGCCAATAAGAAGAAGAAGAAGAAGAAGCATTCGGAATTCGCGGAATTTGACATAGAGCAATAAAGAGGTTCTTCATCTCTCAGACCTTTTATTGCATCAAATTCTTCTTCTTATTGACGCCTACTACTTCAGGCCCCATTTCAACTATATGCTATCTGGTCCTTTGTGTTGACGAGGAGTCTCATCATATCTTCGTTAGCTATTTCGATCTATTTTTATCTTCATCTAATATCTTCATTTCGCGGTTCAAAATTTCTCGTTTTTTATTTGCTCTTTCCCGCTCAGACATAATAGCACAGCATGGAAAACCACGATTGGTGGCACATCCGGTGATTCACTGTTCGCGATAGATGGGCGGTTGATAGACCACGACTGGTGGTTGCTCATACATGGTCGAATCGAGCAACTTCTTCATACCCCTCTGCTCCTAAATGAACTACGCAGTGATAATGATACCATTCTTCACATAGTGGACAGAACTCCTGTTCTCGTATTTGTTCGATAATTCGCCGGCTTAATAGATTGTTCTTTCCTTAAGCTTGTTTCAAACTTAAAATTAAATTCAATTAAAAGCAAATCCAATTCTCAGTACAATAAAAACTCAGTCGAAAAACTTTTGGTCACGCTTGTAGATCTAAAGGCCTTACTCAAGGAATTTCTTGAATTACCGTGAAGTTGGGCTGTGTACATATTCTATTGTCTATACCACAAAGGGGCAGCAGGACCATGTCCAAGGGCTTGACGACCCCTCCCCAGCTGTCTGCGAGTCAGGGAGAACTGCCTAGGGCGTGGTGGGATTTAGCAGTGGGCTCTGCTAAAATCCCTCCCAAAAAACCACAAGTGCCCGTAAGCGGACTCTATCAAAGCGACTGTGTGCCGCTTCAAAAGCACAAGCCCAGGGAGGGAGTGCCAACTGGCATGTGGAGTGTCCCTACTTCGGTAGGGTAGCGCGTGAGCTGCTTCGGCAGGGAGTGAGTGATCTGGTTGTGCTGAGGCAGGAGTGTCATAGCGTGTCTCCGCCGCTATTGTCACCTCAAAGCGCAGCAGAAGTCTGAGTATGGACTGCACATGCTGAGGCAGGAGTCGAGGTATCCCATCGACACCTCGAGGCATTGCAGTGGAGTGTTAGAGTGAGCACCTGAAAAAGGGTCACATGGAGCGAATGGTCTTTGGAGAAGCTGCTTCGGCGGCAGGGTAGCAGTGGGTTGTACCCACACACCTGCAGTTGTGCACATGTGGTGCATGGGGAGTGTCCCTGCTTCGGCAGGGTAGCGTATGGTCTGCTTCGGCAGTGGTGTGATTGATCTGCTCGTGCTGAGGCAGAGTGTCGTAGCGCAATATCTGTAGGCCCAGGCAGTTACCGCTATTGACACCTCGAGGCATGGCAGCGGAGCGTCCGGGAGAGCATCCAAGTAAGACTCAAATGGAGTGAATGGGGTGCGAGTCAGTCTCGCGTGGGACGAGTGCCTGTGTGAGCGATAATGAGTGAGTACGCTTAGTACTGCCGTCCCCCCAGAAGTAGTACTGCGAGGTAGTTCCTGGGGGAAACGATGGTGGAGCCCAAGGGAGTTTAGTCGGTATTACCGGTATGGTCGAGTCCGACACTCCAGTACACTTCCGTGTGGTAGTTTGGCAACTACAATGCACGTGTACTGGGTTAGTGTGTAAATGCATTCTCCCTTGTAAAAAAAAAAAAAAAAAAAAAAATACCACAAAGAGCATTGGGGCAGCAGGGACAGCAGGGACAGCATGGACCATGTCCAAGGGCTTGACGACCCCTCCCCAGCTATCTGCGAGTCAGGGAGAACTGCCTAGGGCGTGGTGGGATTTAGCAGTGGGCTCTGCTAAAATCCCTCCCAAAAAACCACAAGTGCCCGTAATCAGACTCTATCAAAGCGACTATGTGCCGCTTCAAAAGCACAAGCCCAGGGAGTGCCAATTGGCATGGGGAGTGTCCCTACTCCGGTAGGGTAGCGCGTGAGCTGCTTCGGCAGGGAGTGAGTGATCTGGTTGTGCTGAGGCAGGAGTGTCATAGCGCGTCACCGCTATTGTCACCTCGAAGCGCAGCAGAAGTCTGAGTATGGACTGCACATGCTAAGGTAAGAGTGTCGTAGCGTAGTATCGTTGATTGGTCCCTACATACCGCTATCGACATCTCGAGGCATGGCAGTAGAGTGTTAGAGTGAGTTGGGGAGTGTCCCTACTTCGGTAGGGTAGCGCGTGAGCTGCTTCGGCAGGGAGTGAGTGATCTGGTTGTGCTGAGGTAGGAGTGTCATAGCGTGTCGCCGCTATTGTCACCTCGAAGCGCAGCAGAAGTCTGAGTATGGACTGCACATGCTGAGGTAGGAGTCGAGGTACCCATCGACACCTCGAGGCATTGCAGTGGAGTGTTAGAGTGAGCACCCGAAAAAGGGTCACATGGAGCGAATGGTCTTTGGAGAAGCTGCTTCGGCGGCAGGGTAGCAGTGGGTTGTACCCACACACCTACAGTTGTGCACATGTGGTGCATGGGGAGTGTCCCTGCTTCGGCAGGGTAGCGTGTGGTCTGCTTCGGCAGTGGTGTGATTGATCTGCTCGTGCTGAGGCAGGAGTGTCGTAGCGTAATATCTGTAGGCCCAGGCAGTTACCGCTATTGACACCTCGAGGCATGGCAGCGGAGCGCCCGGGAGAGCATTCAAGTAAGACTCAAATGGAGTGAATGGTGTGCGAGCACCCAAGTCAGTCTCGCGTGGGACGAGTGCCTGTGTGAGCGATAATGAGCGAGTACGCTTAGTACTGCCATCCCCCCAGAAGTAGTACTGCGAGGTAGTTCCTGGGGGAAACGATGATGGAGCCCAAGGGAGTTTAGTCGGTATTACCGGTATGGTCGAGTCCGACACTCCAGTACACTTCCGTGTGGTAGTTTGGCAACTACAATGCACGTGTACTGGATTAGTGTGTAAATGCATTCTCCCTTGTAAAAAAAAAAAAAAAAAAAAGAAAAAAAATACCACAAAGAGCATGCACCACTTTTGAAACAGGTCGATAGATTGCGTGAAAATCGCAAAAAAAAAACGAATAACACTGCAAGTACCAACTACTACAAAAAGCGTAGAACGGCAACTTTGCCCCGATATATCTTAGGTGTTTTTAGTCCAATTGTTAGTCCATTTCCAGTTACAATCTGTAGGATATCAGGATTTCGTTAGCGACTACAGATTGTAAATCCGTATATTGAGAACCGCCGTTGAGAACCAGCCGGAATATTCCGTTCCACGATTTTTGCAACACTTACAATATGTTGCAATATGTTGCTTGCAAGTCATACCACACTGCTTGTGTGAAAGCCGTTCGAATTGAAACCATCAAACATTTTATGCAAAATGAAAATTAACATTTATGTTTCATCAATAGTTAATTTTATCGGTGTTTCTTAAAATCAATTTTGTGAAAAATGAGCAAGAAAAATAAATAATTTTCTTATACCGAGAAAACGGGATATATTATTTGAAAATCGACAGATTGAAAGCCATGCGGTAGCCGTAGGGTACGAACAAGTATGAAACGACAGAATGTGAATGGGAGGCATAGAGACCATCTAGTTCAGTGGTCCCCAGCATGATAGTAAGCAAGGGCCGCACAGAAATTTCGAGCTGTTGAAGCGGGCCGCTGTATATTTGCAACATTTATTTCTCAGTTCAAATTGCATTTTACAAAATATTGTATACTAGCACACCCGACGAACTTCGTTTCGCCTTGAATTGATTTTTTCTCTGATTCGTTCTCGAGTTATGCTGAAATTTATTATTCATTTGTATGGAAGCCCCTCGTACCAAAGAGGGGAGGGGTCACGAACCATCATAATAACCTTCCCCGGCGCTGAAAACCTCTGCAATCTGCATACAAATTTTCGAGTAGATCGGTTCAGTAGTTTCCGAGTCTATAAGGGTCAGACAGACAGAAAATGATTTTTATGTATATAGATTGAATTAAATGTTTTATTCCTGTGAATCTTTTTCAAATAAAATATGTACTTGTACTTTCTACAGGTATTATCGCTGTAGCAGATTTTCAATCTTCAGTACCCTTTTTGCAGTAGCGCACTTGACACGAAGCTTCACCAAAGCATCTTTTCGGCATCTTAAAAATCATAAGTAAAAATCCAACAAAATTTCAGTTCAATTTTGCTAAAACCTAACCTTTTTGAAAAATAAAAGCATTCTTATAACGGAGCAGTATATGACATTATTTTTAGGTGTAGTTCAACCTTTAATTCCTTTAAATCTGCTATTAAATACCAATTTTCTAATATCATAACCCGGGTTAATAACATCGAAAAATATTTGCTGTCAACCTAACCTAATTCAACATCATAATGATGAGAACTGTCGCATAATTCTTATCAATGGGCCACATGCAGTGTATTCTCAGAAATCCTTCGCGGGCCGCAGGAAAAGGCTTGGAGGGCCGCACTTTGGGGATCACTGATCTAGTTCTAGTGAATAACACACAATCAAAGCGTGAATATTCTTGATTAACATCCTGGTTGTGGTCGGCGACGAATTTAGGAACTAAGGAACTTAGAGATTTAAGAATTTAAGAATTCAGGAATTTATGAATTTAGGAATTCAGGAATCCTTGTTGAATACCTTCTAGAGTTCTTCCATCGTGGAGATCCCCCAGGAATCTATTCAGAAGGATCCCACAGAAATCACTTCTGCAGATCTTAAATGAATTCTTTTTGGAGTTCAACCAGGAATTTCTCCTGAATATACAAAGAGGTGGCACGGCAAATGCTGGGTAAAGCGTACCATTAGTACTTCCCTTACCTGAAGGAATAAAATAGATCCCATCCCGCGGTCCTTGGCCTCTTACCCAGCAACTCCTATCCCTGCCTCTTCGTGACGCTGGCCGGAATACGAGCAACCTTAGGAAAGATCGGGTAACCAACCTGTGGTCGGGTAACTATGGTCGTATGCTGACAGGGGAGGGGCGTTTGTTCCTATCCGGAGGTGCAAATCTTACTGAGCGTCTGTTCTCCATGTTAGGAGCGGCTCACAACAGCGTCTGTTCTCCATGTTAGGGGCGGCTGATCATCGTCCGAGTGCCAGCGAGGGACTCTAAGTGAAACTGTGCACCATGGTCCACCGGAAATTTAGGGGGTTTGGTGTCATGCCCTGCAAGCCAACCTTTAAAAAATCATAAGCAACGAACAATCAACAAGAGAATACGGACCGGAACCATCGGCGAAGACCACTGCGACGAAAAGGGACTAGCGATTGGAAACTCGGTTCGTGGAACTGCAAATCTCTCAACTTCTTTGGGAGCACACGCATACTCGCCGATGTGCTCAAGGACCGTGGATTCGGCATCGTAGCGCTGCAGGAGGTTTGTTGGAAGGGATCAATGGTGCGAACGTTTAGAGGTAATCATACCATCTACCAGAGCTGCGGCAACACACACGAGCTGGGAACAGCTTTCATAGTGATGGGCGACATGCAAAGGCGCGTGATCGGGTGGTGGCCGATCAATGAAAGAGTGTGCATGTTGAGGATCAAAGGCCGGTTTTTCAACTTCAGCATAATCAACGTCCATAGCCCACACTCCGGAAGCACTGATGATGATAAGGACGCATTCTACGCGCAGCTGGAACGTGAGTACGACAGCTGCCCAAGCCACGACGTCAAAATCATCATAGGCGATTTGAACGCTCAGGTTGGCCAAGAGGAGGAGTTTAGACCGACTTTTGGGAAGTCCAGCGCTCACGAACGGCTGACGAACGAAACGGCCTACGACTAATTGATTTCGCCGCCTCCAAGAATATGGCCATTCGCAGCACCTACTTCCAACACAGCCTCCCGTATCGGTACACCTGGAGATCACCACTGCAGACAGAATCACAAATCGACCACGTTCTGATTGATGGACGGCACTTCTCCGACATTATCGACGTCAGAACATATCGTGGCGCTAACATCGACTCTGTCCACTATCTGGTGATGGTTAAACTGCACCCAAAACTATCCGTCATCGACAATGTTCGGTACCGACGACCGCCGCGTAGGGTGGTCTAACCGGTAGTACCGAAACCGGTATTACCGGCCAATTTTGAGTACCGAAAATACCGGTATTAATGACGGAAAATACCGGTATTTTCGGTATTAAAAATTTGTCAATATAAAACATCTTGAATAGTACCGTGATGAACTTATGTCAAACCTTAAAAAATCACGTTAATAAAGAAATTAAAAAAAAAAAAAATCTTGAATAGTTAGAACCCAAAATGTATCAGCCAAAAACTGCAACAAACACTTACAACAATTGAATGCGCGCATGAATGAAGCTTTGCACAAGTAAGCATCATTGAAGACATTCACGCTACAGGACAATTCGGTCATCATCGTACTCTTCATTCTCTTAGGCATCTGTCAAATTGCCAATGACTTTTTTCTTGAACGAACATTGTTTATATTGTCGAGAATAGCCGAAATTGTGAAAAAATCGGTTGGAAGATGGCTGAGTTATTGGCCCATACTTCGTGACCACTTTTCGTAACAGTCTCAAATTTAATTCTGCAGAATGACCCCCCCTATGTTTCCCGAAGGAGGTATTCTTCGTCAAAAGGTAGGTGTTGTAGCAGTTGTATAACGTAGAACACTTGTGAAAATGACTTGCTGCAAAAATATGTGCCTTCTGATTTCGCTGATACCAAAACAGGACAATTCAAACAGGACAGCTCAAACAGTTCTATGTGTTGAGAGGTTCGTTGAAAACTCTGAGCGATTTGAAACTTCATTCCAAATTAAACTTCACTGATGACGATGTTTTGGAGATAGCTGAAACAATTTAAGCTCTCGAACTTGTTCAAGCTGCTGTGAAACTGTTCTGCCGTGAGTTCTGCGCTCTACCATGAAGCCAACGTGGCGCTCCAATTTATGTTGGAGCAATTTTCAAACCAAGCCACAGAAATTGCCGTCAACTGATTCTATGTTCACAAAGAACTAATTCAAGGGAGACGATGAGAATACGTCGATATTTTTGCTTTTTTGAATAATGCTGCCTTAAAGCAATTGATCAGAAACAATTTGGGCATTTTTTTCAAGGCATCCAGAGCAACTTTGATTAAGCAAGCAGACAAGATCTTGAAGCAACTAATTATTCCTGATGCAACGTTGGAATTGAGACAACGACCATACCTGACGATAGGTACGAATAAGATATCTCTATGATTGATATTACTGGTTTATCAGTTTAAAAACAACTAGTGATAATACAGCAGAGCAAAACACCTGCGTTGCCGGTGACTACTACGTTGACGCCAGGATTCTTGCGAGCAATCCGTGAAGAATTCTCCTGCTATGATTGCGGACAAGTCTATCGGAATTCAAAACTAAATACACTCGCGTTTTCAAGGGTACCCCATTTTCAAAGGCAAATCATTCAAACTTAGTATTGCAGCTTTGCTTGACAGTTTTGTTTGGCTTCCGTCTTGAATGGGGTTCTTCTGAAAACGCGAGTGTATTTAGTTTTGGATTCCGGGAGGCTTGTCCTTAAGGGTGCTTGACAACTCGTCTAACTTCGATTAATGCGGATTGGGAAATGAATCACACAGTATGTTATGTCTTCTTGAATTTTCTTTTTACAAACCCAACAAGCAATGATTTTGACATTTAAAGTTTGTCAATAAATATTATTTTTCACACAAAAGTCAAAATAAAAAGTTTTTTTTAAACATTTCTGAAATTTCTTACAAAAACCGGTATTTTACCGGTATTACCGGTATTGACTCCACCAAATACCGAAAACCGGTATTTGTCAAAAATGGCCAATACCAACCACCCTACCGCCGCGGTACGACCTAGAGCGACTGAAGCAACCTGATGTCGCCACTGCATACGCGCAGCATCTCGAGGCAGCGTTGCCGGAAGAGGGTGAGCTCGATGGGGCCCCTCTTGAGGACTGCTGGAATACAGTCAAAGCAGCCATTAACGGCGCAGCGGAGAACAACGTCGGGTATATGGGTCGAAGTCGACGGAACGATTGGTTCGACGAAGAGTGCAGACAGATTCTGGAGGAGAAGGACGCAGCGCGGGCGGTCGCGCTGCATCAAGGTACCCGGCAGAACGTGGAACGTTATAGACGGAAGCGGAGACAGCAGACCCGCCTTTTTCAGGAGAAGAAACGCCGCCTGGAAGAAGCGGAGTGCGAGGAGATGGAACAGCTGTGCCGTTCTCAAGAAACACGCAAGTTCCATCAGAAGCTCAACGCATCCCGCAAAGGCTTCGTGCCGCGAGCCGAAATGTGCCGGGATAACGATGGAAGCATCTTGACGGACGAACGTGTGGTGATCGAAAGGTGGAAGCAGCACTACGAGGAACATTTGAATGGCGCGGAGAGTACGGGCAGTGAAAGTCAAGGCAGCGGAGGAGATGACTACGTCAGTTCAGCGGACGATGGAAGCCAACCAGCCTCCACCTTGAGGGAAGTTAAGAATGCTAAAGACCAATAAAGCAGCTGGTAAGGATGGTATCGGAGCTGAGCTCATCAAGATGGGCCCGGAAAAGCTGGCCACTTTCCTGCACAAACTGATAGTCAGAATCTGGGAAACTGAACAGCTACCGGAGTAGTGGAAGGAAGAGGTTATATGCCCCATCTACAAGAAAGGCGACAAACTGGAGTGTGAGAACTTTCGAGCGATCACCATCCTTAATGCCGCCTACAAAGTGCTATCCCAGATCATCTTCCGTCGTCTGTCACCATTAGTGAATGAGTTCGTGGGAAGTTATCAAGCCGGCTTCGTTGACGGCCGCTCGACAATGGACCAGATCTTTACTGTACGGCAAATCCTTCAAAAATTCCGTAAATACCAGGTCCCAACGCACCATCTGTTCGTTGATTTCAAGGCGGCATACGACAGTATAGACCGCGTAGAGCTATGGAAAATTATGGACGAGAACAGCTTCCCTGGGAAGCTTACCAGACTTATCAAAGCAACGGTGGATGGTGTGCAAAACTGTGTGAGGATTTCGGGCGAACACTCCAGTTCTTTCGAATCGCGCCGGGGACTAAGACAAGGTGATGGACTTTCGTGCCTGTTGTTCAACATTGCGCTAGAAGGTGTCATGCGCAGAGCCGGGTGTAACAGCCGGGGTACGATTTTCAACAGATCCAGTCAATTTATTTGCTTCGCAGATGACATGGACATTGTCGGCCGAACATTTGCAAAGGTGGCAGAACTGTACAACCGCCTGAAACGTGAAGCAACAAAAGTTGGACTGGTGGTGAATGCGTCAAAGACAAAGTACATGCTTGTGGGCGGAACCGAGCGCGACAGGGCCCGCCTGGGAAACAGTGTTACGATAGACGGGGATACCTTCGAGGTGGTCGAGGAATTCGTCTACCTCGGATCCTTGCTAACGGCTGATAACAATGTCAGTCGTGAAATACGAAGGCGCATCATCTGAGGAAGTCGGGCCTACTACGGGCTTCAGAAGAAACTGCGGTCAAAAAAGATTCGCCACCGCACCAAATGTGTCATGTACAAGACGTTAATAAGACCGGTTGTTCTCTACGGACATGAAACATGAACAATGCTCGAGGAGGACTTGCAAGCACTCGGAGTATTCGAGAGACGGGTGCTTAGGACCATCTTTGTGCTAGATGTTTTGCCCAACGAATACAGCGGTCTGCCACAGTGTGCACCGTGAGTTATTCCAAAAATTCCTGGAAGAAGATTTCTGGAGGAAAACTCCAAGAAAAAATCCTGAAAGATTTTCACAAGAAAACCCTAGAAAAGCTCCTAGAAAAAAAAAATCGAAGGAGAAATATTTGGAAGAACAACAGGACGATCTACAGGAGTAATTTCTGGAAGAGCTCAAAGAAGAATTTTTGAAGAAACTCCAGGAAGTAATCCTGGAGAAGAATCCAAGAAAAATTCTAAAAATTCATCCTAAATTTCCCCAGGAGTTCGTTCTGAATTTCCCCAGAAATTGATTCTGAATTTAAGTGATGAACTTTATCCAACTTAAAAATCACTTAATTAAAGATATAAAAAAAATCGTTCTGAATTCCCGGAATTCGTAATTAATTCTGAATTCCCCCAGTAATTCATTCTGAATTCCCCCAGGAGTTCATTCTGAATTTCACCAGGAATTCATTCTGAATTTCCCCAGGAATTCACTCTGAATTTTCCCAGGAATTCATTCTGAATTTCAATTTCAATAATTCATTCAGAATCACTCCAGGAATTCAGTCAGTATTACCCCAGGAATTCATTTTGAATTCCCTCAGGAATTCATCCTTAATTCCCCCAGAAATTCATTCTGAATTCTCCAAGGAATTTCTCCTGGAGTCACCGGAATTTCTTCAAACATTCTTCTTGAAGCTCCACCAGAAACTTCTATTTGAGTTCCTCCAGGATTCCATCCTGAGTTCAACAAGGAACTCTTCCTGGGGTTCCTGCAAGGATTCTATATAGGGTTCATCCAGGATGTCTTATTAGAATTCCTACAGGAATCCTTCCTGGCGTTTCTACAAAAACTCTTCTTAAAGCTCTTCCAGAAATTACTCCTGGAGTTCCTCCGGGAATTGCTCTTAAAGTTCCTGCACGGATTCCTCCTGGAGATCCTACAGGATTTTTTCAGAAATACCTCCAAGCGTCCCTTCGGAAATTCTTCTTTGTTTTCCTTCGGGAATTATTCGTGAAGTTCCATCAGGAATTCTACCTGGCGTTTAAACAGGATATCTTTTTGAAGTTGGTTCGGGAAATCTTCCGAAAATTCTTCTTGGAGCTCCTCTAGAAATTTGTACTGATGTTCCTCCAGACATTACTCATTGAGTTCCTTCAGAAATTACTCCTGGAGTTCCACCAGGATTTCCTTCTGGAATTTCTTCCAAATATTTCTCCTTTAATTTTCAGGAGCTCTTTCAGGAATTGCTTCTGAAGTTCTTTCAGGAATTCTTCTTAAAGCTCCTTTTTGTAGTTCCTCCAACAATTCATCCCGGATTTGATCCAATAATTCCTCGTGGAGACTCACCTAAACTTATCTTGGAGTTACTCCAGGAATTCTTGGAATAACTCACGCCTGTTGGAGTTCAGATTTAATTCCTGGGGAAAATCAGAACGGATTCCTGGGGAGATTCAGAATGATCTCCTGGGGGAATTTAGAATAAATTACTGGGGGAATTCAGAATGAACTTTTGGAAGAACCAAAGTAGAATTTTAAGAATTTCATCCTGAAAATCCTCCAGCTGTTCTTCTTCAAATTTCTCTGAGAGTTCCTCTTAAAACTGCTCTAGGAATTATTCTTGGACTTTCTCCAAATATTTCTACTGGAATTCCTGAAAAAAATCCTCATGGAAATCCTCCTGGAACTACTTTTGGAATTGCTGCAGGAATTCACATATATCATCAGAACTAATAATGAATTCCCCAGAATTCTAGAAGGAACCCCTCGGCCCTTAGAATTTACTCACAGTTACATGTAAGATGTTGTTATTAATGATATTACTTCAGGATTTCCTAGAATTCTTGTATGTAGTAAAACCTTTTTAAATTTAACTTTTTCTGAAAATTCCAGTGTTTCAGTTTTTTTTGGGAGTTTTTGAGAAAGATACGCTCGAAAAAAAAATTATGAAAATCCAGTGAGTTTTTGGTGGAATTACAACAGGAACCCTTCCAATTTATCCCAGACCGACTATTTATGTGCACATTGTGGTATCTGGTAGCTTTCAATACATTATGTGCGTAACAGCAGTTTGCTGTTTGAAATCGAGAGCTCTAGTGCAGGAATAGGCATGACATATTACATTTGGCTTCATTCGCGTGATGTTAGTAAACGTAAAGAAACAATGACATTGATTACAAAGATTGGTTCTGCTCATAAAATGATGCCTCCTGAAAGGAACTATTGGATACTATTGTGTCCCAGTAAACAACTCTCGAGGGAAATGTGCGGTGATGTGGTCTATATGCAAGCTATTCATACTTTTCATTTGTATACTTTACTGGCAAATGGGACCCTGCGTTGCCAGGAATCGACACGTTTGCTTCGTAAATGTCAAATATTGCAGCAACGCACTCTAGATTGGCTGTCAAACTCATTTTTTTTTCAATAATTAAATGCATGGAAATAATTGTTTTATTGATGTTTTTATCTGTTCTGACAGGAAAAACAATCAGAGGTTGTTAAAAAAACCTGCATCTTTTAAACAAAAATTAGAACAATGTACATTTAACGAACACTTATCTGTTTAATTGAACATGAAAACTAACGCTGACTGTTATTATTCCTAACACTATCAATTCTTCTTTTGAACGAACCACTATTACATGTAAAATCAAAACAATGGGAAAACTTATTAACGCGGGACAAACTTTATAAATAGGATCGCGTTTTCCATAGTTTGCACGTCTAAAAGGCAATGCAAGAGTGTTGAAAGTGCGGAGGGAACGAAAGGGAGCCGAAAAACTAATATTGCTTAAAATACTAGGTGCATCAATTTCTCCTAGTATAATCCTTGCAGATTTTGTACGTCGTGCTGATAGAGTATCCAGATTTAAGAGTAAGCACCGATTTTCATACGGGGGCAAGTTAATAGGGTCATTCCACGGAAGATACGTTAATGCACGGCGAATAAAGCGCCGTTGAACAGATTCTACACGCAGACTCCACGTAACATAATAGGAGGACCAAACAATGGACGAGAATTCGTACTTCCTGACCTCGTCTCCACGCACTGTCCTACCAGAATACTCACTCGACAACACGTGGTGCGTTGGGTGTCGTTCAAAAATGATGTCACATGTTTTAGGGGGACGTCTAAGATTTTATTACAGTACATACACTAGGTATACAAAAACGCATGACAGAGGGGGGAGGGGTATCTAGAATTCTCAAAAAATATTAGACGTCATATTTTAATCGCCCCTTGTTTCCTAAGAGCTGCCAGCAATAAGGCGTTTTACCTCATAAGTTTTCCGGCAACGAAATATTACCACTTTTTGGGTGGTGTGCAATGTCCCAGTGGGGATAGCTGGGTTCGATTCCCGGTGCCGGTCTAGCCAATTTTCGGATTGGAAATTGTCTCGACTTCCCTGGGCATAAAAGTATCATCGTGTTAGCCTCATGATACACGAATGCAAAAATGGTAACTTGGCTTAGAAACCTCGTAGTTAATAACTGTGGAAGTGCTTAATGACACTAAGCTGCGAGGCGGCTCTGTCCCAGTGTGGGGATGTAATGCCAATAAGAAGAAGAAGAAGAAGATGTTTTTTAGACGACTATCTCGCGCTTATTTTTGATTGCGACGAAAAATAAGCGGATGAGTAGATTTTTTATGCGCGGTACAATAATTATTTCCAAGAAAACGTGTCTTTTCAGTAAACATGCATACAAAAAAAAACAATCATGAATTGTACATTTAGATCATTTTAGGATAGGATGCCAAATATGCGTTATAAATATTTCCGGGGGGTGTAGATACGTATTTTGACCTCTACAGTAAGGCTTTATTCAGTGTTTCGTTCTTGACTCGAATTAACGATTTCTTATTTTTCAATTTGCACATGCTCGGCATACGTTTTCATAACAACAATACCTACTCTTACTCGAACCTCAATTTTCATCTGCTGCCAATGATAATTGTTTTGACACTAACTCGCGATCTACATGCTATAGCATATCAAACTTCATGTTGAAAATTATTCACATCAATCGAACTTTTATTATCAGACAACGGCTTTTTTCTATCCAACGCAAACACTGAACAACTCGCAACTGAGCAACGAAACATCGAAAAGCTTTCGGACGGGAGACCACTCTGTGACGACTCGACAGCCAAACAACAAACGCAACAATCCCATCGCAGTAGACGGTGACCACGACGTCTGCACAGATTGTCCACTTCCGATAATACAAAAATGTACACGCCTGCTGCGCCGCCATTTTCATTTCCGACTTCGTCGCCGGAAAAATGAGAATCCACAACATTCCCATTAGTAAGGTACCTACCTTCTCCCTCAACTCAGATGATGAGCGTGGGTGAAAGTGAAAGCCAGCGTGCGGTAAGTTTCGAACGAACACGGTGCGCGACTCTGTCGAAGGAAAATTTATTCCTTTGACCTTGTTCTCGTTTTGATGTGACGATGATGTAGGTTTTCTGACTATGTATCACGTAATGCCATGAATTTCTTTGTTTCGTCTATTAAATAACTTCATCGTGGTCAGAAAATGTTCATCTACTTACAACAGATCCTTTTAGAATTTCGCAAAGTCATCAATTAAATTTAATAGCCGAGGAGATCATCGATCGGCGAGGTCGTTTCTGTACCCATTGCGCCTTATTTTTTTTGTTTTGGTGCATTTTAAGGATGCGGAAAAATGTTCCACTAATATGAATGGGAAATTTAATTGCACTAATGACCGACGATTTACAGCCAAACGAAGAATATTGGAAAATGATTGATTACATCCCTAATAGCACATTACGTGATACACATGGGCACGGTAAAATGTCTGCAGCGTACTACAGGAGCCGCACCTTACACTGCTGGCACTGGTACGAAATCAGTTCTCGATTTATTAGCGTTTTTTCCGCATATTTTGCTTTATTGTGAAATTCATGGGCTGGGGCATAATTAGTCTGGGAAGTGAATGGCGAAAAGCCTCCAGGCAGTGTGGGATAAGTTGTGTTCCGCGAGAGCGGCAAAGGGAAGTCGTTAAAAACTAATAAAGCTTGATTGAATATAAATCGGATGTTCGACTACAGCGACTGAGGCCGGTGAGGCTATCGCTTATTCAGCTGTTGTTAGGTTTGATATATCGAAGGAAAATCTTTTCAAGGCTACGGGAACTTGAATTAGAATTCGATTGGGCACTCCAAGCCCAGTCATAATTTTACTCAACACGTGAACCAATCAAAGTTTCTGAAGCTAGAGCACTTGTAGTCAGCAGAAGTTCAGGAACACGATGATTCGCAAGAAGTAGTGATGAATTACCTAGAAGTAGTGATGATGGGCCCTCCTTAGCCGTGCGGTAAGATGCGCGGTTACAAAGCAAGACCATGCTGAGGGTGGCTGGGTTCGATTCCCGGTGCCGGTCTAGGCAACTTTCGGATTGGAAATTGTCTCGACTTCCCTGGGCATAAAAGTATCATCGTGTTAGCCTCATGATATACGAATGCAGAAATGGTAACCTGGCTTAGAAACCTCGCAGTTAATAACTGTGGAAGTGCTTAATGAACTCTAAGCTGCGAGGCGGCAATGTCCCAGTGGGGGATGTAATGCCAATGAAGAAGAAGAAGAAGAAGTGATGAATTACTTGAACAACGCCATGAAGAGTAATGATTATAAAACCTAATTAACTCAGCGAGCAATGCTGCACGCGCGCGAAAACTGTAATCCCAATATTGAAAATTTCGTAGGCGAAACCTAAAATTTTATTACACTATTTCTGCTTTTAAACATTTGAATTAAATCTATCGTTGAATTATTATAACTATACCCAGCGCCGTAACGTGCGGTTAACCGGGTTGGTCCCCGCCAAGGGCGCCGAAATTAAGAATTATGCAATGATAAATAGGTGAACTGTTCCGTTTTCCATATCACTGAACATAAATTCATCTCATCGAAAAAACAAAGAAATACAGCACCAATTTTGTCGCTTTTTCACAAAAATAAGAAACAAATAAAATTCCTTTTCACTGCTTTGTTCTTCGTGGGATGAATATCGGAGCTATGAGATGAAGTCCAGAAGCAGTAACCCTAGGCAAACAAAAAATATTTATTTATTTCCACCTTAAAATATCTATTAGATTGGCTTTAGTTTTTACCGCTTTTCTTGCGACTTTCGGAGCCGATTGCTAGGAAACAGTTGAAACTAGAAGCAATTAATCAAAAGTACCGGTTATTTGGTTATTTTAACTTTATTCGGGTAATTCTTTCCATAGGATCATGAGCCCATTTGCAGTCTTGATCCTCCGTAAGAAAAATGATTAAAAATATTAGTTTTAGGGTACTAAAACGACAGTGTTTGGGAATTGAGTCAATACGATAATATATTCAAAAAGTTATTTGAAAGTGGTGTAGCGTGTTACCTGGAGGAACTTCCGGAGGAATGCCTGGAGGAACTTCCGGAGAAATTCCTGGAGGAACTTACGAAGGAATTCCTGGAGGAACTTCCGGAGGAATTCCTGGAGGAACTTCCGGAGGTATGGCTGGATGAACTTCCGGAGGAATTCCTGGAGGAACTTCCGGAGGAATTCCTGGAGGAACTTCCGGAGGAATTCCTGGAGGAACTTCCGGAGGAATTCCTGGAGGAACTTCCGGAGGAATTCCTGGAGGAACTTCCGGAGAAATTCCTGGAGGACCTTCCGGAGGAATTGCCGGAGGAACTTCCGGAGGAATTCCTGGAGGAACTTCCGGAGGCATTCCTGGAGGAACTTCCGGAGGCATTCCTGGAGGAACTTCCGGAGGCATTCCTGGAGGAACTTCCGGAGGAATTCCTCTAGGAACTTCCGGAGGAATTCCTCTAGGAACTTCCGGAGGAATTCCTCTAGGAACTTCCGGAGGAATTCCTCTAGGAACTTCCGGAGGAATTCCTCTAGGAACTTCCGGAGGAATTCCTCTAGGAACTTCCGGAGGAATTCCTGGAGGAACTTCCGGAGGAATTCCTGGAGGAACTTCCGGAGGAATTCCTGGAGGAACTTCCGGAGGAATTCCTGGAGGAACTTCCGGAGGAATTCCTGGAGGAACTTCCGGAGGAATTCCTGGAGGAACTTCCGGAGGAATTCCTGGAGGAACTTCCGGAGGAATTCCTGGAGGAACTTCCGGAGGTATGCCTGGAAGAACTTCCGGAGGTATGCCTGGAAGAACTTCCGGAGGAATTCCTGGAGGAACTTCCGGAGGAATTCCTGGAGGAACTTCCGGAGGAATTCCTGGAGGAACTTCCGGAGGAATTCCTGGAGGAACTTCCGGAGGAATTCCTGGAAGAACTTCCGGAGGAATTCCTGGAGGTACTTCCGGAGGAATTCCTGGAGGTACTTCCGGAGGAATTCCTGGAGGAACTTCCGGAGGAATTCCTGGAGGAACTTCCGGAGGAATTCCTGGAGGAACTTCCGGAGGAACTTCCGGAGGAACTTCCGGAGGAACTTCCGGAGGAACTTCCGGAGGAATACCTGGAGGAACTTCCGGAGGAATTCCTGGAAGAACTTCCGGGAGAATTCCTGGAGGAACTTCCGGAAGAATTCCTGGAGGAACTTCCGGAGGAATTCCTGGAAGAACTTCCGGAGGAATTCCTGGAGGACCTTCCGAAGGAATTGCCGGAGGAACTTCCGGAGGAATTCCTGGAAGAACTTCCGGAGGCATTCCTGGAGGAACTTCCGGAGGCATTCCTGGAGGAACTTCCGGAGGAATTCCTGGAGGAACTTCCGGAGGAATTCCTGGAGGAACTTCCGGAGGAATTCCTGGAGGAACTTCCGGAGGAATTCCTGGAGGAACTTCCGGAGGAATTCCTGGAGGAACTTCCGGAGGAATTCCTGGAGGAACTTCCGGGGGAATTCCTGGAGGAATTTCCGGAGGAATTCCTGGAGGAACTTCCGAAGGAATTCCTGGAGGAACTTCCGAAGGAATTCCTGGAGGAACTTCCGAAGGAATTCCTGGAGGAACTTCCGAAGGAATTCCTGGAGGAACTTCCGGAGGAATTCCTGGAGGAACTTCCGGAGGAATTCCTGGAGGAACTTCCGGAGGAATTCCTGGAGGAACTTCCGGAGGAATTCCTGGAGGAACTTCCGGAGGAATTCCTGGAGGAACTTCCGGAGGAATTCCTGGAGGAACTTCCGGAGGAATTCCTGGAGGAACTTCCGGAGGAATTCCTGGAGGAACTTCCGGAGGAATTCCTGGAGGAACTTCCGGAGGAATTCCCGGAGGAACTTCCGGAGGAATTCCTGGAGGAACTTCCGGAGGAATTCCCGGGGAACTTCCGGAGGAATTCCCGGGGAACTTCCGGAGGAATTCCCGGGGGAACTTCCGGAGGAATTCCCGGGGGAACTTCCGGAGGAATTCCCGGGGGAACTTCCGGAGGAATTCCTGAGGAACGTCCGGAGGGATTCCCGGAGGAGACTCCAGAGGAATTCCTGGAGGAACTTCCGGAGGAATTCCTGGAGGAACTTCCGGAGGAATTCCCGGAGGAACTTCCGGAGGAATTCCCGGAGGAACTTTCGGAGGAATTCCCGGAGGAACTTCCGGAGGAATTCCCGGAGGAACTTCCGGAGGAATTCATGGAGGAACTTCCGGAGGAATTCCCGGAGGAACTTCCGGAGGAATTTCCTGGAACTTCCGGAGGAATTCGGAGGAACTTCCGGAGGAACTTCCGAGGAATTCCTGAGGAACTTCCGGAGGAATTCGCGGAGGCCCTTCCGGAGCAATTCCCGGAGGAACTTCCGGAGGAATTCCTGAGGAACTTCCGAGGAATTCCCGGAGGAACTTCCGGAGGAATTCGGAGGAACTTCCGGAGGAATTCCCGGAGGAACTTCCGAGGAATTCGGAGGAACTTCCGGAGGAATTCCCGGAGGAACTTCCGGAGGAATTCGGGGGGGAACACCCGTGGGCATTCGTGGAGGAACCTCCGGAGGAATGCCCGGAGGAACTTCCGGAGGAATTCCCGGAGGAACTTCCGGAGGAATTCCCGGAGGAACTTCCGGAGGAATTCGGAGGAACTTCCGGAGGAATTCCGGAGGAACTTCCGAGGAATTCCCGGAGGAACGGCCGGAGGAAGACCGGAGGAACTCCCGGAGGAATTCCGGAGGAACTGCCGTAGGAATTCCGGAGGAACTTCCGGAGGAATTCCCGGAGGAACTTCCGGAGGAATTCCGGAGGAACTTCCGGAGGAATTCCTGGAGGAACTTCCGGAGGAATTCCTGAGGAACTTCCGAGGAATTCCCGGAGGAACTTCCGGAGGAATTCCGGAGGAACTTCCGGAGGAACTTCCGAGGAATTCCGGAGGAACTTCCGGAGGAATTCCCGGAGGAACTTCCGGAGGAATTCCCGGAGGAACTTCCGGAGGAATTCCCGGAGGAACTTCCGGAGGAATTCCCGGGGAACCATTCGGAGGAATTCCTGGGGAACTTCCGAGGAATTCCCGGAGGAACTTCCGGAGGAATTCCCGGAGGAACTTCCGGAGGAATTCCCGGAGGAACTTCCGGAGGAACTTCCGGAGGAACTTCCGGAGGAACTTCCGGAGGAACTTCCGGAGGAATTCTCGGAGGAACTTCCGGAGGAATTCCCGGAGGAACTTCCGGAGGAACTTCCGGAGGAATTCCCGGAGGAACTTCCGGAGGAATTCCTGGAGGAACTTCCGGAGGAATTCCCGGAGGAACTTCCGGAGGAATTCCTGGAGGAGCTTCCGAAGGAATTCCCGGAGGAACTTCCGAAGGAATTCCCGGAGGAACTTCCGGAGGAATTCCTGGAGGAACTTCCGGAGGAATTCCTGGAGGAACTTCCGGAGGAATTCCTGGAGGAACTTCTGGAGGAATTCGGAGGAACTTCCGGAGGAATTCGGAGGAACTTCCGGAGGAATTCCGGAGGAACTTCCGGAGGAATTCCCGGAGGAACTTCCGGAGGAATTCCGGAGGAACTTCCGGAGGAATTCCCGGAGGAACTTCCGGAGGAATTCGAGGAACTTCCGGAGGAATTCCCGGAGGAACTTCCGGAGGAATTCCGGAGGAACTTCCGGAGGAATTCCGGAGGAACTTCCGGAGGAATTCGGAGGAACTTCCGGAGGAATTCCGGAGGAACTTCCGGAGGAATTCCGGAGGAACTTCCGGAGGAATTCCGGAGGAACTTCCGGAGGAATTTGGAGGAACTTCCGGAGGAATTCCGGAGGAACTTCCGGAGGAATTCCCGGAGGAACTTCCGAGGAATTCGGAAGGAACTTCCGGAGGAACTTCCGGAGGAATTCCGAAGGAACTTCCGGAGGAATTCGGAGGAACTTCCGGAGGAATTCCCGGAGGAACTTCCGGAGGAATTCCCGGAGGAACTTCCGGAGGAATTCGGAGGAACTTCCGGAGGAATTCCCGGAGGAACTTCCGGAGGAATTCCCGGAGGAACTTCCGGAGGAATTCCCGGAGGAACTTCCGGAGGAATTCCCGGAGGAACTTCCGGAGGAATTCCCGGAGGAACTTCCGGAGGAATTCCCGGAGGAACTTCTGGAGGAATTCCCGAAGGAACTTCCGGAGGAATTCCCGGAGGAATTCCCGGAGGAACTTCCGGAGGAATTCCCGGAGGAACTTCCGGAGGAATTCCCGGAGGAACTTCCGGAGGAATTCCCGGAGGAACTTCCGGAGGAATTCCCGGAGGAACTTCCGGAGGAATTCCCGGAGGAACTTCCGGAGGAATTCCCGGAGGAACTTCCGGAGGAATTCCCGGAGGAATTCCCGGAGGAACTTCCGGAGGAATTCCCGGAGGAACTTCCGGAGGAATTCCCGGAGGAACTTCCGGAGGAATTCTCGGAGGAACTTCCGGAGGAATTCCCGGAGGAACTTCCGGAGGAATTCCCGGAGGAACTTCCGGAGGAATTCCCGGAGGAACTTCCGGAGGAATTCTGGAGGAACTTCCGGAGGAATTCCCGGAGGAACTTTCTGGAGGAACTTCTGGAGGAATTCCCGGAGGAACTTCCGGAGGAATTCCCGGAGGAACTTCCGGAGGAATTCCCGGAGGAACTTCCGGAGGAATTCCCGAAGGAACTTCCGGAGGAATTCCCGGAGGAATTCCCGAAGGAACTTCCGGAGGAATTCCCGGAGGAATTCCCGGAGGAACTTCCGGAGGAATTCCCGGAGGAACTTCCGGAGGAATTCCCGGAGGAACTTTCGGAGGAATTCCCGGAGGAACTTCCGAAGGAACTCCTGGAGGAACTTCCGAAGGAATTCTTGGAGGAACTTCCGGAGGAATTCCCGACGAACTTCCGGAGGAATTCCCGGAGGAACTTCCGGAGGAATTCCCGGAGGAACTTCCGGAGGAATTCCCGGAGGAACTTCCGGAGGAATTCCCGGAGGAACTTCCGGAGGAATTCCCGAAGGAACTTCCGGAGGAATTCCCGGAGGAACTTCCGGAGGAATTCCCGGAGGAACTTCCGGAGGAATTCCCGGAGGAACTTCCGGAGGAATTCCCGGAGGAACTTCCGGAGGAATTCCCGGAGGAACTTCCGGAGGAATACCGGAGGAACTTCCGGAGGAATACCGGAGGAATTCCCGGAGGAACTTCCGGAGGAATTCCCGGAGGAACTTCCGGAGGAATTCCCGGAGGAACTTCCGGAGGAATTCCCGGAGGAACTTCCGGAGAAATTCCCGGAGGAACTTCCGGAGGAATTCCCGGAGGAACTTCCGGAGGAATTATCGGAGGAACTTCCGGAGGAATTCCCGGAGGAACTTCCGGAGGAATTCCCGGAGGAACTTCCGGAGGAATTCCCGGAGGAACTTCCGGAGGAATTCCCGGAGGAACTTCCGGAGGAATTCCCGGAGGAACTTCCGGAGGAATTTCCGGAGGAACTTCCAGAAAAACTTCCGGAGGAATTATCGGAGGAATTCCCGGAGGAACTTCCAGAGGAATTCCCGGAGGAACTTCCAGAGGAATTCCCGGAGGAACTTCCGGAGGAACTTCCGGAGGAATTCCCGGAGGAACTTCCGGAGGAACTTCCGGAGGAATTCCCGGAGGAATTCCCGGAGGAACTTCCGGAGGAACCAGAGGAATTCCCGGAGGAACTTCCGGAGGAATTCCCGGAGGAACTTCCGGAGGAATTCCCGGAGGAACTTCCGGAGGAATTCCCGGAGGAACTTCCGGAGGAACTTCCGGAGGAATTCCCGGAGGAACTTCTGGAGGAATTCCCGGAGGAACTTCCGGAGGAATTCCCGGAGGAACTTCCGGAGGAACTTCCGGAGGAATTCCCGGAGGAACTTCCGGAGGAATTCCCGGAGGAACTTCCGGAGGAATTCCGGAGGAACTTCCGGAGGAATTCCGGAGGAACTTCCGAGGAATTCCCGGAGGAACTTCCGGAGGAATTCGGAGGAACTTCCGGAGGAATTCCCGAGGAACTTCCGAGGAATTCCGGAGGAACTTCCGGAGGAATTCCCGGAGGAACTTCCGGAGGAATTCGGAGGAACTTCCGGAGGAATTCCCGGAGGAACTTCCGGAGGAATTCCCGAGGAACTTCCGGAGGAATTCCGGAGGAACTTCCGGAGGAATTCGGAGGAACTTCCGGAGGAATTCCCGGAGGAACTTCCGGAGGAATTCCCGGAGGAACTTCCGGAGGAATTCCCGGAGGAACTTCCGGAGGAATTCCCGGAGGAACTTCCGGAGGAATTCCCGGAGGAACTTCCGGAGGAATTCCCGGAGGAACTTCCGGAGGAATTCCGGAGGAACTTCCGGAGGAATTCCCGGAGGAACTTCCGGAGGAATTCCCGGAGGAACTTCCGGAGGAACTTCCGGAGGAATTGCCGGAGGAACTTCCGGAGGAACTTCCGGAGGAATTCCCGGAGGAACTTCCGGAGGAATTCCCAGAGGAATTCCCGGAGGAACTTCCGGAGTAATTCCCGGAGGAACTTCCGGAGGAACTTCCGGAAGGAACTTCCGGAAGAATTCCCGGAGGAACTTCCGGAGGAATTTCCGGAGGAACTTCCGGAGTAATTTCCGGAGGAACTTCCGGAGGAATTCCCGGAGGAACTTCCTGAGGAATTCCCGGAGGAACTTCCGGAGGAATTCCTTCGAAGGAACTTCCGGAGGAATTCCCGGAGGAACTTCCGGAGGAATTCCCGGAGGAACTTCCGGAGGAATTCCCGGAGGAACTTCCGGAGGAATTCCCGGAGGAACTTCCGGAGGAATTCCCGGAGGAACTTCCGGAGGAATTCCCGGAGGAACTTCCGGAGGAATTTCCGGAGGAACTACCGGAGGAATTTCCGGAGGAACTACCAGAAGAATTTCCGGAAGAACTTCCGGAGGAATTCCCGGAGGAATGCCCGGAGGAACTTCCGGAGGAATTCCCGGAGGAACTTCCGGAGGAATTCCCGGAGGAACTTCCGGAGGAATTCCCGGAGGAACTTCCGGAGGAATTCCCGGAGGAACTTCCGGAGGAATTCCCGGAGGAACTTCCGGAGGAATTCCCGGAGGAACTTCCGGAGGAATTCCCGAAGGAACTTCCGGAGGAATTCCCGGAGGAACTTCCGGAGGAATTCCCGGAGGAACTTCCGGAGGAATTCCGGAGGAACTTCCGAGAAATTCACGGGGGAACTTCCGGAGGAATTCCCGGGGGAACTCCCGGAGGAATTCCTGAGGAACTTGTGGAGGATTTCCCGGAGGAACTTCCGGAGGAATTCGGAGGAACTTCCGGAGGAATTCCGGAGGAACTTCCGAGGAATTCCCGGAGGAACTTCCGGAGGAATTCGGAGGAACTTCCGGAGGAATTCCGGAGGAACTTCCGGAGGAATTCCCGGAGGAACTTCCGGAGGAATTCCGGAGGAACTTCCGGAGGAATTCCGGAGGAACTTCCGGAGGAATTCCGGAGGAACTTCCGGAGGAATTCCCGGAGGAACTTCCGGAGGAATTCCCGAGGAACTTCCGGAGGAATTCCCGGAGGAACTTCCGGAGGAATTCCCTGAGGAACTCCCGGAGGAATTCTGGAGGAACTTCCGGAGGAATTCCCGGAGGAACTTCCGGAGGAATTCCCGGAGGAACTTCCGGAGGAATTCCCGGAGGAACTTCCGCAGGAATTCTCCGAGGAACTTCCGGAGGAATTCCCGGAGGAACTTCCGGAGGAACTTCCGGAGGAATTCCCGGAGGAACTTCCGGAGGAATTCACGGAGGAACTTCCGGAGGAATTCCCGGAGGAACTTCCGGAGGAATTCCCGGAGGAACTTCCGGAGGAATTCCCGGAGGAACTTCCGGAGGAATTCCCGGAGGAACTTCCGGAGGAACTTCCGGAGGAATTCCCGGAGAAACTTCCGGAGGAATTCCCGGAGGAACTTCCGGAGGAATTCCCGGAGAAACTTCCGGAGGAATTCCCGAGAAACTTCCGGAGGAATTCCCGGAGAAACTTCCGGAGGAATTCCCGGAGAAACTTCCGGAGGAATTCCCGGAGGAACTTCCGGAGGAATTCCCGGAGGAACTTCCGGAGGAATTCCCGGAGGAACTTCCGGAGGAATTTCCGGAGGAACTTCCGGAGGAACTTCCGGAGGAATTCCCGGAGGAACTTCCGGAGGAATTCTCGGAGGAACTTCCGGAGGAATTCCCGGAGGAGGTTAAGGAGGAGGAAGAGGTTATTCCCGAGGTTCATCCATAATTCATGGAAGCGATCAGAATCGTTAATAGTCCATCTTATGTTCAAACCTCGCTTTCTGATCGAAAACCATACAAAATAACGGTCGAATGATTAGATTTGGCGCAAAAACTGGAATGTTCCCTTTTATATGTTCGCCTGGGGCAGTTGGTAGGTCCCAGAAGTGGTCAGAGTCTTCAATGTTCCATTTTATATTCATACTGCGTTTCCTTATAAAAAACCTTGTGACTTGTTTCGGCGCTAAAACTGAAATATCTCATCAGAGTTCCTCGGAGCTCATCGGAGTTCCTCGAGGACAATCCGTAGGTCCCGGAAGCGGTCAAAGTCGCCAATGGTCAATTTTATACTCATACCTCTCTTCCTGTTAGAAAACCATGAAAAAAGAAAAATTTGGAGCCAAAACTTAAATGTCCCCTCTACGGATTCCCCCGGTGACAATCCGTAGATCCCGGAAGCGGTCAAAGCCATCAAAGATCCATTTTATACTCATACCTCACTTCCTGATAGAGAACCATGAAAAACGAACCGTCGAATGACCAGTTTTGGCGCTAAAACTGGAATGTCCCCTTCTACGGGTTCCACGGGGACAAACCGTAGGTCCCGGAAGCGGTCAAAGTAGCAAATGGTCCATTTTATTCTCATGCCTCACTTCCTGATAGAAAACCATGAAAAAAGAACCGTCTAATGACTTGAATTGGAGCCAAAGCTGAAATGTCCCCTCTACGGGTTCCCCGGGGCACCCCAGCGACTTAAGAATCCGTCTTTTTGGTTGTTTTTTTTTAATCTTGACGTGTCAGAAGACGTCTGGAATGTAATCATAATGGAAAATCGTTCAAAAAGCTTGATTTAAATGAATTTGTGGCCTGGTCCCTTTTAAAACTCCCGATCGGCACCGATTCTAAACAAATGGCCGTATCTCACTTGATTCTGGTCCGATTTCTAATTTCAACATTTGGTTCCAATCAGAAAGAGCCCTACTTTATTTGTGGTTACTAATATTGTTCTGATTTTAAACACAACTTATTCTAATACCCACCACAAGTTCACGGTTCTAAACCTACCTTCAAAAAACCCGGAATATCTCCGGTATCCGATGGCGGTGAACTACATTAAATTTCTAGTTCAGGCATCCCTGAATTTTCACAATCGGATAATAATTGACATAGTTACAACACATCTAATTATGCCCAGAATTTGCCTATCCCAGTTATTTTGGACATCCCCTGTATATATGTGGACAAAGAATCAGAAGGAATAAATTTTGGCTGTTACGCCCCTTTCAAATATTGGTTTAGAAATATCGTGAAGAACGAAAGGTTTGCCCGTGCAGTGACCTATAGGCTACTTTACACCTCGGGAAAATTTTCCGCCGGATTTTGGTCCCCGTGCATTTTAAATGGGGCCGGGATTTTGATTTTCCGTGCCCAAATCCCGAAAACATCGCATATTCAAAAATACATGGGGAAAAAATCCGCGAACCAAATTCCCGAGGTGTGAGGCTACCTTATAGCTTTTTTTTTAAGGGAACCAAACATTGCATACATTTCGAGCAGTTAATTCGTAGGGAAGCAATAAAATCATTTGTTGATGACAATAGATCGATGGCCGCGATTTAATTGATTATCAACCGAAACAAAAATACTTGTTGCAAAACACAATTTCACGAGATCCAACAACTTAATGAATGTAAGTAAACTATACTACACTCAAAATAATTTTCACTTAAGAGTTACATGAAAACATATGCGGATATTTTCCATCTAGTTTCATTTGTAGAAGTTAAAGGATTTGTTAGTGATGGTACTCACTGCTCTCAATTCAATAAAAAATGTAATTAAATTTAAGTGAATTGAAATTTCAACAAACACATAGGTTTTAAGTGAATTGGAATAATAGTTTGCGCAATACCCGTGTGAGTGACAATAATTCCCGTCCACTAGAAGCGGACGGGACCAAAAATAGAGTTATGAAATATTTATTTCATACTCAAAGGCTTATTTTTGTAAATTGCTCTCATGATGTTTCTGCACAATTTTTCATTAGCGATTGATGCAAAACATAGACGTCGGTCTGAGTACCCCACTCATATATTTTTCATACATTCGTGACAAGTAGTATTCACTAGAAAAGAATATAGATATTGTTTTCTACGTTTTCATTTAAATTTCACTACATTTCTTTTTAGTAGGCATATGACATGTGAGTAATTTTTATTAGACACAAGTAAGGTCGTCATAAATGTATAATTTTAAAGCCTACCTGATTTTTATAGTGGAAATTAAGTGACAATTATTTTGAGTGTAAAGTCATGTAGTTTCTTGCACATTTTATGCTTCCTTGCCAGGGGGAGAAGGTGGAGCACTGAATCCCTACCTCAACATGTGCGACATCTGGATTTGGTTCTAAACTGTAAACAACAGAGTTAATTCTCTACCACCTTTTTGTTATGGCGAGGCAATTTTTATGCACACTTTTGTTTTCGATATTTTATCAAAATTAAACACTCAATCATGCAGCAATATAACGATGCGGTATGCTTGAGATACCTGCTTGATTATAGGGACTCGAAAAAGAATTTATTTGCAGTAAATAACCGAATATAAAAATGTTCACATTAACGATTGCGCCCTAACACCGGTTCTAAGCTTCGATGCAGAGTACACGAGGTTTGTTCGCCAGCGACAGGCGTATGAGGCCCTTGTTCCTTGCGCGATACGAAAGGAGAAATACGCTAGGAGAAATGTCAAAAACGAAAAAGCAGAATCATGAAAAAAAAATTCCACAGCGGGATATGGGATGCAATTTTCTAATTAATTTTAAAAATTTCAAAATAATATGTGATTGAAATTAATTTGAAGCACGGGCTTAGATTATTGATTATAACAACGTTGGATCTAAAAAAACGTCCTTAAAACATTTGATTTAAAGAATGAAAAAAATGCGAAATTTGGAATTAGGAAATTTTAAATAAAACCACAAGTAAACATCATATTGTTGTTCTTTTTACTCATTCGTAGCGCCAAATGTCCTTCTTTCAAATAATTTGATTTCGTTTATTATAGCAACGAGCTTGTTTCGATCTAGTACCCATTTCAATTTTTTTCCATTCCTCGATTTTTCTTTATCTTGATTTTTTAATGTTTTACGGTGCATGCCTTGAAATTGTTGTGGAAATTTTTGCTGTAATATTTGCAACATCAAATATAAGTTCACAACCGCCACAGATACATAAATGAAGAATATTTCGAATATTGTTCCACACAGTCAGACCAAAGAGTCACAGCATGCTATTAAAATTATCGAAAGAAAAAAATGCCTCAAGATCCAATGATACGATATCAGCCTAGTGAGAGCATTCCCCGCCAAGCAAACAAATTCCTTTAATAGCATTTTCTGACTTATCTACGAACGTTTAAAACAATTTATACCCTTGATAATATAATTCAATATCACAGTCCAAATAAATCACCTAAAATACTACTCAAGCTAAATAAAGCGTCTCTGAATGCGACTCAATTCATGACGACAACGACGTCAATACACGGCCATAAACGACCGACCGCCTTTGCAAGGCGGTCAAATATCGATTCCTTCCGAAAACAAAAAGAAACAAGAAAAAAATGTAAGAGAAGTGACCAGCGGCGAAACCCGTGTGAACGACTTGAATGCCTTCGTAGCCGTAGGCCGCCGTCAACGCTACACTCCTACTCGTCACGATTCACGAAAAGAACAATAATTACTCCATCGGTGGCAAGGGGCGCACGCACACCCTCTCGCCAGCACCGAGCACAGATTGGTCTGCCCTATTTACATTGCTAATTAGGCACACACAGGTTCTCTGACGACCACGACGACAACAACATAACCTAGAAACATGCTGGAATTGGGGCAACGAGCATTTTAGGGGACACCAAAACAAAACCTGGTGTGCCATTTGTTGCGAAAATGATTTCCATAAAGAATTTAAATGGCATGTGAGTCCTAGAAACAGCAAAACAATCCGATAGCATGACTGGTACTTACCTTAAACACTTTGAACGAGGACACCACGTAGCTGGAACCATCCTCCAGCTCGTCGAGCGAGTATTTCCGGTCGCCGTCCATGGAGAAGATGTAGCGAGCGCCCCGGGGCAGATCCATCCGGGCGGAGATCTTATCCAGGAGCGCTTCCAGTGTGCAAATGTCACGCCCCGGTTTGAAGCGAAACTCGACCCCCGGAAAGAAGGGGTCGCCATTCCGGTAGAACAGCACCCTTCTGGCCTTCCAGAACGACAGGTTTGAATACCTAGATTGCGGATTGCCCCCGATGGTGCCGGGTACGCCCGGGTTGTGCGGCAGTAAGCCGGACGGACCAGGGATGTTTTCGAAGGAAAGATCTGTGCGCGAGGTACTACGCCCCGCAATGCCGATAGCCGGATGAACCGGAGTCGTCGGTTGCTGTGGCTGCGAAGAAGACTGATCACTCTGATTGTCCATAGAGGGCGGCACTGGTGCCGCACCTGTTCCCACTACGGGTGCCCCTGGGGGAATTCCACCGGCCCCCGAAGGACTTTGCACTCGACTAGCGGAGGTCACCTGGCGTCGTTGATTTGCACCCCAACCTCCACGGCCACCACCACCGATAGCACCACCGCCACTAGAACCGATTTTACCACGATTAACAACCACGTTACTGTTTATGACCGGATTAACGGGCACGTTCCGAGGTGCCGCGGAGCCACTGTCGTCGTCGTCCGTTGGCGAGAAGTTATTGTTGTTGAACGAATCAGCGTCCGGTCGGGACTTCCAGCCACCTTTGCGTGGTTTTATCCCACCGACGACAGGACGCGTCGGAGCGTTCGGATTTGTCGGTTGCCGGAAACTGCTTCCCGGTGGTCCATTACCAGTTGAATCCGCTGTTATAGGTCCTAAAGGGTCGCCATCCGCTAATGGACTGCCATCAAAGTTGCCATTGCCATTGATATCTCGTATGGGCGTCGAAGGCTTATTAGCGGCTGCTGGTGTTGCTCGCTTCAACGGTAACGGGGACACCGATCCCTTGCTCTTGATTAATGGCTTCGGCTTCGGAGGCAAAGGCGTTGGTTCACTTTCGTTGGCCTCCTTATGGCCGTTGCTATTATTGTTATTATTATCACCCGCCTGTTGGCCTAGAACAGAAGCCGCAGCGCTAGCACCGAACGTTCCTTTACTTGGAGTTGTTTGTAAACCACTGACCTGACTCGATGGCCCATTCTCTCCCGAAGCCAGTGGGACACCGCCAGCAATGCTTGCTGTAAACGGTGCGCCTGTGTTGGTGAAGCCTCCATCGACGCCGGGATTGGGGGGCGTTTTCAAGGCTCGTTCGGCGTCTGCGCCACTTTCATTGGACATTATTATGAAATTGCTGTGCTGGTCGGTTCGGTTGCGATGGTTGTGGTGGTAGTTCTCTCTCCGGTAGAATGGCGATTCCTCACATCCGCCACCGCCGTGCCACTCACGTGGTAACTCGGAGCGCCGGAGGTCTACGAGTCCGCTGGTGCTGCCGCGGCGGATAAACGCTGAACCGTACTGATGGTGATGCTGCTGGTGCTGCTGATGATGACCGTAGTTTCCGACGCCACCCCTGCTGGAGAAGTAACGCTGCTTGTTGACATCGTAGTGTCGGATCGGAACGTACGGCGGTGGTGCTGCCACCTGGTACCCATTAGCGGCATCTAGCAGCTGGTCGTCCTCCTCCTCATAGTACTCACTGCTCGAGACTGTCTCCGAGGCCGAGCTCTGGATGGTTGTAAATTTTGCACAATCGTCACGCAATGGTTGAGGGGGTAGTTTAAGGAGCCAAAAAATCACGATTCGTGATTGGGGAAAAGAGTGGGGGTAAAGATTTGTAATTACCATGCAGATGATTGGTCTCGTTTCGGGTTGAGATTGCTACAACCATCATTTTTTATTGTCTAATTATTATTGCACATCAACTGACCAATCAAAGCCAAACATGCACAATCATAAAGAAAGTAAAGCACATTCACACTCAGACACGGGTACAAACGCAGCAAGAAGCATTTTTATTGAAATGATGATGATGATGCATTGATTTGGAGCATGCAAAGCATTTTTAATTGAGAACGATCGAAGCAAACGTGCTGTGAGGTCAGGTCAGAGCCAATCTAAGTGGGTACTTGCTCGGGTTTTGGTACAGCTGGAATGTAGTGCATTGGGCCAATGCCGGGTCCACGCTTATCTTGGTCGTGAATTTGCCACGTTCGTTGATTGATTGGATTGTAATAATTTATGCAAGAAATATGAGGTATTCCAACTAAATAAGTAAAAAAAAAGGTAGTGCTACAATTGACCGTGACACGCTTTCACGGCAATTAATTCCTATTGCAATATATAAAATCATAGCACTGTTATAGTCACAAAAATGGAAAAAATGTTTTAATCAAAAATTAAGCTTATTAAACTACATTTTTTAAACCATGAATATTAAAATTTTAGAATCGATGCAATCCCGTTACCTGTGATACCTTTGCATATGTTTAAAACGTCAAATGGCACACATTTGTATGGTAATCAAGGAATTCATTGACAGAATGAATAAAAGGAAACGCATTATTATCAATTAGGTAGGTACACTCAACCCTCTTTTTACGGCATTTCTGTACACGTCACTTCGCTATACGTCTCTTTTTTTCGGAATTTTATGCATTATTGGCACCAATAGAAAACCTATAAAAAAGCATTCTTAGAAACCCAAAGAACTAAGCAGCTGTTTTGCATAATAAACATTTGCCTTTATCTAGTGTTCCATTCCATATCATCCAAGAATTCCCTGGAGTCTACACGCGTCAAGATCTACAGATAAAACCATGCCGGATTTAGGGGGGGTGGCCCCGGGCCCCCATAAATCTTATGTACCAAAACCAACCTTTTTTGTACATTTTGGGGCCCCCACAAGCTGTTGGCTCCGGGGCCCCCTTCCGGCTAAATCCGGCCCTGTATAAAACCAAAAGCTGATATCTCTTTTTAAAAGTTGTTCATGCCCTATTCGAACAAGAACACCAAATTGGATCCTTCAATAATTGCTCCGTTTCAGATCATCCAAGATTGTTCTTGAGTATAGGCCTTAAGGTCTACACGCGCAACCAAAGGGCTGTTATTTCTTTTTGAAAATGTCTCATGCCCTATTTGATTTATTAAAACAAATTAGATACTCATTCAATAGCTGTTTCTTTCCAGGTCATCCAAAAATTCCCTGGAGTATAGGTCTGGAGGTCCACAAGCGTAGCCTAAGCGTTGTTATCTCTTCTTGAAAATGGTCCGCCGGGTATTTCCAAGAATTTTGCAAATTTCGAAAAATACTCTACAGAAACTAAACCTGAATTCAAAAAAAAAAATCCTGTAGGAATTGGAAACAATTTCCCCTAGGGTTCTATAGACTTTGCCGCAGAAATTTCGAAAAAAATTTCTTGAAAATTTCAAAAAAACATCTCCTGGAAAATCAAAAGAATTCTTGAAACTTCAAAGTGGTTCCGGTGGAAAATCCGAAAATAATTTCCAAATGACTATTTTCAAAAATCGTAGAGGATTTTCTGGGGAAGTTCATCAGATTTTTCCGGCGAAATTTCACAGATTCTACCGTTAATGTCTTAAAAATACACCGAATAAAAATCTTTTGGAAACGAACTTATTTCGAATGTACAACGTACAACGTACAAATCGTCACAATTGACACCGCCGTGGAGTGCGACAGGCGGATGTGGAGACGTCATGTGATGAGATACTGAGCCGAAGAGTGGTCTGCAACCTGGCGAATCTAGGTGTAGGTACTTGTGGTAAATTGGATATTAGTGGACGTGGCGACGTTGCCGGCAAAGGATGTGGTGCCGTGTCCAACCAGTTAAGCATATGCGGTATTTCGAAAAAATTCGTTTCAGGTGGTTCGAAATGGAATTCCGCGGAATTTCGCGGAATTTGAGCATGGCGAAATCTGATTGCTTGATTTCGTTTCGTTTCGTTAATTTACATAAATTTCGCCATCAAAAACTAGCTTTTAACGAAATTTAACGGAATTCCGTGGAATTGCTAGACTAATTTAAACTCATATCATACTTCAAACCACTCAAAATTTCGGCTGCCCCGCTGAAAGAGATCATAAAGGGTGTTTTTAAATTATGTTTCCTATACAAGTTTTTTTAATATTAACGTCTACTATTCACGTAACCCCATTCCGAGTCAACAGATACGTACCGTGCGGGACCGAAATCCGTCCACCTTATGAGATATGAATAAATTAAAGGGGTGGGTCCGGTCCACGGTGGACGGATTTCGAGTCAGGATTGGATGATTTATTCATTATTTTATCATGTTTTTCGCAGTTTTTAATGAGTAAATGTCAAACACTTCAAAAGTAGAAGCCTACATGCTTCTGTGTCGATGACAAACGTTTTATTTACATTCGATTCCTATTTTCTAATGACTTTTTCATATATTAAGGTGCTTAACTGTATGGATCTCGATGCCCCACGGTATTTACTTTTCATCTATAAAACGTCTTCAGTGTTTTGTTGGAAATAATTTTTAGAGGATTGAAGATGCTCCATATGGTATATGTAACAGTAAATATTCAGCGAATCAACTCAGCGGTTCTCAACCTTTTTCTTGAGAGGTACCCCTTCCAACTTTTGCATTAATTGAGGGACCCCCTATGTTTTTATGCTTTAAATGCAAAAAAAGGGCAACTCATAAGATAAATATATGAAAAATGAAAACTTACGAAATATATGGCTCTTCATAAACTTTGTTAAAATTTTCATTTTTTGTGGAACTTCTCAATTCAAATTAAGCTCATACATCGAGCTTCCTACAGAACTGTTTTGGCTAATGGAGGCTTCCGAGCCTTTTGAAAGTGAGATTTCACGCCTCTTAAAAAGAACCTTCCAAGCCTCTTGAAAAGCGGTTCTCGAGCCACTTAAAAGGAGCATCTGGAAAGGATGCATATGAGCCGCTTGAAAATATGTTTCCAAGCCTCTTGGAAAAATAATTCCGAGCCTCTTTAAGGAAGAGTTTCCTAGCCTCTTGAAAGGTGGCTTCCGAACCACTTGAAAGGAGGTTTTCGAACTTCTTGAAATGAGACAACCAAGCCTCTTAGAAAGAGTTTTTCGAGCCTGAAAAGAGCTTACCGAGCCTTCTAAAAAAAATAGAACAAGAAAGTTCAAAGAAATAAGCTTAAAAGAAGGCTTCCGGGCCTCTTGAAAGTATGCTTCCGGACCTCTTGAAAGGAGGCTTCCGGGCCTCTTGAAGGGAGGCTTCCGGGCCTCTTGAAAGGAGACTTCCGGGCCTCTTGAAAGGAGGCTTCCGGGCCTCTTGAAAGGAGGATTCCGGGCCTCTTGAAAGGAGACTTCCGGGCCTCTTGAAAGGAGGCTTCCGAGCCTCTTGTAAGGAGGCTTCCGAGCCTCTTGTAAGGAGGCTTCCGGGCCTCTTGAAAGGAGGCTTCCGGGCCTCTTGAAAGGAGGCTTCCGGGCCTCTTGAAAGGAGGCTTCCGGGCCTCTTGAAAGGAGGTCTCCGGGCCTCTTGAAAGGAGGCTTCCAGGCCTCTTGAAAGGAGGCTTCCGGGCCTCTTGAAAGGAGGCTTCCGGGCCTCTTGAAAGGAGGCTTCCGGGCCTCTTGAAAGGAGGCTTCCGGGCCTCTTGAAAGGAGGCTTCCGGGCCTCTTGAAAGGAGGCTTCCGGGCCTCTTGAAAGGAGGCTTCTGGCCTCTTGAAAGGAGGCTTCCGGGCCTCTTGAAAGGAGGTCTCCGGGCCTATTGAAAGGAGGCTTCCAGGCCTCTTGAAAGGAGGCTTCCTGGCCTCTTGAAAGGAGGCTTCCGGCCTCTTGAAAGGAGGCTTCCGGGCCTCTTGAAAGGAGGCTGGGCCTCTTGAAAGGAGGCTTCCGGGCCTCTTGAAAGGAGGCTTCCGGGCCTCTTGAAAGGAGGCTTCGGGCCTCTTGAAAGGAGGCTTCCGGGCCTCTTGAAAGGAGGCCTGGCCTCTTGAAAGGAGGCTTCCGGGCCTCTTGAAAGGAGGCTTCCGGGCCTCTTGAAAGGAGGCTTCCGGGCCTCTTGAAAGGAGGCTTCTGGGCCTCTTGAAAGGAGGCTTCCGGGCCTCTTGAAAGGAGGCTTCCGGGCCTCTTGAAAGGAGGCTTCCGGGCCTCTTGAAAGGAGGCTTCCGGGCCTCTTGAAAGGAGGCTTCCGGGCCTCTTGAAAGGAGGCTTCGGGGCCTCTTGAAAGGAGGCTTCCGGGCCTCTTGAAAGGAGGCTTCCGGGCCTCTTGAAAGGAGGCTTCCGGACCTCTTGAAAGGAGGCTTCCGGGCCTCTTGAAAGGAGGCTTCCGGGCCTCTTGAAAGGAGGCTTCCGGGCCTCTTGAAAGGAGGCTTCCGGGCCTCTTGAAAGGAGGCTTCCGGGCCTCTTGAAAGGAGGCTTCCGGGCCTCTTGAAACGAACCTCTTAAAATCTGGGAGGTAGAAACAGATAGGAAAAAGTGTGTGTGTCAAGCCGAGCCGAAGTCTAGCTGTCAGCGTGAGCCGAAAATGAAATTCTTGGCAAGCAATTTTTTTAAGGCAATATAACAACAATACACGCAAAACAGAATTTAGTCTTTCAGGCGACGCCTACGTTGATTGTTTTTTCTTGTTAAAAATTTACTTGTTGCATGACGACAGTATATAATTAGTTTGATGTGCAGTATCGAGAGCTCCCTCTCAGCTTAAATTTAGGCTTCCGGGTCACTCGAAAGGAGCCTTCCAGGATTTTTATCCGCCATTACGCATTTTCTCCCGAGGTACCCCCTGGGTCCGGCAAAGGTACCTCCAGGGGTACATGTACCCCAGGTTGAGAACCGCTCAACTAAACTAACATACACTTCTTAAGAATGTTTGAAATTTTGTCATATTGTTTGACTATTTGCAAAATATCTGTTTGAGTGGGGCGTCATGGTCATTTTTTCAAATCAATGGTTTTTCGAAGCCATTCTGGGTGCTGAACAACTGTGCAGAATATGGGACCGATTGGTTGCTTCCTCGCTTTCCGCATCGCATTTGAAGTTTGTATGGAAATTAGTATGGGAGATCGTATATTTTTGCATTTCTACTACTACAGGTTTCAGTTCATCGTAAACCAAGTGGCACATTGCGTTAAAGTATAATCCAAAGGATCCCGAAAAACTTTGCTGAAGAAGGCACGTTGCTGGAACGTCCACGAAAAAAGTTATAACACTTCAAAGATTGAGTGTTCAAACCATATGCAAAAAATCGTTTATTCTACCAGCACTGCCGAACTACGTAGACCAGTACTGGAATTTCTCATTTTCAATTGACCAGTAAAACATACTTTTGAAAAACGATACATTTTTGAAGATGGAAGCAATTTTATATCATATTAACCACTGAGAAAAGTTATTTTGTTGCCTAACTGAGTGTTCCAGTGCAAGTTTTGCGGACAGTATGCTAGCGTCGCTCCATAATGTTGACCAAACAAACATTGAAAGTTACATCAAAACTGTAACTTTTTGTATTTTGCTATTATTTTCAATAGGTAGTACAAAAATACTTCCACATTCACATAGTATGATGGTTTTACAAATATTTATAGGTACCAACTGATTCTAGCTCTTAGGTAATTATAGTTTTCCAGAAATCAAAGTGGGGCGTTTTGGCCAGTTGGGGCGCATTATACAGTCTTACTCTATCAGACGCATGAAAGCACATAGTCACTCTCAATGCAGTTTAAGGTTCCTAAGCCCCAGGAGGCTATGGATACAGCCCTTGATTACAAACCGGAAACGCGAGCACTTTGAAACCTGGATTCCGTGAGGAGTGACCTTAAAGCAGTATTTTTTTTGGCAGAACAAATTAGCCTAGGTCTAGCTGATCATCTATGTTCATGTACGCGATATTTTAGAATAAATCGTTTGACACGGGGAAACCGAATGAGCTCATTGCGATTTTAGAACAGATCTTTTCAAGTGTTTTTTTTTTCATATATATAGGTTCATCATTAGATAGGCCTAAATCAGATGGATTACGACAGTTTATTTATTGATTTGTTTTATTATTTTTTTGTTTATATTGACCGAAGTAGTCTTTCACGGTTTTATTGCTTCTGCATGTAATGCAAAGGCATTCGATAGCAAATTTCGGGGTCTGACAGGTGAAAACGCATTTCATCGAGCTTGGAAACAATTCTCTGAACATGTCATTAGACGAGTTCTCTATTATTTCATTTAATTCCACCACGTTGTAATCTTTATAGATACGTATTTCGATCTCCACTGTAAGCCTTAAGTCGAGTCAAGTACGAGACACTGGAGATAGCCGTAGTGGACTAAACTGTTTAGTACTAACTCGTCTTATTACAGGTAAATACATCCCACTAAAAGAGCTTAATTATTTTTTAATTCCTCGAAGTCAAATATAATTAAAAGTCAATATAGCTGGTTGTACTGTGGGCAAATATCCTTTTTATTTATTTAATGTATAAAAATGAGTATTGTGTTGTGTATTCCTGTAAGTACTCGCTTAATTTACTTTACAGAGAATAATTCAACAGATTTTTCACTTGTCTTGCATATACTGTCGGAAATGGGTGATGTTGAGAGGAGTTTAATAAGTTGAGTGAAACTGGCAACACTGGTGGTTCAATAATATCAGATTAGTGATTTAAAGTGGCGATGGAGCCTGGGATTAGTGAACTGAAGTGAAACTAGATTGTAAAACATGCACATGTATATTGAGTTTATAATTTATTAATAGATAATAAATTCCAGTTTTGAAGCTGTTTCTAATGGAAGACTGCTGTCAAAAACGGTTTCAATCGAGCCAGGATAATCCCATCGCAACATTCTTCAAAAAATCTATCACCCGAGTGAAAAGGTGTCGCTATGGACGAACTGAGGAGAATGCTCGAGCTGCTAGAGGAGCGAAACAAACGATGGCGGGCACAACAGCACGAAAATGAGGAGAGAATCCGGCTGGATTATAAACGCAAATTTAAAAAAATAGATCAGGACTACGAGACAGCGGCAACGGAACTTGATGTAGGATTTGATGCACGTAGGAAAGCAATAATATTAAAATATTGCGGGCCAAGAATCTGTGAAAAGTCATTGAACGAAGAAGAAAAGCGAATATCTCACAGCAACGAAACAAAATCAGACGATGAATTGGATAGAGCATTTTGTTTGGACACCGCAGCTTCCCACCAGACTGCTACCCATCAAACACAAACCGTTCTGTTCCCGCACGTATCGCAAGAGAAAAGCAGTGAAATTGAACCGATAGGTCAAGCTCTGCAAAGCACTAGGTCTGAAGCGGCGACAGTCGTGCACCGTCCTGATCATCGAGAAAACTCGAATGAATGCATCAATTCGTATACCGTCGCACAGAATGAAGGCAGAAACGAATTCGTTTACACAGGAGCTATGAACGATTTTGCGTGCAACCCGAAACAAAGCGATTTGTTTGGTGCACCGAAGAAAATTGTGAGAGGAATCGTAGATCGTTTTGTCAAAATAATGGTTTTTGATCCAGGCGGATTTATAGGAACATTTTTTTTTTTTGAGATGGTGAAATTTAGAAACGCTAAATATAACAGTTTGTTACTAGTTTCACGGGTGGGAGTGTTGAGAGGAGTTTAATAAGTTGAGTGAAACTGGCAACACTGGTGGCTCAATAATATCAGATTAGTGATTTAGAGTGGCGATGGAGCCTGGGATTAGTGAATTGAAGTGAAACTAGATTGTAAAACATGCACATGTATATTGAGTTTATAATTTATTAATAGATAATAAATTCCAGTTTTGAAGCTGTTTCCAATGGAAGACTGCTGTCAAAAACGGTTTCAATCGAGCCAGGAAAATCCCATCGCAACAGGTGATGTCGCAGAAATACTACTTCACCCTATGTCACATTGATTGAAAATTTGCTTTCTGTATTTATATTGATATGTTCAACCTGTAGCTGTAAACAAATTGAGCCAATTTGTTCGAATATCTTACAAGCTCCGTAGGCTTTATGAGGAATATTTTTCTGTGACGGTACAACGCAAACTTCACCTAGGTAAAACTCAGGCTATTTACCACCGATTTTATTTCTATTACCACCAAAACAAAGCTTTTTTCGAGTACAAAGAGCATACGAAACTCAAGCCTTATATGTACTTCTCATAAAACTTAAAACAGTCAATTTCTCGTGACGTTACAACGCTTTTGACAGATTTTACCTGGTCAAAATTCAGGTTTCTTACAATTTAAAATCAAATTTTGTAAAAAGCACTGATTCTATACTTTTTCATCTTTGACTAGATGAGAACAGAGTGCAAATTGATGCATCAGAACCCAAATTACAGTCAATTTGGGAAAATATGTCTAAACAGCAATTACTCTTCGTTATTATCAATTATACTAATTGTTAGTCAAAAACTTATTTTTCGCTAAAATATTTTCATACCAAATATTTTATTTGATGATTCAGGTTTTGGAAAATAAGGAAAACACATAGATAATGTCAAAAATGGAGTTTGAAAAATTGATGCTCTGGTGGACCAGTCCGAAGAATGTGTCTATGTCTTCCCCTTCTCGGATTTTTTTGCCCAAAAATGATATTTTGAGGGGACAACAAAAAACAATTTGAATAAATGAGGATTTTCAAAACATTCTTTAACACATCCGAGGAGTTTTTTTATTTTTCCATTTAAATTTTTTTTATTATCCATCCATTATCCCACCCTCTCTCGATCTTTCCGATACCTGAAGGACATAATTTAAATTAAATATTTGTAACGGCCTTATTTGACTTCCAAAAATTTTATATAAATTGCATATACAAGCAATTTAATAAAAATTCTCTGGCAAAAAAAATAAAAATTTCGTTTCGTTTCGAATTAAATAGACCTTGATTTCGTATCGTTTCATGCTCTCGAAAGTAAATCTATATTTCGTTTCGTTTCGTTCCGAATCAACGTAGACATTTCGCCCAGAAAAAGGGTATTATCGCATACCCTTATAACCAGTTCACTATGGTCCAGAATACAAATTCTCGTGGAAGGATGCATTTTACGCCAAAACTATATGTTTTAAAGGAAAATGTTGTTTTACAAAATTCTTCGGAATAGTAAGGGAAGATCCATTAATTACGTAACGCCATTCTCAACCATTCTCAACAGCCCCCTCCCCCCCTATGTCACACTTTGTGTATGAATCATTGAAAATATTTGTATGAATTGTCACATTTCGTGCCTCTTAACGTTACGTAATTTATGTATGCTCCCTAGGGCCATCATTATAGGGTCCTCCTTAGCATAGCGGTAAGATGCGCGGCTATAAAGCAAAATCATGCTGAGGGTTGCTGGGTCCGATTCCCGGTGCCGGTCTAGACAATTTCCGGTTTGGAAATTGTCTCCTTCAAGAATTTCTATTGAAACTCGCTTAGGAATTCCTTAGAAAATTTATCTTGAAAGTCGATCGGGAAATCCATGCCAAATTCATTCAAGGTTTATATAAAAATTCTTCTGAGTTTCAAATCAGGATTTCCTTTGCAAATTTCGTTAAGAAATACATCCTGCATTGATCATCAAAATCTTTAAAGAAGTCCTTCGGATATTCCCACTGAAATTGTTCATAAAAAAATCCCGGAAGAGTTCTTGAGGAATTTCCAACAAATATTCGGAGATATGATTTTCAGAATAATTTATTTGTACTTGACTTCCCGGGGGAATCCTTGATGGAATTTAGGGCTAGGAAATTCTTGAAGAATTCCCAGAGAAAAGCGCATGAGATTTTCTTGATCTAGATTTCCTAATTTAATTTCCATAAGAAATTCCTGGAGGAACTTCCGGAGGAATTCCTGGAGGAACTTCCGGAGGAATTCCTGGAGGAACTTCCGGAGGACTTCCTGGAGGAACTTCCGGAGGAATTCCAGGAGGAACTTCCGGAGGAATTCCTGGAGAAACTTTCAGAGGAATTCCTGGAGAAAATTCCAGAGAAATTCCTGGAGGAACTTCTGAAGGAATTCAGCACTTTCACAGTTATTAACCACGAGGTTCTAGGCCAACTTACCATTTTTGGCATTCGTATATCATGAGGCTAACACGAAGATACTTCTATGCCCAGGGAAGTCGAGACAATTTCCAATCCGAAAATTGCCTAGATCGGCACCGAGAATCGAACCCAGTCAACCTCAGCATGGTCTTGGTTTATATTTCAAATTCAAGTTGTGATATTTCAATTTCTCTTTATCCAGCTTTCCACGCTCGCCATAATGGCGGCTGCTATAAATATTTCTGACAGTAACTGCTTCCGACGCCAACCAGACGCCAACCTGTATTCGACGCTATCGTATCTAGGCAACTATTTTACGTTGTTTATTGATATTTCAGAACAAATCTATTTATACAGACGAAAGTTAAAAACTTTTTTTCCATTCTCTGAACATTTGTAAAATTTGTGACATCTAAGAACTCCATAAAATGTAGCATCTGTGAGAAAATCACGTTGATACAGTGAGGAGGGGCATCTGATTTTTTTACCACGGAGATGGCCGACAGGGTACCCGTGTTCCCATAAATTGATATTTTCATATTACATTACATTAATATGGGGCCCTCCTTAGCCGTGCGGTAAGACGCGCGGCTACAAAGCAAGACCATGCTGAGGGTGGCTGGGTTCGATTCCCGGTGTCGGTCTAGACAATTTTCGGATTGGAAATTATCTCGACTTCCCTGGGCATAAAAGTATCATTGTGTTAGCCTCATGATATACGAATGCAAAAATGGTAACCTGGCTTAGAAACCTCGCAGTTAATAACTGTGGAAGTGCTTAATGAACACTAAGCTGCGAGGCGGCTCTGTCCCAGTGTGGGGATGTAATGCCAATAAGAAGAAGAAGATATTACATTAATATTTTTAAACCGATTTAGATAATTTCGACAGTTTTGGAAACAGAAACTCATATACTTTCTGCCCATTGTCAAAATTAACAGCTTTTGTCCTTGCTTGTGCGTTGTCAATTTCGGAGGGCGCGTCGATGGACGTTCTTGCATCTTGTCCAAACATCCTCCCCCTCGTGCCGTTATTGCACTGTGCTATGGTCCATGGGCTGCAAAATAGTGGGTTGACATCAAGGAAGGAGCGCCCAACAGAGCTGTGGTTCCCACAAGTCCCTATCTCACGCTTCCACGGGTCGTCCGATGACAAAAGACCGCCAGCTAAGGGTTGTGTACTTAGCTGGTAGTGCAGCCTGGGCACTGTTGTCCTTCTGACATCAGCTAGAGTGAGAAGGTACGCCTCGAGCGTCTGTTCACCAGGAGGTGCGGCTCAAACAGCGTCTGCCTGGTACCCAGCGGCTGAAACGAAATGCTGTATCGCGTCAGCTATACCTAAGGTGGCAGCCCCATCATCGCGATGTAGGTAACGCGACCCCGGTAAGGTAGCTTACTGAAGCCCCTCAAATACCACGAAAAATGGAAATAGAAGAAAAAGAGAACGTTATTTTTGGCAACCGACCGGGCAACGAAATAAGGACTATGATTGGAAACTCGGTACCTGGAATGTCAGGAACCTAAATGAACCTGGACGAGTGAGCCTTCTGGCTCGTGAACTGCAGAAGGTTGGAGTGAACGTGGCTGCTATTCAATAAGTCCGATGGACTAGATCCGGAGAACGTAAATTCCGAGCCGTGGACCCCACGACCAATACTGCATTCAAGTATATCATCTATCACAGCGGCGGTGAAAAAGCAGAGCATGGAGTTGGTATCGTAGTGATGGGCAAGCAGATGAAGCGAGTGAGCGGTGGAAACCCATTAGCGAACGAATCTGTGTGTTGAGGATACGGGGCAAATTCTTCAATTACAGCCTAATCAACGTTTACGCACCGACAAACGATAAATCCGACGACGTGAAGGACACGTTTTATGAATGTCTTGATGAAGACTATGGAGAGTGCCCAAAGCATGACGTGAAAATTGTTATCGGAGACACTAACGCTCAGGTCGGTAGAGAGGACTTTTTCCGTCCCATAATCGGTAGGCAGAGCCTTCACTCCGCTACCAACGACAACGGCCTACGGCTAGTAAATTTTGCTGCTGCCAGAGGGATGGCCATCAGTAGCACCTACTTTGCACGAAAGAACATCCGAAAGCACACCTGGAGACACCCAAATGGCGAAACTTGCAACCAGATAGACAATGTTCTGGTGGATGGACGCCATTTCTCGGATGTTATCGATGTGCGGACATTCAGAGGTCCGAACATTGACTCTGATCACTATCTCGTTGTCAGTAAAATTCGATCACGGTTGTCAACTGTATCGAACGAAAGATCACAGCGAACGATGCGTTACAAAATCCAGCGATTGTCGGCGGAAGGAGCATCGGCTGAGTACCGCCAGAAGCTCGACGAACGGATAAGTGCAATCAACGTTAGCGACAACATCAACGATCTGTGGGAGTCGATCCATGGAGCGGTGAGTACAACAGCACGAGAAGTGGTAGGCACTGCACAGAGGCGACCCAGGACGGGTTGGTTCGATGTGGAGTGTCAGTGTCTGTCAATGGCGTGCGGAGAAAGACAGCGCCATCTCCCGTCATGTGCAACGACCAACAAGGGAATTTGCTGACAGATAAAACTGAGGTGGCTGCCAGGTGGAAGCAACACTTCGAGACTTTGTTGAATGGAGAAAGTAACGGTGCATCGGTGAACAGAATAAATATTAGCGACGATGGACAAGCTGTGGAGTCACCTACACTAGATGAGGTTAAAAAAGCTGTCAAAGAGCTGAAAAACAATAAGGCTGCGGGGAAGGACCAGCTCCCGGCTGAACTTCTCTAACATGGCAGTGAGCAGCTTTATGAAGTTCTGCACCATACTATGTCGAAAATATGGGAAGACGAGGAAATGCCTGCTAGCTGGTTGGACGGAATCATTTGCCCTCTCTTTAAGAAAGGGCACAGACTGGAGTGCGCCAATTACCGAGGAATAACCCTCCTTAATTCGGCGTACAAAATTATGTCCCGTATTCTGTTCAACAGATAGAGACCGCTTGAAGAGTCCTTCGTCGGCGAATACCAAGCAGGTTTTCGTGAGGGCCGATCAACGACAGATCAAATGTTTACCCTGAGGCAAATCCTTGATAAATTCCGGGAGTACAACTTGCAGACACATCATCTGTTTATTGATTTCAAGGCGGCGTACGGCAAATTTTGCTTGAACATGGTTTTCCGGCGAAACTGATACGGCTGATTCGTATAACGTTGGACGGATCGAAATCAAGTGTAAGGGTTGCGGATGAAATATCGCCGTCATTTGTTACCTTAGATGGATTAAAGTAGGGTGATGCACTCTAGAATCTACTGTTCTATATAGCGCTCGAGGGAGCGATTAGGAGAGCTGGTGTGCAAAGAAGCGGTACCATTATCACTAAATCGCATATGCTCCTGGGATTTGTGGACGATATCGATATTATCGGGATTGATCGCCGTGCCGTGGAAGAGGCTTTTGTGCCTTTTAAGAGAGAGACAGCGAGGATTGGACTCACGATCAATACCAGCAAAACGAAGTATATGGTCGCTGGAAATCAACGTGGGTTCATTAGTGCTGGTGGTAGCGAAATAGTGCTGGATGGTGAAAAATTTGAAGTGGTAGAAGAATTTGTGTATCTTGGAACATTAGTGACGTGCGATAATGATGTTACCCGCGAGGTGAAAAGGCGTATTGCAGCTGCAAATAGGGCTTATTACGGACTTCGTAACCAGCTTAAGTCCCGTAGTCTGCAAACGAAAACAAAACTCGCGCTGTATACTACTCTGATTCTTCCGGTGGCTTTATACGGCCATGAGACATGGACGTTAAAGGAGGCTGATCGGAGAGCTCTCGGAGTGTTTGAGCGTAAGGTGCTGCGGACAATACTCGGCGGTAAACAGGAGAACGGTATCTGGCGGCGTCGCTTGAATCACGAATTGTACCAGGTGTATAAAGGGCTGGATATTATTAAGCTTATACAACACGGCAGACTACGGTGGGCTGGTCACGTTGTTCGTATGCCGGAAGAACGTCAAGCGAAGATAATATTTAGTAGAGAACCCGGAAGAGGCCGCAGGCTTCGTGGAAGGCCGCGTACACGATGACTTTTTGCAGTTGAAGAGGACCTGAGGGCGCTCAATGTTCAGGGCGACTGGAAGCGATTGGCCCAGGATCGAGTCCAGTGGAGAAGGATACTCCATTCGGCGTAGGTTCATCGAAGAGCTGTAGCCCATCAAGTCAAGTCAAGAATCAAAACCGCGTAAATTCAAAAATCCGCGTTAAAATTGATTTTTTAGCCATTAATTTTTTTATCCACGCCGGTTCACGCCGCCGCCGCCGATTATATGACCGGCGCACAGGTCTACCTTGAAGACGACTTTTCCGAAAAATCGAAAACAAAAAAAGTAGCCGTCTAAGACGAGTTTAGTACTCTCCATTTAATTCCACTACGTTTTATTATCTTTGCAGATACGTATTTCGACCGCAACTGTGTGGTCGTCCTCAATGCCTCGTACTTGACTCGACTCGACTAAAATTGCGGTCGAAATACGTATCTGCAAAGATAACAAAACGTAGTGGAATTAAATGGAGAGTACTAAACTCGTCTTAGACGGTGGAATACATTCCACTAAAAAGAGTTTGAAATATTTTTTCAAAAAAAGGAGATCAAAATACTGTTCTTTTGATGGACACCACCTTAATCCAAGTAGATAAAATTGCTCCTAATCTGCCAAATTAAGAGCTACAGACAGGGTATAAATCCAAAGGAGAATGAGAAAACCTTTCACTAATCATGTCTGTTAACACTCTCGACAGATAGCATACCATGAGAGACGTGAGAGCGGGGGCACCTGTTCTGATGATGCATTTCAACTTGTTTTTTGTGCGATAAAAAATATTGCAAATTTTGCGCCGTGTTCGACTCCCATGCAAAAAATATTGTTCCACCAAAATATGTTCCCACTAGTTTCTCCATATATGGATGACGTCTCCACTGCTAGAAAGAGCTTTTTAGAGTGTGAGAAAAGGTGCAAGAATGATGTTTTGGATTGTGTTCTCGCTATTTTATATACAATTGGACGTGTGAGCATTTGTTTTGGTACTTCTACAAATTTGCACGGTAGTCTATTCTTCGGTGAGAAAATCAATATTGTCCCCAACATAAAATGAGCGAGAACAAAACGTTTTATCAAAGCATTTTTTTTTTTCAACTTGTATACAAGTGCGATAGTTTTGTTTTCATGGCTTGATATGATTCGAAGAGGTTTTGCTTCTCTTTTATCGTTGTTCGTTATCTATTGAGAGCGATTTCTGCAAACCTTGGATACAGATTTAGTTTTTTTTTGAAACAAAATTGGAATAAGCTGCACTACAACTTTGTAGAACGTTACATGTCAGTATTCCGTGGAATAAAAAATATATATAATGGGCCACCCTATTTTTTATAGCTCTTTAATGATAGTCTATCTTCTCTTTTTCTCCTTCTCTTCTTTTTCTTTTTCTTCTTCTTCTTCTTCTTCGTTGGCATTACATCCCCCACTGGGACATTGCGCCTCGCTTAGTGTTCATTAATCACTTACTTCCACAGTTATTAACCGCGAGGTTTCTAAGCCGAGTTACCATTTTTGCATTCGTATATTATGAGGCTAACACGATGATACTTTTATGCCCTGGGAAGTCGAGACAATTTCCAAACCGAAAATTGCCTAGACCGGCACCGAGAATCGAACCCAGCCACTCTCAGCATGGTCTTACTTTGTAGCTATGTACAGCTCGTACATGATGAAAATTACGAAACATATTGAACGATAATATAAAAATAACATAACAAGAGATATAATAAATTCCTGAAAAATTAAATATTGCATCCGAATTTTGTAAAGCATTTGCATAACAAATTCAAAAATTGGTCTTCAACTACCGTGAGGGACCGAAATCCATACATAATCAAAATCCGTCCACCTCAAGAGATTGAAATAAATTAAAGGGGATTTAAAGTAATTAATTTATGAATAATTTGTCTTATCCTGTTCATATACTTGGCAGCTTGCTTGGCAGTAAGATTTTTGAACATTTAAATAAAAAGTAGGCTTTGAAATTAAAATAACAAAATTAAAAAACAACTCGCCACTCAGCAAACCCTGATTTTCTGTGCCATTTGTTCGCGTATAACTGTTTGGAAATTGCAAATTGCAGTGAACTAAATAAGATCAACGACATATAAATCAAAGGGATCACTTCTCAAGGTGCGTATTGATCTATTCGCAGTGGTAAATCAGTCAATCGATTAATTCAACGGATTATACTTCTGTACGAATTATTATTCTAAGATTCGAAACCCGTCCACGGTCCACGGACGGATTTCGATTCAGGAAGAAATTATGTTATTAATTATTTTATCATATTTTTCGTAGTTTATAATGCATAATAGAAGCCTTCGTGCACCTGTATCGATAAAGAACGTTTCATGTGCATTTGATTCATATTTTCTTAAGACTTTCACATATACTGCAGTGCTTAAGTGTACGGATTTCGATGCCCCGCGGTACTGAAAGACACATTGTAAGTAAACATAGTAACGATAATTAGACAAAACTGTTTATGATCAATCACCACGAAAATATTCAAATGATATGGTTAGGATTTCCTGAAATCCCAATGTGTATCAACGGCACAACGGTTGCATTAATGCTCGATATCAACGTTGTTGTGTGCGTGGTCAAAATTGAACTTCAGCTTGGCACATTGATATCAAATTTAAAACCTCAAAATATAAGTATCACTTAATATAGTACTGCATGTATAAACAAATCAGATTTCTAACAGATATGATTTATATCAAGTGAAATAAACATCATTTGTAGTTTCAACAGCATGCTGCGAGTTAAGGCTCCCCCAAACCTAAGCGATTTCATCGCCGCGACGGCGACAACTAGTCGCCGCGATTCTATCGTTGGGTCGCTGCATGCAATACTCTATTTACGCTTCCATACCAACGGCGACAAAATCGCTGTCGCCAAGCGATAGAATCGCGTCGCGACTGTCATGTCGCGTGTGTTTGGGGGAACCTTTATTCGTGCCATTTTTGATCTAATCAAAGACGAGTTGATGACGAGGCTGCCTACTGAGTGAGCGATGGACGAGATAGTAAACTGAAGCTTTCCGTTCTCGGTTATTTCCCTCCAGCAGTGCATTGCAGTTCACTTCAATGGAGACGCATGGTAATCAAACCCCAATGCTGGATAAAATTTCTGCCTAGAAATTTGCTAAAAATAATTAGAACTCAAGAGTTCCAATGTTGGCGACCAAATTCCACTTAAATTTATAAATAGTTTGCTCCAGTATATTAAAAAGCTTCCCGAATAAATTTCGGGTAGCAGTTATGAATGAAACTTTTCCTTTACAATGCAGTTTTACTAAGCACCATGAAATCACCGAATAACGAAAAAAAAAACCGAGCCAAATCTCAAGTGCCGCAAGTCTCGGTAAACCCCCATCCACAAAACCATTCAATTTGCATAAATTATCAACGGTATTTTCTTCCAAGGGAAGTATGATTACTTTATGTGACTTTTTTGTTGTTACTCCACCAACATTTGACCGGTTGACGACGACGTGTGGCCATTGCGTGAGTGTAACAATTCGGAAACCATAGCGGAGGTGGCAGTGGCCCTAATTTAAATATTTCTCCAATCAACCAACAACCCGGGCCCGGTGGGGGGCACTTCCTTGGTGTTGCTCGATAGCGGCGTATTGAACGGAATAAAAGCTTTGTGCGAAGGAGCCTTTTCAGGTGGCCCAGTGACATAGAAGCTTTATTACGCAAATCCCATTCAGCGGTTCTGCAATTTTTTATAGTCATTTAGGCTAGTCTTAAAATTGGATAAAACGAAATTCCTCAATGGAAATCTTACATTGTAGAAATTTATAAGTAAGAAACGAATTGGAACTCGACGGCCTGTAGTGGATGGTGCTTTCACGTTCCGATTCGGTGTGCTAACGAAAGGGTCACTTTAACAACGCCAACCAGTCACTCAAATCTCGAGCTTCAACACGAAAGCAAATGGCATGCTAAACGTGAAATGGCAATATCAGTTCCATTTTTTTTCCTTCGGAGGTTACGTTGGTCTACTTTTTTGTCTTTTGAATTGCTGCGACGGGTGTGTATTACCCGGCAGAATCAAGATAAACGTTGGTGTGCTTGATTGGCTCCGGCTATTGGAGGGGCAATGAAAAATTTTAACAAAACGAAGCACGTGCAACTGGAAAACACAACCAGGCCAGAGCCGGAGAGCCCGAAGTGGTGGTGGAGCAGTTTAGACAAATTGCTCCATAACAATAACTCACTCGGGCGGCAAATTAGTGGAAGTGCATTTGAGTTTTACGAAAACGAGCCACGATATCAAGAATTTGAATATTTACAAAGTGTTATTTGGGTAAATGGTTTCTGCGAATGGATGCTTCAAAGCTTATTACGTCAAAATCTGAAACGACGAATCCAAAAAAAAAAAAAATACCACGTGAACTCGTAGCTCAGCACTAATAGGCACCGGCGGAGTTAAGCTGGGGCACGTGACCCATCAAATTCTATTGGAAATTCTTTCGTTAATTCCTGTAAAAAATCCTTCGGAAATAACTTTAGCAATTCCGCAAGAAATTTCTTTGCGAAATCGTTACGAAAATCTTTTAAGTTACCTAAGCTTTGGAAATTTATTTGAGAATTCATTCTAAAATTTCTCCAATAATTTCTTTTGAAAATCCTTCCACTCCAGGAATTCCCTCCAGGTATAATTTAGAAAATTACGCCATTAATTCTTTTTCCCACTTCTCCAGGGATTGCCAAGGAAGTAGCCTTTGAAAATTCATGCGGATATTCGGAAGTTCCTTCTGAAATTTCTGCAGTAATTTTTCGGAAATTTTGTTGGAAGATTTTTTCGGAAATTTATTAGAGTATGAAATACAAAATCCTAAAGGAATTTTCGAAACGATTTTTAACGGAAATGTCAATCGATTTGCCGAATGAAATTTCTGACGAAACTCTTAAAGTAATTTCAGAATGATTCTTAAAAGAATGTCTGAATGAATTTGAATCATTTGTTTGAGAAACGGCATATATCCATTTTACACAATTTTGAGAAAACAACAAAAAACGGTTTTTGAACAAATTGGCACCGAATCTTTCGATTTCTTCGATACAGATCAATAGTTTTTGGCAAAACTCAACACCCTGGGGCACTTCCAGTGCTAAATCTGTAAGCAGTATTCCACAATTGATCTTCAAAGTGGGTGGACATATGTAGTTTCTCAAACAAACGATTTTTTTTTCATACATTCCTGAACAAAATTTTTTTTCGGATTTTTTGTCAGAATACGTATTTTTGAACGAGGATTAAGAATATATAAAAATCTCATTTTGGCCAAAAATGTTACATATGCAGATTCTCAAACAAACGGTTCATTTCCAAAGGAATATTCCAACGTCTTCTAAACAAATCCTGAAGAAATTTTTACAATCATTCCTGGGTGAAGTTCTGAAGATATTCCTAAGAATTTTTGTTTTTTTATTTCTTTATTAGTGTGATTTTTAAGTTTGTAACAAAGTTCATCACTTAATATATATATATATATATACCTAAGAGGAAATACGAGGGAATTCCAAGAACTTCATCCTAGAGTTTCGGAAGGGATTTCCTTAGGAACTATTGGAAAAATTTGTTTCAGAGAATCCTAAAATTGCATCAATGAATTAAAAAAAATGAAGGAGTTCCTAATTCAATTTCGGATTGGATTTATTTATCGATTTATTTACCTAAAGGACTTACCGAAGAAATTCCTAAAAGAATTTCAGAAAGATTTTGATGACGATGGTCTCGCCACATATCTCTACATAGGTTTGAGGAAGAAATTCTCAAATGAATTTGTAGGGAATTCTTGAAAGAATCTCTAGAAGCATTTACGAGAGAAATTTCAAAGGAATTTTCGAAGAAAATTCACACACGTTTCTTAATAAAGTGTGTGATGTGAGGAGTGAGAAGCAAGAAGTGAGAAATGAAAAAGTAGTAATGTTAGATTATTGGTAAAAAGTGAGATGTGTAAGAAAAGAAGGGACAAATGGATAGCGAGCAGCAAGAAAGAAGAAGGAAGAAGGACAAATAAAGGAGGAAGAAATAAAAAGGAATACAGTAGTAGGAGATTTTTTTTAAAAGCTTTATTATAGTGATTTTTTAGAGTTATAGAGTTCATCACTTATAGTAGGAAAAAGGAAGAAGGTAGAAAGAAGAAAAAGAAAGAAGAAGGAAGAAAAAAGAAGAAAGACAACATAAGGAAAATGGAGGAAGAAAGAAGAATGAAGGATGAAAGAAGATGAAGGGAAAAAGAAAGAAGGAAGATATACGATGTAAGAAAGAAGAAGGAAGAAGGAAAAAAGGAGGAAGGAAAAAAGAAGAAGGAGAAAGAAGGAAGAAGATAGAAGAAAGAATTAAGAAAGAAGGAAGAAGAAAGATATGAAGAAGGAAGAAGTAAGAAGGCCAAATGGCCTGACACCCCGAAAACAATGCGGACCTTCCAAGGAATTCCCAAAGAAATTTCTCCTAAAACAATTTCGGAAGGTATTTCTGAAACAATTTAAGTAGGTATTCCTAAAGCAATTCCCGAAGTATTTTCCAAAGGTATTTCAGAATAATTTTGCAAAGGAATTCTTAAGAGAATTTTCTACAGGAATTTCTAAAAGAATTCGTTAACGAATTTACGAACGGAATTTCCAAACGAAATTGCTTTAGACCTTCGGAGATTCCTTTCAAAATTCTATCGAAATTTCCTTTGAGTATTCTTTCGGAAATCTTTTCAAAAAATCATTCTGAATTTCTTTTATCAATCCTTTGTAAATTTCATTTGGAAATTATTTTGGGAATTTCTTCGAAAATTTTTCAAAATGCCTTACAAAATTTCGTCAGGAAATCCTTTGAAATTTTCGTTAGAAAATCCTCCGAGAATTCCTTCAGAATATTCTATTTCATTCTTCCATAATTTACTAAAATATTTTTTTCAACAAAATTTCCGGAATGATTCCTGCAAGAATTTTGAAAGGAATTTTATATTGGCAAATGCCTTCTGGTAGTTTTTACGGAAGAATCCCTAAAGGATTTGAATCGGGGTAATTATGCTACGTTTTGGCTATGCAGTCATGGTAATCAAACGATAATTTTGATTTTATACCAACGTTTCGACCGCGTTCTGGGTCTTCTTCAGGAGAAATACCGATACGTGGTCAACACGTTGGGATAAAATCAAAATTATCGCTGCAGAGATAAAACGTAGCATAATGAATTCCTGGAGGAATATTCAACCAAACTACAAGGGGAATGTTAACAAATTATTTGTGGAACTGTTTCCGAAAGAATCTATGGAATATTTTCTTAGAAGAAATTCCTGGACAAATATCCGAATGTATTTCAGGAGGAATTTCCGAAGAACAACTTGAAAAGATTTGGGAAAAAATTATAAACAGTAGTAAAGCAAACCGATCCTGGATTATTAGGGCGAAGGTCATTAGGCTGAATGCCATTAAGCCGAATGGTCATTGGGCCGAATGAGAAGTGGGGAGTGAGAAGTGAGTAGTGCGAAGTAATGAAGAAGTAGAACGGAAGAAAAAAGAAGGAAGAAGGAAGAAAGAAGAAGGGAGAAGGAATAAAGAAGAAGAAAAGAATGAAGAAGGAAGAATGAAGAAGGAAGATGGAAGAAGGGACATGGAAGAAGGGAGAAGCAAGAAGGAAAGGGAAATAAGGAAGAAGGATACAGGAAGGAGTATAAAGGAAGAAGGAAGAAAGGAGAAGGAATAATCAACAAAGAAGAAAAAAGAAGAAAGAAGAAAGAGCGATTTGGTGTCGCCGACGACATTGATATCATGGCACGTAACTTTGAGAGGATGGAGGAAGCCTACATCAGACTGAAAAGCGAAGCTAAACGGATTGGACTAGTCATCAACACGTCGAAGACGAAGTACATGATAGGAAGAGGCTCAAGAGAGGTCAATGTGAGCCACCGAGAAATCGAGGTGGTTGAAGAATTCGTGTACTTGGGCTCACTGGTGACCGCCGATAACGATACCAGCAGAGAAATTCGGAGACGCATAGTGGCTGGAAATCGTACGTACTTTGGACTTCGCAAGACGCTTCGATCGAATAGAGTTCGCCGCCGAACCAAACTGACTATCTACAAAACGCTTATAAGACCGGTAGTTCTCTACGGACACGAGACCTGGACGATGCTCGTGGAGGACCAACGCGCACTGGGAGTTTTCGAAAGGAAAGTGTTGCGTACCATCTATGGTGGGTTGCAGATGGCGGACGGTACGTGGAGCAGGCGAATGAACCACGAGTTGCATCAGCTGTTGGGAGAACCATCCATCGTTCACACCGCTAAAATCGGAAGACTGCGGTGGGCCGGGCACGTAGCCAGAATGTCGGACAGTAATCCGGTGAAAATGGTTCTCGACAACGATCCGACGGGAACAAGAAGGCGAGGTGCACAGCGGGCAAGGTGGATCGATCAGGTGGAGGACGACTTGCGGACCCTCCGCAGACTGCGTGGTTGGCGAAGTGCAGCCATGAACCGAGCTGAATGGAGAAGTCTTTTATGTGCAGCACAGGCCACTCCGGCCTTAGTCTGATGATAAATAAGAAAGAGCGAAAAAGAAAAAAAGAAAAAAGTAGTCAGATAGAAGAAGGAAGATGTAAAAAGGAAGAAGGATGAAGGGGTAAGGTTAAGAGAGAACTTCTCATTTTTCACTTTTTACTTATTTTTGCTCATTTAGACTAATTGTCATTCGGCCTTATCAACGCTCGGCCTAATAACCATTCGGCCTAATGACCTTCGGCCTAACGGGCTTTGGCCTTGTTTTGAATCCGGAAAGCAAAAAAAAACAAAAATATCGGAATTGCAGTTGATCCATCATCACACTTCTTCGTATATTCTCGAAAATTCTTTGGAAATTTACTTCAGGAGATGCTTTAGTAATCATTCGGGTTATATTTCATGATTTTATTCATTCGTTCAAAAAATTCTCTCCTCAAGGAATTTCTTTATAAAACCTCCGCAAATTAATTTAAAAATACCGTCAAAAATTTCCAAAGACTTTTTTCCTAAAACTGCTTTAAAAAAATCTAAAAATTCTTTTAGAAACCCTTCCAGAATTTCTTTAAGCAATTCCTTTAGCAATACTTTCAGAAATTCTTCCAGGTATTTCATTGGAAACTCCATACCATCGGCTCCTGTAATTTCGCTGGAATTACTTTCAGGAAATTCCAAACGAATTCTCAAAGAAATTTCCGAAGGAACTCCCTGAGTCCCTGAAAAAATTTCCGAAATTCTTGAATTTCTCTGTGAATTCCTCCAAGAATTTCTTCGGAATTTCCTTCAAGAATTTTTTCGGCAAATTCTCAGGAAATTACTGTGAAGATAGATTCGCAAATTCTTTTGGAAATTCATCAAGATATTCCTTTAAAAGTTCCCTTAGGAAAATCTTTGAAAATTCTTAAGTAATACTTGCGAATTCTTTTAAGAATTTCTTCGGAAGTTATTTTAGAAATTCCATCGGATATTGCTTTGAAAATTTGGTCGGAATTCTTACGGATAACTCTTCGGAAATACCTAAGGAAAATTGCTTCTGGAAAACATTCCAAAATTGGTTCGGAAATTTATTTATGATTCCTTTTGGAGATGGCTTTTAGAATGTATGCAAAAATTAGTTTAAGAATTACAACGATTTTTTTTTTTAAGAAATAGCTTCAGGAATTTTTTAAATATTTTTTTCTAGTTTACTTAAGAAATCCCTTCACTTCAAACACTAGGAAGAATTTCGTGGAATTCTTACAAAGTTTTTTCAGCACCTCACCAAGGCAATTCATTCAGAAGTTCTTTTATGGTCATTCAGAAATTACTTTAAGAGCTCCTTCGTAAATTTCATCTGGAAATTCCTTCGTTTTTTCATTCTTTAACCTTTAACCTTCCACTTTCATATTGTTATAACTTTATAACGCAATAATGTGAATGACTGAAACTTCTTGACTTCACCTATCTCTTCTCCTACTATTTTACACTGATCTACTTTGTACGACGTTCCTGAAGGGATCCAAAAAAAAACTCACACTTACGGTGTTCAGGTCACATTAACCCGGATTTGCAATATCTCAGGCCATACTCAGTCCAATTCACATGTTTATATACCTAAAACAATTGTCAACTCATAAATTTTCCGAAACTGATTGTTGATCGGCCACACCTTTATCCTGTAATCGTCGGAGGAAGCATTGTCAGTTGGCCACTTTTATATGGACGAAAATTGCACACGAATATCGTGCATGAACAATTTTATTGCTGTTTTTTCTCTAAAATATACCCAATAGGGGGGAAGTTATCAAGCCGGCTTCGTTGACGGCCGCTCGACAACGGACCAGATCTTTACTGTACGGCAAATCCTTCAAAAATGCCGTGAATACCAGGTCCCAACGCACCATCTGTTTGTTGATTTCAAGGCGGCATACGACAGTATAGACCGCGTAGAGCTATGGAAAATTATGGACGAGAACAGCTTCCCTGGAAAGCTTACCAGACTGATCAAAGCAACGGTGGATGGTGTGCAAAACTGTGTGAAGATCTCGGGCGAACACTCCAGTTCGTTCGAATCGCGCCGGGGACTAAGACAAGGTGATGGTCTTTCGTGCCTGTTGTTCAACATTGCGCTAGAAGGTGTCATGCGGAGAGCCGGGTGTAACAGCCGGGGTACGATTTTCAACAGATCCAGTAAATTTATTTGTTTCGCGGATGACATGGACATTGTCGGCAGAACATTTGCAAAGGTGGCAGAACTGTACACCCGCCTGAAACGTGAAGCAACAAAAGTTGGACTGGTGGTGAATGCGTCAAAGACAAAGTACATGCTTGTGGGTGGAACCGAGCGCGACAGGGTCCGCCTGGGAAGCAGTGTTACGATAGACGGGGATACCTTCGAGGTGGTCGAGGAATTCGTCTACCTCGGATCCTTGCTAACGGCTGACAACAACGTTAGTCGTGAAATACGAAGGCGCATCATCTGTGGAAGTCGGGCCTACTACGGGCTCCAGAAGAAACTGCGGTCGAAAAAGATTCGCCACCGCACCAAATGTGTCATGTACAAGACGTTAATAAGACCGGTAGTCCTCTACGGACATGAAACATGAACAATGCTCGAGGAGGACTTGCAAGCACTCGGAGTATTCGAGAGACGGGTGCTTAGGACCATCTTTGGCGGTGTACAAGAAGACGGTGTGTGGCGGCGAAGAATGAACCATGAGCTCGCCCAGCTCTACGGCGAACCCAGTATCCAGAAGGTAGCTAAAGCCGGAAGGGTACGATGGGCAGGGCATGTTGCAAGAATGCCGGACAGCAACCCTGCAAAGATGGTGTTCGCTTCCGATCTGGCAGGTACGAGACGACGTGGAGCGCAGCGAGCGAGATGGGCAGACCAGGTGCAGAACGACTTGGCGAGCGTGGGGCGTATTCGAGGATGGAGAGATGCGGCCTCGAACCGTGTATTGTGGCGTCAAATTGTTGATTCAGTGTTATCTGTATAGATGTAGACTAAATAAATGAATGAATACCCAATACTATTTCAATGTTGACGAATAGACTGGCCCAGCTTAGTATGGGGAGAAAAAAAATATTGTCGAATTCCACGGGGCACCCCCAGTATTGTGTCTCTTGGTGAGAAAATCAATTTCTGAAAATTTCAGCTCAATCGCTTGTTGCATAAGCTGGCGCATTTGATTTGAAGTTTGTATGGGGATTTCAGTAAAAATGTATAGGAAAATACACCTCCGATACTCATTCGATCTGGAAATTGGTTGTGATTGCTCGATTAAGCTCAGAATTGCAAAAGCGGCTGTTGGTATGTTACAGAACAATTCCACAGAACATTGTACGATGATTAAATGAACTTTTATATACTTTTCAGCGGACTCGATTCGATCAATAAATCTAAAAGTACACAAAACAGCCCCTAATAAATCAGCTGAAAGCTAAATAAAAGTTCATTTAATCATCGTACAATGTTCTGTGCCAATAACATTCTGTAACATACCAACAGCCGTTTTTGCAATTCTGAGCTTAATCGAGCAATCACAACCAATTTCCAGATCGAATGAGTGTCGGAGGTGTATTTTCCTATACATTTAAACTGAAATCCCCATACAAACTTCAAATCAAATGCGCCAGCTTATGCAACAAGCGATTGAGCTGAAATTTTCAGAGATTGATTTTCTCACCAAGAGACACAATACTGGGGGGTGCCCCGTGGAATTCGACAACTTTTTGTTTCCTGGGCCAGTCTAATGACGAATTATGCATGCAGACAATATTTCTACACATCTTCTAGGTTCTCCAAACCTTTCAGATATTCATAGCCTTGATCTACCAGGTCAATCACGCTTGATACTAAACCAATAACAACCCATGATGCCCATACAGGCCCTTAGAGACCATGCGCAAAATGTATTATATAGATATGTCCCAACCGAATGTTCCAAGTTCTCCAGATCATTCTGGAGTTTAGACGAATTAATCTACCAAGTTTACTGGGCTCGATATAAAGCCAATAACCACCCATACAGGCCCTTAGAGGCCATTCGATCTATATAAGTCCAAACCAAGGCCAAAGTCAGGATTTACGATAAGCAAATGTCTAAGCCGGATGATCTAAGTTCTCCAAATCACTGTGGAGTCCAGACCAATTGATCTACCAAGTCACCTGGGTGCGCTACAAAATAAATAATAACCCATAGTGTCCATATAGTCCCATAAAAGCCATGCGCATGATTTGCAATATTGTTATGTCCGAATCTGCATGTTTTATGGTTTATAAATTACCGAATACGACGTTCTAAGTTCTCCAAATCTTTGCAGTTAAGACCAGTTAGTGCACTTTGTCAACAACGCTAGGTGCAAAACCGATAACAAGTTATTATGTCCATTTAGGTCCCTGGAAACCATGCATATGAACAAACAAATTAGATATGTTCCCATCCGATAATCTGAGAGTTCAAAACATCATATCGGACGAACATAGATTGTAAATCGTAAGCATGGCCGATAGTAGCCTGAATATGTTGGGTTGCTATCGGTTTTGTGCCGAGTTGACTTTGTAGATCAATTCATCTGAACTCTTGAGTAGTTGAAAATATTTAAAACATTCAATTTTGACGTATCTACACCATAAGTTGCTATTGGTTTTGTACCATTGTACCGAGCACAATTGATTTGATAGACCAATTGGTTTAAATTCTAGAATGATTTGAATATCCGGTTTTGGACATATCTGAATCGTAAATCATGCTCATGACTTCTAGGCGGCTATATGGACAACATGGCTATATGGTCTGAGGGCCAATAGCCAGACTCAATGGATTCCTATAGGCTTTGTGTTTGTACCAAGTAAAGTTGACTTGAAAGATGAATTGGGTTGGACATCAGAATGATTTGGAGAACTTAAAACCCGGTACCTAAACGTAAATCATGCGCATGGGCATGTATGAGTTCCTATTGGCTTTGTATTGATCCCAGTTGACTTGGTAGAGCAATAATTCTGAACTTAAGAATGATTTGGAGAACTTAGAACATCCTGTTTAAATATATCTAGATCGTAGATCTTTTCACATGGCCTCTAAGACCTGTATGGGTTGCTATTGTCTTTGTATTGAGCCCAGCTGACATGGAAGATCAATAGGTCTGAATTCCAGAATGATTTGGGAAACTTAAAATATTGGACATATCTAGATCGTGAATGGGTTTTTATTGGCTTGATATCGAGCCCAGTTGTCTTGGTAGACCAATTCCTCTGAACTCCAGAATGATTTGGAGATCTAAGAACATCCGGTTGGGACGAATCTAGATCATAAAACATGCGCATGGCTCCTAAGGGCCTGTATTGGCACCATGGGTTGCTATTGGTTTCGTACCAAGCGTAATTGACCTAGTAGGGTAAGGGAGGTATTTTAGACCACCAGTTCGACGGCTCATATTTTGGACCACTGAGGGCAAATTCCTCTTGGTGGTCCAAAATAAGAGCCCCCCTAAGGGTGGTTCAAAATACATCCTTTACCGTAGACCAAGGCTCTTAAATCCAGAAATAACTGAAATAAAAAAAATGGAGAAAAAAATACTTGGAGGAATGTCCAAAGAAATTCTGGAACAAATATGATGGAATTGCGTTCAGGACTTCCATTGTCACTTCCGTTAACTAATCGTTCGGAAACTCCTAAGGAAATTCTTGAAATGTTATCCTAGGTTTATGGAAACGATTTTCGCTGGAAATTTCGGAAGACTTACTGGATAAATTTCCGAGGAAATGGAACTACCGATGGTATCCGAATAAACACAAGTTTTTTGGAAAAACATTCCAAATAATTTCTAGAATTTTTTTCAATAACTTATACGATTGCATTGCATTTTAGAGACAATGAAATGGAATAAAAAATGCGTAATATTTTAAATTGCCTGACATTTTTTTTTGTAATTGATTCATCGCTTGACTGATTAGCGCCTCCAATTGTAGCTCTTACTACTGACGCCAGATTAAGGTACACTGGGGTAAGTGTAAAAATCGACTCAAAAAATTTCAATTGTACAGACTTTACAGTTTTTATCACACCATAACATTGTGCAAAAATATACTTTAATGTTCACACTAATACTATGTTAAAATCTGTGTTATACATACACTAACACAGTTTACGCTGGTGCTGTCATTTTGCCACACTGCCGCTAACCGCAAGTCGAGCACATCAGTATATGGGGCTCCATATACAGATGTGCTCGACTTGCGGTTAGCGGCAGCACAGGTGACTATTATAATACAATTAAACTAATCACATTCAGTTTGTAGTGGTTTGTACGATGAAAGCAAATAATTTAAAGATTTTACACTTAACCTTAATATCGAAACTGGGGGGGGGGGGGAGGTGGATAATGTTTCGATGGAAAAATAACTCCTAAATTTCAAATCTATTTTTACAAGTATCAAGCGACTAAAATGGCATGAATTACCGCACAGTTGGTGCAAAATGGACTGTTTTTGAGAGCCCATAATGATTGAATGCATTTAGTAGATCATTTAAACTGCTTTTACAATAAGTTGAACATAAACTATCGATTTTTCCTTTTCCACTTCCACTTCCACAGAGCTCTGGCGCCGCCAGTGGTACTAAAAAGAAGCTACAAAGAAGTCAAAGCATATGGTACCTTGATTCAAATCCCTGTCCGATCTAAAAAAAACAGCTTACGTGTGAAAAATATTATCTACAACCTACGGCATTATGTACTCTAGTGGAGTATGAAAGGAAGCTTTGCTTAGCAATGTTCCAAAAACAACAATAAGCACATTAACATTAAGAGCTTGTTTCTTCGGCTTCAGTCTGAATCTCGCATAGAATCTCAACAATGCCAAAATTGATAATGAGATAAAGAAGGAACTCCATTAGATTCTAAAGTTGTTTTAGGAGTTTTTCAACTTAATACTCATACGATTATTTATTCAGACTAAGACCGAAGTGGCCTGTGCGGTATATAAGTCTTCTCCATTCGGCTCGGTCCATGGCTACACGTCGCCAACCACGCAGTCTACGGAGGGTCCGCAAGTCATCTTCCACCTGATCGATCCACCTTGCCCGCTGCACACCTCGCCTTCTTGTGCCCGTCGGATCGTTGTCGAGAACCATTTTCACCGGATTACTGTCCGACATTCTGGCTACGTGCCCGGCCCATCGCAGTCGTCCGATTTTCGCGGTGTGAACGATGGATGGTTCTCCCAACAGCTGATGCAATTCGTGGTTCATTCGCCTCCTCCACGTACCGTCCTCCATCTGCACCCCACCATAGATGGTACGCAGCACCTTCCTTTCGAAAACTCCAAGTGCGCGTTGGTCCTCCACGAGCATCGTCCAGGTCTCGTGTCCGTAGAGGACTACCGGTCTAATTAGCGTTTTGTAGATTGTCAGTTTGGTACGGCGGTGAACTCTATTCGATCGGAGCGTCTTGCGGAGTCCAAAGTACGTACGATTTCCAGCCACTATGCGTCTCCGAATTTCTCTGCTGGTGTCATTTTCGGCAGTCACCAGTGAGCCCAAGTACACAAATTCTTCTACCACCTCGATTTCGTCACCACCGATGAGAACTCGCGGTGCGTGGCTCATATTGTCTTCTCTTGAACCTCTTCCTATCATGTACTTCGTCTTCGACGTGTTGATGACTAGTCCGATCCGCTTAGCTTCCCTCTTCAGTCTGATGTAGGCTTCCTCCATCTTCTCAAAGTTACGTGCCATAATATCTATGTCGTCGGCGAAACCAAATAGCTGGACGGACTTATTGAAAATTGTACCACTCGTGTTAATCCCTGCTCTTCGTATTACACCTTCCAAAGCGATGTTGAATAGCAAACACGAAAGACCATCACCTTGCCGTAACCCTCTGCGGGTTTCGAAGGGACTCGAGAAAGCCCCTGAAACTCGAACTACGCACATCACCCGATCCATCGTCGCTTTGATCAACCGTGTCAGTTTATCCGGAAAACCGTGTTCGTGCATTAGCTGCCATAGCTGGTCCCGATCGATTGTATCATATGCGGCTTTGAAGTCGATGAATAGATGATGTGTGGGCACGTTGTATTCGCGGCATTTCTGCAGTACTTGGCGAATGGCAAACACCTGGTCCGTGGTGGAGCGTTCGCCCATAAAACCCGCCTAGTACTGCCCCACGAACTCCCTTGCAGTTGGTGCTAGTCGACGGCATAAAATTTGGGAGAGTACCTTGTAGGCGGCGTTCAGCAATGTGATTGCGCGGTAGTTGCTACAATCCAGCTTATCGCCCTTTTTGTAGATGGGACACACGACACCTTCCATCCACTCCTGCGGCAAAACTTCCTCCTCCCAAATCTTGGTAATGACCCAGTGCAGCGCTCTAGCCAGTGCCTCACCACCGTGTTTAAATAGCTCTCCTGATAGTTGGTCAACCCCAGGGGCTTTGTTGTTCTTGAGCCGGCAAATCTCCTCCTGGATTTCCTGGAGATCCGGAGCCGGTAGATTTATGTCCTGCGCGCGTTCTCCCAGGTCCATCACCATATCGCCATCTTCGTCTGCCACATCGCCATTCAGGTGTTCTTCGTAGTGCTGCCGCCACCTTTGGATCACCTCACGCTCGTTCGTAAGAAGGTTCCCGTTTATGTCCTTACACATATCGGGCTGTGGCACGTGGCCCTTACGTGAACGGTTTAACTACTCATAGAATTTTCGTGTTATTAGCGCGGTACAGTTGCTCCGTTTCTTCACGGTCTCGATCTTCCGAAAAGAGAGGGCCTCATACGAGAGGGCCCTAAAAAACGATCCTTCGGTTTAAAAACCCAGAATAATCCACCTCGCGATGATGCCTTTCTCTTTTCTAAAATATTGCGAGAAAAGCACATAAGAGGGGTCAATATTGCGCTGCATGCAGCAGTTTAAAAAAAACCCTTGGGATAAATGAAGAAAAAAACAATGTTTTTTAAATACTCTGGAATGGAATGCCCGATTGGGCCAATTTTCAATAGCGAAAAATTAGACCGGATTCCGCATCGAAAGCAAATTAATGTTTAAAATGGATCAATCGCCCCGAAATTCCTGGTGGGGATTCTCATCGATCTGTTTTCGGCGAAAAATGACAAAACAAAACTTTGCCAGGCTGTCCGAACGTTTCGGTCGATTTACTGGCCTTCGACCATCTTCTGCGGACAAATCTTCCAGTCACTTATTTTCTAACAGACAGCCATTAGCAGACAGACAGCCAGTTAGTAGTAATGGCTGTCTGTTAGAAAATAAGTGACTGGAAGATTTGTCCGCAGAAGATGGTCGAAGGCCAGTAAATCGAACGAAACGTCCGGACAGTCTGGCAAAGTTTTGTTTTGTCATTTTTCGCCGAAAACAAATCGATGAGAATCCCCACCAGAATGCAACTTATTGCAAGCAAATCGGATAAGGTTAATTACGTGTCTTATTAGTGTGTCTTACATTTTTTTGTACATGCTCACATACAGACATCACCTCAATTCGTCGAGCTAAGTCAATTGTTATATAACACTACGAGTCTTCGAGCCTTCTTTCAAAAGTTCGGTTTTGGAGTGATCCTATACTGCCGTGAACCGCATATCTTTTCCATCTTTGCTGGGTTTCCTTTTCATATGGGACAAATATACGATTCACGGCAGTATAGCCTTTACATATACTTAGTATATAAGAAAAACAAAAATAAATTGTAAGCAATTTAACACCACGAAAAGTGAAATTTCGAAGGAAAAATATAATTATCCTTGAAGTGCTTCGATTTTAGTCATAAACAATGCCAAACAGAAGGAACTACAGCGCTCGGTTCAGTTTCTTTTTTCAATTGTCCTTTAGAGTGCCTTCCGGAGTAAACGATACGGCGGCGGCACGAAAAGCTTTCGAACGAGGCAATAATTTAAATATGAATTTAATTTTCTCCTAATGGACGTGTAATTAGTTTTTGCTTTTCTTTCGTTCAGTGGCAGCCAAGTTTTTTTGTATGATTGGGGCACACAGCCATTCCCGAGCGAAGGTAGCAAATGAATAAACATTGAAAACACAATGAGTCAGAATGCAGCTGGTGATCTCATAGCCACTGCACTGAGATGTTGCATTCGTGTGGAAATCAATCCGAATGACGGCGGTATGTCAGAACGGTTTTTGTTCAATTGGTAAACGAGGATTTCTTTTTAAATGAAATTTAATTGTTATGCTGTTTCTCTAAAATTTTCTTGTTTGCATATGAAAATTTACATAATGAACAACGTGATGGCTATCAGCAAGAATATTGAGGATAAGGAAGGGGATATGACTGAATAAATTATCGTCAACGTTTAAAGCATTTCAAATATGCATGCAATGTAAAAAGGTTGTTTGGTATACGCTAAACAATAGGATGTCAATAGCCTGGTTAGAGGTAAAGAGTTTTATCACTATTTAAGTTTATGCTCGTCGGAAGCCCTTTCTTACGCTTCTTTCGAAAAAAAAACAATATTTTGACAGCCGCGAAATATTTTTTTTTTTTCATTTGCATGAAAACTGCATTTGTTTATCATCAAAAACTAAGCAGACTGCAACATATGATAGAATAACGAAAAAGTATTGTTACAAAAATGTATTCAGAGACAAATAAATTCTTTTCGTTTAGTCATTCAACAAATACCTTCCACAATATCCAACTCCGTCCCATTCAACACAAGATCGTATATGATGTCACATACGATGCTAAAGTGGAGGCCATATAGGTACTTCCCCATACAATATGTGGGTATATCGCCTCCACTTTAGCATCTTATGTTGCATCATATACGATTTTGTGCTGACTGGGGTGGTACTTATGAGGGTTTCTCTGAGTCGGTGACCTCTCTAAGTAAGTACACCCAAAACAAAAAGTTGTAACATTCTTTGGATGAAGCGTTTTGTATCAAATCTTGCATGCAAACCGCTCAAAGAATGTTATATTCGTTATGCCTGTTCAGTGTGCATTGCATAAAGTCGGTTTATTTGGTTTCGATCAGGGATTGAATCCTGAAGAGAATGAACAAGTCTCTCACTTATCATCTCTGTATACATATACGATGTGTAGCATACCGCGAGAGACTTTTTTCGCAAGCTGTCATGATAGACAATTGATTCGGGAGGCTATACCCCATGATAAATTTCTTTTAAAAAGCTCCAAATGCGGGGAGCAGTGGCTATGATGATGTATTTCAACTTGTTCTATACAGCTGTGCAGTAACCAACACGAAATGAGTGAAAACCAAGCGAGAATCACCATTTTTCTGTGGGGGGTGCCTATCCAATTCTGTCTTTTCGCACTTGCATACAAGTTTGATAAATTTATTATCATGGCTTGTTATGATTCGGATATGCCGTATGGCCAAACGCCATTTGGCCGAATGCCAAAAAAAATTGTCCTCAAATTACGAATAGTGAAGAGTGAGAAATGAGCAGTGAGTAATGAGAAGTAGGAAAAGAGAAGTGAGAAGTGAAAAGTGGAAGGACAAAAAAGAGCTGAGCACTTCTGTTTCCTTCGTCCTTCTGCCTTCTTCCTTTATCCTTCTTCCTTTCTTCGTCCTTCTTGCGAAACGTCGGGCTATGTCAAACTAGCCGTCTCAATTAAATTAGACTGAGAAAGCCAACGTCAAAATATCCATTCTACCAGTCGCAATCTTCCGTTTTCCTTCAACCCTTTGCCTTCTTCCCTCCTAATTTTTTCTCCATCCTTCTTCCTTCTTTCTTCTTCCTTCTTCCTTGTTCCTTCTTCCTTCTTCATTCTTCCTTCGAGATGATCTTTCTTCGTATTACTTGCTTCTCGCTGCCTCACTTATCAGTTCTCACCTATCACATCTCACTTCTTACCCATAACTTCACACTACTCATTTCTCATTTGTCTCTTCTCACTTCCTACTTCAAACACTTCTTAATTCTCACTACTCACTTCTCACTTATAACACTTAATAAATAATCGTACTTCAACTATTCGGCCAAACGGCATTCGGGCAAATGACCCTAAGCAACTAGTGTCCAATCTACGAAGTAGTACACCGTAACTATGCTATGCAATGGTAATTTACCAAGCATTACAAATATTAAAAATTCAAAATATTGTAATCAAATTACAGACATTTGAAATTCACAGTGAGGTGCTCCGAAAAACATAAAATAAATGTCAAGATCTCGTTTCTACCTATACATATATAACATGTTTTTTGATTTTTTAATCGCTTTTAATTCGCTGTACCGCATGTACCAAACGCTTAAGTCATTTGATTTGAAAGCCACGCTGATTTAATTTATTATTATGTACCAAGATATTTTGAATTTTTTGAGTTTTTCTGACCATCGCAACATAAAGCCTGTCCACGTTAAATTTTGGACACTGAGACAAAGTCCAACTGATTTGTAGCCATTTTATCTCGTTGGACGAGAAGGAAAACCCGTTGAAAGAATAACATAAAGCGGAGAGATTCAACTGTCGTGTAAATTGATCTCCTCAGTGGTTTGTGAAAATTTTAAAAAATCGCATTGGATGACGGGTGTCCGAAATTTAACGTGGACAGGCTTTATTTGCCACTTCTTCTCAACCACAAGATTAACATTCCTATATACCTATAAAGAAAATTCAACTGAACTGATTGTTATACGTTTTTTCTTAGATGATTTTTTTAAAGAAAAAGCGCCCCAACAATAATCAAGCGCCCCAAAACAGAATTTTCTAAATTTTATGGAACAATACATGCAGTTCAATTTGTCGACTATTAATAAGTGTCTTATAATTTTTGGAACAGTCTATTTGATTAATTTTATGACTTAAAACAATGGCGTGTTCTGATTCAGCTGAATACTTGTCGATTCAGCTGAATCAGAACACGCCACTTCGTTTAACCCTTATGCGGCCGACGGGGTACCCGTGTTCCTTTTTCAAATTCAAGTGGTGATATTTCAATGACTTTTTATAGCTGAAAGCTGAAACTCGGTGACATCTAAGAACTCCATAAAATGTAGCATCTGTGAGAAAATCACGTTGATACAGTGAGGAGGGACGTGGGGAGGGGCATCTGATTTTTTTTACCACGTGGATGGCCGACAGGGTACCCGTGTTCCACTAAATTGGTATTTTCATAACTTTAACAATTTTCAACCGATTTAGATAATTTTGACAGTTTTGGAAACAGAAACTCATATACTTTTTGCCCATTGTCAAGGTTTACAGCTCTTGTTCATGGTTATACAAGAAATCTTTGAAGTAAGGCTTAATAATCTACACACGTAACCGAAGGACTATCAACCAGTTTCAAATATATTACATGCTCATTGCTCTTCTTAGAATAGTCGGTGTTCACAGTATATATTCTGGGTTTCCAAAAACCCCTGGAGTAAGGCCTAAGTCATCCAAAAAATCCCTGGAATAAGATCTTATGGTCTGCTAACGTAACCAAAGGTCTATCGTGTAAATTCAAAAACGGTACATGCTCTTTATGGTGCTTAGCATATAATGCTTTCACAGTATATATTCCGGGTCATCCAATGACCTTTTCTTAAAACATGTTTGCATTCCAAGTAGTTCTTGTTGCTGTCATTGATTCCAGGTCTACGAACTCCATACAGTCAAGGTCTTCGGATCAATCTCCGTGATGGAGGCAGTTATCGGAGAATAAACAAGTTGCATGACCCCTTCTTGGTATATGTTTGTATTCCAAGTAGTTCCTGTTGTTGTCGTGAGTTCCAGGTAGTCTACGAACTTCATACAGTCAAGGTCTTCGAATCAATCTCGGTAATGGGGGCAGTTATCGAAGAATAAACAAGTTGTGTGACCCCTTCTTGGCATATGTTTGTATTCCAAGTAGTTCTGGTTGTTGTCGTGGGCTCTAGGTAGTCTACGAACTTCATAGATTCAAGGTCGGTGGATCAACCTCCGTGATGGCGGCAGTTATTGAAGAATAAACATGTTTTGTGACCCCTTCTTGGCATATATTTGTTTTTCATGCAGTTCTTGTTGTTGTCGTGAGTTCCAGGTAGTCTACGAACTCTATACAGTCAAGATCTTCGGAGCAATCTCCGTAATGGAGGCGTTTTTCGAAAAATAAACAGGTTGCGTGACCCCTTCTTCGTATATGTTTGTATTTCATGTAGTTCTTGTTGTTGTCGTGAGTTCCAGGTAGTCTACAAACTCCATATAGTCAAGATGTTCGGATCAATCTCCGTAATGGAGGCAGTTATCGAGGAATAAACAAGTTGCGTGACCTCTTCTTGGTATATGTGTGTATTCCAAGTAGTTCTTGTTGTTGTCGAAGACTCCAGGTAGTCTACGAACTCCATAGATTCAAGGTCGGTGGATCAACCTCTGTAATGGAGGCAGTTATTGAAGAATAAACAAGTTATGTGACCCCTTCTTGGTATGTGTTTGTATTTCATGTAGCTCTTGTTGTTGTCGTGAGTTCCAGGTAGTCTACGAACTCCATACCGTCAATATCTTCGGATCTATTCCCGTAATGGAGCCAGTTATCGAAGAATAAACAAGTAGCGTGACCCCTTCTTGGTATATGTGTGTATTCCAAGTAGTTCTTGTTGTTATCGAGGATTCCATAGAGTCCAGGTATGGGGTTCGACCTTGGTAACGGAGGCAGTTATTGAAGAATAAACAAGTTGTGTGACGCCTTCATGATATTTGTTTGTATTCCAAGTAGTTCTTATTGTCATTGGTTCCAGGTAGTCTACGATCTCCATAGAGTCAATGTCTGTGGATCAATCTTCGTAATGGAGGCAGTTATCGAAGAATAAACAAGTAGCGTGACCCTTTCTTGGTATATGTTTGTATTCCAAGTAGTTCTTGTTGTTGTCGTGGGCTACAGGTAGTCTACGAACTCCATAGAGTCAAGGTCGGTGGATCAACCTCCGTAACGGATGCAGTTATTGAAGAACAACTGGGAGGGACGGAAGGTAGTGGTTTTCCTCCAATACCTTTTCCGAACTTAATCTATCACATGTTGTGCATATGCATAATCGAGTTAATTTCCACTCCGGGTGGCTCAATACCCGGAACATAGGCAATTAACTTTGAATGTACTGAACTCGAAAGGCGATCTTCTTCGCTTATGTGGTCGGGTTGGGATCTGACGACCAACTGGCACAATCTCACACAACCCAACTTCATCGAGCGCCGTTGGTGATGAAGCAAGTGTGTAGGAGCCAGATAATACTAAATACTCCCTACTTGGTTGGCATTGTACAAAAACATATATGAGAGAGTTAGTTCTGAGAATGTATTGCGAGAGTTCGGCTACATGCGCTCGGTGTTGAACTTAATCTAGAATTAAAAAAAACACCTAAACAAAGAATAAAAAAAAATCGGCTACATGCCCGGTGCTGTAAATTTGGTTTCATCAGTACCCGCTAAGCTGCGGAGGACGACGGAGGTCCTTCGTAGCTTAGTAGGGAAAACACCTGTCTAGCTTACTGGTTTTGTGGGATCAAACCCCACCGAAGTTCTGTAGATAAATCTCCGTAATGAAGGCAGTTATCGAAGAATAAACAAGTTTTGTGAGTAGTTCTTGTTGTTTTCTTGAGCTCCAGGTAGTCTATGAACTAGAGTCAAGGTCGATGGATCAACCTCCTTAATGGAGGCAGTTATTTGAAAATAAACAAGTTGTGAGACCCCATAATAATAATAATAAGCTACAGGCAGTGAAAGTTATTTCATGAAAATCTTTATTGTTTGCGGCAAATTGGGTCGAAAACGTGATAAAATCGGGTTAGGCAAAATTAGGGGTAGACAAAATCTGGGAGTGACAAAATCGGGTCAACCTCATCTGAGTGAATGTACGCATTCCTAGTACAGTAGCCGTTCGATAACTGCAAAATGTTTACTTTTCAGTTATCGAATGCCGTTCGATAACTGCAACGCACTCTAGACGTCAAACGGTTGTCAATCGACGTCAAATGCAATAAAAGTGCATCCAAATGTGCAGCGCAATGCAGCTGTCATTGAATCTGACATCGGTTTGAAGTTTATCGGTCCGATAACTGTAAAACTGTTGCAACTATCGAATTGCAGTTAAATGACTTGCAGTTATCGAACGTCTGCTGTAGTTTTTGTTTTTGCCATGGTACTAGGTAGTCTATGAACTCCATATAGGAATGATCTGTAGATCAACCCACGAACGGAAGGCTATTGGTATATGTTTGCATTTCAAGTAGTTCAAGTTGTTGTCATTAGCTCTGGGCAGTTATTGAAGAATAAACAAGAAGTGAAACCTCATCTTGATATAATAGCATTCCAAGTAGTTATTGTTGTCTTGTTGTTGTTGGTTCCAGGTAGTATACAAACTTCATTCATATCACTAATATGAAGTTGTCTATGCTTTGGAAATGCAAAATGTAAATAAATTGGAACGATACAACTTCACGCCGAGAACGTGAGGGAAAAAAACGGGCTAATATCGCAAAGATCATGTACCATATTAAAATTAGATTAAGGACACTCCTCACGGAATCCAACTTTCAAAGTGCTCGCGTTTTCGGGGGCACACCAATCGGAGGCGGCGCACAACTGTAATTTTTGTTGATTTAGCTTTGCTGCGTCGCAGCATGCGTGAAATAATAAAAATGACAGTTGTGCGTTGCTTCCGTATCGAGTGTATCGAGAAGTCTTACTCCATAAATTTATAGGATGACCATTAGCATATACCATGAACGCATTTTATTCATGGGCCCCAAAGGCATGTACCAAATTTAAAACAGGCTGATATATCTCTGGTGTAGATCCTAATGCCTTACTTCAGGGTTTTCTTGGATGACCATGAACATTTAAAATGGGTGCATTCTATTCTACGTACAATAAAAGGCATGTATAACTATTCAACTAGACCGAAAGAACTCTGGTTGCGTGTGAAGTTCTAAGGATTGTTCAAGTGTCTCTTGGATACCCATGAACATTGAACATATGCAATGAAACCGGTATATTCTATGTACCATAAAGGGCATATGCCACTTTTGAAAGAATCCGAAAGGTATCTGGTTACGTGTGAAGATACTGAGGCCTATTCTAGCATTTTCTTGGAAGACCATAAACATATGCAATGGACGTATTCTATTCTACGTACCACAAAGGGCATGTACCACTTTTGAAACAAGCCAAAAGATCTCTGGGTACCCTTGCAGATTTAAATTCCTATTCCAGGGTTTTCTTGGATGACCATGAATCTATGGAATGGACGCAATCTATTCTATGTACCACAAAGGGCATGTAACACTTTTGAAAAAATCTGAAAGATCTCTGGTTACGCGTGTAGATCTTAAGGCCTTTTCCAGGATTTTCTTGGATGACCATCAACATATGCAATGAAAGCGCTCTTTTCTATGTACCACAAAGGGCATGCACCACTTTTGAAACAATCTAAAAGATCTCTGGTTACGCGTGTAGACCTGAAGGCCTTTTCCAGGGTTTTCTTGGATGACCATGAACATATGCAATTAAGGCGCCAGAGGACTTATCCGAGAGATTTCTTCGATAGTGCAGAACATATGTAGTGATCACATCTGATTTCAAGATGCGCAAAGGGCATGTACCACTTTTGAGACAAGTCCATAGACCCATGGTTACGAGTGTAGACCTTAAGGCCTTACTCCAGAGATTTCTTGGATGACTCGGAACATATACTGTGAACGCATTCTATGCTAAGTACCACAAAGAGCATGTACCGTATTTGAATATGCATAATAGGCCTTTGGTTACGCGAGTAGATCTTTAGGCTTTACTCCAGAGATTTCTTGGATGACTAAGACCTCATTTCAGGGATTTTTGCATTACCCGAAGCATATACTGTGAACACCTTCAATTCTAAGAAGCGCAAAGAGCTTGTAACATATTTGAAACTGGTTGAATGGCCTTTGGTTACGCGTGTAGACTCTTAAGCCTTACTTCAAAGATTTCCTGGATAACCATGGACATACGCTGTAAACCTTGACAATGGGCAAAAAGTATATGAGTTTCTGTTTCTAAAACTGTCAAAATTATCCAAATCGGTTGAAAATTGTTGAAGTTATGAGAATATCAATTTATGGGAACACGGGTACCCTGTCGGCCATCCACGTGTGTTTTTTTTGTTGGCCGCATAAGGGTTAAAATAATATAAAAAATGAAAATGATATAAAAGATAAAACATCAATAAATATGAGTGTAGAGCATTCAAATGAGTTATCGGAGAGCCGTGATAAAGCAAAACGAATCAACAATGAAACATTCAGAACACTGAAAAATATCTTCGATAAAAATTACACCATTCAAACTACAGCTCAGTACTTACAAAAAAATATTGCATCTATGATGTCTCTACACTGAGAAAAATCGTTCTACTCTAGTTCTATGATCCGCATCGGAACTACAGGCGACGCTCATCTTGACATGCACTACCAACTACAGGTACCGAAAAGTAGATCAACAATAAAAAACAAACAATGGATGTTAACTTCAATGCAGGCTAAAGACAACTAATAGGAGGGGGAAAAACAGCTTCAAATTCTCCTGCCAGTTGGATTAGAATGAACCTTCGCTAAATTTACCGCTCGTCTTCGCGTGCACATTCCGCCGGCCGTCGGTTTTTGGTGCTGGTGCTGAAACTGGAACGGCTGCGGCTGGTGCATTTTCCAATTCAGAGCAATGGCGGCCAATTTCAGTGCGGGTGAATTTTGCTGTACAGGAAATGGGACGGAACGGCCGACAGTTCGGGATGGTCAATGGACGGAAGGGGCATTTCGGATACTTGTTCGTTTCGTGTTATGGCTTTGATACAGTGTAGAGTGGGGTGTTTACAACTGGTGCGATTTGAGTATTTGATTGTTTGTACAGTTTGTAAGAATCGAATCGAAAAATTCTCCGTTTAATTTTAAAATATTTCAAATCGTGGCTAGAGGACACTATGAAAAAAGACGAAAAGTCCAATCTACCAAACATTTTATTTTACTGTTATATAGTTGAATAATTCAACATTTGTCGTCTTTTTCAATAGTGTCTTCAAATGTGACGAATAAGAGAAGGTAGAGAATTATTTTAGTCAATCTTACAGGTGAACTATGTTTTTTTACAGTAGGATGAAAAATATTTACAGAAAACATTTCTTGCCACACAGCGTCTGAAATAGATGAGCACACACACACATAAACGGCTGGATGGGAGACAGAGAATGGTCGAATTCAGGATACAAGTAGGCTAATGAGCGATATTATATTCTAGACACTAACCTTGTAGTGATGTCACTTTTGGCTAACGGGCAATCAATCACAAGTTCTTACCATTCACTGTGGGAAATTGTTCTTGTTCGATTTTTTTTCTGCTTATTAGTTCTCAACACACGCTAAGTACACAGTTTGCTACAGTTTCTACGACAGGACAAAGAAGCGGTGGCAAACACGCCAGTCACACTACTTTATATACATGGGAGAGTTTGTTCTAACTTGTTACATTTTCCTGGAGACACTTTGGTGCATAAATTATTGCCACGTTCCTTTCCCTTAACGCTATAGGGGGTGGAATATTTTTACTGGTAAAGTTCTCACCTTACTCCTTCAATGGTTCACGTGCTGTTTCACGCAATCTGCTGGAAAATGTTTGTCACACTTCTGCTTTTTTCACTATTTCTCTCAATGCACTGTAAGAAAAATCTAACTTTGTCTGGTCGAGTTTTCTCACTGAATCACTAGCAATTTTTCTCACAGTGCATTCGCCATTTTATCACACTGTCATAATCAGTTGCCCTCGTTGGGTTTCATTCACCCGTCCAATTGGTTACACTGGTTTTGCCACTTCAAATTCTCGTTCTGCCATAGCCTACTGGGATGAAATAATTTCTTTGGTCACATCTGTCACTTTCAGTTTTGTTACCATGAAAACATCTGTGTTTTCAAACGTGTGCGAATGGGTGTCACTTCGATTGGGTGCGCTTTCTAACAGCTCGACCTTCTATTGGCCACGGTATTTGTATGCAACTGTCCAACGGGGCCGAGTAACGTCAATGGTCGCGGTCTTGGCCACGACTGGAGTTGGTTTGCTGACCGGACACCGACCGGCAAACACGTTCGAATCAGACACATAAATTATCCGCCCTGAACATATACCTACTTGTAAAATGGAGGCCTTTGCACGATTGAGGATGATGCACTTCGAGTTGGTAAATAAGGACTTACTTCATACAGGTTCAGACTTCAGAATAGTGCATCAACAGCAATACACACACTTTGAAGCGGCCGAGAATTTGCATAATGTCTGTGTTGTATATAAAAAGGTTTGCTAGACAACAGAACTGTTCCTGAAAGTTGCGTTTTGGTATCGCTGTATTCAAAGTATGCCTACACAATAAACTAGAATTTTGATTTTGAACATTTGCAGGACCTAAACACTCAACCTAATAATCGGGCCAAAATTTTAGTTACCGCTATTCAATCATTAAAGTTTATTAGCAATTACCAAAACCATCAAGATTAGGAATCCCAAGAAACGAGCGAATGCTACTGTTTGACCCCCATGGAGTAGCTTAAAATTCTCTAAGGTACTGAGTAATTGGGTTTCCCCGCAACAGGAACGAACCGGTTATGATTGATGGAGTAGAGTAATTCTATCATCATTATCGTTTGCATGCAACGGTCATTTGTTAGATAGCATCCCCTGATCCCCCGGTTCATGAGCAAGAAATGAGTTTCAACCCTACGCCACATGAGCCGTAGATCTAATCATTGGTGTGACTGGATATTGAGAACAGGGGGCAATTCTTTCGGAGTTATATTTCCGCATATAGACTTTACTTTTCAATTCTATATACTCGCCCAAGAAAGAAATCAAAGTCAATTTTAATTCTAAGCGCGTGACATTCACTCAAACACGATTTGAAATAGATTTGAAATCTAGTAAGAATAAAATGCCAAATCGTTCAAAATGAAGATAATTATCTATCGAAATTGGATCGATGTACACCATCGATGATTTGTATGAAAATTGCTATGAGAACAGTAACTTTCATGGAAAACCGTTCCCCAACGCTTCCCTTTAAGCTCTAAAAACATATGAGCACATCGGCAACATAAGAAATTTTACAAGGAAACAGGCCGTCTTTATTGCGAAACGATTTGATGCTCGCAAGAAAAGTTATTAAGGAAATACTGAAAGGCAATGTGTTGATTATATTTGAATAGTTCATGGGCCACTTCACGGAGCGATCTTCCACCTAAGGGTCAGTTTTCACAGTAATTTCCATACAAACTTCAAATGAAGTGTGCACAGTCAAATTACATCCAAAATTGCTTAAAATTTAGGAGGATTATTAAAATGGCAAATGTAATCGTTTAAGCATCGTGGGGCAAAAAAGTCAAAATTTGAATCACTCTAATATACATTTACAAAGATTTCGACTGGATTTGTTGCTAATAATCAGGATTTTCACCTTTCAGTTACTTGAAAATGTTGATGGTTTTGAATCGTTGCCAACGTTTTGATCCAGGAGTTGAGATGTTTATCAGGGCTCGAAATCAATCATCCTGCGTAGTGGAGTGTTGGTCATAACGCCCTAGTCCATCGTTTGACCAACACTCCACTAGACAGGTTGATTAATTTCGAGTTCTATGAAGATTCAAACTCCACAATAGAAACGTTGGCAATAATTTGAAATTATCAACAGTTGTATGTGACGAAAAGCCAAATGTCATGATTAAGCAAAACAAAAAATAGACTGATGGTAGTCATTTTCCGAATAAACGGACAAATAAAATGGCATATCTACTTCGGAGGATGGAATCACATCCATCATTGACTCATTTAATGGAACCGCAATTATCGTTACCTGATGCCAAATAAACACCTACTTTTAAGACTAGATCAAATCCACCATTGCCTCAATCCGGGCAAACACTTTTTTTTTAAAGCGTCACATCTACCTTATTCCAGGCAAATGTCTACTTTTAAAGTAGGGATCACGACCATCATTGCCTTAACCCGCGTAAGTACTGGTTTCGTGGGACCAAACTCCACTGTAGGAAGTAGTTACCCTTCAATACATTTTTCGAGCTAAATCTGTCACATGTTGTGCATATGCAATACGCATAAATCGAGCTTCAGACATAGTAATTAATAACCACTCCGGGTGACTCAATACCCGGAATATCAGGTATCAGAACGTCGGCTTAGGAGGCACGTTTCCCTCAATTTGGGACATTTGTGCCATCGCCTTCACTGGCCTTTCTCATCATTTACCTGGCGGAAAAGGAAGTGAAAAAGGGAAAGGAAGAGGAAGTGAAGTTGGAAAGGAGAATGGAACAGGTTTCTGGAGAATGAGGATACATTCAATAATACATACATACGATGCATTTTGTAAAACGCAATGAAGTATAAAATATACTGGATAAATCATACAATGCGACTGCATGTGATATCCCGACTAGGAAGGCAAAACAAGATTAAAACATGATTGTAACAACATCAGTTATTTATAACAACCTTTGATATAATCGAGTTATGATACATCATTATCACATTTTTTCTCAACAAAATTATAACAGAATTAGTTCTGTTTCATTGTTTTGTTAGAAAATTTAGTTATTTTAACAACATCCTGAACCAAGTTTATAACAGCTTATTTTAGAAAAACTGTTGAACTTAACACAATATGATATAAATTTGTTATTCTCTCCTGATTGGGATACCATTTATAGGAAAGCCAATTATGTAGGCTCGCGCGCATTAAACTAGGTACTAAAGAGAGGTGTCACAAAAACACTGAGGACGTAATAATGGACGAACGTCAAAGACGAAGCACAGAGTGCACTGTGAAAACCACTTAATCAAGCAACAACAAATTTAGTGAACACAAAAAAATATGCCAAATGTCCATCGTTTCAATTGACCCTCACTTTTGATCCTGTTCAAAATTATTTCAAATGTGCGTTATACCAAACGACCGTTTACCACGGGAGCAACCCATTTGGCATAACGGACATTTGATATAATTGTGAACTGCATCAAAAAAGTAGGTAATTTGGCATAACGGACATTTATTATAATTTGGAAATATGAAAGAAAAAGGGGCAATTCGAAGTATTTTCTCAGAAAGATAAAGTAGATCGAGGTTGCATCATTTTTTTTTTTTCATTTATTTAGTTAACATCTAAACAGATAACACTGAATCAACAATTTGACGCCACAATGCACGGTTCGAGGCCGCATCTCTCCATCCTCGGATACGCACCACGCTCGCCAAGTCGTTTTGCACCTGGTCTGCCCATCTCGCTCGCTGCGCTCCACGCCGTCTCGTACCTACCGGATCAGAAGCGAACACCATCTTTGCAGGGTTGCTGTCCGGCATTCTTGCAACATGCCCTGCCCATCGTACCCTTCCGGCTTTAGCTACCATCTGGATACTGGGTTGGGCGAGCTCGTGGTTCATTCTTCGCCGCCACACACCGTCTTCTTGCACACCGCCAAAGATGGTCCTAAGCATCCGTCTCTCGAATACTCCGAGTGCTTGCAAGTCCTCCTCGAGCATTGTCCATGTTTCATGTCCGTAGAGGACAACCGGTCTTATAAGCGTCTTGTACATGACACATTTGGTGCGATGGCGAATCTTTTTTGACCGCAGTTTCTTCTGGAGCCCGTAGTAGGCCCGACTTCCACAGATGATGCGCCTTCGTATTTCACGACTAACATTGTTATCAGCCGTTAACAAGGATCCGAGGTAGACGAATTCCTCGACCACCTCGAAGGTATCCCCGTCTATCGTAACACCGCTTCCCAGGCGGGCCCTGACGCGCTCGGTTCCGTCCACAAGCATGTACTTTGTCTTTGACGCATTCACCACCAGTCCAACTTTTACTGCTTCACGTTTCAGGCGGGTGTACAGTTCTGCCACCTTTGCAAATGTTCGGCCGACAATGTCCATGTCATCCGCGAAACAAATAAATTGACTGGATCTGTTGAAAATCGTACCCCGGCTGTTACACCCGGCTCTCCGCATGACACCTTCTAGCGCAATGTTGAACAACAGGCACGAAAGTTATCTTAGTCCCCGGCGCGATTCGAACAAACTGGAGTGTTCGCCCGAAATCTTCACATAGTTTTGCACACCATGCAACGTTGCTTTGATCAGTCTGGTAAGCTTACCAGGGAAGCTGTTCTCGTCCATAATGTTCCATAGCTCTACGCGGTCTATACTGTCGTATGCCGCCTTGAAATCAACGAACAGATGATGCGTTGGGATCTGGTACGGCATTTTTGAAGGATTTGCCGTACAGTAAAGATCTGGTCCATTGTCGAGCGGCCGTCAACGAAGCCGGCTTGATAACTTCCCACGAACTCATTCACTAATGGTGACAGACGACGGAAGATGATCTGGGATATCACTTTGTAGGCGGCATTAAGGATGGTGATCGCTCGAAAGTTCTCACACTCCAGCTTGTCGCCTTTCTTGTAGATGGGGCATATAACCCCTTCCTTGCACTCCTCCGGTAGCTGTTCAGTTTCCCAGATTCTGGCTATCAATTTGTGCAGGCAAGTGGCTAGCTTTTCCGGGCCCATCTTGATGAGCTCTGCTCCGATACCATCCTTACCAGCTGCTTTATTGGTCTTTAGCTGTTGGATGGCATCCTTAACTTCCCTCAAGGTGGGGGCTGGTTGGCTTCCATCGTCCGCTGAACTGACGTAGTCATCTCCTCCGCTGCCTTGACTTTCACTGCCTGTACTCTCAGCGCCATTCAGATGTTCCTCGTAGTGCTGCTTCCACCTTTCGATCACCACACGTTCGTCCGTCAAGATGCTCCCATCCTTATCCCGATACATTTCGGCTCGCGGCACGAAGCCTTTGCGGGATGCGTTGAGCTTCTGATAGAACTTGCGTGTATCTTGAGAATGGCACAGCTGTTCCATCTTCTCGCACTCCGCTTCTTCCAGGCGGCGTTTCTTCTCCTGAAAAAGGCGGGTCTGCTGTCTCCGCTTCCGTCTATAACGTTCCACGTTCTGCCGGGTACCTTGCTGCAGCGCGACCGCTCGCGCTGCGTCTTTCTCCTCCAGAATCTGTCTGCACTCTTCGTCGAACCAATCGTTCCGTCGACTTCTTCCCACAAATTTGTCACATGTTGTGCATATAATGTGCATTAAAATCGAGTTTCAGACATACTAATTTATAACCACTCCGGGTGGCTTAATACCCGGAATATAGGTAATTAACTTTGAATGAACTGATCCACTATTGCCTTAACCCGGGCAAGCGCCTACAAGAAGGGATCACATCTACCATTGCTCTCATCAGGGCACACTGTTATTTTAAAAGAATGGATCACATCCACCATTGTCTTAATCTGGACAAGCAACTTTGCCTTAATTCAGGAAAATGCCTATTTTTGAAGATTAAATCACATTTTCCATTGCCTTAATCCTGGCGAACGCCATCTTTTAATGAAGGATCTACTTCTACTGTTGTCTTATTCCAGGCAAACACCTACTTTTAAAGAAGGGATCACATCCACCATTGTCTTGAGCCGGACAAACGCATACTTTTAAAGATAGGATCGTCATAATCCGAACAAAAGTTTAATTTTATCAAAAGAATCACTGCCTTATTTCTGGCAAACTCCAGGGGCACGTTCACCTCAATTTGGGAGATTTGTACCATCGCCTTCACAGCCTTTTTCATCACACACCTGGAAAAGGAAGTGAAAAATTTGTCCCAATTAACCGTAAGCGGTAACAACGAAGTGTGTTTACAGGATTCTCTTCCATAAAACCGAGTACCGATAGTCGGTAAGTATAAGTAAATGCCTCATGTTTAAGATGTATGTGTAGTGGGGCCTCGTCGAAGAGAACTTCGAGAGCAGCCGTGGGAGTTGAAGAGAACGCACCAGTCATTGCCATTAGGCACATCCTTTGAAGATGGCCTAATTTAGACTTAATTGTCCTCACTTCCCCCTTTTGCCACCACACAAGACATCGATAAGCCAAAATTGGTCGTACAACTGTTGTGTAAATCCATTTGATATATTTGGGTTTAAGACCCCAAGTTTTACCAAAAGTTCGTCGGCATTGGCCGAAAGCCATACACGCCTTTTTGACTCTGAACTCAGTGTTAGGTGTCCAGGAGAGCTTGGAATCAAGAATTAGTCCCACATACTTTACCTGATCAGTTACATTGATTTCAGAACCAAAAAGATGTAATGAACGAATACCATTATGGTTACGTTTTTCCGTGAAAAGAACAATAGATGTTCTATTCGGATTAACCGAAAGGCCATATTGGCGACACCAACTTACCAACTACCTGAAGAGCGTTTTGCTTCAGGTCGAATAAGGTAGTAATGCACAAACCCACTATCAATGTTAGATAGTCGTCGGCAAATCCATAGGTAGGAAAACCGTCATTATTAAGTAACCTCAATAGCGTCCCGAGCAGCACAAGTAAGACAAAAATGGTTGCAGCAACTTCACTTTGACTAATGTCAATGTCAACTTCTCTCCCCGAACAGCCAAGATAGCTGTGTGGTGTCGGCAGCCAGTTATCTGGCTAAGAATAACGCTACGGATTGCCTGTTCCGGTGGTAGAAGTCCACCATACAGGTGACCCCAAATTCTTGGTGTGATGCGGCTTTATGCTTACCGTGCCTACGAATGAATGGTTAGGGGGGTCTAAAAAGAACCTAACCGCTAACGGAGCCTGTGAAGCACCAGGGCACCCTTCACAGTATCTAGCCCTTACTGCGCTAACCGGAGCTATGGCGTAGTTGACTTTTGCTTCTCCGAAATAATCGGCTACTCTTATTCAATCTCAACTTGAGGTCAAATAAGGGTGGGATTATGAGCATGTTTTTATTTAGTTTTTCAACAAATTGTCACCTATATGGATTCGCTTTATGCGTTATACACATTGTACTCTGTGTTTCGTCTTTGACTTTCCTGATAAGATACCAATTTGGTTTCATCGTTGCTGTTCATATTAATGCTGAAGTTGTGGAGTGCATTATCTTAATTTGCAATGGCTTCAGTTAAGATAGCTCAAATCAATCTTCAGCATAAAAGAACAGCAACGATTAATCTTTGTAGACTCATGCAAAATGGCAAATCCCAAGTGGCTTTGGTGCAGGAACCCTATTTTCGCAAGGGTAGCTTCTACCTAGGTAACCTAGTGAACCCGGTTTTTGCTGCTTTCAGTAAAGAAATGGCAAACTCTCGATCAATGCCGCGTGCATGTGTGCTTGTTAACAATGCTATTATTGCTACACTTATCTCTGAACTAACAACCAGAGATGTATGTGCTGTCACAATTGATGCAACTGGCGGAACCCCTGTCAGGAAATACGTCTATTGTTCGGTTTATCTACCACATGATGAACCATCCCCTACGGATGCTTTCAAACGAGTTGTCATATATTGCACTTCAAAAGGCCTTCCGCTAATTGTCGGCAGTGATGCTAATGCTCATCACATCATCTGGGGTAGCTCGGATATCAATCTGAGAGGCTCCAGCTTGATGGAATACTTAAGTAGTACCGAACTTAGTTTACTTAACATAGGCAATCGCCCAACCTTTATGGTATCTAATAGAGCAGAAGTGTTAGACATAACCCTTTGCTCCAATAGAATCAGTCACGAATTGACGAATTGGCATGTGTCAGATGAGGAATCGATATCTGACCATCGCTACATCTACTTTGATCATTTGAATGTTACTTCGCAGACCTTGCGTTTTAGAAATCCCCGTTCAACAAACTGGGATCTTTACACAGAGTTGCTCTCTACCAAATTTCATGGATATCTACCTTCTATAGAAACTCCTACCGACTTGGATGATGCAGTTGATACTACAACGTTGCACATCGTGGAAGCTTTCGAAGAAGCTTGCCCTTTACGTTCTGTAAAAACCTCAAGAGGAACCCCTTGGTGGAATTCCGATTTGGCTAAGCTAAGGAAGCAGTGCAGAAGGAGTTGGAACAGACGCCATTCAGCAGGGACGGATTCTTTCAAGTTGGCTCGCAAAGCTTACAAGAAGGCTCTACGATCTGCTGAACGATCCGGCTGGCAAACCTTTGTGCAAATGTTTCCAATTTGAGTGAAGCCAGTCGATTGAATAAAATTCTTGCGAGATCCAAGGATTTCCAAGTTGGCGAAATTCGCAAGCCAAATGGCGACTACACTTCTTCTGATGAAGAATCGTTAGAGCACTTATTTGATACGCACTTCCCTGGATGTGTCGATATAACATCTTCGGATGATCCTGATGTCTTTTCATGTAGCTATGGGTCTTGGGCTCAAGCACGTAGAATCATAACTACTGAATCGATTCAATGGGCACTTAACAGTTTTGCTCCCTACAAATCTCCAGGGAGGATGGGATGTATCCTGTTCTACTTCAGAAAGGTTTTGAACATATCAAACATGTTTTGAAAAGCTTTTAGTATGCAGTTTTGCTACTGGGTATATTCCCAAATCCTGGCGGGATGTCACTGTAAAGTTTATCCCAAAAGGAGGACGTGCTTCGTATGAAGAAGCGAAGAGTTTTAGACCCATCAGTCTGACCTCATTTCTTCTGAAATGCTTAGAACGTATTATCGATCATCACATTCGTGATGACTGTTTGGCAAACATGCCTCTCCATGTTAATCAACATGCTTACCAATCTGGAAAGTCCACCGTGACTCTTCTACACAAGGTTGTGTACGATATCGAGAAAGCATTCGCTCAAAAGCAATCGTGCTTGGGTGCTTTCTTAGATATTGAAGGTGCTTTCGACAACGTGTCTTTCGATGCAATATTGGAAGCCGCACGTTGTCATGGGCTACCTAATATTATTACCAAATGGATTCACCAGATGCTTAAAACCGACATCTCTACTCGACATTACGTCAAGCAGCGATTAGGAAATTAAGTGTCTGCGGATGCCCTCAAGGGGAGTATTATCTCCACTTTTGTGGAATCTCGTTGCAGATACGCTATTGAGGTTACTCAATAATGGCGGTTTTCCTACCTATGGATTTGCCGACGACTATCTTACATTGATAGTGGGTTTGTGCATTACTACCTTATTCGACCTGATGCAAAATGCCCTTCAGGTAGTTGAAAGTTGGTGTCGCCAATATGGCCTTTCGGTCAATCCGAATAAAACATCTATTGTTCTTTTCACGGAAAAACGTAATCGTAATGGTATTCGTCCATTACATCTTTTTGGTTCTGAAATCAATGTAACTGATCAAGTAAAGTATGTGGGTCTAATTTTGGATTCAAAGCTTTCCTGGACTCCTAACATTGAGTTCAGAATCAAAAAGGCGTGTATGGCTTTCGGCCAATGCCGACGAACCTTTGGTAAAACTTGGGGTCTTAAACCCAAATATATCAAATGGATTTACACAACAGTTGTACGACCAATTTTGGCTTATGGATGTCTTGTGTGGTGGCAAAAGGGGAAGTGAGGACAATTCAGTCTAAATTAGGCCATCTTCAAAGGATGTGCCTAATGGCAATGACTGGTGCGTTCTCTTCAACTCCCACGGCTGCTCTCGAAGTTCTCTTCGACGTGGCCCCACTACACATACATCTCAAACAAGAAGCATTTTCTTGTACTTACCGACTATGGGTCCTCGGTTTTATGGAAGAGAATCCTGTAAACCGCAGTTCTACACACACTTCGTTGTTACCGCTTATGGTTAATTGGGACAAAATTTTCCTTGCTCCAAGTGATCTCACACACGTTAGTAGTTTTCCTTATAGGACATTTTCAACACAATTCCCTCGCGGGATGAGTGGACATCTGGCTATTTGGAGAGAAGTATGTCGGACAGCATTGTTTGTTACACTGACGGCTCCCTCCTCGAAGGTAGAGCAGGTGCAGGCGTCTATTCGCGTGAGCTGAGATTGGAACAGTCACACTCACTGGGTACACACTGCACTGTCTTTCAGGCGGAAATATTTGCCATCATGTGTGGAGTGCAATCTGCACTGCAGCAACGCATTATGGGCAAAGTAATATACTTCTGTTCAGATAGCCAAGCAGCTATTAAAGCTCTCGCCTCGGCCAACTCAAGGTCGAAGTTAGTAATCGCATGTCGAACTCAAATTGAGGAACTGAATTCAGTTAATACTTTACACCTTATATGGGTACCTGGCCATTCTTCCATAGCTGGAAACGAATTGGCTGATGAGTTAGCTCGTAATGGAGCATCGCATGACTTTATTGGTCCTGAGCCAGCTATTCCAATATCCAAGTGTTGGGTGAAGCTTTTGATCAACTCTTGGGCTGTCACTCAGCACAAATGGCATTGGAGTAGTCTGGATTCATGTCATCAAACAAAATTGTACATCCGGGAGCCATCTCCGGTAGTAGCAAGCTATTTAGCTAATCTGTCTAAACAGAATTGCAGTGTCTTAGTCAAGGCCTTGACAGGTCACTGCCGACTGAACTATCACATGGCAAATATTCAACGCGTTGAATCATCTGTTTGTGATAGTTGTGAATCCGATTATGGAACTTCTTATCATCTAATATGTAACTGCCCAGTCTATGCACAATTGCGCTTCCAAATATTTGGTAAACACTTACTTAGTGAAATTGACTTCAGAAACCTGAACCTTCAGAGTATTTTGTTGTTTATAACCCGTTGTGGTAAGGAGCTATAGGCTCTTGTACGCTTATGCGTTGTATGCCCTCTTCAAGGGCCCTTTTCCAAACATTCCCTTTGTTCTCCCATCCACATTCCTTTCCTTTTGTTCACTTCCTTTTCCGTCAGGTGTGTGATGAAAAAGGCTGTGAAGGCGATGGCACAAATCTCCCAAATTGAGGTGAACGTGCCCCTGGAGCCGACGTTCTGATACCTGATACCTAGGTGTCCAGGAGAGCTTGGAATCAAGAATTAGTCCCACATACTTTACCTGATCAGTTACATTGATTTCAGAACCAAAAAGATGTAATGAACGAATACCATTATGGTTACGTTTTTCCGTGAAAAGAACAATAGATGTTCTATTCGGATTAACCGAAAGGCCATATTGGCGACACCAACTTACCAACTACCTGAAGAGCGTTTTGCTTCAGGTCGAATAAGGTAGTAATGCACAAACCCACTATCAATGTTAGATAGTCGTCGGCAAATCCATAGGTAGGAAAACCGTCATTATTAAGTAACCTCAATAGCGTCCCGAGCAGCACAAGTAAGACAAAAATGGTTGCAGCAACTTCACTTTGACTAAATCTGGTTACATATAAGTTGCTGTAACCTGTGTGGAATATGTGTGCTGCTGGGGGTATCTGCAACGAGATTCTACAAAAGTGGAGATAATACTCCCCCTTGAGGGCATCCGCAGACACTTAATTTCCTAATCGCTGCTTGACGTAATGTCGAGTAAAGATGTCGGTTTTTAAGCATCTAGTGAATCCATTTGGTACTAATATTAGGTAGTCCATGACAACGTGCGGCTTCCAATATTGCATCGAAAGCCACGTTGTCGAAAGCACCTTCAATATCTAAGAAAGAACCCAAGCACGATTGCTTTTGAGCAAATGCTTTCTCGATATCGTACACAACCTTGTGTAGAAGAGTCACGGTGGACTTTCCAGATTGGTAAGCATGTTGATTAACATGAAGAGGCATGTTTACCAAACAGTCATCAAGAATGTGATGATCGATAATACGTTCTAAGCATTTCAGAAGAAATGAGGTCGGACTGATGGGTCTAAAACTCTTTGCTTCTTCATACGAAGCACGTCCTCCTTTTGGGATAAACCAAGGGATAAACTTTACAGTGACGTCCCACCAGGATATGGGAATATACCTAGGATCAAAACTGCATACTAAAAGCTTTTTCAAAACATGTTTGACCCATAGCTATATGAAAAGACATCAGGATCATGCGAAGATGTTATATCGACACATCCAGGGAAGTCTGCTTTATTTCTGGCAAACTAATACTTCCAAAAAAAGAATTACATTTACCGTTACCTCATTCCGGACTAACGGAAACACATGATTTATTACTTTTTACAGGAAGCGCCATGAATCTAAATAAGGAATAACAATTATCATCGCGAATTTTTATTAACAATTTATCTAACACGACTATTTTTTAAATAAATAGTAGGGGAACTGTTCCATTTTACATCTCACTGAACATATATTCATCTCATCGCGAAACAAAAAAAAAGACGGCACCAATTTGTTCGCTTCTTTTTACTAGCATGCGTGCTCACTGCTGAAAAAAAAATCACAAAAATAATAAACAAACCAAATACCTTTCCATTGCTTTGTTTTTAGTGAGACCAATATCGGAGCTATGAGAAGAAGTCCAGGAGCAGTAACCCTACATTGATTAAGACTCGACTATATTTACAGGACTATGATTTACCGAATTGCAAATATGATACAACACTGATAGTGTTTCCAATCCTGCTAATTGTCAATTAGATGTTATATTTCCAGCTGCGCAGGAATTGTTCCTTCGGATAACGAAATTTCCCAAAACCTAAACCTTAAATTTGCAATAAAAAAGTCTGTTGTGCCAGCTAAAATTATTTATCTATCTGCAATAAATGAGGCTTGCTACAGTCCAACATGATTCATTGCGTAAGATTGAGAAAACGCAAGGATTGTGTATTGCATATAGGTGACATGGGACACAAAGTCGAACAAAATCAAAAAATATTCAAATTCATAGCCAGTATCAGATTCATCGGACGATATTCAGGAATTTATCTACGCCTATTTGTTCCTAATCACATAAAGGAAGAGTTTATTCTGCGGTATTTACGCATTCAAAAGTGAAATTTTTCTTCTTCTAATTACTAGATGTTCTTTGATCTCGCCATTTGTTGTTTTCATTTCGATTAATTTTAACCAATATCGAATCAAAATTAAAATGAACCTGGCCTTTAAACTGATGAAGTAAAATTTAAACGTAGTCAAATTTCAATAAAAATCATATAGAATACAAATTAAACTGAATCGGAAACAAATTGATTTTTATTTTTCCAAATGAATAAGTTCAATGGGAAGGGGTTTTGTTGTGGATTCTATTCGAATATTATAGAATCCACAACAAAGCACCTTCCCCTTGAACTTAGATACACCATTGTCCGAACTGTGATGAAATGACTCAGATAACGCCGATAGCCACTGAATTTTCAGCAATCATGTCGATTCAATATGAGGTCAGAAAGGATTGGAACTAACTACTCGGCTAATGGATCGTCACAGATTGCGCAAACGGATAAAACGACATGAAAAGAAAACAATCAAAAATGGCGTGATTATTGCGAAGTATGGCGTTTCTTTTATTACACATAACACGATCTATAGAAAGTAGTATGTCGAACGAGACTCCATACACACACACCTTTATTGTCAAAGCTCTTAAGCACATCTTTATATTCCTTCTGATGTATACAACAAATAGAGGTAATAAACTATAGAAAAAGATTATCGCTGTCGTCACTGGCGGAACATCTTTTATTGGCGATAATGCGCCGGGTGCTTATAACATCTTTAAGAACCATATCAAAGAAACCCACAGCGACAATCTTCCTCTATGGCTCATTATCTCTATTATTTACATCCACTTGGACGGTTTTGTGGACGACCAAAAATTACGATGAATCAAATTGGAAGAAATCTCGAAACATGTCCAACCGAACAAATGGAGACGCATGGTACAACAATTTTCCACAACAAAATGCGAAACTTTGCGCCTTTGGATCATTTTTCGAATTTTCTTTACTTTTATAAATTCCGCTTGCATGATGGTTTGTGTGGCGAGAAAGAAGCAATCTCTCTAGGCACGGCAAATGCTGCGGAATGCGTACCATTAGTATTTCGCGTACCTGAAGGATTTTTTTCCTAATGAAAATCGAATATGAATCCAGCTCTTTTTTGGTTTGGAAGCTCAAAATTTGGTTTGGAACCGCATAGAAATCATGAAGGAATAAAATTTACCCCATCTCGCAGTCTTTGTCCTTCTACCCAGCAACTCCTATTCCTACCTTCCCGTGGAGCCATCCGGGACCGAGCAGCCTTAGGGAAGATCGGGTCACCAACTCCGGTGGGAAATATGTTTGTATGCTGACAGGAAAGGGGAGGGGTTGCTCCTCTCCGGGAATGTAAATCTGATCGAACGTCTGTTCTCTATGTTTGGAGCGGCTCACAACAGCGTCTATTAGAAGCGGGGAGACTGATCATTGCCCGAGTGCCAGCGAGAGAATCTAAGTAAAATTGTGCACCTAGGTCCACCGGAAGTTTAGGGAGTTGATGTCAGGCACTGTAAACCTGCTAAAAAACAAGCAACGAATAACTAACGAAAGAATATGGACCGGCACAATCGGTGAAGACCACAGCGACGAAAAGGGGCTAGGGATTGAAATCTCGGTTCATGAAACTGCAAATTTCTCAAATTGATCGGACGGCACTTCTTCAACATTATCGACGTCCGGTCATATCGTGGCGCTAACATCGACTCTAACAACTACCTGGTGATGGTTAAACTGCGCCCAAAACTATCCGTCATCAACAATGCTCGGTCAACATAATCAAATCGTTGGATGTCAACACGACCAACCCTTCCAACGGTAGCCGGGCAAGCCGTGGAGTAGGTCGATAACTTTTGACATCATGGAGACCAGTTACCGTCGGACGGCGGAATCAAGATAGACATAGGAACACGGATCAAGAAGGCTAGGGCTGCTTTTATGAATTTATGCAACTTCGGGAGATTCAGTCAGATTAGTCAACGCACCAAATTTCGAGTGGTGACGAAGCCTCAACACCGAAATAAAGAAACTTGACAGGAATTTGACCTGGGCCCAGGACAAGGCTAGAACGAACAGCCACCCAGGGTGAAGATCATTTTACATTGTCTCTATGTACAGTCGGAGGTGCTCAGGGCCCATTGGTGAGCGAAACGATTCAACCCGCTTAGGGCATCGGTTATTTTGGACGGAAAACGGGCCGTTTGACATACATTTATTTTGTATGAGGCTAGTTGGCATAAATTCTATTTGGCATAACAAACATTCAGCATAATGTTAACGTTGAAGGTCATTTGGCATAAAGGACATTTTATATGATTTTTTGTCTAGTTTGGATTTGTATCACATTTGCATTAATAGCGATTGCCCAGTAGGGGTCGTTCAATCATCAATCGTTCGTCACATGTGACAGAGGGGGAAAGAGGGACTAGAAATCTCAAAAAGTAGTGGACGTCATATTTGAATCTCCTCTAACAGAGGAGGCAGAGATGCACCTGCTTTGAATAACACAATGGTCCCCCTTTAGAAAGTGTTTTCCCGGAATAAGACAAAAGTGAATGTGTGCAATAAGCAAAACAGCATTGTGCCAAATGACCAAAACCCTTGTTGAGGTAGTAAAACTACAAAAGTTTTAAAAAATCGACTTAATTAGATTATTCAAAACTACATCCAAGGGAAACAGGGAATCAATATTCGAGCAACGCCTAACGGTATACCTTTTGTCGTCAACGCACCTCGCAACAAGCCTTTATCAGAACCCAAACACACTATGCCAAGAATCATTTACCTTGCATGCTTTGATATTTCCGAGAATACGATGCTGATTTTGTAATCATAATTAGTTAGATTCTCATGATAACATAAAACCGAAAATGCAAAATAACGGGATGAAAAGTTAGCAACAAAATTGTCTTCTGACAAAATATTTCGGATCTTTGTCATTATTATCTCCTACAAAAACAAAGCTTTGTCGTTGGTTCCCTTTCGTCGCTTGTTTAGCATGTGCATCCAAAAAAAATTGATTCCCTGAAGGCAAGGTATAATGGAGATAAATTGTTGTATCATATTGGCCATGTTGGAAAAACAGTCAAGTTTGGTCAAGTTCAAAATCTAGCAAATATTGTGACTTACGGACGATTTCTTCGAGCAATCCCTAGCAATCACATTAAAACCAGGGCTTAGGGTCATTTGGCCGAATAGTTGCAAATAGGTTCTCGATTAAGTGAAGTGAGAAGTGAAATGCGAATCGGGTAGTGAGAAGCGAGATGTTGAGAAGTGAGAAGTTAGCAGTGAAATATAGGACAGAAAAAAAATTATTAAGGAGAGAAGAGAAAGAACAAGGAAGAAGAAAAAAGAAAAGAAAAAGAATAAGGGACACGAAAGAAAAGAAGAGAAAGAACATGGATGAAGGAAAACAAAAAATAATAATGAAAGAAAAAGAAAAAAAAATGAAAAGAAGAATGAATAAGAAAGAAGGAAAAAGGAAGCATGAAAAGGAAGAAAGCAAAATAGAAAACGGACGGAGGAAGTAGCAACAAGAAAAAGGAAAACAGAAGAAGAAAAAATAAAGAAAGAAATAGGAAAAAAGAAGGAAGTAAGAAGGAATAAGAAAGAAGTGAGACAGAATAAGGAAGAAAGAAAATAGAAAAACGGAGAAAGAAGATGAAAAAAGGAAGAAGAATCTATTTGAAATCGATTTGAATATGAATCAAAATCGAATTGGAATCGAATCGAAATTGAATCAAACTCGAAATTAGAATCAAGTCAAAATTGAATCAAATTCGGAATTAAGATCGAATCGAAATTGAATCAAATTCCGATTGGAATCGAATCAAAATTTATCAAAATATATTTAAAATCAATTTGAATCCGAATCAAAATAGAATTTGAATCGAATCGAAATTGAATCAAATTTGGAATAAGAATCGCATCAAAATTCAACAAAATCTATTCGAAATCAATTTGAATCCGAATCAAAATCAAAACTGGAATCGAATCAAAATTGAGTCAAATACAGATTAGAATCGAATCAAAATTCTACAAAATCTGTTTGATATCGATTTGAATCCGAATCAAAATCGAATTTGAATCGAATCGAAATTGAATCAATTTTGGATTTACAATCGAATCGAAAATAAATGAAATTTTGATTGGAATCGGATAAAAATTCCACAAAATCTATTCGAAATCGCTTTGAATCCGAATCAAAATAGAATTGGAATAGTATGGAAATTGAATCAAATTTGAAAATAGAATCACATCAAAATTCAACAAAATTTATTTGAAATCAATTTGAATCCTAATCAAAATCAAAATTGGAATCGAAATTGAAATTGAGTTAAATTCAGAATGGAATCGAATCAAAATTCTACAAAGACTATTTGAAATCGATTTGAAACCGAATTTGAAGCGAATCGAAATTGAATCACATTCGGAATTAGAATCGAATCGAAATTGAATCAAATCCGGATTTAGAATTGAATCTAAAATGAATGAAATTCCGATTGAAATCGGATCAAAATTCCACAACATCTATTCGAAATCGCTTTGAATCCGAATCAAAATCGAGTTGAAATCGAATCAAAATTGAATCAAATTCGGAATTTGAATCGAATCGAAATTGAATCAAATTCCGATTGAAATCGAATCAAAATCTATTTAAAATCTATTTGAATCCGAATCAAAATAGAATTTGAATCGAATAGAAATTAAATCAAATTTGGAAAAAGAATCGCATCAAAATTCAACAAAATCTTTTTGAAATCGATTCGAATCCTACTCAAAATCAAAATTGGAATCGAATCAAAGTTGAGTCAAATTCAGATTAGAATCGAATCAAAATTCTACAAAATCTTTTTGATATCGATTTGAATCCAAACCAAATTCGAATCGAAATTGAATCAAATTTGGATTAAGAATCGAATTAAAAAAATTTGGATTGGAATCGGATCAAAATTCAGCAAAATATATTTCAAATCGATTTGAGTCCGAATCAAAATCGAATTGGAATCGAATCGAAATTAAATCAAATTTGGAATTAGAATAGAAACCAAATCGAATTGAATTCCGATTGGAATCGGAATAAAAATGTTCAAAATCAATTTTAAATTGATGGAATCAAATCAAAATTCCACAAAATCTATTCGAAATCGCTTTGAATCCGAATCAAAATTGAATTTGAATTGAATCGAAATTGAATCAAATTTGGATTTATAATCGAATCAAAAATGAATGAAATTTTGATTGGAATCGGATCAAAATTCCACAAAATCTATTCGAAATCGCTTTGAATCCGAATTAAAATAGAATTGGAATCGTATGGAAATTGAATGAAAATTTGGAAATAGAATCACATCAAAAATCAACCAAATTTATTCGAAATCGATTTGAATCCTAATCAAAATCAAAATTGGAATCGAAATTGATATTGAGTCAAATTCAGAATGGAACCGAATCAAAATTGGAAACGAATCAAAATTCTACAAAGTCTATTTAAAATCGATTTGAATCCGAATTTGAATCGAATCTAAAATGAATGAAATTCCGATTGGAGTCGGATCAAACTTCCACAAAATCTATTGGAAACCGCTTTGAATCCGAATCAAAATTGAGTTGAAATCGAATCGAAATTGAATCAAATTCGGAATGAGAATCGAATCGAAATTGAATCAAATTTCGATAGGAATGGGATTAAAATTCAGCAAAATATATTTCATCTTGATTTGAATCCGAATAAAAATCGAATTGGAATCAAATCGAAATTGAATCAAATCTGGATTTAAAATCGAATCAAAAATGAATAAAATTTGGATTGGAATCGGATCAAAATTCAGCAAAATATATTTCAAATCAATTTGAGTCCGAATCAAAAGCGAATTGGAACCGAATCGAAATTGAATCAAATTTGGAATTAGAATCGAAACCAAATCGAATTAAATTCCGATTGGAATCGGAATAAAATTTTTCAAAATCAGTTTTAAATTGATTTGAATCCGAATCAACATCGAATTGAAATCGAATCGAAATTGAATCACATCCGGAATTAGAATCAACTTGAAATTGCATCAAATTTCGATTGGAATTGGATCAAAATTCAGCAAAATATATTTCAAATCGATTTGAATCCGAATCAAAATCGAATTGGAATCGAATCGAAATTGAATCAAATCTGGATTTAAAATAGAATCAAAAATGAATGAAATTTTGATTGGAATCGGATCAAAATTCCACAAAATCTATTCGAAATCGCTTTGAATCCGAATCAAAATAGAATTGGAACCGTATGGAAATTGAATCAAATTTGGAAATAGAATCACATCAAAATTCAACAAAATTTATTAAATATCGATTTGAATCCTAATCAAAATCAAAATTGAAATCGAAATTGAAATTGAGTCAAATTCAGAATGGAATTGAATCAAAATTCTACAAAGTCTATTTGAAATCGATTTGAATCCGAATTTGAATCGAATCCAAATTAAATCACATTTGGAATTAAAATCGAGTCAAAATTGAATCAAATCCGGATTTTGAATCGAATCGAAAATTAATTGAATTTTTGATTAGAATTGGAAAATTCCACAAAATCTATTCAAAATCGCTTTGAATCCGAATCAAAATAGAATTGGAATCGTATGGAAATTGAATCAAATTTGGAAATAGAATCTCATCAAAATTCAACAAAATCTAATCGAAATCAATTTGAATCAGTATCAAAATTAGAATCGAATCAAAAGTGAGTCAAATTCGGATTGGAATCAGATCAAAATTCCACAAAATCTATTCGAAATCGCTTTGAATCGAAATTGAATCAAATTCGGAATTAGAATCGAATCAAAATTGAATCGAATTCCGATTGGAATCGGATCAAAATTTATCAAAATCTATTTAAAATCGATTTGAATCCGAATCAAAATCGAAACAAATTCGGAATTAGATTAGAGTCGAATCGGAATTGAATCAAATTTCGATTGAAATCGGATCAAAATTCAGCAAAATATATTTCAAATCGATGTGAATCGGAATCAAAATCGAATTGGAACCGAATCGAAATTGAATCAAATTTGGAATTAGAATCGCAATCTCAGATCAGATGCAACAAAATCTATTCGTAATCGATTTGAATCCGATTCAAAATCAAAATTGGAATCGAATCAAAATTGAGTCAAATTCAGATTAGAATCGAATTAAAATTCTACTGAATCTATTTGATATCGATTTGAATCCAAATCAAAATCGAATTTCAATCGAATAGAAATTGAATCAAATTTGGAATTAGAATCGAAACCAAATCGAATTAAATTCCGATTGAATAGGAATAAAAAATTTCAAAATCAATTTTAAATTGATTTGGATCCGAATCAACATCGAATTGAAATCGAATCGAAATTGAATCACATTCGGAATTAGAATCGACTTGAAATTGAATCAAATTCCGATTGGAATCGAATCATAATTGAATCAAATTTTGATTGGAATCGGATTAAAATTCATAAAAATCTATTCAAATCGCTTTGAATGTGAATCAAAATCAAGTTGAAATCGAATTGAAATTGAATCAAATTCGGAACTGGAATGGAAATAGGAAGAAGGAAAAAGGAAGAAGGAAGAAGGAGAAAAGGAAGAAGGATGAAGGAAGTTGGGAGAAGAATGAAGAAAGAGAAAAGAAAGATCAAGGGAAAAGGAAGAAGGATGTAAGAAGAAGGAAGAAGGAGGAAGCAAGAAAGAAGAAGAAAGGAGAAAGAAGGTACGTGGAAGAAAGGAAAAGGAAGATAGAGTAAGGAAGAAAAAAGATAGAAGAAAGAACACCGAAGAACGAAGCCGAAAGAAGAAAGAAGCAAAAAAAATAAGGGAAGAAAGAATTAGGAAGAAGGAAGAAAAAAGAAGACAGAAGAAGAGAGGAAGAAGAATAGAGAAGAAGGAAGAAGAAAGAAGAAGGAAGAGCGAAAAACGAAGAAGGGAGTTAGAAGAAGGAAGGAGGAGGAACGTAGAAGGAAGATAGAAGAAAGAAAAAGGAATAAGGGAAAAGAAAGAAGGAAGAACATAGAAGAAATAAGAAAGAAGGAAAAAAGAATAAGAAAGAAAGAAGAAAGATGAAGTAAGAAGGAAAAAATAAAGAAGAAAGAAGGAAGAAGAAAGACTGAAGAAGGAGGAAGGAAAGTGTAAGAAGGAAGAATGAAGAAGAAAGCATTTTTCAAATTCACTTCTCATGTTTTATATCTTACGAGATGTGATTATTGTCTCATTCCTCACATCTCGCTGTACACTTTATGACATTCTCACTACTCATTTGTCATTACTCTCTTTCCACTACTCGCAATCTAAAATTTTTGAAATGGCATTCGGCGAAATGGCGTTCGGTCAAACGACATTTGGCTGAATGGCCCGACACCAAAACCAGAGGGGGGAAGGATAGCGTAAACAAACTTGCTGGCTAGCTAACTCGCCAATTAAACCCCGTTACCTAATGGTCTTGATACCTTGGTCCAAGTAGTTTGTTTGTTTCACCTTAACTCACTAATGTCACTATGCTATTGTAAAATAGTGTGTGATAAAGATAAATCATAATATAAATGACATATGTACTAACACGAGGAGTTAATGGTTAATGATTTCTATCAGTTTGTAAGGGAAATCAACGATCTCCAAGAAGAAATACAAAATTTCATTACGTTGACCGACAGAAAAAAAATATTGAGTTAACAACTCAAAATCCAAATGCCCTAGATTTGTGAAGGAATTTTGACATTTTCATCAGTGCAGATTATTTTGTATATGCATTGTGGCGTGAAAAAACTAGGTATAGCATTTGGTCACTATTATTAGTTATGAAAAGTTATTCAAATTTTGCGTGACCACTAAGAAATCTCTAGCAAGGTTCAATAATAGAAACTGTCCTATAAAATTAGTATGGTTGTCAATCTAAAACATAAATCACTATATACCTTCCTCTATATTGTCTTTTTTATAAGAATCCTGCGGCAGCTCTTAAAGAAATTCTATCAGCAATTCATTCGAAGAATCCTCCGGAAACTCCATTAAGAATTCCTTCAGAAAATTCTCCAAATATTCCTCCAGAAAATCTCTGAAATCTCTCCACAAATTCACTTAGTGAACTCCTCGAAAAATTCATATGATAATTCAACTAAAACATTACTCGGAAACTTCTTCTGAAGCTCTTCCAGAAATTCCTTTAGAAATGCCCTCAGAAATTGCTTCAGAAATTCTTTCAAAAGTACCTTATGAAATTCCTCTCAACGAAATTCCTTCAAAAAAACCTTTGGTAATTCTGCCAAAAAAATTGTCCAGGAACAAACCGAAAATTCTAGAAACATTCCTCTAACAATTTCTCAAAGGAATATCCCCCACACCCTTTCCGGTATTTCTAAGATTCCGGTAAAACTTTTACTGATACAGTAGAATAAAGTTAATAAACCGTAAAAGAGGTTAGGATCTCCTTACATTGAGTTCCTTCTTCCGTCGTTCTAAGAACAATTGAAATCACACCTTCAATGTGCTTCAATTTAGAACATTCAAATGTTTTCTGCAAATTTTCACTTACAAGTTTGTCCTTATTATTATCAGAAATTTTTCCTTTATATTTTGATAAAAAAAGCCATGAAACTTCCCTGCCAACTGCTGAAATAACTTTGCGAAAGCCATCAGCTCTCCTATTTGAAAGCTTTTTTTATAAAAAAGCAACATTCCCGCAGTTCAAGTGTAGATGTTACTCCGCTAGTACTACCCATCTGGATGGTCGGTACATAAAGCACCCAACGAAGTGAAACCCATTCCCATCACCATCCACCAGCAGCAGCAACAGCAACGTGACGATTCTGCGTCGAAGCTGACGTTTACCTTAGACCGCTGAGGCTCCTTATGTAAACGGCGATGTAGAGACGGAGGGTTGGCTGGTCGGAATGTTTTCCATTGCTCCTAACAAACCTCCCCTATTTAGTCCATAAACTTGCAGTAGTATGTACCAGCACCGGACAGCATGCAAATGTATTGGTGCTTCAACGGCGGCGGTCAGTACTCTTGAATTCTTCTTATATGTCCACGCCCGGGAGGTCAGTTCACTCAACTTTACACTCGTTTCTTCTTTGGTGGTTTTTCCTGATTCTCAAACAGTTATTGCCGTTCACTTCTTTATTCAAATGTGGATTAATTACACTTAATTCACTACAATTATCCAATTCTTGGAAATATAGCAATCGTGTCATTAGCAATTTTTCACTATTGGATTCACGTTTATGGAAACCTCAACGTTCTGAAATCTCTAAAATGATCAAAAATTAAATTCACAGATTGTTTAAATTTAAAGTCGTTACATATGATTTTACGCACGAATACATAAACCAGCACACACTGAGTAGACTACGAAAAACTGCAAGCAGGAACGGCGGATCCCCAAGTCCGAACTTGTCCTGCAAACGATCCCTGCTAGACTGACCGGACCGCAGACGGAGCCTTACGCCGACACTGCGGGCCTCCGTGCATGGAAAAGCGCGCTTCCAGTTTCACCAACAAACAGCCAGAGCCTATGTCGCTTCACCGCCCAAGGTTCCATTATCCGCGCGAAGTGTGTTGGTGGACGGTGTTGTGTTTGCTTCGGTTCGCGCTTCAACGAAGAAATTCCCCAGCACCCGCCGCCGATCAAAGCACACCCCAACCGTGCGCTCCATCTTGACCGCTTGGCGCTTGGATGATGGCCCGTGTGGGGTGAGAGCATTTCGCTTTTCAAGCTCACCACCACCGCCCGACACGGCATCGTCGTCGTCGCATCGCATTTGAACAGCCGCCATCGGTGTGCAAATGGCCAGCAACGAAAAATGGCACAAGAATATTTAAATGCTGACGACGACCGACGACGTCGGTCAACTGGGCAATTAATGTTTTTACAACCCTCGGCAAGGGCTGCGGGAATTTGAATTCGGGCCCCAAATTAAGTAGGTATTATCCTTCAGATAAATACGTGTATTAAGTAGCGTTCTTTTCGCTACTGGCACTACAAAGTCATAAAATGCTCAAAACCTAAATAAACTTGTATCCGGATTGGAACGACATTCACAATGCTTTGGAACCGTTTCGAGATTAACTCGAGTTCTGTTCGAATGTCAGTGTTCCAAGTAAATGTTTTGCAACAATTGAGTTTATTATTATTGAGATTGATTCTAGCAAATTCGTGTCTTGATAACTATGATTTTATTAAAATGTTCATTCAAGGTTTCTTTTATTAGGTGAAGAATTGCTTATTTTAAATAAGGCCCTGTAACGATTTTCCACAAACTGTCCATAATATGACTTGGACCATGCGTTGAAACATAAATTAATTGAAACGAAGATAAAATAGCGGTTTGATTCTTTGTTTTTTTCTTTGGTGCGATTGTGAATGCAAATTTCAACTCCTGGAGTTCGATTCCGTCGATGTTTGAAAAGTCATGGTGCTCAACCCTGAAATTAAAGATATGCCTGTCTGGATAATTTTTGAAGAACAAGCCGACTTTCTAAAAATCGTTTAGATGTCGCGCCAAATCGATTTTTGAAAAATGAGCATTTTTTAGGTACAAAATCAAATATCGGGTCCATTCACAATTTTTTTGGGGGTCACCCATTTGTTTTTTTTTTTTTTTTTTCTGTGGATCTTTGCCTATATTCTCCATGAATAAGTTTTTGGTATTATGCGTTTTTACAGTCGGCAGAATTTTTTAAATATCGAAAAAAGAAACAAATTTTTTGACTAATATTCAAATTTACTTCATCCTAACAAAGAAAAGAATTTTAAAAAAAAATTTCAATGTCATTAGAAAGATAATATGAGCAACTTTTGAGTATGTTAGATGGAAAGTTACAATTTTTAGTAAAAACATGTAATTTTGCTTGTTTAACAACTTTGTAGAAGAGACGGAAAATGAGAAAAATCATTGAAAAGAGTTAGCGTGAAAAATATGACTCTAAGGTATTTTTACAAAAAAAGGTCTTAAGTTTGTTATATAATAAGAGATATAAACTCGGCATGTTCAGAAAAGTTGTTCGTATTAACATTTCCTTCAACTTTGCTAAAGACACTACCCGAGCAACAATTGGAAAACTTCGAAGACCTATGCTAGGTTTTGGTTTGGCATGCCCAAAAGCTTATGGTTTTATTTTGGTTCCATACAGTTGTCATTTAATTAAATCCGCAAGAGTACTAGAGAACCTTGATTTGGCTTCTAATATGATACCTCAGCTCCTAGGTTCTGGGTTTATGTTCCTCTTCAGAACTATAAAATGGAACTAACATAAAACCAGCAGGTAAGTTACTAGTTGGTGCTTTTTTATAATCTTCATTCTCGTAAATATGTTGGTGCTTGTCAAGACTTATATAAGCTGTCAAGCTTTGTAGAGTACTGTATAAAACCCCTGGTAAATAAATATAAACACGCCGAATACCGAGTAGGAAAGATCCATTAATTACGTAACGCAAAAATTCAGCATTTCAACCCCCTCCCCTCCCATCTATGTCACACTTTTTGTATGAAACATCTCAAAATTTTTTATGGATCGTCAACTTTGCTCAAACCCCCCTCCCCCTCTAAGCATTACGTAATTTGTGGATGCTCCCAGATCAGATTTGAAGGAAACTTATAATTTAAATTGCTATATCTCAGCAGCCAGTTGACAGATTTTAAAAATTCTTTTATTGATCTTTTGCCCATCTCATGTAGTTTCACAATACTGATGCTATGTGTCTCTAGGAACCTGGAATGCCGTTAGTCAAAACACCGCCAATTAAAAATTGTAAAATTTGGTTTTCTGAATATAACTTAGCATAGTTTATTGTCATTCCATAAGGAAATGCCACATAAACTTTTTGAACATCCCTAGATGCCTTTGCGAGGGTCTACTACGTTGGAAAACAAAACAAAACAGCGTTCAAAATGACTATATTTCAGCTATTTCTCAAACGATCTAGAACCGGATTTTTTCATAAATGTGTCCAACCTTATTCCTGAGGACATAGATAACGTAATACAAATAATATTCCTACAGAAGTTTCAGGTTCTCCAAATCGTTCTGGAGTTCAGATCAATTGATCTACCTGATCAGTTACGTTCTGTAACACACCGATGTCAACCCGTGTTACAGAACGTAGTTGACCTGATAGATCGATTGATCTGAACTCCGGAACGATTTGGAGAACCTGGATTTTCTGTAGGAATATTGTTAGTATTACGTTATCTTTGTCGTCATGAAAACATCTAGGAATGTTCTAAAAGGGGGAAGGGTCATTTGACCGAAACCCATTCGGCCGAAAGCCATTTGGCCGAATGCCACTAGGCTGAAAGTTGTTTGGCCGAATATACCATTTGGCCGAAAGGCTCATTAGACCAAAAGTCATTTGGCTGAATGGGTCATTTGGCCGAAAGGGACGTCTGGCCGAAAGGGACTGTAAAAAAGGGGGAAACGAAGTGAATAGTGAGACGTTTTACTACTCACTTTGCGGTTCTCACTTTTTACTGCGAGAAGTGATAAATGAAGAGTGAGAAGTGAGACTTCTCTATCCTCATTTCTCACTTCTCACTGTGTAGAATGAGTAGTGCACAGTGGGTAGTGAGACATCTCACTACTCATTTCGCGCTTCTCACTTTTATCAATCAAATTTTATTTATCAAAGAGAAAAATGAAGAGTGAGAAGTCTCTCTTCTCATACCTAAATTCTCACTTTTCAAATGAACTATTCGGTCAAATAACCCTTTCGGCCAAATGACCTTTTCGGCCAAACGACCCTTTCGGCCAAATGACACTTTCGGCCAAAAGACCCTTTCGGTCAAATTACCCTTTCGGCCAAATGACCATTTCGGCCTCATAGCCCTTTCGGCCAAATGGCCCTTTCGGCCAAATGGCCCTTTCGGCCAAACGACCCTTTCGGCCAGACGTCCCTTTCGACCAAATGACTTTCGGTCTAATGAGCCTTTCGGCCAAATGGTATATTCGGCCAAACAACTTTCAGCCCAGTGGCATTCGGCCAAATGGCTTTCGGCCGAATGGGTTTCGGCCAAATGACCCTTCCCCCTTTTTGAACATCCCTAGATGTTTTCATGATAACGCAATACAAACCATATTCCTACAGAAAATCCAGGTTCTCCAAATCGTTTCGGAGTTCAGATCAATTGATCTATCAGGTCAACTAGATCTGTAACACACCGACGTCAACCCTTCAAGCACACACACATGTCCATAGAACCTTTGAGAGTAACTTGCGATTCAATCATACATCTACCGGGTGTTCTAAGTTCTTCAAATTCTCCCGGAGTTCAAATCAATTGGTCTACCAAGTCAAGTACGTGCTGTATCACAACGACGTCATTCCATCAAGCCCACACATGTCCATAGAGCTTTTGGGTGTAACTTTCAGTGAGTGCAGCGGTGGTGGATGAAGTAGAATGAAATTAGAGAGATTTGGTCTCCTCATCTACGAAAAGTGATTGGTTTCATAATCCACATGATCCCGGGATGGGTAAGAGTCATGTCATATGACTGACCATATGTTAAGTTGTGCTTGGTACTAAACGACACATACATTGAAACATGGTTATACTATAACAGTTCTGATTCCCCAGCAAGAAAAATCAACTACACTGATGAAAATAAAAACTTGATTAAAATCACTTGTCATAAGACGAGTTGGTACAATCCCATTGAATTCCACCACTTAATTGTATCTTGACAGATACGTATTTCGACCTCAAATGTAAGGCCGTCTTCAGTGTCTCGTACTTGACTCGACTGTCGAGTCGAGTCAAGTACGAGACACTGAAGACGGCCTTACATTTGAGGTCGAAATACGTATCTGTCAAGATACAATTAAGTGGTGGAATTCAATGGGATTGTACCAACTCGTCTTATGACAAGTGAAGACATTCCACTAAAAAGCTCAAAATAATTTTCTTATCAAAATTGATTAAAATAATTACTGTCATTTATTCGCAGAAGACATTAGCAATTAAAGATGCACAATCAGCAATGTTGTAATATCCATTTTAGATTAGAAAAATTCGCCGTATTATATGCAAATGTTTTAAAAAAGTCCGCAAACAATAATTTCCAGAGGAATATTTAAATAAACTTTATTTTATTATTTGTTTTTCATTTTCTGAGAAATTATATTATTAAACTTAACGTAGACTCGGAGTTTGGAATCAAAGCATTTAATAATTTTTCGTTGACGTATTAGCAGTACCTCGTCTATTTTAGTAGGGTTACTGCTTCTTGACTTGTTTCTTATTGTCTTATTGTGATTTTTTTTCAGATTTTTTTCAGCAGTTAGCAGGCATATCAGCAAAAAGAAGCAACGAAATTGGTGCTGTATTTATTTTTTTTGGAAAACGGGACAGTTCCCCTAAAACATCATATTTTTCCCAAGTCTGAAAACATTATAAATAGGATTTTTAAATTTCAAACACTATCATCAATAAGAAATCTATAAATTCCCTACATTTGCTTGAGTAAATAAGGTCTTAATAGTTAAAAACAAAGCAATTCTAATTATGCATTTATTTATTAGTTTTATTTCCAGAAATTTTGAAGAAACAGATTGCAAATAATTCTACACCGCATGGAAGTTGTCGTTTCCCATATCAATATCTATAATCAAACTCCATAGATCCAAAAGTTAAAAGTTAAATGTAGGTTTAGACGGGGCAAGATGGGTCACGGGGTAAGATGGGTCAGGGCCGTTCTTGAGCATCGTATACATTTTAATGTGGAGACTTTGTAGAAGGAATAATTAGGTTTTACTTTATTATCACTCGGTTTGATGATAAAATTTCATTTTTGTACAGTATGGCAAGGTAAAATATTTTTCAACATTGTTTCTTATGCGAAGCACACTTTCTATAAGTCGTGTAATCTCGTCGAGCAATCTAAAATTTAAACATTTTCAGTAATATAGTGAAAGTATCATAAGTAATGTAGGCGATGTTGTTTTTTTTTTTTCTTTTTTTTCCTGCCTTTTCAGGGAGACTTTCAGCCCGAGGCTGGCTCGTCTCAGGCGATGTTGTACTAACTGCGTTGAAACAAAAAAATTTGATCGAAAATTAGAGATTTTAACATGAACTTGCAAATGGGGTAAGATGAGTCAGCACATACTGAAAGGCATAGATCGTCTTCAAAACACATTTTCCATTGCTGATTTAATCATTAATCTTGCCCCGCTGTTTGACCCATCTTATCCCGGCATTTTATGATTGACAGGAAAATAGACTTCTGATGATGATGATGATGATGATGATGATGATGATGATGATGGATGATGGTTCCGCCACATACCCCTACAAAGGTTTGAGCTAGACGATTTATCTTTAAGATATTTAATTGTGATCAATTTAATCAGATTTTGCAAAACAATAAACGATCCGATTATTTTCACAGATATAAACAACAATACAAATTATCATCGCTTTCCAGCAAAAAATATAAATAAGTAAAAAGAACCGTTGAGTTCTACTGCAGATGTTCGCAAACATCATCAGTGATACAGCGAGTCCGATACAAATACAAAACTTGTGATACCTCTCGCATGATGCCAAAAGTTTCGTCAGGAAGCGCGTACTCAAACCATTCTCACTAGTACCAATCAATTTACTGTACAAAGCTCGACAACATTCAAAACTTGTGGTACCGCTCCGTAGATACCAAAAGTTTCGAGAAAATCGCGTTCTATCTGAGAGCTCCCTACTTTTCTGTAGTATCTTTCAAACAGTTTCAAATATTTCAAATTGTAGTGATAAATACAAAAAGTCATTTATACCTGTATTACGCGCGCGATTTTCAAACTTTCGTAGACTACACATAAAGAATAAAAGTTAAAACACATCAACAAATAAAATACCATCATCATCATCGAGGCGAACAATATAGTCTATAAGCGCCCTAATGAAATAATAAATCATTTACATTCGTCCAAACAAAAATATCCGTTATCACAAACTTCGTCAAGATACACAATTAGTCAATAATAAAAACTTAAGTAAAATAGCTGTTTAAAAAACAGCTTTCACGTGTGAAATGCAAAGTCTCTTGAACTGTGATAGTGTACTTGCTCGCTTGATGTGTGCAGGCATCGAATTGAAAACATTTATTCCTTTATAAAACAATGAATTTTGTGAAGCACCATGCAAAAAATAAGGTGTTCTTATTTCTTCCGCGTTTCTAGTATTATATCCATGAATGTCACTTCCTCTTTCAATTCGATTACACAAATATCGTGGCAGCAATCTATTTATTATTTTAAAAATGAACACCATAGTCAAATAAACAATTCTCTGCTTCACTGATAACCATTGCAAAGCGTCCAACAAAAAGGAGGAGGAAGTGAATCTATTACATCTCAAAATCAAACGCATTACTTTATTCTGCAAACGCTGTAACCTCGATATTTGTGTTTCATTAGCTAGAAATAAAATGGAAGCACAAAAGTCCAAGTGAGGAGAGATGATTGACTTGTACAACTGTATTTTACTCGCAACAGTTAATTCGTTTTTAATCGACATAAAATTCCATACTTCTTGGCTATTTTCTTGATGACATTGTTGATATGAGAATCAAATTTCAATTTATCATCAATAATCACGCCAAGATATTTAATTTCCCGAACGCGATCAAGTGTTTCATCATCAATTTGAACGGAAACATTACCAATGACTCGATTTCGCGAAATTACCATGTATTTAGTTTTGCTTACATTCAATTTCAACTGTTTGTACTTCAACCATCTACTTAAAGAACGCAAATCTGTATTCAGGCGTGAAACTGCATCTTTGATAGTTCTAGCTGCAATGAATAATACGGTGTCATCCGCGAATAGATTAATATTACAAAATCGTAAAACCCGTCCCATGTCATTAATATACATAATAAATAAAACGGGCCCTAATACACTTCCTTGTGGAACACCAAGATTATTTTCCATAGGATTTGAAACACAATCATTAAAAGCAGTCTTTTGAGTTCTGTCAGACAAATAGCTTCTAAACCATTCATATGCAGAACCCGAAATTCCAAAGCGCTTTATTTTTTCAACAATAAGAGCCTAGAAATTGTCTCATATGCGCGTTTAAGATCCAAAAATACAGCAATGATAGTATCTTTACGCTCCATGTTCTCTTTCCATTTGGCTAACACCAAGTTCAATGCGGTTTCACAAGAATGTCCTTCTCGATATCCCGATTGTTCTTGTATTAGCAAGTTATTACTATTCAAATATGTAACTAACTGGCCTTTGACAACAAGTTCTAATATTTTTTCTAATGTGTGCAACATGTTGATGGGACGAAACTCTTCGGCTTTAATCGTTCCAGCAACTTTTTGAATAGGAATCACAAGAGATTCCTTCCATACCTGCGGCACGTGCCCGGTTCTCAGTGATTCATTTATGAGGTCCAGCAGTTTGTGTCCAATGACATGAAAACAATCTTGAAGAACTCTAGCGTTAACGTTATCAACCCCAGCCGTTTTACCTAATGAAAAGCATATGTTTTTAAGTTCATCAATTGTAATTGGGCGAAAACACTCGAACCTACATCTACTATTATCCGGCTGTTTAATTTCATCGGGTTCATCAACCAAATCAATAGATTGATTGATTGATAAAACACTATCGATGAAATATCTATTGAAATTACAAGCAATTGTTTGTTCCGACTGTTCTATTGTGCCATTGAAAGTTATGGACCGCGGCTTGGAACAATTGGGTTTTAACAAAGATTTTAAAATTTTCCATAACTCCCTGCTGTTATTCTGATGCTGATCAATTTTCCTCTGAATATATTCACAACGTGTTGTTTTCAACGATTGTGAATATGTGTTCCGCGCGATCTTGTACCTATTCCAATTATTATGACTACGTCTTCGCAAAAATCTCTTGTACAATTTATCTCTTTTGCGTTTGAGACGCAACAGGTCTAAATTGTACCAGCTGTTCGAGTTATTCAAAGATACAAATTTTTCTTCAATTAACTTATTGGTACTCGATTTCAGAACGTTCGTTAGAACAGCTGCTTTCTGATCTAAGTTCCCGGAAATAACTTGAAAATCCTCGTTTCTCGCAACAAGATTCGAAACAGCTTGTTTCGAATATTTCCTCCAACACTTTAATTTAACAAAATCATCAAGTCTATTCATAGTTTCTACATTTATCACTAAAGTTTCATGATCGGTTACTTTCAAACAAGTATCTGTAACTGAGTTTACAGAGTCAACATTAGAATAAACATGATCAATTATAGTTCTGCTGTGTCGGGAAATTCGCGTGTAATCCACAACCTTTTGTTTCAAATTATAAAACTCAGTCAGACGCTTCAAATGATTCGAATTGTCGTCACACCAATTGATATTAAAATCACCAGCTATTACATTTAGTTTACTTAAATCGACAAACATTTCAAACCAGTTCTCTAAAATTTCAATAAAACGCTGGTCACTTGAACTTGGCGAATGATATAAAACACCATAATTACCATTATTCATGCCACGTACAACTGTAATGCCCAAGAACCAATTTCCTTCACAAGCCTCGTTCAATTGAAGCATGAAGTGAACCGATTCTTTGACATAAATAGCAACTCCGCCAGTGTGTCTTGAATGTGATAAACAAGCAGCGACTTTGTATCCTGGAATGCTGTACTGATCGAATGCTTCATACTCTACAATATTGGGTTTATTCTACGAGTGGAGTGACGTGAGATTGCTCGAATGACGTGAGAAGAGTCGTATAGCCCCATTTGAATAATATGGTCACCTCACGTGAGAATTGCTAAAAGCGACTCACCTCACGTCACTCGAGTCGTAGAATAAGCCCATATGTGTTTCTGCTAATAATACCAAAAATTGACGTTTTTCTTCTACAATCGTACGTAGAGCTACGTAGTTTGTAGACAAACCAGCAATATTCAAATACAAAACATCTAATTGGTTCACATTACTACTGGAACTTGGTTGCTATTCATTGAAATGCAAGCCGCTTTTCTTTTGATCAAACAATTTCTTGTAGATCTTACACTCAGTACTAAATGCTGGATGATTGACGTCCAACTTCATATTACGCTCCCGGTTCATTTTTAAACAATTAACGCATTTCAATACAGTTGACGTGCACTCAGAAGTTTTGTGACTATCGCTGCACTTAGAGCACGCAATGTGGTTTTTACATTCTGTACTCATGTGCCCGAATTCTCCACATTGGAAGCATCTCAAAACATTAATCGCGGGTTTAACAAGGCACCGATCAAACCTTACATTTACTTTTCTCGCGGTCAACAAACAACTATATGTATCCTTATCTACTTCAATCACGGCATTGAACTGCTTGTATTTGAAGCGAGGATTTTCGTAAACATTAATTACTTTCACATCATTAATAGCGATGTCTTCATTATGACTTTTGAGAAAGTCAATGAAGTCATCGGAGGAATATTTATCGCTCATACCCAACACTTTTAATCTTGGCACCGATGTTGGGACAACAGCAGTATAGTTTTCACCCAATTCGTTTTGCATGCCATTTTTCACTTCATCTATATTATAACCAGTTGCACACTCAACAATAATGGAGCCATCTTTCCCGTTCCTAAAGTTACTAATCTTGTGTACCTTTGGATCTAAGGTGTTATTCAAAAACTTTCGAGTATCATCACTACTCTGATCTGACTGCTTCGGTTTAACCACAATGACAGGACGAGTCTTACGATCTTTTGGCTTCATAATTTCAGGCACTTCACTAGTAATTTTTTTATTTCTTTTTCTGACAACCGTAACGAATGGAGCATCGTCATCAAAAACATCGTTATTTGAATTAACTACAATTTCATCCTTATTACTAATTTTCCGTTTTTTACGCGCACTAGAAGATGATTCCGATTGAACCAATCTTGACGAGTCCTGCGTTTTTTTCATTGCAGCTATTTTACCTTTATCCGCATTAAATTGAAAAAATGAACTAGTCATAGATTCCATTTTACTATTAACCAATAATTCAAGTCCTTTTATTGAAGCATTTACATTTTGGACAATTTCATCCATCCCGTTCTTTAACGCGATACCAATCTGAGCAGTAAGTTGATTTCGAATGTCAATGATAGATTCAGATAGAGAAGAAATATTCTTCATACCTTCTTCCATCATTTTGGCATCCAGAAGCAACTTACTCTGCTCGCCGCATTGCAGGCTGGACAGGCATTCGTCACACTTCAATGTGCAAAAACGTTCCATAAAACAATGAAAAACGATCCGTAACTAACATCTGAATGTTCCATAAAACGATACCATAAATCCATAAAATAGTTCGGGAGATTCCATAAAAAATAATTTTATGATCCATAAATCTTTGAAAAATGATCCATAAAAACTATATTTTGATCCATAAAATTTCAAATTTGCGCAATTTTTATCCTGATGATGATCCATAATTTCAGTAATATGATCCATAATTTTGGTCATATGATCCATAATTTTGTTTATATGATCCATAATAATGCTATATTAATTGATCCACACATTTTATAAAATCTATGGATCATTTGTCAAAATTTATGGATCATATCACCAAAACTATGGATCATTTGAACAAAGCTATGGATCAAATGGCCAGAGTTACGGATCATATGACTAAAATTATGGATCATATTACTGAAATTATGGATCATCATTACGATAAAGTTTTATGGAATAAAATATAGTTTTTTATTGATCATTTACCTACGATTTATGGATCATTTGTCATACGTTCATGGTAAAATAGCAGGAATTGTATTGGTTTTCTTGACTATGTTAATGGAACATATTTTCCCATTAATTGCTAAATTTTAGTTTAGTTATGGATCGAAAAAATATTCTTTATGGGATCTCCTGAACTATTTTATGGATTTATGGTAGCGTTTTATGGAACATTCAGAAGTTATCTATGGATCGATTTTCGTTTTTTTAAGGATCCGTCTTTATTGTTTATATGCAAAAGTATGTTTTGCCCCTACAAACTTAATTAGTTCTAGCAGGTAACTGTTAGAATTCGAAATGAGCGAAAAAGCTCGTTTCGGCATCCAATTAGAATATACCGCCCTTTCATTTTCTATCAAATTGGCAACCCGTTAATCAAGACGAACCTCTGCCATATAACCCAACCCTCAGAATCCAACAAAATTCCGCAGGAACTCGTGGCGACCCAAGCAGCACACATTGTTTCACTACTGAACATACTTACTTGTTTGAATCGATTATTTTGCTGCTAAGATCTATATATGGCAAGTTTGTTTTTACCTAGAAATTAATGTAAAACACCTGGGAAAATCCGGGAATTTTGTTTTCGCAGATGAGTAGACACCCTGTTAATCTATGGCCTTCTAGTAATAGCTTAAGGCCTGAGAAGCATCTCTCAACCGTAACTTGTGCATCAGGAATTGTTGGAATATCAGGTAGTGTGCGACGCTTCGCTGTAGATCGAAGATGGATAAGAAGCGGGCGCCGGTTAGTTGTAGTTGCTCTTTGGTATAGATTAAGGAATATTGTTATGGTTGTATTGTATATACCTATTGTTAAATAAAGAGAACTGCTACTGCTGGCAGAATTATCAGTCAGTAGCCTGCCGTGGTGTAGAGAGGGAACTCTAGTTGATATTCTTTGTGAGGGGGTTCCATTCTCCAGCCAACAGGTTATGGGCCCAGGAACGATTCCCGTTCTCCATCTTAGTGGGATGTTATGGCCGTCGACGTTATCGCAGTGGGATCATGGATCGGCCGCATAAGTCGCGTGGCGCAGTGGGATCATGGATCAGCCACGTAAGTCTTGGGTAGCGCCGGACGGAATTCATCAGGAGATTGGAACGTTCGGTGGGATGCTGGCTGGTCAGCAAGCGTCCAGGAGGAGCGTCGAGACATTCAGGAGCTGGTCAACAGAGGGTGCTGTGCAAACGTCGGATAGAGGCCATTTGTACGGGCAACGGATTGGGCCAGGAGAGGAATTGTTCGGCGAGGAGGAGCTCTGGACGGGAGGCTCGGTGTTAGAAGGAGCCAGGAGAGTTGCGAGGCGTGCACACTAAGGAGGAGTGTTGGAATATCAGGTAGTGTGCGACGCTTCGCTGTAGATCGAAGATGGATAAGAAGCGGGCGCCGGTTAGTTGTAGTTGCTCTTTGGTATAGATTAAGGAATATTGTTATGGTTGTATTGTATATACCTATTGTTAAATAAAGAGAACTGCTACTGCTGGCAGAATTATCAGTCAGTAGCCTGCCGTGGTGTAGAGAGGGAACTCTAGTTGATATTCTTAGTGAGGGGGTTCCCTTCCTATGGCCAACAGGAATAACTAATGCTACCATTATTGCCAGCAGACAAAGATCATGGTCGTCATATCGCCTCGATTCCCCTAGTTTAAATATCCGTTTTTGAGTCTATTTGTTGCTTGATGTTGGCGAGACTCAAAAGCTTAATTTTGAGATCGACGTTTGGCGATTTTGTGGATGCCACGTGATTAATGCATTCGCTTTTCAGACTTTTCTCAAAATTTTCATCTCCTACGATTGTTTCTTGCGAATCTTGATTGAGTTCCTCGTGAATTTTCTGATTTTTACTTACAAGCACATGTATATACTGCCGCTAACCGCAACCGGAGTTAGCGGCAGTATAGTGTAACCGTTTGGTTCCAATTTTGCTTGTTGGCTCCACCACAAGTCCCTAATTTTCCCTTCTCCTGAACATGCCCCTGAAAAAAGGAACGACGATCACTCAATCTCTGTAAACAATACAGTGAGTGAATGTTTGTTCCGTTTTCATGCGTACCCTAGATTGACAGTATTGAATATCAAGCAGTTTGAGTGTGGGTAAAACATCAACACCCCTGTAGCTTTAATGCCTACTCACAGATGGAGCGCAGGTGAAATGTAGAATAGGGTGTGCCGTCAGAATACATATATGTGTAAGTTTCGAAGAAACGGCTTTTCATATAAAAGACGGGGGACGATGAGGAACCTTCCTTTTCCAACTGTGATTGTCGAACGGAGTCGAAGTGCGCGCGTGTGTAATTTCCGTTTCGAGGTTAGATTTTGAAACCTTTGTTTTGTGAAAACTTATTGTTTAATGTTGTTCTTTTCTATAGTAGCTAGGTCCAGTGGAAAAGTCTGATCGTTAAAAGATTAAGTGTTAGTAACGATTAAAAAAAGATTACAAAGAAAAGGGTTAGTAATTGGTTAGTTTTGTTAAAAACGAGTCAAATTAATGTGTTAATATTACAGTGAAAAGACGAATTTACTACAAACAAAAGAATCGTCCACAACGCACATGTTAAAACAATAAGAAAAAGGTAAAATTGACAAAACAAAAGTGAATAAGAAAAGGGTTAGCGTAGGACGTCACAGGGTATTAATTCTGGGTGTCTAGGTCCGTTCAAGGGGCCTTTTTCTTCTGATCTATTTGCAAGTTCGTCCTCGATGGTTCATGGTGGTTCAAACTCGTGCCGAATAACTACAACTCTCGGCGGCAGTGTAACAGTAAACACGATAAGCAAACCGCGAGCAAGATCGCAACGATCCCGGCCATTCCCGGCATTCTTCGCCGATGTCCCGATTGTTACCGCGAATGAGCTCGCACAGATCCCGTCCATTCTTTTTCCATCTACGACTTTTTGCGACCGTTCAGCATCCGCCATGGCAATGTGCTCCGCGGATAGAGAAATCCGCCATTATACCATAAAACACCGGAGGTGGTCTAAGAAAGCCCAGGACCATTGAGAACAACCCTCCATCCGACCTATCATCGGATTCCAACCAATGTTTCCCAACTACCACGATTCGTACCACAAGGACCAGTGGTTACCCAGCATCGAACCCCAGCCTACCATCGAAAGCTTTCGCACCGATCATCGAGACTCCAGATCCGGATCCGGCAGCAACTAGCGAACAGCAAGTATACCCTTTGTGACGTCGTAAATAAATATTGTTGATTAGTATGTAGTAAATCGTGGTAGTTCAGTTATTAGGAAGTGCAGTCCTTGAACAGTAAGCCTTTCACAAACTTTGCTTTTTATGCGTCCCCGGGTTCACCAAGGAACCATCATGCCTCGCCTTTCGAGTGATCCAGTGGTAGCAAGACAATTATCTTCCCTCCTGTGTTCTGATTCCGCTTTGTTGTTCAATCGCTCGCAACATCCGAGGGAGGTTAACTTTATTGAACTCCTGCTTCGAGACAAAGACTGCTGTTTAGAGTGTGTATGAGGTGGAACAGTCGATAAACGACCCTCAGATACCTGATCCGTGAGCTAGCGAGTTTCAATAGCTCCATGATTGCATGTATAGTCATTAATTATGGATGTGAGAAATGTACAATTGTTTATCGTGAGATATGCCACTGACCGTCTTGATACAACTAGATCTCATTTGGAGAATTCGAAAACGTAGTACTCATTGTGAGAGAGTCGAAGTTATGATGTTGAAAGGCGAAGTTATTCTACTACCGGCTTTTTTTTCTTAAGCAATAGACATTGTGATGTATAGGGTAGTGAGCTAATTCCCGTCGTAGTTGGTAGTGCCTGGTTTTCAAATCTAATTTAAACGCTATCCCAACAACTTACTATAACTAAGTTGTATGTAACACGTATTTTAGAGTTCCTAGTTTTCATTGTGTACTATTAGCGCATTGAACAAATCATAGTTTATTGAGAATCGGCAATCAAAAACACCCTCCAAAATTTTAAAATTTGTCTTATGAAAATCTGTTTACGTCCATGAGAATTTTCATTCGTCCAGTCTAAAATTCGATGGATTGCTGTCAAATAAATCTGTTGGTATTGGTGTGCGATTTCTACAAGTACACCAAATTAGTTTTTTATGCGTTATCATACCGTGTTAAATAAAACTTACAAAAATTCAAACGTCTAAGACGAGTTAAGTACTCTCCATTTAATTCCACCAATTATTTTCGATATCTTTGCAAATACGTATTTCGACCACAACTGTGTGGTCGTCTTCAGTGTCTCGTACTTGGCTCGACTAAAAGAGCTTTAAGTATTTTCCCAAAAAAATCAATTAATATTGGCCTGTTCTGAATATGCTATGTGTACATTGTGAAACATAGAATAGAATATGTGTATGGAGCATGTTCGCGGTTATCCAAGAAATACCTGAACTGGAGGCATTCAGATCTTTACGCGTAACCAATGATCTTGAGGCCTTTTTTGTAAATGTAATGTACCCATTATGGTACATATGATATATTGTGTATATGGAGGATCTTCACGGTTATCCAAGAGATCCCTGAAGTGAAGGTCATCAGGTCTACAGGCATAACCAATGATCTACAAGCCTGTTTTGTAAATGTAATGTACCCATTGTGGTACATATGATAGAATCTGCATATGGAAGATCTTCACGGTTATCCAAGAAATCCCTGAAGTGAAGGCCTTCAGATCTACACACCAATGATCTACAGGCCTGTTTTATAAATGTAATGTACCCATTGTGGTACATTTGATAAAATCTGCATATGGAAGATATTCACGGTTATCCAAGAAATCCCTGAAGTGAAGGCCATCAGGTCTACAGGCATAACCAATGATCTACAGGCCTGTTTTGTAAATGTAATGTACCCGTTGTGGTACATATGATATAATGTGCGTATGGAAGATATTCACGGTTATCCAAGAGATCCCTGAAGTGAAGGCGTTCAGATCTACACGTGTAACCAATGATCTACAGGCCTGTTTTGTAAATGTAATGTACCCATTGTGGTACATATGATAGAATCTGCATATGGAAGATCTTCACGATTATCCAAGAAATACCTGAAGTGAAGGCCATCAGGTCTACACGCCTAACCAATGATCTACAGACTTGTTTTGTAAATGTAATGTACCTATTGTGGTACATATGATAGAACCTGCGTATGGCAGATTTTCACGGTTATCCGAGAAATGCCGGAAGTGAAGGCCTTCAGGTCGACACGCGTAACCGATGATCTACAGGCCTGTTTTGTAAATGTGATGTACCCGTTGGTGTACATATGATATAATGTGCGTATGGAAGATCTTCACGGTTATCCGAGAAATCCCTGAAGTGAAGGCCATCAGGTCTACAGGCATAACCAATGATCTACAGGCCTGTTTTGTAAATGTCATGTACCCGTTGAGGTACATATGATATAATATGCATATGGAAAGTCTTCCCGGTTATCCAAGAGATCCCTGAAGTAAAGGCCTTCAGGTCTACACGCGTAACCAATGATCTACAGACTTGTTTTGTAAATGTAAAGTAACCATTGTGGTACATATGATAGAACCTGCGTATGGCAGATCTTCACGGTTATCCAAGAAATGCCGGAAGTGAAGGCCTTCAGGTCGACACGCGTAACCAATGATCTACAGGCCTGTTCTGAATATGTAATGTACCCATTATGAAGAGAGCATGTACCATATTTGAAACCAGAAAACTAATCTTTAGTTACGTGTGTAGATCGAAAGGCCTTACTCCAGGGATTTCTTGGATGACCAAGAACATATGTTGTGAACGCATTCTGTTCTTTGTACTTCAGAGAGCATGTACCATATTTGAAACCGGAAAATTGATCTTTAGCTACTCGTGTAGATTAAAAGGCCTTACCCCAGGGATTTCTTGGATGACCATGAACATATGCTGGAAACACATTCTGTTCTTTGTACTGCAGAGAGCATGTACCATTTTTGAAACCGGAAAATTGATCTTCAGTTACGCGTGTAGATCAAAAGGCCTTACTCCAGGGATTTCTTGGGTGACCAAGAACATTTGCCTCAGAACACATTCTGTTCTTTGTACTACAGAGAGCATGTACCATATTTGAAACAACAATTTCCTAGTGCAAACCCATTTCGACCACATAAAAATGGTTTTGATTGTGCTGCCATTCAGTTAAATGCCTCAGTCTGTCGAACAACTAACACACATGCTTAACATGCACGTGGGTAGCGCTGCCAGCAAATTTCTATTATGAAATTATTTCTCCTCTTTCAAACTTTTGGAATAGTAGAAAATTTAAGTATGAATGACGAGTGTGCATGAAAAATATTTATTTGGAAGACTTTACTTTTATTACACTAGCGGAAAATAATTAAAAAACCTACTTTTATTGACTGCATGATGTATTATCAGATGTGTAACATAAGATTATTTCAGTTCAAACCGCCAGTTTGGCAACGCGTTTTTCGACTATAAACAAGGTGACGAAGAAAATAAATTTCAAACGCTCTAAAGTTTGAAAAAACAGATCATTTGAACACCTTCCGGTAGTTATTTTTCAATTAGTTTTCATTTTAGCAAAACATTGCTTTTATTTAGTGCGCAGTGAGAAATTTATGTGAAAAAGTGCGGTGAAAATCAGTGAATTACGTTGATTTTGGTGACGGTGTTGCGCGTCTTCTACAGCAGTGAACGAACTGGATTTTCCTTCGTCGCACGGATAATGTAGGAAATTGTGCAAAAAGTCACAGTCGCAAAGTTAAATTTAACTGTATTTCAAGTAAGTAACACCGGAATGTAATTTAAATGAATGCCGATCGTAGTGTACACTTTTTTCTATCTCGCCAGATGCTTAGTTTATTATGTTAGTTTACGATTCGCGAGTATTTAGTGATTTAGAATTTGATATGACGGATACTAGCGCCATGGACGAATTAGCGCATAACCCTAGTTATTTAGTGATGGTAAATAGTTCAAGGTAGTAGTGGGAAGATCGTCTTATTGAAAGCAGATCAATTGAAGTTATCGAGGAGTATTAGGATTTAAGCAACACTAGGGCCCTTCAAACCTAGTCTGACCAGGTTATGTTAGATATGCATACTAAGGTTTAGATATTGAATGTTAATCCAATTATAGCATATATTTCTACGCAAACAAAAATAACGGCGTTGGCGCACATTTCTTACCATTTTAACAGGTGGTTGACTAATATTTTAAAATTTTGACTGTTCTATAATTAAAAGCAACGGGACCAACTATATAGGTATCTTTTACACAGATATAATGTATGATATCTAAAGATATGTTATAGATATATAGCTTTCCAAATGTTACGAAAGAGTAGTGCCATGAAGGGTCATGTCACGAGTACCCCAAGCGATAGATAGCTTATCACCTTTTCATGTCCATTTAATTCAAGTACATACAAAATCTAAAAATACCAGCGCAGTCCAATGTTCTCATCCGGTTCCGTCGACAAGGCCAATCAAATCGTATAATTTTAGGAATTCCTACCACCTACCTTGTGACGATTAATTCGTTAATTTCGCTTTCGGCCCGTTTGCATCGTCCCCAAAAAAAACCAGCGACAGTCTCGTCAAGGACCCTCTCGTATTTAATCACCCGCACCCAACCCCGTTGTACGGACGTCATATATTTTAGGCAGCAATCTACTGCCACAACTGGAAAAAAACGAAGAATGAAAATGCTGATCTGGAAGTAAACGAATAAATCCCGCGATGGAAATAACCGCAGTTGTCCACGGACGTTTTGACCGCTTCTGTTCTACCATATACTTATTTGGGCAACGATTGACCTCCAAACCTTGTACCTACCAACCACCAGCGTCAATCGATTTGCCTTGGTCAGCCATCATAGAAGATAGATAAGTGGTGGGGACGGCCCCGGACAAACTACTACTTAGTTAGTCAGTTCAATTTATCATATTTGGGTACGATTAATACGAAGATTAACACAAATAAACTCATTGTGTTGGGTGGTAATTTTGCAGTGCGAGATAACCAAGAAGGAAGCCATTACAAGTAACTTGTATATCAGATTCTGAAGATCTAATGAAATGACCATTTAAAAAAAAATATACGTGGAAAAAATAATGAGATCCGCATCTCTTGAATATCAAAATTTGTCGTAGGAATACGTGGGAAAACAATCATGGAATGACTTTTTCAGCAATATCTAAAAAAAATTCAGCAGGAATAGCGAGGGAGTTTTTCATACATTTCCCGCTGCAATAATAATTGTTATCCATAACGCTACATAGCGTTTCTTATTTGTTATATGTATCATACTACGGCGAAACCAAACGATTGGAACGAGAAAGGCATCATCACGCTAGGTGGATTAATCTGGGATTTTTTTATCTTTCAACATGCGGGCGTCCCACAGTGATTTGTCCCTTGGACAAAAATGGAAAAATCGGATCTCGTATTTAGTCGAATTAAGTAGGCCATGATATTAATATATGCTTCAAATATACTGTATGCGCATTAGTATCTTCGTGAGGTCACTGGGACGATCAAAACATCACGTGTTTGTAAACATTTCCATCGTTGAAAGTTGGTGATTTATTAATACCTGTTAGTGAAAGGCATGCTTTTCATTTCCTTCGATGCAAGGATGTTAACGATCATTCAGTAATTTGCGTTCGATCATTTAGTAGTTTGTCAATAACACATTCCAGAAGCTGAATTTCAAATTATGTTGTATGGTGGACTTCTAGTGCGAAGGTTTTTCTACAACTCTGCCTAATGGTTCGTTGTTTGAATTCCACTAGTAGTGGAGTTATAGCTATATATAGCTTTCAGTAACTTAGATAACAAAATTCCAATCATTTAGTTTAAGTTACTGCATCTAGCGCTCTAACTCCGTTATCACGAATCAACATCGCGAAGGGTAGACCTCAAAAACCGTTTCAGGAATGTTCAAATAAAACCAATAAGCAGCGTATTGAAGACCAATGATAAGGAGCCTGAGGAGCTAGCAAGCGCGGCCAATATATCAAGTAGCTCAAGCGCTCAAGGTTATGATAGCAGCACAAGCACTGGCGTTGGACATTAACCTGGATTTATCCGAGAAAAACTACGAAAAAAAGATGGAAAAAGTGCTTATGTTTTATTTACAGGAACGGAATGGTAAAATGTTTTCTGATGACTGCAAAAACTACGGTCGCTCCTTTGAAATACGTCTCCATTCCTCGACTGAAGCTGATGGCGGCTGTTATAGGAGTTCGTCTTTTCTCGTCCACAAAGGAATATCACACCGTTTGGATCCATCGTTGTACATACAGTCGTGATTCGCTGGTTGGGATTTTAATACTTGGGTCACATTTTAGTTGGGCATCCGCTGGTTGGGTCATGGCTCAACTAAAAAGCAACCTTGCGTCAAAATTCAATGTAAAATGGGTTTGGGTGTCACTGAATATGATTTGTGATGTTCAAATCGAAATATACGTATTCAAATGGCTATCAGTTGACCCAACTAAAAAACCGAATTCAATCCTTGGGTCGAGATTGTGGCCCAACCAGCGAATCGCGACTGTACTGGTCAGATTCGGAAGCAACGTTGGCATGGCTGCTATCTGATCATCGCTGGTATCGGCCTCTCGTCGCTTGTCGCGTTGGTGAAATTCCAGCGTAAAGGATTGGAGAAACGTTCCGAGCAAGCTTAATGTTGCAGATGATGCCACAAAATGGTGCGACGAACCTTCTCTCGAGGATTATGGCCGCGGGTTCAGTGGTACACCATTTCTTCAGCTACCGGAAGAAAATTGGCCTAAACAAGAGAAGACTTATAATTATAATCTTTATTAACGAGATATTCGGCCCTTGAGCGGTTCATCTCGAAAAGAAGATCTTGGAAAGCACAAACGAAGATCTGCGAGATTGTTACGTACACATAGAAGTGCCAGCTCTGCACAATCCGATAAATTTTGAACGGTTTTCCAAATGGGACCGGTTCCTGAGGACGGCTGCCTTCGTAATTCACTTTGGGGCCATCCACAAAGTACGTCACACTCCTAGTAGAGGTGTGCGCCGCAGCCGACAGTTTTTGGTACGCCGCCGCCGACATTTTTACATCGGCGCGACGCCGTTTAAAATTTTTCACGCCGCTGATCTATAATTTTTCAGGCCGATTCTAATTTGAAGAAGTCCCCAAAATTTTCAGTGGACATTCCGAAGATTCAGTGGAAGTTCCGTATAATTAGCTGATAGATCTCTTCAAGTTGTTCGTTGAAAGCTGTTCGGCCAGATATGTTGTTTAACCGAAAAGACTATTTGATAGCTTGAGAGCAAATTGATAACTTTTTTTATAAATGTTGTGAAATCATTGATTATGTTTACCTAATTTTATATCTTTTTGGTCGTTTTAACGGTTAAAATAACAAAACGTATAGCAGAAAAATATTACTGTGACATCAAAAAAAAACACTATTCCTGCTGTCGATGAAAGCAAATTGAAAACTAATTTTGATATTGGTTTCCGATAACAAAATAACTACACAGTTTTATGTCATATCATTCAATTTAGGCTGTGAACCATTCCACCGATTCGTTTAACTTTTAGTTAAAATTTGACTGTTTGATGATTATTCCCCAACGTGGTTAAAAGTTTCCTCGAAGCCGACCCATTTGAGTTTTAACAGATTGGTAGTTACCGTAAAACCCCGCTCATTCGACAGTGATTGGTGTCGCGAAATGTGACAGCTGAGCACGTGCTCCAGAACTTTTTAATTCGTCAAGTGTCGAATTACCGGGGCACATATTAAAAAGTGTCGAATTAAATGGTGTCTAATGAGCGGGATTCTACGGTATTTGAAACAAAATGGATTTGGCGCCAATTTTCTCACTAACAAAGTTTAACTATCGAACTGTCAAATCTAACCATGCTCCGGAGCAGAATTATTTTTAACCACGGAGAAATAACCATTGAGCTGCCAAATTTTAACTAAAAGTTAAACGAATCGGTGGATTGGTTCACAGCCTTAATATGCCGAGAATGCCATTTGGTCGAATAGTTCCTTTGGCTGAAAAAATCGATTGGCCGAATAGCTTAATAGCCGAATATACTCTTTGGCCGAAATGGACATTCGGTCTAAAGTGTCGTTGGGCTAAATTGGTCATTTTGGATATTTTCAAAACATTAACGGGAGAATCTTTTGTTCTCTCGCCTCAAAAAATTAATGAACTTTCTTAGAAAATTCTTCAAGTTTTTCCAGAATATTCATTTGGATTTTTTTTTCAGATTTTCCACGGGAACTACTTTCAAGTTTCGAGAACTCTTTGGAATTACCAAGAGTAGCTCTTAGGATCTACCAAGGAAAATTGTTTGGAATTTACATGAGAATCTCTTCAGAGTTTTCACGGGAAGTTGTTCAAAATTCCTACATGAAAATATTCGGAATATCCACGGAAAGTTCTGCTTGAGTTTTTGTTGAGTATTCTTTGAAATTTACACAGAAAATTGTAACTGGTAAAAGGGACGCTTTAACGTTGACATTGTCAATCTAGATTATTCAAGACGGCTAGTTTTTTTTATCCTTCATAAGAGTGATTTTTTCGCAGGGAGAAGTTCATAACTAGGCGGCTAGTTTGGCATAACAAACTTTAAAACAACGGGAGCTCGGATTTTTCGAGGATTTTTTTGGATTTCTTCAGAAAATTCTTTTTATTTTCGATAAGAAATTCTTGGGAAATTCCATTGACCGAAAGCGACAGAGGGCCGAACTGGTAATTTGGCCGAAAGAGCCGTATGCCATATGTCGAAAGGATCGTTGGCCAAAAATGCCGTTTGGCCGAAATGGTTTTTTGACAGAGAGGTCCATTTGGCCGAAAATGTCATTTGGTCCAACGGGTCATACGGTCAAAAACTAATGACTGAACATCGGACTGGACGGGTAATATGGTCAAAAATGGCCATTCGTTTGCCGAAATAGAATTTATGTCAATTGACCAACAAAATTCCGTAGCCTCTCTATTTTTAAGTCGATACTGGCCCTTAGGCCAATAAACATCTAGCCAAGAACCATGTAGCAAAACTAAACGTTCAACGGAAACTGTTATCAGGTCAAAACTGGTTTGACCGAAAATGTTGTTTGGCTGAAAGCAAAACTTGTAAAAAGTTGTTTGCCCTAGCAGGTCATTTGGCTGAAAAGGTCGTTTGACCAAAATTGCCGTTTGATAAAAATTGTCATTTGGTTGAAAAAGCCGTTTGGCCAAAGAATGTCCTTTCTGCAACCTTCGATCAGCCGAATAGGTCATTTGACAGAAAATTCCGTTTGGTCGGAAGGGTTATTTTGCAGAAAAGACATTTTCGGGCCAAATGACCATTCCTACTAAACGGTATTTTCGGTTAAATGATCTATTCGTTTAAACGATTATTTCGGCCAAATTAACAGTTCGGCTGAATGTCCATTTTAGCTGTATATCGCTTTCGGTCAAAGTACAGTTTTATACAAAGCTATGCAATCTGATTTATTAGAACAAATTCAAACATTTTGTCCAACGTTTCGACATCGGTGTCTTCTTCAGGAAAAAAGTTTAGTTGGTTAATTGCTATTTGTTAAGTAAGATGGGTGTTCAACAATTGCAAATCCTCCGTTCAGTTTTTGATATTTGGCCGTATGTTGGCCCAAGCGATATTTTCGGCCAAATGACCCATTCTGTTAACCGACCATTTCGGCCAAACGGTCCTTTCGGGCTGATGACCTATTCGGTCAAACAACCAATTAGGGCAAACGACTTTTTCGGCCAATTATCCAGTTATACGGTCGCTTTCGGCAAATGGATTTTCCCAAGAATTTGAATACAAATTTCGAAGATTTTTTTTTTTTTTTCGTTTGTCGGGTGATGATCACTGCGTCCAGATTTTAGGACTATTGTGATATTCCCGTTTTGCTGTGAAATACGCAAGTTATCTCAGTAACATGTTTGTCACTGAGATACCTTGGTATCGACTGAACTCAAGACCATCTATTATTTCGAATTTCGAAGAATACTCAACAGAAACTTTATTTCCGAAGATTTTCCTGTAGAAGTTAAGAACAATTTTTCGTGAAAATTCTGAAGGAACCCACGTCAGATGAAAATCCAACCTACGACCGACAGAAGCACCAGACGAGTGCGCTATTGTTCAATGCTGTTGGCGAGTCAAACCGTATCTCCCGATGACTCAAGTTGGACAAGCGACTACACCGGTGAGCCGGTTAACCTCAACGTATTGAGCCAATCCAATTCGACCGCGTGGCAACGGCCCGGTCAGAAGAACCCCTCTTCCCTTTGGAATACGGATGCAGGAACGAATCCTCATCAACGACCGCTACCCCTAGAACGATTAGATTCAACAAGCCACTGGTACTCGTGTAGACCACGTGGATGTGATCCGGTCAACGACGAGGTTAAACACGACGAGAAGTTTCCCGTGATATTGCCCAAAAATCATCGACTCACCAATCTCATATCACCGGAAATTCTTGCATGGTAGGTAATTCTGGAACAGTCGTCAACGAACTACGACAACGATTTTACATCCCTAAGCTGCGGACTATTGTTCGAAAAATATCCAAGCGATGTCAATGGTGCATAGTGACTAGAGCACGATACGGGCCGTACACGTTGCGTACGACTTATCGACAAAGTCATGCATTGCTTGTCTACGTCGCTTCATCTACCGACGTGGATCTTCCCTCAAAATATACTCAGACAATGGGCGTAATTTTTCCGGAGCAGACCGAGTATTGCGTGAGCAAATCCAGCGTATCGAACATGATGCATCCTCAACATTCACTAATGCGGAAACAAAGTGGTTGTTCATACCACCCTTGGGCATACAACATGGGTGGTTCGTGGAAGCGTATGGTACGCTCCATCAATTACGCGATGGCTGGCTTCCCTTATGATCCGAAGCTTGATGACGATGGACTACACACCTTAGTAATAGAAGCTGAAGCGATCGTTAACTCAAGGCCGCTTACTAATCTGCCACTTGATTTTGTTGAACAGGAAACGCTAGCTCCGAATCATGGTCACGCGGTCGCGTTCTGGAGATTACGGCAGGCATGAATGGTAGAATACGACAGGCAATGGTGCAAACGTCAGGTGGACTATTTCGACGACCGGTCTCCAGATTGACGGTGCTCGACGTGACTAGGCGTAGTGAAGATGAAGTTCCTGTCCATTATTACAGGGATGGGGATGTTGTCACGCCTTTAGCATCGGCATCCTTAACCTCGATAGTCGATGCCTCTACTGCAGCGGTTCTCAACCTTTTTCTTGAGAGGTACCCCTTCAAAGTTTCGCATTAATTGATGTACCCCCTCTTAAAGTAGGCTTGCAAGCCATTTGAAAGTACAATTCAAAGTTTCTTGCATGGAGCTTCTGAATCTCTTGAAAGAAGGCCTCTGCACCTGATAAGAGGCTCCTGAGCATCTTGTAGAGAGACTTTCGATCCTCTCGAAAGGCGGCCTTCGAGCCACTTAAAATGTTAAAATAAGGCCTCTTTAGCATCTTGGAAGGACGCTTCTGAACCTCTTCAACGTAGACTTCCAAGCTTTTTGAAGGGAGGCTTCCAAACCTCTTGAAAAGAGGCTTCCAAGCCTCTTGAAAAGAGGCTTCCAAGCCTCTTGAAAGGAAGCTTCCGAGCCTCTTGAAAGGAGGCTTCCGAGCCTCTTGAAAGGAGGCTTCCGAGCCTCTTGAAAGGAAGCTTCCGAGCCTCTTGAAAGGAAGCTTCCGAGCCTCTTGAAAGGAGGCTTCCGAGCCTCTTGAAAGGAGGCTTCCGAGCCTCTTGAAAGGAGGCTTCCGAGCCTCTTGAAAGGAGGCTCCGAAGCCTCTTGAAAGGAGGCTTCTGAGCCTCTTGAAAGAAGGCTTTTGAGCCTCTTGCAAGGAGGCTGCTGAGCCTCTTGAAAGGAGGCTTCTGAGCCTCTTGAAAGAAAGCTTCTGAGCCTCTTGAAAGGAGGCTTCTGAGCCTCTTGAAAGGAGGCTTCTGAGCCTCTTAAAAGGAGGCTTCTGAGCCTCTTAAAAGGAGGCTTCTGAGCCTCTTGAAAGGAGGCTTCTGAGCCTCTTGAAAGGAGGCTTCTGAGCCTCTTGAAAGGAGGCTTCTGAGCCTCTTGAAAGGAGGCTTCTGAGCCTCTTGAAAGGAGGCTTCTGAGCCTCTTGAAAGGAGGCTTCTGAGCCTCTTGAAAGGAGGCTTCCGAGCCTCTTGAAAGGAGGCTTCCGAGCCTCTTGAAAGGAGGCTTCCGAGCCTCTTGAAAGGAGGCTTCCGAGCCTCTTGAAAGGAGGCTTCCGAGCCTCTTGAAAGGAGGCTTCCGAGCCTCTTGAAAGGATGCTTCCAAGCCTCTCGAAAGGATGCTTCCAAGCTTCTCGAAAGGAGGCTTCCAAGCTTCTTGAAAGGAGGCTTCCAAACTTCTAGAGAGGAGGCTTCCAAGCTTCTTGAAAGGAGGCTTCCAAGCTTCTTGAAAGGAGGCTTCCAAGCTTCTTGAAAGGAGGCTTCCAAGCTTCTTGAAAGGAGGCTTCCAAGCTTCTAAAGGGGAGGCTTCCAAGCTTCTAGAGGGGAGGCTTCCAAGCTTCTTGAAAGGAGGCTTCCAAGCCCCTTGAAAGAAGGCTTCCAATCCTCTTGAAAGGAGGCTTCCAAGCCTCTTGAAAGGAGGCTTCCAAGCCTCTTGAAAGGAAGCTTCCGAGCCTCTTGAAAGGAGGCTTCCAAGTCTCTTGAAAAGATGCTTCCAAGCCTCTTGAAAGGATGCTTCCAAGCCTCTTGAAAGGAGGCTTTCAAGCAAAAAGCCTTCAAGCAAAAAAGAGCCTTCCGAGCCTTTGAAAAAGAACCTTCCGAGCCTTTTGAAAGGTGAGGACTTTTAGGCTTCCGAACCTTTTGAAAGAAGGCTTCTCGAAAGGAGGCCTTCGAGATTCTTAAAAGCCTTCATGCTTCTCAAACGGAGGCTCCCGAACCTTTAGATTTCAATTCAAAAGCATATTCCTAACATATTATTCAACATTTTGTTTAGATCAGGTAGATTGCATTGAAGATTTTCCAAACTCGCTCATTTGACGTTTTGTCTGTTTGATTTTTATTCTGCAGTTCTTCATACGCTGTGCTGGTTGAGGAGGGCAGGATTCAATTGGCTTTGATTAACCGTTCGTCTGGTATATTATGTACAAGACAAAGTTTAGTGAACTTACCGGTTTGTTACGCATAATGTTGTAGTGCATGTTTTGTTTCATTACCAACATTGGTTTGACACTTGTAGTACCGGTACTTTGGCTGCCAGATCAAAGTGACCTAGATGCTAGTCACGCGAACAGGAGCGACATTAGCAATCTAATACTTATACGAAGACATTTCAGATGCCGTTACTTCATAGACCTCACAACCCAAACTTCAGAACGTGTTAAGACTTCTGGAATGTCATTTTATGACTTGCAGAATATTTTTGTCGAATCGTCTGATATCTTTGATTTCAACCAGATGACCTGAACTTGGTTTGAAACACGGCATACGCTTTTTTTTTTGGTTGAAGATCTGATTACATGAACTCAAGAACTTTTGTATGGCATACGGTTTGTTGGAATACAGCAATATTGGTATAACTTTTATTCACATCTAAGGATTTATTGGCAAGAGTATAGATAGGTGCCATGATATTTTTGAAGACCGTTACCTCATAGGCCTTTACGACCTACACTTTAGAACGTTTTGCGAATTCTAGAACCATCATCACTTGGGGACAAACCAATTTCCATTCAACGTTCAACGTTGAAACTGACTTCTACTTGATATATTTCATGTATATACCACGTTTTGTGACGTGAGAGCTTGATGGCACTTGATTACTAAAGGAATTTGGCTATAGAAGCAAAAAAAAATAACGAAGAACCAGACATTTTTGAATCTTTGATCTCGGAGAGTGGTCTAGCGGAACGGTACCTAGGTCAAAAAAAGCCCTACTAATCTCCTTTGGAAAAACTTTGAACGAGGTGAGGGTCATCCTGGCCTTTTAAGGGTTAATCGTTAATGAGTTAACTGAGTTGGTTAATCCTTAATGTAAACATCAACAGCTCTTCACTGTAATCGATTATTTGACAGATGAAAACACTGTCCTACTTATGAACCTGCGCCTGCAACCATTTATAACAAGCTAGCTACGCATTTAGGCAAACCAGCAAAAAATCACAGCCGTACATTAATACAATGGTTGCATTGTATTGAGTCCTTTTTGGAAACCTCCCAAAACGAGCACAAAGTTGTCATTGTCATGCACGGCACAAAATGAAGGTCAGTAAATTTAACTACCGCAAATAATAAACTATAAAACACGGCTTACAGTAACTGTACCACAAATTATTCAATTTGATAAAACACCACCTCTTTTGTTCTCGACCGTATACTCACAGCCTACTTTCCGCCAGAACACAAACGCCATCACGTGGTGACATTTGCGTGAAGGTATGTGATAAGGTTTTCACCACGTGAACCAACAAAAAACTCGAAACTGCCCTGTTCGCTAGGAAAGACCTTCAGCTCTGGTGGCAACCAGCAGCCAACTTTAAGTTTCGCAATGCTATAACATGACAAATTTCCACTATCGTCGTTGACTAATAGGTTTTTAACGTCGGAACCTAACATTTTGCTTCTAAAAATGACGACATTCCAGAGCGCTGCGGCAGCATGGCTTGCGGTCTGCCGTGTGTATGTTTAGGGGAAATTAATTTTAATAGCATCCCTAACGCTAACGTTCTCACGATCGACAAACTGCGCAGTATGGGAAATGGCAGGCATTTCTCGCAGCAGGATATTAATTCAGGAAGTGGCAACTTTTAGTTTGACCTACTTTTTAGCAGGATAACTCTCTCTTCCCCCATAGATAATACATATTGTAGTGACACCGACACTATCAAAGTTAAGACACCAGACACGTGTTTGTGACCGGATATACATACTTGTAGGCGGCACCAAACCTGATTTTGACAAACAAAGCAATGCAGGAAGAAGCGCGCATCCGCTGACCACGCGATGTCATTCTCGCAGTACCTTCCCAAATGACTATCGGTTCCTCCCATTTATCAGCTGCGTCACGCAAGTTATGAATATGGAAGGGGAAGTTGTGTTGCGCCTTTTTTGCCTTTTTTCGACCTCGTTAAAAATAATGAGTTACTGTAGGAGTTACTCACCCGCGTTTCACACCACCGATTCCTCGGAGCCAGAAGTTGTATTTTCAACACAACCGATTCCTGTTTTTCAGAAGGTTTCCTCAGCAGAACAACGGATTTCTCCTCCTTGATGATCCTTTTCTGACGCCGATTGGGAATCACGAAGAATGTTTCATCACTGCTACCGTTGCTTTCGGATGGGAGCACTGTCACGGCACTGTTGTTAAAGTTGTCCCGCACTATGCTGATCATTGCGTGTCAGTATTTTCCTGCGAATAATTGCCACAACAGATTAGGCAAATTGCAAATAAAATCTTTTATTTAATTAAACTTATTTGGAACTATTCGTGTGGCACGGCACACAGTCAAAGCACTATGGCAACCACGCTTCAGTGCAATTATCAAAACAAAAAAAACGACATTGAAACACGTTGTCGACCATCGAAATCTAGTGATGAAGCGATGGATGCATGTAAATACTATAATTGAGTCGGAAGCAGACATTGGAAACCAACACCACCCCCAACAGATTGTTCACGATAATGTCTGGAATAATGTCAATGTCCAATTCGTTTGAATCGATTGCCAGTAAATGTATTCATGCAAACAACAAGAAAGAAAAGCCCCAAACATGTTAGAATGGTGTTTTCGCGTCCTTCGCGTCCTAAAACACCATCAGTATTTCCATGGTCACATGGTAGATGACGACAGCCACCATCATTATTCAATCGATCACACTAGGCTTGTATACATATAACGAGACGAGAGGGTTAGTCAACCTAGAAGCAACATCCAAGCCCTATCAGTAGACCTCGATTCGTCAAAGTGGGTGATAAATTCTCGTGTACTACCTCCTTCGCATCGTGGAGGCAATCAGCGATGGAATGCGTTTGAAATTCTTATGCTTCTTCTTCTTCTTCTTCGTTGGCATTACATCCCCCACTGGGACATTGCCGCCTCGCAGCTTAGTGTTCATTAGGCACTTCCACAGTTATTAACTGCGAGGTTTCTAAGCCAAGTTACCATTTTTGCATTCGTATATCATGAGGCTAACACAATGATACTTTTATGCCCAGGGAAGTCGAGACAATTTCCAATCCGAAAATTGTCTAGACCGGCACCGGGAATCGAACCCAGCCACCCTCAGCATGGTCTTGCTTTGTAGCCGCGCGTCTTACCGCACGGCTAAGGAGGGCCCCAAATTCTTATGCTAAACAGCTGATTCGATATGGAACGTCAATTGGGTATTTTCGAACTTCTTAGAAATTCAGGGTCAGAAGCCCCAAAAAATACAGTAAGGTGTGTGACCCCAAACGGCCGGAGCGGAAAACAGCGGTTTTCCGTGGATGCGTGTGCACGCCACTGAGATCTGACAAGAAGAGGTCGAGTCATGGCTTGCTGCTCACCAATTGACACGCTCATGTGTGAATCTAAATCTACAAACACGCGATGAGGTAACTTACTCAAACCCCGCATAAGGTTCGACCCCTAGTATCATACGGGATGGTAGACTCGAGTGTTTGCGCATTGCTCCATTTGATGCTGGGCACTTGTGCACTTGCAGTACATAAAAATCTACACCACTTCGCTCGGTTGCACGTCGCCAACAACGCAGCTTACGAAGGGGCCACAAATCGTCTTTCACCTAATCGATGTTTCTTGCTTTCACGGGGATTACTGTCCGACATTCTGGCTACGTGCCCGGCCCACTGCAGCCGATCGATTTTCACGGTATGAAAGATGGATCTCCAGCTCTCCGAACAGCTAATGCTAGCCGGGTTTCATATGTCCACCACCCCACCATCGCAGCACTTTCCTTTCAAAAGCACCAAGTGTGCATTGGTCCACCACGAGCATCGTACAGGTCTCATGTCCGTAAAGGAAATCCGGTGTAATGGGCCTTTTTGTAGATAGCACTGGACTACAAAATCAGAAAAAAAAGTTTGCATTCGCGATACTCATGTGTTGCACGATTGCATGTTCAGATAAGTTAAAATACTAAGTCATAACGATAATCTTAAGTTATTACGATATCTGAATGTCCCCATGAGTGTTTTTCGGGCAAAAATGGGCCTCCATGGGTAAAGATAGGTAGGGATTTTAAAAACTGTTCAGCAGCATATAAGCATAAAAGCATATGGAGACGCATGGTACATTTGTGCAATGATTCATCTAATGACTAAACTTTTTATGGAAATTGCATCACAACCGCTTTATGAAATGAACAAGTGTGCAAGCGTATGTATGGAACTTGTATTATGAGAAACATGAACCTAATTGTAGGTTGGGGAGTACATGTTCTTGATTAACATGTCGAATACTGCGATAAATAAATCATTAGAATCATGATTTCCAACAGCAGGCTCCCGGGCGTCTAAGCTTTTTTTTTACTTTTGTATTTAGAGCGTCTAAGCGATTTTTACAATTCTTTCACGATTGTCCTATCCACCTCGTCTAGTTTCCTGTAGGGAAAAAGACGGATTCGGAAGGTTTTGGTTTATTACAGTTATATTACATTATTATTTTTTTCTATAACAAATTTGGCCTAAACATTCTTTGCATATCACAAAGAATATTGTGGCAAATTTTCGTAAAATTTGGACAACAAAGCCCCCAACGCCCTGTCAACCTGTCTGTCAACGCCGTCGTTTCGCCTACATTCAACATGCCCTTTCTTAGTGATGTACTGATCGAATTTCATGATCACAGGCTCATGGGGATTAGTAGAGCTTCTTTTGTTAGAATTGGAATAGTGGTTTCACATTAGACTGGCCCAGCTTAGTATGGGGAGAAAAAAAGTTGACAAATTCCACGGGGCACACCCCAGGATTGCGTTTTTGGGTGAGAAAATCAATCTTTCAAAGTTTCAGCTCAATCGCTTGTTGCATAAGCTGGCGCAATTGAATTGAAATTTGTATGGGGATTTCAGCCAATACACCCAACAGGCGGTTGTTAGATTTTCCAACAATTCTGTATAAGAATCTAACAAAACCTGTATAAGAACTAGGCAGATGCGAAATTGTTAGATTCTTATACAAAAAATGTAAGCTCTCAAACAAATATTGTTAGAAAAGCTAACAAAATTGTTAGATTCTTATACAATAGATGTATAAGAATCTAACAATTTCGCATATGCCCAGTTCTTATACAGGTTTTGGTAGGTTCTTATACAGAATTGTTAGAAAATCTAACATCCGCCGGTTGGGTGTAAATATAGGAAAATACACCACCGTCACTCATTCGATCTAAAAATTAATTCTGATAGGTCGATTGAGCTCAGAATTGTAAAAAGTGCAGTTGGTATGTTACAGAACAATTTCACAGAATATTGTACGATTATTAAATGAATCTTTACTTAGCATTGGGCTGATTTATTAGAAGCTGAATTGTGTATTTTTGGATTTATTGATCAAATCGTATCAACCGGAAACTATATAAAAGTCCATTTAATCATCATACAATGTTCTGTAGCATACCGAATGCCCTTTTTACAATTCTAAGCTCAATCGAGCAAGCAACTATTGAGTCGGCAGATCGAACGATCTCGATGAAATTGCAGTTTTTGGAACTGAAGCAGCCATCGTCGGTGCTGCCAACTACGCCGATCGACATTTCGGCGTGGAAAATTACAAGCGTTTGCTAGAAGTTCACAGTTCAATGTTCTCGGGAACGTAAACCTCGTCATCGGTAGCGAAACGTACTGGGAACTCCACCCGGGATGAAAGATTTATCTGGGTGAAGGTTTTCCGTGGGTAGTTGAAACTCTCAGCTCTCCAACTGGTCACGCATCTCGCTCAGCTACCTGCATTCCACGGTTCTGCTACCTTTCCACTGCTGACGTTCGACTGGAAGCCGCTCTACGCAAGTTTTGGAACATGAAAACAATTCCATCAGCTCCAATTCGAACTACCGAAGAAAGTCTACGCTGCTACTACGACGCGCAATTCGACAGGGCGGTAAATTGTGCGTCTTCCGAGGACTGCAGATGACGAATAGCTTTAGTGGCTTACACTGTCACCTGAATATTGGCCCACGACCAGGAGAACTCCCCGGCAGCGTCCGAAGAAGGGTGCAAAGCACCGATTGTGGCAATGACCGCCGCACAAACATTTTTCTGTGGAGATCTTTTTTCTCGTTACTCTCGCTACAACAAGTTACATCGTGTGGTTGCATTCTGCGGCCGCTACATCCAGCGATTGAAGGAGCGCATAGAGTTGCGCAGTTCCAGATCATCATTCCGGATTATTAGTAGGCAAATCATTTCATCATCCATCGTACCACTCACCACTTCCGAAATCCAAAACGCTGAATACCTGCTCTGCCATTTAACGTAGAAGGAAACATTTGCTGAGGAGTTGTCGGATCTACCGAATGGCAAACGTGTCACCAAGTCATCATCGCTGAAGTGGATGAAACCTTTTGTGGATGAAGACAGTACTTATTATTATTATAATCTTTATTAAAGAGGTTTTTAGCCCAAGGCTAGTTCACCTCCGAAGAAGACAGTACTCTTCACGTCAGTGGTCGCCTCGCAAACAAGCACCCAATAGTTCTGTCCGCCAAACATCCGCTGTCTGCTCTGCTGGCTATCAGTCTCCACATTAGTCTACTGCCCGCAGGGCCACAACTCCTGCTAGCCACTCTCCGCCAGAAGTTCTGGATGCTTGGCGACAGAAATCTTGTCAAGTCCGTCTTTCACCAATGCCACACTTGTTTCCGATCCAAGCCCACTCTGGTGCAGCAGAGAACAGCCGATCTGCCGGTTTCCGGTATCGCGAGTGTCGCCGACGCATCCGTTTTCCGTTTGTGGTGTCGACTATTGTGGGCCATTTTACGTGAAGTCAGCAGTACGAACCCGTGGCCCCACGAAAGTCTACGTGGCCCTATTCGTCTGCTTCTCGACCAAGGCTGTCCGCATCGAGCTAGTGAGCGATTTATCAACTCAAGCCTTCCTAGCTGCACTCCATCGTTTAGGATCGTCGAACTCCATTCGGACAACGCCACGAAATGGTGCGCGCCGCAGCTCACATTGCACTGCTTCCAACACCGAGAACAACGTAACAGAAACCTGGTAGAACAACCCTTTGAGGGAGAACTTGTTCGATGCTCACCTCCGTTTCTGCCTAAGTAATTGCAGGTTCAATTGAATACTATTACCCCGTGAGATCTATCTGTTATTTTTCTTTGTTGCCGGTAATCTACGATGTCCGCTCTGCAACATCCTTCATCATTCTGAGGCACGATGCTGAACTCTCGTGCCATCCGGTGGACCACAATGGCAACGTTCCAGGCAACTGAACAATGGATTATATTAGTGACACTTTGTACATAGTAGTTTTTAAGTGGAAACATTCCTTTTTCAAGGTGGCCGGAATGTTAGTTTTATGCATAATTATTATTATTTAATTTGTTTCAACTGAACAGGGGGAATGACGGCTTTGGCAGGTTTTGTTCTATTATTGTCAAGGGGGTTTGTTATGACTGATTATGCTCAAATTTGGCCTAAACATTCTTTGCATATCAAAGAATATTGTGGCCAAATTTCATAAAATTTAATCGACAAAAAAACCCCTGACAATAATAGAACAAAACCTCCCAAAGCCGTCTTTTCCCCTATGTACCGTTCCAATAACATGAACGATTTTTTTGAAGCAAAAAATAATAGGAGAGTATCTTGCATGCACGACAGCAACAGCGTACGAAAGTCGATGGTCAACCATCACCCGGCTACGATAAGGAACAGCAAAACTGTAAATAGTGTACATACATAGTCATTAGTAAATAATACGTTAAACAGCACACAACTATGCTGCCCTTGATTTTATCTTAAGCAACCAGAACTTCGGATAAGAAGGGCTATTTTGGCTCAATCAGCTCTCATTTTAAGTATTTTTTTTTGTATGGTAGGAGCGTAAAAGTGAACTTTAAAGTTCCGTAAAGGATGCTTGGAACTTGATGTGAACCATAGTGAATCAATTAGTTCGGTTAAGAGTAAATTTAAGTAAAATCTGAACTTCTGGTTGCTTGGGATAGTTGACGTATCAACCATTCGGAATTTCAGCGAATTATTACGCGTTTATTTGGGTTATTCAACCGCTGCAACATCGATACGATGCTCGTTCCAAACCTTACGCAAGTGCTTGCAGGTTGAAACGATTTAAATTTGCGGTGTTTGTTCCAAAATTATTCGAAATACAAGCGAGAGTGCAATGGTTGTTACGTCAACTATGAGCTCATGGGCAGTTAGGTTCAGGTTTCCCATAATATAAGTTCCATACATTACATATGAACATTACATATGCTTGCACACTTCATTTATTAAATAAAACGGATGTGATGAAATTTTCATAAAAAGTTTAGTCACAAGAATCATCGCACAAATATACCATGCGTCTCCATATGCTTGTTTGCTTATATCACAGATAAACAGACGTAATAGCTAGAATCTGGGTGCTGCGAATAGATTCAATTTGGTTGTCAAACTAAAGCCAAAATTTTGTATTGTGCCGGAGCCAAACATTGGAGATTGTGGTTATGTTCGTCTTAGATCTTATATTGAGAAGTATTGTTATTATTTGGGGAAAAAATTAAAAAAAAAACTTATTTTGAATTTTGTATTCCTAGTAACAAATATTTTCACATTATATTTCGAGTGGAAAATTAGTAGGAATGCAAATGAAAAGCAATCGTTACGAAATTTCACGAGATGCAGCATCTGATTGGCACAGGAATGTATGTAAGCCATCGTAAAGTCATGAGAGCAGAAAAGCGGCTCTATCCGCAGCACCCAGGCTAGAACAATTTCCTGAACAAATCAGCGCCCAGTTACTTTATCACCATCTCAGAACGTTGCCAGAAGCCGGACGTTGATGTCGGTTACCCGATCAAATAAAGATCGGTACAAGGAAGCAAGAGCAGCTGAAAAACGAACCCACCGCAGGAAGAAAAAAAAAGTACGAAGAACAAGTGATTAGCGAGGCGCAGTAAAAAATGGAGCAGAATGATATGCGGAGGTTTTATGAGTCCGTCAATGGCGTGCGGAGAAAGACAGCGCCATCCCACGTCATGTGCAATGACTAACAAGGGAATTTGCTGACAGATAAAAGCGGAGTGGCTCCCAGGTGGAAGCAACACTTCGAGACTTTGATGAATAGTGGAAGTGACGGTGCATCGGTGAACTGAATAAATATTAGCGACGATGAACAAGCTGTGGAGTCGCATACACTAGATGAGGTTAAAAAGTTGTTAAAGAGCTGAAAAACAATAAGGCTGCGGTGAAGGACTAGCTCCCTGCTGAACTTCTCAAACATGGCAGTGAGCACCTTTATGAAGTTCTGGACTATATTATGTCGAAAATATGGGAAGACGAGGAATTGCCTGCTAACTGGTTGGACGGCCTCATTTGCCCTCTCTTTAAGAAAGGGCACAGACTGGAGTGCGCCAATTAGCGAGGAATAACCCTCCTTAATTCGGCGTACAAAATTATAACCCGTATTCTGTTCAACAGATTAAGATCGCTTGAAGAGTCCTTCGTCGGCAAATACCAAGCAGGTTTTCGTGAGGGCCGATCAACGACGGATCAAATGTTTACCCTGAGACAAATCCTTAATAAATTCCGGGAGTACAACTTGCAGACACATCATCTGTTTATTAATTTCCAGGCGGCAGTGAAACGGAATGAATTATGGAAAATTATGCTTGGACACGGTTTTCCGGCGAAACTGATACGGCTGATTCGTATAACGTTGGACGGATCGAAATCAGGGTTGCGGATGAAATATCGACCTCAGCGCTCGAGGGAGCGATTAGGAGAGCTGGTGTGCAAAGAAGCGGTACCATTATCACAAGATCGCATATGCTCCTGGGGTTTGCGGACGATATCGATATTATCGGGATTGATCGCCGTGCCGTGGAAGAGGCTTTTGGGCCTTTTCAGAAGAAGACAGCGAGGATTGGACTCACGATCAATACCAGCAAAACGAAGTACATGGTCGCTGGCAATCAACGTGGGTTCATTAGTGGTGGTGGTAGCGAAATGGTGCTGGATGGTGAAAAATTTGAAGTGGTAGAAGAATTTGTGTATCTTGGAACACTAGTGACGTGTGATAATGATGTTACCCGCGAGGTGAAAAGGCGTATTGCAGCTGCAAATAGGGTTTATTACGGATTTCGTAACCAGCTTAAGTCCCGTAGTCTGCAAACGAAAACAATACTCGCGCCGTATACTACTCTGATTCGTCCGGTGGCTTTATACGGCCATGAAACATGGACGTTAAAGGAGGCTGATCGGAGAGCTTTCGGAGTGTTTGAGTAGTGATGCGGACAATACTCGGAGGTAAACAGGGGAACGGTATCTGGCGGCGTCGCATGAATCACGAGTTATACCAGGTGTATAAAGGGCTGGATATTATTAAGCTTATACAACTCGACATACTACGGTGGGCTGGATACGTTGTTCGTTAGCCGGAAGAACGTCAAGCGTAGATAATATTTAGTAGAGAACCCAGAAGAGGCCGCAGGCTTCGTGGAAGGCTGCGTACACGATGGCTTTTTGCAGTTGAAGAGGACCTGAAGGCGCTCAATGTTCAGGGCTACTGGAGGCGATTGGCCAAGGATCGAGTCCAGTGGAGAAGAATAGCTGTAGCCCATCAAGTAAGTAATAACTTAGAATAACTTAATAAATTTAGTATTTTTACTTATCTGTACATGTAATGATGCAATCATGTAAACATTTAAGTGACTTCAACGCCGTTAAAGCGATGATCCCTTCCGTACTTTGTGACCAAATACTCTCGGAATTTTCCCAATCAAACAACACACGCTAGTAACCAGTCGATTTTAGAGATCGAGAACTACAAAAGCAACACATGAGCAACGCGAATACAAATTAAAACGTCGACCAGTGTTATTTTTTTTGCAAAATTTAACTGTAATTGTCATAGCATCATTCCATAAACAAATATGTACAGATACAGTGATGACCCGATTTTTAACATGTACAAATTTTGACTGACCCTGAAATGAATTTAGGAATTTTACAGAGGAAGATTTATTCCAACCCGTAACACTGGGTAGACACCTTTTACGTGGTGTGTTACGGGGTAAGATATACCACGGTTACATTGCCAGCTACAGGCAAATCCTGACCCAACAAATACCTTCCTCATTATCCAACTCCGTGGTACATACTTATGAGGGTGTCGCTAAGTCGGTGGTCTTTCGTTAAGTAAGTACCACATCAACACTTCCTTCCTCTCCCTAGTTACGGTAAAGATGGGCGTGGCCAGGAGTAGTAAACCTCATGCTTTTGTTATTTTTGTTCAAGACTGGAATCCCCTTCTTGATTTCTGATAGCATTCAACATAAGGATCTCAGAAGTAGAACATGAGTATCACTTAGTGTCCAATCTACGAATTACACCGTAACAATGCTAATGCTAAAAATTTACAGAGGAAGATTTATTCTTAATTTTTTGGAAGTATATATTACAATGACAAATATTTCCCCAGCACAATTTACCGTATATACAATGCGCTAAGCCATTCATTGCTTTTTATTTGTTTGTTTGTTATTTTTAATTCCTTAATTAAGTTTTTTGGAGAATCTTTTAGAAATTCCTTCGGAGATTCATTTAGGAATGCTTTCATGAATTGATGAAGGATATGCTTCAGAATTTATTCCAGGAAATGCTCCAGACATTCTGTCGCTACAGTAATTCCAACGGAATTTTCTCCATGGATTCTTTCCGAATTTCTAGGACAAAATGTTAGGAATTACCGGATAAAATTTCTAAAAGAGCTTCTGAAGGAATCTCCGGTGTACATAACGTTAATCAGTTTGTTCAAGAAGGCGAGCGTTACAATGCGTTACGCCTCAAATCATACATCACTGAAAATTTCAGAACGCACACAATAAGTTCATGTTGCAATTGTGAATTAATAACACAGGAATCTTCTCATTGATGCATGCAAATCGAAAGATAAGACTTTGCTTCAGCTCAATACACCAGCGTAAATTATTGTAAATTCGACTCTGAACAGGCTAAATTAGGGGTGTCCAAAATGTGTACATTTGGAGGTCCAAAATATGTTGCTCTGTCCAAAACGAAGAATATTTTCATTTCAGAAAGTTGCATTTCTCAGCGATTTATCAACTTTTGATGTCAATTTCAAATTTCTATTTCATTAATGAGACTATCATCTTTGACATGGTGTGATATTCGCTTGTGTTAAATCTGTCATTTGATAGATAAGATTTATCTATTGGATATAAGCGGATATCGGTAAGCACTACATCAAGGGGTCCAAAATAGGACATTTACCCTAAGTACTTAGTGTATAAAAAGGCAAAAACGGTAACTCGCACACTCAATGTGTTTCACCTGATAAGCAATAGCACATTCCAACACTTTTTTTTACGAATTTTTCAATAAGTTTTTTTGGTGAACTTAAAAAAATCCAGGAACACGTTGTAACCACAAAAAATCAATTCACAAGGAAATCGTTTGATCTCAGTTTTTGAGATTCACGCGTTTTTATACCTTTTTGGGATTTACGTGGTTTACATGGAACGTATTCGCGTGAAAACGGAGTTTTGTGTACTCCACTCACTCCGTCGTTTGACAAAAACGATGCGTTCTACAAGTGAACGATCCATCAAGCACCATTTTCTTTTAAATACGAGGAAAAAAAAATCTACTATGTTTTGGAATGTAATCGAATGGATTACATGACCTTAGATGGATTTCAGCTGGGTGATGCACTTTCGTATTTATTGTTCAACATTGCACACGAGGGCGCGATTAGGAGATCTGGCGTTTAGAGGAACGGCCCCACGGTCGCTTTTGGGCTTTGCGGACAACATCGACCTCAGTAGTGGAGCTTTAACCAATAACTCTACCAAGACAAAGTACATGGTTGCGGGTAGAGATAGAGGAATCTAGTGGTGTTGGCTCTGAGGTACTTGAAGGAGATGTGTTCAATGTTGACGTTTCTCATAAAGTGAAAAGACTTATTGCTGCTACAAATAGGGCTTTCTACGGGTTACGTAACCAGCTTAGGCCGTGCAGGATGCAGATGAAAACGAAATTTGCTCTGTATGAAATTGATTCTACCAGTGGCTCTTCACGGACATGAATCGTGGACGTTAAATGAGGCGGATCATAGAGTTTTCGGGGTTTTCGAGCGAAAAGTACTGCGTACAATACTCGGATGGAAACTAGAAAATGGCGTGTGGTGCAGACGCATGAATCACGAGCTGTATCAAGTGTACAAAGAAGAAAATATTGTGAATCGTATAACATAAAACAGAGATGGCAGAGTGCGTATCAAGAGCAAGAGATTTCGCGCACAGCACACATTTACTTTCAGTGAGAGAGGGAGTGCGCGCTGTTATGTTGCTCCACTCAGACGATACGCACGATCACGGCTATTCCACACAGTTCGCATCGAATGTGTGCGAAAGCAAAAGTGAGAAGGAGCCAAAAATCCACATACAGCAGATAAAATAAAACAAGAGCACAGTTAAGCGCGCAGCGCTGAGTGCGCAGAGCAGCGTACGCAGATCACACTGCGCTTAGCTATGTTTGAGATAAAGAGTAGAGTTCGTTCATTGCAGAAGACGGAAAATGTCTAATAAAGTCACTGCGATAATAAAAATGTTATATGAATGGAAGTCAAATGTTATATGAATGGAAGCTACAAAACGGTGGATTTTGCAAGGGCCTCATACGCCTGTCACTGGCGAACAAAGCTCGTGTACTCTGTATCAAAGCTTAGAACCGGTGTTAGGGCGCAATCGTTAATGTGAACATTTTTATATCCGGTTAGTTACTGCAAATAAATTCTTTTTCGAGTCCCTTTAATCAAGCAGGTATCTCAAGTATCGATCCTTTTTTAAAGACAAGCCTCCCAGAATCCAAATTTAAATCTCATTACGGAAGCAATGCACAACTATCATTTTTATAAATTCAATTGTATGAGTGGAATAATTGAAATGGCAGTTGTGCGCTACTTTCGTATTGAGTGGGGTGCCCTTAAAAACGCGAGTAAATTTAAATTTGGATTAAAGGGGGCTTGTCCTTAACATACGAAGATAGTCCAAAATATTTACAACAGGTCCTAACAGGTGTAGGTGCAAACGGTACTAGAGTAAATGGCACTGATGCATGGATAGAGTCCCTCATTTACATTCATTTCTTTCCATAGTGAGAATCCCCATTGAACGCAACTTGTTGAAAACAGATCGGCTATAGATGAGTGTCGGAAAAGATAGATTATTTCTACGCGTTTATGTATTTTGGCCATAACGTCTGAGCCCATAGTCCGATCTGGCAAATTTTCAATAGCAGACAATAGTTCTCAATTCTCCGTCGAATTCAATTTAATGCGATAGAATCGAATAAGGATAAGTTTATTTTTGAAGAGAACATATAACTTTCTCCTACGCATAGTATTAGCTTTGGAACTAAAACAGGTATGCACTGTAGTTAGAATTCGTGACTAAGTATATTATTGTGTCTACATTAAGCTTGGCGAAATCTTCATTACTGTCGTAATTTTAGAACGGTGTGCAAGCCAGCGACTAAAAACGGTTAAATTCTTATAAAAACTCAACATCTACTAAATCACCATAAAATGGGCCAAAACATGCGGATTAGACTGTAATACAAAAATTAGATATTTTTGTATTGTATTAAGACTAATTTAATCGTTGAACACAAATTTTAAGAAAAAATAATTTTGCTTCGATTATATGGAAAATTCGATTATATGGACTTTTTTGCATCGAAAAAGTCCATATAATCGAGGTATACCTGTACAAGGTAAAAACTTATCATGGTTTGAAATAAAATGTATCGTGGTATCGTTTGAACTTGTAAATGCAGCCATGTTCTACTGCTGTCCACTAGGAGTGCTGCATGCGCATAGCTGGAGCATTTAGTTTGCATTTCCAAATGAAATAATCGCAATTTTCATATCGATAATTTAGACGGTTTTTACATAATGTCCCCCGACGCGTTTCGCGGGACGCTGCAATTTTCAACTTCGTTTTACAAATTTATTCATTCAGCCTTACAAATATTTTTTCCAATTTTTTTTGGGCCAAAATCTATGCGAAATGCATTTTTGGAGGATCCATTTTCAATCCAGATAAGCGTCCCGCGTTTCGCAGGACGTTTGCTGGTAACATTATTTTTACACGTTTCGAGTAACTAATCTAATGCGAAAAGATGGATAGTAAAACAAATTCGCTTTTCTATAGCGTTTCATGCATGTAATAAGTATTATATTTGGGAGCTGCTGCCAGTATTTCAAACCATGGTACGAATTTAGTTCAAACCATGAATGGTGTAGTTCAAAGCATGGTATGAACCGAAGTTATGTAATTATTAGTTTTTTATAAATATGTGAACCCAGAATGTTTTTAGAAAAATAATGAACTAAGCTTCCATATAAACTAGAGTTCGCAGTTGTAATACGTCTTTATAATGAAATAAATGAACTTTGTTGTGACGGCTCATCTCATGCCTGCCATTTGGTTCAAACCATGATTGGATACCCTACGTTTCTATATGAATACTACGAGTGCTTGAAAAAAATAAAGTTCTGCAACGAGTTGCAGACGCATTTTTTGCGAAAAATGAACTTTAACATGATAAATCTGTACCAAAACGTATCAGCCTGATTGATTTCACATGGTCATTCTTGCCAAAAAATTAATTTACAGCAGAAGCAAACAGATTCCATGTTATCGTACCACATTGCATGCTCGACAAACCATGAAGCGATAGATAAACCTGCCTTTGAAGAATTTTGATGTCTTGTCCATCTCACTATTTCATTTATTACGTGACACAAAAAATACACTATTTGAGCACTCACACAAGCTAATTGAACAAAATGTGGTCATGCAACTACTGTTTTAATGTTGGTTTTCCATTATAGCACAAAAATGAGTGTGGTGAAATGGACTTTATGCAACCCATTTGAGTTCCATAATATTCATTGAAGCACCCATTTCATGCATGGCTCGTGTCAAATCAAGTACGAGACACTGAAGACGACCTTACTGTTGAGGTCGAGATACGTATCTGTCAAGTACAATTAAGTGGTGGAATTAAAAGGGATTGTACAAACTCGTCTTATGACAAGTGATCAATTTATTTGCTTTGTTAAAGAAAAGGAAAATGTGCGAATGTATGCACATTAACAAAACAACCAGTGTTTATTTCTCGTGGAATTCTTACTTACCAATCATATATACGAATAAAAAAATCTTTTTGCTGGAAATGCATTACTGATAAATCAGCTACTTGATATTCCTTATTGCTGAAGGTTCAGCAAACAAACTGTCATTTGTTTAGATTCAACTTTGTTGGTTGATCAGTATTTTTTTGCTGAAAAAACTGCTAGATTAACAGCACAAACAAAATCAGCAAGATTTTGTTGGATTTCAGCAATAAAACATTAGTGTGAGGTTTTTTTTTTAAAGTTAAGCGAAAGTTGTTGAACGAAATACAGTGCCAAAGAAAATAAATGCGCGTTGTGAAAAGCACATGCGAAATTTCCATACGAATCAGATTTTTTTTCGCAATATTGTCGGTTTCAGCCGTGATTTTCACATGATAAAATAACCTAAGAACCTAAATATCTATCGGAGGTTATAACTAACAGAACAGAAGGAATGGAGAAAATCCATCTAGCCATTTTGCGGATACGAACGCAGATCAACTCATTTCTGTATACCTTTAAGAAAAAGAAGAAGATAATAATTGTGCCTCCACTTTATGCTTCCAGGAAATTTAACGGCAATCAACCTTGTTGTCACGTTTGAAATTAAATTAATTTTAACCAAAAGTCAAAATTATTATTTACGGAAAAACAGTAAAAGCGCAAAAGTCCATTTCTTCAACGTTTAGAATAATTCTCATTTCATTTCTAATTCAACAAAAAAAATTAAAAAATGCAATGTCGTTTACCTGCATTGAATTATAAACACATTTCTTAAACCGGGGGACCTTCATCTTCACGGAAATAATCCATTGGCAAAGACACCAAACAAGCAAACCAACTTGTTCGACGCTCATACACTGCACTTAGCACGCCGATTCATTAGCTTTTTCTTTAACACTGCGAGAGCACAGAAAAGTGCACGCAGCAGTGTACGCGCAGCGCTGCGGCACTGAGCCATAATTTGCTTCCGCTCAGATACGACGCAGAACCGAAGGCAGCCATTCGCAACGCAGCAGATCTCACACAAAATGTTTTGTTGCTCACACAAACCTTCTCTCGCGCAGCGTCATGAAGCTTGGGAGTGAGTGGCTGGTTTTGTTCGCAGTAGTGAGAAACAGCGCTCCACACACAAATTGTTGGAAGATGTGTGCTCTGCGTGGATCGTGCGTGCGCTGTTCCAACTCTGCATAAAATACGACAAACTTCAATGGGCTGGTCAATTAGTGCGTATGCCAGAAGAAAGAATATCGAAAACAATATTCAACAGAGTACCGGATAGAGGCTGACAACTTCGTGCAAGGCCACGAAAACGATGGCTGCACGCGATGGAATCGGACATAGAGACCCTGAATGATCGAGGAAACTTGAGGAACATCGCTCAAGACCGTCAGTTATACGCACGTTTCGAGTAGTGAGTAGGACAAATAGGAAAAAAAATAGCATTAAGCAATTCGCTCAAATCCGTGGGTGTTACAAACCTATACTGTTGCATGAGAGTAGCATCTCTTCCATCCGTTACCACAGAGGCACCCTCCAACAGCCGATATTTGTCCTGGACACGTGCTTGCGAATGTTTTAGGGGAAAGGATGGAAGAGAATGAAGGTACAGAGAACTGTATGACCCTTCATAGGCACCACAGAAGGTTTTGCAATTGTTAGTGCGGAAGGTATATTTAACAGTAGGAATCGTTCGGAACTCGGAACATTCGAAGAACTAAGACATACATAATAGGAATGGGATGAGCCTGCGATTGAACCCATGACTTCCTGCTTACAGGCAGAATCGGTAGTCACTAGAGCACCGAGCTTGTTTTCGGTTTGGGCAACAGATCTGATGTTGAGAAATCGATGTGCGTTCTACCTACACTGCCACTGATAGCATTATTTATTTAATCAGACTAAGGCCGAAGTGGCCTGTGCGGTATATAAGAGTCTTCTCCATTCGGCTCGGTCCATGGCTACACGTCGCCAACCACGCAGTCTACGGAGGGTCCGCAAGTCATCTTCCACCTGATCGATCCACCTTGCCCGCTGCGCACCTCGCCTTCTTGTGCCCGTCGGATCGTTGTCGAGAACCATTTTCACCGGGTTACTGTCCGACATTCTGGCTACGTGCCCGGCCCATCGCAGTCGTCCGATTTTCGCGGTGTGAACGATGGATGGTTCTCCCAACAGCTGATGCAATTCGTGGTTCATTCGCCTCCTCCACGTACCGTCCGCCATCTGCACCCCACCATAGATGGTACGCAGCACTTTCCTTTCGAAAACTCCAAGTGCGCGTTGGTCCTCCACGAGCATCGTCCAGGTCTCGTGTCCGTAGAGGACTACCGGTCTAATTAGCGTTTTGTAGATTGTCAGTTTGGTACGGCGGCGAACTCTGTTCGATCGGAGCGTCTTGCGGAGTCCAAAGTACGTACGATTTCCAGCCACTATGCGTCTCCGAATTTCTCTGCTGGTGTCATTTTCGGCAGTCACCAGTGAGCCCAAGTACACAAATTCTTCTACCACCTCGATTTCGTCACCACCGATGCAAACTCGCGGTGGGTGGCTCAAATTGTCTTCTCTTGAACCTCTTCCTATCATGTACTTCGTCTTCGACGTGTTGATAACTAGTCCGATCCGCTTAGCTTCCCTCTTCAGTCTGATGTAGGCTTCCTCCATCTTCTCAAAGTTACGTGCCATAATATCTATGTCGTCGGCGAAACCAAATAGCTGGACGGACTTATTGAAAATTGTACCACTCGTGTTAATCCCTGCTCTTCGTATTACCCCTTCCAAAGCGATGTTGAATAGCAAACACGAAAGTCCATCACCTTGCCGTAACCCTCTGCGGGTTTCGAAGGGACTCGAGAATGCCCCTGAAACTCGAACTACTCACATCACCCGATCCATCGTCGCTTTGATCAACCGTGTCAGTTTATCCGGAAAACCGTGTTCGTGCATTAGCTGCCATAGCTGGTCCCGATCGATTGTATCATATGCGGCTTTGAAGTCGATGAATAGATGATGTGTGGGCACGTTGTATTCGCGGCATTTCTGCAGTACTTGGCGAATGGCGAACACCTGGTCCGTGGTGGAGCGTTCGCCCATAAAACCCGCCTGGTACTGCCCCACGAACTCCCTTGCAGTTGGTGCTAGTCGACGGCATAAAATTTGGGAGAGTACCTTGTAGGCGGCGTTCAGCAATGTGATTGCGCGGTAGTTGCTGCAATCCAGCTTATCGCCCTTTTGTAGATGGGACACACGACACCTTCCATCCACTCCTGCGGCAAAACTTCCTCCTCCCAAATCTTGGTAATGACCCAGTGCAGCGCTCTAGCCAGTGCCTCACCACCGTATTTAAATAGCTCTCCTGGTAGTTGGTCAACCCCAGGGCTTTGTTGTTCTTCAGCCGGCCAATCTCCTCCTGGATTTCCTGGAGATCCGGAGCCGGTAGAATTATGTCCTGCGCGCGTTCTCCCAGGTCCATCACCATACCGCCATCTTCGTCTGCCACATCGCCATTCAGGTGTTCTTCGTAGTGCTGCCGCCACCTTTGGATCACCTCACGCTCGTTCGTAAGAAGGTTCCCGTTTATGTCCTTACACATATCAGGCTGTGGCACGTGGCCCTTACGTGAACGGTTTAACTTCTTATAGAACTTTCGTGTGTTATTAGCGCGGTACAGTTGCTCCGTTTCTTCACGGTCTCGATCTTCCTGCTGGCGCTTTTTCCTCCGGAAAATCGAGTTTTGTCTGTTCCGCGCCTGTTTATATCGTGCCTCGTTCGCCCTCGTGCGGTGTTGCAGCAATCTCGCCCATGCTGCATTCTTCTCTTCCACTAACTGCTCACATTCGCCGTCATACCAGTCGTTTCTTTGATCCGGAGGCACCATGCCAAGTACAGCGGTTGCGGTGCTACCAATGGCGGATCGAATATCTCCCCAGCCATCTTCAAGAGACGCTGCGCCTAGCTGCTCTTCCGTTGGAAGTGCCACTTCCAGCTGCTGCGCGTATTCTTGGGCTAGTCTACCATCTTGTAGCCGCCCAATGTTAAGCCGCGGCGTCCGACTTCGACGCGTGTTGTACACCGTCGAGAGTTTTGAGCGCAGGCATACTGCAACGAGGTAGTGGTCGGATTCAATATTCGCACTGCGGTAAGTGCGGACGTTCGTGATGTCGGAGAAGAATTTACCGTCGATTAGAACGTGGTCGATTTGGTTTTCCGTTTCTTGGTTAGGTGATCTCCATGTGGCCTTGTGGATATTTTTGCGGGGAAAGAAGGTGCTTCGGACTTCCATTCCGCGGGAGGCTGCGAAGTTTATGCATCGTTGGCCGTTGTCATTCGATACGGTGTGCAGACTATCCGGTCCGATGACCGGTCTATACATTTCCTCCCTTCCTTCCTGTGCGTTCATGCCACCGATGACGATTTTGACGTCCCGCAGTGGGCATCCATCGTATGTCTGCTCCAGCTGTGCGTAGAACGCTTCTTTCTCGTCGTCGGGTCTCCCTTCGTGTGGGCAGTGCACGTTGATGATGCTATAGTTGAAGAAACGGCCTTTAATCCTCAGCTTGCACATCCTTGCGTTGATTGGCTGCCACCCAATCACGCGTTGGCGCATCTTACCCAGCACTATGAAGCCGGTTCCCAGCTCGTTGGTGGTGCCACAGCTTTGGTAGAAGGTAGCCGCTCGATGCCCGCTTTTCCACACTTTCTGTCCTGTCCAGCAAATCTCCTGCAGCGCCACGACGTCGAAGTTGCGGGGATGTAATTCATCGTAGATCATCCTGTCGCAACCTGCGAAACCTAGCGACTTGCAATTCCATGTTCCAAGCTTCCAATCGTGATCCTGTATTCGTCGCCTAGGTCTTTGCCGATTATATCGAGTCGTATTATCTCTTATATTGTTCGTAATGATTGGTTTTCTAGGCGGCTTATTGGGCCAGCGCAAACCTCCTGTCTCGTCGGAGGGCCGTCGTGTCAGGGCTGTTTAGCGTCCCACCTAACACCAGGACTTGGGCTTGTGCGCTTTGAGCGGCACACGGTCGCTTTGGTGGGGCCTACTTGCGGATACATTCAGCTTTTTATAGAGGTTTAACAGGGCCCACTGTCAAACCCCACCACATCCTAGGCAAGCCCCACAACTCGCAGATGGCCTGGGGAGGGATCGTCAAGCCCTTGGACATAGTCCCTGCTGCCCTCGATAGCCACTGATAGCATAACCGTTCCATATTTATAATCAATTTAAAAAATATTTAAACAGGACTTAAAAAGTTCTTGCGGACAGAATACTCACATAATTTGAGCAATTTTCTTTGATTTTTATGATACATATTGCTTTTCCAAAAATTACCTTCCTTCCTTCCAAGAAGCATGACATATCAAGATGTTATTTTTACGATAATAGAATATCATTACAAGTTTTCAGCAAAAATCACGGTTCACAGGAATTGGTATAAATTATTAACGGTTTCTATCAATGTCTAACTGCTAGGATTAAAATAACTTTCAGACATGGTTATAGATCTAGCGATTCGAAGCAAATTGTCAAGAAATCGCATGATTGTCAAATAATTCCTTCGGGAGATCATTATCCTTTAAGGTCCAGATCGCAAGCGAGATTTTGGAAGTTTTTGGTCTCAGATTTCAATTTATCTTTTGAGGTTTGTTTATAACTTATTTTTCCGTGGGCATCTAATACTTCTGATAATTTTAATTAATCAGAGTTTTTGGAAAACTTTCAGACCAAGGATGTTTTCGATCATTTATGAAACTGGGTTTGATCAATTAGGACTTTGTGAATAACTTATTCCGGAAGCTGTAATCTGACATGTGTTTATGGTAGACTTCTTGTGCGAAGGTTTTGCTACAACTTTGCCTAATAGTTCTAATAGTTACAGTAGCTAAATTATTGAAATTTTGTTATCGTTTAGTTGTTATAGCAACTTGCGTTTCAACTCCGTTTTTAGTTAAATTCAAACAATAAGTTATTTGGCAGAGTTGTAGAAAAACCTTCATACTAGAAGCTCTGGAGCAGTACTGCTATTCCTCATTTTCAATGTGAGATGTTACGCGATGTTTACCTATCTGCCCCTTTCAATGTCTATAGAAACGCCAAGGATGAAAGGGATGCTACAAAAATCTCAAAAAAAAATTATTCCGTGACAGGGCATGGAAGTGTGAAATATCTGCTTTAGTTTTGTGTTTATTACAAAAAATATTTAAAACATCCTTGATCGCATTTGCTAATGCCAGCATTGACTTCATCCTACCATAATCATGGGTAGGACAATGCTTTGGTTGTCCCACCCAGGAAAATCCATGCGTAGAACATATCCTACTTGTTCCACCCTCTCCCGGCGCCACTGTTGGTTAATGATGAACAATCTCATCAAGGGTTTTTTAAGCGTTTCAACAACCTGAATTCTCTTTGATTTTTTGTGATTTTTTCTGGTGAGTTTAACGCATTGTGTTATTGTTGCTGGACGTCTCAATCGACTGATATCAAACCGTGTAATAAACCTTGGTGTATCCTCAAATTCACCGGTTCAAAGTGTTTTAGATTCAAGCTTTTACCAGACGATTCCCTCGGGAACTACATACGTAATTAATCAACCACAATCGCGCACTGAAAATATACTTCTGTGTCTCTGTCGTGCATTTTTTGACTGTTTGACATGTCATGTCATGTCAGATGCACTTACTTAGTTAGGCCTATAAAATCGTTTAGATGGAGTAAAATTAAAGAGCAGATTTTTTTTGCACTGAGTTGAGGACAACAATGGATACAGGTATTGTAGGCTCGGAGAGCATCTTTATTAAATCATTTAAATCTTTTTTATCATTTACCTGATGAAAAAGAAGTGAAAAATAGAAAGGAACAGGAAATACAAATAAAAAGAAGAATGGAACAAGTTTCTGGACAAGAAGCCCTAGATGATGACTTCAATACGTCAAAGGCGAAACACAGAGTACACTGTAAAATACGCAGATAAGTTGTGTTCTTGACCAGGAAATCTAAGTCGTTTTCAAATAATAGATACACCCGTTTCTTTTTTTACACGGGGGATGCGTTCCGTATAAAAAAGTTTTTAGTTCAAAATTCGAAAATCCGTGTAAACAAATTTGATGATTTCTCGATGAATCATGGAGAATTAAGAAATCCTTCGTATTTTTCGTCTGAAACTTCTTTGACAATTCCTTTGAAATTTCAATAGGAAACTATTTTGAGCTTTAATTAATTTCTGGAATAACTTCTACATGCATGCTGGAAAGAATTCCTTGAGGAATTTGTTAAGGTTTTAATAAAGGAATTAAATCTCGTCAGGAGTTATTTTGGAAACAACTTCAGGAAATCCTACAAAAAATTGTGAAGGAACTCCTGCGGCAGTTCGGGAAATCTTCTAGAAATTATTTTCACTTGGAAGAGCTAATCTCCGCCAATCCAGCTTTCCACGCTTGCCATAATGGCGGCTGCTATAAATATTTCTGACAGCAACTGCTTCCGACGTCGAACTGTATTCGACGCTTTTGTATCTAAGCAACTATTTCCACGTAGTTTATTTATGATTCTCAGAGGAAAAACTATATTTGCAATTGGGTTTAAAAAGTTTTCAGAACAAATCTAATTATGTACATATTTGTATTTAGTAGGTTTTGGCGCAAATAGTTGATGCTGTCTCGAATGTCTGGTGAAGCAATACTTGAGCTTACGAGGGAAGTAACCTGATTGCGAGAGAAATTGCTAGGACCAATAAGGGCGAACAGGTTTTGATTGCAGATAACTTTAAATCATGCAAATTACACAAACGCGAATTCTCTTGTTTGTAGTTCAAAACCTCGTTCAAAACGGATCCTGTTCCAAACGCAGCTATTCAGGAGGACTATGAAAATCGCTTGAATTAGATAGACCGTGAAGTTAAACGGATCTCGAATGCCTTATGAGTTTTTCTTTCGAGTGTACGAGTCCAACCAAAACGCAGGGTGTCTACTACCTGGAAAAACCTGGAAAACCTGGAATTATCAGGGAATTTCTCCCCACCTGGAAAATACCTGTAATTATCAGGGAATTCCTGACATAATCAGGGAAATTTCAATAATTTCCCTGATTATGTCAGGAATTTCTCTCAAAAGAAGAAAAAACCTCAAAAATATTGGAATAAATATACCAATCAATTCTATTGAAAATGTAGTGAACGTTATTGGTTCGTTGTTCCGCATAAAACGTTTTGCCATCTTCTAAAGAATTCCTTGAGAATTTTCGAAGCTATTCTTGGAGAAATCTAGGAATTTTATAATTTTAGGAATTATTCGGGAAATCATTCAGGGATTGCTTTGTAATTTCTTTTGAGAATTCCCTAGGAAATTCTTTGGGAATATATTAAAAAATACTAAATTAGTTAGGATTTTGTAAAGCAATCCCTGGAGAAACTTCCGAAGGAATTTCGGGATCAGTTTTCCAAGGAGTTATTCATAGAAATCACTAAAAGAGTGTCCATATGAATGATTAGCAATTTTATAAATTATTTCTGGAGGAATCTCCAAGATAAAAACCGAAAGGAATTCCCGGAGGAATTTCAAAACGAATTTCCGGACGATTTTTCGTATGGTTTCTTTAAGAAATTCCTGAAAGGGAACCTGAAGGGGCTTAAAAAAAAGTATGTGAAGGATTTTTGCTAAAGGAATTCTTGAAATAGTAGCCGAAGGAATCCCGAATGGATTTTTCAAAGGAGTTTCTAAATGTACACACTTATTTTTTTTACCGAGATTCGCACAGCCGTGCCCCGGCAAACATGTTTTTTGCCGAGATTTCTGTCAAAGTTGCTGAAAATCAGCAAAAAATTTGCCGAAAATCAGCTAACAAACGTTTTTTTTGCCGAAATATCAGTTTTTTATTTTGCTGGCGCACGGCTGTGCAGATTTTCGCCGAGCTTCAGAAATAAAAACTGTATGTATGCTCGAAGTATTTCCAAGGAATTCTTAAAAGCAAATATCCGAAAAAACTCCTCCAGGTGTTTTCTAAAATTTTCCTCAAGATACTTCTGAATGAGTTCCTAATAAATCCCATGGGCGGAGTATTCTTTAACCATTCAAATTATTCTGCCAAAATATGATTAAATAAGCTTAATAGCCTATTCAGATTACGATTAGATTATTTATCGTAATAAATATCGTGTTAAAGCGGAGAAAGAAAATTGAAGGTATGGAGATGGCATCAGGTTGTTTTTTATCATGATATTCATGATCATAAATGGCGTAATCTGACTAGGCTATAACTTGGCCGTTTGACACTTATAGTACCGGCACCTTGGCTGCTAGGTCCGAGCACACTAGATGTTGTTCACAAACTAGAATAAACTAGATGTTGGTCACGCGAACAGGTATAAGGACGTTAGGCATGAGTACGTTAGGCATAAAGGATGTTAAGCATAAAATGCATCAAAAACAGCCCACGACATAAAGAAGGTACATACAGTCAAACCTCCATGTGTCGATGTTCTATGACTCGATATCGACTCATGGAAGCAAATGATTCCATACTAAAAATTATTTTCTGGGCTACTGTGATGGTCCCTCCAAAGAGCTTTCCAAGGTTTTGCTACTTCACATCTCGATTTTTCCATGAGTCGATGGTCCCTTCAATATCGACTCATGGAGGTTTGACTGTATTATGCCTAACGTTATGGACCCAGTAATTTCATTTTTTTTGCATCAACAAAATTTCCTGAAGGAGTTTTTGTAAGAAGTTCTGAAGAATTTCCTGAACATACTTCCGGAACTTTTTTTTAAGAAGTTTTCTTTTAAAAAAGCAACTGAAATAAAATTCAAAGAAATTTCCGAAAGAATTCTTAACCAAGTTTCCAAAGAAATTTCTAAAAAAATCAGAAGAATATCTGAAGAAATCTGCAAAGTATTTTATAAAGGTATTTCCGAGGGATTTTCACAAGACATTTTCGAACAAACACCTGAAGGAATTTAAAAAAAATCGTAAAGGAATTGCCTAATGCATCTCTAAAGAAACTTTCGGAACAATTCCTTGAGATATTTTCTAAAGTTTTAGCAAAGAAATTTTCAAATTAAATCCTGGAGGAAGTTCTGAAGCAATTCTTAAAATCTGGAGGATTTTCCGATGGAATCTATGGAAAAAATTTCAAGGGAATACCTGGAGGAATTTCCTATGTGATTCCTGAAGGAATTTCGATTGAATGGCTGAAACATTTTTTGGTTGAACTTGCGAAGGAATTCCTGGAGGAATTTCTTAAGTAATTTACAACATTGTTTTTATGAAGCAACCAAACAGTTCTTAAAAAAAAAGGTTTTTCGCAATATTAACTTTTTTAAATTGATTATTTTGCTGCTAAAATCTATATATGGCACGTTTGTTTTTGCCTGGAAATTAATGTGAAACACCTGGAAAAAACCTGGAAAAATCAGGGAATTTTGTTTTTACAGATTAGTAGACACCCTGAAAACGGTATCATAGCCACTGACTGTGTAAAAATAGGAACAGAGTCAGAAAACCGTCTAAGAAGAGTTTAGTACTCTCCATTTAATTCCACCAATTATTTTCAAGTACGAGACACTCCCGTATGAAGGGGGAGCTTGGCAGATGGAAGGTCGTGCGATATGTGCCATCACAAATATTGCCCTCCGCTCGCTTTCAATTCGACTTCTATATAAAAACATTCTTCATGCCTGCCGTATCCTAACGGAACTATCAATTCTATACTTTCGCCTCTAATGCTATCATGAACATGTACGTCCAAGTTTGGAAGATGATATTAGCATTTCCATATCATTGTAATCTGTATGGTTTTTCAGCCGCCTGCCATCGAATCCTGTTCCTCCTTCTTGGTCTAAGAAATTTTTCTCGCAATCGTGTTACTTTCCGGCAAGCCCAAGTATTCATAAGAGCATCAATTATTAGCACCAAAAACCTACAAAATACAAATATACATAATTAGAATCGTTCTGAAAAAATTAAAAACTTTTTAAACCCAATTGTAATAGTAGTTTGTGCAACTAGTTGCAAAAAGATGATTTTTTCAGCACGAGTTGTACGTTGTACGTACGGATAAATACTACGAGTGCTGAAAAAATCGAGTTTTGCGACGAGTTGCACACGCTATTTTTCATTTATTACGAGACGCTTAGAGTACACTATTTAAACACTCACCCAAACTAATTTGGCTAAATGTAGTCATGTAACTACTGTCCCAATGTAGGTTTTCCATTATAGCACCCAAATGAGTGCTATAATGAATATTATGCAACCCATTTGAGTTGCATAATGGTCATTAGAGCACCCATTCTGTTGGTATGGAAAAGTAGGCCGTTTTATCACTCAAATGACAACTGTAAACCAGGTATTATGATAAGGAATTGCAAAAAGATAGTTTTTCTTCTGAGAATCATAAATAAACAACGTGAAAATAGTTGCTTGGCTGGGTTCGATTCCCGCTGCCGGTCTAGGCAATTTTCGGATTGGAAATTGTCTCGACTTCCCTGGGCATAAAAGTATCATCGTGTTAGCCTCATGATATACGAATGCAAAAATGGTAACCTGGCTTAGAAACCTCGCAGTTAATAACTGTGGAAGTGCTTAATGAACACTAAGCTGCGAGGCGGCTCTGTCCCAGTGTGGGGATGTAATGCCAATAAGAAGAAGAAGAAGAAGTTGCTTAGATACGATAGCCTCGAATACAGTTCGGCGTCGGAAGCAGTTAATGTCAGAAATATTTATAGCAGCCGCCATTATGGCGAGCGTGGAAAGCCTGATAATGGTTATAAAAAATGGCGGAAAATCAGTTTTTTTTAGAACAATTTTGGTGAATAATAATTGAATTTCAGGGAAAAATAGTTAATAACTGTGGAATTACTTAGAAGAAGAAAGTATTTTCCGGAATACATCCCCTTAAAGATACGAAACAGATAGCAGCCGGACATCTATAGGTACTATCTATAAGTATTGTAAGAAATTAATAAGAAATTTTAGAAAAAATAAGTAAATATGCAACTCTTCCGAAGTTAATGAATTATTACTCTCAACAACTTACCCACAAAACTACTCGATGAATATTGCCGTTATCGGAATGTGACCAACTTTGCGGATCATCAACCAAAATGACACCGTTTTCCACTGAACTCACCACTCAAGCAACAATCGCGCACGAACCCTTTTGGGGCCTAATGGCATTCAAGAAGCAACACCGTCACCGTACGTAACCTTCTCCTATTGCAGCACTGACTGAGAAGGTTTCTGGTCCGGTGGACCACCAAAAGCGCTAAAATTGTGGCAGGTGCCTAACCAACCGAATGAGCTTAATCATATGCGCATTAATCCATTGTTCCCGCCAACCAACGCCGTACCGCATGTTCGCCGGAATAAATATTACCCCAAGCCCCTCAAGGTCGGCCTAATGGTAGGGTGCCAACAAGAACGCCTCCGTTGATGGGTTCAGAGTCCTTGGCAGCCATGATTACATTAAAATATATGGTCCTCGATTGATCTGCTGGTGTTTGGCCAAGGTTGGCATGAGTGTGTATGGACGGAGGGAGACGTTCGACCCAAATTCGGCGAGCAAATTAATTCTATTCTTCAATTACGCCATTGTTAAACTGAACAAATTAAGTTATGATCAATCTCCGTTGTGATGGAAATCAAGAAGATGGCAGGCAGTGAATATTATTCGCATGCAAATTAAAATGAAAAGAAATTATGCAGTTGGAAACTGTCACCGCGCGAAAACGCAGCAAACCATCATCGAGGTAAACGCGCACGAGAGGCCTACTTCGATTGGCGTGACCACTGCTAATAATTACAGCAATGGAGCAGAAAAAATACGAGCGGACCACGTGCGAGAATAAAAGATGTGTATGCTCGATAATTAGATGAATTAATTAGAAGAAATTCAACGCTTCGTGCTCTTTGGCTTGGGGCTATTATGTCGCGTTTACGAAACCAGGTTACATGTACATTTTGCTGGCAAAATTCTTTTTGACCTGTCGAGTTACATTATTTCGTTCCAGCAGAAAGGGTCTTTCTAGATAAACAGCTGGATAATTGACCCTGGCAGACGCCATTAATTAGAATTTTTGCGATTTTTATAGGTGGAGAAGTTCGCTGACTGTTGTACAATAGGATTACCTTGAATCCAATTTGGTTGAGTGACAGCGTTGACAGCGAGGTACTGTAAGCGCGTCCTTGTAACCAATTTTTATGCTGGCAATGTCTAAATCAAAATTGATTTCCTGCGACTGAATTCATAAAATAGACGCCACTGATGATGGCTGTAAAAACGTTAGAAAACTGGCGACAACTGAGTGCTGAATTAGTTGCATGTATCGGAAATCAGATATGTATCGACCTCAGACCGGAAACTCCCGCTGATTGGTTACCATTAATCTAGCTCACAAATAACGGGCTTTGGGTGACCGCTCGAGCACTTTCAGTTTACGGCTTTCGCCGTTCAGTTTGAGTCATCCATCAGGCGGTGGAACAGTTAATTGTGAAACACAGCTCCGGACTGGGACCATGGCACCGTCTTCGATGCTGAAAAGCGCTATTTTGATACTAACCTGTGCCATCACTCGTGCGCTGTCAATCGTCACGCTGGATAAGGAGGCCATGACAACGAACGAGTGTGACGCTGATACGCCGATGGTGGTTCCCAATTTTAAGGTTGGTATGGAAAGAGCGAGGCCCTCCTTATCTTAGGGGTAGGATGCGTGGCTATAAAGCAAGACCATGCTGAGGGTGGCTGGGTTCGATTTCCGGTGCCGGTTTAAGCAATTTTCGGCTTGGTAATTGGCTCATCTTCCGTGGGCCTGTGCCTAGGCATAAAAGTATACGAATGCAAAAATGGTAACTTGGCTTAGAAACCTCGCGGTTAATAACTGTGGAAGTGCTGAATGAACACTAAACTGCGAGGCTGCAATGTCCCAGTGGGGAATGTAGGAATAAGAAAAAAAGAAGAAGATGAAAAGAGCGTGTTAGACGCAAATGATAGATTTGAAGTGGAAGGCCTCTCCAGCATAGACATTTTTTTACGGAAGAAGATAAGCTCAAACCTTTGTTGTAATAGGAGTTTAATTTTTTTCTGGTTTTCAGCAAAACGTGTCAGGCAAAGGCCCTGCGGTAAAACGCGCGGCTACAAAGCAAGACCATGCTGAGGGTGGCTGGGTTCGATTCCCGGTGCTGGTCTAGGCAATTTTCGGATTGGAAATTGTCTCGACTTCCTTGGGCATAAAAGTACCATCGTGTTAGCCTCATGATATACGAATGCAAAAATGGTAACATGGCTTAGAAACCTCGCAGTTAATACTGTGGAAGTGCTGAATGAACACTAAGCAGCGAGACGGCTCTGTCCCAGTGTGGGGATGGAATGCCAATAAGAAGAAGAAGAAGAAGTGTCAGGCAAAGGGGATGCTACTTCATCTATCCGATGTTATCAACTATACCCAAAATTAACCAGACCGGACCAGAGAAAACAAAACCAGCTCCAAACATTCTGGGCAGAGCCAGATAAGATTTTTGTCAGAAGCTGAACAAATTTTCGGCATAAGCAGGAAAGTTTCTTTCAGCAGAAGCTGGAAAGCTTCTCGGCAGAAGTTAAGAAGCTTCTTGGCAGAAGCTGGAAAGCTTATCGGCAGGAGCTGGAAAGCTTCTCGGCAGAAGCTGGAAAGGTTATCGGCAGGAGCTGGAAAGCTTATCGGCAGAAGCTGGAAAGATTCTCGGCAGAAGCTGGAAAGCTTCTCGGCAGAAGCTGGAAAGCTTCTTGGCAGAAGCTAAAAACCTTCTCGGCAGAAGCTGGAAAGCTTCTCTGTAGAAGCTCGAAAACTTCTCGGCAGAAGCTAAAAAGCTTCTCGGCAGAGACTGGAAAGCTTCTCGGCAGAAGCTGGAAAGCTTCTCGGCAGAAGCTGGAAAGCTTATCGGCAGAAGCTGGAAAGCTTCTCGGCAGAAGCTGGAGAGCTTCTCGGCAGAAGCTGGAAAGCTTCTCGGCAGAAGCTGGAAAGCTTCTCGGCAAAAGCTGGAAAGCTTCTCGGCAGAAGCTGGAAAGCTTCTCGGCAGAAGCTGGAAAGCTTCTCGGCAGAAGCTGGAAAGCTTCTCGGCAGAAGCTGGAAAGCTTCTCGGCAGAAGCTGGAAAGCTTCTCGGTAGAAGCTGAAAAGCATCTCAGCAGAAGCTGCAAAGCTTTTCGGCAGAAGTTGAAATGCTTCTCGGCAGAAGCTGGAAAGCTTCTCGGCAGAAGCTGGAAAGCTACTCGGCAGAAGCTGCAAGCATCTCGGCAGAAGCTGGAAGCATCTCGGCAGAAGCTGGAAGCATCTCGGCAGAAGCTGGAAGGCTTCTCGGCAGAAGCTGGAAGCTTCTCGGCAGAAGCTGGAAAGCTTCTCGGCAGAAGCTGGAAAGCTTCTCGGCAGAAGCTGGAAAGCTTCTCGGCAGAAGCTGGAAAGCTTCTCGGCAGAAGCTGGAAAGCTTCTCGGCAGAAGCTGGAAAGCTTCTCGGCAGAAGCTGGAAAGCTTCTCGGCAGAAGCTGGAAAGCTTCTCGGCAGAAGCTGGAAAGCTTCTCGGCAGAAGCTGGAAAGCTTCTCGGCAGAAGCTGGAAAGCTTCTCGGCAGAAGCTGGAAAGCTTCTCGGCAGAAGCTGGAAAGCTTCTCGGCAGAAGCTGGAAAGCTTCTCGGCAGAGGCTGGAAAGCTTCTCGGCAGAAGCTGGAAAGCTTCTCGGCAGAAGCTGGAAAGCTTCTCGGCAGAAGCTGGAAAGCTTCTCGGCAGAAGCTGGAAGGCTTCTCGGCAGAAGCTGGAAAGCTTCTCGGCAGAAGCTGAAAAGCTTCTCGGCAGAAGCTGGAAAGCTTCTCGGCAGAAACTGGAAATCTTCTTGGCAGAAGCTGGAAAGCTGGAAAGCTTCTCAGCAGAAGCTGGAAAGCTTCTCGGCAGAAGCTGGAAAGCTTCTCGGCAGAAGCTGGAAAGCTTCTCGGCAGAAGCTTTCCAGCCGAGGTAGAAGCTGAAAAGCTTATCGGCAGAAGCTGGAAAGTTTCTCGGCAGAAGTTGGAAAGCTTCTAGGCAGAAGCTGGAAAGCTTCTCGGCAGAAGCTTTCCAGCCGAGGTAGAAGCTGGAAAGCTTATTGGCAGAAGCTGGAAAGCTTCTTAGCAAAAGCTGGAAAGCTTCTCAGCAGAAGCTGGAAAGCTTCTCGACAGAAGCTGGATAGCTTCTCGGCAGAAGCTGGAAAGCTTCTCGGCAGAAGCTGGAAAGCTTCTCGACAGAAACTGGAAAGCTTCTCAGCAGAAGCTGGGAAGCTTCTCGGCAGAAGCTGGAAAGCTTCTCGGCAGAAGCTGGAAAGCTTCTCGGCAGAAGCTGGAAAGCTTCTCGGCAGAAGCTGGAAAGCTTCTCGGCAGAAGCTGGAAAGCTTCTCGGCAGAAGCTGGAAAGCTTCTCGGCAGAAGCTGGAAAGCTTCTCGGCAGAAGCTGGAAAGCTTCTCGGCAGAAGCTGGAATGCTTCTCGGCAGAAGCTGGAAAGCTTCTCGGCAGAAACTGGATAGCTTCTCGGCAGAATCTGGAAAGCTTTTCGGCAGAAGCTGGAAAGCTTCTCGGCAGAAGCTGGAAAGCTTCTAGGCAGAAGCTGAAAATCTCTTCGGCAGAAACTGAAAAGCTTCTCGGCAGAAGCTGGAAATTTTTGGCAAAAGCTGGAAAGCTTCTCGACAGAAGCTGAAGAGCTTCTCGACAGAAGTTGAAGAACTTCTCGGCAGAAGCTAAAAAGCTTCTGGGGAGAAACTGGAAGTCTTATTGGCAGAAGTTTGAAAACTAGCTCAAGAAGCTTATCATAAACTTCCTTGCAAAGAGACTGAAGATTGAAAGAAACTTGACAGGTTATCGAAGAATTTTCGCATAATGACAATTTAAATAATTTTTACATTCCAGGCCAACTGGTTCAAAGCGACCGAGTACTGCCACTACCTGGGACGCAATCTGGTGATGTTGGGTTCGGCCGAAAAACAAGCCATCGTGGCCAAGGTGATCGAAGCCACGGACAAGGTGGGTGATAACTCGTTCTGGATCGGCGGCAGCGATTTGGCCGAGCTGGGCAACTTCCACTGGCACTCTACGGGAACGCGGATCGTTTGGCAAAATTGGAACGAACTGGTGGACGCACCAACGGCCGGCGACAGCCGACGGAACGACCGGTGCGTACTGCTCGGTATGCCGGATGGACTGAAGTGGATTGTGGTGAACTGTTGGGATGAGTACTATTTCTTGTGTGAGAGACCTATCTTTGAAAAATAAAGTTTTGTGTTATTCTCGCTTTCTTTATGCTCTCCCTGATTATAAATTCCACTACATATATATAATCTGTTATTAACGTTATTATTATTAACGTTACGTTATTATAAGTCAAGAAAATTTTACAAATATTTCGAGCCTAAGAACGTTGGCTTGCAAATGACTTTTTCTAATCGGGACGAATATGCAACATCAAACAATTGCCAAAACTACGATAGTTTAATTGCATCTAACAGTTTAATGTTTTATTTTTTCTTGTTAATATAATACAAAATTCAATGATCACTGTATGTACAAGGTCTCTGTATACAAGTCAGTACCAAATTTTCAAAACGACTTATCTGCTTTAGTAAACAAAGATTCAAACGTCGATTTGACGAATCTGATAGCACTCCGACGCAAACCAACACCATCAACAGGTAGCTGAAGGCTTCACCTACGTGTTGATGGTGTTGATTTGCGTGGGAGTGGTATCAGATTCGTCAAATCGACGTTTGAATCTTTGTTTACAAAAGCAGATAAGTCGTTTTGAAAATTTGGTACTGAAGTGAAAAAATGCTAACCGGCCACTTTCGCCCTATGCTTCTCTTTATGCTACGTTTTGACAGGGCAAGTGAATTGAACAACTCAGTTGAATTCAATTGACTTGCCAAAAGTTGAACATGTTCAACTTTCTTTTCGTTCAAGTGAATTGAATTAAGGTGTTTACATGTTCAGTTCGCGTTCGATTCAAGCGACTTGCTCAATTCACTTGCCTTGTCTAAACGTAGCATTACATCTTCTCGCCTGAATATTAATGTGAATATCAATGTGAAGGCCCTCTTACCGGCGGCACAATTGGTCTAAAATCACGTCCATCAACAAAAACACGCAAACCCGCATCGGCCGTCTGTCACTGTGTCGGATTGTTTTCCTCTCGCCCTTCGGTTTGTTTCGGGACGGTGGTGCCGAACTGCTGACATTTTCGAGTCAGAGAAGTGATCCAGTAGGAAGGAGCAGCGCAGAGCAGGAAACAACGAGCAGAAGATTTATAATAGGTGGTTGTGTGGACGACAAACTTGGACAAATTTTTTGATAACGTAAAGGAAAAAGTGCTATACATTTGGAAGTGCATCGGAATTTGCAGGGTCAGCTGGAAGGATGCTTCCGCCGAGAGGTGTGTCGAAGGAAAATCTGGAATTTGCGTCAAAGGTGAGTTCGTGTCACTGAAATTTGGGGCTGGTTTGCAAAGGCTCCGCAGTTAGTCGTCGTGATAAATTATTGATTTTTCCTGCCACTAGAATTTTGTGTGAAGAATGAAAACGGGTGAAAAAAGTAAAGTTTCATCCAACAGGACAAGTTGCAAGTGTTGAATTGGGTGGAATTGTGAAGTCCCGTTGGCATCGATGCTAATCTGGATTAGACTATTGGTCTAATTAAATCCACATTCACTGTTCCAGCTTTCCTCATTTGACAAGAAGAAAAACAATTACTGAATCATCATCCTCTCCTGTAACCTTCCTGCACAGCTGATGAGTGATGGGGCTCCAGTCAATCCACATAGAAGAAGGTGCAATACCTAGTTTATGCATGCACTGACTGCAAAACTGTAGGGGTAATTATTCTAATCGAAATGCCGCGTCGATGATTGCACCAAAGTAGCGGTATTAGATCATTCATCCACAGCGCGACTGCAGTTTTAATCATCTCAGCTTGATTTCTCTCTTACTCCAGATGGGCTAATAGAGGTTGATCATCCGTCATAAAAGGCAAGGCAATCTATCCGAGTATAGATTAAATGACTAATGACCATTTTAAAATCAAACCTCCAAAGCTTGCTTAGAACAATATGCCGATTGTTATGGAAGTCACGTTCTTTGAAGTTAGTTAGAACATGCGTTTTCGCTCTATAGATCGTATTCATGTGTTTCGTTCGAGGAATGAACTGAATTCTGATCTGTTCATAGATTTTCTACCCATTTTGTTTTGTATCAGACTTAAGTCTCAAGTCCTAAGCAATTTCGCTACTTGAACAAATCCTTTAATGCTACGGGATATCATCGGTCGGTTCTTCAATTGGTTCTATAGTGTTGACCCGACTTTGTCACTTTCCGATTCTGTCTACCCAAGATTTTATCACGTTTTAACAGAGGCGTCGCGTGATCAAATCTTCAACCTGTGCACTATTTCAATATTTCGAGAAAAACACATAAAAGGTACCTGAAATGATAAATGAGTCATTTTCCAGCACGTTTCTCAATAAGTTTTGCTTTTTTTGTTGCATCAGAATTGTTTCCAATGTGACAAATAAGACATATCTATTCGGAAATGATTGAGCAGGCATTGTCAATTCTAATTTGAGTTATTTCGTAAAATGAGACTAATTTTTAAATGAAATTGGACTATATCAATCATGTTACTAATAATAATTTGTAATTAGCATGTCATATCAGAAAAATAAAGTCTATACAATAAACAATGAACTTCATTAGCCTTAGCTTAATAATTATTCTATTTACAATTTATTCCTTTGATCAATATTCTGGACAGATGCGAACAATTTTCCGTCCATCAGCATGGACATTTCCTTATAATTTAAAAAAAATAAATTTTGTGTGGACCGTTAACATTTGACGGGAGATTTCTCGAGAAAAAACCTTCAGAAATAAATTGCTTTGAAAATGTTGACCATCGGTAATTCTGATTTTCATCAGAAGATGAAATGTCTGTTTACTTTATATGTTAATATTGTCGGATACTTCAATATCGAATATAACAAGCGTACCGTGAGCGTGCCTTATTCTGCGCGGCTCCTAATTCTGCGCACTTTGACACTATAACATTTTTTTAAATTTTGTTTGCTGTTATTATTATATTTACTTACATGTCATCAAAAAGTTGGGAATTTATTGTTGTCATGGATACATAATAAAGCAATAAGTTAGCATTGATAACGGGAATATGAGGAAAAACAAAATCGGTAAAATCGAAAATGTCAAAAAATGGCCGCCATTAGCAGCAGTGCTAAAACGCACATAAACAATATTTTCTCGAATTTGAACAAAAAAAGATTTGGACTCATTTTTTTAAAGCGAAGTGCAAAAGCAGATCATTTGTTGCTTTAATATGATGAAAATCGGCTTTCAGAGTGTAATCTCTATCTTATAGAAAGCATTTTATGTTGCGCAGAATATGGCACAAAATTTAATTTCTGTTCCTAATTGTGCGCGCGGAATGCATAGGTACAATAACCCTGGCTTGTCAACTCAAATTGAACGTAGCAACTGTTTGGGCATGCAAACATATTTCAAAATGCTAGAATAAAAAAAAGAAGAGCAAAAAAAAAATGCGAAGATAGATTATCCGGAAAGAGACAAGGGATATCTAATACTTGGCCTACGCACCACATCTCCACTGAGCGTTTTTTAAACTTCGAGGTATCTAATCTTAATGTGTATATCACGTGACTAGCACGTATAATTTTCCCTGAAAAATCGACATAATTTCCCACTCGGAGATTTCCTAGGTCGGACTGGCATTTCGACATTTGAGAAAATAGCACTTTGGGCAACATTAGCATTTATGTAAGACTGGTCTTATTATTCGCGTTGGATTACATTTATTTCCATTCCATATAAATATCGGATTTGATCGGAATAAAAAATTGCCTTTTCATCAATGGCGAACTTTAGTAAACAAGGCAAAACAGTGACTTGACCATTGGCATGAACACAATAACCGATCTGGAAAGTTGTCTAACGGAAAAAATTGATCGTCGAAGGCAACTTATGTCAACGGCGAGCAATCGGATAATGGACTTGAAAAATGAATAAGATCTTTGTGCACATACATCATACACACATACACGCACACACAGGCATCATCTCAATTAATCACAGCTGAGTCAACTGGGTTTGGGCCTAATTTGCCAGGTCTTATATTAAAGTTTTGGAGTAGACGTTTTTTTCGTATATTTAGCGGTAAAACGTTGGTAAAACGTTGTAGTCAGATAGACTTTAGGAAACATGCATGGTACTAAAAACGTGCAAAAGTAATGATATATTTGTATAAATATTCAAAACCATTTCATGAGACAAAAAATACTCAAACTGAGTGTTTATTGTTGTGCGCAGAATTAGGAACATTGCGCGCAAATTTCGCACATTTCAAAATGTGTGCGCAGAATTAGGAACCATATGGCAATCCACAAATCGATTAATAATATATGTTCTTAGTCAATATAATCAAAATTTTAATGATTCATAGTCTTCCGTGGATTATAGTTACACAACTACTACATAAAGGTATTCATAAATCATTATGGTTTCTCGATAACAACGATTTTTTTCAAAATTTTCTTAAATGCGCAGAATATGGTACCTCCACGGTATTTGTAAACAGGATTTATTGCAAACGCTTATTAGCTGATGACAATTTGTTTAAATTGAGCTAATGTTGCGCTAGTATTATCGGACAGTACTTTGTCGACAGGATTTGTGGATATATTGTCAACGGGCCATCCCATTCAATATCAAATATCAAAAGCGCTTTTGCTTCGCGGTGCTTATTCAACGCGGAACTTTCGTTATGGAACGCTTTGAGGGAGCAGAAATGCGCGCGCTTTACTCTTCTCTTTCGATTTTGTTCCGATTGTGCTCTCTTCACCGAATCGCGCATGCGCTGTTTGAAGCGGTTCTCGATAGGCACCAAGCCGTGCACTGCTAGTGAAGAACGTTTTGACTAGACCTATTGACGATTAAAGGTTGCATGAAGAAGAAGAAGTCGAAGGATGATATCTGAAAAATATTGCACGGGGAAGCATACGGGAAGTTTTTTAAAACTCTTCTCAAAAATTCTAGGAGCAATTTAATTAAAAACGGTTAGCAGTACGGGGTTGGACTTTCCTTCTACTGCATAATAAACGCAATTTTTCGATTTTAATTTTTTTTTATGATATCATACTTGATACACAGTATAAGAAAAGTCCAACCCCGTACTGTATTCCGTTTTTAATTAAATTGCTTCCAGAATTTTTGAGAAGAGTTTGAAAAAAATTTCAGTATGCTTACCCGTGCAATATTTTTCTAATATCATCCTTCGACTTCTTCTTCTTCATGCAACCTTTAATCGCTAATACATCGCCGATTGCGGTTAAAGCAGATGATCTACACATACAAAATAATGCGTGTATGATGCATGACAAAGCGTTTTCGGCTGAATGTTCCGTGTTGATACAACATGTGGTGTCGGTGGGTCGGTTCGGTATCGTAGAGAAAAATATAACGCGCCCCCATCACAGCATTTGGTTGCCTCACATCACATGCCGCCTGTAAAAAATCATGCATGTTTTCCGTTTATGTATCTAATAGTCAAATTTGCATGAAACATCTATCAAATGCACATAATTCAAATATATGTATGGATTAGAAAGACAAGAAATCTATCGAAAGTTTAAATGTTGGGGATAAAATTGCCACATGTGCAGTGCACAGGTTGCACATGCGGACGCGACGCCTCTGCGTTTTAACCCTGATTCTGTCACCCAAAAAAAATAAGACGTTCTTTTTATTTTCGTAAATCATACATTAAACAGCAATGATTTTTATAAATAACCTTAAACGCCTGTGCTTTATTATGAATCAATTCTAACTTGCTGTTAACGATTTTGTAAGTCTTTTGATGATGATGATGATGATGATACTACCATCTATTGTAGCAAGGCACCTGCCGATAGCACTGGCCATATCTGACAAACGATTTGATCATGATTATACTATTGTATGTATTTCATCACTCTTCCTATCCAAATCGCTGATGGATATTTTATATATAGTTATATAGTTTTAATGTAAGTTATGATAATTTGCAATGGAATTTTCTCACCAAATCTGTCCTCAATGTGCAAGATCCTTTCTTCAATATCAGACTGTTTTGATATGAATTGTTTTCTTCAGAGATGGAAAGACCAATTGTTCGTCGAGGTTCTGGTTAAAATCAGGTTATACTTGAATCCTAATAGGATGAGATAAGAAGAAGGCAGTATCAAACACTACAACATAGGCATTTTTCACCTCTAAAAGAACTAAACAGTGTAATAAATTTGTCTCAAAATTTGACGTAATCCTTAACAAAATTTTACTCCACAGTAACCTCAACTTTCGTCAGATGTTGGTCCTCTGTGTATGTATTTACATATGTATATATCCACCATCTTGGCTTTAGTCTTGCATTGAATGCAGATTCATCCAACAAGCAAGGTCGAATTGCATTATCATTCTTAATTCAAAGTACAGATGTGTTAAAGGTTTAAACATGGAGGGAGGATGAGTTTTAAATAGAATAAGTTTATAAAAATAATCCCTGTTACCAATCTCGGTTTTGGTGAAAGTTAACTAGAATTTAATAACCCTAATAGAATTTTGCCAACATCTAGGATTGTTATGATTGGAGCTAACAACAATATCTTTTTGTTTTATAATTCTGAAAAGGATTTTACAGATAACTGCAGAAATTATAAAAGTTATTAAATTATGACATAAAATTTCAAGAGATAAAGACGAATCTGTATCGAGCTGAATTATAATAAATTCAAAATAAATAATTTCGGGAAATTTTGAAGTAAATTTCTCTTGATTTTTGTTCCGATTTTGTGAAGGAACCCTAGATTTTTCTTGAATTTCTCTGAAGCTCTTGACATAATTCCAAGTTTATGTTATTTTGCTAGTGAAAATCCGGAATCATTCTTTTCTCTAAAATTTTATATCTGATCAATATAAGTCCTCCAACCTCAAAAGTAAGTTTCACACAGGCATGCCTATCTGAGGCCGAATTATATTGAATGGCGACTACATATATTGAAGGACTATGTGATGGATGCGCAGATGGATCGATGAGGTTGAGTGATGGGTAACCATAGAACGATCTGCAATTTGTGTGTAGCATAACACGTGAAATTGAGTGGGCTTTACATATTGTGTCCGGGCATATTTTTTTCCTCTGTTATAAACAATTGATGTAAGTTTCATCAAGGCTGAGAAACTTGCATAGACATGTGAATCGTATAACCAAAAAATCATATCATATCATCACATGAAAAATCCGAATTGACATTTATACACTAAACAGAAGTGTAACTATGGTTTGCGAAAGTGTTAATATCGTACAAGAAGGCATTAAGTGTCTAAGCCTTTAACGCATCTTCAAACAAAATGAAACCATACAGCTGCAACAGAAAAGAAATGAAATCTATCCTGAATGATTTAGTAAAGTATAGTGGATTATTAGAAAATCTCACATTATTGAAAAAGATAAAGAAGAAAAACAAACACACGCAAAATAAATGAAACAGTTAGTAATAATAAGTGATGAAGTTATACTTAAAGAAATACTCCACTTCACAGCTATAACATGGCAAACTTGACGACCAGGAAAAGCTAGGGTCGGCACTACCGCACAATTTTCGCAATGTAATATGACTTCCGTAATCTTGCTTTCATGCTCCAATTCCTACACTTTCCAGGTGGGTGGCCGTATAGTACCTTCTATGTAGCAGCTGCAGCCGCTTGAGACTTGCGTTCTACATTCTAGCCGGTGAACAAGGACAGGGACTTGTAACTGCTACTTGATTGATGCTCCAAACGCCTTATTCGGTTCGGTTCATCATTTTTTCTTCACTGCTACTAACTAAACGGATAGAACTGGTTCATTGTACTGTCATTATTGTTTTTGTTGTGGTTGGTGCTTGATCCGTTGGTTCAGGGATGCCGCTGGAAGTGGAAGTTGAACATTTGATGTGGTTGGCATGATATCTTCCTCTAGTTGGCCGGAAATGGAAATTTTGAAAAAAAAAATTGAGCAATATGACAGAGGCAAAAAACGTCTTGCCCGGTCAAAGCCTACTATATATCATAATCTGCTAGAATTGTCAACGATTTTGTAAGTGTTTTCGGCAGGAAATAATGGATACCTTAAAAACGTGGCAAATAGAAACACTTTTTATTTTTTTTATTTTATTTTTTTTTATTTTATTGGTGTATAAGGGGGCCAGGGGCCATGTCACCGATGTGAATTTGGAATTCGGAAAAAAATTGGAAAAAAGTTCTAAGTGTGCGCGTTTGTACCTGTCGGTAGATCGGCTCTTTAAGTTTATACCTACACACTTAGAAATTTTTACAGTATACGGTAATTTTTTACCGAACTTTGAACAGCTGAACGTTTGGTAATGTAAATTAACAAGTAATGAACGTTCGGTACTTGATTTTTCGAAGCATCTGTCAAATGTTACCGTACTGTTCGGTAATCCGAGTAATGCAGGTACCGAACCTGTTCGGTAATTTGTTTTTTTTTTAGTTAATGTTCATCTCAAAATTTTCGAAGCTATTGTTTTTTCCATCATAACACCACGTACTATGGTCAATTATGTATATCCTTCCAATCACGTATATATTATCCGGTACCATATCAATATTGGTATCAAACTTCAAGAATTTTCATGGAGATGCTTCAGGAAGCACATTCAGGACGATCAATTGCCCTGACCACTCTGTAGTAGGTTCCAGGTGCCCCGGGGGAAGTGCCCAATTTGAAAAACATTCAGAATCCTATCAATATGGGTATCAAACTTCAAGATTTTTCATGGAGATGCTTCAGGATGCATATTCAGGATGATCAGCTATCCTAACCGCTCTGTAGTAGGCTCCAGGTGCCCCGGGGGAAGTGGCCAATTTGAAAAACGTTCAGAACCCTATCAATATTGGTATCAAACTTCAAGATTTTTCATAGAGATGCTTCAGGAAGCATATTCAGGACGATCAGTTACCCTGACCTATGTCCAAGGGCTTGACGATCCCTCCCCAGGCCATCTGCGAGTTGTGGGGCTTGCATAGGATGTGGTGGGGTTTGACAGTGGGCCCTGTTAAACCTCTATAAAAAGCTGCATGTATCCGCAAGTAGGCCCCACCAAAGCGACCGTGTGCCGCTCAAAGCGCACAAGCCCAAGTCCTGGTGTTAGGTGGGACGCTAAACAGCCCTGACACGACGGCCCTCCGTCGAGACAGGAGGTTTGCGCTGGCCCAATAAGCCGCCTAGAAAACCAATCCCTACGAACAATATAAGAGATAATGCGACTCGATATAATCGGCAAAGACCTAGGCGACGAATACAGGATCACGATTGGAAGCTTGGAACATGGAATTGCAAGTCGCTAGGTTTCGCAGGTTGCGACAGGATGATCTACAATGAATTACATCCCCGCAACTTCGACGTCGTGGCGCTGCAGGAGATTTGCTGGACAGGACAGAAAGTGTGGAAAAGCGGGCATCGAGCGGCTACCTTCTACCAAAGCTGTGGCACCACCAACGAGCTGGGAACCGGCTTCATAGTGCTGGGTAAGATGCGCCAACGCGTGATTGGGTGGCAGCCAATCAACGCAAGGATGTGCAAGCTGAGGATTAAAGGCCGTTTCTTCAACTATAGCATCATCAACGTGCACTGCCCACACGAAGGGAGACCCGACGACGAGAAAGAAGCGTTCTACGCACAGCTCGAGCAGACATACGATGGATGCCCACTGCGGGACGTTAAAATCGTCATCGGTGACATGAACGCACAGGTAGGAAGGGAGGAAATGTATAGACCGGTCATCGGACCGGATAGTCTGCACATCGTATCGAATGACAACGGCCAACGATGCATAAACTTCGCAGCCTCCCGCGGAATGGTAGTCCGAAGCACCTTCTTTCCCCGCAAAAATATCCACAAGGCCACATGGAGATCACCTAACCAAGAACCGGAAAACCAAATCGACCACGTCCTAATCGACGGTAAATTCTTCTCCGACATCACGAACGTCCGCACTTACCGCAGTGCGAATATTGAATCCGACCACTACCTCGTTGCAGTATGCCTGCGCTCAAAACTCTCGACGGTGTACAACACGCGTCGAAGTCGGACGCCGCGGCTTAACATTGGGCAGCTACAAGATGGTAGACTAGCCCAAGAATACGCGCAGCAGCTGGAAGTGGCACTTCCAACGGAAGAGCAGATAGGCGCAGCGTCTCTTGAAGATGGCTGGAGAGATATTCGATCCGCCATTGGTAGCACCGCAACCGCTGCACTTGGCACGGTGGCTCCGGATCAAAGAAACGACTGGTATGACGGTGAATGTGAGCAGTTAGTGGAAGAGAAGAATGCAACATGGGCGAGATTGTTGCAACACCGCACGAGGGCGAACGAGGCACGATATAAACGGGCGCGGAACAGACAAAACTCGATTTTCCGGAGGAAAAAGCGCCAGCAGGAAGATCGAGACCGTGAAGAAACGGAGCAACTGTACCGCGCTAATAACACACGAAAGTTCTATGAGAAGTTAAACCGTTCACGTAAGTACCGTTCACGTGCCACAGCCTGATATGTGTAAGGACATAAACGGGAACCTTCTTACGAACGAGCGTGAGGCGATCCAAAGGTGGCAGCAGCACTACAAGAACACCTGAATGGCGATGTGGCAGACGAAGATGGCGGTATGGTGATGGGAGAACGCGCGCAGTACATAATTCTACCGGCTCCGGATCTCCAGGAAATCCAGGAGGAGATTGGCCGGCTGAAGAACAACAAAGCCCCTGGGGTTGACCAACTACCAGGAGAGCTTTTTAAACACGGTGGTGAGGCACTGGCTAGAGCGCTGCACTGGGTCATTACCAAGATTTGGGAGGAGGAAGTTTTGCCGCAGGAGTGGATGGAAGGTGTCGTGTGTCCCACCTACAAAAGGGCGATAAGCTGGATTGTAGCAACTACCGCGCAATCACATTGCTGAACGCCGCCTACAAGGTACTCTCCCAAATTTTATACCGTCGACTAGCACCAATTGCAAGGGAGTTCGTGGGGCAGTACCAGGCGGATTTATGGGCGAACGCTCCACCACGGACCAGGTGTTCGCCATTCGCCAAGTATTGCAGAAATGCCGCGAATACAACGTGCCCACACATCATCTATTCATCGACTTCAAAGCCGCATATGATACAATCGATCGGGACCAGCTATGGCAGCTAATGCACGAACACGGTTTTCCGGATAAACTGACACGGTTGATCAAAGCGACGATGGATCGGGTGATTTGCGTAGTTCGAGTTTCAGGGGCATTCTCGAGTCCCTTCGAAACCTGCAGAGGGTTACGGCAAGGTGATGGTCTTTCGTGTTTGCTATTCAACATCGCTTTGGAAGGGGTAATACGAAGAGCAGGGATTAACACGAGTGGTACAATTTTCAATAAGTCCGTCCAGCTATTTGGTTTCGCCGACGACATAGATATTATGGCACGTAACTTTGAGAAGATGGAGGAAGCCTACATCAGACTGAAGAGGGAAGCTAAGCGGATCAGACTAGTCATCAACACGTCGAAGACGAAGTACATGATAGGAAGAGGTTCAAGAGAAGACAATGTGAGCCACCCACCGCGAGTTTGCATCGGTGGTGACGAAATCGAGGTGGTAGAAGAATTTGTGTACTTGGGCTCACTGGTGACTGCCGAAAATGACACCAGCAGAGAAATTCGGCATAGTGGCTGGAAATCGTACGTACTTTGGACTCCGCAAGACGCTCCGACCGAATAGAGTTCGCCGCCGTACCAAACTGACAATCTACAAAACGCTAATTAGACCGGTAGTCCTCTACGGACACGAGACCTGGACGATGCTCGTGGAGGACCAACGCGCACTTGGAGTTTTCGAAAGGAAAGTGCTGCGTACCATCTATGGTGGGGTGCAGATGGGGGACGGTACGTGGAGGAGGCGAATGAACCACGAATTGCATCAGCTGTTGGGAGAACCATCCATCGTTCACACCGCGAAAATCGGACGACTGCGATGGGCCGGGCACGTAGCCAGAATGTCGGACAGTAACCCGGTGAAAATGGTTCTCGACAACGATCCGACGGGCACAAGAAGGCGAGGTGCGCAGCGGGCAAGGTGGATCGATCAGGTGGAAGATGACTTGCAGACCCTCCGTAGACTGCGTGGTTGGCGACGTGTAGCCATGGACCGAGCCGAATGGAGAAGACTCTTATATACCGCACAGGCCACTTCGGCCTTAGTCTGATTAAATAAATAGTTACCCTGACCGCTCTGTAGTAGGCAGCAGCTGTCATGACCACTCTCTAGTAGGTTCCAGGTTCCCCGGGGGGAATGGCCAATTTGAAAAACGTTCAGAACCATATCAATATTGGTATCAAACTTCAAGATTTTTCATGGAGATGCTTTAGGAAGCATATTCAGGACGATCGGTTACCCTGACCACTCTGTAGTAGGTTCCAGGTGCCCCGGGGGAAGTGGCCAATTTGAAAAATGTCCGGAACCATGTCAATATGGGTATCAAACTTCAAGATTTTTAAAAGCTGATACTTTTAAAGCATTTTAGAACTAGAAGCTGCCATGATCACCCTGTACTAGGCTACAGGTGTCCCAAAGACAGTGGCCAATTTGCAAAATGTTTGAAACCATATCAAAATGTGTATCAAAGTTCAAAGCTTTTCATGAAGATGCTTTTGGACTCTCCTGTCGAACAGAGTTCACCGCCGTACGAGGTTGACCATCTACACGAAAGTTGGACGTTGCTGACGAAGGTCTAACGCGCCCTTGGAGTTTTCGAATGGAAAGTGTTACGGACCATCTATGGCGGGGTGCAGATGGAAGACGATACGTGGTGGAGGCCAATGAACCACGAGTTGCAATTGTTAGGAGAACTACCCACACGGTGGGTTACGGTGGGCCGGGCATGTAGCCAGAATGTCAGACGACAACCCGATTGAGATTATGCTTCGATAATGATCCGACCCTTGTACCGGTGCAACAGAAGAGGCGTGGCAGAGGCAGAAGAGGCGTGCAACGGTGGATCGACCAAGTGGAACACGGCCTGCGGATCTTTCGCAGACTTCGAGGCCATGGATCAAGTAGAATGGAGACGGCTTCTTTATGTAGCAGAAGTCACAGCGGCTTTGGTTTGTTTATAATTAAATAAATAGTAGAAATGATCTCTCAGTTAGGTAGCTAATAATTAATCCATTATAAGTTTATTTCGGATATGCGAGTGATACGTATTGATGATCTTCGCTCTGTGAGTCGGAGCGTTATAATCCTGAAAGATTCCATCCCCTCCAGGAAAGACCGATTCCATCATCGGCAGCACCTAACCATCAAATAAAAAACAGATGTCATATTCAGGATTTGTCATCATATCAACAAATACCTTGTCTTCCAAAATAATTTGATAATCGGCAGGCTTCACTTTGCCCTTAAGTAGGACCATGGCCATGTCAAGATATAGCACCCCACACAATTGCTGAGTCACCGCCATGCCAAGGAGACACTCTATATCATAAGCCTCATCCGGTGAGCGCCAAATGTACACTCGTCCAGTTGTTGAAAAAGTGTGAACGATGATTCATCAGACCGCACGACCTGCTGCCATTGATGGCAGGCCATCTTAGATTTGGTCGATCCACCGTACCTTCTTGTACCGGTCGGATCATTATCGAGCACCATCTCAATCGGGTTATAGACTGACATTCTGGCTACATGCCCGGCCCACAGTAACCGCAAAAATTGTACCGTGTGGGTAGTTCTCCTAACAATTACAACTCGTGGTTCATTGGGCTCCACCCCGTATTGTCTTCCATCTGCACCCCGCCATAGGTGGTCCGTAACACCTTCCATTCGGAAACTCCAAGGCCGCGTTGGTCCTTCGCCAGCAATGTCCAACTTTCGTGGCCATAGAGGCCGACCAGTCTAATGAGCGTTTTGTAGATGTTAAACTTCGTGCGGCCTCGAACTCTATTCGACAGGAGAGTCCAAAAGCATCTTCATGAAAACCCTTGAGCCTTGATACACATTTTGATATGGTTTCGAACATTTTGCAAATTGGCCACTTCCCCGGGACACCTGGAACCTACTGCAGAGTGGTCATGACAGTTGCTGGTTCTAAAATGCGTTTAGAAGTATCCCCTAAAAAAATCATGAAGTTTGAAACCCATGTTGATATAGTTCTGGACATTTTTCAAATTGGCCACTTCCCCCAGGGCACCTGGAACCTACTACAGAGTGGTCAGGGCAATTGATCGTTCTGAATGTGCTTCCTGAAGCATCTCCATGAAAATTCTTGAAGTTTGATACCAATATTGATATGGTACCGGATAATATATACTTACGTGATTGGAAGGATATACATAATTGACCATAGTCTCCGGAAACAGGTTTACTGAAATGGCCATATCTCGGATGTTTTTCAACGGATCTTAGCGCAACCACCCGCATTCAATTTTCAATAAGATCTAGTTTCTAGGAAAATAGTGTTCATCGATGTAACTTCAAATCACACAAAAATACGAGCGGCAGAAAAAATGCGTTTTTGACATGGCCTCCGAAAATACGGAACATCTCCGGTGTCCAGTGGCCAGTATACGTGACCATGCATGTTCCTAAATTTTGACTAAATTTGCCGTCGAATGCTTCCGGTTTTGTCCAGTTCCATCATTTTTCGAAAAGTTATAAGGATTTGAATTTGGGCCAAATTTTGCCTATCTCAATCATTTTGCCTAACCCCTGTACATATTTGAGTAATAAATAACGAATTTCTGAATTCGAACGACAATATAGACACTTAAGCAAAAACTAAAATTTGTTTCTTTGTGACCATAATAACTGTTCGGACAAGGCTCCATTTATTTTTGTTCCAGAGCAGCTTTTTCCCAGTAAAAGACTCTTCAGCCAAACAAAGCGACAGAGAACGATCCGGAGTGATTAGCACTCGAGTTTATCCAAGTATTCCTTTGCAGTCATTATCCATTGCGATTGCTGTATTTTGTCATATAATTATATTTGTCCAGTGGATTCTCGCTATCGAATTCTAAGTCTAATTCTAAGTCGCTAAGCTGGATTTCTAAGTCTGCTGTCTATCCAACCATATTTTGGTCTTCGTAATGGGATATACAAACCCAAATTCCGCAGCCGAAGGTTTTCCTACTGGTGATACAATTTTTTTTAATGTGGCAGCCCGCATAATTACAAACTGTACATGGATATTTTCTCGTGCGGTCGACAACAGTATCCTTTACTGTTGACAACTGTAAATGAACAAATTCATATAAAGTTTTAACAGTTTGTGGTACGGTTATTTGACAAATAACAATATGTTGAATGGGTTGTTAAGTTATATCACCATAAAAAATCGTCTGTTTTCGCGTGCAAAATTTTCGCTTGACATATAATGCAGGAAATAAAGAACATTTAAGAGACAGCATGTTATATGTTGACATTTAGTGATGATGTCGAGCAGTTATGGTTGAATCGATCGAAAAGTATTCGATAACCGCAACGTAAACTGTGAAGCTATATCTTACATCGTAATAATGATTCTGACCATATAACATGTTGTTTTTTATTATGCGGGAGACCACCAGGACAGAGAGTTCAAGTATAATCCTCGGAGGCTGATGTCATAGGACAAGATCTCAAACAGGTCCAAAGTGCTTTGTCAAAATTAAACGTATACCGTCAACTGGGGGGAAGATGATCATTTTTAAGACAAAACATGCAATAACAATGTGTGTTTACATTTTAAATCGAAACAAATATTTTCAAAACATGTACTGCTATACGTTGCAAAAATCAACAACTTTAGTTTTCTGAAATGCATTCGCATTTATTAAAATAAATTAAATTATCACACATTTTTTGAGTAATCTGGTTTGGGGTGAAGTTGATCAAGACAGCTCTACTAAAATAATTATGACCTAGTAGTCAAAATACACTAGGTTATTTGTATGAATGTTGAATTTACTACGTAAAGAAATCTACGAAGTAAATATTTGAAACGAAAATAGCGTCATTTATGACTATCTCTCTCTTTCTTCCACAAGATACATTTTCATGATTATAATCGAAAAAACTCGGATTTCTACCTAGCGGTAACATTACTTGAACGGAGAATATTGTTGACTACTGTTTCATAAAAAAAATTGGCACTTTTGACTGACACATCAAATGATCATCTTCACCTCAATGATCATCTTCCCCCCAGTTGACGGTAGTTATTAATCCTCGTCTTTCTAGAACCGTCCAATTTTGTACCTAACAACAGCGTCCTCAGCTGGAGATGTACACTCTAAAAAATCATCACGTCATATTCACGTGAAAAATCACGTAACTCGTCTGTCTTGAACAAACGACGATTGTTACGTGACGTTAGTAATGCTCACCTGAAATTCACGTAACTTTTACTAAAAATCTTGGCGAATATGACTGTATACCCACGTAAACAATTTAAGTGAGATTGTGTTAGTGTGATTGCCCGCATAATAAAAAACAACATGTTATATGGTCAGAATCATTATTACGATGTAAGATATAGCTTCACAGTTTACGTTGCGGTTATCGAATACTTTTCGATCGATTCAACCATAACTGCTCGACATCATCACTAAATGTCAACATATAACATGCTGTCTCTTAAATGTTCTTTATTTCCTGCATTATATGTCAAGCGAAAATTTTGCACGCGAAAACAGACGATTTTTTATGGTGACATAACTCTACAACCCATTCAACATATCCAGTTTTCCGCAAGCGGTAATGGCCGCCAGCTTGCCTGCGGCTTAGTCTCTGATTTGACGTGTGTGGAGGTCAACTGCACCTACAGTTCGAGCATTTTGATCAATGTGGTATATAAAAAGGCTTGAATTCACTTGATCAGCACTTTCTTATATGCCACATTGGTCAGAATGCTTGGAGCGGTGGGTGCAGTTGAACTCCAGAAATGTCAAATCAGAGACTAAGCCGCAGGCAAGCTTGCGGCCATTACCGCTCGCGGAAAACTGGATTGTTATTTGTCAAATAACCGTACCACAAACTGTTAAAACTTTATATGAGATTGTTCATTTACAGTTGTCAACAGTAAAGGATACTGTTGTCGACCGCACGGGAAAATATCCATGTACAGTTTGTAATTATGCGGGTGCAGCTTCGGCATTTGCGTAAGACCTGCATTGTAAACAAGAATGACAGATACATAACTTAAACATAATGAGGCTTCGCGGAGGTAAGTGATATTTCAGGTGCATCTTGGTGGATATTTTCCGTGCCTGCATTTTGTAACAGTTTTGTTTTTAGAAATTTCAATTTTAAGCCACAGTGCAATTTTGCCCATCCTCATTCAAGTAAATAAAAAATACATACGATTCAAACGTTGCCACCGAGCAATGTAGAGCGCATTTTCTCTACCTATGAACTATAAAAGAGCCGCCGTTCGTCACATCGAGGTCAGAAAGTTCCCGTCGATAGGCAAATATCGACCAGCAGCAGCTACAGCCGAAAACCCAAGCCTGGGTAGGATGGATTCGCATCGGGCGATCATCGCATCGTTTGCCGTCTATCACCTGGCTGATCGTAGCTCGCAGCAGGCCGTGCTCTCGGCATCGTACCGCATACCCGCCCACCACCAACGGTCAGCAGGAGTCGGTTGGGACTTGTAGTTGTCACTACAACCGAAATTTTAAGAGTAATTAAATAATTTTGCAACATGTGGTGTGGCTGAGAGGGGCGAGTGATATCATACGCACAACTGGAACCGACGTAAGTTAAAGTGAAATTGTGTAAATGCGATCGGAAAATTAGTGTTTGTTATTGATTCGCAGCGCAATGCGGTCGGTTCCTTGGAGTTGCTGAGTCAACTCAATTTTGTGTATAAATGTGGTGAGACAGTTTGAATCGGAATAGTTTTGAGGAATAAATAAAGTGAATGTGGCTCTATTGTTAAATAGAAAGTGAAGAGAACAGATTCCGCAATAACGGTTTTCGGACCACGACGTGGCCGACTAGCAAGCTGGGCAAATTAAAATGAATCTTGGCAATTCCTTTCGAGGAATTGGCGCAAAAGCCAAGTTTTTAAGCGGAATTTGTTCTCGTTTTACTTTTTCAATATTTTACGATGACTCCACCGGAATAAACCGTTACAATTTTTCCTCCTTGGAAAAAAAAACAACGGAGGTTGGTTAAAATTTATTAGATTCGTTGAAAAATAATGTGGAAGAAAAGGAAGCTGCATGGAAGTCTAGAGCTACAGTTTTCCGGTCGCGTTAGTATAAAATTTGTAGTCTTTGTTCCACTACTTTTTGGTTAATTAACAGCAGCAATATTAGCTATTTTCGAGCAAGAAACTGGTTTCAAAATTTGACGTCATTTCTCAACAAATCTGATAAATTCTATTCAACATCCGCCGATAACTTTTTTTTTCTTCAAAAGTGTTTCTGCGGTAACTCCAAAGGGCAATGAGTTATTTTTTATTTTCTCTTTCATCCACTCTTTCTTTTGTTGTCAAAAACAAAAGAGCCAAACAATCCAACGACGGCAGTTCAATACGGGAAGCCAATTTTGAGTTTTATTACCTGAGGTCGAAATTGAGTGAATTAAACTTACAATTGGGTAAATAAATTTTCCATTTGTGTGGCAGTGAAATGGCACTGGGTTTTAAGTATGGAAAGGAAATATCCAATTGATTTGAAAGTATCGAAGTAGGCTTCATATGAACGACAACGGAGAGCCACCAAAATATTAATCAAAGCAATCGTGGTAATTTGCCGCCAGTCAAACACGTGTTGAACCATCGCAGACAGGAGTGATAGTTTTCCGGCAGACTCCCGCTTGCCTATTCCCACAATGAGCTCCACACCATTGGGTACTTTTTTAACATGGGAGTAAAGGCAAACTACTTCGAGCCTACTTACTCAATTTTGGCTTCCCGTACGGATGTTCGAGGTTGGGTGAATTGAACTCACTATTGGGTAGTTTATTTCTTCCGTGTAGACAATGTCGCGGAAATTAAATATTATATTTTTAATATCAAACGTCTCCGTTCTTTATCTTATTGATTCGAATCACACCAAGCCCATTAACTAGGGGAACGGTTCGACACTTCATCCCATGGCTCCTATTTCTATCCCATCAAAAACAAAGCAATGAAAAGAATTTGGTTTGTTTCTTATTTTTGTGATTTATTTCACCAGTAAGCACGCGTGTTAGCAAAAGGAAGTGACGAGATTGGTGCTGTATTTCTTTGTTTCGCGAAGATGAATATATGTTCAGTGAGATGGAAATCGGAACATTTACCCTATATTCAAATGCCCCTCTTTTTCTGCTTTGAAATTTCATCTAATTCAGAACCGTTCGTCCGCCCCTACAGGCCTGGTAGCGGGTCACTTTTTTTGGGTCATTCATTAAAAAGTCTCTTTCTCGAGCTCAAGTCACTAAAGTCACGCCTAAGGCATGTTGACCCGAAAGTCGCTCGCAGCTTCTTCGTGTCTGCAAGTTTCCACTAAAAGTCTCTCTTTTAAAAACTATCCATTTTTCCATGAGGGTCAGTCTCTGATTTGACATTTGTGGAGGTCAACTGCACCCACGGTTCCGAACATTTTGATAAAAGACGTTTTAGTTACCAGATAAAGATTGTCGCTTCGGTTCCCTTTGTTCTGCTATCCGAAACATGTGTGGTACTTAACTGTCAAATCGTATGTATTTTTCCTTCATTGACATTTAGATCCCCTATCCTCGCCAGCAGGGGGGGGGGCAGCAGGGACTATGTCCAAGGGCTTGACGATCGCTCCCCAGATCATCTGCGAGTTGTGGCGCCTGCCTAGGATGTGGTGGGGTTTGATAGTGGGCCCTGTTAAGCCTCTATAAAAAGCTGCATGAATCCGCAAGTAAGCTCCGCCGAAGCGACCGTGTGCCGCTCAAAGCGCACAAGCCTAAGTCCGGGTGTTAGGTGGGACGCTAAACAGCCCTGACACGACGGCCCTCCGACGAGACAGGAGGTTCGCGCAGGCCAATAAGCCGCCTTTAAAAACAACTATTACGAACGACATAGAAGATAATACGACTTGATACAATCGGCAACGACCTAGGCGATGAATAAAGGATCACGATTGGAAGCTTGGAACATAGAACTACAAGATCTACGATGAATTACATCCCCGCAACTTCGACGTCGTGGCGCTGCAGGAGATTTGCTGGACAGGACAGAAAGTGTGGAAAAGCGGGCATCGAGCGGCTACCTTCTACCAAAGCTGTGGCACCACCAACGAGCTGGGAACCGGCTTCATAGTGCTGGGAAAGATGCACCAACGCGTGATTGGGTGGCAGCCAATCAACGCAAGGATGTGCAAGCTGAGGATAAAAGGCCGTTTCTTCAACTATAGCATCATCAACGTGCACTGCCCACACGAAGGGAGACCCGACGACGAAGCGTTCTATGCACAGCTGGAGCAGACATACGATGGATGCCCACTGCGGGACGTCAAAATCGTCATCGGTGACATGAACGCTCAGGTAGGAAGGGAGGAAATGTATAGACCGATCATCGGACCGGATAGTCTGCATACCGTATCTAAAGACAACGGCCAACGATGCATAAACTTTGCAGCCTCCTGCGGAATGGTAGTCCGAAGCACTTTCTTCCCCCGCAAGAATATCCACAAGGCCACATGGAAATCACCTAATCAAGTAACGGAAAACCAAATCGACCACGTTCTAATCGACGGTAAATTCTTCTCCGGCATCACGAACGTACGCACTTACCGCAGTGCGAATATTGAATCCGACCACTACCTCGTTGCAGTATGTCTGCGCTCAAAACTCTCGACGGTGATCAGCACGCGTCGGAGTCGTCCGCCGTGGCTAAACATAGAGCGGCTACAAGACGGTAGACTAGCCCGAGACTACGCGCAGCAGCTGGAAGTGGCACTCCCAACGGATGAGCAGCTAGGCGCAGCATCTCTTGAAGATGGCTGGAGAGATATTCGATCCGCCATTGGAAGCACCGCAACCGCTGCATTAGGCACGGTGGCTCCGTATCAGAGAAACGACTGGTATGACGGCGAATGTGAGCAGTTAGTTGAGGAGAAGAATGCAACATGGGCGAGATTGCTGCCACACCGCACGAGGGCGAACGAGGCACGATACAAACGGGCGCGGAACAGACAAAACTCGATTTTCCGGAAGAAAAAGCGCCAGCAGGGAGATCGAGACCGTGAAGAGACGGAGCAACTGTACCGCGCTAATAACACACGAAAGGGCAGTAAGGGCCACGTGCCACAGCCCGATATATAAGGACATAAACGGGAACCTTCTTACAAACGAGCGTATGGTGATCCAAAGGTAGCGGCAGCACTACGAAGAGCACCTGAATGGCGATATGGCAGACAACGGTGGCGGTATGGTAATGAACCTAGGAGCACGCACGCAGGACATGCAACTTCCGGCTCCGAATCTCCAGGAAATCCAGGAGGTGATCGGCCGGCTGAAAAACAACAAAGCCCCTGGAGTTGACCAACTACCAGGAGAGCTGTTTAAACACGGTGGTGAGGCACTGGCTAGAGCACTGCACTGGGTGATTACCAAGGTTTGGGAGGATGAGGTTCTGCCGCAGGAGTGGATGGAAGGTGTCGTGTGTGCCATCTACAAAAAGGGCGATAAGCTGGATTGTAGCAACTACCGCGCAATCACATTGCTGAACGCTGCCTACAAGGTACTCTCCCAAATTTTATGCGTCGAATAGCACCAATTGCAAGAGAGTTCGTGGGGCAGTATCAGGCGGGATTTATGGGTGAACGCTCTACCACAGACCAGGTGTTCGCCGTACGTCAGGTATTGCAGAAATGCCGCAAATTCAACGTGCCCACACATCATCTATTTATCGACATCAAAGCCGCATATGATACAATCGATCGGGACGAGCTATGGCAGCTAATGCATGTAAACTAATTTCCGAATAAACTGATACGGTTGATCAAGGCGACGGGTGATGTGCGTAGTTCGAGTTTCAGGGGCATTCTAGAGTCCCTTCAAAATGCGTAGAGGGTTACGGCAAGGTGATGCTCTTTCGTGTCTGCTATTCAACATCGCTTTGGAGGAGTTTCTATCGGTGGTGACGAAATCGAGGTGGTTGAAAAATTCGTGTACTTTGGCTCACTGGTGACCGCCGATAACGATACCAGCAGAGAAATTCGGAGACGCATAGTGGCTGGAAATCGTACGTACTTTGGACTCCGCAAGACGCTCCGATCGAATAGAGTTCGCCGCCGTACCAAACTGACTATCTACAAAACGCTTATAAGACCGGTAGTACTCTACGGACACGAGACCTGGACGATGCTCCTGGAGGACCAACGCGTACTGGGAGTTTTCGAAAGGAAAGTGTTGCGTACCATCTATGGTGGGGTGGAGATGGCGGACGGTACGAGGAGAAGGCGAATGAACCACGAGTTGCATCAGCTGTTAGGAGAACCATTTATCGTTTACACTGCGAAAATCGGAAGACTGCGGTGGGCCAGGCACGTAGCCAGAATGTCGCACAGTAATCCGGTGGAAATGGTTCTCGATAACGATCCGACGGTAACAAGAATGTGAGGTGCACAGCGGGCAAGGTGGATCGATCAGGTGGAGGACGTTTAGCGGACCCTCCGCAGACTGCGTGGTTGGCGAAGTGCAGCCATGGACCGAGCTGAATGGAGAAGACTTTTATGTATTGCACAGGCCACTCCGGCCTTAGACGTCGACGCCGACGCCGACGTCTATAAGTTTACGTACTTACGTTTTGCTACAACAGGCGAAGCATTTCAGGAGCTAAGCTGGATAGATCTAACGGGTATCAATTATGAAGTGGCCTGGAAATTGTTGGAGGAGAAATATGAGAATAAAAAACTCATTGTGAAAGCTCACTTGGATACACTATTTGCTGTTGAATCGATGCATAAAGAAAGCTGTGCGTAGAAAGTGCGATAAAAATTTGCAAAAAAAAAATGCTGAGCAAAATCGGGGAGCAGAAATGTAATATCATTTCATATCACCGGAAAAATACACCAATCATCTTCGACTATGTCCTGTCTGGGTGATCGCTTACTCGCGTTCAGCACAATCCTGGTGTTATCTTGGATAACTGACTGACATACATACAAGCTAATTGTCAATTGGGCTTTATTTTCAAAATAGACGACGAATTTCGTGATCCACTATGCTTTAGATCATTTTACTGTTCCCTTGTGCGATCAATACTATTGGAATCATCCGTTGTTGTTTGGTGCCCTTTCCAGGCCAATCCAGGATCGCTAGAATCGAAGCCGTCCAACGATAGTTTGTGAGCTCAGATACGCTCTTCGATCACTAAGTTGACGTGATCCGACAAACCTGCCACCGTACAGGACAGGAACGTTGTCGTTAAATTACCATCGAACCACTAGAGCTAAGACGGATCGCCGCTCTGTGTACGCACCGGAATGACCAATTCGTCATCGCCTATTCTTGCATTTAGAGCCACAGACTACACTGCACGAGCCAATTCGTCATTCCTCATCGTTTGCTAGACTTTTTCCGTACCGCTGACCGTAACCAATTAGTTAAAATTAGATATATTCATTTAGACATTTAATGTCAATTGTATTGTTTTAATAAATAAATAATAGGCCTAGGAGTGCGCGGATTTTATTGTAGAAATTATTATTTCTTTATGCTTTATGCCCCGCATTCAGGTCTCCGACATTGGCATACTGACCTTACCTCCGCGTTAGCTTGACAATGTCCCTCAAAAGTGCGGCCGATGATCCATCGCCCACTTTGGTTTGAGTTGGGGAGTACGCTGCGATGAGCGTGAGAACTCCGACATCGATGGCATCAATGACACCCAGCTGGATGCTTGGCAGCAGGTGACAGTTGAAGTTTTAGCGAAGCCTCCTAAAGTCAATTCTTACGCATAGTCGAAGCGCTCACAATCCATTTCCCAAACCAACGCTTCCACATGTGTGTAGTACACATTCGCGGTAGTGTGAGCGTGCTGCCTAACTTAAACTGACCAGATATATTTTGTGCCAGCGCGGGACAAAACATTTAAATCCTTTTTTATATTCAGAAACGTGCTTAAGGCAAAACTGTGCTGTGATTCACTTTTCTAACTTTCAAATGGAGACTAGCCAGCCTAGGGCTGAAAGTTTCCTTTAAAGATACAAAAAAAAACTTTCAAAAGGAGCGTATTTTTCGTTTTATGCAAATAGGTACGTGACTCCTTAAAACTCCTCTAACCTGCTCCAGATCTTTTTCAACAAAAATCATCTACTTTGAGCTATTTCTAGTTTCTTTTTTCATGAGATGCAATTCAGTTATTTAGTTTTTTCTTGCAAACTGACGGATGATTTATTCCCAACTAACATTTAATGTCAATGTAAATGTTATTTCAACTCGTCTATACGGCTTCAAGCTGAATATTTGTGCTATACATATGATCAAGAACTTCTATTCAATGCTTTTACCAGCAAATCTGGCGAATCTATTCAGCTATTTTTGACGTGTCTGCACAACTACTTTACAGCATGTTACACAATTTTTTCTCAATCTTTACTAAACCATTTAGTAATATAATTCGCTTCAATGGCGCTTATTCAGATTTTTTGAATCTGTTAAATAAGTTTTATACAGCCACTGAATTCAATTTGATTAAATATTATTTGAGAGGAGAGTAAATTTCGGGAGTTTATTCAATGTTTTTTTTTTGTGAAAATTCAAATCTCAATTTTGTTGCTACCTAGATTCGAACTCCTGATCTCCTGATTCAATGGCCGCTGCTCTGTCATCACCGTCACTTTGACATATGTAAATAACAAAGAAAATTATGGATGTGCTTCTTCGCATACCCTGTGCCTATAGGTTGTTTTACTAACGCAATTTTCAGATTCATGCTGTATAAACGTTAGAAAGAGGCCTACATGCTGCTTTCAGTACATAAGCTTAAAAATTATGCTTTCAGCATTATTTCAACCATTATTCAAACATCTATCAGCATGTTCCGTTGGCTAACTTTTATCCATCATCAATCGCTGAAATTGTTTTTAGGCAACATTTTCTCGATCTGTACAGATGCTACTTTGCTGCGAATCGTTTAACAGTAGCCGTCAACAGAAATATCGCTTCTAAATGGCTTGTTCTCTTACGCTATCTGCTAGCATTAATGACAGCGCTCTTCCAGTTGCTATAAGAGCAGGTGAATACCTTTGTAGCTGCATTACAGAAATCAATAGCTCATACACAGCTCCGGCAACAAAAATCAAATGTAAATATAGCGGTTTTGACGTTCCATACTGATATGCTATTAAAGAAGCAGTATAAGGTTTACTTAAACGTTGTGTAATCTTCAAAGATACAGAAGTTGCCTAAAAGCTTCGTCAGTTCATTTATAGCGCCATTACGCTATATTGTTAGTGCTGTAACAACAGCCAAAACGTTTTCATTGTGAATGCTACTCACCGTAATATGGGAAGCTGCTTACAAGCAACTCGGTTACATACATGAGCTCTTAACCGATAAGCTTTGTTGCTAATTCAGACAGAGCTGTTTTATGACTATATGAAAGCTGCATAAACGATAAAAGATTAAATATATTCGGCACACTGACTAGCTGATAGATATTTGGGTAATAGTCGAGTTGAAGTTTAAGGGATTATTTGCGGATGTTTTTCTTTTATTCAGCATTGGCTGCTTTTATTCAAATATTATACAGCCAAAGGCTAGAAGTTGAAGCTTTTAGCACCAAAATTGTTAGTTGGGTTATGATTTTTGGATTATTCAATTTATTTCATTCATATACTAGAGACAAAGAAAAACGTGCTTTTAATCAACCAAGCTACGAAGAACCTTTGCAACTTAGCGGCTAGCGGCCAGTCTAGCGTACTTAGAGTCGTGGGATCGAGTCACATCGAAGGGAAAGAAGTTAATTCCAATACATTTTTCAAATCAAAATCTTCCACATAACTATAAAATCTTATTAATATTATTAATATATATTATTCTCAAAGCCAAGATAAACAATAATACGAATGTATTGGGTTTTGAAAGTTCTTTAAAAAAAACTATCGTTGATTCTGTAATATAAAAAATAATTGCTTTAGAATTCTGAAGAGTCTATTCGGGTTAAAGACGATTTTCATCTTATTAGTATTGTATTTCAACGTAAACATTGGATCGCTAATAAGCATATTTCCATAGGTTCGAACCTTTTATTTCACTTGAAATAAATTTTCTATAGTGGCTATCCAATTTCAACTAAACATTATTTCTCTTTCCTCCTCCTTTCTGTTTTTCGCGGGATATTTTCTTAAAATAAGTGAAATGCGGGACGTTTCGCGGGACACTTTTCAGCGCGGGACAAATAGTGAAAATGCGGGACTGTCCCGCGAAACGCGGGACGTCTGGTCACTTTAGCCTAACTGCTTTAAAGCGATCATGGTCCAGTTCTAAGCTGTGCGACAGTCTTACCCTCTGTTTTTTCGTATTCCTCTAGACGTGGCTGTAATTAATTATCGATCCGTTGATATCCAAACATTCGCATTTAATTGCCGTACAAACCCGCGACCAGAATCCAGTTTGGTCGGGGAGCAGGAACAGGGAAACAAAATTAACTCGTATTTCGTATTCAATAAAATTTCGAACTCTATCACCTGCACTAACTAAAATGTTTTATCTGTATTTATTTTCAGTGTTTACCGACAAATATCGATTAATATGAATTGGCTTGGTCCTAATCGGAGTCGCCGAACACCTTTACCAAATAAGAGAAACAAAAGAAGCATTATTTGGGCGCTTTGTTAATCTTCAGCAATTGAGCAAGACTGATTTACGTTAAACACACAAAAACTCACTCACAGCTAAGAGCACTCCACAAAAGCACCAGCAAGCAGAGCACTTAACTTAGGCAGCAAAATGTCGTTCTCCAACGGTACTCAGCTCAAGTCGTCCTCCTCCGGTGGCACCAACGGCGGCGGCCCACCCCGGCAGCCGTTGAATCCACCGGGGCGACCTCAGAGCTACAGTTACAGTCGAGATTCGGACCGGCTGCTGTGGGAAATGCGTCCGGCCAACCGAACGCCCAATACCACCCCGGTCAGCACGGTGCTCAACTCGCCGGACCTGACCGATCTGGACACGAAACTGCGCTACCAGCACAGCACGCTGATGCAGCACCACCAGATCAAGGTTGGCCGCAGTCCGGTCGGCAGTGGCGGAAACAACGACAGCAATAACTCCACCAACCCGTCTAGTCCGACAATGGTGCTCGACTCGGGGCATCACCCGGAAGCAGCGTTCTCGTCCTTCTCGATGCTGTCCGACGGCGAGATGGTCGTGTTCGACGATATCGACACGACAACGATGCGCAACTGGCGCATGAGCGGAGATCGGGACATTCTGGGCAGTTCACCGGTGCCTTCCGAAAACGAGGACGAAGAAGAGGACAATAGTTGTGCTTCCGGTGGTCGGGGAGGGGGCGGGGTAGATGACGAGAGGAATTACTACGACGTGGACAGTACGAAGATTCAGCGGATCATCGGGGGATTGACGATTGCGGAGTACGAGGGATCGCCACGAAGGTTCGGTATGGTAGATCGGGATGAGGTTGGAGGAGACGGCGGTGGTGGACGACCAGCTGGGATGCCAAGGCCCGGATTTCCAAAGGTAGGTTTTGTAAGCGTAACTCAGAAAAGTGAGGTACTGAATGGTGGTGTGATTTTTTTTACAGAGGGTGATTTCACCGAGTCCATCGGAATTGCAGCATCGTCCACAGCGGTCGCCGGCTGCCGAAAGTCAGTCGGAGTTGATAGATCTCAATGATGATGGGGATGGATCCCGGTTGCGACGTTCTGCCGCCAACGAAAGTAAGTTTAATCTAACCTACGTGGATTATTTCACCTCCACCAATGACGAGCTGTCGTTGATGGAAGAAGGTGATCAGAACAATCAAACTCCGACTAACATACTGACTAATATCGATAACGATGGTGGCGGTGGTGGAGGGAACGATCAAGACTACTTCTTTAGCTATGGCACTAATCGGAATGCTCAAAGTAACGCTTATGTCGCTCAACGCTTGGCTACGACAAAGTCCAATCGCTCCGGGTCCAGAGAGCAGGAGGATGCCGAAGATGAGGATGATGAAGACGACCAGCTATCGCGAACTCCCATCGGTGGGGGCCATTTGAGCAATAGTTATCCCTATTATCATAAGTACAGCAACAGCCAATGCCACTACGCTAGTTCCAATGTAGAGATGGATCCGGCGGAGCCGCACAATCAGCAACGTTACTATCATTACGCTTCTTCGCAGCAGCAACAGCAGCATCATCACCATCATCATCCGGGGTACGGTGGAAGTGGTGGCGAAGCGCAGGACATTGAACTGTTCATCGATTCCGGTAGTCGCAGTGGGGGCGAGTCGGAGGTGGACCAGCAACAGCAGCAGGTGGAGCCGCATCACAAGCACCAGCACCACTCGCATGTGGACAGTAAGATCAGGAGTTTTACACTCTCGCCGGAAACGACCGACTATGACTCGAACTGCGGCGATCTGGACTCGGAGATGTCGCTGCGCTATATGGGGAATGAATACGGTTGGTGGTGGATTTTTTTTTGTGTTTGCTAATCTGTTGCGTTCTATGCTTTGCTTTGTTACATTACTTTATATGTTTAGCTTTTTGAACTAACGAATGTTCCGCATTTACAGACAAGTTTGCATGGTTGAACTACTCAAAGTCAAATACATTTATTGTTATTTGGTGAAAAGCGAATTAGCGAGATGGGTTATCCCTGGCTTTAGCTAGTCACAATTATGTCACAATTGCCTAAAAAAATGGTTAGGCTTCTGCCGGAAGCTCTGAAAGGCTTCTGCCGGAAGATCTGGAAGACTTCTGCGGAAGCTCTGAGAGGCTTCTGCCGGAAGCTCTGAAAGGCTTATGCCGGAAGCTCTGAAAGGCTTATGCCGGAAGCTCTGAAAGGCTTCTGCCGGAGGCTCTGAAAGCCTTATGCTGGAAGCTCTGAAAGCCTTATGCTGGAAGCTCTGAAAGCCTTATGCCGGAAGCTCTGAAAGCCTTATGCCGGAAGCTCTGAAAGGCTTCTGCCGGAAGCTCTGAAAGGCTTCTGCCGGAAGCTCTGAAAGGCTTCTGTCGGAAGCTCTGAAAGGCTTCTGTCGGAAGCTCTGAAAGGCTTCTGCCGGAAGCTCTGAAAGGCTTCTGCCGGAAGCTCTGAAAGGCTTCTGCCGGAAGCTCTGAAAGGCTTCTGCCGGAAGCTCTGAAAGGCTTCTGCCGGAAGCTCTGAAAGGCTTCTGCCGGAAGCTCTGAAAGGCTTCTGCCGGAAGCTCTGAAAGGCTTCTGCCGGAAGCTCTGAAAGGCTTCTGCCGGAAGCTCTGAAAGGCTTCTGCCGGAAGCTCTGAAAGGCTTCTGCCGGAAGCTCTGCAAGGCTTCTGCCGGAAGCTCTGCAAGGCTTCTGCCGGAAGCTCTGCAAGGCTTCTGCCGGAAGCTCTGCAAGGCTTCTGCCGGAAGCTCTGCAAGGCTTCTGCCGGAAGCTCTGCAAGGCTTCTGCCGGAAGCTCTGCAAGGCTTCTGCCGGAAGCTCTGCAAGGCTTCTGCCGGAAGCTCTGCAAGGCTTCTGCCGGAAGCTCTGCAAGGCTTCTGCCGGAAGCTCTGCAAGGCTTCTGCCGGAAGCTCTGAAAGGCTTCTGCCGGAAGCTCGGAAAGGCTTCTGCCGGAAGCTCGGAAAGGCTTCTGCCGGAAGCTCTGAAAGGCTTCTGCCGGAAGCTCTGAAAGGCTTCTGCCGGAAGCTCTGAAAGGCTTCTGCCGGAAGCTCTGAAAGGCTTCTGCCGGAAGCTCTGAAAGGCTTCTGCCGGAAGCTCTGAAAGGCTTCTGCCGGAAGCTCTGAAAGGCTTCTGCCGGAAGCTCTGAAAGGCTTCTGCCGGAAGCTCTGAAAGGCTTCTGCCGGAAGCTCTGAAAGGCTTCTGCCGGAAGCTCTGAAAGGCTTCTGCCGGAAGCTCTGAAAGGCTTCTGCCGGAAGCTCTGAAAGGCTTCTGCCGGAAGCTCTGAAAGGCTTCTGCCGGAAGCTCTGAAAGGCTTCTGCCGGAAGCTCTGAAAGGCTTCTACCGGAAGCTCTGAAAGGCTTCTACCGGAAGCTCTGAAAGGCTTCTACCGGAAGCTCTGAAAGGCTTCTACCGGAAGCTCTGAAAGGCTTCTACCGGAAGCTCTGAAAGGCTTCTACCGGAAGCTCTGAAAGGCTTCTACCGGAAGCTCTGAAAGGCTTCTACCGGAAGCTCTGAAAGGCTTCTACCGGAAGCTCTGAAAGGCTTCTACCGGAAGCTCTGAAAGGCTTCTACTGGAAGCTCTGAAAGGCTTCTACTGGAAGCTCTGAAAGGCTTCTACCGGAAGCTCTGAATGGCTTCTACCGGAAGCTCTGAAAGGCTTCTACCGGAAGCTCTGAAAGGCTTCTACCGGAAGCTCTGAAAGGCTTCTACCGGAAGCTCTGAAAGGCTTCTACCGGAAGCTCTGAAAGGCTTCTACCGGAAGCTCTGAAAGGCTTCTACCGGAAGCTCTGAAAGGCTTCTACCGGAAGCTCTGAAAGGCTTCTACCGGAAGCTCTGAAAGGCTTCTACCGGAAGCTCTGAAAGGCTTCTCCCGGAAGCTCTGAAAGGCTTCAGCAGAAAGCTCGTGAAAGCTGCAAAAGGCTTTTGCAGAAGGCTCGTGAAAGCTGCAAAAGGCTTTTGCAGAAAGCTCATGAAAGCAGTGAAAGGGTTCTGGCGGAAGCTCTGAAAGACTCGTGCCCGAAGCTCTGAAAGACTCGTGCCCGAAGCTCCGAAAGGCTTCTGCCGTAAACTCTAGAAGGCTTCTGCCGGAAGCTTTGAAAACCTCCTCTCGAAAACTCAGAAAGACTTCTGTAAGAAGCTCTGAAAGGCGTCTGCCGGAAACTCTGAAAGGCTTCTACCGGAAGCTCTGAAAGGCTTCTGCAGGAAGCTCTGAAAGGTTTCTCCCGGAAGCTCTGAAAGGCTTCTCCCGGAAGCTCTGAAAGGCTTCTCCCGGAAGCTCTGAAAGGCTTCTCCCGGAAGCTCTGAAAGGCTTCTCCCGGAAGCTCTGAAAGGCTTCTCCCGGAAGCTCTGAAAGGCTTCTCCCGGAAGCTCTGAAAGGCTTCTCCCGGAAGCTCTGAAAGGCTTCTCCCGGAAGCTCTGCAAGGCTTCTGTCGGAAGCTCTGCAAGGCTTCTGCCGGAAGCTCTGAAAGGCTTCTGCCGGAGACTTCGAAAAGTTCATCATGAAACTTTGAAAAGCCTCTCACTTCCAAAGCTTCTTGGAAAACCTTTCTAGAGAAGTCGTTTTCGTAATTTATTGAAGTTCTGATTAACCAACTAGAACTAATCTGGAAACATTGTCCAATTTTTCAAAGATAGAATTCGCCACAACTCCAAACTGGTATAAATATCCTTCATATTCTCAGGACTCTCCGCTGACTTGAACGGCCACATGGGAAGCGGTGGCGGTGGCAACGATAACTCCATCACCGACTACGGACGTCTCTACAGCAGTATGCCCATCCTGGAGGACGGTCTCTCCAGTGGTCACGCGTCCGATACGGAAAACAACTTAGCTCCTCCACCGCCTCCGTCGGCTCTCACGGGCATCTCCATCGTAATGGACCAGTCACAGCAGTCGCACCTCCAACAGCAGGATGATTCGTCATCGGTGGTGGCGGGAGTGGTCGTGTCGACGATAGAGCAGGAATCCGGTCATCCCTTCATTTCTTCCATCCAGATGGCAGCGGATCAACCAACCTCGCAGCTCCAGGACTCCAGTGACGAAGTTCAGGAAGCGATCAAGGACATCAAGGCGGCCCTGCAAAAGACCAAAATTTTGCCCTCCACGGAAGGACCCTCGCTGCTAGATGCGGAGCAGGACGGTCGAACGGAGGTTTCACCGGTGTGGGTACCGCGGTGGGTTATTGGCGACTTTTTTTTGTACGGCCTTATATTTTTATCTTGATGTTTTAGGTCCTTCGAGAAATCGCGGGAAAGTCTGGAATCAGATCAACCGGCGAAGCTGCTGAGTGCAGACGAAGAAGAAGCCGATACCGATCTGGAAACGGATCGATTACTTGGTCAACAACGGCTGGATGATCCGGGATTCGGCGACGATAAGGTACCATTCATTCGACGCCATTATTTATGCTTCATTCATTCGCACATGTGTTTTATGTTCTCATTTGTGTCTTTGTTTTGTGCCACCGCCGACGACAGAGTTGGGTTGGAAATGATCGTGCCAAGATACGGTCGATCCGGTCGCCAACGGTTCCGTTAGTCAGCAAAAATCACACGGCGATTCGGGCCGGAGTAGGAACGCAGATATCGGCGGAGTCCCCGGCGAACAACGTTGGCATCACGAACGTGTACGGCAACGGTGGGACCATTCCGCTGGGATCGGATAAAGAGGACGTGAAACCGCTGAACCAGACTGGCTCGCCTGGGGACAAGAGTCCCGCCTCGAAGAGTGTTAGTGTTTTTTGTATATCATTTGTTATTGTGCTCATTTGATGGAAATGGTTTTGTAACTTAACAAACCTTTGAACAGATTGGATGTGATCAACAAGCGTTTCGTAAAATCGATTTTTTCTAATTTCAGGATCAAGAAAAGAAGGCCAAGTGTAAAACGAAAGAAGGTAAGTGTTCGAGGGTATAGACTTTTAACCTTGTAACCTCCCCCCTTTAGTGTGTAACAAAAATCCTAATTTATGTGGCCAAAACAAAAATTCCACAGCGCACCAGTGCGAATTAATGATTTCACCAAAACTTTTCTTGCACGCTTACCCATGCCTATTGTGGATTTAAAAACCTGCGCGTTGTTGACCCATAAACACCACTGTGTAAGTGTCCCCGCCCATCAAATGTGCGTTACCCCATTGTGGTTCAATGTTTTGAGTTGTTTATGTACGTATCCTTAAAACAAAATCTGATTTCCAAAGTGTTGCGAACCAGAACTCCTAACTACACAGGAGAATTGAAAAAGTTTTGCTGTTTTTTTGTAATATACAATTTACTGTCCATCTTGATTTTTTCAAATGATGTCTTTCATTCTAATTGTCGCGAATTCCATTCCAACAGGTCTTCTGGATCCATCAGTTCTCATCGAGGGAGTCCTCTTCCGCGCACGCTATCTCGGTTCCACTCAGCTGGTTTGCGAAGGCCAACCAACCAAATCAACCCGAATGATGCAAGCCGAGGAAGCCGTCTCACGAATAAAGGTAAGCGACTAAATTTGGACAGCTTCGATCCTTCCCGGTCGAGTGTAATCGTTCCCAAAAAGAACTTTCGCTACTAGAAGAGAACCGCTAACCGAACCGATGGTATCCATCGTTTTTCTTTCTAAATTGCTCGCTTGCTCAACGATCGACCGCTCGACCTACTACTATTACTACCATCACTAACACAATCACACAAAACCCCGCATTGTCGGCCACTGAAGGCATTGGTAAGAGAGATCGCTAGATTTGCTAACTGTTGTTGACTTTTCCGCCTTTAAACATCTCTCTCATAAACATCCAACCCCCATCTTCTTTCCAGGCACCGGAAGGCGAATCGCAGCCCAGTACCGAGGTCGACCTTTTTATCTCGACCGAGAAAATCATGGTGCTGAACACCGATCTCAAGGAGATCATGATGGATCACGCCCTGAGGACAATCTCCTACATTGCCGACATCGGTGACCTGGTAGTGCTGATGGCACGGAGGCGTTTCGTGCCGCAGGACGTCGATCCCGGTGATCCGGCTGCACCGCTGGTAGCGGCCGCCACTCAGCAGACCACCTCCACGAATAATGCTTCCACCGGTGGTGCCACAACCGGCGACAGCGGTAACAGCAGTCCACCAAAGAAGTCCCTCCCGCGGGGCAACCGGACACCCAAGATGATTTGCCACGTGTTTGAAAGCGAAGAGGCCCAGTTCATAGCGCAATCCATTGGGCAGGCATTCCAGGTGGCCTACATGGAGTTTCTAAAGGCGAACGGAATTGAGGACCACAGCTTCATGAAGGAAATGGACTACCAAGAGGTGCTGAACAGTCAGGAGATCTTCGGCGACGAGTTGGAGATCTTCGCCAAGAAGGAACTTCAGAAGGAGGTTGTGGTACCGAAGGCGAAGGGAGAGATCCTCGGAGTGGTGATCGTTGAATCCGGCTGGGGCTCAATGCTGCCGACGGTGGTCATAGCGAATTTGTCCTCGTCCGGAGCGGCGGCACGGTGTGGTCAGCTGAATATAGGCGATCAAATAATCGCAATCAACGGGTTAAGTTTAGTCGGATTGCCACTGTCTACCTGCCAAGGATACATTAAAAACACCAAAAATCAGACTGCGGTTAAGTTTACGGTGGTTCCGTGTGCGCCTGTGGTTGAAGTGCGGATAAAGCGACCCAACACCAAGTACCAGCTCGGGTTCAGCGTGCAGAATGGAGTGGTAAGTTTCAAGGATTAATTACGGTATGTATTAATTACACAACAAGTCGGTATAACTGTATTTAAAACGTTTGAATATTATATCTCACAATGAAAGATTTTTTTCAAAACTAACTAAAAAAATGTTTAGAAAAGCTTTCCCACAAAAAAACTGAAAATCATCCGCAGGAACCTGTAACAGGCGACTCAAAAAAAACTCGGAAATGCTTCCCTAGAAAACCCCGAAAGCTTCTTCCGGAAACTAAAAAGACTCTTTCGGAAGTTCTGAAAGGCTTCTGACAAAAAATCTGAAAAGCTTCTCCCGGAAGCCCAAAAAGGCATCTTCTGGGAGTTCTTCCAGAAGCTCTGGAAGGCTTTTTCCGGAAGCTCAGAAAGGCTTCACCCGGGAGCTCTGAAAGGCTTTTCACAGAAATTCTGAAATGCTCCTCCCGGAAGCTCTGAAAGGCTTCTCCCGGAAGCTGTGAAAGGCTTCTCCCGGAAGCTCTGAAAGGCTTCTCCCGGAAGCTCTGGAAGGCTTCTCCCGGAAGCTCTGGAAGGCTTCTCCCGGAAGCTCTGAAAGGCTTCTCCCGGAAGCTCTGAAAGGCTTCTCCCGGAAGCTCTGAAAGGCTTCTCCCGGAAGCTCTGAAAGGCTTCTCCCGGAAGCTCTGAAAGGCTTCTCCCGGAAGCTCTGAAAGGCTTCTCCTGAAGCTCTGAAAGGCTTCTCCTGAAGCTCTGAAAGGCTTCTCCTGAAGCTCTGAAAGGCTTCTCCTGGAAGCTCTGAAAGGCTTCTCCTGAAGCTCTGAAAGGCTTCTCCTGAAGCTCTGAAAGGCTTCTCCTGAAGCTCTGAAAGGCTTCTCCTGAAGCTCTGAAAGGCTTCTCCTGGAAGCTCTGAAAGGCTTCTCCTGAAGCTCTGAAAGGCTTCTCCTGAAGCTCTGAAAGGCTTCTCCTGAAGCTCTGAAAGGCTTCTCCTGAAGCTCTGAAAGGCTTCTGCCGGAAGCTTTGAAAGGCTTCTCCCGGAAGCTCTGAAAGGCTTCTCCCGGAAGCTCTGAAAGGCTTCTCCCGGAAGCTCTGAAAGGTTTCTCCCGCAAGCTCTGAAGGCTTCTCTCGGAAGCTCTGAAGGCTTCTCCCGGAAGCTCTGAAAGGCTTCTCCTGGAAGCTCTGAAAAGCTTCTCCCGGGAGCTCTGAAAGGCTTCTCCCGGGAGCTCTAAAAGGCTTTTTCCAGAAGCTCTGAAAGGTTTGTTCCCGAAGCTCTGAAATGCTTCTTCCGAAAACTCTGAAAGGCTTCTTCCGGAAGCTCTGAAAGGCTTCTTGAAGCTCTGAAAGGCTTCTTCCGGAAGCTCTGAAAGGCTTCTCCCGGAAGCTCTGAAAGGCTTCTCCTGAAGCTCTGAAAGGCTTCTCCTGGAAGCTCTGAAAGGCTTCTTCCTGAAGCTCTGAAAGGCTTCTTCCGGAAGCTCTGAAAGGCTTCTCCCGGAAGCTCTGAAAGGCTTCTCCCGGAAGCTCTGAAAGGCTTCTCCCGGAAGCTCTGAAAGGCTTCTCCCGGAAGCTCTGAAAGGCTTCTCCCGGAAGCTCTGAAAGGCTTCTCCCGGAAGCTCTAAAAGGCTTCTCCTGGAAGCTCTGAAAGGCTTCTCCTGGAAGTTCTGAAAGGCTTCTCTCGCAAGCTCTGAAAGGCTTCTCCTGGAAGCTCTGAAAGGCTTTTTCCGGAAGCTCTGAAAGGCTTTTTCCGGAAGCTCTAAAAGGCTCGGAAGCTCTGAAAGGCTTCTTCCGGAAGCTCTGAAAACCTTCTTCCAGAAGCTCTGAAAGGCTTCTTCCGGAAGCTCTAAAAGGCTTCTTCCGAAAGCTCTGAAAGGTTTCTTCCGGAAGCTCTTCTTCCGAAAGCCTGAAAGGCTTCTTCCGGAAGTTTTGAAAGGCCTCTTCCTGAAGCTTCCAAAGGTTTTTGCCAGAAGCTTTACAAGTTTTCTTCTAGCAGGTCTGAAAGGCTTCTTCCGGATGCTCTGGAAGGGCTTCTCCCGGAAGCTCCGAAGGGCTTCTCCCGGAAGCTCCGAAGGGCTTCTCCCGGAAGCTCCGAAGGGCTTCTCCCGGAAGCTCCGAAGGGCTTCTCCCGGATGCTCCCGGAAGACAAATTCGTTATCTTCTCTTCTTCAAACAGATTTGCAGTTTGCTTCGTGGTGGCATTGCGGAACGAGGCGGAGTCCGCGTCGGGCACCGAATCATCGAAATCAACAACCAAAGCGTGGTAGCTGTACCACACGAAAAGATCGTCAACCTGCTGGCGACATCTGTAGGCGAGGTAAGTGATTACGCCTTTGCGATGTTTTCGAATGAATCCAAAAATTTTGGTCGTATTTTTCGCAACAGATTCACATGAAAACCATGCCTACCTCGATGTTTCGGCTACTAACGGGGCAGGAGAACCCGGTTTACATCTAAGCAGGCGTCCGGGCACTTACGAAGGGACTGGCGAGGATGCGATGTGATTGTGATACGAAAACGGAAAACGCACGAAAGCAAAACGGCTGCTGGACACAATAGACACTGCACTGCATATAATCTGCATTTAGGCGTAACGCGAACAGAGCGATAAAACAGTTGCAAAGCAAATGCGCTTCAAACCTGGTTGCAAAACGACACAGTTTTCGACGACGTGAAACCAAGAGATTGTGAATCTTAGTGTAGGGAGTTTGTATAGTCGAATGATTAGGCGAATTTCGTAATGGGTAATAATAAGCAAATAGTATATTAAGCATTAAGACTTGCAGGCTGAACAAATCTACCTTTAAGACGAGTGGATTTCAAAAAAAACAATGCAAAACGATTCCTCAAAGAAGTTATAGACGATGCTCTTGCTGCAGTTAGGAGGACCGGACTTACCAAAGTTGTTGACTGGCGGGAGCCTATGAAAGTCTCACTCAAACCCATACTCATACCGACACGGTTTTCAGAAACCAGTTTTCAATTCTTCCTTCATCACATATTACCGGACACTGTCAACTCTGCGACCAAACTATAAATGCTCCGTAATCAGTAAGGTATGCCTACAATTTAGTGACTGTTTCCAAAATAAAAATAATATTTGAGAGAGTTGCGTCCGCTGTGAAACCAAAAGTAAACCTGGAAAGTATTTGAGTGAACCAAGAAAGTATTTATTCGTAGCAATATATACGTATACATATGAGGGAGGAACACAGATTGATTAAGCGCTTTCCACGAATCTTTAGGAATATATAATTGACGCAAAGGTTCCGTGACAGACATGATGACGGCCACACATACACATATACCTATGAAAGACATGCATTTAATCGCATACGCATCAAATCGAGAGGAAATCGAAACTGCAAACCATTTAGTCACGCTGCAGTAGGCTGATCAAAAGCTGAACAATACAAAGTTGAGCAAATCCGGAAGAAGATCAACTTTCATGTGATAACAATACCAAGTAATCATTCTGGAAACAATCAGCATCAAGTGAAAGGTTGTTTATCAAAATGGGGAAAACAAGGAAATAATCACTATGACTATAGAAAGCATAACGCAAGCAATGCATAAAGAAACAAATTGAACACGCAATGCAGCAGCAAAACAAAGGTGCAAAACTATAGAGACGAAACCAGAACAATACACGATGTAACGTTGGAAAAAAGTGAAAAACAAAACTCGAAGAGTTTAATCAGAATAGAACTAAAAGAAAGCCATATTGGCAGATCTCCCTTTGAAGTTTATTTGTTTGTTTGTTTTAATTTTATTGGCATATCGGTCTCGATGCTGCTCGTATAGAGGAAGGGAGCAGCGTGTGTGCGAAAGCAGATGGGAAAGAAACGGAGTCCAAATGTTATCGCTAGGCAGCGACAAGTGTGAAAATGGTTGAAAGGTGTTGAAGTATGCACACTTGTCGCTGCCTAGCGATAACATTTGGACTCCGTTTCTTTCCCATCTGCTTTCGCACACACGCTGCTCCCTTCCTCTATACGAGCAGCATCGAGACCGATATGCCAATAAAATTAAATTAAACTGATCACGGTCGTACAGCTTCTGTCTAATTTGTTTGTTTGTTTATTAGAGATACTTCACACCGCCATGAATGCATTCGTGTCAGGGAGTATGTGTCTAAAATTTTGATTAATTGAAACAAAATTCAGAAATGTTCGTCCTTTTCCTTCAAGAGAGAGGAAACCATCTCATAATCTTTCTTCTCTTCAGCTTCACCTTCTCCTTCTCTCGTCCTAACGAATAAATTGTCAGTCCCTTCTTCTGTGCAAACAAAGAATTGCTTAAAGCCTGTGGTACTGTAGACCGAATGCGCCGCCATAACGACAACCCGTGCCGAAGTCTGCAGCGAACTCTGCTCTGCGTTGGTTGGTCATATACTAATCTTGAAAACACCGACAACAGCCAGCATTGGGGAAGCGTTGGGGGCCCTTTCCCGAATGAGAGGACTGCTGCTGCTTGGTAGCGACCTGGATTTTTTGTAAGACAGTATCTGTTGGCGGTTGGAATAAACGAGTACTGACCTGTAGGACGTTTTGTCCCACAGTGCCAACCGTTACCGAAATTACTACACGATTGTATCCCGATCTACCGGCAACAGCCGGCACTGGGGAAAGGCTTCGTGTAGCTCTGCCGATGAGATAATTTTGCTGATACCATTTTAAGACCTCCCACCATTCAGAGTTGCTCGTATAATCGCGTTTGGTGCAAAAACACCACCAGTTTCTTGGTTCTTCCTTCATCATTACTCAGGGCATCTCTCAGACTAGTAGTGCTGATGTCGTTCTCCTGTCGTTCTTTTTCATACTTACGGCAATGTAAAATAAGGTGTCGCACGTCGTTTACGGTTCCACAGCAATCGCAGGTGGGCGGAGGATCCTTTTTCAGCAGGAAAGAGTGGGTCAGCCGCGTGTGGTCAATTCTCAACCGAGTTAGGGCACGCTGGTCTGCTACGCTACCCTGGTCTGCCCACCTATTCATATCATATTTTATCTCCCTCAGCTTAGCGTCTCTAGACTCATACCACTGGCGGTCCCACCGGAGTCGTATCGCCTGTTTCACCATTCATAGCGCATCTTCGCCAGGTATAGGCGTGTTGATGACAGGCTGTTCCCTGGCCCTGTTCGCTAGTTGATCAGCCACGCCACAGTATTTCCGTTCACACCAGTGTGCCTTTGAACTTTCGGACTAGGCCATGGGAGTGGAAGGCGGACCACAGCCTTGTCATCATGCGTGGAGCGATCTGTGTAATCTGGTCGAAAGCAGCTGTTGGACGACTGGACGAACTCTGTCTGGTGGGTCGCCGGCTCGGACACTGTTCTTTACATCCCATACTATCGACGGTTTACGTGCGTGCCAAACACGATTGCTCTGCCTTATGAGCTGGCCAACAGCGGGAAGCGCTGTACCCGTTACTTCGAGTACACTGTCGGAAGCTCGATGAACCAGCGGGAGGATGCTGTTGTACCGACTATTAGCTAACATCCGAATGGCCGCCCGTGCGATAGACTGAACGGCCAATAGTTCGAACGGTAGATTGCTAGCTTCAGCCATGACCGAGTTAATCGGGCTAGTTACAAATGCTCCGGAAGCGTAGCGGACCATTGTGTTGTATGCAGGAGCGAGACTTTGCAATGTTTCCGGACCTCCTCGGCTAACTAATCCTATTTCCATATGTCAGTTTTGCGGTGACTAAAGCCGAGCCCATCTGCAGAATAGTCGTGCGATCGCCACGCGGAAGTTTCGCTCCGATCATCTGCAGGATCCTTTGTCGCGATTCGCAAGCTTTCTTGGCCATCTTTCAGTGCGGTTTGAACGTAAGTGTTCGGTCGAGAGTGACACCTAAAATCCTCAGGCGATTAGTCTTCGGGATGGGGGATCGATCCATGGTGATGCTCTGTGGCGGCTCACGACGTGCATTTGGGCTACAATAGAATGTTTGCGATTTCGACGCTGATATGGCGAATCCAACACTCTTCGTCCACTCATCCACTGCCTTGACTGCCGCATGCAGTTTCCGGTGCAAACCTTCTCCCTTTGAACTCCGTCTGGCAGCACACGGAAGATCGGCTGCATGGCCACGAGGAACAGCGTCACGGACAAGACGGAACCTTGTGGAACTCCGTTCTCCTGCGAATATTGTTGAGACATGTGTTCCCCTATGGACGCCTGGAAGGTGCGCTCCGAGAGGAAGCTTTGCAGCATGTTCAGCATGCGCCCTCGAATTCGCCAAGATTTTAAGGTTCGTTGTATGCCATGTCGCCAGGTGGTGTCGTACGCCTTCGACAGATCAAGAGATGCAATAAGACAGTGTTCGTCAGTTGTAGGTAGCGACCTTTCAAGCTCGGCAAAATACGTGTCCTGTCCGAAAAGCATGTTGGCGCTTGTCGAGTCGTCCACTCAACTCTAGTTCGGTGATCAACCGGCGATTAATGATCCGTTCGAAGAGTTTAGCCATGCAGCTGGTGAGTGAGATTGGTCGAAATGCGTTGGCACCGGACTCGTGGCAGTTAGGTTTCGGGATCCGAATGACTATAGCATTCCGCCAACTTTCGGGAAATTCTCCACTGCGCCAGATATTGTTAAGCAGTTCAAGCAGGCACGTCTTCACGGACAGAGGCAGATGTTGCTGTAGAGGATACCCTATTGAATCTGGGCCTGTTGAGGCACCTTGCCCTTTATCGAGGGCCCACAAAAGTTCGCCGAGGGTGATATAAATGTTGTACACATCATAGCTGTTTTGCGAAAAATCGATGAGTTTTCGTTCAGCCGCCGCTTTCGCCATTTTGAACGAGGGAGGGTAGCTGGAGGTCGCAGATTTTTCGCTAATGAACCCGTCCGATCGCTGGAGGACTACCGGACGCTGTTGCCGATTACCGTGTAGAGTGTTCGCGGTGCGCCACAATTCAGTCGTCGTGCTGCTGGGTGATATTCTCGCCACGAACTTTTCCCACGATTGCTGCTTTGCCTGAATGATCGCTTTTCGTGCTGCAGCCCTTGCTTCTTAAAATCTAGCCAGTGCTTCTGGGTGATCCGGGTCGGATGACTGGAGCCGTCGAAGGGAGCGAAGACACTTTCTTCTCCATCAAATTGCCGTTTTCGCTTCGGACACCACCACGAAGCCACTTTTGGTCCAATTTTGCCGCTGTAATCTTCTCAGTAAAGCTACTTACATCCCATTAGATATCTGGCCGGATTGTTTCTGCCGTGAGCTGTTCATATAATGGCCAGTCAGCTTGGTCGTAGAGTCACTTCTGCCACGCTGTCCGTTGATTCAACCACCCCTGAATGGAAACTGTGATCGGGAAGTGGTCGCTATTGTATGTGTGTGTCCGTTAACGTACGCCAAGTGAACTTATGAGCCAGACTCTCAGAGCAGATGGTCAAGTCGATGGCCGAAATATTCCCGTAGCCGGGTCGATACGAGTATGCGAGTGATCGTTTAGAATTACCAACTGTTTATTCAAAGTAGTCTCGGCGATGAAACGACCGAGCGGGTTCGAATGGTTTGAACCCCACGCGAAATGATGCGCGTTGAAATCTCCGAGAAGCAGCACTGGACCTTCTAGTTGCTCGAACAACTCACCCATTGCGGCCTGACATTGAACAGAGCTCGGCGGAATGTACACAGAAACTACGTGTGTGGCCCCAAAATGGCCGAAACGAAATGCGATGACAGCAGCTCTCCGTAGGGGCGTGTGCACGCCACGGAGATCTGACGAGAAGAGGATCCAGTCATGGCTTGCTGATCATCAATTGACACGCTGAGGTGTTCACGTATAATCGCACGCTGAAAGTAAGCTACACAATCCCCACATTCCCCTTCTTCTCTCATAAAAAAGGCAAAAAAAATCCTCTAGCATAGGACGCAATGATTTTCTTCTAAGTTATATGCACGAGACGAAGGTGAACATTGACCATGTTGCATTTGAGAAAACGATTTGGTTCACTGCGACAACAAAACTATTTATTATTCTACGATCAAACGGTTTTTTTTGGGTAATTTTCTACTTACAGCAGAATCTAGTAACAGTGATGAGTATAGCAACTCATGTTCATATACAGCTCACCGAAACCTGGTGACTTCAAATTTATCCTCGTGTACGAACTTTTATTAATTAAACTCCTCCAAATCTACTAATAATTGTGAATAACTTTTCCAAATCAACTTAATGCGATCTCACATGTAATCGACGTTGTTTCTGATGGCTTTCTCTTTACCATCTCGCTGTACACCAATTCAATGTTCAATAATAGTGATCAGTTGTCGAGATCTCGGTACTCACACTGAAGCATCCACAGGCGTCACACTATGAACTCGATCACATATAGATTGCAGCAATAATAGGCAGCAATATAGGAACACCATCAAGCTGACCTTCAACCTATCGATGTTGAACTTCTGAACAACGACCAAGAAAATGATATTTATTTAGATTTTCACAGATATTATATTTGAATGAGATATCATACTTAAATTAGATCAAACGGGTATTTCCGCTATGACTACTAATTCAGTGAATTCCAAAATAAACTTCAAGATAATATATTTTGCCTTCCAAACAACTTTGTAGCATACGATAGTTTCCTCATCTCAGATTTCTTTAGAACTTGCTCAACTGGTAGTCTCATGTACACTAAAACCGCCAAGTGTATAAATATCAAACTAAATTAATTTTAACCAAAACCAGCACTAACCTTGGGAGTCTCACAGACGCGTCTTGTATTTCAAACCACAATAAATTTTCAGCGGTCTCCCAAATGCGCTTTGTGAATTTCCACTCCACAAACCATTGTCCAGCAGTCTTCCAAACGAGCTTTGTGATTTTCCAAACCACAACCAATTTTCCAGCGGTCTTCCAGACACGCTTTGTGATTTTCCAAACCATAATTCATTTTTCAGCGGTCTTCCAGACACGCTTTTTGATTTTGCAAACCACAATCAATTTTCCGGCGGACTTCCAGACGCTCTTGTGATTTTTTTATCCACAATCTGTTTTTAACGGTCTTCCCGACGCGCTTTGTGATTTTCCAAACCACAATTCAAGCAAAATTTTTCATAACGACGTATGTAACAAAAGTAAACAAAACGGGGTTTTTAATACAACGTGACAATCACACGCGGCTTTATATAATACGTATCGATTTTACTGATTTAAGATCTTAAAATTCTTTAATTCGATCTTTTTGCGAATCGACGTATGTAAAAATTTCTATTTTTGAAGTCTCATTGTTACATACGTCGCTTTAACATATGGGAACTGAGAGCGACCTATGTAACAAAAAAAGCAAAACAAAACAAAACTGCAGTTGCGTCAATCGTGCAACTATGGAAAACCGACCAATGTACACCGACGTACGTGTAGCATACCGGTGTATGTATAATTTTATCGTTTTTCACAGTGAATTTGAATGAACTGAGCTTTGCTGTGAAGCACGCTTATTACGTGTCATGTAATGATGCATGCCAGCGGAAAAAAGTATTGAAAAAAGATTTAGTTTTAAAACAGTTTTAGAAAAAGTTTTGCCAACTTTCTGCAAAGGATTTCTCGAATCCTCATAATTGTTACATACGTCGTTATGAAAAATTATGCTTGAATTCGTTTTTAGCGGTCGTCCTGACACGCTTTGTGATTTTACAAACCACAATTCATTTTCCAGCGATCTTCCAGAGGCACTTTGTGATTTTTCAAACCACAATCCGTTTTCTAGCTGTCATCCCGATGCGTTTTGTGATTTTCCAAATCAAAATCCGTTTTCCAGCGGTCGTCCCGACCCGCTTTAGGATTTTCCAAACCACAAATCGGTTTTCCAGCTGTCGTCCCGACGTGCTTTGTGATTTTGCAAACCACAAATCGTTTTCCAACACTTTTCCAAACGCGCTTTGTGTTTTTCCAAATCACAATCCATTTTCTAGCGATCTTCCAGACGCACTTTGTGATTTTCCAAACCACAATCCTTTTTTCTAGCGGTTTTCCAGACGCGCTCTGTGATTGTTCCAATCACAATTTGTTTTCTAGCGGTCGTCTCGACGTGCTTTGTCATTTTCCCTAACACAAACCGTTTTCAGCGATCGTCCCGACGCGCTTTATGATTTTCCAAACCACAAACCAAACCTTGAATTCTACTCACCTATTGAAATCAGCGTCAGGATAAAAAATAACCTGGCAGGATCGCCAAATGTGTGGCCCCAAAATGGCCGGAACGAAATACGATGACAGCAGCTCTCCGTGGGTGCGTGTGCACGCCACGGAGATCTGACGAGAAGAGGAGCGAGTCATGGCTTGCTGATCATCAATTGACACGCTTCACGTATAATCGCACGCTGAAAGTAACCTGCTCAAACCCCACACTACGGTTACCTGGATCGGTGCGTGATTGCGAGCAGCAATAAGATGCAGTGGGGTATCGATCTGCACACGCTCAAATTGGCCAACCCCGTGTTGCCAATAGTGCACGCTTTTTGATTCTAAGAGTAAAGTATAGTTCCTGCCAACGAAATCTGGTGGGACAACGGTTTGGTTCACTTTGGTCTTTTGGAGTGCCACGACGCAAGGTTCCAGGTCGGTGATGAGGAGCTTCAGCTCACTAATGTTGGCCCTCAGACCGCGCAGGTTCCACTGTAGAGCGAAAACGCCGCGCGAGCGACTATCCGTGATGGAACATGTGGTTGACGACGATGTGGATACTCTTCGCGTTGGTTGATCAACTGGGAGAAAAATGTGCCACGATAATCTCTGGAGATGTGTGGTCAAAGCTGGAACTTACCTGTGGAACGTTTTGCCCCACAGTCCCAGCCGCTGTCGAAACAATTACAATAGTTTTACCAGTACCGACAACAGCCGGCACTGGGGAAGCGCTTTGTGTAGTATTACTTCAACGATCAGACGAAGGGACTTCTTCGGGAACCGCTGCTTGGAAGTGACCTGGAATGTTGGACGAGACAGTATATGCCTGTGGTTGGAATAAGCGAGTACTGACCTGTAAGACGTCTTGTCCCACAGTGCCAGCTGTTGCCTAAACTACTACACGATTATTTCCAGATTTACCGGCATCAGCCGGCACTGGGGAAAGACTTTGTGTAGTACTGTGGACATCGTCGTTGTTGTTAATGCTTCTATTCATTTCATTTCATTTCATTTATTTAGTTAACATCTAAACAGATAACACTGAATCAACAATTTGACGCCACAATGCACGGTTCGAGGCCGCATCTCTCCATCCTCGGATACGCCCCACGCTTGCCAAGTCGTTTTGCACCTGGTCTGCCCATCTCGCTCGCTGCGCTCCACGCCGTCTCGTACCTGCCGGATCGGAAGCGAACACCATCTTTGCAGGGTTGCTATCCGGCATTCTTGCAACATGTCCTGCCCATCGTACCCTTCCGGCTTTAGCTACCTTCTGGATACTGGGTTCGCCGTAGAGTTGGGCGAGCTCATGGTTCATTCTTCGCCGCCACACACCGTCTTCTTGTACACCGCCAAAGATGGTCCTAAGCACCCGTCTCTCGAATACTCCGAGTGCTTGCAAGTCCTCCTCGAGCGTTGTCCATGTTTCATGTCCGTAGAGGACAACCGGTCTTATAAGCGTCTTGTACATGACACATTTGGTGCGGTGACGAATCATTTTCGACCGCAGTTTCTTCTGGAGCCCGTAGTAGGCCCGACTTCCACAGATGATGCGCCTTCGTATTTCACGACTAACGTTGTTGTCAGCCGTTAGCAAGGATTCGAGGTAGACGAATTCCTCGACCACCTCGATGGTATCCCCGTCTATCGTAACACTGCTTCCCAGGCGGGCCCTGTCGCGCCCGGTTCCGCCCACAAGCATGTACTTTGTCTTTGACGCATTCACCACCAGTCCAACTTTTGTTGCTTCACGTTTCAGGCGGGTGTACAGTTCTGCCACCTTTGCAAATGTTCGGCCGACAATGTCCATGTCATCCGCGAAGCAAATAAATTGACTGGATCTGTTGAAAATCGTACCCCGGCTGTTACCAGAGTGTAAAATAATCGAACATTTTTGGTGAAGTCCACCTTTCTTCAATTGTCAGTTCACTTCCAGATACATTCATAGTCGGCTCTGGACAGTCAATATTCAGTTGAATATTAGTCATTGAATATTTATGCACATTTTACAAATTGATAAATTATATGAAATCTAAACACGTTTCATATGAGTAAAGTGATTTATCACACAGGACTGAATCCGATTTTCACCCGCGAGGCACTTTCAACGGTAAACATCAACATGAATAATGCTAATAATGTTTTTTTTCTTCACATAGCAAGCACACTTAGTGACAGTCGAATGAATGAGTTGGTGGAGTAGTCGTCTGACTATGTCATTCTATGTTTTGAATATTCATGCGATGTTTCTCAAAATTCGAACCGAAATCGCTTCATGAAGATGAATATTTTAGGCTCTGGCTGTTACACCCGGCTCTTCGCATGTTGAACAACAGGCACGAAAGTCCATCACCTTGTCTTAGTCCCCGGCGCGATTCGAACGAACTGGAGTATTCGCCCGAAATCTTCACACAGTTTTGCACACCATCCATCGTTGCTTTGATCAGTCTGGTAAGCTTCCCAGGGAAGCTGTTCTCGTCCATAATTTTCCATAGCTCTACGCGGTCTATACTGTCGTATGCCGCCTTGAAATCAACGAACAGATGGTGCGTTGGGACCTGGTATTCACGGCATTTTTGAAGGATTTGCCGTACAGTAAAGATCTGGTCCGTTGTCGAGCGGCCGTCAACGAAGCCGGCTTGATAACTTCCCACGAACTCGTTCACTAATGGTGACAGACGACGGAAGATGATCTGGGATATCACTTTGTAGGCGGCATTAAGGATGGTGATCGCTCGAAAGTTCTCACACTCCAGTTTGTCGCCTTTTTTGTAGATGGGGCATATAACCCCTTCCTTCCACTCCTCCGGTAGCTGTTCGGTTGCCCAGATTCTGACTATCAGTTTGTGCAGGCAAGTGGCCAGCTTTTCCGGGCCCATCTTGATGAGCTCAGCTCCGATACCATCCTTACCAGCTGCTTTATTGGTCTTTAGCTGTTGAATGGCATCCTTAACTTCCCTCAAGGTGGGGGCTGGTTGGCTTCCATCGTCCGCTGAACTGACGTAGTCATCTCCTCCACTGCCTTGACTTTCACTGCCTGTACTCTCCGCGCCATTCAGATGTTCCTCGTAGTGCTGCTTCTACCTTTCGATCACCACACGTTCGTCCGTCAAGATGCTCCCATCCTTATCCCGGCACATTTCGGCTCGCGGCACGAAGCCTTTGCGGGATGCGTTGAGCTTCTGATAGAACTTGCGTGTATCTTGAGAACGGCACAGCTGTTCCATCTCCTCGCACTCCGCTTCTTCCAGGCGGCGTTTCTTCTCCTGAAAAAGGCGGGTCTGCTGTCTCGGCTTCCGTCTATAACGTTCCACGTTCTGCCGGGTACCTTGCTGTGGCGCGACCGCCCGCGCTGCGTCCTTCTCCTCCAGAATCTGTCTGCACTCTTCGTCGAACCAATCGTTCCGTCGACTTCGACCCATATACCCGACGTTGTTCTCCGCTGCGTCGTTAATGGCTGCTTTGACTGTATTCCAGCAGTCCTCAAGAGGGGCCCCATCGAGCTCACCCTCGTCCGGCAACGCTGCCTCGAGATGCTGCGCGTATGCAGTGGCGACATCAGGTTGCTTCAGTCGCTCTAGGTCGTACCGCGGCGGTCGTCGGTACCGAACATTGTTGATGACGGATAGTTTTGGGCGCAGTTTAACCATCACCAGATAGAGGTCAGAGTCGATATTAGCGCCACGATATGTCCTGACGTCGATAATGTCGGAGAAGTGCCGTCCATCAATCAGAACGTGGTCGATTTGTGATTCTGTCTGCAGTGGTGATCTCCAGGTGTACTGATGTTAATGCTTCTATCGAGTATAAAAGCTGGGTAGATTATACTCTCTGCCGTCTATTCCTAAGTTTGGCTAAGTTGTTCATGGCTGTGGTGCGGCTTTTCGTTGCTGATGGTTTCGTAGTCTTGATTCTGTTTTACTTTGCCGATTTGCTGTCGGATTTTTATTTGATTAACGATTGCCGCCATTTGCTCGATACGTTCATCTTCCGTTTACTTTCTTCATGCAATCGGGCGATTTCTTTATCTTTTTTCATCATGACCATTTCCAGTTCCTTCAGCTTTCTATCGATCACGGTCTGCTGTGCTGCTGCTTGAGCGTAACTATTTACCTATTTACTATTTGCTGTTCAGCACGTTTTCTGGCCTCTGGAAAACTCACATTGTTATGTTCTTTGATGTTGATTACCTCTACTTTTTTATAAACCTGGCACTGGTGATTAGTCGGTCTGTGGTTGCCCTTGCAGTTTTCTCCGCATTTCGCATTATTCTCCGTGAAAATTATCGGTACAGTTAAAGCAGCGTTGTGGTCCAGGGCATCGCACACATGTGCGGCCGTAGCTGAAACAGAAATACCCATAACATAGCATGGGATTCGGAAAGCATGTCGACATGCGTTGTACACGAACAACATTTTCGTGCATTAGTTTTATTAGGATATCCTTTTCTTCCTTGTAAATCAGCTCAAAGCAGGAGATGACGCATCTGCAAGTGTTCTGATTTGGATGGGGAATGACTTCAACGTCGGTTCCGTCAATGAGCAATTTCAGTTTGAGCAGTTTGGTAACTTGGGCTGGGTCCCGAACACACAAAGTGTATTTTGTGCCTTGTGCTTCGGTTTTAGCACTTTCGATGGCTCCGCCGGCACATGCTTCAACCGTTTTTCCAATGATAAAAGGATTGATTGGCAGTGTGGCACCATCTTTTGCGGTTAGCTGAAGGAACGTTAATTCACCAAATTTGTTCGTTGGATCCTTATAATTTGGTAGTCTACGTCCAATAGACCCTCCGGGGTCGCCGGTACTAGCGGCCGCCATGTTGAATTAGGTTGATTGTACCAGTATGGTAACGGTCACACGTTACCTACCCCAAATGGACTAACGAAGAATACACCCAACTTTCTATGTCCCTTCAACCTCAAATTGGTGGTATTTCACGCCAGTATAAGAGCTCCATTAAATTTTGCACCTTCCAACTTTCATCGAATTGGTCCAAAAACAAAAACCAATATTTGGCACGTATTCATGTTTCCATTATTAGCAGTCTAAATATAATCAATTTTGTTTAAAAATTGTGAAACTATTGAAAACAATCAAAAACTTTTTTTTTCGGAATTCACCAGTTTTTGCTATACTAAATAACTTTTTTTTAGCATTTTTCTTAAAGGTGATGTCTTCCTATTGAAAACTTTGAAAAAGTGGTGGGAAAAATTTACTCCGCAAGGCGGAAAACTGAAATTGAAAAACTGAAAACCGCATTACTGAAACTCAAAGTTTCAGGGTTCACTCCACAACGTATTCAACAAATTTCGAACTGTCACACAGACGTTTAGCACTCTCTGGGCTTACATTGTCATTGGTCTATCCAATGGCATTTAATTCCTTTGATTTATTTTATGGTTTATCTACACCTATTCTGGATGAACGATGCCCCAGTGACCTTCTGGTGATTCGCAATAAAGTTGGGACTTTTATTCTCCAGGGCGCGTGATTTTTACTACGAAAAGACGATGTGATTTGCTTAACAAAGGCGACCGAGATGCAACAAGCGTAAAAGACAGACGTGTTTCCGGTAAAAATTATAACCCTTATATTACTGACACTACATTACTTCAAAGGGGGCCTTCTTTTCCTTAGTGTGCATCACCGTCTCGTGCGTTGGCATAGTGCGCGCTCTCGGACCCCTAACCCCTAATCAAGCGACCCATGACTAGGGGATGCATGGTCTGAGGGGTGAAATAAATAGCAGGCCGCTAACGAAGCCTTTGGGGTGCCTGGGCACCCACACCGTATATCGTTCCCTTACCACGTTGTTGCGGAGCTCTGGCGTGGCGGACCTATTTTCTCGCGCGATTCGTGGGACCAAAATGTCGACCAAACCATAAAAAAAAACAAATTTGAGTGGAGAGGGAGAAGCGTCTGACGAGAGGGGGGACACCTTCGCCAGACGAAGTGGCCTTAACAGGTCGCCCCACCGATGGCCAGGGGCAGGCGATACAGAAGAGCGTGGCAGGTCGGAGGAGCCGCCCATCGAGATCAAGATGGACGGAGCTACCCTGAGTGAAGGAGAGCGGAAGCCAGAAAATGGAAGTGATTACAGACGTAACGGAAGTTATCATGTCCTTTCTGAACAACGGCGGGAAGTACAGCAAGGACCTTAAGAAGTCCGTGCTGACCCTCTGCAACATGGTTGTAGAGGCAAAGCAGGAGTGGAAGTCCTTGCTGCAGGCATGTAAGGAGACGGAACGAAAATGGAGAAAGAGTTGGTAGTGAGCCAACTGAAGAAAAACAGCTGGCAGAAAGCCAGACTACAGAACTCCACAGACGCATGGCAGCAACTCCAAAGCGAAGTAAGGTCAGTATGGCAACCGACCTGAAGGGAGCTAGCACCAAGCCGGTATTGCACGAGAGCAGTTTGCCGACCCTAAGGAACGACGGAAACCAGTTCCTCATTCTATGAGGACAACCGATGTTCGCCGGGAGGAAGGCCTGCCCTGGAGGGAAGTTGTGAATCCCAAAAAGGCGAAGAAGGGGCGAAAAGTGCCATTGGCCAAGAAGGGGAGTGCCCATAGCGGAAAGGGTACACTTTCCAATGGTCATGGCAGGAAGGACAGAGGCGAAGCAATTATCGTCAAGGCTGATTGTAAGAGCTATGCTGACGTTCTGAAGGTCACAAGGCTCACACCTGCCAGGCCGCACCGAGGTGGTTCTGGCACAGACAACAAACACCCATCCGGTGGGCAGGCCTGTCCGGCCTCCAGACGGGCTCGGTCATGCAAAACTCAGCTAAATTTGCACGAGAATAAGACTGATGATTGCATTGCTGTCCGACCCGTACCACATTCCTGTTAAACAAGGAATGGAGTGCTTCAACGACAGGAATTCGGTGCAAGTGCGACGTGTCAAGAAAGCAGCTTCGTTGCTCAATTGGCGAAGAGCGTGAGACACTGCAGTCAAAGGTCGTTGGGCCCACAGACTGATTCCGGACGTATCTAATTGGATTAGTAGGAAGCATGGTCAGGTCAACTTCCACCTATCACAGGTGTTGTCTGAACATGGCTGCTTTAAAAAGTTCCTGCATAGATTCGGGATCGCAGATTCTGCGGAGTGCCCGGAATGTGTAGGTGAGGTAGAATCGGTAGAGCATGTGATGTTTGCATGGATACAACCCCGGACAACCTCGTTGAGAGGATGTGTCGGGAAGAGGTTATACGGAATGCGGTGAACACAGCGTCTCAACAGGTTATGTCGAAACTACAGCGCTGATGGCGTCTTGAACAAAACCAGCAGCTGCAGTAGAGACTACTGTGATGCAGTGAACAACATGCTCACCCCGACAACAAGAACGTCGCGGGTGGGCTGCGTTGACCTTCATACGTAGATATAGAGGTCATTGCGGTTCCCACGCGGTGTTTGTTGTCGGGGTGCTCGTCTCCTACGCGAGTTTATGACACACACCGCTAGGTTACTATTATAGCTTCCGATCGAGTGAGGTTACAACCCTTGAAGTCGATGTTGTGTTATAATCGAATGTGTTAGCATAGACGTGAGCGTTCTCAATAGTCCTCCCCTGATGTATTGCTTAATTGCGGGCCGGAGGATACGGACAGGCGAAAGGGTTTTGGTTTTAGTGGGTCGGGTGATCTCATCCCCATACTACCTGAGTTAATCTCCTCAGGTGTCTGTTTGCAGATTTCCATTTACCCTTGCACAAGAAAAAAAAAGACAGGCATTTGTGATAACAACAAAAAACTTGTTGACGATAGTTTACAATTAATCATAACTGCTTTTATTTCCAATTCACATTTTTGTATGATTCAGTAATACATTCTGGCGATATGATTATTGCTAGCAGATGAAATTACAATCTTTATAAATATATCGAGAAATTTTATCAATCTCCTCAAAGCCAGCCATTCATTATTTAACGACGGCCGCAACAATAATGCAGATATTTATATAAATAATTAAACATAATTAAGAACTAAATGTGGCAGTTTCTTGCGAAAAAAAAATCAGCAAAAAGACAATGTAACAAAACGGAAAAAGGGATAAAATGAAATCCAAAATTAAGGTGTGGAAGAACGTTACGCAATAATGTTTGTACCGGCGGCACAATGGACGAGTCATACTGCGGTTCAAGATGAAACGAACTCATCACTGTTCGTGCCTCAACGATCGCACGCAGTTCATCAACTGTGCGATTTGGTCCCGGGTGGTGCGCTCCTGGTCCTGTAGTCTCCGTCGAGTCACCTTCTTCGCCGTGAATTGCTGCTCCAGAAGATTCATCCGCTGTTGGAGCCGCTCATTGCGCGCCCGCTGTTGCGCATTGCGGCGAAGCAATCGTTTCCGCAGCATTTGATCTATGGTGGGTGTGGATGCGTGCGTGTGCGGTAAATGCATATGTGCGGGGTGGTGCAGATTCGAGGTTAGGAAAACAGAAGAGAAAAGAAAACAAAAACAAGCGAAACGAAATGATAAATTTGGAAGATGAATAATGTAACGGAAAAAAAAAAACAACTATGGTAGACAAGAGCCACTTGATTTTGGTTCCTACTCGGGAAAACGTTTTGGACTACATAACCTACTTCGCTACTGCAAAACTACGGATGAACATTTAATACACAATAGTCTATTGTTGTACTTTTAGTACAACACACATACGAACGAATATCTAACAAGGTCTAGTAATGTGGTGGTTGTTGAAATTTACCCCGCTGTTGGTTCTGCAGCGCCACGGCCATCTGTTGCCTTTTCTGCAGACAGACCGGGCAGATGTTGTCCCGCTGGCGAAGTAGCTGCGGGTTGAAGATACTGTTGCTGTGGCAGCGCAAATGATAAATGTTGCAGCAATAGACACACGCGCTCAGACTGTCCGATGAACCTACAATGAAAAAAAACGTAATTATATATACAAAATATCAAATTTTCACATTAAGATTGCGAAATGGGTGAAGGATCAAAATTCTGCATGAAACTTTGCCATCCCTCCATGCATACGCCACCAATTTTGAATATTAATTATCAAATTTTATCATTTTATGACAACACCCACCTGACTTGTTACAAACAATGCAAATCTTATTCTCCAATTCGGCCAGCACTGACTTCGATCCTTCCGCAGTCGATACGCTTCCAACCCGCTGTTGTTGTTGTTGCTGCTGCTGTGCTTGTTGATCTTTCTGTTGACTGGTTGTTGCGGACGTCGCAGTTCCCGTCCCAGCTCGAGCTGATCCTGCCCCCGTATTGGAAGCGATCAGGTCAAAGTGCTGCCGCTTTTTAACGCCCCGCGTGGACGGCGGCGAGTACAGTATCGGTCGTTTATTCCGGCGCCGAGCGATGTGCGTCATTTGCTGCTCATAGTAGTCGATTTTTCCGTAGTGAAAATCCTTCCGCTCGGTGCTGTTGCAGCTGCGGCGCTTGCGCTCGGTCTTCCTTGTGGTGAGCGCTTTGCTCTCCTCCAGCGTGAGCAGTCCGAAGAACTTCAAAAACACCGACTGCTCCAGCTCGTCAATGTGCAGTGGTTGCGGTTCGTAGTACTCCTCGATGGGCATCGGGACACGATCGGTTGAAGAATCGTCCGATACTTTGACCGAGAGCGGCGTGGAAGAGCGCGAGTTCGGCGAAGAGTCCGATGAGGCTCCACTTGATGGTCGCTTATTGCTCGATCCAGGCAAAGGATCACTCCTGGTTTTGGGCATGGGCTTTTGACGAGCGCTGAAAGTGGGAACCACTGGCTTCGGGGACTCTTCCGGTTCGGCCTTTATGCTCAGGCTGTTGTTCTTGGCTTTGTTCAGCGCCTGGAGCAAATTCATACGACTCTTGGCGACGGTGGCCGGCAGTTCCTGTGGTTCGTAATCTTCTTCTTGCTTCACGTTGGAGCAATCAATTTCCGGTAGTTTGGCAACAGGACGCGGCAGATTTTCGATCTTCGGTGGAACCTTGATGAGCTTCTTCGGGACAGCGATTCGTTCCGGTGCGATCTTTTTGAGTGCCTGTTCATTGACCATGGCCTTGGCGTTTGAAAAAGTTATGTTGTTGAATGGGGGGAGATTCTTGCTGCTGGCGGAGCACACGCGTTCCTCCTTCGGCTTGAGCAGCGAGATTTGTCTTTGATTGTAGGGATGCGTGGTGGTTGGCGAGATTGAAGAACCGCTGCTGCTTTGGGATTCGTCCTTTTCTTTCTTCGGCTGCGGCTCATCGAAGGAAGCAAGTCTGCAAACAATGAAGATAATAAATTTGAAATAATCACCAGATAAAAGCAGGGATACTCACTCGTACTTATGAACCAGCTGGGCTTCCGTCAAACGATCACTAACCGTTTTCGGCGTGTACCTCGTGTTGAAGGACATCTCGTAATGCACGGAAAGGGCGCGTGTGACGAACCCGTTTGCCATTTCGCGGTCGATGTCGATGAACTCCTTGGCGGCCGTTTCTTTGATGTACTCGCGAACGAGGCGGTCCAGTTCGCCAACCAGGGGCTGTTGCTCATTTCCGATGTCGATAATTTCCGCCTCCAGTTCCTGGAGATAACGCTTCAGCTTGGAAACCTGAATGGGATTGGTAATTTTAAGTAACTTAGTAAATTAGTCAAGGAATCTCATTGTTATTGCGAGAAAATCGCTTAAGAATTACTATATGAAACAGTGACCAATGTTTTTCGGTTTTGGTGTGCACAGACACGCGTACACACGAACTGACAGACATTTGTTCAGTTCGACGAGCTGGGAGCTCTATAAAAAGTTCGATTTTGGAGTGAAATGATAGTCTTTCGGTCCAACATTGTTGTTGCGTTGGAAAGGCAATAACGTAATTTGGCTTTTTGATGGCTGTCTGGTATGGTGAGGAAGAGCACAAGGCGCAGGAATGCGATAAGGCACCAAAGTGCCTCATCTGCGCCAGCAAAAAGCAAGCGTGTCCCATCGGAGAGAGAAACAAGAAGAAGCCGTACAAGTAAGCTGAATCTTAACCACTGTGCAACTGCCCAGCAGCTGATGTGGCAGTCGGTCTAGGAGTCGAGGACCGATGTCGCCCTCCTGTCCGACCCGTACAACGTCCTTGTCGATAACGGTCTAGGATGGCGGCTATTTACACGACGGGACGGTACCCGACCCAAGAGGTGGTACACTCCTCTGCTGAGGATGTCGCGATTCCAAAGATTAATGGTGTGTTTTCTATTGTAGTTGCTATGCCCCACCAAGGTGGCCATTAGAACAGTTCAACCAGATGATCATCGTCATAGCAGGAGATTTGAACGCTTCGGCAGTGGAGTGGGACAGCCGCTGCACCAATCGAAGAGGTCAAGCGTTTCTAGAGGTGCTAGTGAAGCTCGACGCAGTGCAAGTCAATGATGAACGCTAGCAGCTGGAACGCTGGAAGCCAACACTGAAGGTCTAAGCGGGGATGCGTTGGTAGCTGTCCTATAACGCGCGTGCGACGCCGCCATGCCTAGGAAAGCCCTGCCGAGTAGGGATGAATCGATACAAGTAAATACGAGTAAATACTCGATATTTTTGATCCGATACCAAGTACTTTTGGAATCGATAATTTGAGTCCCGATACCAAGTACGTATCGAATTGAAGTAGTTGAATCTTTTGAGTACTCAATTCAAAATCCGTTAAATCTAATACAGATAAATAGAAATATTGTTTTTGTGTAATAATCTTTTACTAAAATTAAAAAGTATTTTGATCAGATAAACACTTTCAAATTTTTTTTCTGCTCAACACTTGTTTCTGCTAACTGCTATAAACTATTAGTGAAAATTACAAAAGCGAACTAAGTTTTATTTTAATGATTTCGTATGATCAACTTGAAATTGAGAAACGGAAATGTGGCCGATTTTCAATCCAAGTCAGTTATAGAATATTGGTTTCTATTTTAAATGTAGCTTAAGCGGAAGACGGCACGGAAGGGTTGCCAAATTATTTAATAATATATCAAATGAGCTGAACCATTCTAAAGTTGTTTTAAGCATAGTCTCTTAACATCCATTTGTCCACAAAAGGTGTTATAAACATTGTCTCAACCTGATTTGGTCCACACCACAGACCGCCGCTATTTCGTGCAATACATTTCCTTATACCCTTGTCACTTTTGAATAACTCGTTCAATTTTAAAACAAATTGAACGATCAAGCAACCCTTCCCGTTTTCTAGAGCCATCTGTACAATAGAAATAATTCTTCGTCGCCGCAGAATGCAAATAATGAAAAGTAAGTTTTTTTTGTATATTTTGGGATATTAATCTTAACGAAAGAATATATTGAAACTTTATTATGTTCCCCCTGCATAAAGGTAATACTGGATAAATAAATAAAATAAAAATAAATTACTCAAATATCTTGGGTAATCTTGGCTTATCATTAATATTTGGGGCTGTTTTTTAGTAGTCCTATTGAAGAAGCATCAGAGATTTACATCGAAAGGAACATGAATTTGAAATACAGTAACTATTAATGTTATGTTACTTTTAAAACAATTGGTTTACATTTAAAATGTGTTTCGCTGTTTACAGTGTTTACACACTCTCTAGGTAAGTTAACTATAGATTCGATGGACAAAAAGTAATGTGAAAGTGCTTTAAGAAAACCCTCCCGGAATCTAAATTTGAATCTACTCGCGTTTTCAAGAGCACACCACTCAATACGAAAGCAACGCGCAACTACTTTTATTATTTCAGATTTTTTCATTACAGCTAAATTATGGATAACTACTTGTTAGTGACAAAATAATTTTACTTTAAATTCATGTATTACTCATATGATACGAGTAGGTATCGATACTTTTGATTCGATATTTAGTAGTATCGATACTTTTATTCGATACTACTTTAAAGTAAAAGTATCGATACCTTAGTGGTATCGTTTCATCCCTACTGCCGAGAAATGGCAGACGCCAGGTATACCTACTGGTTTAACAAGGCCATCAAGAGCAGTAAGAGAATGTGTTTCGACAACCTATGCGGAGGAGCCAACGCGAATCCGTGGGGTGACGCCTACAAGATAGTGATGGCCAAGACCAAAGGGAGCACTTCACGGCGCATAGACACGACGGGCCCGTTACGTTGGGATATGGATACTTGGAAGTAGTGCGTAACGGTGTAAATCCGGCCATATCGTCAGGCTCAGTACTAGAACTGTGCGCCGCCACGCTGCGCCGCGGCCGCCGGCGATTTTTAAGCGCCGCCGCCGCCACCATTTTTGACCGGCGCGCCGCTGCAATTTTTTCACCGAGCCGCCGGTGAATTTTAGGCGAGCAGGTGAAATAATTTGCCTTTGGGGTGTCATATCTTTCGATTTGTTAGAAGAAAAATTCCGTTCCTTATACGTTTGAAAAATTTCGGCTGCGCCGCTGAAAGAACATGTACATCTTCTTCTTCTTCTTCTTCTTCTTCATTGGCATTACATCCCCCACTGGGACATTACCGCCTCGCAGCTTAGTGTTCATTAAGCACTTCCACAGTTATTAACTGCGAGGTTTCTAAGCCAAGTTACCATTTTAGCATTCGTATATCATGAGGCTAGCACGATGATACTTTTATGCCCAGGGAAGTCGAGACAATATCCAAACCGAAAATTGCCTATTGGGAAGATGTAAAACGAATAATAATGAGGAAAGAATTTTGGTTCATATTACTTGTTTTTCACTTAATGTATAGATCTTTGGATTCTTTTAAATATGATACTACGTCCATTAGTTGAACTTTTGGGGTGAACATATTCGTTAATATAATATTTCATCCAAGATAACCCAAGAATTCCCTGAAGTATAGGCCTTATAGTCTGTATTGAAAATCCTACAAAACGGTATAAATGTTTCTAGGCTAACCTCACTTTTGTGTTTGTAAATTGTGATTGTTTTCGAAAACATCTCGTGGGGTAGGTTGACCGACTTTTGTGTGGTCTATTAGGCCGAGTTGAAAACTTAGTAAATACCAATCGACACAATTTTTTACCGATTCCGCAATAAAAGTAGCATTGAAGGAAGAGAAAATGCTCGAGAAAATTATATTAAATGCAAGTATGCTCTGGCAGAGGAAATAAAAGTAGCGAGAGTTGTAAAAAGTTCATTAAAAATATTTTAAAAAGACTCAAAAGTAAAGAGTTAAGATATTTTACGTGCCTAAAAATTACAAAACTTTAAACACTACATTTTTCCAACTTCAAAACATTTTCCACTGATTGATTTGATGTGTATCACATATTTAGACACACTCGGCTAACCTACTCCAGCCCTGGGGTTGGTTGGCCGATTTTTTCCGCCGCATTTGTTTTGTTATAACTTTTTCCTCAATTTGTGTTCATCGATGATAATATGTCACAAATGTGCCCAAGACTATATTTACGACAGAGAAAACCGTTTTTTGAAAAGTCGAACCAGAATTAGTTTAGATTATCAACCCTATTCTTATTTACGGACGAACGAAACTTTCGAACGAATGCAGCTCGTTCGAATCGTTTCCCCATTTGATTTTGCTACCGTCAGGGACAGAAAAAGTCATTTCAACTACACTCAAACAGCTGACACCCAACATACAATCAAGTTGCTAGTCCTTCCCGAATTTGAATGTGCGAATGAATAGGACGGCATGTGCACGAACAGCAGCAAGCGTCGACTTTCGATGTCAGCGTTGTTGTGTGCGGTGTCAAAATTAATCTTCAGCTTGGCACATTGATATTCAATTTGAAATCTCAAAATATGAATATCATTTCATACTGTGGTGCATGGATTCAACATTTCGAAGTTAGATTCCTAAAATATATGCATCTGTTTAGTATATACAGTAAAATAATCGTCATTTATCGGTGCAAATCAACCGCAATTCAAAATATTCATTTCAGCCCCAGTAGATATTCATTTTTTACGCTCGATTATCAATCGGCTTTTGAGGATCGGGTGGTAAATTTGGTATGAAAGTTTGACAGCATGCTGCGAGATGTTCGTGCCTGCATTGCCGAGCGTCTGATCAAAACAAACACGAATCAATGACGAAGCTGCCTACTGAGCATCGATGCAACTGATAGTAAAACGAAGATTTCCGTCCTTGGCTACCGTAAACGAGAATGCGCATCAGCTTTCGTTCGAAAGCGCGTTCGTACGTAAACTAGAATAAGGGTGTATATTTAGATTATTAATTAGAACATTCCGATAGGAAAGTTCAGCCAACTAGCCCGGTCTCCCCTACCCGTGCAGGCCTAAATTCCAGTGAATTATTGGAAGAACTGAAATGGAAACATTGTTGAACGTTCATCCAATTCAATTAAAAAATAACACAATCAACATAAACGATTTAGAAAAGCTAGCAGCTCTGAAGGAGGCCAAGACCTGTACTTCAGGGAATTCTTATATGAACTGCAATGCAATAAATGTTGAAAGAATATCCATTTTTATTCTATATCGGTAGGGGCGAGTCCTTTCAAATTATTCGTGAAAATTGGGGAACGGCCCTTTGTGTTTATTATTTTATTTGCTCGGAAGAAGCTAAGGAAACGAAAAGATTGTGAGCCATTGTATTTGAACGACGGAGGTCACAAAGTCGAGCAGAATCATAACTATTAATTGATTGATCGAACTTAATACAAGAGTTCCCCCCTCTCTTAATTCACCGGATATGGTATCTTTTTTAACTAAATCTGATTTTATTACTGATATTTTGACAGATATTTTGATGTAATGCGCTATAAGATCGTGCGATACGTTGATCAGCATTGCATTTCTAGCAATGTCTAACCGCCATTGAACCATTTCACATAGAAGAGCTAGAAAACACCTTTTTACATAGCTAGTACCAAACCAGAAAATCTTGCTGATACAATTTTTAAGAAACCACTTTCTGAAAAATTTGTTCTCTCTGAATTTTGGAAATTCATGCTAGAAACTCCTCCATCATCGATTCTTTCTACAGGAACTTCTAAGAACTACTCTCATAGAAGTTTGGAAAATTGCCCATTTGAGAATTTTGGAAACTTGATTTTTCCTTAATTCTGTGCACATGCTCCCCCAGGAATTGGGTTGTTTAGGGGTATACATGTTTTTACATATTCTGAATCTGCATAAAAAACTGAGCCTAACCCCAATTTTTCAGAATTTTTGGAGCCCCGGAACTATTTTTAATTTGCATTTTAAATTTATATGGAACTAAAAATTTGTTCCTATGCTGCATGGGCCAACTGTCATTCTATGAATGTTAGTGTCATTCTATCGATTAAAATGGCTTATTGTTTGCTATACAAAAATGAAAATAAAAGGTTTACAAACAAAATAAAAATATGTTGGAGATCAGAAAAGCATGCTCTTTATGTTAAACTATAAAAAACCTCATATTTTTCTCTGCTCAACAACCCAATTCTGCGAAACTTCTTCTTCAAGGATTCTACACTGAGAAAAATTGTTTAGTAGAAACTACCATCTTAGGGGTAATATTGAGAACAGTACCGACGTTTTTCAACCGAAGTGCCAATCGTCTTAAAATGACTAAAATATGGTCTATCTTACGATAAAAATAGTATATTCAACCACTTACATAGTTATTCTTACTGAAAAAATAGTAAAATTGTGTGGTAAAATCAACTATTTTATTTGAGTCTGTGATAAATAACATTTTTTGTGGTAAAATAGAAAATAATATCAATCAGATTAACTAGATTTATGGTTAAATTAAGCGATTTGTCCCTTCGGTTGAAAAACGTCGGTACTGTTCTAAATTTTACCACAAAGTTGTAATTTCTACTACAAAGTTTTTTTTCAGTGTAGTAAGCTCATATTACTAGAAAACAGGGTTTTTTTCTGCCTTATGAATTATGGAGAATCCCTTCCCAGTAGTTCTGATTATGTACCCAGTACACCTTTGAATATCATGGAGAATTCTTCCTCCATGGATTTTTGGGAACTTTGGATTCCATCATACTGCAATTTTTTCCTTGTATTCCGTACAAATTCTTCCTCAGGAATTCTAGAAAATTCCTGTTCCATTAATTCTGAGAAATTGATCTTCCAATCTACTTGGTTTTTCCATATCTAAAAATTCCTCATCAGGAGTTCTAAGGACTTTCCCCATCCGGAAAAAATAAAGGACTACAGCCTACCTTCTCACCTCAAACCATGTATTCATTTTTTTTTAAATTTCTGTGGAAATCTTCTACAATTGATATGTCGGAGGAATTCTTCTTTAGGAATTGTAGGAGCTTGATATACAAGAATTGTGATATATTCCTGCTTTAGAATTTTTAGAGAATTTAGTCTTCAGAACTCGGAGAATTTCATCTTACAGGAGATTTTCCCTTTTCCCTTTTGCCCTTCCAAAAGATCATGCCAATCGCTCTAGCTAGAAAAAAATTCTTCCCCAGAAATTAAGAGGAATTTCTCCTTCAGGAATTTGGAAAAATCCTCTTATGTTCTTGGTGAGTTTTGCACCATTATTGGCCAGATAATTTTTCTCTCTGTTAACTCTAAGGAATTTCTTCCTCACGAATTATGAAGAAATATTCTCCTATGAATAATAGGAAATTCCTTGACTTCGACTGCGACTTGACTTCTAAAAAGCTTCTTACACAAAAATTACTTTGAAACTCAAGAATTCTAGGGGGTTTTATTCTCCCAGATTTTTTTATTCACTACAAGAATTCCTTACCTAGGAGTTTTAGAGATTCCCTTATCCAGAAGTTCTGCGGAATGAATAATACGTATCTTAGATTTTCTGGATAAGAAACACTTGGAAAAGTTCTCAGAAAATGTCTTTAGGAATCTCACGTATGTCTTGCTGACATTTTCTCATCTGAACTTTTTGGTTGGCATTACGTTCCCTATTTGAACATTGCCATGTCGAAGAGCAAATATTTAAAGAAGGTATTTTCGTCACCCACCGACGAAATGTTTGAAGGATAATTTTAAACCGCGCCGATCCGAGCCGCCGCCGCCGAGAGCAGCTGCGGCGTGGCGCCGGCTAAGCCGCCGCCGCCGCCGGCTCAAAGTAGATCGGCGCACAGGTCGACAGTACAACACTGAAACTGACAATATGGCGTCCCTAACCCCGAATCCCAAGATGTCAGGCGACCCGTGCCGAGGGGATGAATGACCTGGGGGGTGAAACAATTTGCCAGGGCGTTAGCGGAGTCTGTGCAGGTTCCACAGAGTGAGGGTTGCTTCGGCGGCAAGCGGGTGGCAGTGGGTGGTACCCACACACCCCCAAGTGGTGCACATGTGGTGCAAGCGAATGGGAGTTGGGGGTATTACTCGTAATCCCACAGAGTGAGGGACCGAGTGTATGGGTGAGCACACAAGTAAGACTCGCATGGTACGCATGGTAGGTAGTGTTAGAATGACTGAAGTCTGGTGAGGCCTGGCAGGAGTGTCGGGGGGCAGATACCTCTGCGACACCGCAGAAGTAGGGGACACGAAAGTCTCGCTATGACTGGCAGGACTGTCGGGGGGTTGATGCTTCTGCGGCACCTCAGAAATTGGAGACATGTAAGGTAAGTGGTGCCACCTCGTTGCAGGATGGGGAGACCACCACACTGACTGAGGACTACCTGGGCTTCGAAATATCAATAGGTGGGTGCTGCCTGCAAAGCACCTGTCCGAGACCTATTGGCAGCATCAAAGCCCGGGTAGGTGAGTGTTAGGCACGCGTGACGTGTCGGGTGTTCCATGCCCAAACGATGGGGAGGCGCACAGAGTGGATATAAATGGGAGATGGGGGTATTACAACCCCCACTGAGTGAGAGACTGAATGTCAAAAGAGTGGTGCACAAGTGGTGCAAGCGAAAGGGACTGAATGTACGAGCGAGCACACAAGTCAGACTCGCATGGTACGTGTGGTCAGAGTGACTGCTTAGGCAGTAGTGTGATCCGGCTGCCAGGGACGGATTGAGTGTAGTCTCGCTAGGCCTGGCAGGAGTGTCCAAGGGCAGATACCTCTGCGTCACCTCAGAAGTAGGGGACCCGAAAGTCTCGCTATGAGTGGCGCAATGCCCAATAGTCATCCCTCGAAGTATTGCTTAATTGCGGGCCGGGGGAATGACTGGAGAGGAAGGAGTTGGTTTTAGTGGGTCGGGAGTGGTGATCCCATCCCCACACTACCTGGGTTCGCCTCCCCAGGTGTCTAGTTGCAGATTTCCATTACCTTCGCAAGGCAAGGCACGGCAAATGCTGGGTAAAGCGTACCATTGGTACTTCGCGTACCTGAAGGAATAAAATAGACCCCATCTCGCGGTCCTTAGCCTCTTACCCAGCAACTCCTATCCCTACCTCCCCGCGGTGCTGGCCGGGATACGAGCAACCTTAGGGAAGATCGGGTAACCAACCCCGGTGGGAACTATGGTCGTATGCTGACAGGGAAGGGGGGGTTTGCTCCTCTCCGAAGGTGCAAATCTTATTGAGCGTCTGTTCTCCATGTCAGGATCGGCTCACAACAGCGTCTGTTCTCCATGTTAGGGGCGGCTGATCATCGTCCGAGTGCCAGCGAGGGACTCTAAGTGAAACTGTGCACCATGGTCCACCGGAAATAAGAAGGAATGGTCCTCCGGAAATTTAGGGGGTTTGGTGTCAGGCCCTGCAAGCCAACAAAAAAAAACTCACGCAACGAACAATCAACAAGAGAGTACGGACCGGAACTATCGGCGAAGACCACTGCGACGAGAAGGGACTAGCGATTGGAAACTCGGTTCGTGGAACTGCAAATCTCTCAACTTCATCGGGAGCACACGCATACTCGCCGATGTGCTCAAGGACCGTGGATTCGGCATCGTAGCGCTGCAGGAGGTTTGTTGGAAGGGATCAATGGTGCGAACGTTTAGAGGTAATCATACCATCTACCAGAGCTGCGGCAACACACAGTGATGGGCGATATGCAAAGGCGCGTGATCGGGTGGTGGCCGATCAATGAAAGAATGTGCAGGTTGAGGATCAAAGGCCGGTTCTTCAGCTTCAGCATAATCAACGTCCATAGCCCACACTTCGGAAGCACTGATGATGATAAGGACGCATTCTACGCGCAGCTGGAACGTGAGTACGACAGCTGCCCAAGCCACGACGTCAAAATTATCATAGGAGATTTGAACGCTCAGGTTGGCCAAGAGGGGGAGTTTAGACCGACTATTGGGAAGTTCAGCGCTCACCGCTGACGAACGAAAACGGCCTACGACTAATTGATTTCGCCGCCTCCAAGAATATGACCATTCGCAGCACCTACTTCCAACACAGCCTTCCGTATCGGTACACCTGGAGATCACCACTGCAGACAGAATCACAAATCGACCACGTCCTGATTGATGCACGGCACTTCTCCGACATTATCGACGTCAGGACATATCGTGGCGCTAACATCGACTCTGACCACTATCTGGTGAAGGTTAAACTGTGCCCAAAACTATCCGTCATCAACAATGTTCGGTACCGACGACCGCCGCGGTACGACCTAGAGCGACTGAAGCAACCTGAGGTCGCCACTGCTTACGCACAGCATCTTGAGGCAGCGTTGCCGGAAGAGAATGAGCTCGCTGGGGTCCCTCTTGAGGACTGCTGGAATACAGTTAAAGCAGCCATTAACGACGCAGCGGAGAACAACGTCGGGTATATGGGTCGAAGTCGACGGAACGATTGGTTTCACGAAGAGTACAGACAGATTCTGGAGGAGAAGGACGCAGCGCGGGCAGTCGCGCTGCAGCAAGGTACCCGGCAGAACGTGGAACGTTATAGACGGAAGCCGACACAGCAGACCCGCCCTTTTCAGGAGAAGAAACGCCGCCTGGAAAAAGCGGAGTGCGAGGAGATGGAACAGCTGTGCCGTTCTCAAGAAACACGTAAGTTCTACCAGAAGCTCAACGCATCTCGCAAAGGCTTCGTGCCGCGAGCCGAAATGTGCCGGGATAAGGATGGGAGCATCTTGACGGACGAACGTGTGGTGATCGAAAGGTGGAAGCAGCACTACAAGGAACATTTGATGAGATGACTACGTCAGTTCAGCGGACGATGGAAGCCAACCAGCCCCCACCTTGAGGAAAGTTAAGGATGCCATCCAACAGCTAAAGACCAATAAAGCAGCTGGTAAGGATGGTATCGGAGCTGAGCTCATCAAGATGGCCCCGGAAAAGCTGGCCACTTGCCTGCACAAACTGATAGTCAGAATCTGGGAAACCGAACAGCTACCGGAGGAGTGGAAGGAAGGGGTTATATGCCCCATCTACAAGAAAGGCGACAAGCTGGAGTGTGAGAACTTTCGAGCGATCACCATCCTTAATGCCGCCTACAAAGTGATATCCCAGATCATCTTCCGTCGTCTGTCACCATTAGTGAATGAGATCGTGGGAAGTTATCAAGCCGGCTTCGTTGACGGCCGCTCGACAACGGATCAGATCTTTACTGTACGGCAAATCCTTCAAAAATGCCGTGAATACCAGGTCCCAACGCATCATCTGTTCGTTGATTTCAAGGCGGCATACGACAGTATAAACCGCGTAGAGCTATGGGAAATTATGGACGAGAACAGCTTCCCTGGGAAGCTTACCAGACTGATCAAAGCAACGGTGGATGGTGTGCAAAACTGTGTGAAGATTTCGGGCGAACACTCCAGTTCGTTCGAATCACGCCAGGGACTAAGACAAGGTGATGGACTTTCGTGCCTGTTGTTCATCATTGCGCTAGAAGGTGTCATGCGGAGAGCCGGGTGTAACAGCCGGGGTACGATTTTCAACAGATCCAGTCAATTTATTTGCTTCGCGGATGACATGGACGTTGTCGGCCGAACATTTGCAAAGGTGGCAGGACTGTACACCCGCCTGAAACGTGAAGCAACAAAAGTTGGATTGGTGGTGAATGCGTCAAAGACAAAGTACATGCTTGTGGGCGGAACCGAGCGCGAAAGGGCCCGCCTGGGAAGCAGTGTTACGAAAGACGGGGATACCTTCTAGGTGGTCGAGGAATTCGTCTACCTCGGATCCTTGCTAACGGCTGACAACAACGTTAGTCGTGAAATACGATCGCGCATCATCTGTGGAAGTCGGGCCTACTACGGGCTCCAGAAGAAACTGCGGTCAAAAAAGATTCGCCACCGCACCAAATGTGTCATGTACAAGGCGAGCGTGGGGCGTATCCGAGGATGGAGAGATGCGGCCTCAAACCGTGTATTGTGCCGTCAAATTGTTGATTCAGTGTTATCTGTTTAGATGTAAACTAAGTAAATGAAATGAAATATCGAACTGGATCATGCTGACCATAACGACTGATTCGAGCACCAAGCTGAATTAAATCCCTTCTCCTCAGCGGACGCATAGGAGCGTAAAAATTCAGCTTGTTGAGTATTGCTGGAGAGTCAAAAGCACCATTCAGGATTTTCGCAACGAACATGGACTGTACGGCACGGCGTCGAACATCTGAAGTATCCAGCCCAAGCAACCGACAGCGGTTTTTATAAGGAGTGAAATATTGGCCATCATGCCAAGGGAGATTGCAAAGCGCACGAAGCTTTTTTGCACAGATTGATAAGGGCCACCAGCATAGAGTAGCCTCACTCCAGGTGGTAGCACCAGTGTCCCATCGTTGACTAATATCGAAAACAATAATGGTCCTTGATTACTCCCGTGTGGTACACCAGGATGGAGAGTGACGAAGGGATCCGCTAGAGTTGATCCGACGTAATTTTTCAAATTTCAGTTTCCGGATCGCTCGGCACCAGGGAATCAATATTTGAGAAACGCCTAACAATATACCCTATGTGGCCAACAGTATGTGCCAACAGAGTTTGTTACTGACAAACGCACCTCACGAAAAGCCTTTATCAGAACCCGAACATAATATGACAAGAATCATTTGCTTTGCATGTTCTGGTATTTCCGAGAATACGACGCTAATTCCGTAACCATAGTTAGATTCTCGAATATTTCCATAAAAGCAGAAACTATGATAGCAGAAATTTGCTGTAGAGATAATGAAAAAGAACGGGATGAAAAGTTAGCAAAAGTTAGTTCTTTTTTGTTGCTGACAAAATTTTCGGATCTTTGTCATTATTATCTCCGACAAAAACAAAGCTTTGTCGTTGCTCGTTGGTTCTCTTTTGTCGCTTGTTTCGCTTGCGCTTCCAAGAAAAGTTGATTCCCTGCTCGGCACACTTCTTCACTGATGGGAAAAATGACTAAGTCCTAAGACCTAACAATTGTCCAGAATTGCTTGGGATTTAAACGCAGATTTCGCTGTGTATGTGCTGCTGATGTATCGGGAATACAAAAACTGATTATAACTTCTGTATACACTGCTGGCACTATTGAACTGTTGCTTGTTGTAGGTGGAACGATAGGGAAAGGTGGGGAGACTTGATCCCCGGGGAGACTTGATTATCCCCTATTTTATCGAGAACTAAAGTAGTTTTGCTCTAGCGTATTTTTTAGCAGTTAGCGTTTTTCACACCACGAAGCCATAAATATTATTGACACTATAGGTTCCATAGACGAGCTGAGGCGAAGGCGAGTGTTAGCCAAACGAACTGTCAGTTAGTGTAGCCAAACGAGCATGACGTCACTATTGCAACCCAAGCAACGCAGCGTGTGACGTCAAATTCGCGTGGTACACTGCGAAAAAGTGGAAAAACACACTTAATCGAAATAACCCAACCGTGCCTGCGCTCGTCTATGGAACCTATAGCACCGACGAACCGACGTGTCACTTCATAGAAAATAATTCAAATTTGCTGCCCACGACGCCATGATGAAAAATCATCGAACACTACCGCCACCCCCATAATGGCTCGCGAAGTTTTCATAGCTCAGCCAGCAACTTACGTGTATTAACATTGCAGCGGAGTTGTGTCTTAGCTCATTTGACAGGAGCGATCGCCCGCAAAAGCGAATGACCGTTAAAAAGTGTGAGACAATCAGAGAGCGCCAGTGACACGTCGGTTCGTCGGTGCCTATAGTGTCTATAATAAATATGCTTAATGATCTGTACTGATGAAAATGTTAACATTCCATCAGTTTTAGGATATTTGGATTTGAAGTTATTGCCCCAATATGGGGACACTTTATCCCACTTTATTCATTAGTCACCCATACAAAAATTTGGCGAAAAAATAAAAAAAAATATAATTTTTTATAGATTTGACAGATTTGATGAAGAGTTTGCAGTAAAAAATATTCATTGCGTAAATATCATAGAAAGGGGATCAAGCCTTCCCAAATTTTAAAATTGCATGTGCTGTCGAATTCAATAAGAAAAATCGTTCTTGTATACGCATGGCAATTCGAAAATTCCGCTTATTTTGTCGGAAAAATATTTAAAAAATCTGAGGGCACCTTTCTAATTTTATCAAAGCAAGTTCTTGGAGAGGGATCAATTTCCCCCGAATATTTCAAAAGTCGATTTTTGGCAGCACTCCAAAAAAACGATTGTGTATCAATAACAACAATAATTTAAGGACTGTCATACATCAGAAAAGTTAAATATTATATTTCTTAAAAGTCTGTGTGAAATTCGCGTATGTTTATTAATTTTTTGCTGTAATACATCGGAAATCAGAAAAGGGGATCAAGTCTCCCCTAATTGCAGTATCTACGAAGTGCAGAGGAACGGCGACGTATAAGTATTCGAAACCTGTGATTGGACCACGCGGGCTTTCGTGCAGTTCCAACAATCGGAACATGGATATTTAGCAAATGCACGACAGATACTGTCGGTGAAAAAGGCCACAGCATCGACGACGTTACCAAATGAATTGATGCTGATCCTCATGTAAGAAGGGTGCCATCCACTGTAGGTGGACCTCTAAGTCTGGTTTATTAAAATGTAATCTCTTTTAGCATTAGCACCTACTTAAGAAAGATGTAGAGAACTCAACGACCTCTCATAGGTGTCACGGGAGGTTTTGGGATTGTGTGGGAGGTTATAACAGTAGGAATCGTTTTGGTAGAACGTGACACACAGAAAGAACTAAGATAGAAATACAAAGTAGGAAAGGGACGAGCCTGGAATTGAACCCACGACCTCCTGCTTGTTTATAATAATGTAATCTCCTTATCATTAAATTTATTAAGCATATCTTAATTATTCACAGCATGTTACCTAATCATATATTACAATGAGAATGAGTGGATGTGAATGTAATATTAGATTAAGTCCTAATTTATTTAGCATTAAATTTCCAACCGAGAAGAAGCAGTCACTAGTCTGACGTCACTCGATGGATCATGTCAAGTTGTGCGACAGATTTATGATTTATCTCATGCACACAGGGTGTTCAACAGGCGAGATTATAACAAAAATTGTCTATTGTGCAGCATCAAAAGTATTCTCGAGTTACACTTTCTAAATGTTCATTTATTTCAAATGGGATGGGCATTTAATAAATATAATTCCATTTTTATACAAAAACACTAAAACAAATTACGTCACATATTGAGAAGAAGAAAAAAGGATATACATATTGGGAAACGTGAAAACCTTAATAATTGTATTTGGGTTCTTAATCTGCAACGAGTTGTTAACTTCGATCCAGGAACCTGTTATAAAATAACATTCGTTTTCCTACGTATGATCACAGAAGTGAAAGATTGGTACACGTTTTGTCTGAGGGAGTAATCATTTCATAGTTATTAATCTGAGCTCTAGCGGCACCAATACATGCGCAGCTCAACTCCGTCTTATGTCATTAACGCTGAATAGAATTATGCTCAAAAAGAGCCATTCGTAGATGATTGGGAATCCTCAGCTGAATGAAACAACAAAATCATTCCAATTATGTTAGTAAATCAATTCAATAATTTTCCCAAATCATTCGAACATTTCAAACGCGACCCAAATCGATTAGGATAACAATTATTTATCAACAGAAAATGCATACCATCGGAGCTGGATTCTGCAGTGCCACCAGTCTCGCGTGTTTTGTGTTGGTTTGGTGGCACGTAGAATCTCATTGTGGTAGCCGACTGCTCTGCTATGCTTCATAATAGCGAGCGCCCACCCCACACCACCAAACCAGCGAAGCGATGATAAAAATGCATCCCACAGGCGAAAAACGGCTCCTAATTTATCAATCTTTGCTGTACGAGGGGGAAAATCACGACACCAATCGCTTACCTGACTCTGCGTTAATCCATTGGCCAACTTCGATGCCAGCAGCTGTGAACGAAAAGGAAAAACAATCAACGCATGTCTCATGTGTATACAATTTAGTAATGAATTTTGCAAGGAAGCAAAGGGTAAATTAATTCAGCCAAGATTCTCTGTTCGGTGTTGTCGCTATTCCATCCCATCCGGTCCGTCGTCTTCAGACGGCGACATCATTATCAAAGCAACAAACAGCACGCGTCACACATTCAGTGCCCCATTCCGTTCGATTTGCAACAAAATTAAACTACTCTTCGATGCTCCGACAAGGTTGTGTAGGTGTGAATGGACTGCCAGAATTAACCGATCAAAACATACCATGCTCCATCAGAACAGGAAAATATTCTGATGGTCGAAAAAAAAAGTCTCGGAAATATGTGCCGGAAGTGGGTTGCTAAGACGAGATGTGCCCATTCCGTACGGAAGCTTCTCTATTGTCGTAAAATGTCTTTTCGAATCCGACTACGTGACTACGACCTGTGTGTGTGACCGTGAACTCAAATCTGAATAGTTTTCTGATGTTCAACTTCTCGCACGAGTTCCCTTCCCTTTAAAAGATAATGATTTTGCGATCGATGTTAATCAAAAAGTCCACCATCCCGCATTCCTCCCCGGGCACCTACCTGATGCACTTTGACGAAATGACGTAAAGATCGCTGGCAATAGACGAGATCGTCCTTTAGGTCGTTCGGTATTTGGAACCGATTCATTTTCTCCTTCAGACTCTTCACCATTTAAAGAACAATCTTCACGCTGACTAGTCACCAAACTAAACTGTTCGCACTATCCAACAATGTATTGATTGCGAATGTTTTGCTAATTAGAACCAACTTCTTCACTTTCTGTCCGCACTGAAATCACAATCTAACTTGATTACGGAATTGAACCAAAATTGATGATAATTTCAACAGCAGACCACGGGATAGACGACTATACCGATGTGGCTTGCTGCGGTGATATGACTCTCTTTCAAGCGACGAATTGGACCTCTAGCCGCCGCCGTCGAGTAATTCGCTAATGCGTGATGTTTTGAGGCTTTGGGTATATTCCTTCTTCGCTTGCACTCCATACCTATCGCGGGCAGGCAGGCAATTGCCGTCCCCCTCCGACGCTCTCTCAGCACAGGAAAAATCTCTCTTTTCTTGGCCGAAAAGAGTGACACATCGATCGCACTTTCGACACACAAACGCGCGCAACGGTCGACTAGGAAGTGGCCGCCGCAGATGGCAGCGAAGTTGGAGTGGCACGCTTCCGGTGCCGGAAGCCGGTTGGATGTGCCGCTGATTTTATCCAACAGGGATGACCGACATATGAATCTAGAGCAAGCCCTATGGGATTGCAATATTGTAGCATAAAATGTGCATTATTTCCAATATGGACATGCTCTCATTTCCTCATCTTTTATGTGAATACTATCTTGCGACGGTAGTGCCGCGGTGGTGCGATGCTATGAAGCATAGTTCATGGTGTATTTGCCAATGCGGTTGTCTTCGAAAGTGACGGTTGCAAGATTCTCGTACGATTTTGCAAAGCGTCGAAAACGCGTTTTATCGATTTTATCATACAATCAAATTAATATGTGTGAAACTCGCATAGAAGTCATTTGTAGCACTGATTTTTAGATTCATGTGCGTCTTATGTAAAATATGTGCGGACTTATTCCATTTCAAAACATAATTGAAATCGTTTTAAGCACAGATAACAGACATCCAGGCTAGAACAAATTGAGAGAAACGGTTGCCAATTAAACCGGGAAGCACCCCGACTGGGAGGGGTGGAACATGTTTGTGCAGGACGTGACACTGGAAATTCTAGAGGAGAAATTATTCGTCATAAGGTGCTGGAAATGCCGAGTCGCTTTTGGACAGTTTGCCGCAGTTGCCTCCGAGCAAATCATTGCCATCAATGAAATGCGCCATCATTACATCAGCATCGAGAAAAAGTTTGCCGAAAATCAATAACCCCCATCGAAAACATCGATTCCTCCGACATCTTTTGACATGGAAGCAAATGCGTTACCGGAACACACCACCATATAGATAGTTCATTTCACGGTGGAAGTAACGGCAGCTGACCCGTCTAGGCTTCATATCTTAAGACGCACAAATGATTCTTTAGCGCATGTTTTAACAGTTTTTCCATGTTTTTCATTGTGTGTGGCTGTTTATATTGCCACCTACGCAACCGCAGCATTAACTATACGGTATAGTTCCTCCTTCTGGGCCAATTCCTTCTCCGCTCTGGCAACATTACTCACATCCGCACTCAAATAGTGAATACAATTTTTCAAGCAGCAAATACAGTGAACGTTCGCTAATTGGGTTTTTTCTAGTTGGGGCGCTTTTTAGTTGGGGGTTCGCTAATTGGGGCGAAACCCAATTAAAAAGCAGCTAAACGTCAGAATTTGATGTCAAAAACGCGTTGACGTTTGGCGTGTTTGGCGGGATCGATATTTTGTGGCGCGTAAAATTTTCCTTTGTTCAATGCAAAAAGTAAACAACAAAGACGCTTGTCAAAACGCCCCAATTAGCGAACGGCATTCGCTAGTTGGGGTGTGGTCGTGCCCCAATTAGTGAACGATCACTGTAAAAATAAACCATTATTTGAATACAATTTGCTTTTTGTCTTTTTTGAAGATTTAATTTTATAATAAAACCCGACTTAATCCACCTACAGTGAACGCAACCCTTCTTACACTTTTGAATGGTTGTGTGTGCCCAGTGCATATTACAATTTCTATGCATATGACCTTCAATTGAATATAAAATAACTGATATTATCATGCTTTTATCGATTTCAAAATAAAAAATCGTGCAAATCGGTCCACGGACGGCTGAGATCTTGATGTGAGATTTTTGTTACGCACACACATACGCACACACACACACACACACACATACATACATGTGCTCAGTTCGTCGAGCTGAGTTGATTGGTATATACGACTTGGGTCTCCGAGCCTCGGATAAAAAGTCGGTTTTTCAAGCGATCTTTATACCCTTCTTAGGGTGTAAGAAGGGTAAAAAGGGATATTTCTGAAAATTTAACAATTTTTAAAAAATACAAAAAGACTGCAGATTTGATTTGCCGCCTTAAATGGCAATATTACAGCTTCTGTTTAAGCCCGAAAGAGTTCAAATCGGGTCATAGACGGCTGAGATATTGGTGTGACAATTCTTCATTAGTAGTCTGAAAATATGTCTCATATTCGTATTTCACAGATATCTCTGAAACCGAATTTCCAATTGCAGAAAAAAATGAATGGGTCCAATGACAAAAACATAGCTTTCGTTTAAAGATAAAATCGCACAAATCGGTCCAAGGACGACTGAGATCTTGATGGGACATATTTTACCAATGTGTGAAGTTGATACGTCTAATGCTTTATGTTCGTATTTCAGAGATATCTCCGGAACCCAATGTCTAATTGCAAAAACAAAATACAATGGGTTAAATGGCAAAGTCATATCTTTCGTTTAAAGATAAAATCATGCAAATTGGTTTACAGACGGCTGAGATATTCATGTGACATTATTATGTTAGTTTTCTGAAAATGCACTTCATGTTCGTATTTCTCACATATCTCTGTAACCAAATGTCCGATTGCAAAAAAAATTGAACTCGTTCAATGACAAAGTCATAGCTTTCGTTTAGTGTTAAAATCGTGCAAATCGGTCCACGGACGGCTGAGATCTTGATGTGAGATTTTTGTAACGCACACACATACGCACACACTTAATTTAATCTAACGAGCTCGGTAAATGAATTACCGATTTCTCAACAGCTGAGCTCTCGGCAGTCTGGTCAGTAAAAAGTTGAATCCTTTACCGAGTCCTCGGCTTGTACTTTCGTTACTGAAATGTCAAAAAATACCGAGCAGATCTGTAACCGCTACTGAGCGCTCGGTAAGAAAATGCGGATCAACTTGTAAATAGAATACCGACCACTGTTGTGAAGATTACCGAACAAAATGTAATTCAACATTTGTTTTCCACATTGGTGAAAAAAAAACGTAAAAACAAATTTTCGATTGATATACAGATGTTGATTTATTTATTTATAAATAATGATTTCTCCAAGAATTTTACAAACCGACTCGGTGAAAATTGTTCTAAAACAAAGCCACATGCTTTGCGAAAATTTTCCATCGGTTTTTTGCTTCACGTATTTTAAATGGTACGGGTTTTTCGGTTCCCGAGGTGTGCGGCTACCTCAATGAATTCCGTCGGGTACTGCGGTGCTCACGTGGATCCATTGCGAGAAAATTGATTAGGCGTCCGCCTAATCCTTGAACTGCGTGGTTGGCGACATGAAGCTTTGGACAAGCAGAATGCTGGCTTCCTCTCCCAATTTTCTGAAAATTCAAGATATTGTGTTTCTATTTCAATTTTTTCTGGCTGAAAATTGGATCGCTTTTACTTACCCATATATTTATGATGCATATAAATTATATTTAATTTCTTCTTATCAATTTCAAACATTTTATTTGATCAAACAAATCACGCACAAAACCGAAGGAAAATAAATGTTCAATATGGCGCTACATTGAGCATCATGTAAATCTGGTGTATACTGAACTCGGAAAAAGCATAACCGTACGTTCAGCAAAGTTCATTTTGTTTCACTGAGTTCTCGGTATATTTTTTGACAAATAGCATCAGAATTTGTTGAACGGAGCAGCTCGGTTACCTATTTTACCGATTTTCTGTAATTTTGATGTATTGCTGGGAGGTCGGTAATTTTGTTTACAAAACATTGTAAATTTCCCAAAATTAACTGACTTCTCGGTTGAAATTCATGATTACCGGGTAAAATCTGTAAAAAATATTACCGAGCTGAAGTTCTCGAATTAAGTGTGCACACACGCACACACGCACACACGCACACACACATACATACATGTGCCCAGTTCGTCGAGCTGAGTTGATTGGTATATACGACTTGAGTCTCCGAGCCTCGGATAAAAAGTCGGTTTTTCAAGCGATCTTTATACCCTTCTTAGGGTGTAAGAAGGGTAAAAAGGATATTTTGTTACGGTTCATTTTATCTTACATGTTAGTGACAAGTGTTTTAGTGGATATGTGTATGTCCCACTCTTGAATGTTCTGTATTTGGGCCTGAAGTTAGGCAATTAAAATTATAAATAGAGAAATCCCCAGACACAGACTTTATATTGCAGGTGCCACTTGGCACAAATTAATTGGGGGTGCCCAATTAGGATAAGAATCCTGAACAAAGGCTCAGCTATGAATACAGCAAACTAATTGCTGTAGACAAAAAGCGCAATACGCAATAAAAATATACATACATGCGGGATTTGGCTGATGGACCAAAATCTCATATGAAACCTCGGCATTTCCCGTAGTGGGCACCACCTAGCCCTCTCTCTCAGGGCACCAAGAGAGAACGTGCATTATTTTAATTTGTTATTTGTTTCATGTTGATAGTTAATCTTTATGTTGTTATAAAATAATTGTAACGTGGGGCTTGTTACACTGGCGCCCAACGTGGGGCTTGTTACAATTTCTGGAAATTTAACAATTTTTAAAAAATACAAAAAGGCTGCAGATTTGATTTGCCGCCTTAAATGGCAATATTACAGCTTCTGTTTAAGCCCGAAAGAGTTCAAATCAGGTCATAGACGGCTGAGATATTGGTGTGACAATTCTTCATTAGTAGTCTGAAAATATGTCTCATATTCGTATTTCACAGATATCTCTGAAACCGAATTTCCGATTGCAGAAAAAATGAATGGGTCCAATGACAAAAACATAGCTTTCGTTTAAAGATAAAATCGCACAAATTGGTCCAAGGACGACTGAGATCTTGATGGGACATATTTTACCAATGTGTGAAGTTGATGCGTCTAATGCTTTATGTTCGTATTTCAGAGATATCTCCGGAACCCAATGTCTAATTGCAAAAACAAAATACAATGGGTTCAATGGCAAAGTCATAGCTTTCGTTTAAAGATAAAATCATGCAAATTGGTTTACAGACGGCTGAGATATTCATGTGACAGTATTTTGTTAGTTTTCTGAAAATACACTTCATGTTCGTATTTCTCACATATCTCTGGAACCAAATGTCCGATTGCAAAAAAAAATTGAACTTGTACAATGACAAAGTCATAGCTTTCGTTTAGTGTTAAAATCGTGCAAATCGGTCCACGGACGGCTGAGATCTTGATGTGAGATTTTTGTAACGCACACACATACGCACACACTTAATTTAATCTAACGAGCTCGGTAAATGAATTACCGATTTCTCAACAGCTGAGCTCTCGGCAGTCTGGTCAGTAAAAAGTTGAATCCTTTACCGAGTCCTCGGCTTGTACTTTCGTTACTGAAATGTCAAAAAATACCGAGCAGATCTGTAACCGCTACTGAGCGCTCGGTAAGAAAATGCGGATCAACTTGTAAATAGAATACCGACCACTGTTATGAAGATTACCGAACAAAATGTAATTCAACATTTGTTTTCCACATTGGTGAAAAAAAAACGTAAAAACAAATTTTCGATTGATATACAGATGTTGATTTATTTATTTATAAATAATGATTTCTCCAAGAATTTTACAAACCGACTCGGTGAAAATTGTTCTAAAACAAAGCCACATGCTTTGCGAAAATTTTCCATCGGTTTTTTGCTTCACGTATTTTAAATGGTACGGGTTTTTCGGTTCCCGAGGTGTGCGGCTACCTCAATGAATTCCGTCGGGTACTGCGGTGCTCACGTGGATCCATTGCGAGAAAATTGATTAGGCGTCCGCCTAATCCTTGAACTGCGTGGTTGGCGACATGAAGCTTTGGACAAGCAGAATGCTGGCTTCCTCTCCCAATTTTCTGAAAATTCAAGATATTGTGTTTCTATTTCAATTTTTTCTGGCTGAAAATTGGATCGCTTTTACTTACCCATATATTTATGATGCATATAAATTATATTTAATTTCTTCTTATCAATTTCAAACATTTTATTTGATCAAACAAATCACGCACAAAACCGAAGGAAAATAAATGTTCAATATGGCGCTACATTGAGCATCATGTAAATCTGGTGTATACTGAACTCGGAAAAAGCATAACCGTACGTTCAGCAAAGTTCATTTTGTTTCACTGAGTTCTCGGTATATTTTTTGACAAATAGCATCAGAATTTGTTGAACGGAGCAGCTCGGTTACCTATTTTACCGATTTTCTGTAATTTTGATGTATTGCTGGGAGGTCGGTAATTTTGTTTACAAAACATTGTAAATTTCCCAAAATTAACTGACTTCTCGGTTGAAATTCATGATTACCGGGTAAAATCTGTAAAAAATATTACCGAGCTGAAGTTCTCGAATTAAGTGTGCACACACGCACACACGCACACACGCACACACACATACATACATGTGCCCAGTTCGTCGAGCTGAGTTGATTGGTATATACGACTTGAGTCTCCGAGCCTCGGATAAAAAGTCGGTTTTTCAAGCGATCTTTATACCCTTCTTAGGGTGTAAGAAGGGTAAAAAGGATATTTTGTTACGGTTCATTTTATCTTACATGTTAGTGACAAGTGTTTTAGTGGATATGTGTATGTCCCACTCTTGAATGTTCTGTATTTGGGCCTGAAGTTAGGCAATTAAAATTATAAATAGAGAAATCCCCAGACACAGACTTTATATTGCAGGTGCCACTTGGCACAAATTAATTGGGGGTGCCCAAATAGGATAAGAATCCTGAACAAAGGCTCAGCTATGAATACAGCAAACTAATTGCTGTAGACAAAAAGCGCAATACGCAATAAAAATATACATACATGCGGGATTTGGCTGATGGACCAAAATCTCATATGAAACCTCGGCATTTCCCGTAGTGGGCACCACCTAGCCCTCTCTCTCAGGGCACCAAGAGAGAACGTGCATTATTTTAATTTGTTATTTGTTTCATGTTGATAGTTAATCTTTATGTTGTTATAAAATAATTGTAACGTGGGGCTTGTTACAATTTCTGGAAATTTAACAATTTTTAAAAAATACAAAAAGGCTGCAGATTTGATTTGCCGCCTTAAATGGCAATATTACAGCTTCTGTTTAAGCCCGAAAGAGTTCAAATCAGGTCATAGACGGCTGAGATATTGGTGTGACAATTCTTCATTAGTAGTCTGAAAATATGTCTCATATTCGTATTTCACAGATATCTCTGAAACCGAATTTCCGATTGCAGAAAAAATGAATGGGTCCAATGACAAAAACATAGCTTTCGTTTAAAGATAAAATCGCACAAATTGGTCCAAGGACGACTGAGATCTTGATGGGACATATTTTACCAATGTGTGAAGTTGATGCGTCTAATGCTTTATGTTCGTATTTCAGAGATATCTCCGGAACCCAATGTCTAATTGCAAAAACAAAATACAATGGGTTCAATGGCAAAGTCATAGCTTTCGTTTAAAGATAAAATCATGCAAATTGGTTTACAGACGGCTGAGATATTCATGTGACAGTATTTTGTTAGTTTTCTGAAAATACACTTCATGTTCGTATTTCTCACATATCTCTGGAACCAAATGTCCGATTGCAAAAAAATTGAACTTGTACAATGACAAAGTCATAGCTTTCGTTTAGTGTTAAAATCGTGCAAATCGGTCCACGGACGGCTGAGATCTTGATGTGAGATTTTTGTAACGCACACACATACGCACACACGCACACACGCGCACACACACACACACACATACATACATGTGCTCAGTTCGTCGAGCTGAGTTGATTGGTATATACGACTTGGGTCTCCGAGCCTCGGATAAAAAGTCGGTTTTTCAAGCGATCTTTATACCCTTCTTAGGGTGTAAGAAGGGTAAAAAGATAACAATGCATTTGGTCTATAAAGCAAACCGCATGCATAATATTTGCAGCTGCATTTAAAATATATTGGAAAAGCACATTATAGTATATTTGATATGCATTCATTTTATATGTACGTTGCACATAGAATTAAAGAGTCTCCAAGTTTTCAAGTTTTATGTGCAAGATTAATAGAAACTATTTGCAAAGCTTGATTGCAAATATGTATGTGCGTTGCATATAAAATTTAGATGGTAATTGAGCTCAGTGTACATTAGGTTCTGCAGCGTCTGTATCTAACCTCAAACTGATGACTGATTAGTAGTACTTCGCGTTGAACTCGGGGGCAGCCAACCAATCACGAACTCGAACCGTGTCGGAGTCAGTGGAAAGTACTAGTGAACTGCCAAAAAAGTTCATTCGACGAGGACCGAATTTATTCGTGACGTCATGCTGCAGAACCTAATAAATGTAACAGCATTAAGTCTTAATGAACTTAATGAAGCATTAAATTACTGTGCAATTATTACATCTTTGCTTCAAACCAAAACTTTTGATGATTGAAAACATTTGAAAACGCGGGACAAACAAAGGGACGAATTATTTTTGTCATGAATTATATGTGCGGATCTCATGGAAAAATCAATACATTTTTACATAAAACCTATGATTATTGAATCGGTCAATATCTATCAGCGCCGCACATACTTTGCAAATGCAAAGTACACTGGTCAAAAGTGCCAGGCACCTAAGGTACACACTTAATTTTTTTTGCCGAGCTCGGTTATCAGTTTACCGAATTCTCAACAGCTGAGCTCTCGGTAGTCAGCTCGGTAAACCACATCGATAACCGAGTCCTCGGTACTGTATTTTATTCGATGAAATGTCAAAATTTACCGAAATGTTCTGTAAAATCAACTGAGCAATCGGTAAAACAGTACCGAGCATTTCGGTTATTCACCTGCTCGTTTACCTGTTAAAAAATCAGTTTTGCTGATTTCTCAGTACTTCTTTTTACAGTTTTTCGGTACTTTTTTAGCGGTGCTCCCGTAAAAAAATACCGAACGAATTGCAATTTTGTTTTTTTTTTCAATTTTGTCGTAAAGAATAAAAACAAATGGTAAATTGAACATGTTTTATTGCACATACTGTTTTGTTCATAAACGTTGTCCGTTGTACGTATATGCACGTTCCGCAAATCCCGGTTCTTTGAAAACAAACTCCGATCTAGGTGAAAAACTGGAAATTCGGCGGGGCGTTACGCCCTTCGTAAGTGTTAAATGCAACATCGGGGAAAATTTAGCCACTGCTGAAAATATAATTTAAAAAAAAACTCGTGAAAATCTATGATTTGAAGTTACTGCCTAATCGTATTACTTACCACACAAAACGTTGATTATTTATAATCATTCGTATCTAGTATTGTTAAGAGGTGAGCCATCCTATAGGGCTGAAAATTCCTTCGATTAAAAACAGAAAAAAGTATCTAGTAGTTTTGCTCGCCCTTCTTTCCTTTGGAACACGAGGAGATGTTTAAAAAAATGGCGCTTTCTAAAGTATCACGAAAGATGACTGCTAACTGAGAACTTGGTTTAAATTTTAACGACGTTGGTAAAATTGATTACAGAACACGGTAAAAATATAAAAATATCTATAAAAACCGAGAAGCTCGGTTGTTGACATTTTTGACATTTCATTTTACAGAGGGTTCGGTGAATAATATTACAGTTGTCAGTAATTTTTCAACTATTAACCGAGCTTCCAGTATAACTTAGTTTTTACAGGATAAAACCAGTAAAAAAAATTACCGAGCTGAAATTATCAATTTAAGTGTGTAGGACAGAGGAGATTCGTCTACTCATTACTCATTCGATGTACAATGTCATTAGTCGTCTGAGTACACGCGACCGCATGCGTAGAGCAATCACACTCATCAAATGCTTCATGTTGTGTTTCGGGTGTGTGGTTTTACTAATTACGGAATAACTAATTCTATTGCGTCTTCACTAGACCACGGCTAAATGCAAAAGAGATCGAGTTAGGCTCGGGCAACTCGCAGGTTGCTAAGATTAAAAATTACGTTGCTATGGTAATCAATTTAAAGTTTAAATTTAGCATGGTGTGCTACGATCACACCTAACATCTTCCCCCTTTCAAATAGTACGGCTCGAATCTTGCTGGTAGCCGCACTGTTTCGTTTTGGTTTGTTGTTGACAGTTGGTTCTAGTATTGGCTCTTCTTCAAAATCGACCTCAGAGAAGTATTTCGATTCGCCAGAATCTCTTTCGGATGCAGCAGGTACCACGGGACTCTCTGGAGCAGGAACTGGATCGCGTACCGGAGTAGGACTGGATAACCCGAACTCATCCACGAAGATGGAAAGTGGTGTAGAATCCTTTCGGACTGGATCAGCCGCGCGTTTCTACAATTGGTTTGCGTGTGAGCGGATCAACCGTTGTCTGTCCACCAGGAAAACATAGTAGTTGACCTTCCCGATGCGTTCGATTACGGTAGCTGATTCCCATTGCCAGGAATTGGCTTGGTGTACTTGTGCATAGACAGAGTCACCGGGTTGAAACATCTTCGCAATGGCACCGTGCTTCTGATTAAACGATTCATTTTGTCTTTTAGATTTTCTCGTCAACGGACTACGGCAGCCAGACTGTGGGAGCAGGAGTGACAAAACTGTTCGTATACGCCTTCCGAACAATACTTCTGCTGGTGATTTTCCGTCGAGGTCGCTGGTCGGAGTTGTACGATAGACTTGCAAAAACGTTCGCCATGCATCGTCTAGTGATTCTCCCCCCGAACGAATTTTTCGAAGGCTCCTCTTTATCGTATCAACGAAACGTTCAGCTAATTCGTTGGATTGCGGATGATACGCGGCACTGTCCGAGGATGTTGTATACCTAGGTTTTGACAGAAAATCCGGAAATCATGCCCTGCGAACTGAGGACCATTGTCCGAAACGATGGTTTCCGGTATACCAAATGTAGCGAAGTGGTGCTTGCTGTTGTCGTTCTGGTTGCGAAAACTTCCGGCCACTTGGAGAACGGATCCATCACGACCAGAAAATACACGCCACCGACAGGTCTGGCTTAGTCGATGTGTATTCTAGACCATGGCTTCGACGGTGCAGGCCACGACTCAAGCGTCGTTTTGACCGGTGCTTTTCCGGCTATGCAGCAGGGACTGCAGTTGCGCACGAATTCTTCAATTTCGATGTCAATGCCGGGCCAGTAGGCGAAACTGCGAGCAATTGCCTTCATGCGAACCACTCTCGGGTGGCCCTGATGTAACTGTCTCAAGATTTTTCTCTGGAACTGGTGAGGAACTGCTACACGGTCGTGTAGCATCACGTAGCCATTGACGATGCTGAGCGAGTCCCGCCAATTGTAGTACGGCAAGAGATCTGGGTTTGTGATCGACTTCGAATCCCGTGGACAACCTTCCTCGATGAATTTGGACACAAATTGTAGAACGGTGCTCTTCTTCGTCGCATGTTGTAATGCTGTGAATGCCACTGGAAGTTTGTCTAATGAGTCGTTAATGATACTCACTATGTCTTCTTCCAGGTTGATTACTGCTGCGACGTATTCCTCTTCCGGTCGAGAAGTACGGTCGATAAGCCGGGACAGCATGTCTGCGCAACCGAAGTCGTTGGAAGAAATGTGTTGGATGTCTAAATCGTAATTGAGCATAATTAGCGAAGTGGTTTGTGGTCAGTCTGCTAAGTGAAGTGTCGTCCCAATTGAATTGAATTTATGAAACTTTGTCACCGCGTAGACAAACGCCAATGCTTCTTTCTCCGGTTGACCATAACCTTGCTCGGTGGGTGTGAGTGAACGAGAAGCGTGTTGAACGGCTTTCAGTATGCCATCCGCAAATTTGTGCAGGATCACCGCACCAATACCAGTGTTGGAGGTAGCTGCTGCAACGATGATAGGCAGCGTCGGATCGTAGTGCGTCAATAAAAGCTCGTACTGTAGAATCGCTTTGAACTTTTTAAACGACTGCTGACATCGGTCGTTCCACTGACACTTGACACCCTTCTTTAGTAGCTGGTCAAGCGGTTGTCTTAGCTCATGGGTGTTGCGCACAAACCTACCGTAGTAGTTGACGGCCCCGAAAAATGAGCGCAGTTCGGTCACGTTGGTTGGTGCTGGAATTTTGTCGATTGCTTGCAGCTTCACTGGATCCGGGCGAATACCATGACGATCCACGATGTGACCTAGATAGCAAAGTTCAGTCTGGAAAAACTTACATTTCTCCGCCTTGACATGGAATCCATACTGCTCAAGTCGAATCAGCAGCTTGTTGAGCGACTCTGCGTGCGCCTCCCAGGTAGTACCGAAAACTATTGCGCCATCTATGGAGGAGCGAATGCCTGGAATGTCGGCAATCATGCTGTCGATCAATCGCTGGAATGCTCATGGCGCAGATTTCACCCCTGGAGCAAGACGATTGAATTTAAAGAGCCCTTTGTGCGTGTTGATGGTCAGTAGCTTCTTTGAATCGTTATTCATAGGATATTTCAAAAAGCCTGAGCCTAACCCCAATTTTTCAGAATCTTTGGAGCCCCGGAACTATTTTTGTTGATATTGTAATCGGAGTCCAAGCTACCATTGGTTCTCTTCAACACTACCTTAGCAACCTATTGATTAAAACTAAATAGAAAATTCTGTTCATTCCATTTTGAACTCTCCACACGACTAGTCCAATAAATATTTTGTTCTCTGTTAAACCACTGTGCATTACTAATCACAAGAGGTTATGGGTTCCGTTTTCCGGGATTGGGTATGAAAATTGGAAATTTCGGGTGGAGCGTTATTTAAAGTCCGTTGAGCTGTTAGATGCGATAATCCAGGATGCACCAGCAGCTGCGGAAGACCAAGCAAAATTTGAAAAAATGAACAATAAGGCTGCGAACGTAATTATTTCCTTCATTCACGACGACCTCCTGGATCTGATACGCGAGAAGACTACAGCAAAGGAAATTTGGACCGTTTTGGAAAACGTTTATGCGAAGAAGTCGGTGTCGTCTCAAACATTTGTTCGGAAGCAACTCGCAAGGCTCAAGAAGGATCGTTGATCAAGGATCATTTGAAGGTGTTCGACGAGCTGGTGAGACAACTCAAGTCAGCTGGCGCAAAGTTGGAGGAAGCCGACATGGTGTCGCAGTTATTTGTAACATTGCCTGAATCCTATGACCCACTTGTAACGGCGTTGGAGAACCTAGGAGAAAAGCAGTTAACTCTGGATGTTGTACGCGAACGATTGATGGCTGAAGAACTGAAAAAGTCCGATAGAATGGTGGATACGGGTGAAGAGAAACCTGCAGCCTTCGCTGGATTCAAGCAGAAGCCACGGAAGTTCAACGGAAAATGCAACAGGTGCCAGAAGAAGGGCCATATGGCGAAAGATTGTCGTGTCAAGTTGCAAGCGGAAGCTAACGTAATTACGAATAACAAGGCTGTTGCATTCATGGTTGGAGTAAATGGAGCTGAGGATACCCGACGTAGTATTGTGACATTCAAGCTAGATTCCGGGGCGAGTCATCATCTTGCAAACGAAAAGAAAGTGTTCAAGTCATTAAAGAAGTTAGATGAACCTGTCGTAATCGGTGTGGCGAAGAATGACCAGTCAATGACCGCATGGTATAAAGGTACTATTTGTGGAGTTAATCGTCAAGGTGTGAAAATGACCATTTACGACGAGCTGTTTGTACCGAATCTTCGAGCTAATTTGTTATCAGTCAAGCGGATGACCAAGGCCGGTGTGATGGTAAATTTTGGACCTAAAGTAGGAGAAATTAAGCATGAAAACTCGGTGATCGCAAGATGTCCGCTTAGAGGTGATTTCTACGAACTCGATATGTTCTACTCGGTTGACGGATTTGCAAACTTGTGTGCTATGCAAGACATCAATCTTTGGCATCGTCGGTTAGGCCACATTGGAAGTGGTAATTTAGAAGCGCTGGTCAAATTCGATATGGTTACAGGCATTTCAAGGCTGAATGGTAAACTGGAAATGTGTGATGCTTGTGTTTTTGAGAAGCAATGCCGTGAACCGTTTAATGGCACCCGACCTCGCACTTTTCGTCCGCTAGAAAGAATCCATTCGGATGTTTGCGGTCCAATCACTCCTGTAGCCATGGATGGATCGCGGTATTTTGTGTCATTTGTAGACGATTTTACGCATTTTGCAGTTGTTTACCTAGTCAAGGCAAAGTCTGAAGTCTTTGAGACATTTCGTTGTTACGAGGCAATGGCAACTGCAGCAATGGGTCATGCTATTGAATATTGTTCTAATAATCAAAAACGGTACTACGAAGAAAAAGGCATACAACTTGAAACTACAGCCGCTTATACACCTCAGCAGAATGGAGTAGCCGAAAGATTAAATAGGACCATAATTGAGAAAGTGCGTTCGATGTTGGTGGAATCAAGTGTTCCTAAATCTATGTGGGGCGAAGCGGTACTTGCTTCAGTTTACCTAATTAACAGAAGTCCAACACGTGCTATCGTTGACCGAAAAACCCCTGCCGAGCTTTGGATGAGTGAAAAACCGGATTTGACGAAGCTTCGAGTGTTTGGATGCAAAGCTTATGCATGGATACCGTCGCAACAAAGGAGAAAGCTTGATCCGAAGAGCAAAGTTGCAGTAATGGTCGGCTATGCACCAAATGGCTACCGACTATGGAACATTGAATCAAGGCAGCTGTTCATATCCAGGGATGTTAAATTCGATGAATTATCTTTTCCGTACGCTGATAAGAAACAATCGAAGACTCCTTTAATTGTGGTTCCATACGATCTGAATTTAGAAATCAATGATCAAATCCAAAACGAAATTCCAACTGCACCAAGGCCCGAGCAAGAAGGGGAGAACGCTGATCATGCCGGCTCCGGTGCGATGCTTTTGACCGATGATGAATCCGAAGAAGATGAATTCATCCCTGGACCTTCAATACCAGCAGCGCTCCCTTCGCAACAAGAACTTGGTTCAAACCTTGATATGGAAACCACGAGGCACAGCGAACGGGAGCGCAGACTCCCTGGTAAGTTTAAAGATTTCTTGACTGGACGTATATTTTCTGCCGTACAATATTCACCTACAGACATTGGAACAATATCCACGTATCCTATCGATGTTCCCGAATCGTATGATGAAATCTTCGGACGTCCGGGTGAAACGTTTTGGCTTCTAGCTGTGAAGGAAGAATTGGAATCCCTTAAGAAAAACAATGTTTGGAGTCTGGAAGAGTGTCCCAAAGGAATAAAGCCTATCAAAACCAAATGGATTTTTCGTATCAAGGAAAACGAAGACGGAAACCCTGTCCGCTACAAAGGCCGTCTCGTAGCCAAGGGGTTCCAACAAAAGGCTGGCTTGGACTATGGTGAAACCTACGCACCTGTAGCAAGACTGGCAACAATTCGGACCGTCCTATCAGTAGCTGTTCAACGGAAGATGAACATTCAACAACTGGATGTCAAGACTGCCTTCCTGTACGGCGATCTCGAAGAAGATGTTTATTTAGCAGTTCCAGATGGCGTAAAAGCAGAGTCAAACTTGGTGTGCAAGCTTAGAAAATCGCTTTATGGGTTGAAGCAAAGTCCCCGTTGCTGGAATAATAAGCTCAACGAAATACTGCTGGCAAATGGATTTCTACGATCGCAACATGATTATTGTCTATATACCAAGTCAAATAAGCAAGGCAACATTTATATAATAATATATGTCGATGACGTGTTAATTTTCGGAGATGAACTCAAATTTGTATTGGAAGCTAAGAAGATGTTGAGCAAAGAATTCCAAATGACTGATTGTGGTGAAGTCAACTGTTTTCTGGGTATAAAGATAAATTACAATAGAACGGAAGGAAAACTGCACCTTTCGCATGAAGCTGGGATCAATCGCATTCTAGTCAAGTTCGGACTGCAAGATTGTAATCCGGCGAAGACTCCAATGGAGAAAGGATGTCAGTTAAGCGCTAAAGATAGAAATTCAACCACACATCCTTATAGGGAGCTGCTGGGGAGTATGATGTACACGATGCTATGTGTCAGACCGGATATCAGCTATGCTGTCGGATACCTTGGAAGATATCAACAGAATCCAGGAGATCCCCATTTTCAAGCTCTGAAAAGGATTGCTCGTTACCTGAAAGGCACGAAAAACATCAAGCTTGAATATACGAGTAACAGGACCTCAGAAGGAATTCTTACAGATTTGAAGATCATATCATCGAATGAACCATTCACAATATATGAAGATAACCACGGATGTATAGCTATGGCAAAGAACATTGAATGCAAAAGGGCTAAACACATTGATGTGAAGCACCACTTCCTGCGAGATCATGTTGTCAAAGGGAATATCAAAATTCAATCGGTTCCATCAAACAAACAATTAGCAGACGTTTTTACTAAAGCACTCGATAATAGCCGGTTTCAAGAACTTCGAAAATCGCTCGGGTTGACTGATTGAGAGGGGGTGTTGATATTGTAATCGGAGTCCAAGCTACCATTGGTTCTCTTCAACACTACCTTAGCAACCTATTGATTAAAACTAAATAGAAAATTCTGTTCATTCCATTTTGAACTCTCCACACGACTAGTCCAATAAATATTTTGTTCTCTGTTAAACCACTGTGCATTACTATAATCACAAGAATTTTTAATTTGCATTTTAAATTCATATGGGACTAAATATTTGTTCTTATGCTGCATGGGCTAACTGTCATTCTATGGATGTTAGTGTCATTCTATCGATTTAAATGGCTTATTGTTTGCTGTATAGATATGTAAATAAAAGGTTTACAAACAAAATAAAAATATGTTGGAGTTCAGAAAAGCATGCTCTTTATGTTAAAGTACCAAAAATTCGATATTTTTCTGAGCTAAACAACCCAATTCCGAATAAGCGAGATCCGGACTAACGAGTCGTCGGATTAACGAGGTCCGGGTAAGCGGAGGGATACTGTATTCAAATTAATTCATAAAAAAATGTTACTTAGGCCCTTTTGAAAAGTTAAGCGAGAGTTATTTAATTTATAACGTTGTGTGGTTCTATATCGATTATAAATATTACACTGCCAAAAATATCTATATCAGATGTGTCGCCGATATAGATTTTTGCAACAGCTCCACCCTAATATAATCGATATAGAACCACACATAAATTAAATAATTGCTAATTCGAGACCACACATAATGTTTATTTGGATATATACTTTATTAGTAGTTCGCGTGGAGAATGATTATGTGTGCGCTGATATACATCATAAGTCAAATCTATGGATTTTTGCCAATAAATATGTGTGGATTTTTAGTAGTCTATAGGGTGGAGCTATTAGGCTTTCAGCGATCGTGTACGTACACGCACGTTTCACTCACACTTTTACTGAGTTTGTTTGCAACCACGAGCAGCTGTCACGGCAAAATCAAATGGGCTTGTTTGCAACCACGAACCTGCGTTCGTGTTGGTGAGAAATGTCGGCGAGACCCTAATTGCAAAAATTTATAACGGCGACACATACATCTTAGGGCGATGCCAGAGTAAACGCGACGTGCGATGCGACGCGACGCAACAGTGCAATTTGACAGCCTGTTGATAATGATTATTCTTTTACGTGAGTCGCGTCGCGTCGCATAGCACGTCGCGTCTACTCTGGCGGGCACCTTATATAGATATTTTTGGCAGTGCAGTCAACAGGAACTATCACCGCTATAAAGGTGGATTTATCTGGTTTTTTTATGGTTTATTTTATTCGGGTGGTATTTTATTTTGCGGGTTTATTTTTATTCATTCTCCGCGGTGAAGTTGAGAGCCACTGATGTTGAATAGATAAAACAGCAGATGGCAGCCCTTCACCCGTTCAGTCAGGTGTCGCATTTTCGTCTTTGTTTTGATTCCTCGTTCGCCTTCAACGCGACTGTTTGTCTGTCCGCCTTCCACCAATCACCACCCACTGATAGTGAAAGAAATTATTCTGCGCGCTGCAAAAATCCGTGTTCTCATCTCCCGCTGTCGTTGTTCCGTTCCATCGTGATCCTGTCCACCTGTCAGTGAGAATACTGGTAGAGAATATTCACATCAGCTGCTAATTCCGGTCGATTTGTGCGTGCGTGCAGCAGTGTTCGTCGAAGGAAAAATCAATTTTTGTTGTGTTTTTCTCCGCGGGTGTTTTTAGGTGTGCAAAGGATTCTTCGTTTTTGTCTCAGTTTCTGTAATTCCACCGGTGGTCATCATTCCGTGAAGGTGTGTGATAAAAGAAAAAGAAAATATTCTGGCTAGTTGAATTTATTATCATTATCTTCAATAGTAATTATTTCTCACACTGACAAACATAAATGTTTTGATTTATTATTCATTTATCAAATCTACAAATAAGGCGCTGAGTGGCAACAAGGGCACTTCCGGTCCTTTGGACCGATTCGGTTTGATCTACTTTCGGAATCAAGACTTCATAAATTGATAATCACTTGCTTTTGAAACTATCGATTTTGGAAAACCAATTTTGCTACGGGGAACAGTCAAACCGGGGCCCGTCCGCCGGAAGCCGATTTGTCCCTGTTGCCTATTCGGTGCTTCTTTTTGTGCTTCTTCTGTGAGCTAACGATTTTGACGTTCTTTTCAGATTCCGTCTCGGAGCAGAGTGTGGTCAGCTGAATATCGATTGTGGTCGTCGTGGGCAGTTTGGTCGGTGAAGTGGAAAAGGATTGGTTGTTGTTGTTGTTGCTATTGGACGGTGTCCGGACGGCTCTGAGGTGTCCCTGTGCGGTTTTGCGTTGCTTCGAGTGGTGCAGAGGTTGGGCGGCCGTCACGACAATTCCGCCGGTTTTGAACTTATTGGCGCCTGTGTGGATTGGCGTTTTCAGCGATTGACTCGATACGAGCAGTTGGGTTTGTGATCCGGACACCGGACCTAGAAGATTGCTGGTGCTTGTGGCTTTCCGTGGGGAACCGGAAGAGGAGAACAGACTAGCAGCGGCTGCGACCGCCATTCGACGGGATTGACCGGAACGGGCACTACGGGACAGGTGAGTGATGATTTCAGCCTTTTCGGCGATTTTGTTGAGCGTTGATCTTGTTGGGGGTAATTAGAAGAATAATTAGATTTAAATATTCGTTAGATAATAGTTATATAAAAAAGGGCATTACCTAGTTTTCCGTCGAACTTTGGCGATGCCGCTACCTTCGGAGCTATCGCTGAGTTTCTTATCGGATGTAGTCTTCTGCTTCCCTGAATTGTACTGATCTGTAAGATTCTGTTTCATTCTGCTGGCGGCGGCCGAACGGTTTTCCTTGTCCTTGGCGGCCAGCCTGGACAGGCTTTTGTGGTGCTTCTCTTTGAGGCTACGCTTTTCGTCCTTCCAAGCGGCGAGCTTCTGCGAGCATGCACTGTGAATAAACCAAGGATCACGCATCGAACTATGATTTGAGGCAGGTTCAAAATAGAATACAACTCACGTTAGCAGGGCTTCATTGTCATAGTGGGTGGACTTAACCAGCACCGGTGGGACTCCCCAGGATAAGGGTCGAGAATTGATGGTGTTCGCTGCTTCGTTCACGTATCCATCCGAATGGGTTCCGGTCCAGATGGAACGCTTGAACGAGAGATGGGCAAAGATGTGGTCCGGACTCATCGGTTTGATCAATTCGGCTCGATTCCTATGGGAGGAAGAATTTTTTTTGGATTAATCCATGAGATCTGTGTTCATGCATGAATACAGTCTATAACAGTTGATATCTGGAAAACATCGATATATTATATGATTCTTTAAGCATCAGCGTAGTAGTTTTGTAGCACCTACTACACAAAAAAAATCACGGTATGTCCATGGAACAGACTATGGCCATCAGATTTCGGAGATATTCCAAGTTTTTCGGAGGTAGGTTCAAAAGGATAAATAAATAAAAATATAAATAAATAAAAAATGGACCATTGACGCCTCTAACCGTTTCCAGGAGCTACGCTGCCCATGATTTCATAGTTGACCTTGTTGTAGCGAAACGATTTGTCTACCTCCTCCGTGAAAAATAGCCTTTGGACGCCGATAAACAATCAGCGTCTTTCCGCCTTAAGAAACGAACACTGAATGATCTTCATTTATATTCTATGTCACCATTCGAACAATCTGTGAGCCTACTGAGATTGAATTTCGAATTTCTTCTCATTTCCTTAGCTAGCATTTTAAATACCTACTACGATTGAATTTTGAATTTGGTATCTTATTTTTTCATTATTGTCATTTGAAAATATTTTAGCCATTTTTTTTTAAATTTTTATTATGAAATAAGACATACGTTATCACCATGTAACCAAAAAATGCGAATGCTTTATTGAGTCTCGCTTTATTCCCCACAGATGTATCAACCATTCAAAACTTCATCGTTTTTTTTTCTATTTTCTAAAGTAATTAAACCACTGCAATAGTGATACGTTGCTGGTTCTCAGCCTTATTCAAGTGCTTACGAATTGAAATATTTGAAATTTGCGATGCTTGTTCCTAAATTATTAGAAATACATGTAAAAGTGCAATAGTTGTCACGTCAATTATGAAATCATGGGCAGTGCGGATTGCCGCACGGCGAACCTGTGGAAGGAGACATATTAGTTTTAGCACCAAAACCAGTCATTCGACAGCTCATTTTTCATTATTTTCAATCAGGAAGCCAAAAATAATTATAATTTTTATCATTGACGACTCTGACCGCTTATAGGACCTTCGGATTTCCCCAGAGGAATCTCTGGAAAGGACTTTTTTAGTTTTAGTACCAAAACCAGTCATTCGACGGCTTTTGTTCATGGTTTTCGATCAGAAAGCGATGTATGAATATAAAATAGACCATTGACGGCTCTGACCGCTTTCAGGACCATTGGATTGCCTCAGGCTAACCTGTTGAAAGGAACATTCCAGTTTAGGAGCCAACCCAGTCACTTAACGTCTCTTTATTTATGGTTTTAATCACAAGGCGAATCATGAATATAAAATATAGTAATGATGACTCGAATTGCTCCGAGGTTGTAGACCCGTGTGCCGAAGCATTTGTGAACGGCGGTGGCGTAAGGCAATTTTTACACCGGCGGCGTCGGCGTCGACGAGGTCACGCCGTAGGCAATGTTCGGCGGCGGCGTGAATCAGCGTGAAGAATTTTGAGCGGAGATCATCCTAATAGCTACTAGGACATTGCCGCATCACAGCACATAAGTTCATTGGAAAATACTGCGGATATAAATCCAGAAATTCATTTGGAAATTCCTCAAGATATTTCTCAGAAAATTTGAGAAAGGAATTCAAAGAATTAATTTAGAATTTTCCTAATAAATTCTTTCAGAACTTCCCCCAAGAATTCCCTTAAAAATTTATTTTGGGAATTTCTTCGGAAATTCTTTCCGAAATTTGTTCAAAAGTTCCTTCAGAAATTTCCTTGGAAATTACTTTAGGAATTGCTTCGGAAATTCCTTTACGGAGTCTTTTGGGAATTTCCTCATTAATTCAATGGAAACCTTTTAAAGGAATTCCTTTGAAAATTACTTTAAGAATTCCTTAGAAAATACTCATAGAAAATCTTTTCTATAAGAATACCTATACGGACACTGTTTTAGGAATATATTTGAAAATCCCTTTAGGAAAAAACCTTAGGAATTTGATTAGGGTAGTAGTAGTAGTAAAATTCTTCTTTATTTAAAACATTTTTGGTTCTACAATTAATTTTAACATGTACAGTGATCGGCCGGTTGGCCCTCCAACTTCAATTTCAATTATTGTTATTATTATGATTATAATGTTTGACTTAATTTTTAAAATATAATGTATCATGACGGCCTTCAGGAGGCGCTAGTGTTTTTTTAAATTTGATAACCTAACTACTATGTACACTTATATTTACAATAAAAATTTGATAACCTAGATTGGAACTAGCGCCCTAAGCGCTTGTTGGTCCGAGTGTAAGCAACGGACCCTAAACTTTTCTTTACACTCACCAAAGCGTTCATGTAAGGTTTTTATTCCGGCCAGACGGTGGACCTCGGATGTTCTTGTCCTGGGAGGGGTGTTGAGGATCATCCTCAGGAATTTGTTTTGGACCCGTTGAAGTTTGAGGTGGTGGGTTTTAGCGCAGCTCTCCCAGACCGGCATGCCATATTCGATCACAGGGAGGATGATTTGCTTGTAGACAGCAAGCTTATTTTTCAGGGACAATGACGACCGGCGGTTGATCAAAGGGTACAGTAGTTTCAACAAGACGTTACACTTTGTCACCGTTTTGTCAACCTGTTAATTTGATTAGGGATTTTTATTTAGAAATTCCTTCAAGAAGTTCTAATAGAAAATCTTCCAGTAATTCCTCAAAAAAATTCTTTCCATTCTTTCCAAATTTCCCTCTGGAATTTGTTTAGAACTTTCTACAGGAATTCTTTCCGAATTTCCTATACAGCGATTCCACGGGAAAAGAATAGAGTTGAAAAAAAAAGTTGTCCAATTTTGCTCAAAATCGCTTGGTATGTTCTTCATCGAAAATAATTAGACCCGTATTTTTTTATTTTTTTTATTAAGGTGACCATGTTCGATATAGGGTTACCAGAAAAATCGCTATTTTTCGAAATTTTTTATTTTTAAAAAATCATAACTTTTGAACCACTGGATCGATTTGCAATATTTTTTTATGGATAGAAAGCTTATTACTTCTAGTTCTTACTAAAATTTTTGGTTTGGTGTATTGGCGTACTCAAATTTGCTAAAATGGTCAAAATATTCGTTTTTTAAGATTTTTTAAATGTTGGACCACAACGACTATATATTTTTATATTTTTTTAATGAAAATTCAAATATTTTTACATAACATATCATAAAATTAGAAATGTTCATCGAGCCGTTTTTGTGTTACATTTTTTTGAAAATTTCAAGTTTTCTGAACATACACACATGGAATGAGCATAATTTTCCATCACTTCAAAATAACTGCGGGAATCATTCTGTTGAAGTTATCAAACTTATTCCTAATAAATTCATGATAACCATGTGTACTAATCTAGTTTTATTTGTGAAGTAATGTACCTATCAAAAGTAGGGGAGGCTTGTCCAATTCTGACCCCATTAAATGTAAGAACTATAAATCACCCTCACATTGTTTAAAAGCAGAGACCAACATTGCTAGGGTTTACTCAACCATGGTTTACGCTTTAACTGGAACCACAATGGTCCGTTAGCGTCCTAATTCAGCATGAGTGCTCATAAGGGTTGCAGAGGCACTCATGCCGAATTTGAGTGGTAGCGTAAACCACGACTGAGTAAACTTAACTATTTTGAATTATTCCACAAAAGGGTCATTTTGAGTGAACCGAACTGAAACTAGAATATATTTTTTTTAGCGTGTAGATTTTTTTGCCTTTCTCGTATACTAAGTATACGGTAAAGGCTATATGATCGCTCCAAAAACAAACTTTTTATAGAAGGCCCGGAGACCCATAGTGTTATATACCAATCGACTCAGTTCGACGAATCGAGGTGATGTCTGTGTGTGTGTGTGTGTGTGTGTGTATGTGTGTGTGTATGTGTGTGTGTGTGTGTGCAAAACTACTAAAAAAAATGTCACTCATTTTTCGGGCACTTACCCTCAACCGATTTGCTCGCAACAAATTGCATTCGACGCAGAATCCTGTCCTATTGTTTCCTATTTGAAATTGGCCAGATCGGACTATGGGATCAAAAGCTATGGCCAAAATACAAATTCATACGAAAAAATCGCGTAAAAAATGTCACTCATTTTTCGGGCACTTACCCTCAACCGATTTGCTCGCAACAAGTTGCATTCGACGCAGAATCCTGTCCCATTGTTTCCTATTTGAAATTGGCCAGATCGGACTATGGGATCAAAAGTTATGGCCAAAATACAAATTCATACGAAAAAATCGCGTAAAAAATGTCACTCATTTTTCGGGCACTTATCCTCAACCGATTTGCTTGCAACAAGTTGCATTCGACGCAGAATCCTGTCCCATTGTTTCCTATTTGAAATTGGCCAGATCGGACTATGGGATCAGAAGTTATGGCCAAAATACAAATTCATACGAAAAATCGCGTAAAAAATGTCACTCATTTTTCGGGCACTTACCCTCAACCGATTTGCTCGCAACAAGTTGCATTCGACGCAGAATCCTGTCCCATTGTTTCCTATTTGAAATTGGCCAGATCGAACTATGGGATCGAAAGTTATGACCAAAATACAAATTCATACGAAAAATCGCGTAAAAATGTCACTCATTTTCGGACACTTATCCACAACCGATTTGCTCGCAACAAGTTGCATTCGACGCAGAATCCTGTCCCATTGTTTCCTATTTGAAATTGGTCAGATCGGACTATGGGATCGAAAGTTATGGCCAAAATACAAATTCATACGAAAATATCGCGTAAAAAATGTCACTCATTTTTCAGGCACATATCCTTAACCGATTTGCTCACAACAAGTTGCATTCGACGCAGAATGTCTCATATTTTCTTATTGAAAATTGGCCAGATCGGACTATGGGCTTAGATGTTATGGTCAAATTACTATTTATTGTGAAAAAGAATTCGAAAAAGTCTAGCTCACTTTTTTAGCACTTAGACTTCATCTATTGACGCTCGCAACAGATTGCATTCGACGCAGAATCTTGTCCCATTGTTTTCTATTGAAAATTGGCTGGATCGGACTATGGGATCGGAAATTATGGCTGAAACACCATTTTTGCCTTTTTCTACGAAAAGGCTGTATGTTCGCTCCAAAACCAAACTTTTACAGAAGGCCTGCAGACTCATAGTGTTATATACGTATAAGCTCGATGAACTGCGATGATGTCTCTGTGTGTGTGTGTGCGCGCACCAAAAGTGCGAAAAGTTTAGCTCACTTTTTTGGAACTTATCCTCAACCGATTTAATTCCAACTAAAGATAGTAGAATATATAGATGAGCGAAAGCATGGCTGAGTCGATTTTTCTGCCCGTGCACACGCACATATGACGTCACAGCCCTTAACGTTTCCATTGAAATCGTGACGTCATGCTCGTTTGGAGACACGTTTGACAGTTCGTTTGGAGACAGAGGATTTATCTTCACTCATCTGTATATTCCACTATCTATAATTCCAACAAGTTTCATTCGACGCGGAATCCTGTCGTATTGTTTTCTATTGAAAATTTGGACCATGGGCACAGAAATTATGGCCAAAATATACTATGTGTTATAAAAAGCGACTAAACAAGTCTAGCTGACTTTTAATGGACTTACCCTCAACCGATTTACTCACAACAAATTGCATTAGATGCGGAATCCTGTTCTATTTAGAAAGTTGGCCAGATTGGACTATTACCTTTGAAATTATGGCCAAAATACTTTTTGCCTTTCTTGTGCAACAAAGTTGTACCGAAAGGCTATAATTTCTTTCCGAAAACGAACTATCGGATGCTTCCACACTGATACACTTCCCTTCCTCTTCATACGGGAGTTTGGTAGAAAGACGGTCATGAGATTTATATCATAATAAATATTGCCCTCCGCTCGCTTGATGGGAATGACATTTTCGTTTTCTTTTTGTGTAGTCGGAGCTTCAGTTCAATTTACATCCAAAAGTGATATCCTTAAAATATATGACTGGGTAAAATAAAACAGGGGTATGTACGTCAAAAGATTGGAAAAGGAAACAAAATGTCGAAATTCTTATTAGCATATTGTAGATCAAGCTGAAAACCGAACCGAGGTTTCGCGACAATCGCATTTTCTCGCATTTCCGGATGTTGCAACTGCATCGCGAGTAGTGCGCAACTGTCCCATAGTCGGGCACCACTCGCGATGCAGTCGCGACATCCGGGAATGGGACAAAATATGATTTTCGGTTTTCAACTGGATCTGCAATATCTTTGCCATAAATAATCTGATTTTCATAGAACGGACAAAGAAATTTGTCTTTTTTACTCCTAGCTACTAGCTCATCTATTTTCAAGCACACACATTTTACGAAGGTCGAGAAAGGCACCATCACCGCTAGGTGGATTAATCTGGGTTTTATATTTAGTGAAGTTTAAAAATCAATTTTGAAGTCCAAAAAACACAATTTTTCCGACCAATGAAATCTACGCTGAAATTCTTTGTGTAATGAATGCTTTCCATTGATATTATTAAAAATTTGGCAACCAGCGCTGTCTGAGAGAATCTTGGCTCTGCTATATTGAGGAATGGTAGCTCAAATCTCAAAGCTTTAGACTACAAGCAATGGTTTTCTCTGATTACCTTCAATTAAAACTCAGCATTTAATTTGATTATTTTTATTTTTCATAATTCATCAAAAAAAATATTACATAGCAAAATTCTTACAATTTAACACACTTTTCTTCATCTGAAAACGAAAACCGTTTCACGATAATGTAATTTTCATTTTGTGGCTTAAAGTAATGAAACGATTGTGTTCCAGAGATTTGTTTTACACGAGTATAACGGTTCTTTATTTTCTTTTCCATTGCATTGTAATCTTTTTCGGAGAAAAACTCGTAATACATTTTGGAATCTACTTTAGAAACAGCCCAAGAGTAAAGTTTGTACGCAGTTGTAATATGATGGCCTTGTAAACTTGCTTTTGAAGCGTTTGGCTTTAGAACACCTCCTAAAGCGTCACAAGGCCCTTTTCCATGGCAAGTGGCAAAAAAGTTCCACTCTGCTTTAAGACCGAAGTCTTTGTACATGTGGCACAAATTGAAAGCAGTCATCTTATTTTTGTATTGACTGCCTGATCCATCAGAAAAAAATGGATATTTTTCAGGGAAGGTAGCTTTTTTTTAATGAAATTCACACAATTTGTTATAAACAGCCGAACGGCAACATGGTTATGTTTAGTAAATTCTGCGATTGCTATGAAGCTTGTAAACTTTAAATTTTGTGCTTCATCTTTATAATATATGGCAAAAGGATGGATTGTGCATTGAGCGTTTGCCCAATGAAAACCTTGTATAGCGTCCTGAATAACAAAAGAGTAATTTTCAGAGAAGTCAGCAATTATAATGCAATCAGTTGCTTCCAAATTAATTTTAAGTTGTTTTAAGTAGTTTCCTTGTTGCTCTGCAATAAAATTATGCCGAGATAATTCGCCGAATTTTTCTAAAAATGTTTCCACATACTCTTCTGCATCTATTCGCATTGAATTTAAATGACAACGGTCTGTTTGCCTCCATTGTTTAAATTCTAAGGAATCGACATTTTCAAGAGAATTCATCAGGTCATTCTCTAGTGTCTGCGTACCCGGGCAATGATCACAGGTTTTCAACCAACATTTCTCTGTAGGGTTTTCACAAAGTATTTTAAAAAACAAGTCATGATATGTTTTTAAATGGTTATGAACAGTGCTGCAAAGTGTCACCGTACAAGTCACGCAAAGCGTGACAATAACAAAATCCAGGTCATGTGTCAAGTACTCAATTGTGATGCTCAATGTGGATCTCACATGCTTGGTGTAACGATCACCATGAAAGTGACATTTTAGCAACTAGCGCTTGGTCACTCACCATGTCTTCACTTCTTCTGCCTGTGATCACCAGCATGAATGATAGGAAAACTTTCCTGATGTTGTGGTTGTCATATCCATGTCATCTTGACTATCGTGATGATCACTTGACCTATGCGGTGTTTGGTTCGAAATCAACGCTCGACAGCAATGGAATAATCCACTTAGCGGAATTAATGGATTTTTGCTGTGATAAAAATGCATGAAGCCAAAATAGAATTTTTGGGAACATTTAAGTGTTCTTATTGTTTATATTGACTTTTTGTGCAATATTTTAAGAAGTCCTATTAAAAGAAAAGTACATACATAGTTTTTCCAAATTTGATCCAGACTATCTTTTGAAAAAGGCCAAATTTTTTTTATTGATTTTTTCAAATGGATACAATTAAAAAACGACGCATCCTACAAAAAAATGTTGTATGGGTGACTATCGCAAAATCAGTCAAAGTTTCTAATAAAGATATCGGAAACAATTCAAATTGAGCCCTACACTGAAAAAAAATCAGTTTCAACAGTTTCAAAAATTAAAACTCGATTTGCGAAAAAACGCTTTTTTTTATTTGTATGAAATTGTGTCTCAAGATAGGTGATTATGTTCCCTACCAACCGTCCATACATCGCAAGCTTGACACTTTTAAGGGAAAAAAGTTTTTCTAACAAAAAATTTTTCTTGTCGGAATTGATTTTTTTTCTCAGTGTCAAGGAGTGCCAGTGGATTTCACATATACATACATATATTTAAATATTCCTGTACAGTCAAGCAGAGTACAATATTTAGGTCGTAACTAATCGCAACGGATAAAAATACACTGAAAATAATTTCGACAAGAAAAAGTTTTTGTTAGAAAAACTTTTTTTCTTTCAAAGTGCCCAGCTTGCGATGTATGGACGGTTGGTAGGGAACATAATCACCTATCTTGAGACACAATTTCATACAAATCAAAAAAAGCGTTTTTTCGCAAATCGAGTTTTAATTTTTGAAACTGTTGAAACTGATTTTTTTTCAGTGTAGGGCTCAATTTGAATTGTTTCCGATATTGTCTATCCGGAATAAATTTATACCGCTTTTTATACCGAAGTTGGATTTTTCTCCACATACAGGCAACTTTCCCAACTTCGGAAGTAGTGCGCTGGATTCGCCTAAAGATGCGCTAAACAACGCATCAATTAGTTTGACAAATAAAACTTCGGAAGAAAGTTCGGTTCGGAAGTCCCGACTTCCGAATTCTAAGTTGGTGCTACGCCGACAATATCTTTATTAGAAACTTTGACTGATTTTGCGATAGTCACCCATATAACATTTTTTTGTAGGATGCGTCGTTTTTTAATTGTATCCATTTGAAAAAATCAATAAAAAAAATTTGGCCTTTTTCAAAAGATAGTCTGGATCAAATTGGTAAAAACTTAGTAAGAGCCATTCACAAATACGGCCCATACAAATTTCAGAACCCTCCCATACAAAATACGTTACGAGAGGATGGGTGGGGGCTTTCAGCCCCCTGGTCCATTTTAGCGTTATGTAATTTGAGAATGAACCCTTAATTTAACTATTGATTTATCCAATTTATCAATTAAAAACGACGTCAGTCCAATCAAACGACAACAAAATCAATCAATAACGGTGCTCACCTGCACTTTTGACAGCTGACCGACCTGATGCTCTTTATGGTGATTATAGAACAAAGCCAGAAATCGGCCATTTTGTAAACCACGTGCTTTTCCAATATTTTTTTTCAAGCGCACGAGATGAAAGAACCATAACGCGTACGGGGCTGAAGTAATGGTAGATCGTTTGCTTAGTTATGCTGAACAATCATAATTTGAGTTTCGGCTTTGTACGAAACCTATTCCGCCAGATTTGGGCTTTTGGAAATGTATGTAGATAAACTTGTGGTGAATTATAAATTCACTACGGGCTTCATTCTATAATCACCTTATGGCTCTCAGCTTGTGGTTGTCAATCTGGGTGTCACGCTTACCGAAGGTACTCACGTGTCAGCTTCTACATGTCACGATCAGAGGGGCGACACAGCTGTCAAAACCCATAGATAACCCATCTACCCCACATGCGTTTTGGTACTTCGGATTTTGGTACCCACTTTTTGTGTAGTTTACCCTAAAGAAAGTCTGATTAGGGTAGGCGGATTATTGTACAAATTGACATATTCTGGGTAATTAACTATTTCTCGATGAAAACTTGCAGTATTGTTCCGTTTTAAAATTATTCTTCAAAGTATTTAGGTGCCAAGGTGTGTTTTTAATTGCATACAACATCAGCATATAGAAAAATGTGTCGATCTATTAGCTAATGTTGAATTATATCAACAGAATCACGCTTATATCGTAATTCTCGGTAGACTATGCAATAAATCGCGACAATTTTCCGACACTTCCAATTATAGATACCTTCTTATTATTATTTTTCTATGGCTCTACATTCCAACAGGAATTTGGCCAGCTTTTCAACTTAGTATTCTATTACCTTTTCCTCGGTTTTTGATTGAAGGCTTTTCTATACCCACCATTGCATGAGTATTATCTTGTGCGGCAAGTACAATTGATACACTATGCACCCACCCGAAAACATCCTAGACCGATAAGAGAATTAATCTCGCCAATTCCAGATTGACAATCCTACGCCTTTGCTCGCAAGGCTAACTGTAACCTTCATTTATATCAGCATTCCTTGGGTTGATTTCTTCATCTCCGTTTAGTCACCAAACCAGGTTTAATCGTATGTGTAAGACCGCTTAACCGCTGCCACCGTTGGGCAGAAGGTGGATTGAAATCCGGGAAAAATTCTTATGTGATTCTTAAGTTTAGATCAAAACGAATAGATTGTAAATATTTGAAATAGCGCTTTACTTTTCAAAATAAAAAAAAACGATTACATGCTTTACATTATTCTTCAATTCAGTTTGTTCAGACTCTTTGGATCACTGGATTCGCTCGAAATGCTTGCTGTGGTGTGGGCAATAAAACATTCTTCGTCTGCATATCTGATCCTGCCGTTCCTGCGCTCTTGATTGATGGTTCACTGGAACAACCGGATCCCATGTTGAATACCGTATAATCGATGTCGGTTTGATCCTTCGTCAATGACGATCCGATGCTTGGGTGGTTCAGCTGATTTGTCTGAATTTGTGGATTTCTGTCTCACTGCAGTTTTTTCTGGCACACTGTTTTTTTTTTAACTAAAGGGATCTTCGCTATTTGGATCCGGAAGAGTGAACTGCAGGTTTGCTCGAACTGTTCCGACATCGGTATCATTTTCGGAGATATTTAAAGCTGATTCCTGTCCGGGTTTGTAGAAATCCTGCAATTGTAATGCTGACTCTGAAGTTAAATGGTAGCCTTAGAAAATGGATGTTTTCGCTTACCTGTGTGTTGAGGATCCGCTGATTTCTTTCCAGCGCCGCATGCTGCTGCTACTTCCTTCACTTAACGCCAATAAAGCAAATTAAATCCTCGGTTTGAACGGTGAAACTATATTTTCCGCAAACGACAATTCAACGCTCATCTAAAAACATAAATTCCTACGTTTGCCACGTTTGCATCATTTGCACAAACAACAAACCAAAACAAAAACATTTGCGTTGATGTTGAGTAGGGGAAAATATGACAGTAGCATGCCCCTGGTCACGATGCGCTTGCAGTGATTGTCAGTAAAGAACATCGTTTAAAAGCGTGGTGGTTTTTGTTTTCATATCTGATCATCTGGTGATGGTCACGACATTTTGCAAGACTGGTTATGAATAAGTTTCTTGTCCTTAAGGGTTTTAAACATTAATTTAACATTCTGATGATAAATGCATACGCAGACAGTATGCGTTCCACTTGAACCAGCTAGAATACAATTTTTTGGGCGGCTGCTGGAAAACGTTGAAAATCCAATTTTAAAAGTAAAATATTGCTCTTTGAAAATTGAATAAATTTCACGAAGGTTACATAAAAGTAACCTGCGCTGTACATGCACTTTTTCTCCTGCCATATTTTCAATAACGAAATCCCCTTTTCCCAGGACATGCTCTGCTTATCTCGTCACTATTATAAAAGTCCCTAACTGCAGTTAGAGTATCATCGCTCAAAGACAACATATTTACTCTGGTCTCCGGTGTGCTCATAAAACCTTTTTCAATCTGTAATTTCTTTGCACGTTGAGCAGTTCGTTGCGAAACACCGAATTCTTGCATCATTTTGTATGCAGTCCAGGATTTGGGAAGGGAAGTTAGAATCCTATATCGATCGTTTCTGTCAGATATTTCATCAAATTTTGCCTTCATTTGTTGAAGAATTTCGTGACCGTCTCCGGGTTTCTGGGCACCAGCGCTACCAATTGATTCAGCACTCGTTGATTCCAAAGAAAACAAAGATTCTGAAAACAAGATGGAAAAATAGCTATTAGTTAGGAGCATGTTTCTTCATATAATGTAATACATATTGTATTCGATTATTCTATTTTGTTGCATGATAGGCAACTGCTCTACAAATTGAGCTACTAGGTCGGATTAGGTAAGATTATACGGAACTGATGTTTTTCAATTTTCTGAATAATCGAGTACAACTAGTATAACGTAGCAAATCATGATGTCTGAATGAACAAAAGAAGAGATTATTCTACTTACCAACACTAGGAACAGCGTCAATTTCCGATGATCCAGCGGCATTGGGATCGATTATTTCGAAACCACCATTATTGATGTTTGCTGGTGCGGCGAAATTGTTCACTCTAGATGGTCCCGCCACGGCGAAATTATTGGTGCCTGATGGTCCGGCAACGGCGAGATCATCAAGTTTCGATGGTTCAGAAACGGCGAGTTCTTGATTTTCACATTCTATATTAACTGCACTTGGAGCTGCTGGCTCGTTTCCTTTCTTGATAATGCGATAAAGTCGGCAATAGCAGGTATTACAAATCCCGAGTAGCACACTTGTTACATATCAGTCACTATGATCCATATGCGACCGAATCCAGTCACATTGGAGTTGCTGCAACCAAATCGATCTGAGCTGTGCTACTAGGGATGTAGGAACAGCTTTTATCCAATTTTATTCTCCTTTCCGCTGCATAATGATACAGTTTAGGAGTAAGTTTCCTGTAACAATTACTCCAAACATGGCAATTTGAGCATTCGTGCTTCATTGTATTAAACGTTTCTTCAGTAAGGCAACTGGACAATTTCACTGATTTTCTTGACTGATATATACTTTATCTTATAGACCACTTTAAATAGTCCCTTTGGGTATCATTTAGGTAGAGTGAACAAGGAAAAGGAGACAGATGAATCATAATCAAAAAAGAAAATACAATGAATTACCTGCATCAAAAATATTGAAAACATATAAACAAAGCAGGTAACCTATTGTATGGATTGCTGAAAACCAACCTTTTTGAAAAACGACATATTGTTTTGCCGATTTTGGAGAATGAAGTCATCAATAACAACACCAGACTATTCCGATTGATTTCCGATTATTTTCAACTATTGCGATTCGTAAATTCTTCTAATAAACGAGACCAAACAAACACTCTTGAATAACATTTTCATACTTTTGAAATAGTTTAGAATAACGTTCATTCCATGTGTGTATGGGCAGAAAACTTGAAATTTTCAAAAAAAATGTAACTCAAAAACGGCTCGATGAACATTTCTAATTTTTTGATATATTTGAATTTTCATAAAAAAATATAAAAATATATAGTCGTTGTGGTCCAACATTTAAAAAATCGAAAAACGAATATTTTGACCATTTTAGCAAATTTGAGTACACCAATACACCAAACCAAAATTTTTAGTAAGAACTAGAAGTAATAAGCTTTCTATCCATAAAAAAATATTGCAAATCGATCCAGTGGTTCAAAAGTTATGATTTTTTAAAAATAAAAAATTTTGAAATATAGCGATTTTTTCTGGTAACCCTATATCGAACATGGTCACCCTAATAAAAAAATAAAAAATACGGGTCTAATTATTTTCGATGAAGAACATACCAAGCGATTTTGAGCAAAATTGGACAACTTTTTTTTTCAACTCTATTCTTTTCCCGTGGAATCGCTGTATAAGAATACCTTCGGGCATTCCTCCGGATATTCCTTTAGCAACTTATCAAAAAAATTCCTGTAGATCTTTATTTTTTTTAATTCCTTTGAGAATTCTTTCGGGAATCTCTTCAGAAATTCTCTTGGGAGATTTTCAGAAACTTTGTGTTTGTAAATTACTTTATTTTTTCAAACCGTTGTTCAGGTTTGTTTGTTGTTAGTTGTAGAAAAACCTTCGCACTAGAAGTCCACCATACAACATAATTTGAAATTCGGCTTCTGGAATGTTAAGAAAATTATTTTGAGGAATGTGTTATTGACAAACTACTAAATGATCGAACGCAAATTACTGAATGATCGTTAACATCCTTGATTCTAACAATTCCATCACGAACTCCTCAAGAAATTCTTTTTGGAATACTTTTAAAAAAAATTACCCATGTAGATGGGCACACAGTTGTAATGGATATCACGCGCCCTTCCTCAATGAAGCCATCCCTCGAAAAGCTCAAAAAGGATTGACAATCTATTAGTCTTTTGGATTACACCGTTGAAAGGAGATTCTCTCTATCCCGCGGGTTTCGTGTAAGTGTCTCTGCTTACTACCGTTTTTTGCCCTTCACACAGCAGTGCATTGAAAGCAGAATGGTATAATTAAATTTGACTGTAATATTAATTGGAGTTGTATTTATAGATCAGAGCAAGACTCAAGTCAGGATGGTGGATAACTACATACACACATATATACCTACTTTTAAAAATTTCTACAAAACTCATTCGGACATTATTTTAACAATTCCACTGGAATTTTGTCCAGGTATTTCATTCCCTAGAAAATTCGTCTAGTAGTTCCTTCGGAATTTCCACAGCTATTTCCTTCCAAAATTATAGGACGAAATTTCAGATATCTTCAATTTCCAAAGGAACTCCTAAAGGAATTACCGACATTCTTCGATTTCTCAAATAAAAGAAATTCCTCAAGACTCTAAGAATTCTCTTCAGGTATTGCTTCAGAACTTCCTCCAGGACTTCCTTCGGAAATTATTTCAGGAAAACCGAGAAATTTCTCTGGGAATTGTTTATCAAAATAAATCGATATCAGTTTTCTCAGAACAATTCTGGCAATTTAAGTACAAGGAGAGTGAAGGAAATGTTCAATTTGGTGGGTCACGTGCCCCATCGTGTTTCAGCTTTAGAAGCTAAGTTACCGTTTTTCAATTCTGTAGCCAAAAAGATCTTGGATGATGGGGGGGGGGGGGGGTAAAATGGCCAAATTTTGCGTCACGTCATTAGTGGACTTTCTTCAAGGAGAATTCCTTTGTTTACACTACGCGAAACCTGATATATTTTTACCTCCTAGCTTTTTGGTATTTAAAAAAACACAATGTTTTCTTCGTATGAAAGTTCACATTTCTAGGACCCCCTCCCTCTTTCAAAGTTACGTAATCTTTAAACATTCCACAATATACACACTTAAATCATTTCACAGATTTCGGTGATTATTTTAGCAAGGACTTTGTCCAAGGGCTTGACGACCCCTCCCCATGGCCACAGCGAGTTAGACCGGGACCATCGTCCCTAACCCCTAATCCCAAGGCATCAAGCGACCCGTGCCGAGGGGATGCATGGCCAGGGGGGTGAAATAATGAGCTAGGCCTTTAACGGAGCCTGTGGGGTACCTGGGCACCCTCCACAGTAATTGTCCCTTACCGCGTCATGCTGGGCTCTGGCGTGGTGGACCTCTTTTCCCGAGCAACTCGTGGGACCAAAATGGAAAACCAAGTCAATTCTTCAATTAGTGGTAGTAGTGTAGGCGACAACCCCTTCGCAAGAGGTGGGTTGTTCAGGTCTCCGCCTAGGAGGCCAGAGGCAATAGTCGGCAGCTCAGTGCGCAGCGCCAGCGTGGGTCACTCAACCTTCCTCTCGGCTAGAAAAACGCCGGTAGGGGTTATTGACGGCCCATGGCTTGTGGAGGCGATGAACCGCAAACGCGATGGGCTTTCGGCCTTCGAGGTGGCGACGGAACAGCTGGACGCCATCATCGACTTTGCGTCATCGAAGCATAATATCAGCAAGGACCTCAAGAGGAGCTTGCAAAAACTTCGAAAGTCGATGCTGGACGCCAAGCTGGAGAGGGCGGTCGGGACGGCCAAATGTAAACCCGTGAAACCGGTGGAGTCTAGGTCTACCCAGTCTGAGGCCCAAGGATTCGCGGACTCGGGCAAGGTCGAATCGACCGAAGGCGTGCCAGCGAAGACGGTGGTGCCAAAGTCTACCCAGACTGAGGCTCAAGTATTTGCGGGTACGTCGGGGGTGACTGTTCCAACGGAGCAGACACAAAAACGGGGGAGACAGTCTCCAGGGGATGAGCTCCCTGGGGGCCGCTCCAAAACGCGAAGGGTTACTACCCCGAACAAGGGTAGTGGGGCTGGGAAGCTGAACCCCGGCCAGGTACCACCAAAACCGGGAGAGGAAGGACCTGGAAAGGTCCGTCCACTCAAGAAAGACGGTGGCAAGGGGTTACGGCAGGCTGAAAGTTCTCAGCCGCACCAGACCAGGGAAATAGAGGGGGGTGACGCCTCCTGGACCCTGGTCAAGAACAAGAGGAAACCGAAGACGTCAAGGGCCGAAAAGAAGGCCCAGGCGAATGAGGGTAGCAAGAAGTCTAGGGTAGGCGCCAATCACTCCAGGGGCGATGCCCTAGTCATCACGGCGGACGAGGCTAAGTACTCGGACGTCTTGAAGGCGATGAGGAGTGACGTCAAGCTCGGTGAACTCGGCGCCGACGTACGTCGAATAAGACGTACTCGGATGGGCGAGATGATCCTCGAGCTGAAGCGGGGCGTCTCGCAAAAGGGCGCCGCCTACAAGAAGAAGGCGGAGGAAGTCCTAGGCGAGACGGTCAAGGTGAGGGCACTCACGACGGAGGTGAATCTAAGGGTTAAAGACCTGGACGAGATCACCGAAGTCGAAGAGCTCGTCACGGCACTGCGGCGACAGTGTGAAGTGGAGACGCCCACCGCAGCCGTTCGGCTACGGAAAGGTCCGGCAGGAACGCAGGTAGCATTGGTTCGGCTATCTGCAGCAGACGCCTCCAAGGTAGTCAAGTTAGGGAGCGTCAAAGTGGGATGGTCGGTATGCCCTGAGCGCATATACGAGCAACCCGAAGTTTGCTTCAAGTGCCTGGAACCGGGGCACAAACAATGGGACTGCAAAGGCCCTGACAGAAGCAATCTCTGCCGACGCTGCGGATTAGAGGGACATAAGGCACAATGCTGCACGAACCCTCCCAATTGTTTGATTTGTTCCAGCAAAGCTGTGAACAGCAAGCACCCCATGGGGGGTTCGATGTGCCCGGCGTTTAAGCGTGCTGCAAAATCAAAATGCAGGTAACGCAGCTGGCTTGCTCGGCCTCGCCCGGGTGTTTGGTGTGCGCAGGTTTAGAGGAAACGGCGGAACACGTGTTGTTCGTGTGCTCACGTTTTCGCGCAATGCGTGACCACATGCTTGCCACATGTGGTCTGGACACTACCCCGGACAACCTAGTTCGGAGGATGTGTAAAGATGAAGTTGGCTGGAACGCCGTTTTATCGGCTATCGCCCAAATCGTCTCGGAGCTACATAGAAGGTGGCGTGCGGACTCAAGGATGGCTAGTTCAGGCGCAAATAAGAGGTGGTCCAAGGGATCGGAGTCGGCTTCATGGGTCATACCGGTGGTCATGCTCTGTGGTCGAACTCGATCCTTTTACCGAACAAGTGGCCGCGCGAAGAACAACATGGTATCGTCGCTTTCGCGGCGTTGGTCAACCGGGCGGGTTCCGAGCCCGAGGACGGAAAGGGGTCCTCGTCAAGGCTGGGGCAGGCGTAGGCACCGTGTCGGCAAGTCCCTCTGTGTGCTGGCGAATAGGCCCTATCGCAGAAAGGTCAATTTGGGGTGCACGCGGCATCATCATTCTTGATACCAGTCGTGCAGAGGGAAGCAGGCGCGAAGTCGACCCTGCCCACCTTCCGAGGACATAGGGCGTGGTAAGGCCACCTGGAAAGCCGGCAATGCGCTGGCACGATACCATGGTGTTCTTCTAAAAAAGCGAGTTACGATGTTCGGTGCTGTAAGGACACGCAGCTAACCTCGAGGGTGCGTTTTGCACTGGCCCCCCTTTGAAGCATTACTTTCTGGTTGTACCGAAGGGACTATGGACTTGGCGGCAATGGAAACGGTTTAGCGGGTCGGGAATGTAGTCCTGCCTCCCTCGGTGATCCCTAACCCCGCACTTCCTGGTCAACCCAGGATGTCTGTTGAGCAGATTCCCCCTCCATTGTTTAGGAAGAAAAAAAAAACAGATTTCGGTGAATCTTGCTTCAATTCACCGAAATCTCAACAGCAGATTTTTTCGGTAATTATTTCACAAAATTTTCGGCGATTTTTCCTTTGTTCAACTGTCAAAACCACCGAAAATCTGTAAAATTATTCACCGAACAGTTCTGCTGTTGAGATTTCGGTGAAATTTCACAGAAATCCGCGATTTATTTTAAGTGTGTACTTTCAGTAAACATCAATTAAACGTTCACACTTAAAATAAATCGCGGATTTCAGGAATTTCACTGAAATCTCAACAGCAGATCTGTTCGGTGAATAATTTTACAGATTTTCGGTGGTTTTGACAGTTGAACAAAGGAAAAATCGCCGAAAATTTTGTGAAATAATTACCGAAAAAATGTTGTTGAGATTTCGGTGAATTGAAGCAAAATTCACCGAAATCTGTGAAATGATTTAAGTGTGTTACTAGATCCTTTTTGTGTTAATAATTATTTAAAACACATGATTGGAAAAGTGCGTACTCTTACCCCACCCAATGCGCAGTCTTACCGCACCGGTGGGGTAAGAATGCGTTTTTGGGGTGTCTTGCAATAAGGGTTTTGCTAAAACGAATTTAATTATATCCATTATTTTTTTCACTGGGTAACATAAAGGAAGAGTATACGAATCGTCGACATTGATTCGATATGCAGAAGATTGTTTCATAAGGTCCCCATGTTCGATTGAAAACTAAGTGCGTACTCTTGCCCCACTCTACTCCAAGGGTCAAGAGCCAACATCATTTTCAGCGTTCGATTCTTCTTAGTTTAGTTTTTTTTTACGATGGGTCCTTGCGCAATTGCTCCATGCTCCATAGTGAATCTTATTCTTTTTCTTCATTGGCATTAAATCCCTCACTGGGACATTGCCGCCTCGCAGCTTGGTGTTCATCAAGCACTTCCACAGTTATTAACAGCGAGGTTTCTAAGCCAAGATACTATTTCTGCATTCGTATATCATGAGGCTAACACGATGTTACTTTTATGTTCAGAGAAGTCGAGCCAATTTCCAAACCGAAAATTGCCTAGACCTGCACCCGAAATCGAACCCAGCCACCCTCAGAATGGTCTTGCTTTATAGCCGTGCATCTTACCGCACGGCTAAAGAGGGCCCCCATAGTGAATCATTCACCCCCATAACATTCTGTTGTATTAGGTTAGTTGTGGAAAAATACTAAACTACACACTCTTCAAAAAGACGCGGACAAAAACACACTTAATCCACTTCAAAACATGCATCAGGGGTTTTTTTTACTGGCCAATATTAAAAGCTTTTCCAATTCTGAACAATTGAAAATAACAAAAAAAAAAACAGATTTATCAACCTAGCGGTGATGATGCCTTTCTCGTGCGGTAAAAAAATAGTATTTTGGGCATTACTTCTGAGCCCATTGTCCGATCGAGCCAATTTTCAATAGGAAATAATAAAACAAGATTCTGCGTCAAATGCAACCTGTTGCGAAGAAATCGGTCAAGGGGAAGTACAAAAAAAGTGAGCGAGACTTTTTTACGCGCTTTTTTATGAGAAAAAGTATTTTGGCCATAACTCCCAAGCCCATAGTCCGATCCGGCCAATTTTTAATAGGAAACAATGGGGCAGAATACTGCGTCAAATGCAACCTGTTGCGAAGAAATCGGTCAAGGGGAAGTACAAAAAAGTGAGCGAGACTTTTTTACGCGCTTTTTATGAGAAAAAGTATTTTGGTCATAACTTCCAAGCCCATAGTCCGATCTGGCGAATTTTCAATAGAAAACAATGGGGCAGGATACTGTGTTGAATGCAATCTATTGCAAAGAAATCGGTTTGAAGGTAAGTGCAAAAAAGTGAGCTAGACTTTTTGCTCTTTTGGTGCGCACATACACACACACATACACACACACACACGCACACACACACACACAGACATCACCTCAATTCGTCGAGCTGAGTCGATTGGTATATAACACTATGGGTCTCCGAGCCTTCTATAAAAAGTTTGTTTTTGGAGTGAACATATAGCCTTTACGTATACTTAGTATACGAGAAAGGCAAAAAAACTAAACCCTATAGCCGGTCTGGGAATTAGAGAGATAAGAAAAAAATATTTTACGAAAAAAATGTCAAAAGACAAATACGGAAAGAGCAATAGCGTGGGATTATTATTGATTTCCCGTTCTAAAACCCTTTTCATGAATATAAGTGAGGGAAAATCTGCAGATATGAATAACAAGAATATCAACAAGGAAATAAAATTAATAAAATGTAATTTTAATTATTTCCATGAATATGGTTGGCGCATGTGAATAAATGTCAAATCTAATCAATTCACAGTCCTTTTTGATCGAAATTGATTTAAATGACGCTAAAAGTAGCCTCACACCTCGGGAATCTTGTCCATTGATTTTGTTCCCATGTGCTTCCAAAAAGGAGGGACACATGCAATTTCTTTACGAAAAGGAAAACAAATCCCGGATAATTCTCGCTTAACTTTTCAAAAGGTCCTAACTAACATTTTTTTCATGAATTAATTTGAATACTGCAATCAATAGCTCTCATGTTGTTCTTTTGATTGCGCTATTCAAATTAATTTATGAAAAAAATGTTACTTAGGTCCTTTTGAAAAGTTAAGCGAGAATTCATAGGCTGGTTTACAGCTCGGACTCTCGGAGATTTTCGCCGGATTGTATTTAAAATTTTAATTTTCTACAACGGAATCCCATAAATCCTGCCCACACATATAGAAGCGAAATTTGCAGACTAGCTCCTGATCTGTAAACTAGTTCATGAGGACTGAAATTTGAACAAATTTCTCCTCGGTTTGAAACTGCCTTGTGAGCACGCGTGTTAGCGAAAAGAAGCGACGAGATTGGTGCTGAATTTCTTTGTTTTGCGATGAGATGACTATATGTTCAGAGAGAGGGAAAATGGAACAGTTCCCCTACTTGCCTACCAAGATACCTGTTCCGTTCAATCCACTGATGTAATTATCCAAATTTTAATGCCTTCGGCATAATCATAAATAAGCCATTGAAATGAAACTGTTTGAAAAAATTTACAGTTGTCACCTGTTGTCATCAAGTGTAAAAATCGTAACCATTTCCTTCGCACGACTTTTTTCAAAGATTTTAATAGGAATCACCTTTGAGAAAAATCCTAGAACAATAATTATTTAGCATGGCAAAAATTTGTGGATAACGAAAAAAAAGTTTTTGATTGTTAATCAATAGTTACTTGATTGTTTCCAATAGTTTCACATTTTTTTACACAAAATTGATTATATTATATAAGTAGTCTAATAAAACCATAAACGTGTGCCAAATATTGCTTTTTGTTATTACAATTACAATTCGATGAAAGTTGGAAGGTACAAAATTTGACGAAGCTCTACAGCTACCATGGGGGTCGATCCATGCAAAATACATTACGGCATAGTAGCATCCTTTTAAAAGCAACACTAATAACATAACATCTCAAACATTTTTTTAATGGGTTTCTTCTTTCTTCCACATTTTTTTGTGTGTTTTTGTTTCATTTGCTTTTAGATTCCTGCCTGAAATATTGAATTTGTTTGAATAATATCTTAGAGTGTTAAGACCCCCGCACATAGGATACGTTTGCGTTGCGTTTGACACATTTCCCATGGGAAGACTGTCAAACGCAACGCAAACGTATGCTATGTGCGGGGCTCTTTAGAGTTCTTTGGAAGAATCAACGAGAAAACGGGACAAATTGAGGATTTTTTAGATACGACGGGAGAGCACAATAAGGGGACCGTCCCGTTAACCTTCCCAACTCGCTTCAACTTTCATAACACGAGAGCTCGCGTGTTGTAAAAAGTACAACAGTCCTAAAATCCGTTAAAATGAAGCCAATTCAAATGATATCAACGTGATTTTTTCGGGAAAATAATAAAGGGGATATATACTCTCATTGAGGACATTTTTTAAGTCCAATGTATCTTCTGCTGGTCCTCCGGAAGATCCGGAACCAACGGAACACCGGTGAAGATAGTCCATCTTCCTAATAAATGGCGCAATGTTTCTTATAAGAATTCTTAAAACTCTAAAAACTCTGAAAAAAAAATACAAATCCATCTATAATCCCATGCGGCCCTATAAGTCAAGAAAAAAAATTGATTTAGAATTCACCCACTGAGCGGCGCTAGTGTACATGAAAATACCAGTTTGGTTCGATATCTCGGGATCTATTGGTTTTGGCAAGTAGCCGTTTTCTATAAAGTTGTTCGAGCATTGGAAACCCATATGTTGAGAAACTGTTTAGTTCAGAATTGAGCCAGAGGGCGGCGCTAGTGTATATGAGATATCAGTTTAGTTCGATGTCTCGGGATCTGTGGGATACAGTAAATTGCCGTTTTCTACAACGTTGTTCGAGTACTCAAAACCAATATGTTGAGAAACTGAATAATTTAGAATTCGTCCGAAAGAAGGCGCTACTGTATATGAGAGATCAGTTCTTCGATAACTCGGGATCTGTAGGATTTAGAAAGTTGCCGTCTTCTATAAAGTTGTTCGAGGATTGGAAATCAATATGTTGAGAAGCTAATTAGTTCAGAATTCATCCGCAAGGTGACGCTACAGTATATGAGAGATCAGTTTGGTTCGATATTTTGGGATCTATTGGTTTTGGAAAGTTGATATATAAAGTTGTTCGAGCATTGGAAACCAATATGTTGAGAAAATGTTTAGTTCATAATTGAGCCATTAGACGACGCTAGTGTATATGAAAGATTAGTTTAGTTCGATATTTCGGGATTTGTAGAATTTAGAACATTGTCGTCTTCAACAAAATTGTTCGAGGACTGGAAACCAATATGTTGAAAAACTGAATAATTTAAAATTCATCCGCAAGGAGGTGCTACTGCATATGAGATCAGTTCTTCGATATCTTGGGATCTGGGGGATTTAGAAAATTGCCGTCTTGTACAAAGTTGTTCGGGGATTAGAAACCAATATGTTGAAATACCGCCAACGGGGGTGTCATTGGGCCAAAATGTGGTATGCTCCAAGTAAATGTTACAAAGCTCTAGTAGTTAACATTGGAATCAAGTTTTAATTAGTTTAGTACAAGCTTGAATAATAAATTTTCCGCTGTGTGGGGAAAAAATAATGAATTATGGAAATTCTTCAAAGTTATATGTTGTTCAAAATTGACATTGGGCCAAATGAAATAGTTCAGCGGTGACGATGAAACGATTCAATCGTTCATTCAAAAAAAAATGCCTACATTACGGCTCTTACCAACTAAGTAAGGCAAATCAACTGAAGGCTTGGCCCAATCTCATGCCTTTTTTGCGTGCATTGCTCGTTGCTACGAAAAACCAGAACCGTTATATAAATATCAATAAAATTCGATAAAACAACAACAGATTATCGTAACATGATAACCAGGTATCCATCTATCTAAAAACTAGTTATGTAATATATTTGTGGGGCATTACTGAGACTATTTTAATACGGGTTCATTCGCTCAATAGTTTTACATTCAAATTCCAAGCATTATCGTACGAGCACAATTAGTTCTTGGAATTTGTTTTGTGATTTCCTAGACGTGAATTTTAATATAATTTCGAACCGTTTGAAGTTTTGATCAAAATTCGTAACAGTTTCTGAGATATTAGGAGATGAAACATTTTTCGTTTTTGGCCCAATCTTACCCCCTAGGCCAGCGGTTCTCAACCTGGGGTACATGTACCCCTGGGGGTACCTTCGCTAGCCCTAGGGGGTACCTCGGACAAAAATGTGTAATGGCGGACGTATTACAATTCCAATCAAAACTCATTGATATAGTTTTGATAATTGTGTATTTTTATTTCAAAAATTTATATTGTACATAATATGCAATGCGATCAATAAATTCCAATTGAATTCTGCCTTCCACAACCAGCACAATGTATAAAGGAATGCGGAACAAAAGATCGGACGAGCAAAACGTCGAATTGACAAAATGATTTTTTTTTTCACTAATGCTCGGTTGCTTCGTTGCAAGAGGATTATAAGCATCCTTCTACGCATCTCGGAAGCCTTCTTCCAAGCAGCTTGAAGGCCTTCTTACAAGAGGCTCGGAAGCCTCCTGGGAACTTCAGAAGCCTCCTTTCAAGTGATTAGGTTGTCTCCTTTCAAGAGACTCGTAAGCCTTCTTTTAAGAGGCTCGGAAGCCTCCTTTTAAGAGGCATGGAAACCTCATTTCAAGAGATGCTTTAGCCTCCTTTCAAGAGGCTCGGAAGCCTTTTTCCAGAGGCTCAGAAGCCTTTTTCCAGAGGCTCAGAAGCCTCTATTCAAGTGGCTCAAAAATCCCTTTTAAGAGGCCCAAAAGCCTCCTTTCAAGAGGCTCAAAAGCCTCCTTTCAAGAGGCTCGGAAGCCTCCTTTCAATATCTTTTCAAGAGGCTCGGAAGCCTCTTTTGAAGAGGCTCAGAAGCCTACTTTCAAGAGGCTCAAAAACTTCCTTTTAGGCTCAGAAGCCACCTTCCAAGAGGCTCGGAAGGCTCCTTTGACTCGGAAGCCTTATTTCAAGAGGCTCAAAAGCATCCTTTCAAGAGGCTCAAAAGCCTCCTGCTAAGAGACTCGGAAGCGTCCTTTTAAAAGGCTCGGAAGACTCCTTTCAAGAGGATCGGAAGCCTTACAATAGGCTCGGAAACCTCCTTTCAAGAGGCTCGGAGCCTCCTATCAAAAGGCTCAAAATCCTCCTTTCAAGAGGCTCGGAAGCCTCCTTTCAATATCATTTCATAAGGCTCTTTTCAAGAGGCTCAGAAGCCTCCTTTCAAGTGGCTGAAAAGCTTCCATCCAGGCTTATAAGCCTTCTTTCAAGAGGCTCAAAAGCCTCCTTCCAAGAGGCTCCTATCAAGAGGCTCGGAAGACTCCTTTCAACATGCTTTTAAGAGGCTTCCAAAAGGCTCGGAAGCCTTCTTCCAAAAGGCTCGGAAGCCTTCTTTCAAGAGGCTCGGAAGCCTCCTTTCAAGAGGCTCGGAAGCCTTCTTTCAAGAGGTTTGGAAGTCTCCTTTCAAGATCCTTTCAAGAGGCTCAAAAACCTCCTTCCATGCTCATAAGCCTCCTTTCAATAGGCTCAAAAGCCTTCTTCCAAGAGGCTCGGAAGGCTCCTTTCAAAAGGGTAGGAAGCCACATTTCAAGAGACTTAAAAGCATCCTATCATGAGGCTCAAAAGCCTCCTTCTAAGAGGCTCGGAAGCGTCCTTTCAAGAGGCTCAGAAGCCATCTCCTTTAAAGAGGCTCGGAAGGCTCCTTTAGAGAGGCTCGGAAGCCTTCTTTCAAGAGGCTCGGAGCCTCCTATCAAAAGGCTCAAAATCCTCCTTTCAAGAGGCTCGGAAGCCTCCTTTCAATATCATTTCATAAGGCTCTTTTCAAGAGGCTCAGAAGCCTCCTTTCAAGTGGCTGAAAAGCTTCCATCCAGGCTTATAAGCCTTCTTTCAAGAGGCTCAAAAGCCTCCTTCCAAGAGGCTCCTATCAAGAGGCTCGGAAGACTCCTTTCAACATGCTTTTAAGAGGCTTCCAAAAGGCTCGGAAGCCTTCTTCCAAAAGGCTCGGAAGCCTTCTTTCAAGAGGCTCGGAAGCCTCCTTTCAAGAGGCTCGGAAGCCTTCTTTCAAGAGGTTTGGAAGTCTCCTTTCAAGATCCTTTCAACAGGCTCAAAACCTCCTTCCAGGCTCAGAAGCCTCCTTTCAATAGGCTCAAAAGCCTTCTTCCAAGAGGCTCGGAAGGCTCCTTTCAAAAGGGTAGGAAGCCACATTTCAAGAGACTTAAAAGCATCCTATCATGAGGCTCAAAAGCCTTCTTCTAAGAGGCTCGGAAGCGTCCTTTCAAGAGGCTCAGAAGCCATCTCCTTTAAAGAGGCTCGGAAGGCTCCTTTAGAGAGGAAGCCTTCTTTCAAGAGGCTCGGAGCCTCCTATCAAAAGGCTCAAAATCCTCCTTTCAAGAGGTTCGGAAGCCTCCTTTCAATATCATTTCATAAGGCTCTTTTCAAGAGGCTCAGAAGCCTCCTTTCAAGTGGCTGAAAAGCTTCCATCCAGGCTTATAAGCCTTCTTTCAAGAGGCTCAAAAGCCTCCTTCCAAGAGGCTCCTATCAAGAGGCTCGGAAGACTCCTTTCAACATGCTTTTAAGAGGCTTCCAAAAGGCTCGGAAGCCTTCTTCCAAAAGGCTCGGAAGCCTTCTTTCAAGAGGTTTGGAAGTCTCCTTTCAAGATCCTTTCAAGAGGCTCAAAAACCTCCTTCCATGCTCATAAGCCTCCTTTCAATAGGCTCAAAAGCCTTCTTCCAAGAGGCTCGGAAGGCTCCTTTCAAAAGGGTAGGAAGCCACATTTCAAGAGACTTAAAAGCATCCTATCATGAGGCTCAAAAGCCTCCTTCTAAGAGGCTCGGAAGCGTCCTTTCAAGAGGCTCAGAAGCCATCTCCTTTAAAGAGGCTCGGAAGGCTCCTTTAGAGAGGCTCGGAAGCCTTCTTTCAAGAGGCTCAGAAGTCTACTTTCGAGTGGTTCGGAAGCCTTCTTTCAAGAGGCTTGGAAGCGGCGTTTTAAGCTGCAAAGGAAGCCTCCTTTTCAGTGGCTCAAAAACCGCCTTCAAGAGGCTTCGAAGCTTCTCTACAAGAGGCTCAGAAGCCTCTAATGAAGAGGCGCGGAAGTCTACTTCAAAGGGATTCAAAAGCTTGAAGGAGCTTCCCTTCAAAGGGCTTAGTATTATCCTTTCAAAAGCATTGGAAACCTAATTTCGAGAGGGGGTACCTCAATTAATGCAAAAGTTCCAAGGGGTACCTCTCAAGAAAAAGGTTGAGAACCGCTGCCCTAGGCCCAATGTCACCCCGAACGACGGTATTGTGAAGTTTAAAATTCATCCGTAGAGTAGTGATAGTACATGTGAGACCCTTTTCTTGTCATAAGACGAATTCCACCACTTAATTGTATCTTGACAGATACGTATTTCGACCTCAACAGTAAGGCCGTCTTCAGTGTCTCGTACTTGACTCGACTTAGATGTGAGATGTGAGACCACCAGTTTGATTATATAACCCTTGACAACTTGATTGTTAGTATTGGAAATGCAGGAAAAACTTGTTTTTTACATCCAATTAGAATTCCGTGTTTTGCATTCCTATCACATCCCAACAATTTTTTTTAGCTGAAATAGCTTCTTTTTGGCCAAATAACACCTTTAACAGCATTCAATGTTTTTTGGGATTGGCCACTCGTTATTATTATCAAAAAACTGATCATATTAGCCAGGATTTACATAGATTTACGGTACATCGAGTAAGGCAAAATGCACTGTATGTACCTCGTGTAGGTATAGTACCTCATTGAGGTATTTTCAGGAATTTAGATAGCCACAAACACATCATTCTTGTCGAATAACTTAACTAAGACAAGGTATTGATTTGATATTCAATATCTCTCGAATACCTGATATGGTTATTATTATCAATGACTACTATTTAAGTATTATTATGATAGAATTCATCATTCATTTGTTTGCGTAGTATGTATATTTTTGGGCTATTATTATACCCTTGGCGAAGGTGCAGAACTCTATACAATATTTTATGGTAAAGAGCATTGACTAATTTCCTGGTTATTATCAGAAATAGTTTAGAAGAAAATCGTTGGTCTAGTACAAAACAAAAGTACAAAACGACCATTCACGGACGTTCCAGATTTGCGGAAAGGCCGTCTGGTAGCCACCTGCGGCTGTTGCAGAGTAAAAACTGTGAATTAACACTAAGACCACCATCGAAAATGGCTTAGAAAAAACTGCGCTACTCTAGGATAAACTTTTCAAAATTACCATTTTTACTGACGTTCCGGATTGTACGGAAGGCCGTCTGGTGGCCAGCTGCAGTCATAGCATAGTAAGAACTGTGCATTAACTCTGAGATAACCATCGGAAACTGCTTAGAAAAAAAATGCGGACGAACTTTCGAAAATGACAATTTTTGCGAACGTTCTGGGTTTTCTGGAAGGCCGCCTGGTGGCCACATACGGTCATAGGTGAGGGAGAACTGCGAATTAACTCCAAGGCTATTATCAGAAATGATGAAGAAAAAAATCGCGCTACTTTAGGATGAATTGTTAATGAAATAAATAATTTTTTTATGTCTTTATTATCGAGACTTTCAGCCCAAGGCTGGCTCGTCTCGAACAAATAAATAATTCATTACTGGTCACTTTTCCCAGTGCACGTGAGGCTGAGCCTATTATTTAGCTATATTTACCCGAGCTTTCTATCGAATCACTTTTATTATCTTCTCAATTAATGAAGAACTATTTTTTTTAGGAATACATGGTGGTTTGGTGCAAATTGGTCAACTAACTAAAAAGATATCTCTTTTACTCAATGTGTTGTACTTTTTACAACTGGGCTGGTGTACTTGACAAAGGTCTATAACGCTTGCATCAGGTTGATGTATTTTCCTGGTATGTAAAACATGCGAATGTAGCGGCTATCTCAAAGCCAAACAAAGATGTTACTCTCCCTTCAAGTTAGCGTCCCATCAGTTTGCTAAGTTGCCTTAGTAAAGTTTTGGAAGAATCATCCTGAACCGGCTGAATCGATATCTAGAAACGTATGACATGATTCCTACCGAACAGTGTGGCTTCAAAGCCATTCTACAAACCACCAGCTCTCTCGAATAACTAAACTAGTAAAGCAAGGTTTCTCCATGAAAAAAAAATACTGGCATGATAATGCTGAATGTCGAAAAAGCCTATGACTCGGTCTGGCAAGAGGCAATTGTTTTCAAGCTACGTAGGTCTAGGTCCGCTTCAAATAGTGAAGCTTATTTAATAATTTTTAATTCCAACCCTAGTAACATTTTGGTTTTATGCTAGTTTTATAACACTCTTGAAGAGTAAATTATGGTCTTCAAGAGCGTTATAAAACTTTAAATGTTTCTTGGGAAGTGTCAATCAATGGCCATAGGTCAGAATATCACGCCATTCCATATGGCGTTCCACAGGGGTCGATTCTGAGCCCCACGCTCTACAACATTCTTACAAGTGATACGCTTAAGGTCGACGGAGTTGTCTTTGCTTTTTTTGTGGACAACATGGTTTTCCTTGCTTCGGGCGAAGATTCTTGAATTGTCATTGTTCATTCTCAATGTATATTTATAGATTCGTGCCGAACCCACTTGATCTAGTACTACATTTGAGGTCGAGGTAGTACTATTAGTGCTAGAACAGAATGCTACATGATTTGAATCTGAGCTAGTTGTAGTAGATGATAAGTTTCTTATTAACTGAATTTATCAAATAAAATCATTCCATGTTAACCACTAGAAACCGATAGGTTGTCTAATATTGTTGAGCAATAAAAGTGAGTTTCCGACAATATAAAAGTTTTTCGTGATAAGAAGAAGTGACGCCTAGTGGGACATAGCAGCAACTCTTTGAGCTTTGCATTAGAGTTGGGCAAAACAGCTCATTACAGTGAGCGGATCTGATCCGTTCAGCTCATTGAAAAGAGTCAGCTCCTTGGATCAGCTCTTCAGTTCTTTAATGCTACATATATTAAAACATAATTGTTAATATTATTATTTTAATTATTGTTAAAAAAAATTGAAAAATGTGTGTCATTCATTAATTTATTCATTCATTCATCATTCATCTATTTACCTCACTTTGAAATTATTAAAATGTTAAGCTACTGTGAGGTAATAATTTCTATTGAAAAACCGACAATTTTAAACTACACAGGATTTTGTTTTTACACGATTTTTTTTCGCTCGTGTTTTTGATCGTGTGACTTCAATTTACCACCAAAATCATCGCAACATGTTTCAAAAAATCCAAAAAAAAATCAAAAAAAAAAAAAATCACATGAATATTAATATGCGTTAAACATTTAGGATGAGTGGAAAATTGAGAAAATGTAAATCGTGTAAAAACAAAATCCAGTGTATTTCATATTCCTCTCTGCAGCAGAAATGATTTCTCGCTTAACTTTTCAAAAGGACCTAAGTAACATTTTTTTCATGAATTAATTTTAATAGCGCAATCAACAGAACAACATGAAAGCTTTTGATTGCAGTATTCAAATTAATTCATGAAAAAAAAATGTTACTTAGGTCCTTTTGAAAAGTTAAGCGAGATTTCTGTTGCTTGGCTAGATAGTGCTGTCGCTTGGCTTGATGGTGCTTGAGGGGCAAATAATAAACGATCAGCACGTGCGCGGTACTGGACCGGAATGCTCATACAAGCTCGCTTGTGTTGTGTACCACGAGCCGTTTGTGCTGTACAAAAAAAAACAGCGCGCGTACTCGAGTGCGTACGCTCGAGAGAGTTTCTCTAGGCGCGTGTTTGATATGATTTCAGTGAGCTGCTGAGCTGGGCTTCTTTAAAAAAGATCCATGGCTCATCAGCTCAATGTAAGGAAGCGAATCTTTGGAACAGATCCTGAGCGGAGCGCCCATCTCTACTTTGCATATAGTGAAGTAGTGCGTTAACCAATACCACCACCCCCGCAGAGCATAGGGCAACTTTACAGCCAATGCCCAATTTATTGCCCAGAGGAATTTCACCGGAAATCGCGAACCTGCCCCAACAGTCATCTATAAACTGCAACATGCACAGAGTAAGTTTGAAGAGTTTCAGCAGAAGTTGCGCTTTAAAACAAACGCATCGAAAACTCAAGGCAAGGCAATATTTTTCACACGAAAAAGAGCTCCAACACGTTTTCCTACATCTGGAGTTAATGTCAACGAGGTCAGATATCTGGGACTGACGATGGACCAAAAGCTGCGACTTGGATCCGTGGTTTTCGACACACGATCTTCACCAACTAGCGGTAACTGAAACAATCATTGACTTTGTCCAAAATATGGCAGTCGAATTCCGGCGCTCTTTTGAAGTAGGTATCAACTGATCCGCACATCGTGAATCTTTTCCACTAAATAACAATGCTGTGATAATCTATAGATTATAGTATGTAATTAATTAATAAGTTACGAGACGAGTCAGCCTAGGGCTGAAAGTCTCGCTAATAAAGACAAAAAAATAATAATTTCAATTGATTTCTAGGGTTTTTGTCAGTAATTTTCCCCTATCAGATAGACTGTCTCAGAAACGCTCAAATTATCTATTGGAAACTGATTAAAGAGCAGCTGTAAGTAAAACAAATATCTGCAAAACACGTGCATTATTGTTTATTGAATTAAAAAATCAGTAGGCTGGACGTCTATGATCTGTCTTCTCAAATGTTTGCCCTATAAACTATTGATGGTAAAGGTATAGAGATGCTTACAATGTTTGCAAATGAGGAGTCAGAGCTCTACTAAGAAGCGGGAGTTAGAGAAATGGGTATCTCATCCAAGGAAAATAGCAACCAATTGCAATACAAGACAGTCAAGACAGACAAGAAGTCTTATAGGAGTTAGCAGACCATACATCGTTATACAAGAGTCAAATCACGGAGGACGATTCTGAATCACTTTTGAGGATGAATGAAAATCGAAAACACCGGGACCGAGGATCGAACTCGCCATCTCCGGATTGGCAATCCTTTGCTTGCAAGGCTAACTGGAGACTTTGATATAGCCATTTGAATATTTATCTATCCTAGTGTCGAAAAACATAATTTTGGCTCCGTCAAGCTTTACGGAAAATTAGCCTCTCAAACAAACGATTAAAGAAATCTCTACGCATCTTATAAACCGTTTTTCGGCTAGTTCCCGAGCAGGAGAAATTGACTCAATAGTACTTAATTATGAAACTGTTATGAACTAGCCCTGCATAAGAGGTAAAATACCAAAGGAATAAGCCATAAAAAACTCAGTTATTAAATAGAATTTCAATACCAAATGCATAACCAATTATTATTCGTTTGGTATTGAAATACCTAAGCACGGTATGCCTCAAGTATTCTGCATATTAGTTTTTGGTATTATTTTTTGGTATTTTACCTCTTATGCAAGGCTAAATCATACCAATTTCTGTTATCGAGGTCGTCGCTCCTGCTCGGGTTGTATCCGTAAGCATGTTTTTGCATGTCATGCTACACGACAGAATCCGCTCACCGACCCTCCCTCCACCTACCCTTCAATGAGAGTCACACTCACCTCTCTGCCGTGGCCCGGTTGAACCCCTGCCACGAGCGCTCCTTGCTAATCGGTGGAAACTCCTTGATGATACTCATCACCATCCGGTTCTTGTCGTCTTCCTCCTCCGACAGGTACCGGCTGGCCGCCGATCGCACGATCAACTCCGGCGGCATGAGGTACTGCGTCTCACAGCCCAGCATCGTCAGCTTCTTGATCCGATCGGACTGGCGGTACTTGTGCCTCCTCCGGAAACTACGCTTGACGGTGTTTTCCGTGTCGGACATTGCCAGCTGATGGGGCTGTTGACTGCCACCGCCCCCGAACGGGGAAGAATCTTCGTCCGAGGTGCAGTCAAAGAAATCGCTAGCCGGCTCCGCGGTGGGAATGTCCAGAACGATCCGGTGCGCATTGCGAGCTCTCCGCCGGTACGGTTTGGTTGGAGTTCGGCTCAGCGACTTCTTACCCTGTGAAATTAAAACCTATATCGATTAAATTTTGTTTGAGATTAAGCTTCTTGAGGTTACCTTCTTGTTTCCTTTGAACTTCTGCGGTAGAACCGGGGATGACGGCGGTACCCTGAGCGATGAACAGCATGGGCCCTCCAGCTCCGCCATGCTGTCCTTGCCGGCTGTGGAGCAATTCAAAGCTTTAAAATTTCATGATGTTTTTATTTTATACCAAGCGTCACCTTCATCCTCGGAACTACTGGTGCTGGTGTCGCCTTCGTCGCTGGAATAATCCGACAGTGGGATGTTAAGCGGTTCCTCCGCACTGGAACCCTCCTTAGACAGCCTGGTCAGAATCTTCATGCGGAGCTTTTCCTTCGAGGGGAAAGAGACAACCTTGTTCGGTATCATCTTGCAAACGCTACAACTTCTCACCCTATCCGAAGTGCATTTCGGTGCCTTGAAAAAGAAACTACAAAGCGTGCCATCGTTCTACTCGCAATACGCATCTAATTTATTGACCTACGTAATCATAATTTACAAAACTGAAAACAATTGTTCAAATATGCCGCTCGTCGTCGTCGGAGGTGGGTGTCTGGGGTCGCTTCTTCCGGACGACTCGCCGCACCACTTTGACCACCCGTCGAACGACCTTTTTGCGCGGACCCCGCTCCCGACGAAGTGCTTCCCGTTCCTCCGAACTTCGCGGAATGCGAATGGAACGGAAGTGCGCTATCCGACGCTCGATGGCTTCGTCCGACGGTGGGCGCGATTCCGGGTTGGCCAGGTTCAGTATGAAGTGGAGACACTGGCGCGCTTTATGGTGGTAGACTCGCTTTGCGATACAAATTTATGGCACAACAAAAGGGGGGTAAACATACGATTATGAGCGGGCAGTTACTGGGTGCTTTTACTCTACAGCTAATCTGAACTTTCTGCGCAAAGTCTGCACATGGCCTTGAACATTAGGAACAGTTCATGAGACAAATCCATGTCTGACGGTTAGTGTTCTGTTGTTTGGTATTGAGGTTCGTGTGAAGATGTCGCTAGTCTCTAGGCACGGTTGCTTGCCCAGAAGTACTTCTTCCACTGAAAGTGGAAGGGAATTGGGTCCGGAAGAGCTTTGGGTTTGGTTTGGTAGGAGAGTTTCGTATTTTCCAACCGACGTTGGCGGTCGGCCTCAAGCCACGCTCGCCGGGCTATGGTTTCTTGTTTCTTCTTTTCCCGCAGTACTGCAATCTCCTCCTCCTTCTTGGCCATGAGTTCCTCTTTGGTCTTTGGCAGAGGAATTTGGCTGAATTCGTCCAGGCGCCAACGCCACTCTTCCATGCAAGGTGGTTCGGAGTACGGGTCATGGAGGTTCATGAAGAACCACAGGTACCTGCGCACTACTTGGCGATAGCGGCGCTGGCATCAATTGGAAGAAAGTGTCGTGGAGCGGTGTTGTGAGTGGCGTGAAAGAAAGAAGTTTATCAAGGTGTTTGTCTCGACTAAAGTGTGACTATTTTGTTTATAGCAAGGACGCTTGTGGCGCATGAACACAGAAAAGAACGACGGGTAACACATGGGCAGATAGTATGGTTTGTGTCTGTCATAAGTAAAGTCTATGTTTGGTGTCGCTTGTCCAAACAAACTTTCGCCAGTTAAACAGGAACGGTATCGGCGGAGAAGGAGGTCTCAGCACGATGTGTCTAGCCCGTTTTCGTTCCGCGTCTTTGGCTTTTGTCTTATTTAGCGCGGCCCGCTCGGCTGCTTTTTCCTCCTTTAGGATGGCCATTTCTTGTCTCGTTCGTGGCACCGGAATCCGAAGGAACTCTTCCAGTCGCCGTTGGATGGCGCTTTGGCTCGGCGGTGTCGATAAAGGGTTATGCAAGTTCCGGATGAACCACAAAAACTTCAGTGCAATCACCCGGTACCGATTCTGAACGGAAGGAAGTAAACAAAGCAGGGCGTCTTAGCAGGTGTCAGAGTCGGCGTCGGATCAGTTTGTAAACCATGCGGTACTTTTTTGCAGTTGTGGTTTGCATGCAACTTTCCGTGCAATTAGGACATGATGGTGGCTTTCAAAACTTACACGAGTATACAAAATGGCGTGCCGCGCTTCGATTCAGCTGATGTGATGGTGCTGGAAGTACTTTTAATAAAAATTGATACGCATCCATACAATTCTTTCACACTCATACTAAAACTTCTGAAATTTGAGTCAAAAAATTCCAAAAATCTGACGATTTCGTCAGTTTGATGTTTTCTGCCTTGTCTCTGAAATATTTTTTCGCAATTCTTTTCACAAATTTGATGAAAACTTGTCCGAAACGTCGGGTATACGGGAGATTTTCCACAAGTTTCTGGAAGACTCTACAAGTCTTTTGGAGACTTTATACAAGTCTCTGGGAGACTTTCCACAAGTCTCTGGGAGACTTTCCACAAGTCTCTGGGAGACTTTCCACAAGTCTCTGGGAGACTTTCCACAAGTCTCTGAGAGACTTTCCACAAGTCTCTGGGAGACTTTCCACAAGTCTCTGGGAGACTTTCCACAAGTCTCTGGGAGACTTTCCACAAGTCTCTGGGAGACTTTCCACAAGTCTCTGGGAGACTTTCCACAAGTCTCTGGGAGAGTTAGCACCAGTTTGTGGTAGAGTTTGCATCAGTTTGTGGAAGAATTTCCACAAGTCTGTGGGAGACTTTCCACCAGTCTGTGGAAGACTTTCCGCAAGTCTGTGGGAGACTTCTTACAAGTCTCTGGGAGACTTTCCACCAGTCTGTGGGAGAGTTTCCACAAGTCTGTGGGAGACTTTCCACAAGTCTGTGGGAGACTTTCCACCAGTCTGTGGGAGATTTTCCACCAGTCCGTGTGATACTTTTCACAAGTCTAGGGGAGACTTTCCACAAGTCTCTGGGAGACTTTCCACAAGTCTCTGGGAGACTTTTCACAAGTCTCTGGGGGTCTCTCAGTTTAAAGCTGTAGCATACTTTTCAACAAAAAATTTAATCTTTCTCTCATTAAATCTCTAATGTTGCTCAAAAATATATCAACTTTAGTTCTATAAGCAGTAAGCTCGAAATAAGCAAACTTTTTCATTCAACTATACAATATGTCGAATTATACAAACTATTGCTTGAAATTGATTGAACGCTTGACCAAAAAAACATCAAAACGAATCTGAGAGAACTTTTGTTTGAAATTGAGCCTTTTTGGCTCTAAACAAAGCACACAATAATTTGTTATATGATCTTTTTAGCATCTATGTTTTTTTCATAACAAATATGCAACTCACACATTCGAACACACTCATTCGACATTGTAACAATAGATGATGAAATCATCCCAACCTAATTTTAATGAACAACATAAACGCAATAACTTCTAGGAACAGAAAAAAATGGATGTATTTTTTGGATCCAAAAGCGAGATTGAATTTCAGGTTTCAGAAATGTTTACTTGCTTATTTCGTTTTGTTGCACCAATTTGTATAGTAAACAGTTACAAACGAAAACATTCGATTTAGAGATCGGAAACGCGTAACTACCAAATATAAATTATAAAAATAAATAATGCTATTATTTACAGATAAACATATGACTTGAACTCTGCTGATTGGGTTGTGATTTTCTCGAACAATACTCAAGAAATACAAAAAAAATATGAAAAACAAAATTGCGCCTACTGGGTTTACTTTATGCTTGCTTTCTTATCTGTTGTGATCTTTCTTGGTTGAAAGTCAACCCTAACATTTATCGTTGCGAGTAAGAGCGAGAAAAAACCGTCGTAATCATTTATTGTCTATGATTTCGTTTATTGCTAGTGGTTGCTACAGAGTAATAGAAATGAGTAAATGCTATACAAAATTTGGTATTATCGAACCATTGAATTTCTCACGATTTTTTTATCTGTAGCTTTCGATGGGTATAATAAGTTTAGAGTGTATAACTGACATTTATACCGTGTTGCCAATTTATTTTTTAATCCATCTACAAGTAAATTCAATTACAAAAGTTCAAAAAATTCTAGTTTTTAGTAAAATTTGATCACATAATAATTTATTGAATTCGAATGAACCTAACCCGACGGTTTAGCTTTCGTTTAACCACCACCAGGCCGTCTGCTGGGCCTTTCGCCGCGCTTTGCGCAGTTTTTTCTCCCTCTTTCGCAACTTCTTTAACCGTTTGACGAAGAAATTTACTTTGATCGGATTATCGTCGTAGTAGTCCATCAGCGTCTCGCAGTAGGCCCGGCCGATGTGCTCGTAGTCCTGGGAAACCAAAGTGTGGATGCTTTTGTAAAACTCTGCTGGAAACTATTGAAGTTGTGGTTTTATGGCCATTTACTTACCGCCGTGGAAAAGTGCGTCCCCGCTCGGCCACCCATCGTGCTTCCACCGAAGGAAGCCTCCAGGGTGTAGCTGTTGGTCACTCCGAGCACCCAGACGACGATTCGTCCGGTGCCTTCCTTGTTTTTCTGCACCTTGAACTTGCAGTTTTCGAACGAAAACTATCGAAAGTTATCAGAGGATTCGTTAAGAAAATTATTTTGAGCTTTTTAATGGAATGTCTTCACTTGTCATAAGACGAGTTTGTACAATCCCATTCAATTCCACCACTTAATTGTACCTTGACAGATACGTATTTCGATCTCAATAGTAAGGTCATCTTCAGTGTCTCGTACTTGACTCGACAAGTCGAGTCGAGACAAGTCGAGTCAAGTACGAGACACTGAAGACGGCCTTACTGTTGAGGTTGAAATACGTATCTGTCAAGGTACAATTAAGTGGTGGTATTGAATGGGATTGTACAAACTCGGCTTATGACAAGAGGATTCGTTTCAAAGGGTTGCGAGAGGAAGTTACCTTATCGGCGACATTCTTGTGCAACATCAGCGGGAAGACCTGCTCCAGCAGCCGCCGATCGGGATGTCGCTTTAGATTCTCGCACCCGTAGATGAACACATTGTGCTTGCGTGAGTGGGCGTGCATGTCGCAGTACATTGCGACGCCACAGTCCTCCATCAGTCTGAAAAAAATGGAAATCAAAATATGTTTTATTGTTCTATCTATTTTGTTTCGATTTCTGTATCGATAGATACCCAAGTAAGGGGTCGTTCAAAAATGACGTCACAGGTTTCGGGGGGTCTAAGATTTTGTGACAGCACATATACTAGGTATACAAAAAAGCGTGACAAAGAGAGGAGGGGTGGTCTAGAAATCCCAAAAAGGAGTGGACGTCATATTTGTATCGCCCCACCAATAAGCCGTATCTCACGCGTTCCCAACACGGAAATCAGATTGATGCAGGGTTTTTGCCAACACCGCTTCATTTCCTTTGTGTTTAAAAAGACCAATGTCAAGTGTGCGCGTTATTTTCGATCGGGGTATAGGGGGAATGACGGCTTTGGCTGGTTTTCTTCTATTATTGTCAGGGGTTTTTTATCAATTTTTATCAATTATTGCATATCAAAGAATATTGTGGCCAAATTTCATAAAATTTGGTCGACAAAACCCCCCCTGACAATAATAGAACAAAACCTGCCAAAGCCGACTGTTCCCCTATATTTGAAAGAAAGTTAAGCTGAGAGATTTTTTCCAAAGTGTAAAACTCCAAACGCAATGCTAGCGGAACGGTGACGGAAACGGAAAATTTAAGGTGAAGCGTTGTGACACTCAAATTTCTATGTGATTGTGTCATAAAAATCATCAACCATGAATTTGTAGTGGTGGAAACTTCCAATACCAATTCAGTAAGCATACACGTGGGATTCATTTTTTGTTAACATCCGACAACAGTAAACATTGCACTTATTCGGAAGAATTCAGCCCAATTTAGACGCAGTATTAATCAATACAATCTAAGGATGGGATTAACTGATGGAATTTGTCAGAAAAGCATCAGTTTTTCTTTGGTTTAGATGAATATTTATGAATTTTGTTTTTACGATGCTGGCTGTTTATGTTTACATCTTGAACCGTTGTTGCCAGCTGCTCAAACACACCAATAACAAGATCATTTTTCGCTCCGATTTTTCAGTTTTTACAATGCACTTCAAAACAGATTCAATAAGATATTATTACTGCATCAATACATCTTGTGATTAGTAATGCACAGTGGTTTAACAGAGAACAAAATATTTATTGGACTAGTCGTGTGGAGAGTTCAAAATGGAATGAACAGAATTTTCTATTTAGTTTTAATCAATAGGTTGCTAAGGTAGTGTTGAAGAGAACCAATGGTAGCTTGGACTCCGATTACAATATCAACAATACATAATGCGTTAGGAAAAGATTGATTAATTTTATAGATATTTTACATGTTTTCGCTATGATTCCACAATAGTTCATATCGACATCACTGTCTGTTGCTGATCAATGATTGCTTGCATACGACGCTACCGACGACGTGCATAGAGATGTCGTAAAATCTCAATTAATCGATTAGTAACTAATCGATTACTCTCGAGTCTTGACGATTATTGAATCGATTCTTCGTTGGGAGGTAATCGATTCAAAACTAATCGATTATCAAAACGATAAATCGATTAATCGAAGTAATCGACATCTTATAGCTGTCGTAAAATCCCGAATAATCGATTAGTAACTAATCGATTACTCCCGATTCTTGTCGATTATTGAATCAATTAATCGTTGGGAGGTAATCGATTCAAAATTAATCGATTATCGCAACGATTAATCGATTAATCAAAGTAATCGATTAATTTGCGACATCCCTAGACGTGCAGAGTGTTGAAACCGGCGACGTCGTTGGCATGGTGCGTTACTGGGGGGAATTTTTTCACTTTGTTCACTTGCTTATATATCTTCCCTAAATTAGCGCTATGTGATGATATCATCATACTGCCGCGTAGATTGAACTTCGAACTAAGTCCAGATTTACTTTTTTAGTGAGAAGATGGTCAGGTATGTAGTCAGTATATGAATTAAAATTATCGGTGCATATCCGAGTGGGTGGGGTGGGTGATTGTTTTACTGTGTTGGTAAGCCGCAAGGCAGCCATTCTGAATGACATGTCATGACGCAGTATTGTCTAAATTGGGCTGAATTCTTCCGAATAAGTGCAATGTTTACTGTTGTCGGATGTTAACAAAAAATGAATCCCACGTGTATGCTTACTGAATTGGTATTGGAAGTTTCCACCACTACAAATTCATGGTTGATGATTTTTATGACACAATCACATAGAAATTTGAGTGTCACAACGCTTCACCTTAACCGATTTTGACTGTGGAAAATTCTAGATGTTTAGTGAAATTTTGTTGCTAGATTATGAGTTTCTTAATTGGTTATGTGCTGTTTGTGATTTAAAATGTGTATTATTGTATTATAATAGAAAATTGACCCGAGACGAACTTCCTTCAAAGTACCAAACATAATCGCTTGGCGTCGGTAGCGCAATCATGGCGTCAGTATCGGTCCAAGTGGCGGCCGTCGGCAAAAAGTGAAGCGTTTTTTTGAATTTGAATTGCTATTAATGATGTTTAATTCCTATTAATTATTCAAAAAACCCATTATTTAAAATTAATCGGTTCTTTTCAGGGACACCATTTTATACAAGAGAAGGTTGACCCGAGATAAATTTTTTTCAAAATGCAAAACATAATCGCTTGAAATAATAACACTTCCATTCATTGCTGTTTCCACAATGTTACGCTTTTTGTGCTTAATTCTAACCTCACTGAGAAACAAGTGGTGTTGCTTGGCCTGTTGTTCAAACTACAACGCTGCAATCTTCCCACATACCTAGTGAAAATCATCAATAACTATCTTTCGGTAGGGACATTCCGGGTCTTAATCAGCAGAGCGACATCATCGCAGCCGTTCGCCAGGGCAGTATCCCGAGCCTTTACTGTTTAACATGTTTGTTGGATAATTAATTCATTTTCTTTGCGAACCACTGTATCAATACGCACTAGATGCGAACTGGTCAATGGCCAGTGGTTTGTTTCTCATCGTTTGCCACACGATAGCCTCTCTCGACCAAAGGCCTACAGAGATGATGCTCGCAGCATCTCGGTAGTAGGTAGATGTAGGGAGTATAGTTTTTAGTTCTATCTCGACCGCCGGTGATACCGATCGTCGGCAGTGCGCCGCGTGTTATTATAGTAAAATAAATTACAGTCCACACAACTATACCGATAGTGGTATCATTCGAAGTGCGCCAATAAACTAATTATTCTAGTGAACGTATCACTGCTGTTACTGTTTCGCGTTTTATCCGAAAGTTGATTCGCGGGTGCTTTCGCTGAAGTGCGAACCGGGAGTATCCCACATTTTGGTCCTGGCGATCCGGATTTGCCAGACCCGTGAAGACCTTTTGTTCGGATAATCGCGCGTCGCTTGGGTTCGATAGGTCATCGAACAAGTGTATAATAGACCAGTGCGGTCTGATTGTTCGTCACTGTAATGGCGCAGTGAATAATAGGCGCAAGTTCAATAAATCGTTTTTGACCGGCTTGGTAAACGCCGGATAATAAAGCGACTGGCTCGGGCTAGTGCTTCTCCGCGGATGAAAAGTGTTTCGGTTTCGGAAAGAGCGACGACAATCCGTTGAATAATCGCGGGAGAAAACGATTAAACACACGCTGTGGGAAGTGCTTAGTGATTTGCTGGCGTAGTGAAGATTCCTGTTGGCAGGGTTTCGTTGCTGCACAAGTGGTGCAGTTACCAACGTTTGGTGCGTCGAAGGATTTCGGTCATCTGCTGTATGTGTTACCATCGAGTTTCGATTTCCTAGGACACCAGGAGGTCATCGCCGGAAAGCAAGCTAAGTACAGTGTGTGTATGAGAGAGAAATTGTGTGGTCGAGGTGGATTGGATCGGTTTGTGCATTGTGCCGGCCATTCCTGAAGCTCTACGAACGGTAGAGAAAAATTTCAGCTCTGATTGAGATTTATTTGCATTGTACTCATCAGTAGCATTCTGTGGAGAAGGTGTTTGAGATTCTCCGGTTTGTTGATTTATTGCCTTGGGTGCACTTTGAGATTGCATAAATTTGATTTTACAATTTGGCCTGTCAATTGTCAATCGTTCGGTCGCTTGAGGTCTCGGGAGTGAATAGTTGTTTGTGATTCACAGTGTTTGGTCAGTGATTCTTCAAAGATGCCGGTACCGGATCTGAGACAGCTGGTGAAGCAGGAGCGCCATGCTAGAATTTCGCTCGATAATATAGAGGAGTTTCTGTTGTCGTACCAAGAAGATCGTGATAGAGGTGCCGTGGATCTTAGAGTGAAAAAGTTGGACGAAATTTATGAGAAATACTGTGAAGTGAGAGTTAGTATAGAGGTGTTAACCGATGACCTGGATGTTGGTGAAGGACCATCTGGCGACGGCGAAGAGGATACTTCGAGACTATCTGCCATGGCCGAAGCTCGCCAAAGAGAGAATGAGGAGATTTTCAAAGAATTTGAAAACAAGTATTTTCGTCTGAAGCAGGCGCTTCTTTCGAAGGTTAGTATACCTACCGAAGTAGGTGTTGAGCGGAAACCGGAAGTGTCCCAGTCGTCACGGACACGATTTCCGGAATTGAAGCTTCCAACGTTCTCTGGAAGATTGTCGGAATGGATTAACTTTCGTGACAATTTCACTTCTTTGATTCACGACAACGCCCAACTCAGTACGATAGATAAGTTCAACTATCTGCGTGCTTCCCTGAAGGATGAGGCTCTTCTTCAGGTAAACCAGATCCAGGTCACTAGTTCCAACTACACTATCGCTTGGGGAGTTCTGGAGTCGAAGTTCGAGAATCACAAACTAATCGCACAGGAGCATTTGAAAGCACTGTTCGCTGTTGCTCCGATGAAGGCTGAGAGTTTTCAAGCACTTAATCATATCTTGATGACGTTCAAGATAAATCTTCAACAGTTGGAGAAACTGGGTGAAGACACCGAGCAATGGAGTACACTGTTAGCTTTCATGCTATCCCAGAAGCTGGACGATGATACTCTTCGCTAATGGGAAACGCATCATAGCTCCAAGAATATTCCATCGTACAAGGCGATGGTGGAGTTCATAGAGAACCATTGTGCTATTCTACAATCAACATCGTCACGTAAGAGTAATGAGTTCAAGAAATCGTACAAAACCCCAGTTGTTCATGCTGCTGTATCGACTGGAAGTTGCATAGTGTGCAATGGTGGATCACATTCCGTGGAACAGTGTACGAGTTTCGGGAAAATGAAAGTTGTGGACAGAAAAATGCTTGCCAGGAAACTTGGATTGTGCCTGAATTGTTTACATTCTGGGCATTTCGTTGCGGAGTGTTCGAGGTCTACATGTCGTAAATGCGGACAGCGGCATCATACGCTGCTCCATCCGTATGTCAACGTTGCAGGTCAAGGGCAGAATGTGAATCAGTCATCCTCCCAGAAGAACAACAGAGGACCTCAAGCCGCGAACAGTCAGTTTCAACAATCGAATCAGGCCCAAAACCGGAACAACTCTCAACACCTACAGACTACACCAATCCCTAGCACATCTTCGCAAAATGCACGTCCGCCACCTCCCACCAATCCTTCCACTGTACACCACACTGCTACACAACCCAAAACACACCACCACTCAACAAGTGCACTACTGTCAACTGCTATTGTGAAGCTCGGTGATCGTCACGGAAATACCGTTCTTGCACGCGCTTTGTTGGACAGCGGGTCTCAAATATCGCTAATAACAGAGAACCTGTCTCAACGTTTAAATTTCCGTCGACTTCGTGAGAATTTGCCTGTTAAAGGAGTGGGTGGTTCTCTATCTGTTGCTAAACAATCAGTTCTAGCAACAATACTGTCCTGCAACTCTGAGTACAAGTCTTGCGAGGTACAGTTCTATGTACTGTCGAAGATCACGTCAAGCCTGCCGCAACAGCACATCGATACTTCGTCGTGGAATCTGCCTACAGGAGTTTGCCTTGCGGATCCGAATTTCAATGAGCCTGGAGCTATCGATGTCATCTTGGGTGTCACAGTTTTTTACGATCTGCTGCTGAGTGCACAACTGAAGCTATCCAACTCTGGACCGATTCTACGTGATACCGAACTTGGGTGGATTGTGGCAGGGGAGCTACCTGAAACCGCTTGCGTCAGCTACAGTACAGTAGCATCGTCTTCAGTAACCACGGAGCAAGTTTTTGAAGAACTCTCGAAGTTTTGGGAGTTGGAATCCTGTCACACGAAGAGCTGCTTATCCATCGAGGAATCTGCTTGTGAAGCCATTTTCGAGGAAACAACTGCAAGGAGCCCTGATGGGAAGTTTCGAGTTCAGTTACCGAAGAGAAAACACGTTCTGGAGAAGTTAGGGAGTTCAAGGGCGATAGCGAAGAAACGCATCATCTCTATGGAGAGACGGCTGGATGCCAATTTGCAATTGAAAGCTATGTACACGGCATTCATGCATGAGTACGTTCAGATGGGACACATGAAAGAGGTACAGGCGGACGACGAGGACTCGACTCCGGAATACTTCATTCCCCATCACTGTGTGCTGAAACCAGACAGCACCACAACCAAACTTAGGGTGGTTTTTGATGCATCTTGTCCAACGGATACGGGTGTGTCTTTGAACGATGTATTGATGGTTGGGCCGGTCGTTCAAGATGATCTGCGAAGCATCTTACTGCGGTTCCGGATGCATAGGTACGCGGTCGTTGGAGACGCAGAAAAAATGTACCGAATGGTATGGCAGCAAGCATCGGATCAGTTGCTGCACAAGATTTTCTGGAGGGATTCAAGTCAGGAGCCACTAAAAACGTATAAGCTCACCACAGTCACCTACGGCACATCATCTGCGCCTTATCTTGCTACTAGGTGCCTGAACAAGTGCGCGGACGAGGGTGCGGAGCGCTATCCTGCAGCTGCAGCTGTCGTTAAAAAGTGTTTTTATGTAGATGATATGCTGGCAGGATCACACACAATAGAAGAAGGGAAGCAGCTATGCAAAGACGTGCTAGAGCCTCTGAAAGAGTATGGGTTCAACCTCAGAAAGTGGAATACAAACAATCCTGCGATTTTGGCTGAAATTCCTCCCGATCTAAGAGACGAGCGCGAAGTTCTTGATCTGGACGAAAAGGCTACCGTGAAGACACTGGGTCTCACATGGGAACCGGCAGCAGATAAGTTTTGGATCAAGGTTCCCTACTGGAAGCCTGAAGGGCATGTTACCCATCGGATTGTGTTGTCTGAAATAGCACGCCTGTTCGACCCTTACGGACTAGTGGGTCCTGTAATAGTTCAGGGAAAGATATTCCTACAAGATCTTTGGAAGGCTAAATACACATGGGATGAACTGCTGTGCGCCGATCTACATTCACGATGGTTAGAGTTCAGAAGCAATCTAGCCGACTTAGACGCGGTGTCAGTTCCACGATGGATTGGCTTTGGTAAAGACGTGATCACTTGTGAATTCCATGGGTTCAGCGATGCTAGCGACAAGGCCTACGGAGCTGTCGTCTACTTACGCTGTGTGAACTTGGACGGAAGAGTAACGGTCAATTTGATGATGGCCAAGTCAAAGGTTGCGCCATTGGAAGATCTCAGCCACAGGAAGAAGAAACAATCCACACCTCGCCTGGAATTGTCGGCTGCGTTACTGTTGGCTCATCTGTACGAGAACGTCAAAGGCAGTCTGGAGATTTCAGCGCCTGCTTTCTTTTGGACGGATTCAACGATCGTCAAGTATTGGATCTCGTCACACCCATCGAGGTGGCAAGTCTTCGTGAGCAATCGTGTGTCGGAGATTCAGCATGCCACGAAAGGTGGCGTCTGGAATCACGTTCCGGGAATTGAAAATCCGGCCGATATCATATCGCGAGGAGCTACACCGGCGCAGCTAGTGAGTAATGCCCTATGGTGGCATGGACCGGATTGGCTTAGAAAGGATGTTAGCAATTGGCCTAAAAATATACTGGTCCCCGAGCAGCAGTTCGACTCGGTAACTCTGGAGGAGAGGCCACTTGTGTCCGCAGCTCTTCAAGCTCTTCCTCCAAGTAATGTATTTACACTTCGTTCTTCTTTGTTGAACCTTGTTCGACTGACCGCCTGGATACGTCGATTTTCTACCAATTGTCAACAAGGAAACAGCCAGCAACGGAGAACTGGATCACTGAGTGCTGATGAACACAACTCGGCGCTGCTAGCGTTAGTGAAGCTAGCCCAATCGGAATGCTTTCCACTAGAATTGGCGGATATTGTAGCTAAAAATGAAGTAAGACCAACTTCAAAACTACACAATCTTCACCCTGTTATGATCGATGGGATAATCTGTGTTGGTGGCCGGCTCGGAAATGCTCCGATCTCACCAGGTCGCAGACATCCAATGATCTTGGATAGCCATCACCCGTTAACTAAGCTAATTCTGATTGATTATCATCATCGACTACTTCATGGAGGACCTCTATTGATGATAGCGTGCGTTCGTGAAAGATTTTGGCCGCTGAGCGTCCGGAATCTCGCCAGGAGAATCCTACACGAGTGCATTAGGTGCTTCAGAGCAAGGCCACGCGTGCATGAGCAGTTGATGGGAGACCTTCCGCTCGAACGAGTGTCACCAGCGCCTGCATTCCAGCGAGTTGGCATAGATTATTGCGGTCCGTTCGAGCTTCAACCGGCAACTCGGAAAGGGGCACCGGTCAAGTGCTACCTTTGTCTATTCGTATGTTTAGCCTGCAAGGCCGTGCATATAGAGGTCGTTATGGATCTCACCAGCGATGCTTTCATAGCCGCACTCAGGAGGTTCACCGCAAGACGTGGAAGGCCAGTCCTTATACTTTGCGACAACGCTACCAACTTTGTTGGAGCGCGAAGACAATTGTACGAGCTACACAACATTTTTCGGCAAGATCAGTTCCAGGATCGAGTTTCAACGGAAGCGGCTCTAGACTCAATTGAGTTTAAGTTCATTCCCGCCAGATCTCCCAATTTCGGCGGCTTGTGGGAAGCCGCAGTGAAGTCGGTGAAAGGACATATGCGGAAAGTGATCGGAAACAGAATGCTGAAGTGCGATGAAATGCAAACGGTTGTCGCACAAATTGAAGCTTGCCTTAATTCGAGGCCGTTAACTCCAATGAGCAACGATCCCACGGATTTGGAGGTTTTAACGCCGGGGCACTTCCTCATCCAGCGACCGCTCACTGCAGTGCCTGAACTGAGTCTCAGCGAGCTGCCAGAGAATAGGCTCAGCAGATGGCAGCGGGTTCAGCAATACAGCCAGGTGATCTGGAGACGTTGGTCGACGGATTATTTATCAAGTCTACAGAGTCGTAATAGATGGACGAGAAGCAGGGACAACCTCACTGTTGGTACAATGGTACTGTTAAAAGAAGACAACGTTCCACCGCTGAAATGGAGGTTGGGACGAGTCACGGAGGTTCATCCAGGTGCTGACGGGAACGTGAGAGTCGTCACGGTCCGTACGAAAGATGGATCATATCGCAGAGCAGTGTCGAAGATTTGTATTCTTCCTATTCGAGATGGCCAACCGGCCGCAGAAGGACAGTAGGTCCTGAACAAATAAGTATTATTGCCCCCGTTGGGGCACTTTGGCATCTTGCGGTGTTACCCGCCGCTATCGCCAGGGGGCTAACCCCAAGTTACGTATATTCTCTTCTGTGTCGTTAGAAACAAACTGATCTGCTCTCCTTCGATAGTCGCTGTCTGCTGCACGTATGCTTGGACAACCCAACATTCATCCGTTTACAACAAAGCAGAATAAGTATTTCCTGCCCCCATTTGGGGCAACCGTTGGCAATCTCGTGGCTAGCCAGTCACATCTGCCGAGGGGGCCGATACCCGAGTTACGTTTCTCCATGTTAAAATGCATATTCCGGATCCAAAGCGTTGTTATTCTTCAACAGATTTGGACCCATCCCTAGCACACCGTTATGAAGTCATCATGATCAGTGAAGATCAACCCTAGCCGTCAACAATCGTCGTTCGTCTCCAAGAATCTACTGCAGAAAATAAGGCTAAGTATGGCCCCATTAGGGGCACAATTGGCAGCTGACGGCATTTCATGCCACATTCGCCAGGGGCCGCACTTAAAGTTATGTTTTTCAACAGCCCATAGATTTCCGGATCCCAATCGGTTTTTCTATTTAACAGAAAACTTCGTCGAAGACTTCAGCGTTACTTTGTCGTACTACAGCCAATCCAGCACTGCGTTACACGCCCCATAGGAGCAAATTTTGGCAGAATGGAGATCTCGTCCATTATCGCCAGGGGGCGATCGATAAGTTATGTCATTCCATTTGTTGTTTTGTCTCGGATTCAAGTCGTCTCGTTCTTTGGCAGTATTCGCGTCAGGAACTTACGGTTGCAACACCACGGTAGGTGGCCGATATGAGTATCCAGAAGTCATCGAGAAGTAAGCGGTGATCATCTAGGAAACCGGACGGACAGAATTTGGATTCCAAGGAGATCGACGTCGACGAAAGTGTTGAAACTAATAGAATTAAGGTTTTGAAATGTTAGTTAGTAGAATTGAGTGAACTCAAGGTGGCCGGTATGTTGGATAATTAATTCATTTTCTTTGCGAACCACGGTATCAATACGCACTAGATGCGAACTGGTCAATGGCCAGTGGTTTGTTTCTCATCGTTTGCTACACGATAGCCTCTCTCGACCAAAGGCCTACAGAGATGAAGCTCGCAGCATCTCGGTAGTAGGTAGATGTAGGGAGTATATTTTTAGTTCTATCTCGACCGCCGGTGATACCGATCGTCGGCAGTGCGCCGCGTGTTATTATAGTAAAATAAATTACAGTCCACACAACTATACCGATAGTGGTATCATTCGAAGTGCGCCAATAAACTAATTATTCTAGTGAACGTATCACTGCTGTTACTGTTTCGCGTTTTATCCGAAAGTTGATTCGCGGGTGCTTTCGCTGAAGTGCGAACCGGGAGTATCCCACAATGTTCCTCTCCGACATGCCGAAACCTCCAGATGGTGGAATCCTGTCGCTGTTTGCAGATGGCACCTCTCTTATCTACAAAGATAGAGTGATCAGAGTGCTAGTGGCAAAACTCTAACAAGGCCTCGACGTACTGACAGCGTACTTTACCAGCTGGAAGATTTGTATCAACGTGGTGAAGATCCAGGTCATTATCTTCCCCCACACAAAATCCCTTAAACATGTTTCGCCTGGAATTGTACAATTACCCAAATGGCACAACAGTGAAATGGGTCATTGAGGCTGATTACCATGACTTGACCTTCGACAGCAAGCTTATTTTTGGCAAAACAGGTTGATAAGACGGTGATGGAGTGTGACGTTTTGTATAAATTGCTGTACCCTTTTATCAACCATTGGTCATCGTTATCCCTGAAAAATAAGATTTCTGTCTTTAAGAAAATCATCCTCCCCTCCCCGAAACGGCATGTCGGTCAAACGCAAACTTCAACGAGTTCAAAACAAGTTCCAGCACATAATGCTCAACAGCCCGCCCAGGACTCAAACAGCTGAGGTCCATCGTATGACCGGACCAAAAGCTTTACAAGAACGCTTTGGTAAGTGTGAAGGTTCGGTTCAGGGTGCTAGTTCCAATCTAGGTATTTTTCAAATTGTAGTGTAAATAGGTAGATACCCAAGTACCAAATCAAGCTGATTAAGCGAAAATCGTATTACTAAAGGAACTTTTGGTTATTTGGGTAGGTTAACAAATTTGTAGATGTAAGATTTAAACCGAAATAACGCCTCTATAGGCCAATTTTTATGATTATAAAACAAATAATAAAAAAATTACAAAACTAAGCTCCGGAAACTACAAAGCTAAAGGGCCAAAAAGCCAAACACCTCATAGAACAAATGAATCATTTGTTTGAGAATCTGCATAAGTCCATTTTACACTATTTCGAGAAAACAACAAAAAACTGTTTTTGAACAAATTTGCACCGAATCTTTCAATTTCTTCGATACAGATCAATAGTTTTTGGCAAAACTCAACACCCTGGGACACTTTTAGTGCAAAAAATGTAAGCAGTACTCCACAATTGCTCTTCAAAGTACGTGGACATATGTAGTTTCTCAAACAAACGAATTTTTTTTTATACATTCCTGAACAAATTTTTTTTTTCGTTTTTTTTTTTGCCAGAATACTTATTTTTGGACGAGGATTCAGAATATATAAAAATCTCATTTTGGCCAAAAATGTTACATATGCGGTTTCTCAAACAAACGGTTCAAATGTATACATACAACATCATATACAATCAACAGCAAAAAATGAAGATTAATATGAATTTAACTGAAACTAACTAATCGAATAAGGATAAAATCATATATGTATTTATTATTTCAAATTAATTCGATCAATGTTACGCCGCTGCATAGTTGTTCGGAACACTAATTTGTTTTAAAAAAAATTTCCACGCTTACCTTCTACATCAAATACTAATGAACGATGACTAATTATAACATGACACTTCGGATCAAGAGCAGAACGAAAGTATGCGTAACATTTAAAACCTAATCACTACCCAGCAAACACAAGTTCGTATATCTTATTTGATTTACTAAATATATTGCGTGTGTTTTTTATTCTTTTTTAGAGGAAAGTGGGTAAAACCGACACTTTCAAGCTAAATTACTGCTCCTCACTCTATGAAGTAATTTTCCGGTCTAAAAATTTCATACAAGCATTTTTTTTTCCTGTTCGGGTGTACTACTGCGACCAATTATTAGATCTTGTTGGGACGAGAAAACCTCGATGTAGCGCTTATTTGGGAATACGCTCAAAGCTAAAAAAATATATATATATATTTAGTGATTTCATACATAATCAATTTCAATTCAAATTCAATTCTTATAATTTAAGTTCTTTCCCAAGTTAAGCAAGTTAAAGTTTTCGGTGTAACCCTTAGTTTTTCAAATAATGTTTGCAGCAAATGTTCATCATTAAGACCAATTCATTTTAGAATAAGATTATGTCCTTTTGGACTTACGATAAATATTCTCGTGCCTGACCTACACAAACTTCATACAACGCAGCACTATTGTTCGCCTATATGCATATAACCTGACAAATCGAAGCATTATAAGTTTTGGGAGATATCTCGAAAATGTTTTCGGCAGCTATCAAAACCTTTCCCAACAGATCCTTGGATACCTGCCAAGAATCGTTATACCGATCTTTCTGCATTTCAATACACTGAAGGCCATCCAAAACGTTCTTGAGTTCAGGTCGTCAGATCTACAATAAAGTAGAAGCGCAATGGTTGTTTCAAATCAAGCTCAGGTCATCCTCCCCAGTTCAAAGAAACATCAGTCAAAGAATATCTCTGAGCAAAAAACTGCTACTCACACCAAGAAAAGAATCTCGTCCAAGCGAGGATTGATATCCTTTAAGGACCTTGTGGATCGTATTTTGAACTTATTCAATATTCCGAATTCATTGAGGCCAATCATTGACCTCTTTATTCCAACAGTTGAAAGTTATCTGAAGCAATTGACTGTTTCATGGCCCCTTCTTGCAGGACTTGTATCTTTCGATGGATAATACGGCCAGACAAGATACAATCACTGTGCTGCAGTGGAACTGTCATAGTTTGAAACATAAATTGGACTCGTTTAAGTTTTTAATTCGCAACTCCGATTGCGATATATTTGCACTCTGTGAAACATGGCTTTCTTCTGTAGATGAAATCAACTTCCACGATTTTAACATGATTCGCCAAGATCGGAATGATCATTATGGTGGCGTTCTTTTGGGAATCAAAAAATGTCACACTTTCTACAAAATTCCCATTCCGACTGCTAATGGTTTAGAAATCGTCGCTTGCCAAGTAAATGTAAAGAATAAAGACCTTTGCATAGCTTCAGTGTATATTCCCCCAAATGCCTCACTTAATCGTCGGCATCTAGCGAAACTAGAGACGATAACAGAGCGCCTATTTTCTATGATTTGTGTGACGATTTCAACCTGAATATTTTGAACACAGGCGAAGGACCTCAAGGTCAGGAAAGTCGAATAGATCTGTCTTTATGCTCTAATTCACTATCATAAGATTGCACGTGGAAGGTAATCCAATATCCCCATGGTAGTGACCACATGCCGATAGTCACCACAATGAAAAGCGGCTATCAACGATCAGTGCCAGTTAATGTTCCTTTCGCCCTCACCTCATTGACTGGCAAAAATTTGCATCGGCGGTAAAAATTGGTATTGAATCAACTGATACTCTTCCTTCACTGGATGAGTATCGATTCCTTACCGAATTGATTCATAAAAGCGCACTAGAAGCTCAGAAACGACGCGTTCCAAGTACATCTGTCATAAGAAGACCAGCCACTCCTGGATGGGATGATGAATGTACTAAGTTGTATTCCGAGAAATCTGATGCCTTCAAGGCTTTCCGTAAACACGGAAGGTCTGAGCTTTTCGAAGAGTATTTGAGGCTTGAAAGAAAGCTCAAAAATCTTCTCAAGGCTAAAAAAACGTAGCTATTGGCGACGTTTTGTCGAGAGACTATCACGAGAAACCTCAATGACAACACTTTGGAAAACGGCTCGCAACATGCGGAACCGCATTTCCACCAATGAGAGTGAAGAATACTCCAATCGATGGATATTCAATTTCGCAAAAAAGGTCTGTCCAGATTCCGTACCAGCAGAACCGGTATTTCGAGAATCTACGCTTGATCCCGGTTCTTTGGGTGGACCATTCTCAATGCTGATTCTATCTATGTCTCTTTTTTCATCAAACAATTCTTCTCCGGGATGCGATAATATCAAATTCAATCTTCTTAAAAACCTCCCAGATATCGCTAAAAGACGATTACTTGACCTGTACAACTGTTTCATGGAGTACAACATTGTGCCCCCAGAATGGCGCCAGGTCAAAGTAATAGCTATTCAAAAGCCTGGGAAACCAGCGTCTAATCACAATTCATACCGACCGATCGCCATGCTATCGTGCATGAGGAAATTATTGGAGAAAATGGTCCTTTCAAGAATTGACCATTGGGTCGAGCAAAATGCATTACTGTCAAATACTCAATTCGGTTTTCGAAAAGGTAAAGGAACAAATGATTGTCTAGCGTTGCTCTCTTCAGATATACAGCTGGCCTATGCGCACAAGGAGCAACTGGCTTCAGTTTTCTTGGATGTTAAGGGCGCTTTTGATTCTGTTTCCATAGAAGTACTGTCGGAAAATCTGCACAGTAGTGGATTACCCGTTATTTTGAATAATTTCTTGAACAATTTGTTGTCAGAAAAACAAATGAACTTCACACTCGGCACTCTGACAACTTCCAGAAATAGCTACATGAGCCTTCCCCAAGGTTCATGTTTAAGTCCCTTGCTTTACAATTTCTATGTTAAAGATATTGACAATTGTTTGGAAGGACAATGCACGCTTAGACAACTTGCAGATGATGCCGTGATCTCCCTAAGAGGTTCATGTGCAGAAGTCCTGCAAAGACCATTGCAAAATTCCCTAAATAACCTGACTGTTTGGGCCAGACATTTAGGGATCGAGTTCTCTCCGCAAAAAACTCAATTGGTTGTGTTTACTAAGAAGCGGTACCCTGCTCAACTGAAACTAAAGCTGTTGAAAGATGACATAAACCAATCTTTATCTTCTAAATACCTTGGGGTCTGGTTTGATTCCAAGTGTACCTAGAAAACCCATATTGATTATTTGTTAGAGAAATGCCGAAAAAGGATCCATTTCCATCGTTCTATCTCCGGAACTTGGTGGGGCGCTCATCCAGAAGACCCCATCAAACTATATAAAACGACTATTCTCTCTGTTTTAGAGTACCGCTCTTTCTGCTTCCTCTCAGCAGCTGAGTGCCACCTAATTAAACTGGAACGAATTCAATATCGCTAAGAAAATTATTTTGAGCTTTTTAGTGGAATGTCTTCACTTGTCATAAGACGAGTTTGTACAATCCCATTGAATTCCACCACTTAATTGTATCTTGACAGATACGCATTTCGCTCACAGATACGCATTTGCCTGCGCTCAAAACTCTCGACGGTGTATAACACGCGTCGAAGTCGGACGCCGCGGCTTAATATTGGGCGCCCACAAGACGGTAGACTAGCCCAAGAATACGCGCAGCAGCTGGAAGTGGCACTCCCAACGGATGAGCAGCTAGGCGCAGCGTCTCTTGAAGATGGCTGGAGAGATATTCGATCCGCCATTGGTAGCACCGCAACCGCTGCACTTGGCACGGTGCCTCCGGATCAGAGAAACGACTGGTATGACGGCGAATGTGAGCAGTTAGTAGAAGAGAAGAATGCAGCATGGGCGAGATTGCTGCAACACCGCACGAGGGCGAACGAGGCACGATATAAACAGGCGCGGAACAGACAAAACTCGATTTTCCGGAGGAAAAAGCGCCAGCAGGAAGATCGAGACCGTGAAGAAACGGAGCAACTGTACCGCGCTAATAACACACGAAAGTTCTATGAGAAGTTAAACCGTTCACGTAAGGGCCACGTGCCACAGCCTGATATGTGTAAGGACATAAACGGGAACCTTCTTACGAACGAGCGTGAGGTGATCCAAAGGTGGCGGCAGCACTACGAAGAGCACCTGAATGGCGATGTGGCAGACGAAGATGGCGGTATGATGATGGACCTGGGGGAACGCGCGCAGGACACAATTCTACCGGCTCCGGATCTCCAGGAAATCCAGAAGGAGATTGGCCGACTGAAGAACAACAAAGCCCCTGGGGTTGACCAACTACCAAGAGAGCTATTTAAACACGGTGGTGAGGTACTGGCTAGAGCGCTGCACTGGGTCATTACCAAGATTTGGGAGGAGGAAGTTTTGCCGCAGGAGTGGATGGAAGGTGTCGTGTGTCCCATCTACAAAAAGGGCGATAAGCTGGATTGTAGCAACTACCGCGCAATCTCATTGCTGAACGCCGCCTACAAGGTACTCTCCCAAATTTTATGCCGTCGACTAGCACCAACTGCAAGGGAGTTCGTGGGGCAGTACCAGGCGGGTTTTATGGGCGAACGCTCCACCACGGACCAGGTGTTCGCCATTCGCCAAGTACTGCAGAAGTGCCGCGAATACAACGTGCCCACACATCATCTATTCATCGACTTCAAAGCCGCATATGATACAATCGATCGGGACCAGCTATGGCAGCTAATGCACAAAAACAGATTTCCGGATAAACTGACACGGTTGATCAAAGCGACGATGGATCGGGTGATGTGCGTAGTTCGAGTTTCAGGGGCATTCTCGAGTCCCTTCGAAACCCGCAGAGGGTTACGGCAAGGTGATGGTCTTTCGTGTCTGCTATTCAACATCGCGTTGGAAGGGGTAATACGAAGAGCAGGGATTAACACGAGTGGTACAATTTTCAATAAGTCCGTCCAGCTATTTGGCTTCGCCGGCGACATAGATATTATGGCACGTAACTTTGAGAAGATGGAGGAAGCCTACATCAGACTGAAGAGGGAAGCCAAGCGGATCGGATTAGTCATCAACACGTCGAAGACGAAGTACATGATAGGAAGAGGTTCAAGAGAAGACAATGTGAGCCACCCACCGCGAGTTGGCATCGGTGGTGACGAAATCGAGGTGGTAGAAGAATTTGTGTACTTGGGCTCACTGGTGACTGCCGAAAATGATACCAGCAGAGAAATTCGGAGACGCATAGCGGCTGGAAATCGTACATTCTTTGGACTCCGCAAGACGCTCCGATCGAATAGAGTTCGCCGCCGTACCAAACTGACAATCTACAAAACGCTCATTAGACCGGTAGTCCTCTACGGACACGAGACCTGTACGATGCTCGTGGAGGACCAACGTGCACTCGGAGTTTTTGAAACGAAAGTGCTGCGTACCATCTATGGTGGGGTGCAGATGGTGGACGGTACGTGGAGGAGGCGAATGAACCACGAGTTGCATCAGCTGTTGGGAGAATCATCCATCGTTCACACCGCGAAAATCGGACGACTATGGTGGGCCGGGCACGTAGCCAGAATGTCGGACAATAACCCGGTGAAAATGGTTCTCGACAACGATCCGACGGAAGGCGAGGTGCGCAGCGGGCAAGGTGGATCGATCAGGTGGAAGATGACTTGCGGACCCTCCGTAGACTGCGACCTTAGTCTGAATAAATAATAATAATAGATACGCATTTCGACCTCAACAGTAAGGCCGTCTTCAGTGTCTCGTACTTGACTCGACAAATCAAGTTAAGTACGAGACAAGTCAAGTTAAGTACGAGACAAGTCGAGTCAAGTACGAAACACTGAAGACGGCCTTACTGTTGAGGTCGAAATACGTATCTGTCAAGATACAATTAAGTGGTGGAATTCAATGGGATTGTACAAACTCGTCTTATGACAAGTCAATATCGTTGTTTGCGTATTGCACTTGGCTGTATGCATTCAACGCATAACATAAGCCTGGAGGTGCTTGCTGGAGAAACTCCTTTAAAGCACCGTTACTGGGAGCTCTCACTTAGAATACTGATCAAATGTGGAACAAGTAATACACTTGTATTAGAAAACTTCGATAATATGCTAATATGTTCATCGTTTAAGATTCCTGCGAGTCTATCTCAACTACATATCGTCAGATCTCTGTCTTCCATGTTATATTCCACCTCGAGTTCATTTCGTCAACGACAGTTCCTCAATTGAATACGTCCATGAAACACGCTATTCAAGGAGTACCAGATCATCTTCGACAAATATCTATTCCCTCCCTTTTTTCAGAAAAATATGAACATGTCAATTGACGATTAAAGGTTGCATGAAGAAGAAGTCGAAGGATGATATTTAAAAAATATTGCATGGGGAAGCAGTTTTTTAAAACTCTTCTCAAAAATTCTAGGAGCAATTTAATTAAAAACGGTTAGCAGTACGGGGTTGGACTATCCTTCTACTACATAATAAACGCAATTTTTCGATTTCAAATTTTATTTTATGATATCATATCTAATACACAGTATAAGAAAAGTCCAACTCCGTACTGCTTTCCGTTTTTGAATTAAACGCTTCTAGAATTTTTTAGAAGAGTTTAAAAAAAAATTCCGTATGCTTCCCCGTGCAATATTTTTCTAATATCATCCTTCGACTTCTTCTTCTTCATGCAACCTTTAATCGCCAATTGCAACAACAGATATTTCACTGATGGTTCTCGCATTAACGGATCCACTGGCTTCGGTATGTTCAATGTATTTTCGACCACCTTCCGAACCGTGTTCGGTTTATGTTGCTAAGCTGGCAGCAATTAATTTCGCTTTGGGGATAATTTCCGATCAGCCCGTAGACCATTATTTCATCTTCTCGGATAGTCTTAGTTCTATCGAGGCACTCCGGTCGATGAAACCTGTTAAGCACGCATCTTACTTTCTTACAAACATAAGAGAGCAGATGCGTGTTTTGGTCGAAAGATCATTCAAGATTACCTTTGTTTGGGTCCCATCTAACTGCTCAATCTACGGCAATGAGAAGGCAGACTCGTTGGCAAAGGTGGGCTCACAGGAAGGTGAAGTTTATAATAGACAAATCTCGAACAACGAGTTTTTCCCATTAGTCCGTCAGAGTACTCTTCAAAATTGGCAAATGATTTGGTCACGCAGTGAACTTGGACGGTGGCTATTTTTCATAGTTCCTAAAGTTTCTGCGCGAGCATGGTTCAGAGGTGAGGACTTAGGTCAAGGCTTCATTCGCACGATGTCGAGACTTATGTCCAATCACTATTCACTAAACACAACTAGAGCAGCAACTATTGGATACCCTTGTGGCCCGAGGTAAACAACCCTTCCGGGATATAAGAGGTGTTTTGGGAGATCGTGATGTGATATTTATGATGATGATGATGATGATGATGATGATGGTCCCGCCACATACCCCTACAAAGGTTTGAGCTAGACGATTTATCTTTAAGATAATTAATTGAATTTAATTTTTCAACAATTTAATCAGATTTGCAAAACAAAACAAAAACGATCTGATTACCATCACAGATATAAATTTCTTAACTTTCCATTACTATCCAGCAAAAATATTAAATGTAAAAAACTGTTTATTTCATCTACAGATTCTCATAAGTATCAGTAGTGATGCTTCGAGTGCATAAATGCAAAACTTGTGATACCTCTCGCACAGATTTCAAAAGTTCCACCAAGAATCGCGTTTCATGTAATTACAAGTAACGTTAGCCACTCAAAGCATCAATAATAATCTAATAAACTATGTCGTTGTCAACAAAATCAAAACTTGTGTTACCGCTCCGTCGATATCAAAAGTTTCGGTATCAACCGCGGAAACCAAACTCTACTAGATAGCCTATTACTAATCCGCAGAATCATTGAAACAGCTGAAAAGCGCAAGTCTGTACACAAATTTAAAAATCATTCATATCTGCTTTACGCGCGCGAGACTCAAACTTTTGTAGACTACACAAGAAAAAGGTCAAATTACAATTACGTCAATAAATATAAAATCCATCATCATCATCGAGGCGAACAAAATAGTTTATTAGTGCCTCAATAATTGAAAAACACAATTGTCCAAACAAAATATCCGTAGGTCAAACTTCGTCAAGATACAATAATTAATGATTTTAAAAGTCAACTAAGTAGCTGCTTAAAATACAGCTTTACGTGTGAAACACAAAGTCTCTTGAATTGTGATAATGTCGTTGCATCGTTTGATATGTGTAGGCATCGAATTGAAATCATTGATACCTTTAAAAACAAAGAATTTTGTGAAGCTCCATGCAAAAGTTAGGTGTTCTTACATCTTCCGCGATTCTAGTGTTATATCTATGAATGTCACTTCCTCTTTCAATTCGATCACACAAATATCGAGGCAGCAAACCATTTACTACTTTAAAAATGAACACCATTGTTAAATACACAATTCTTTGCTTCACCGAGAGCCACTGCAATGCATCCAACAAAAAAGTTGAGGAAGTGAATCTGTTACATCTTAAAATCAAACGCATAATCTTATTCTGCAAACGCTGCAATCTCGATATTTGTGTTTGATTTGCTAAAACAAAATGGAAGGGCAAAAGTCCAAGTGAGGAGAGATGATTGATTTGTACAACTGTATTTTACTAGCTGTATTTAATTCGTTTTTCAGTCGACATAGGATTCCATACTTCTTGGCTATTTTCTTGATGACATTGTCAATATGTTGGTCAAATTTCAATTTATCATCAATAATCACGCCAAGATATTTAATTTCCGTACGCGATCAAGAGTCTCGTCATCAATTTTCACAGAGACATTATCAATTGAACGATTTCGCGAAATAACCATATACTTTGTTTTACTAATATTCAATTTTAACTGTTTGTACTTCAACCATCTACTTAAAGAATGCAAATCTTCATTCAAGTGTTCAATCGCTTCCTCCAGATTTTGAGCTGCAATGAATATTACAGTATCATCAGCAAACAAATTAATATCACAATAACGTAAGACCCGTCGCATGTCATTAATGTACATAATGAACAAAAGGGGCCCTAATACACTTCCCTGTGGTACACCAAGGTCATTCTCCACGGGACACGACACATATTCATTGAAAACAGTCCGTTGGGATCTGTCAGACAAATAGCTTTCAAACCATTTGTATGCAGAACCCGAAATTCCAAAGCGCTTAACAGTTTTCAACAATAAGGGCCGAGAAATTGTCTCAAAAGCGCGTTTGAGATCCAAAAACACAGCTAGAATAGTATCTTTACGCTCCATATTTTCTTTCCATTTAGATAATACCAAGTTCAATGCAGTTTCACAGGAATGACCTTCTCTGTAACCTGATTGTTCCGGTATTAACAAGTTATTACTATTTAAATATGTAATTAGCTGGCCTTTAACTACAAGTTCTAAAATTTTCTCTAATGTGTGCAACATGTTGATGGGACGAAACTCTTCGGCTTTAATCGTTCCAGCAACTTTTTATGCAGGCCATCTATGCCTTCCTTTGCTTGGCTGACATCAAAGTTTAATGCCTATATTCTTCTCTTTCTCAGTTTTTTTTTCTGGTCCGATTCTGTTTCTCTGTACCATGTACCACGAAGCTCTGGCCATCCGGAAGATGCTCCCTGACGAACCAAAATCGAGCACGACGCCACGCAAAACCGTTTTCAACGTCAAACGCCCGGATGAGCAGCTGAAATAACCTAAACCCAAATCCCTACCGCTACCCGTCCGTTCTGTATTAAGTAATTTTTAACCTTGAGTCGCCACGAGTCACTATGTCCCCTCCCAACTAACTGTTAAGATAAGATGATATATCATGTAAAAATATCATACTTGAGAATTGCGGCTCCGCAAAGTGTCACACACGACTGAGCCTACCAAATAAATGAACTGTTTACAAAAAAGGAATACACTACCGAGAATAGACTCCACTGGTTTCGGTGTTTTCAACGTTTTTCCTTGCGCCTAATTGAAACTCAAAGAGCCTTGCTCCGTGTACACTGCTGAGTTAGCGGCTATACACTATTCTCTCGTGCAAATCGCATCCCTACCTCCTGACCACTTTTTCATCTTCACCGACAGTCTAAGTTCCTTGGAGGCTGTTCGGTCAATGAAACCGGTTAAGCACTCAGCGTATCTTCTAAACGGGATAAGGAAAGCTTTGAGTGCTTTATCAGAACGGTCATTCACAATCACAATGGGTTCCTTCTCATTGCTCGATCCCGTGGCTAAGGTGAGCATTATGGAAGGTGATATTTATGTTCGAAAAATCATCTTCGATTTCGAATTTTTTACATTATTTCGTCAGAAAAGCTTGACAGCTGGCAACAGAAATGGGCAAATGTGGAATTGGGTATGTGGCTGTATTCAATTCGCTCGTAGGTATCGAAGAGTGCATGGTTCAAAAAATTGAATATGGGACGAGATTTCGTTCGAACCATGTGACGTCTAATGTCCAATCACTACACTTTAAATGCACGTCTTTTCAGAGTGGGGCTCTGAGAAGGAAATCTCTGTGTTTGCGGCGAGGATTTGCAGGAGATCGATCATGTCGTGTGGCCGTGTGAGGAGCATTGTGGCCACAAATCTGCGCTAACTGATCATCGTCGGTCCTTGGAAAACGAGAAAAGCCTATTAGGGAAGTGTTGTCAGGTCTTGATCTCGAGTACATGTCCCTCTTCCACCAATTTTTGAACGTTGCTGATGTAAGACTGTAATCACAGTCTGCCCATCCCCTTGTCTGTCGTACCACAATACGAATGTGTTCATCTTGTTTTGCATTTCAGTGTCTGTCGTTAATCCCTTCCGTATGTCTTCCTCTCGTCGTTGTTTCCCAAGCAAAAGTTTGTTTGTCCCGTTACAGATGTGAAACATTGCGAAGAATGTGCACTTTGTAAACATCAGCATCGTAATTACTTAAGTACCCTAAAACCCCTCCCTTTCATATACTATATTATTGTATTTCCTAAGAACCAATAGTGTATTATTAAACTTGACTTCGGGTCCGTAACGCTTCACAGCAAATGAGCTTTCCAAATAAATGAAAGATTAAAAAAACAAGATCGTATATCATAGCGAATAGGTGTACAAAGTGGAGGCCATATACGTACACTTTGCATGCAGTCAAATGGAGGCAAAATATCAATAAATCAACCCCATATTGGGTAACGGTGATTAAACCAATCAAATAACTAAGTATTATTGGGTTATTTTCTCCTGTTCGGGTTGTTACATTCCTAGGTCTACATTGCGCATTTAAGCGATCGAACCTTGTCTTTACCTCAACTAAGAGAAGAAAAAAAATTCAGTCTTAGCTGGAGCGAATGAACGCCTGCACCCGTTCTACCTATCGGTTCGTTCAATGTGACCAACAAACAATCGACAGTTGGGATTGGAGCTTACAATTCGGTATGTACTCACCTTCTAATCATTGCCTTGGTGTTCCAAATGGACGGATACGTCTCCCGGATCACGGTCCGGTACTGTCGGTTGAGATCCCGCCCCGTCAGCGAGCTGCGGGTGTTGCCCACAATGACACCGTCCGGATTGAGCATAGGCACTAGCTTAAAAATAAACTTGTGGCGAAGCTTTTTCGCCTGTTAAAAAAGTAAAAAGTAATCTGTAAATTAGTTTGTTATGCTTTCATTTGGAATCGAAACATACCACATATGAATCACCGGTGATAAAGTCCATGAGGCCCTTCATCATCCACGACGAAGGACTCTCGCCTGGATGAACACGTGCGGAGATGATTACCGCTTTCTTCTTCTGAAAATACAAAGTACAAAGAAAATTACGGAAGAGTCAATGATATCGAGAAAAAACAAGAAGAAGTACATGATTAATGAATAGCTGAATCAAAACGATTACAACATCTCTCTGTCAAAGCTTTCCCTATCGAGACGAAGGCGAAAGAGAATCGAAAGTCTGCCACGCGCCCGGAAATAGAATTAGTTGAGATTATTCATGCCGTCCACTGCGAAGACGATGACGACGACGACGACCGACTCAGGTGATTGATTGCCAACTAAGGCTTCTCTATAGTTGGGGTGGTTCGAAAAAAAAGCGTTGGGTTTCTATTTTTACCAACCACCTTCCCCAAAAATGACATAATACCAACCCGATTCGCGGTTATCTCGCGATCGCGTATCAGTCCGCCGTTTGTCGTCAACGGAAAGGAATGGCGGTGAATGTGACAAATTGGCACGCGATCCGGACCGTGAATTCTCTCATCGACAGCAGACTGACAGGGGTTAAAAAACGTAGATTCTGCAGTGCGGATGGGTCTAATAATAAACCAATCGACAGTCAGTCAATAGTACACAGAGCGGCATTGTTTAATCGGCAGACTAACAACGCGTCACGAGACACGGGACATCCCTTCGATAGCAACAAAACTTTTGCATGGTTCGAAAAAAAGTATCTATTCTTGGTGATTTTTATTTCTAGCACCTTACTCTGTAAGGTCGAGGCCGACTTGTCCCGATTGGGCCGATTGACATGATGGACGGGAGTATGACAACCCGGCAAACACGGATGGACAAATTTTACGATCTGAGCTATGAAGTGCCGCGCGCACTTTGAAAATAGAAATCGACAGCTGTTCTCAATGCCGCCAGGATCGTTCCACTCCATCATCACAGAATGGGTGCTGTTTTTGGATGCGAGTGAATCAAGCCGAACGGGAAGGCAAATAAACTCATTTAACGATTCGCTTCTGGGGCTAAGCGGCAGCAACGTTCCGGTCGACTGTAATCCGATGGAAATGGTGGTCTACTAATTTCACTCGTCAAACCAAGTCAGCCCGAACAGCTGGGTTCTTTTTTCCGGGTTAATTATTGGCCTGGCGAGAGACTTGTTTACTTCGCGAACAGCGAAATTCGTTGTGCTACTCTGGAATTGCTCTTCGACACCTGTTTGTCAGGCAAAAAATACGAGCTATTTTGAAAATTTTGATTAGCACAAAATTTGGTCGGTGACGTCAAAGACGAGAAGATAACATCAGTATTGAATGCTTGATGTCATCTACAAGTTTGAAATTTTGGAAATGTCAATAAATTACTAACCACCACCTGTTTTCATTGGTTTGACGGAAATCAATTACCCTGTAATTGAGGGTTCGCATTACGCATTTTGGGACTCACCTTCTGATTGTCATCCTCGTGCGTCGACGGTGCCGTCACCGTCAGGTAGTACACGTTGTTCCCCGCCAGCGAGCGGCACAGCAGCCGCAGCTTGCAGAACTTCGACTTGACCGGGTTGCGCTGTATGCTCATCAGATAGTCCTGCAGGTCCGAGTAGGTGTACGGGTAGCTGTGCGCGAAGTAAACCGTGTCGTCGTCGTACCGGAACTCGATGTTGAACGACAGCGTGAACGAGGCATTCCCCACGAACTCGTCGTCGTCGTCGTCCACCGGCCGGTGGTGGTAGTTGCTGTGGTTGTACCTGCGGGAAGGAAATGATTGCTTGCGTTGTTCGTGGAATCCGGCAACGGGACGACAGGAACTCACCCATTTTCGCTATCGTTTCGGAAGTAGGCGATGTTCTCACCACAGCGCTGCCAGCCAACGTGATTGAATTCGGAGTCCATGGTAGAGTACATCAGCGGTCGCATGCCCTCCTTGTACAGGCTGTCCGGTTTCGTGAGGTTGATGATCGAAAACCTGCCATTCGGCGGAAACGCAAAAGGGTTAATTTTAGTTTTCTGTGCATTTCTGATTTGACATTGGAGCAGTCTGTTGAAATCGTTGAAATACCTTAATATCATGATTGAAAATTGTTTTAGAATGTGTGCATTTTATCCAGCGGAGTGACGTCGATAAACTATGCGATACTGTCGTGAGAAATAATTATACGCGATTTGTATTTAAATTTGTAATCAAATTCAATTATCTTTTTTTTTTAGATTCGAGAAGCAGAAGCCATAAGATGAACATAGCAATAATGCAAGTTTCTTATATTCTGTCTGAGTTTTGGTTAAGATTTTATGTAGGATAGCAGGAGCTTTATGACGATCGTTACAATGTAACTGAATGAACATAATCTACGTAAAATTCTAGGACGGAATTATTAATGATAACTGAAAAAAGATTCCTAAAAATAAGTATCTATATTATGTATTGAAAGATATCACCCTTTTTGCCTTTCTCGAGCAACAAGGTTCAGCAGACTATAAGATCACATTTTTTATTCACATTTATCTTGTCTTGTCTTAGCACATGCACAGCCAGTATTGAAAAGCATCCTGGAAATGTCGGTTGTATTTCCGAGCATTTTCTTGTCTGCATTAATATTTGCAGCATATCATAAATATGACTCAAGTATTAAAACGGCCAGGCCCACCGTGCAGGCTTGAATTTGGAAGAAAATCCATAACTCCTCGGCAATCAGATTATTTAGTAATAAATAACATGATCACACGCCAAAAAAGCGTTCATGAATTCGAGAACTAACGAGTTCACGGTGTATTTTTTGGGGAACAACAGTCACGGATTCGGGAATATAGTCACGTTTTCTGGAACGTTCTGAAAAACGTAACTGGTGTTCCCTAATCCATGAATTAAATCACGGTGTATTTTTGCTGGTTCACGAACGAAGAGTTTTGAATCTACGAATGGAAGAAACGGGGACAGCCGTACCAACCGTTTCACATTCAGGGGGAAAGATGAATGAGGAATCGTTGGGAGTGACATTGGCTAAGAAGATTAATTCTGAAAAGGTTTCAAACTTTATAGCGATGTTTCGAAATTGAAAAATATTTCAAATATCAATCAAGGGATCAAGGTGCATCAGATCGTAGGAACACTTGCAAGATGGGTGTCTTGGGTAATCAAGTCTTAAAAGCAACGAGAAATAAGAAGCACAGAGTACTGTTTATGGAGAATTATTGATAGGAAAGCAAATTAGTTATGAAATGGCTAATGTAATCGATCTCAAACCTTTTTCAACTAGGACAAATTCTCTGACCGAAGTCGTCTTCAGAATCCTGACCGGATTCAAGGAGTTCTAACCAGAGTTCCATTCGAAACATTTACATATTCAGATTACCGTCGGAATCTTGTCCGAATTCCCTTCGGAATTCCGTTCGAATAGGCTTCGTGATTTCGTCCAGATAGGCTTTGGAATCACGTTGGGATTTCCGTCCTAATCCTGTCCGGATTCCCTTCGGAATCCTGACAGATTCCTTTTGATTCCCGTTTCGATTGTATTCGGAATCTCAGGGTTACATCTGAAATCCCATCCGTATTCCCTTCGGAGTTTGATCCGGAATACAGACGGAATCCGATCTGATTGTGGAACGAAATCCGATTCGAATTTAAAAAGGAGTCAGATTCAAATTTTGAAAGAAATATGATTTCGATTCTGATCGGAATATGTTCCGGATTTTTAACGGAATACTTTCAGAAATAAGAACGGAATTCGATCGCAATCCGGTATCGAATCCTAATTTGGAATGTAATCCTATTCGGATTTCAAATGAAATCCAATCTGAATTAAAAAAAAAGTTCCAAATTTCTGAATGTATTCGATCCGGGTTTCAAACGGAATCCGATCCGGTTTTCTAACGGAAGAATTCTGTTTGGATTCCCTTCGGAATTCGGTTCGGATTTCCTTCGGTATTCTGTTCGGTTCCATTTGGAATTCTGACCGGAATCCACTCGGAATTCTGACCGGAGTCCACTTGGAGTTCTGATCGGAGTTCACTTGGAATTCTGATCGGAACCCAGACCGGAGTCCACTTGGAATCCTCACCAGAATTTACTCGGAATCGTGACCAAAATTCATTACGAATCCTGACCGGAGTCCACTCGGAATTCTGACCGGAGCCCACTCAGAATTCTGACCGAAGTCCACTCAGAATCCTGACCGCAGTCCACTCTGAATCCTGACCGGAGTCCACTTGAAATTCTGACCGGAGTCCACTCGGAATCCTGACTGGAGTCCACTCTGAATCCTGACCGGAGTCCACTCGGAATTCTGACCGAAGTCCACTCGGAATCCTGACTGGAGTCCACTTGGAATTCTGACCAAAGTCTATTCAGAATCCTGACCGGAGTCAACTCGGAATTCTGACCGGAGTCCACTTGGAATTCTGACCGGAGTCCACTCGGAATCCTGACTGGAGTCCACTCTGAATCCTGACCGGAGTCCACTTGAAATTCTGACCGGAGTCCACTCGGAATCCTGACTGGAGTCCACTCTGAATCCTGACCGGAGTCCACTCGGAATTCTGACCGAAGTCCACTCGGAATCCTGACCGGAGTCCACTTGGAATTCTGACCGGAGTCCACTCGGAATCCTGTCCGGAGTCCACTCTGAATCCTGAACGGAGTCTATTCGGAATCCTGACCGGAGTCAACTCTGAATCCTGACCGGAGTCCACTTGGAATTCTGACCGGAGTCCAATCGGAATCCTGACCGGAGTCCACTTTGAATCCTGAACGGAGTCTATTCGGAATCCTGACCGGAATCCACTTGGAATCCTGACCAGAGGCTTTTTGGAATCCTGACCGGAGCCCACTCGGAATTCTGACAGGAGTCCACTCGGAAACCTGACCGGAGACTATTCGGAATTCTTACCGGAGTCCACTTGGAATACTGACTGAAGTCCACTCGGAAATCTGATCGGACTTCACTCGGAATCCTGACAGGAGTCCACTCTGAATCCTGACCGGAGTCCACTTGGAATACTGACTGAAGTCCACTCGGAAATCTGATCAGAATTCACTCGGAATTCTGACAGGAGTCCTCTCGGAAACCTGACCGGTGTCCACTCGGAATCCTGACCGGAGTCCACTTGAAATTCTGATCGGAGTCCACTCGGAATCCTGACCGTAGTCCACTCTGAATCCTGACCGTAATCCACTCGAAATCCTGACAGGAGTCCACTCGGAAACCTGGGGTGGCATTGTGCATCTCGATTCGAACGTAATTCTATCGAGTCGAACATGTTTGGCATTACGGGTTTCGATTCGATCTCGAAAACGACTCATCGTTCGAGTATGCTCGAGGAGGTACAAGAATAACGAGATGTTTTGGCATTATGGATGCTCGATAGCACACTGAAAAACGACTCAAGTCGAATGAAAACACTCGTCACCTTTTTAGCTTTCGAATGTTGTTCGACAGTCATTTCTTGCTGAAAGTTTTTAATTATAATTTGTTATTATTTCTCTACGAGAAGAGAATAAATGTTTTATTATTGTTTCTTGAGGAAAACAATGTCATAAGTATACCTACTTTTACAGTTCCCTGACAATATGCAATTTCTAATTATCCCGAAATCCGCGTAAAAACGACTTCAACTAAAATCGGGTTTTAGAAGTTTTCACGTATTTCTTGACGATTTCGATGAACCGCGTGAAAAATCCATGAGGAAAGTCTGCGTAAAAACGTGTTTATTCCACAATCTACGTAAAAATAAATGAGTTAAATGAAAAAAAAAAACGCGCATGAGATGACTCAAGTGCATTTAACTAAAGCACATAGAAACATCAAAGTAATTTATTATCGAATCCTTCTTTAGCTTTAAATTATTTAGCTCAAAATTGGATCTGTGGCATAAATTCGAATAAACATAAAACTTATAATTTGTGTCGTAACAATATCTCAATTTACAAAACATGTCGTATCGGCATAATGTTTTAATCGGTTGCAACTGCTCAATAAATAATATTGCTTTTTAAAGTCATCGAGCACAATTTGCTTGTTTATAAATTAACTGTCAATTCATGCCATGAAGGATGCCTATCCAACAGGCAACATACTACACGCAGATGAAATTACTCTTATTCTCTCTGTTTACTAACATTCGTCATGCGCTGAAGGTTGTCTCTCCTGCAGGCGGCATACTAAACACGGAGACAGCTATCTCTTATTCTCTCTGTTTACATTCCGTTTGACAGAACATACTCGATTGAACTAGTACAACACCATTCGAAATCTTGTACTGCGACTGAATGAAGTCGAACGAAATACATAATGCCGCAATTTTTTCGAGACGAATCGAAAAACTTACGAATCGAGTAATTCGATTCGAGATGCGCAATGTCACCCCTGACCGGAGACTATTCGGAATCCTGACCGGAGTCCACTTGGAATACAGACCGAAGTCCACTCGGAAATCTGATCGGAATTCACTCGGAATCCTGACAGGAGTCCACTCGAAAACCTAACCGGAGTCCACTCGGAATCCTGACCGGAGTCCACTCGGAATTCTGACCGAAGTCCTCTCGGAATCCTGACCGGAGTCCACTTGGAATTCTGACCGGAGTCTATTCAGAATCCTGACCGGAGTCAACTCGGAATCTTGTCCAGAGTCCACTTGGAATTCTGACTGGAGTCTACTCTGAATCCTGACCGGAGTCCACTCTGAATCCTGAACGGAGTCTATTCGGAATCCTGACCGGAATCCACTCGAAAACCTAATCGGAGTCCACTCGGAATCCTGACCGGAGTCCACTTGGAATCCTGACCAGAGGCTTTTTGGAATCCTGACCGGAGCCCACTCGGAATTCTGACAGGAAACCTGACCGGAGACTATTCGGAATTCTTACCGGAGTCCACTTGGAATCCTGACTGAAGTCCACTCGGAAATCTGATCGGAGTTCACTCGGAATCCTGACAGGAGTCCACTCGGAAACCTGACCGGAGTCCACTCGGAATTCTGACCGAAGTACAATCGGAAAACTGACCGAAGTCCGCTCGGAATCCTGACCGGAGTCCACTTGGAATTCTGACCGGAGTCTATTCAGAATCCTGACCGGAGTCAACTCGGAATCTTGACCGGAGTCCACTTGGAATTCTGACTGGAGTCTACTCTGAATCCTGACCGGAGTCCACTCTGAATCCTGAACGGAGTCTATTCGGAATCCTGACCGGAATCCACTCGAAGACCTAATCGGAGTCCACTCGGAATCCTGACCGGAGTCCACTTGGAATCCTGACCAGAGGCTTTTTGGAATCCTGACCGGAGCCCACTCGGAATTCTGACAGGAAACCTGACCGGAGACTATTCGGAATTCTTACCGGAGTCCACTTGGAATCCTGACTGAAGTCCACTCGGAAATCTGATCGGAGTTCACTCGGAATCCTGACCGAAGTCCACATGGATTACTGACAGAAGTCCACTCGGAATCCTGACCGGAGTCCACTCGGAATCCTGACCGGAGTCCTCTCGGAATCCTGACCGAAGACTATTCGAAATTCTGACCGGAGCCCACTTGGAACGCTGACCGAAGTCCAATCGGAATCCTGACCGGAGTCCAATCGGAATCCTGACCACTTGGAACCCTGACCGGAGTCCACTCGGAATCCTGACCGGAGTCCACTTGAATTTCTGAACGGAGTCCACTCGGAATTCTGACCGGAGTCCACTCTGAATCCTGACCGCAGTCCACTCTGAATCCTGACCGGAGTCCACTTGAAATTCTGACCGGAGTCCACTCGGAATCCTGACTGGAGTCCACTCTGAATCCTGACCGGAGTCCACTCGGATTCTGACCGAAGTCCACTCGGAATCCTGACCGGAGTCCACTTGGAATTCTGACCGAAGTCTATTCAGAATCCTGACCGGAGTCAACTCGGAATTCTGACCGGAGTCCACTTGGAATTCTGACCGGAGTCTACTCGGAATCCTGACTGGAGTCCACTCTGAATCCTGACCGGAGTCCACTTGAAATTCTGATCGGAGTCCACTCGGAATCCTGACTGGAGTCCACTCTGAATCCTGACCGGAGTCCACTCGGAATTCTGACCGAAGTCTACTCGGAATCCTGACCGGAGTCCACTTGGAATTCTGACCGAAGTCTATTCAGAATCCTGACTGGAGTCAACTCGGAATTCTGACCGGAGTCCACTTGGAATCCTGTCCGGAGTCCACTCTGAATCCTGAACGGAGCCTATTCGGAATCCTGACCGGAGTCAACTCTGAATCCTGACCGGAGTCCATTTGGAATTCTGACCGGAGTCAACTCGGAATCCTGACCGGAGTTTACTTTGAATCCTGAACGGAGTCTATTCGGAATCCTGACCGGAGTCCACTTGGAATCCTGACCAGAGGCTTTTTGGAATCCTGACCGGAGCCCACTCGGAATTCTGACAGGAGTCCACTCGGAAACCTGACCGGAGACTATTCGGAATTCTTACCGGAGTCCACTTGGAATACTGACTGAAGTCCACTCGGAAATCTGATCGGACTTCACTCGGAATCCTGACAGGAGTCCACTCGCAAACCTGACCGGAGTCCACTCGGAATCCTGACCGGAGTCCACTTGAATTTCTGAACGGAGTCCACTCGGAATCCTGACCGTAGTCCACTCTGAATCCTGACCGGAGTCCACTTGGAATACTGACTGAAGTCCACTCGGAAATCTGATCAGAATTCACTCGGAATCCTGACAGGAGTCCACTTGAAATTCTGATCGGAGTCCACTCGGAATCCTGACCGTAGTCCACTCTGAATCATGACCGTAATCCACTCGAAATCCTGACAGGAGTCCACTCGGAAACCTGACCGTAGACTATTCGGAATCCTGACCGGAGTCCACTTGGAATACAGACCGAAGTCCACTCGGAAATCTGATCGGAATTCACTCGGAATCCTGACAGGAGTCCACTCGAAAACCTAACCGGAGTCCACTCGGAATCCTGATCGGAGTCCACTCGGAATTCTGACCGAAGTCCGCTCGGAATCCTGACCGGAGTCCACTTGGAATTCTGACCGGAGTCTATTCAGAATCCTGACCGGAGTCAACTCGGAATCTTGACCGGAGTCCACTTGGAATTCTGACTGGAGTCTACTCTGAATCCTGACCGGAGTCCACTCTGAATCCTGAACGGAGTCTATTCGGATTCCTGACCGGAATCCACTCGAAAAGCTAATCGGAGTCCACTCGGAATCCTGACCGGAGTCCACTTGGAATCCTGACCAGAGGCTTTTTGGAATCCTGACCGGAGCCCACTCCGTATTCTGACAGGAAACCTGACCGGAGACTATTCGGAATTCTTACCGGAGTCCACTTGGAATCCTGACTGAAGTCCACTCGGAAATCTGATCGGAGTTCACTCGGAATCCTGACAGGAGTCCACTCGGAAACCTGACCGGAGTCCACTCGGAATTCTGACCGAAGTCCAATCGGAAAACTGACCGGAGACTATTCGGAATCCTGACCGAAGTCCACTTGGATTACTGACCGAAGTCCACTCGGAATCCTGACCGGAGTCCACTCGGAATCCTGACCGGAGTCCTCTCGGAATCCTGACCGAAGACTATTCGAAATTCTGACCGGAGTCCACTTGGAACGCTGATCGAAGTCCAATCGGAATCCTGACCGGAGTCCAATCGGAATCCTGACCACTTGGAACCCTGACCGGAGTCCACTCGGAATCCTGACCGGAGTCCACTTGAATTTCTGAACGGAGTCCACTCGGAATCCTGACCGTAGTCCACTCTGAATCCTGACCGGAGTCCACTTGGAATACTGACTGAAGTCCATTCGGAAATCTGATCAGAATTCACTCGGAATCCTGACAGGAGTCCACTCGAAAACCTGACCGGAGTCCTCTCGGAAACCTGACCGGAGTCCACTCGGAATCCTGACCGGAGTCCACTTGAAATTCTGATCGGAGTCCACTCGGAATCCTGACCGTAGTCCACTCTGAATCCTGACCGTAATCCACTCGAAATCCTGACAGGAGTCCACTCGGAAACCTGACCGGAGACTATTCGGAATCCTGTCCGGAGTCCACTTGGAATACTGACCGAAGTCCACTCGGAAATCTGATCGGAATTCACTCGGAATCCTGACAGGAGTCCACTCGAAAACCTAACCGGAGTCCACTCGGAATCCTGACCGGAGTCCACTCGGAATTCTGACCGAAGTCCGCTCGGAATCCTGACAGGAGTCCACTTGGATTTCTGACCGGAGTCTATTCAGAATCCTGACCGAAGTCAACTCGGAATCTTGACCGGAGTCCACTTGGAATTCTGACTGGAGTCTACTCTGAATCCTGACCGGAGTCCACTCTGAATCCTGAACGGAGTTGATTCGGAATCCTGACCGGAATCCACTCGAAAACCTAATCGGAGTCCACTCGGAATCCTGACTGGTGTCCATTCAGAATCCTGACCGGAGTTAACTCGGAATTCTGACCGAAGTCCACTCGGAATCCTGACCGGAGTCAACTCGGAATTCTGACCGAAGTCCACTCGGAATCCTGACCGTAGTCCACTCTGAATCCTGATCGGAGTCCACTCTGAATCCTGACCGGAGTCCACTCGGAATCCTGACCGGAGTTCAAACGGAATTCTGACCGGAGTCCACTCTGAGTCTCTCGGAATCCTGACTTCAGTCCACTCGGAAACCTTACTGGAGTCTACTCGAAACCCTGACCGGATTCAACTCGGAATCCTGACCGGAGTCCACTCTATATCTTGACCGGAGTCCACTCGGAATCCTGACCGGAGTCCACTTGAAATTTTTGACCTGAGTTCACTCGTAATCCTGACCGGAGTTCATTCGGAATCCTGATAGGAATCTACTCGGATTCCTGACCGGAGTCCACTCGGAATCCAGACCGGAATCCTGGCCGGAGTCCACTTCGAATGTTTTATTAGCCGTGATAAAATTACTTCCTACATTACTTCCACAGTTGAAGACAGACATGTTTTTATTATACTGGTACGATCAACTTCCCTTGGGGTGCCAATAGGACTTGGGGCCAGCATTCGAATCAAGACCGGTGATGTTTGAAGATATTTTTTTTCTACTGAAGAATCGAACAAGCTGCTGAAAAATGGAGAAGTCGTTTGCGAAGCTCAACAGTTACGACAACTGAAGTTTCCTTATGAATCCAACCTTTTTTCCGGTCAAGCTGTTAGTGAAGATAGATTCCACAGTTCTGTTTGAAAGAAGTGGCCTTCAAATTATGAGAAATGGAACTATTGGTGCAGTTAGTGAGTTAGAAGGAGGTTTGTTCGTAATCCGTCTGCATCTTTGAAGATATCTGTGGATCGATGCGGACGAAAACCATTGGAGGGCGGATATATTTCTTGACATTTGTTGACTACTAACAATATACGGTTGTTTTCATTCTGCGGAACAAATCCCAAGCACTAGAATGGCTGGAAACCGAAACAGAAACCGAAGATCCTGCGATCCGATAATGGAGGTGAGTACACTGGCAAGCGTGTGAGAGCGTATCTGAATCGAAACGGCAGCGGGATTGTTGGCCAGTTCACTGCTCTGAATACTCCGCAGCAAAACGGAGTAGCGTAAAAATCGGTACTTGGTGGAAATGGCCCGTTGTATGCTGATTGACGCCAACATGGATTATCTATTCTGCGGAGAGGCGGTGGTTGCAGACAATTACCTTTGAAATCGGATTGGATATATTCTGCCATGTGCCTAATGAAAAGCGCGGAAAGTTGGACAACATAGCAGTATTGCACAAGTTCGTTGAAATCAGTGATGTTTCGAAAGCGTACCGTTTGCTGAGTTCAAGAAGCGGAAAAATAGTCGTGAGTTGTGATGTTAAGTTCCTGGATACTTGCCAACCATTAGACGAAACTGAAATAGAAGTGTTGTTTCCAATGTTCAAGTAAACATTGAATTGCATCATAAATACATCGAGTCAGATGACGTCCAATCCGATGACGACGATGAACGGGAGGATCCACCTGACAGGTATGCGTGCGTTGCTTGACCGCTGGTTCATGCGAAGCCGAAGAGTTTCAAAGAAGCAATGTCCAGTTCCCAACTAGTGGAAGAAGGCGATGTCAATCAATTCCAACGACACCGAGGGCTTGGTTGACGTTCCCGAAGGAAAGCGTGCTGTTGGCTGTAAATGGGGTTTCAAGATGAAACGAGATCAGAACGGCGAAGTAATCCGGCGATATTGGTAGCTCAAGATTTTAGCCAACGCTATGGACCGTGATGTCTGTTGCAGCAAAACGAAAAATGATTGTCAAACAGAACGGCCTTTCTCCATGACAACATTGAGGAGATTTTAATGAGACAGCCCAACAATGGTCCGGTTTAGGGTCACAACATCATATCCATACAATAAATGTGTGTGTGTGTCCAAACTAACCCCCACTGTCTGGCAGTGATGTTATGGAAGAAAGCTGTCTGTTTTACAATTGTACAGTCAGATTTAATCCGGGAGTTAGAAAGTGTTAGCTCTATTGCAGCTCCAGTGACTCGTTTCAGACTGCTTACAATAAGCCCCGCCTGTTTATGCCACCATTATCAAATTGATAATGGACCCATAAACAAACTTCCGGATTCTCCATCAATACACCTTAAAATTCGTTACAATGGAAAAGTAGTAAATCCATATAGAAAAAATCTCACCAATTTTATCCACTTTTGTAGAACTGCGCATCCACGGTGAACAATAAGCTGGAAATAATCTTGTTGGGAGGAGCTCCGGATCTGTACTCCACACTCGATCCGTGTTGCGCCCGCAGCCTGCGGCTCCTGATTCCGCATGCGGCGACTTCATAACAGGAATCATCACTCACAAATTTCCACTAAAGCCACAATCACTAACGAACACTCTTCAAATCTATCTTTTATTTATTATAAAAAGAATTAACTTTAAAACTGCGACGTCATTGTTTTCCTTGGAGATTACAATCTGTCGAATCTAGTCTGGCATTTCGATGATGAAATTAACGGATACTTGCCTATCAACGCGTCAACTGAGCAGGAGCTTGCCCTATCAGAGTCCTTGTTATCCTCCGGTCTGCATCAGATCAATGATCTTCTGAACGCGAATGGCAAACTTCTTGACTTGGTGTTCGTAAGCGATCCATGCATCATAGATCTCTTCGAGTCGCCATCTGCTCTTTTAAAAATTGACCCTCATCACGAGACATTAGTTTTAACTGTAGACGTCCGTTCTCGCGATGAGAGATCAATGCCAATATCTACCGTTGATTACGACTTCAACAGGTGTGATTATCAAATCGTCAATGCACGGATTGCTGCCCTGGACTGGAATCATGTTATGAATTATGCCTCAATCGACGACTCTGTTACCGCGTTCTATCGCACCATCGAACAGATCATCCAAGAAAACGTGTCGGTCAAAATTTGCCGACCATCTAAGAAGTACAATCAACCCTGGTGAACGCCATAGCTCAGGAATCTTTGCATTCGTCTGCGGAAAAGCAGGAAGAAGTTCTTCCGAAGCAGGATTGAAGTGAACGGGGCTAACCTGCGGTTAGCTGAAGAAGAATATACTCGTATGCAGCATTGTCAGTTCCGTGAGTACAAGCTGCGAAAGCCTTCAAGCAAATTTGAAAATTGATCGTTCATCGTTCTGGGCCTACATTAAAAAACGGAAGGGGTCGAACAATATCCCTGTTGACGTCACTTATCGTACGCTTTCCTTCAGATCACCTGACGCAAAAGCAAATTTGTTTGCCAGCTTTTTCCGCTCAGTACATGACGACAATCCTCCTCCATTGGATCAAAGCTACATCGAAAGTCTTCCGTCGTATTCCGTCCGGCTTCCTCAAGTCATTTTCAGATATTTTTGAAGCTCTCAGCTCGCTTGACACATAAAAAGGACCAGGGCCCGATCACTTACCGCCCACTTTCATCAGACAATGTGCTTCATCGCTGGCAATGCCCATTGCTTCAATTTTCAATCGATCTATAAGCGATAGTGTTTTCCCGGAAGCTTGGAAACTTGCTTCGATCGTTCCCGTGTAGAAATCCGGTAACATACATTGTGTAGAGAACTACCGTCCGATATCAATCTTGAACTGTTTGGCCATAGTCTTTGAGAGTCTCTTGCACGAAGTGATATACCCAGCAGTACAGTCTATCATCTCCGAGTATCAACATGGGTTCATGAAAAAGCACTCGACGACATCCAACCTAGTGGCATTCACTCATACAGTGCTAGACGAATTGGAGAACCGTAGCCAGGTCGACAAGGTGCCACATGCACTAGCGATAGAAAAACTTGACCGACTTGGCTTACCTACTTGGATCATTCGGTGGTTAAAATCGATCCACGATCCATCAAACCTGCCTCCATACCAAAATCGTTGTGCTTTGATTGACTTGCAATCATTGGCAGACCGTCGAGTGATGCTTCAGAGGATGTTTATTTTCGACGTCATAACGTGCAACATCGACTGCCGTTACATCCTGGAGAATGTTCGATTTCATGCACCGTTTCGTCAACTCAGGAATCGTCAACTGTTATGGATCCGTGGCCACCGCACACATTACGGTCAAAATAATCCATTGGACTTATGCTGCAGACTATTCAACGAAGTGTGTATTCCAATTGGCGTTTATTAGAAATTTCTGAGAGTCTTCATCAGCCAAAATAGAAAAAAATCAAGCGATGAAAAATTTTGACATCCGTCAAGCGCAGCACACTACGATTCCAACGCACATGTGATCTAGCAGTCATCATATCCATACAATAAATGGTTATAAAAAAATCTCGGCGCTCTACGGTGAAATTAAATAATTTACCATTTTTACGCATGTTCCGGATCTTCCTGCAGACCACTTGGTGTCCACATCAGCGCCTTTCCGGTCCGCGTGTGGATGACAACATCAATTCCACACTCAGGGTTCGACAAGATATGGTTGTAAGAAATACCTACGTTTCACGATGAAATTTACGAATTGTTCATTGTTTGTTTTGGATCTTCCATATGACCACCCGTATGACAAAATGGTCCGTGTGTGGGTCACAACGTCAATTCCATACGTAAACAATAGGTTTTTAAATACGAATAAATTTACCATTCAGATTATTTTTACGGATATTCCGGATCTTCGAGGGGACCATCCGGTGGTCACAATGGTTCACATCATAAATTCCATATTCAATGTTCAACAAGAAAAGGTTAAAAAAAATCCCGGTGCTCTACGATGAAATATTTGAATTGATCGTTTCTATAGATTTTTCGGATCTTCCAGGGGACCACCCGGTTGCCAAAATGGTCCGTGTGTAGGTCACAAAATCAGTTCCGTACTCAAGGTTCGACAATAAATGATTCTAAAAAATCTCGCCGCTCTACGAATAGACCTTTTTACGAATGTTTCGGAACTTCGGGGGGACCAGGACTCAGGGTTTGATAACAACTGGACTTAAAAAAAATCCCGGAGCTCCTGGATATTGGAAGTGGAAACCAGAAGAGTTGAAAGCAACAGTGTTGTACAACAACACTACACACAATGCAACTTGCTTGTACAACATTTGACTTCGCCCACCAGAAGTTTGAATTCAAACGATTTTGATTTCATCCAACGAACTTTACAATTTTGAAACCGTCTGTGCAACAGTCGTACAACTTGCCCACAGACGGTCCGATTTTACTTCGACCGATCCAAATTTGCTGGCGGCGGAGTCACAGTTGTAGCTACAACATGTCGGAGCATGTGTGGGGCCCCTTATGCTGTTTGTGAATCTGTTGCTGCTCATTGTGTTCAGGTGAGGGTGGATTTCGTTCAGTACAATTTCTTACGGTCTTCGAGACCATTCAAATGAAAGCTGGTTGCAACGCCGCAGTGTGTATAATTTTTAATGTAATCGTGTTTTTTTTTCAACTTACACGTTTGTCTATTTAGTACACTAAGCGTACGTAAAAGCAATACGATTATTTAAAAAAACGAGCTTTGTATAGAAATTCCGGAGACCCATAGTGTTATGTAACAATCAATTCAATTCGACGAACTAAGATGTTGTCTGTATGTGTGTATTAGACCTCTTCATGTTTTCAAAAAGTATCAAACTCTACAAGTCTCTACAAGTCTTGCGAACATTGCGATTCGTTCCGTTCACGTTTTGACCACGTTTAAGTGATTTCGAACTTGTTTGGAGAAATCCTAACGTGCCAATTTATGACAAATGTTCAGCTTCTGGTTTTTAAGAATTTAACCGTAAATCGCACATTGGCAATTCGGCACCAACATTTCAAAAGGGCGAAACTGCTTTTGTAAACAAGAGCTTCTCAGGTCGCTGGTGGGCTAATTTGTGCCCATCCACGCAATCCAGCGCCATGCAATGGAAGAAGAGGATCTACTGCTTCCATCAGTGGTGTTGGATTGTGTGGGTGGGCTCAAATTAGGCCTACAGCGACGTGAGAAGCTCTTGTTTACAAAAGCAGTTTTGACCTTTTGAAATGTTGGTGTCGAATTATGTTACTCAAATATCAAGGGAAAACCCAGATTAATCCACCTAGCGGTGATGGTGCCTTTCTCGACCTTCGTAAAATGTGTGTGCTTGAAAAAAGATGAGCTAGTGGCTAGGAGTAAAAAAGACAAATTTCTTTGTCCGTTCTATGAAAATCAGATTATTTATGGCAAAGATATTGTAGATCCAGTTGAAAACCGAAAATCATATTTTGTCCCATTTCCGGATGTCGCAACTGCATCGCGAGTGGTGCCCGACTATGGCACAGTTGCGCACTACTCGCGATGCAGTTGCAACATCCGGAAATGCGAGAAAATGCGATTTCGCGGGACCTCGGTTCGGTTTTCAGCTTGATCTACAATATGCTAATAAGAATTTCGACAATTTTTTCCTTTTCCAATCTTTTTGACGTACATAACCCTGTTTTATTTCACCCAGTCATATATTTTAAGGATATCACTTTTGGATGTTAGTTTAACTGAAGCTCCGACTATACAAAAGGAAAACGAAAATGTCATTCCCATCACGCGAGCGGAGGGCAATATTTGTTATGATATAAATCTCATGATCGTCTTTCTGCCAAACTCCCGTATGAAGTGGGAGAGACAGAGACATCATCTCAGTTCGTCGAGCTGAATCGATTGGTATATAACACTATGGGTCTCCAGGCCTTCTGTAAAAGTTTGGTTTTTGGAGCGAACATGCAGCCTTTTCGTATAAAAAGGCTAAAATGGTGTTTCGGCCATAACTTCCGATCCCATAGTTCGATCTAGCCAATTTTCAATAGGAAACAATGGGACAGGATTCTGCGTCGAATGCAACTTGTTTCGTGTGAATCGATTAAGGTTAGGTGTCCGAAAAATAGGTGACATTTTTTGTGATTTTTATGAAAAAAGGTATTTTGGTCATAACTTCCAATCCCATAGTCCGACCTGTCCAATTTTTAATAGGAAACAATGGGAAACTCTCGATGGGACAGGATTCTGCGTCGAATGCAACTTGTTGCGAGCAAATCGGTTGAGGATAAGTGTCCGAAAATGAGTGACATTTTTTACGCGATTTTTTTGTATGAATTTGTATTTTGGCCATAACTTTCGATTCCATAGTCCGATCTGGCCAATTTCAAATAGGAAACAATGGGACAGGAGTCTGCGTCGAATGCAACTTGTTGCGAGCAAATCGGTTGAGGATAAGTGCCCGAAAAATGAGTGACATTTTTTACACGATTTTTTCGTATGATTTTGTGTTTTGGCCTTAACTTTTGATCCCATAGTCCGATCGAGCCAATTTCAAATAGGATACAATGGGACAGGATTCTGCGTCGAATGCAACTTGTTGCGAGCAAATCGGTTGAGGATAAGTGCCCGAAAATTGAGTGACATTTTTTACACGATTTTTTCGTATGATTTTGTGTTTTGGCCATAACTTTTGATCCCATAGTCCGATCTGGTCAATTTCAAATAGGATACAATGGGACAGGATTCTGCGTCGAATGCAACTTGTTGCGAGCAAATCGGTTGAGGATAAGTGTCCGAAAATGAGTGACATTTTTTACGCGATTTTTTTGTATGAACTTGTATTTTGGCCATAACTTTCGATTCCATAGTCCGATCTGGCCAATTTCAAATAGGAAACAATGGGACAGGAGTCTGCGTCGAATGCAACTTGTTGCGAGCAAATCGGTTGAGGATAAGTGCCCGAAAAATGAGTGACATTTTTTACGCGATTTTTTCGTATGATTTTGTATTTTGGCCATAACTTTCGATCCCATAGTCCGATCTGGCCAATTTCCAATAGGAAACAATGGGACAGGATTCTGCGTCGAATGCAACTTGTTGCGAGCAAATCTGTTGAGGATAAGTGCCCGAAAAATGAGTGACATTTTTTACGCGATTTTTTCAAATGAATTTGTATTTTGGCCATAACTCTCGATCCCATAGTCCGATCGGGCCAATTTCAAATAGGAAACAATGGGACAGGATTCTGCATCGAATGCAATCATATAGCCTTTACCGTATACTTAGTATACGAGAAAGGCAAAAAGAGGAATATTAATATAATGAATTAGCCATTAGGCCGAAACAAATATTAAATTTATTTTATGTCCGACAGCTCTTGAAATGTACGAGGGGGGGGGGGGGAAATAACAAGGAAACGAAAAAAAAGTCTAAAATGCAATTATTCCATGGAAAATTTAAAATTTTAATGGAAAATGGTAGCAAAGAATGTTAAAAAAAAAGCAAAGAATATGAATATTTGTAACATATTTATCCAGTAGTGAATTTAGGACAAAATTTATAAATTTAAAAAGTACTAGAACTTCATTGAGCGCCGTTGCTGATGAAGCAAGTGTGTAGGAGCCGGACAATATTAAATACTCATCCTACTTGGTTGACATTGTGTACAAAAATACATTTGAGAGAGTTAGTTCTGAAAATGTATTGCGAGAGATCGGCTGGTACCTGGTGCTGGGAATTTGGTTTCATCAGTACCCGCTAAGCTGCGGTGGACGACGGAGGTCCTTCGTAGCTTAGTAGGGAAAGCACCTGTCATGCGAACTGGGGTCGTGGGATCAAACCCCACCGAAGGGGCGGTTACCCTCCAATACCTTTTCCGAACTAAATCTATCACATGTTGTACATATGCATAATCAAGTTTCAGACATAGTAATTAATTTCCACTCCGGGTGGCTTAATACCCGGCATATAGGCAATTAACTTTGAATGTACTAGAACTTATTTTTGTAGAAATTTCTGTTTTTCTTCTTGGGAAGGGCTGGTTTTGCTGATAAACTCTAAGTAAACTGTTGAATCCATAACACCAAAGTACTGCTAGAATTATAAGCTTTTGTTTAAGTCAAGTATGAAACTCAAACTGGTTGAATCAATAGGGATGGTCAGATGTACTTCTGAAAACACAGATGTGTTGTTTGAACATAGTGGTTTCATGACGTTCTTGCATAGGCTCGGAAGCGCAGACTTTCCGGACTATACGGAATACTTAGGTGACGTCTGGAGTAGAATCGCTTAATCGCTGAAGCACGCCATATCAGCATGTCCACGATCCTAAAATTATTGAAATTCCATGTTACTTGTTAGCAGCATAGATACGACCTCGGATAAACCGGTACAGATGATGCAATGGCTCATGGACGGCGATTGCTGCCTGGGCGCTTCCTGACCCCCACACGATGTGAGATGTCTTCTCAGGCGTCTGGTTGCAGATTTTCGTTTACCTTATTCCAAGCAAAGGTGAGATACACTAAAAATAACCTTGATTATTGAGTGTTACAGTTTCAATTGAGTTATGAAAAATAAAACATTCTTCCAAACAGTTTTAAAATAAAACTCTATTGCTTTGTAAAAATAGCTGAATAAAATATACAATACAATACATAGGCTATGTTGGTTTCCTTCTCAGCCCCATGTACATGTGGTATTTATAAAGTGGGACAGATTCCAGCGCTTGTTTTCAGATTTCGTCTCCGCTCTTACGTGGCAGGCCTACGCCACACTGTGGAGCTGCTGTTGGTATCGGATTTCGATGGCGTCGTCTATGGGACTCAACAATCAGAATACAGTTGTGAGGCCACCAGGTCCGAGCTGTGAAACGTTGATATCGGTTGATGAATACTTGCAAATCTATGTGATCTCCATGATGTCGTCGATTACTATGGGCAACAGCAACAGAGATATAGTACATTCAGCCTTGCCTCACTTTAGCGATTATATTGTGCAGGACTCTGGATTTTGTCTATACCTCCCTTGCTTCTAGAGACGCCCCTCAGTTATGCGTGATTCAGACGATCGAAGGATTTTCCGTGGTCAATCAGAGCCAAATGGAAGGACTCTTCAAATACATTGACCTGCTCCAGGATGATGCAAAGCATGACAGTATTGTTCTCACATGATCATCCGGGTGGAATCTTGCCTGATGCCGTCGGAGAATCCTCAACCTATCCCCATATCTGAATTAGGATAAGTCGTCAAAACTCGAAGAAAATGTTCTAAGTGGTTGAACGAACGTTTCACCTGATCATTTGGTGACTGAAATGTCGCGTCTTTCTCTGGCACTCACGGATTTGTCCTTGCTTCTGTCAGGCGGCGTGGACAGGGGCGTAGCCAGGATTTCGAGAAGGGGGGGGGCCAACTTTTTTCTAAATCGTAGTTTTATAGTAGTTTTATAAAAACACATGAATATTAACACATGAAACCAAATCCAAACCAAATCGAAACAATAATGATTAAAACAATAATGGAATTAAAAATTCGTGATTCATTGCTCATTAGATATTTTTAAATAAAGTGAGAAAAATATTAACGAACTTAGTATTCAGAAAGAATATAAAATCGGCTATAACAATTATTATAAAAATCCTGCATTCTTCCATAAGTCTTGTCTTATGCATTCTTCCATAAGTTTAAGAAAACTAGAACCATACATCTGAATTTCTAAACAAATCCTCTCTCAAATATTATTTATTTTAAAATAGGCAGAAAAATCAATATGCAAGCTTTCTCCAGGAATTCCTTCGACAATTGCTCCTGGCATTCTATCCGAAATTCTATCAGGGATTCTTTAGGAATGCCTCCAGCAACTTATTCGGCAGTGTCTTCAGGAATTCCACCATAAATTTTGCCGGGAATTGATCCGAAAATTCCACCATTATTTACTCCAAGAAAATCTTCACGAACTTCTTTATAAGTTTTGCAGAATTCTCTGCAATAATTCAAATAATTTCGTGCTGTTTCCCATAATTTTTAAGAATAAGAATATTCCGTGGAAATTCCGCTGAATTTCCAGTAGACATTCCTGAGAATTTAACGAAAAATCTTCGAATTTCTTGTGTAAAAAAAAAAATAAAATAAAATTTTCCGTGAATTGTTTCGAATAATTTCTTTTCAAATTTTTTTAAGAATTTCTCCAGGAATTCCACCGGAAATTTATACAGAAATTATACCGAAAATGAAATCAACAATGGAATTTTCGGAGGAATTCCTAGATTAATTCGCAATGAAATCCTGAAAGAATTCTGGTGGAAGCTTCAAGATTTCCACTGGGAGATCCTCCAGGAGTTTCTCCGAAAATTCCTCCTGGAATTCTTCCAGGAGTTCCACCGGTATTTCCAATTTCTCTAAGATTTCCTTCGAGAAATAATTCCGGTAGATCTATCGGTAGTTCCTCTGAAAATTTATCCGGGAATTTCGGCAGAATTGGAATTTATTTAGGCTTCTTCAGGAATTTATATAGATTATCAACCAGAAGCTCCTCTGAGAATTTCTCTGCGAGCTCCTCAGGGAATTCTCCGGGAGGTCCTCTGATGATGATGATGGTCCAGCTACAAACCCCAACAAAGGTTTCAGCAAGACGAGATTTGTCTATAAGATAAATTCTCTTGTTTCCGAGAATGCTTCTGGTAGTTTCCCCGGGGTTCCTTTGAAAATTCTCCCGGGAGTTTCTTCAGAAATTCTTCCAGAAAATTCCTTCGAGAGTTCCTCCGGGAATTCCACCAGCAATTCATCCGGGAGTTTCTCCGGAAATTTCTCCGGGAGTTCCACCAGAAACTATTCCAGGAAATTATTCAGGCTTTTTTTCAGGAAATCATTTAGGCTTTCTTCAGAAATTAAGCTGGAAATTCCTCCAAAAGTTCTTCCGATAGTTTCTCTGGGAGCTCATCCGGGAGGTCCTCTAGGAATTCTTCTAGGAGTTCCTCCTGAAATTCCTCCGGGAGTTCTTACGGGAGCTCCTCCGGCAGTTCCTTCGGGAATTCCTCCGGGAGATCCACCAGCAGTTTCTACGAGAATCCCTCCGGGAGTTTCACCGGCAGTTTCTCCGGGTGTTTCTCTGAAAAGGAACTCCCGGAGGAACTCCCAGAGTAATTTCCGGAGGAACTCCCGGGGGATTTTCTATAGGAATTTCCGGAGAAATTATCAGAGGAATTCTCGGAGGAACTGCCAGTGGAACTTCTGGAGGAATTTATTGAAGAAGTACAGGAAGAATTTCCTGAGGAAATCCTGGAGGTAGTCTCGTAATAATTCTAGGGTGAACTCCCGAAGAAACTTCCGTAAGAATTCCAGGAGGAACTCCTGGAAGAATTCTTTAAAGAACCTCCCGGAGGAATTCCAGTAAGAACTCCCAGAGAAATTCTTCGAGGAACTTCTGGAGGAATGTGTAGATAAATGCCTAAAGAAATGCTAAATGAATTCCTGGAAGAAAGCCTGATTGAATTCCCGAAGGAACTACTGGTGGAACTTCAGAGGAATATCCGGTGGAATACCCTAGAGGAAGAGAAAAAATATTTCTGAAGGAACTTCCGAAATCCCATTTCCCGTGAAATTCCTGCCAAATATCGTCCAGGAATTCCCTGTGAAGTTCTTGGAGGTATTACCGGAGAATTTCTGGGAAAAACTCCTGGAAGAACTCCCGGAGGAACTCCCACAAGCACTTCCGGAAGAATTCCCACATGGAAGTCCTGAAATAATTCTTAGAGAAGTTCCTAAAGGAATTTCCGAAAAAATATCCGAAGGAATTCCCAGAAAAATACCAGGAGGAATTAATGCAGAAATTCCCAGATGAAATCCTGAAAGTATTCCCAGATGAATTGCTGAAGAAAATCCCTGCGGATTGTTCCGAAGAAATTTCTGGAAGAATTCTTGGCAGATATCCGAGTAAATTCCGAGTGAAGTCCGGAAGGAATTCTAGTACACTTCCGCGGAAAATCTCCCGGGAAAATTCCTGGAGAAGTACCTGAAGAAACTCCCGAAAAAATACCTGTAAGAATTTCTGGGGAAATACTTGGACGAATTCCAGGAGAAATTCATGAAGATATTTCTAGAGGATTTCTTGAAGGATTTTCCGAAGTAATTGCGAAAAGAATTCCAGATTGGAATGCTAGATGATTTCGCTATTGAATGTTTGGAGGTATTACCGGAAAATTTCCTGGCAGTAATCCCGGAGGAATTAAAGGAAGAGTTCCGAGAGGAATGCCCGGAGAAGTTCCTAGGAAGATTTCCGAAGGAATTTCTTATAGATTTACAAGAGAAATTATGGAGCTAAATCGGAGGATTTCCGTCATAAATTTTTGAAGAAACTTTTGGTAGAATTTTGGGAAGAAATTCCGTATGTATTCTTGACGGAACTCTCGAATGCATGCCTGAAGGAAATGCCGGATTTTTCCTGAAGAGAGAATAACCGAAGAAATATCTAGAAGTAAATCTTGGAGAGAAGAAAAGAAATCTTCAAGGAATTTCCTCGTGAATTTTCTAAAAAAAAATTAGAGGGGGCTTCTAGATAAGGAGGAATTGCAATTACATGAGAAGGATTTTCGAACGATTTTCAGAGGAATTTGTGGATAACTTTTCGGAGGAATTCAGAAGTTCCCAGGGGAGCTTCTAGAAGGATTTCAAGGAGAATTTTTGAGTCCGAAATGTTTCGAGTTGTTTTGAACTTTCATATATTATGGATCCTGGATGCCCTAATATGTTTTGGGAATCTTTTGAATTTCAACCACCTATTTCTGTATATGATTGGATCGTAAAGTGCACATGTTCAAGGGAATTCATTTCAGTACCCATGCAATCTTTCCACAATTTAGAATATTGTGGAATATTGTGGAGGAGGCGATTATCGCCGGTTGTTGAACGAGGAGTCCACCCGCCTGCAGCCAACAGCGTTTGACTTACTTCTCTAGAACCGCTTTTAGCTGTGAGGACTAGTATTTGGCTCTTCTGGAAATGGATCACCTGAAAATGGAGACGGTGCCTTCTTGAGTCCGTAATAAACGCTAGCGATGACATCGCGTTGGACTATCATCTTTTAAATGGGCAAGATCCGACCACGCATTTCCAGAATTCAGCGGCAGGAGAATTCACTCGGGAGTCGATTCACCATAGATCGACTAGAAGATCCAACTGTAAAAAGATCGTTCGTTGAAGAATATGGAACTCAAGTAGTGGATGTTCTGGAAGGTGGCAGCGTAGAATAGAAGTGGGCGTCGTAGAATACTTTTATCGAAACAGGCGAGATCAACTTGGATGAGCTGCGCACTCAGTGAATAGAATAGATTACAGATGTAACCCGAATGGAGATTGAGAAGCGTATAGAATCAAATGCTGAGCAACGGGAAGAATCAGAGGAGTAAATTACGAGTTCCGTCTATACGGTATGTATCTCTGTAAGTGGGAGTCGGACGTTGCTGCAAACACAGGCTGGCGTGGGTGGACATTCTGGCCTATGAACAAAAGATGACTGCAACAACCGAAGATTATGGCCACAATAACTCACTGACTTGGAAAGCTGAAATGTTGGTTCGATCAGCATCTTATAGTCTCAGCTGCGCTCTTCGAAAAGTAGTCATCCTATGCAGGAAATCTAAAGGGGCTCCAAGGTCGATCGAATCACAAAGATCTGTTTGGCGCCCAGGGATGCAAGGGATTTTTAAATAGGGTCAGAGCTTTGTCTGACCTCATTCTGGTAGTCGTTGATGTGAGGCAAGGATGCATTTCATCCGCACTGTTACTTCTCAGAGTAATTGGTGGGTACGATTGACCGTATATCATACCTTGAGCTGCTTTGGTTGTTATTGTTGTGGAACATCTAGACGACTCTTATTTGGCTAAAAAAAGCCCCGCAAACTTTGCAGTAGCCGGGCGATCGGAGGACTTCAATATATTGACAGTCTGATATCATTAGATGACGGAATTGGGATTGACATGGAACCATGAGTCAGAAAGGCTGGTGCCACCTTGGCGAGTTTTCGAAATATTTGGAGACCTAACCGGATTGATTCACGAACCAAAATTCGAATGTACTACTCTATCGTGAAGCGTGTTGTGATTAGGCAAAGATAACGCAGATGATGTCTAAAATTTATAATTGGAACGGTCTTACAGTGCCGAGCCAAAAAGCCATCAAATAGTGATAACAATAGATGTTCGAAAACGTGTATGGAAAATGGTCGGCCATATATTGCAAGGTGCTTAGACGGAATCTGTAAGAATAGGATATAGAATATTTATGCCGATAGAGATATATGTTCGTATTTTCATTTAAAATACTCTTGGGGACACAATAATGGTCTATAAATGATATATTTCGTATTAAGATAAAAACAGTGATGCAACAAGTTTAAAATTTAAAAAAAATTAAAAAAAAAAGTTTTTTTTCGCCCCCTCAATATTTTGGGAAAATTGAAGGAGGGGGGGTGTGACATAAAATAAATTTAATATTTGTATCGACCTTATTTGTTATAAATTTAAGACTTCAATGGGAATCAATGTTTTTATGCACTAAAAAGCTCGAAAATCACTTTAACCCTTATGCGGCCGACGGGGTACCCGTGTTCCTTTTTCAACTTCAAGTGGTGATATTTCAATGAATTTTTATAGCTGAAAGCTGAAACTCGGTGACATCTAAGAACTCCATAAAATTTAGCATCTGTGAGAAAATCACGTTGATATAGTGAGGAGGGACGTGGGGAGGGGCATCTGATTTTTTTTACCACGTGGATGGCCGACAGGGTACCCGTGTTCCCATAAATTGATATTTTCATAACTTTAACAATTTTCAACCGATTTGGATAATTTTGACAGTTTTGGAAACAGAAACTCATATACTTTTTGCCCATTGTCAAGGTTTACAGCTTTTGACCATGGTTATACAAGAAATCTTTGAAGTAAGGCTTAAGAGTCTACACACGTAACCGAAGGACTATCAACCAGTTTCAAATATATTACATGCTCATTACGCTCCTTAGAATAGTTGGTGTTCACAGTATATATTCTGGGTCTCCAAAAACCCTTGGAGTAAGGCCTCAGTCATCCAAAAAATCACTGGAATAAGATCTTATGGTCCGCTGACGTAACCAAAGGTCTATGGTGCAAATCCAAAAACGGTATGGTATATAATAGCATATAATGCTTCCACAGTATATGTTCCGGGTCATCCAATGATCTTCTCTCAAAACATGTTTGCATTCCAAGTAGTTCTTGTTGCTGTCATTGATTCCAGGTAGTCTACGAACTCCATACAGTCAAGATCTTCGGATCAACCTCCGTAATGGAGGCAGTTATTGAAGAATAAACAAGTTGTGTGACCCCTTCTTGATATATATTTGTATTCCAAGTAGTTCCTGTTGTTGTCGTGAGTTGCAGGTAGTCTACGAACTCCATACAGTCAAGGTCTTCGAATCAATCTCCGTAATGGAGACAGTTATCGAAGAATAAACAAGTTGTGTTACCCCTTCTTGGCATATGTTTGTATTCCAGGTAATTCTTGTTGTTGTCGTGGGCTCTAGGAAGTCTACGAACTCGATAGATTCAAGGTCGGTGGATCAACCTCCGTAATGGAGGCAGTTATTGAAAAATAAACAAGTTTTGTGACCCCTTCTTGGCATATGTTTGTTTTTCATGTAGTTCTTGTTGTTGTCGTGAGTTCCAGGTAGTCTACGAACTACATACAGTCAAGGTCTTCGGATCAATCTCCGTAATGGAGGCAGTTATCGAAGAATAAACAAGTTGCGTGACCCCTTCTTGGTATATGTGTGTACTTCAAGTAGTTCTTGTTGTTGTCGTTGGCTCCAGGTAGTTTACGACCTCCATAGAGTCAAGATCTGTGGATCAACCTCAGTAACGGAGGCAGTTATTGAAGAATAAACAAGTTGTCTGACCCTTTCTTAGTATATGTTTGTATTCCATGTAGTTCATGTTGTTGTTGTGAGTTCCAGGTAGTCTACGAACTCCATACAGTCAAGATCTTCGGATCAACCTCCGTAATGGAGGCAGTTATTGAAGAATTAACAAGTTGTGTGACCCCTTCTTGATATATATTTGTATTCCAAGTAGTTCCTGTTGTTGTCGTGAGTTGCAGGTAGTCTACGAACTCCATACAGTCAAGGTCTTCGAATCAATCTCCGTAATGGAGGCAGTTATCGAAGAATAAACAAGTTGTGTGACCCCTTCTTGGCATATGTTTGTATTCCAAGTAATTCTTGTTGTTGTCGTGGGCTCTAGGAAGTCTACGAACTCCATAGATTCAAGGTCGGTGGATCAACCTCCGTAATGGAGGCAGTTATTGAAAAATAAACAAGTTTTGTGACCCCTTCTTGGCATATGTTTGTTTTTCATGTAGTTCTTGTTGTTGTCGTGAGTTCCAGGTAGTCTACGAACTCCATACAGTCAAGATCTTCGGATCAATTTCCGTAATGGATGCAGTTATCGAAGAATAAACAAGTAGCGCGACCCTTTCTTGGTATATGTTTGTATTCCAAGTAGTTATTGTTGTTGTCGTGGGCTCCAGGTAGTCTACGAACTCCATAGAGTCAAGGTCGGTGGATCAACCTCCGTAACGGATGCAGTTATTGAAGAACAACTGGGAGGGACGCAAGATAGCGGTTTTCCTCCAATACCTTTTTCGAATTTGATCTATCACATGTTGTGCATATGCATAATCGAGTTTCAGACATAGTAATTAATTTCCACTCTGGGTGGCTCAATACCCGGAACATAGGCAATGAACTTTGAATGTACTGAACTCGAAAGGCGATCTCTCTCTCTACCTCGCTTATGTGGTCGGGTTGGGATCTGACGACCAACTGGCACAATCTCACACAACCCTACTTCATCGAGCGCCGTTGGTGATGAAGCAAGTGTGTAGAAGCCAGATAATACTAAATACTCATCCTACTTGGTTGGCATTGTACAAAAACATATATGAGAGAGTTAGTTCTAAGAATGTATTGCGAGAGTTCGGCTACATGCCCGGTGCTGTGAATTTGGTTTCATCAGTACCCGCTAAGCTGCGGAGGACGACGGAGGTCCTTCGTAGCTTAGTAGGGAAAGCACCTGTCTAGCGTATTGGTTTCGTGGGATCAAACCCCACTGAAGTTCTGTAGATCAATCTCCGTAATGGAGGCAGTTATCGAAGAATAAACAAGTTTTGTGACCCCATCTTGGTATATGTTTGTATTCCAAGTAGTTCTTGTTGTTGTCTTGAGCTCCAGGTAGTCTATGAAATAGAGTCAAGGCCGGTGGATCAACCTCCGTAATGGAGGCAGTTATTTGAAAATAAACAAGTTGTGAGACCCCTTTTTGGTATATATTTGTATTTTAAGTAGTTATTTTCATTGTCGTGGGCTCCGTAATAAAGGCAAGGCAAAATACGTGGATGGAACCCGTAATTTTTTGTCGAAGAGACTTACAAACTTCTTAACAGGTACTCATAAATGATTCATAATAAGACACAGGCAGTGAAAGTTATTTCATGAAAATCATTGTTGTTTGCGGCAAATTGGGTCGAAAACGTGATAAAATAGGGTTAGGCAAAATCAGGGGTAGACAAAATCTGGGAGTAACGAAATCGGGTCAACCTCATCTGAGTGAATGTATGCATTCCTAGTAGTTTTTGTTTTTGCCATGGTACTGGGTATTGTATGGACTCCATATAGGAATGATCTGCAGATCAACCCACGAACGGAAGGCTATTGGTATATGTTTGCATTTCAAGTAGTTCAAGTTGTTGTCATTAGCTCTGGGCAGTTATTGAAGAATAAACAAGATGTGAAACCTCATCTTGTTATATTAGCATTCCAAGTAGTTATTGTTGTCTTGTTGTTGTTGGTTCCAGGTAGTATACAAACTTCATTCATATCACTAATATAAAGTTGTCTATTCTTTGGAAATGCAAAATGTGAATAAATTGGAACGATACAACTTCACGCCGAGAACGTGAGGGAAAAAACGGGAAAAAAGATCATGTACCATATTAAAATTAGATTAAGGACACTCCTCACGGAATCCAAGTTTCAAAGTGCTTGCGTTTTCGGGAGCACACCAATCGATACGGAGGCGGCGCACAACTGTCATTTTTGTTGATTTAGCTTTGCTGCATGCGTGAAATAATAAATTCTATTCTACGTACTATAAAAGGCATGTATAACTATTCAAATAGGCCGAAAGAACTCTGGTTACGCGTGAAGTTCTTGAGGATTGTTCAAGTGTTCTCTTGGATACCCATGAACATATGCAATGAAAGCGGTATATTATATGTACCACAAAGGGCATATGCCACTTTTGAAACAATCCGAAAGGTATCTGGTTACGTGTGAAGATCCTGAGGCCTATTCTAGCATTTTCTTGGAAGACCATAAACATATGCAATGGACGTATTCTATTCTATGTACTACAAAGGGCATGTACCACTTTTGAAACAAGCCAAAAGATGTCTGGGTACCCATGCAGATTTATAGGCCTATTCCAGGGTTTTCTTGGATGACCATGAACCTATGCAATGGACGCAATCTATTCTATGTACCACAAAGGGCATGTAACACGTTTGAAAAAATCTGAAAGGTCTTTGGTTACGCGTGTAGATCTTAAGGCCTTTTCCAGGGTTTTCTTGGATGACCATGAACTTATGCAATAAAGGCGTTCTATTATATGTACCACAAAGGGCATGTACCAGTTTTGAAAAAATCTAAAAGATCTCTGGTTTCGAGTGTAGATCTTAAGGCCTTTTCCAGGATTTTCTTGGATGACCATAAACATATGCAATGAAAGCGCTCTTTTCTATGTACCACAAAGGGCATGAAACACTTTTGAAACAATCTAAAAGATCTCTAGTTACGCGTGTAGACCTGAAGGCCTTTTCCAGGATTTTCTTGGATGACCATGAACATATGCAATGAAGGCGCCAGAGGACTTATCCGAGAGATTTCTTCGATAGCGCAGAACATATGTAGTGATCACATTTGATTCCAAGATGCGCAAAGAGCATGTACCACTTTTGAGACAAGTCCATAGACCCATGGTTACGAGTGTAGACCTTAAGGCCTTACACCAGAGATTTCTTGGATGACTTGGAACATATACTGTGAACGCATACTATGCTAAGTACCACAAAGAGCATGTACCGTATTTGAATTTGCATAATAGGCCTTTGGTTACGCGAGTAGATCTTTAGGCTTTACTCCAGAGATTTCTCGGATGACTAAGACCTCATTTCAGGGATTTTTGCATTACCCGAAGCATATACTGTGAACACCTTCAATTCTAAGAAGCGCAAAGAGTTTGTAGCATATTTGAAACTGGTTGAATGGCCTTTGGTTACGCGTGTAGACTCTTAGGCCTTACTTCAAAGATTTATTGTATAACCATGGGCATAAGCTGTAAACCTTGACAATGAGCAAAAAGTATATGAGTTTCTGTTTCCAAAACTGTCAAAATTATCCAAATCGGTTGAAAATTGTTGAAGTTATGAGAATATCAATTTATGGGAACACGGGTACCCTGTCGGCCATCCACGTGTGTTTTTTTTGTTGGCCGCATAAGGGTTAACAAGGTCAAAACATGAACGGAACGAATCGCAATGTTCACAAGACTTGTAGAGCACACCAGAAGCTTCCGTATAGAGATTGTTGCGATAGAATTCGGCGTTTATATCTCTAAAACATTAAATCGACTTGAGCCATCTCAAAATTTTATCCGAATTAGCTGGAAATTTGACACAAGGCTTATCTTAGCATAAGAATTGTGATTCCGCGCTGACTGGTTAATTTTTTGATACTTTTTGAAAACATGAAGAGGTCTAGTGTATGTATGTATTTTTAAACTACCGTTTTTGGAACTTTAAAATTCATGTTTTATTGTATGAATTTTAAAATATGCTATTATAAATTTCTATTTCTAATACCCCGTACATATATCCTTAGCATTTGCGATGTTGTGTGCAGCATCTCGTGCTTAAGGGTTAATTATTAGGAACAAACCTTATTTTCGAAGCGTATGATCAAAGTTGCGTTTTCCATTACAACAAAGCGCTTTTTTCGTTCAAAAATATCCACCCGGCAGCTATCAATTTACCATCGCTAACGGTTTCCATAATTTTCAAAAACGCTGTTATCGTCAGGTGCTACCGCGCGCGCTGCTTGATCGTGGTGGTTTGCCTAACATCAGCAGCGCCTTTCCGCTTGAATGATTATTATGCGAAAATTTGATTTTTTTTCTCGTTCTGTTACTTGTTCGTCGCGCGGCCCCCGGTTTCTGACAAACAACGTTTTAGTACCCATTTGCACCAGATGTTTGCATTTGATGAGGATTCGCCAACCAGTCCTGCCAAACTGCACTCTAAACCATCGAGCGAGAACAAGAGCGCAGCATAATCATAATTAGTTATGATATGCCTTGGGTGGACGGGAAAAAAGTGTTCAATTTTCCGGTTTTTATTAGTAGACTAAAATATAAACGCATCATGACATAGGATGAAGGTTTTATTAAGACATATTTTTTTTAACTTCCGTATTTCTACATATCAATAATTAATCGGTATAACATATACACAAGACTGACCTCAACATCTACGACAATATTGAACAATCCAAGGTCTGGTCATAATCAAATCAGAGTGTGAATTCGCATATCTCATTCGCAAAGTATTTCAAACTGGTAAAGCAAAATGATTTACCTATGTTATGTAAAATTTTGACTTTTTCATTGGGTGTTTTTTGAGCTACTTTTTTGTTGGTTCGCCTCGGTGAACCAGTCGGTCGGTCGTCCAACAGCAGGATGATAAGTGGGGTTCGTTCTCGATTCTGATGAGGACTCAGATTTTTTTTCCTCTGGATTCGTTGCATTTGTCGTGTGTAAGCGATCCTTTGTTTTAACTTTCCATTGGGGTATAATTAAGTGTGAGTTTCGTAAAATTTGCCGAAAAAAAAGCGAGATGAACACGGCGAAAGCGAAACCCATCCATCACGACGGGAGTCATACCACTGCACATGTGTGTTGGGACCGTTGGAAACGGAGCTGACTGATAAGGTGGCATCCATTTATGGGTAGCGAGAAAAAAATCCTGGTTTGCATTATAAGTGGACACTTTTCCGGTTTTTGAATGCATGACAGCACCTTTCGATTTTTTTTCGTTTGCTGAACTCGATTTCATTGTTTATAGAACAGATGCATTTTATAATTTACTAGTCGACCCGGCAGACGTTGTCCTGCATAGTAGGCGAAAATGCGCGTTGCGAACTGCCCATGCGAAATTCCCATACTTAATCTTAATTTTAGTTTTTCCACAATTTATTCAGCCCTACTCGTAATTTTCGCATGAGAAAAAATCATATAAACCCGTCGGAAACGATAACGAACATATCTGCTGAAGGAATGAAGAAAATCCATCCAGCCGTTTTCGAGTTATGCGGATACGAACACAGACCATTTCATTTTTATTATATAGATTACACTTCTGTATATTGATAACGGAGAGCGAAATTTTATTAGCCTTTTTGCCTTTCTCGTACAACTAAGTTGTATCGAAAGGCTATCATTTCACTCCGAAAACGAACTTTTTATAGAAGTTTCTGAGACCCATATAATACTATACCAATCGACTCAGCTCGACGAGCTGAGCACATGTCTGTCTGTCCGTGTGTATGTATGTGTGTATGTGTGTGCACAAAAGCTATAAAAAACATTAGACAACTTTTCGTATAGTAATCCTTAACCGATTTTCTCGCAACAAGTTTCATCCGACAGGGGACAACACCTTGTTGATCACTATTGAATTTTATAACGATCGGTCATTGCGTTTAAAAGTTATGAAGAAAATGGTACATCGGACCATATAAACCCCATATAAGGTTGGTGTCTTAACTAAATGCGAGAAAGGCACCACCAATGCTAGGTGGATTAATCTGTTTTTTTTTTTGAAAAAAATCATCTTTGTTCTTATTTTACACTTTTAGTGCAATGCCTTTATGAGCTTTATGTTATAAAAGGTCAATATAAGTTTCTGAAATATAATTTAAAATTCTGATCTACTCATTTGTTATGAACAAATTCAGTGAAACAGAAGCAAATTGTTAGCAATATTATCATTGATGAAAATAGAGTGCAATGGTATAATATGTCATTGGCATTCATTTGTGTACCTACTTTCTCGAAAAAAAAAATTCAAGAGCTAGATATCGATTTATGAGGCACTTATAGCGCTTGATTGGTTATATAACTATGGAATGAGGAAAATTTAGGGGTATACCCCGGGTGACATAAGTACGTTAGGCATAAAGACGTTAGGCATAAGGACGTTATGCATAAAATGACCCAAAGAACAGCCAATGACATAAAGAAGGCAGAATTATGCCAAACGTCCATTATGCCTAACGTACATTATTCCTAACGTACTTATGCATGACTTCCTTATATCTAACGTCGTGGGCCAAATTTAGTTATCTTTTCAAGTAAAAACCGAACTAGCTGCACAATTTGGGCAATCACTATCAATTTGGAGAACTGGAAAAAAGAGGAGAATTGGTCGACATCGGAATAGGGGAACTGCTCCCATTACCATCCCACTGGACATATGGTCGGCGTTCAGCGAAAACGCATCAAGCGCCTTTCTGACTGACTGACTTGTGATATTTTTATTGTAGAATGAAAACGGGAATGAAATCACATTAATTCATTAGTACAAATGTTGTTGGATATCCTCAGTTATAGGGTGGAAGGATATTCGACACGATAATATGTGATTAATTGGATCTGCTACACGAAAACTTATACAAGAAAATGGGTAATTTTTCATTGACGCTTAGTGCGATTTGGCAGAACCCCGACCATATATTCAGCCCATTGCGAAAGAACGAAATACAGCAACAGACTCATCGCTTATTCTTGCTAATGCGTGCTCACTGCTGAAAAAAAGGAAATAAATCACTTTTCAGTGATTAATTCTTTATTATGAGAAAAACCACTTTAATAAATTATTAACAATCTTTTTTTCCTTGCTTTGCTTTTGGTGAGGTGAACAAAGGAACTATTAGAAACACTCCAGGCAGCAGTGGATTTTATAGATAAATTTGTCAGATTTGGAAAATTGTAACAAATGAGGGAACACTGTGAGGCAAAACAGGAATGTTTCAAAACTTCGTATCCCGTAAATTTTAAAAATTCACAAATAAGAAAAAAAAATAAGCACGGTGTTAATCATTAGGTAAATTGAAAAACAAGAACAATTAGGGAAAACGATATAATCGAAAAAAGAGGGACTTAGAGTGAATGAGGTGAAGCAATCAAGTACAAAATAGTACAAGTAGCAAATAATAAGGACAAAAGAAACTGATAGAATCAATTGTAAAAATTGGAATATTAATTTGTCAATATGACCATTTATGAGCTCTCAGACGATGGTAGAAACGACCTATGCACTACATAAGAGTTGTCACCACTCTGAACGATACAAATCAATATCAAATCGATCAAAAATAATAAATTTTGAGGAATCCAATCGGAAATCCGACGGGAATACGGTCCAAATTAAATCCGGATTTCGAACCGGATCCGTAATTCGAAATCGAGCCGATCCGGATTTCGAACGGAATCACATTCGAATTCCAGAAGTCATCCAATCCGGATTTGTGACGGAATTCCATCCGTATTTTAAAAGAAATCCGATACCGATGTCTTATGAATCTAATTCGCATTTCGAACGGAATTCGATCCAGATTTCGAACGGATCAGTTCGGATTTCAAAAGCAATTTCGAATGGAACCCGATTAAGATTTGCAACGGAATCAGATCCGGATTTCGAATGTAATCGTATCTGACTTTGAGAGAAATCTCATTCGGATGTCGAATGTAATCTGATCTGGATTTCGAAGGGAATCCAATCTGTATTCCGATTAGAAAGCAATCTGTATTTAGAACACATTAAAAAAATCTATAAACATAAAAATGAGTTACTGCCTGTCTGAACCTTATAGATTCCGAAACTACTGAACCGATCGGCGTGAAAATTTGTATGCAGCGGTTTTTGGGACCGGGGAAGGTTCTTAAGATGGTTCGAATTTTCTGCATAGTTCAAGAGCTAATCAGAGAATAAATCAATTTTAGGCGAAACGAAGTTCGTCGAGTCTGCTAGTAAATAAACAAAAGGCATCCAATCAAAAATCCGAGCGGAATGCGGTACAAAGACAATCCGGTACGCATGCCGTAAGCAACCAGTCCTAGATTCAGAAGGCAACACTATCCGCATTCTGATTCCTGTCGGCAGAGTGTAAAATAATCGAAAATTTCTAGTGAAGTCCATTTTTCTTCATTTGTCAGTTCACTTTCGACACATTCATAGTCGGTTCTGGACAGTCAATATTCAGTTGAATATTAGTCATTAAATATTTATGTACATTTTACAAATTGATAAATTATCTGAACACGTTTCAAATGAGTAAAGTGATCGACGAGCTCGGTGGTCTAGTGGCTACCGCTTCTGCCTTATAAGCAGGAGGTCGTGGGTTCAATTCCAGGCTCGTCCCTTTCCTACTTTGTATTTCTATCTTAGTTCTTTCTGTGTTTCACGTTCTACCAAAACGATTCCTACTGTTATAACCTTCCACACAAACCCAAAACCTCCCGTGGCATCTATGAGAGGTCGTAGAGTTCTCTACATCTTTCTTAAGTAGGTGTCCAACAAACCATCCTTCCCCTTCCTCAGCATTCGCAAGGACGTGGCCAGGACAGATCTCGGCTATTGGAAAGTGCATTGCTTCCATCTAAGAGATAGCGGTTAGTCCCAAATCAATATCTGTGGTAACGGATGAAAGTGATGCTACTCTCATACAATAATCTTGGCTTGTACCACCTACGAATTTGTGCGAATTGCTCAATGCTAATGCTAATGCTAATGCTAACGTTTCAAATGAGTAAAGTGATTTATCACACAGAACAGACTCTGATTTTCATCCGCGAGGCACTTTCAGCGGTAAACATCAACATAAACAATGTTAATTATGTTTTTTTCTGCACATAGTAAACACATTCAGTGCCAGTCGAATGAATGAGTTCGTGGAGTAGTCGTCTGACTATGTCATTCTATGTTTTGAATGTCAAAATTTTTTGTCAAAATTCGGACCGAAGTTGCTTCATGAAGATGAATATTTTAAGCTCTGCCTGTCGGAGCTCCGAACGGAATCTGATTGATTTGGATCCGTTCAAAATCCAGATGATTGGAACGGAATCCAATCAGGATTTCGAGCAAAATCAGTTCCGGATTTCGAACGAAAACCGATTCGAACTTCGAAACCGATCCTATCTGGATTTCGATTGGAATCTCATTCGAATTTCAGACAGATTTTTTTCGTCAGAATTTCGAAAGGAAACCTATACATACAGATTTCTTATGAATCTAATTCGCATTTCGAACGAAATTCGATCCAGATTGCGAACGGAATCCGATCAGAATGTCAAACGGTATTCAATGCGAATTTCAAAAGTTTCGAACGGAAGCCAGTCTGGACTTCAAAAGTAATCCGATCCAAATTTCGAATAATCGAATGACTATCGATCGGAATACGATCCAGATTTCTAACGAAATCTGATTGTGATTTTCAAACGGCATCCCATCTGAATTTTGAAAGAAATCAGAATCACATTTTGAACGAAAGCCGGTAAGGACTTCGAAATGAATCCGCTACGGACTTCCTAAGGAATCCCATCCGGATGTCGAACACATTTCGATCCGGATTTCAGAAGGAATACGATCCGGATTTGGAAAAGAATTCCACCATCCTTTATTCCAACTGAATCCTATCTATCAAATTTGAAACGAAATTAGGTTTTCGAATGGAATTCGATCTGGATTTCAAACGGTATTCCGATTTTCAAAACAAATCCTGTCCAGATTTCGAACGGAAACTAGTCCAGACTTTGAAACTAAACCGAATGAAATCCGAAATCGGAACGTAATCCAATCCGAATTTCAAAAGGCATCCGATTCGAATTTCGATTGAATCTGATCCGCATTTCGAATGGAATACGATCAGGATTTTGAAAGAAATCCAATTCGGATACCGAACGGAATCTGATCCGGATTTCGAAGGGAATCCAATCTGTATTTCGATCAGTATCCGATCTGTATTTCGAACGGAATTCGATCCGGTTTTGGAACGGAATTCGATCCTGGTTTCGAACGGAATCCGATCCGCATTTTAAACGGAATCCTACCCTAATTTCGATTGAAATCCTATTTGGATTTCAAAAGTAATCCAACTAAAATTTCGAAAAAGAAAACCGATACCGTTTCCACCAGATTTCAAATGAAATCTGAAACAAATTTCAGACAAAATCCTATCTGAATTTCGAAAGATTTTCGATCCGAATGACGATTGGAATCGATTCGGATGTCAAACGGCGTCCAACCCAGTTTGCGAAAAAAATGATTCGAATATTTATAAAAATTGATCCGGATTTCTAGAGCAATCAATTACGGGTTTTGAACGAAATTCGATCCGGGCTTCAAAAGGAAATCCGATTTGAATTACAGACGGAATCCGATCCGGATTGGGATCGCAGTTCCATCTTGATTTTGAACTGAATCCGATCTGGATTTAATCAGAATTTCGGACTGAATCCGGAGAGCATTGGGAAGGGAACCCGGACAGGATTCCGAAGATAATCCGGTCAGGATTCCAAAGGAAAGCCGAAGCCGAAGGCAATCCTATCAGGATTCCGAAGGGAATCCAGTCAAGATTCTGAATTGAATCCGGTCAAGATTCCGATGTAAATTTGGTCAGAATTCCGAGGGGAATCTGAAGTCGAAGATAATTTGGTCAGGACTCAGAAGCGAATCCGGTCAGGGTTCCGGATGGAAACCCGCCAGGATTCCGAGTGGAATTCGATTAGGTTTCCGAAGAGAATCTGATATCAGGATTCTAAGAGAAATCCGGTTAGGATTTAGAGAGAAATCAGGACAGGATTCCAAGGGTAATCCAAACAGTATTCCTGTCCGGATTCCCCTTGGATTTCTGTTCTGATTTTCACCGAAATCCTGTCCGGATCTCTTTCGGAATCTTTTGTCTGTATTCTCCACGCAATCCTGTCCGGATTTCCTCCGTAATACTGACCGGATTACCCTTGGAATCTTGACCAGATCCCCTTCGGAATCCTGGCCAAACGCCTTTCGGAACTCTGACCGGATTTTCTTCGAAATTTTGACTGGGTTTACCTTCGGAACTTCGTCCAGATTATCTTCGTAATCCTTACCGAATTTCTTCTCAATCCTGTCACAGATTACCTTCTCAATCCTGTCACAATAGCTGTCGGAATCCTTAATGAATTTTTGTCGGAATTTTGACATGATTGTCATCTGAATCCTTATCGCATTCCCTTTGGTATTCTGACTTGACTCCCCTTCAGAATTCTGACTAAATTCCCTCAAAAATTCTGACCGGATTCTTTTCGGAATCTTGACAGGATTTCCTTCTAACCCGAGCAGGAGAAATTGGCTCAATAATACTTATTTCTGTTATTGATACCATACTCTGTTATGAACTAGCCCTGGATAAGAGGTAAAATACCAAAGGAATAATACCAAACACTAATATGCACAATACTTAAACCATAACAAACTCAGTTATTAAATTGAATTTCAATACCAAATGCATAACCAATTGTTATTTTGTTTTGTTTTGTTTGGTATCGAAATACCTAAGCATGGTATGCCTCAAGTATTCTGCATATAAGTTTTTGGTATTATTTTTTGGTATTTTACCTCTTATGCAAGGCTAAATCATACCAATTTCTGTTATCGAGGTCGTTGCTCCTGCTCGGGAAATCCTGACTGGATTCTCTCCGGAAACTGACCGATTTTTTCGGAGTCCTGACCGGATTCCTTTCTCAATTCTGACCGCATGGCCCTTGGAAACCTGACTGAATTCACTTTGCGATCCGGACCGGATTTCCTTCGGAATCATGTTCGGATTCTTTTCGGAATCCAATGCGGATACTTTTCGAAATCCTGACCTAATTTCCTTCGGAATTCTGACTGGATTCATTTTGGAATACTGACCGAATTTCCTTGGTAGTCTTGATCGGATTTCTTTCGAAATCTTGTACGGACTCCCTTCGGAATCCTCTTCGGATTCCCTTCAAAATCTTGTTCGGATTCCCTTCGGATTCTTTTCGGAACCCGGACTTCTGACCGGATGGCCCTCTGAAACTTGACTGGACTTATTTTGGAATTCTGACCGGATTTTCTTCGGAATCATGATCGGGTTTCTTTTGGTATCTTGTTTGGATTCCTTTCGGCATTCTGTTCGGATTCCCTTCGATATTCTTTTCGGATCTCCTTGGAAAATCTAACCGGATGGCCCTTTTGATACTTGATTAGATTCATTTTAGATTTTTTCCCCTTCGGAATTCTGACAGGATTCCCTTCGAAATATTGACCGAATTCCCTTCGGAATTCTGACCGGGGTCTCTTCAGAATTCTTACTGGATTTTCTTCGGAACCCTTACCAGATTTCCTTCGAAAACCTTACCGGATTTCCTTTCCGAAAACCTTTTCCGTATTTCCTTCGGAATCCTTGCCGGATTTCCTTCGGAATTTTTGCCGGATTTCCTTTGGAATCTTTGCCGGATTTCCTTCGGAATCCTTGTCGGATTTCCTTCGGAATCCTTGCCGGATTTCCTTTGGAATCCTTGCCGGATTTTCTTCGGAATCCTTATCGGATTCCCTTTGGAATCCTTATCGGATTCCCTTCTGAATCCTTAAGCGGACTCCCTTTAAAATCCTTAACCCAATTCCCTTCAGAAACCTTAACCGGATTCCCTTCGGAATCTTTAACCGGAACCCATTAGGAATCCTTAGCCGGATTCCCTTCGGAATCTTTAACTGAATTCCTTCCGGAATCCTTATCGGATTCCCTTCGGAATCCTTGTCGTATTTCATTCGGAATCCTTGTCGTTTTTCCTTCGGAATACTTGTTGGATTCCCTTCGGAATCCTTGGCGGATTCCCTTCGGAATCCTTGGCGGATTCCCTTCGGAATCCTTGTTGGATTCCCTTCGGAATCCTTGTTGGATTCCCTTCGGAATCCTTGTTGGATTCCCTTCGGAATCCTTGTTGGATTCCCTTCGGAATCCTTGTTGGATTCCCTTCGGAATCCTTGTTGGATTCCCTTCGGAATCCTTGTTGGATTCCCTTCGGAATCCTTGTTGGATTCCCTTCGGAATGCTTGTCGCTTTTCCTTCGGAATCCTTGTCGTATTTCTTTCGGAATCTTTGTCATATTCCCTTCGGAATCCTTGTCAGAATACCTTCGGAATCCTTGTCATAATCCCTTCGGAATCCTTGTCGGATTCTCTTCGGAATCCTTGTCGGATTCCCTTCGGAATCCTTGTCGGATTCTCTTCGGAATACTTGTCGGATTCCCTTCAAAATCCTTGTCGGATTCCCTTCGGAATCCTTGTCGTATTCCCTTCGGAATCCTTGTCGTATTCCCTTCGGAATCCTTGTCGCATTCCCTTCGAAATCCTTGTCGGATTCCCTTCGGAATCCTTGCCGGATTCCCTTCGGAATCCTTGTCGGATTCCCTTCGGAGTCCTTGTCGGATTCCCTTCGGAATCACTGTCGGATTCCTTTCGGAATCCTTGTCGGACTCACTTCGGAATACTTGTCGGATTCCCTTAGGAATCCTTGTCGAATTCCCTTCGGAATCCTTGTCGGATTCCCTTCGGAAATCTTGTCGGATTCCCTTCGGAATCCTTGTCGGATTCCCTTCGGAATCCTTGTCGGATTCCCTTCGGAATGCTTGTCGCTTTTCCTTCGGAATCCTTGTCGAATTTCCTTCGGAATCCTTGTCGTATTTCTTTCGGAATCTTTGTCATATTCCCTTCGGAATCCTTGTCAGAATACCTTCGGAATCCTTGTCATAATCCCTTCGGGATCCTTGTCGGATTCTCTTCGGAATCCTTGTCGGATTCCCTTCGGAATCCTTGTCGGATTCCCTTCGGAATACTTGTCGGATTCCCTTCAGAATCCTTGTTGGATTCCCTTCGGAATGCTTGTCGCTTTTCCTTCGGAATCCTTGTCGAATTTCCTTCGGAATCCTTGTCGCATTTCTTTAGGAATCTTTATCATATTCCCTTCGGAATCCTTGTCAGAATCCCTTCGGAATCCTTGTCATAATCCCTTCGGAATCCTTGTCGGATTCCCTTCGGAATCCTTGTCGGATTCCCTTCGGAATCCTTGTCGGTTTCCCTTTGGAATCCTTGTCGGATTCCCTTCGGAATTCTTGTTGGATTTCCTTCGGAATTCTTGTCGAATTTTCTTCGGAATCCTTGTCGCTTTTCTTTCGGAATCCTTGTCAAATTTCCTTCGGAATCCTTGTCGCTTTTCCTTTGGAATCATTGTCAGATTTCCTTCGGAATCCTTGTCGGATTCCGTTCGGAATTCTTGTCGCTTTTCCTTCGGAATCCTGGTCGCATTTCCTTCGAAATCCTGGTCGGATTTCCTTCGACATCCTGGTCGGATTTTTTTCGGAATCCTTAACCGGATTCCCTTCGGAATCCTTAACCGGATTCCCTTCGGAATCCTTAACCGGATTCCCTTCGGAATCCCTAACCGGATTCCCTTCGGAATCCTTAACCGGATTCCCTTCGGAATCCTTCTAGGATTCCTTTCGGAATCCTTAATCGGATTCCCTTCGGAGTCCTTAACCGGATTCCCCTCGAAATCCTTAACCGGATTCTCCTCGGAATCCTTTACCGGATTCCCTTCGTAATCCTTAAGCAGATTCCCTTTGGAATCCTTAACCGGATTCCCCTCGGAATCCTTAACCGAATTCCCATCGGAATCGTTAACCGGATTCCCTTCGGAATCCTTAACCGGATTCCCTTCGGAATCCTTAACCGGATTCCCTTCGGAATCCTTAACCGGATTCCCTTCGGAATCCTTAACCGGATTCCCTTTGGAATCCTTAACCGAATTCCCTTCGGAATCCTTAACCGGATTCCCTTTGGAATCCTTGTCGGATTCTTCGGAATTCTGACCGGGGTCTCTTCAGAATTCTTACTGGATTTTCTTCGGAACCCTCACCAGATTTCCTTCGAAAACCTTACCGGATTTCCTTTCCGAAAACCTTTTCCGTATTTCCTTCGGAATCCTTGCCGGATTTCCTTCGGAATTTTTGCCGGATTTCCTTTGGAATCTTTGCCGGATTTCCTTCGGAATCCTTGTCGGATTTCCTTCGGCATCCTTGCCGGATTTCCTTTGGAATCCTTGCCGGCTTTCCTTCGGAATCCTTATCGGATGCTATTTGGAATCCTTATCGGATTCCCTTCTGAATCCTTAAGCGGACTCCCTTTAAAATCCTTAACCCAATTCCCTTCAGAAACCTTAACCGGATTCCCTTCGGAATCTTTAACCGGAACCCATTAGGAATCCTTAGCCGGATTCCCTTCGGAATCTTTAACTGAATTCCTTCCGGAATCCTTATCGGATTCCCTTCGGAATCCTTGTCGTATTTCATTCTGAATCCTTGTCGTTTTTCCTTCGGAATACTTGTTGAATTCCCTTCGGAATCCTTGGCGGATTCCCTTCGGAATCCTTGGCGGATTCCCTTCGGAGTCCTTGTCGCATTTTCTTCGGAATCCTTGTCGGATTACCTTCGGAATCCTTGTCGGATTCCCTTCGGAATCCTTGTCGGATTCTTTTCAAAATCCTTGTTGGATTCCCTTCAAAATCCTTGTTGGATTCCCTTCGGAATCCTTGTTGGATTCCCTTCGGAATCCTTATCGGATTCCCTTCGGAATGCTTGTCGCTTTTCCTTCGGAATCCTTGTCGTATTTCTTTCGGAATCTTTGTCATATTCCCTTCGGAATCCTTGTCAGAATACCTTCGGAATCCTTGTCATAATCCCTTCGGAATCCTTGTCGGATTCTCTTCGGAATCCTTGTCGGATTCCCTTCGGAATCCTTGTCGGATTCTCTTCGGAATACTTGTCGGATTCCCTTCAAAATCCTTGTCGGATTCCCTTCGGAATCCTTGTCGTATTCCCTTCGGAATCCTTGTCGTATTCCCTTCGGAATCCTTGTCGCATTCCCTTCGAAATCCTTGTCGGATTCCCTTCGGAATCCTTGCCGGATTCCCTTCGGAATCCTTGTCGGATTCCCTTCGGAGTCCTTGTCGGATTCCCTTCGGAATCACTGTCGGATTCCTTTCGGAATCCTTGTCGGACTCACTTCGGAATACTTGTCGGATTCCCTTAGGAATCCTTGTCGAATTCCCTTCGGAATCCTTGTCGGATTCCCTTCGGAAATCTTGTCGGATTCCCTTCGGAATCCTTGTCGGATTCCCTTCGGAATCCTTGTCGGATTCCCTTCGGAATGCTTGTCGCTTTTCCTTCGGAATCCTTGTCGAATTTCCTTCGGAATCCTTGTCGTATTTCTTTCGGAATCTTTGTCATATTCCCTTCGGAATCCTTGTCAGAATACCTTCGGAATCCTTGTCATAATCCCTTCGGGATCCTTGTCGGATTCTCTTCGGAATCCTTGTCGGATTCCCTTCGGAATCCTTGTCGGATTCCTTCGAATACTTGTCGGATTCCTTCAGAATCCTTGTTGGATTCCCTTCGGAATGCTTGTCGCTTTTCCTTCGGAATCCTTGTCGAATTTCCTTCGGAATCCTTGTCGCATTTCTTTAGGAATCTTTATCATATTCCCTTCGGAATCCTTGTCAGAATCCTTCGAATCCTTGTCATAATCCTTCGGAATCCTTGTCAGATTCCTTCGGAATCCTTGTCGGATTCCTTCGGAATCCTTGTCGGTTTCCCTTTGGAATCCTTGTCGGATTCCCTTCGAATTCTTGTTGGATTTCCTTCGAATTCTTGTCGAATTTTCTTCGGAATCCTTGTCGCTTTTCTTTCGGAATCCTTGTCAAATTTCCTTCGGAATCCTTGTCGCTTTTCCTTTGGAATCATTGTCAGATTTCCTTCGGAATCCTTGTCGGATTCCGTTCGGAATTCTTGTCGCTTTTCCTTCGGAATCCTGGTCGCATTTCCTTCGAAATCCTGGTCGGATTTCCTTCGACATCCTGGTCGGATTTTTTTCGGAATCCTTAACCGGATTCCCTTCGGAATCCTTAACCGGATTCCCTTCGGAATCCTTAACCGGATTCCCTTCGGAATCCCTAACCGGATTCCCTTCGGAATCCTTAACCGGATTCCCTTCGGAATCCTTCTAGGATTCCTTTCGGAATCCTTAATCAGATACCCTTCGGAATCCTTAACCGGATTCCCTTCGGAATCCTTAACCGGATTCCCTTCGGAATCCTCAACCGGATTCCCTTCGGAATCCTCAACCGGATTCCCTTCGGAATCCTCAACCGGATTCCCTTCGGAATCCTCAACCGGATTCCCTTCGGAATCCTTAACCGAATTCCCTTCGGAATCCTTAACCGGATTCCCTTCGGAATGCTTAACCGGATTCCCTTCGGAATCCTTAACCGGATTCCCTTCGGAATCCTTAACCGGATTCCCTTTGGAATCCTTAACCGAATTCCCTTCGGAATCCTTAACCGGATTCCCTTTGGAATCCTTGTCGGATTCTTCGGAATTCTGACCGGGGTCTCTTCAGAATTCTTACTGGATTTTCTTCGGAACCCTCACCAGATTTCCTTCGAAAACCTTACCGGATTTCCTTTCCGAAAACCTTTTCCGTATTTCCTTCGGAATCCTTGCCGGATTTCCTTCGGAATTTTTGCCGGATTTCCTTTGGAATCTTTGCCGGATTTCCTTCGGAATCCTTGTCGGATTTCCTTCGGAATCCTTGCCGGATTTCCTTTGGAATCCTTGCCGGATTTTCTTCGGAATCCTTATCGGATTCCCTTTGGAATCCTTATCGGATTCCCTTCTGAATCCTTAAGCGGACTCCCTTTAAAATCCTTAACCCAATTCCCTTCAGAAACCTTAACCGGATTCCCTTCGGAATCTTTAACCGGAACCCATTAGGAATCCTTAGCCGGATTCCCTTCGGAATCTTTAACTGAATTCCTTCCGGAATCCTTATCGGATTCCCTTCGGAATCCTTGTCGTATTTCATTCGGAATCCTTGTCGTTTTTCCTTCGGAATACTTGTTGAATTCCCTTCGGAATCCTTGGCGGATTCCCTTCGGAATCCTTGGCGGATTCCCTTCGGAGTCCTTGTCGCATTTTCTTCGGAATCCTTGTCGGATTACCTTCGGAATCCTTGTCGGATTCCCTTCGGAATCCTTGTCGGATTCTTTTCAAAATCCTTGTTGGATTCCCTTCAAAATCCTTGTTGGATTCCCTTCGGAATCCTTATCGGATTCCCTTCGGAATGCTTGTCGCTTTTCCTTCGGAATCCTTGTCGTATTTCTTTCGGAATCTTTGTCATATTCCCTTCGGAATCCTTGTCAGAATACCTTCGGAATCCTTGCCATAATCCCTTCGGAATCCTTGTCGGATTCCCTTCGGAATCCTTGTCGGATTCCCTTCGGAATCCTTGTCGGATTCCCTTCGGAATCCTTGTCGGATTCCCTTCGGAATCCTTGTCGGATTCCCTTCGGAATCCTTGTCGGATTCCCTTCGGAATCCTTGTCGGATTCCCTTCGGAATCCTTGTCGGATTCCCTTCGGAATCCTTGTCGGATTCCCTTCGGAATCCTTGTCGGATTCCCTTCGGAGTCCTTGTCGGATTCTTTTCAAAATCCTTGTTGGATTCCCTTCAAAATCCTTGTTGGATTCCCTTCGGAATCCTTGTTGGATTCCCTTCGGAATCCTTATCGGATTCCCTTCGGAATGCTTGTCGCTTTTCCTTCGGAATCCTTGTCGTATTTCTTTCGGAATCTTTGTCATATTCCCTTCGGAATCCTTGTCAGAATACCTTCGGAATCCTTGTCATAATCCCTTCGGAATCCTTGTCGGATTCTCTTCGGAATCCTTGTCGGATTCCCTTCGGAATCCTTGTCGGATTCTCTTCGGAATACTTGTCGGATTCCCTTCAGAATCCTTGTCGGATTCCCTTCGGAATCCTTGTCGTATTTCATTCGGAATCCTTGTCGTTTTTCCTTCGGAATACTTGTTGAATTCCCTTCGGAATCCTTGGCGGATTCCCTTCGGAATCCTTGGCGGATTCCCTTCGGAGTCCTTGTCGCATTTTCTTCGGAATCCTTGTCGGATTACCTTCGGAATCCTTGTCGGATTCTTTTCAAAATCCTTGTTGGATTCCCTTCAAAATCCTTGTTGGATTTCCTTCGGAATCCTTGTTGGATTCCCTTCGGAATCCTTATCGGATTCCCTTCGGAATGCTTGTCGCTTTTCCTTCGGAATCCTTGTCGTATTTCTTTCGGAATCTTTGTCATATTCCCTTCGGAATCCTTGTCAGAATACCTTCGGAATCCTTGTCATAATCCCTTCGGAATCCTTGTCGGATTCTCTTCGGAATCCTTGTCGGATTCCCTTCGGAATCCTTGTCGGATTCTCTTCGGAATACTTGTCGGATTCCCTTCAGAATCCTTGTCGGATTCCCTTCGGAATCCTTGTCGTATTTCATTCGGAATCCTTGTCGTTTTTCCTTCGGAATACTTGTTGAATTCCCTTCGGAATCCTTGGCGGATTCCCTTCGGAATCCTTGGCGGATTCCCTTCGGAGTCCTTGTCGCATTTTCTTCGGAATCCTCGTCGGATTACCTTCGGAATCCTTGTCGGATTCTTTTCAAAATCCTTGTTGGATTCCCTTCAAAATCCTTGTTGGATTCCCTTCGGAATCCTTGTTGGATTCCTTCGGAATCCTTATCAGATTCCTTCGGAATGCTTGTCGCTTTGCCTTCGGAATCCTTGTCGTATTTCTTTCGGAATCTTTGTCATATTCCCTTCGGAATCCTTGTCAGAATACCTTCGGAATCCTTGTCATAATCCCTTCGGAATCCTTGGCGGATTCTCTTCGGAAGCCTTGTCAGATTCCTTCGAATCCTTGTCGGATTCTCTTCGGAATACTTGTCGGATTCCCTTCAGAATCCTTGTCGGATTCCCTTCGGAATCCTTGTCGTATTTCATTCGGAATCCTTGTCGTTTTTCCTTCGGAATACTTGTTGAATTCCCTTCGGAATCCTTGGCGGATTCCCTTCGGAATCCTTGGCGGATTCCCTTCGGAGTCCTTGTCGCATTTTCTTCGGAATCCTTGTCGGATTACCTTCGGAATCCTTGTCGGATTCTTTTCAAAATCCTTGTTTAATTCCCTTCAAAATCCTTGTTGGATTCCCTTCGGAATCCTTGTTGGATTCCCTTCGGAATCCTTATCGGATTCCCTTCGGAATGCTTGTCGCTTTTCCTTCGGAATCCTTGTCGTATTTCTTTCGGAATCTTTGTCATATTCCCTTCGGAATCATTGTCAGAATACCTTCGGAATCCTTGTCATAATCCCTTCGGAATCCTTGTCGGATTCTCTTCGGAATCCTTGTCGGATTCCCTTCGGAATCCTTGTCGGATTCTCTTCGGAATACTTGTCGGATTCCCTTCAGAATCCTTGTCGGATTCCCTTCGGAATCCTTGTCGTATTCCCTTCGGAATCCTTGTCGTATTCCCTTCGGAATCCTTGTCGTATTCCCTTCGGAATCCTTGTCGCATTCCCTTCGGAATCCTTGTCGGATTCCCTTCGGAATCCTTGCCGGATTCCCTTCGGAATCCTTGTCGGATTCCCTTCGGAGTCCTTGTCGGATTCCCTTCGGAATCACTGTCGGATTCCTTTCGGAATCCTTGTCGGACTCACTTTGGAATACTTGTCGGATTCCCTTCGGAATACTTGTCGGATTCCCTTCAGAATCCTTGTTGGATTCCCTTCGGAATGCTTGTCGCTTTTCCTTCGGAATCCTTGTCGAATTTCCTTCGGAATCATTGTCAGATTTCCTTCGGAATCCTTGTCGGATTCCGTTCGGAATTCTTGTCGCTTTTCCTTCGGAATCCTGGTCGCATTTCCTTCGAAATCCTGGTCGGATTTCCTTCGACATCCTGGTCGGATTTTTTTCGGAATCCTAACCGGATTCCCTTCGGAATCCTAACCGGATTCCCTTCGGAATCCTAACCGGATTCCCTTCGGAATCCTAACCGGATTCCCTTCGGAATCCTAACCGGATTCCCTTCGGAATCCTAACCGGATTCCCTTCGGAATCCTAACCGGATTCCCTTCGGAATCCTTCTAGGATTCCTTTCGGAATCCTTAATCAGATACCCTTCGGAATCCTTAACCGGATTCCCTTCGGAATCCTTAACCGGATTCCCTTCGGAATCCTCAACCGGATTCCCTTCGGAATCCTCAACCGGATTCCCTTCGGAATCCTCAACCGGATTCCCTTCGGAATCCTCAACCGGATTCCCTTCGGAATCCTCAACCGGATTCCCTTCGGAATCCTCAACCGGATTCCCTTCGGAATCCTCAACCGGATTCCCTTCGGAATCCTCAACCGGATTCCTTTCGGAATCCTCAACCGGATTCCCTTCGGAATCCTAACCGGATTCCCTTCGGAATCCTTAACCGAATTCCCTTCGGAATCCTTAACCGGATTCCCTTCGGAATGCTTAACCGGATTCCCTTCGGAATCCTTAACCGGATTCCCTTCGGAATCCTTAACCGGATTCCCTTTGGAATCCTTAACCGAATTCCCTTCGGAATCATTAACCGGATTCCCTTTGGAATCCTTGTCGGATTCTCTTCGAAATCCTTGTCGGATTTCTTTCGGAATATTTAACCGGATTCCCTTCGGAATATTTAACCGGATTCCCTTCGGAATCCTTAACCGGATTACCTTCGGAATCCTTAACCGAATTCCCTTCGGAATCCTTAACCGAATACCCTTCGGAATCCTTGTCGGATTCCCTTCGGAATCCTTGTCGGATTCCCTTCGGAATACTTGTCGGATTCCTTTCGGAATCCTTGTCGGATTCCCTTCGGATATCTTGTCGGATTCCCTTCGGAATCATTGTCGAATTCCCTTCGGAATCTTTGCCGGAATCCCTTCGGAATCCTTGTCGGATTCCCTTCGAAATCCTTGTCGAATTCCTTTCAAAATCCTTATTGGATTCCCTTCGGAATCCTTGTCGGATTTCCTTCGGAATCCTTGTCGGATTCCCTTCGGAATCCTTGTCGGATTCGTTTCGGAATCCTTGGCAGAATCCCTTCGGAATCCTTGTCGGATTCCCTTCGAAATCCTTGTCGCATTCCCTTTGGAATTCTTGTCGGATTTTCTTCGGAATTCTTGTCGAATTTTCTTCGGATTCCTTGTCGCTTTTCTTTCGGAATCCTTGTTGAATTTCCTTCGGAATCCTTCGGAATTCTTGTCGGATTTCCTTCGAAATCCTGGTCGGATTTCCTTCGACATCCTGGTCGGATTTCTTTCGGAATCCTTAACCGAATTCCCTTCGGAATCCTTAACCGGATTTCCTTCGGAATCCTTAACCGGATTTCCTTCGGAATCCTTAACCGGATTCCCTTCGGAATCCTTGTAGGATTTCTTTCGGAATCCTTAATCGGATACCCTTCGGAATCCTTAACCGGATTCCCTTCGGAATCCTTAACCGGATTCCCTTCGGAATCCTCAACCGGATTCCCTTCGGAATCCTTAATCGGATTTCCTTTGGAATCCTTAACCGGATTCCCTTCGGCATCCTTAACCGGATTCACTTCGGAATCCTTAACCGGATTCCCTTCGGAATCCTTAACCGGATTCCCTTCGGCATCCTTAACCGGATTCCCTTCGGCATCCTTAACCGGATTCCCTTCGGAATCCTTAACCGGATTCCCTTCGGAATCCTTAACCGGATTCCCTTCGGAATCCTCAACCGGGTTCCCTTCGGAATCCTTAACCGGGTTCCCTTCGGAATCCTTAACCGGATTCCCTTCGGAATCCTTAACCGGATTCCCTTTGGAATGCTTGTCGGATTCTCTTCGAAATCCTTGTCGGATTTCCTTCGGAATATTTAACCGGATTTCCTTCGGAATCCTTAACCGGATTACCTTCGGAATCCTTAACTGAATTCCCTTCGGAATCCTTAATTTGATTCCCTTCGGTATCCTTAACCGGATTCCCTTCGGAATCCTTAACCGGATTCCCTTCGGAATCCTTAACCGGATTCCCTTCGGAATCCTTAACCGGATTCCCTTCGGAATCCCTAACCGGATTCTCTTCGGAATCCTTAACCGGATTTCCTTCGGAATCCTCAACCGTTTTTCCTTCGGAATCCTTAACCGGATTCCCTTCGGTATCCTTAACCGGATTCCCTTCGGTATCCTTAACCTATTTTTTTTCGAAATCCCGATCGGATTTTTTTTCAGAAACTTGTTTGGATTCCCTTCCGAGTAATGTGGATGGATCTGGTGGATGACGATTTTCGGATCCTTCATAGACGTGCAGTCATGAACCGAGCTGAATGGAGGCGGCTTTTATGCACTGCAGGAACGGAGGGGTCTTTGTCTGAATAAATAATAACTAATAATGTTTTACAGTTGGGACTATCATTCTGTTGATGAAAAAAAAATCAATAGACTGATAAATAGATTCGAAATGATCGTTTCCTCCTTACCCAATGGCGCTCTTATGTGCGGAACAAACACAACGATCCTGCTGAACGCTCCCTATCGGCAGGCTCAAACATTAACGACAACCAAATCGCCTGGGATGTTAAAACAGCAATCCGTTAAAGCTTTACAATAACCGGGCAATCAGTGGAAAATCAGAAAGCTTCCAATATTTGGGCCAAATTGTGTCAGACGGCTGGACCGAAATCGACAAAGATAGATCAAGAAGACAAGGGATTCCTTTGTGAGTTTCAGTAACATACGGAAAAACTGGCAGATTAGACGATCCCCACCGATGTGTATCCAAATGAGTGTCTAGTATAGGAACGAAATGCGTTCATATTTTATTTATGCACTTGTTCTCGCACCGGCTGTTTCTATCAAGGTTGTTGAAGTGCAATCATGCTTCACACCCAATGTAAATAAATACTAAGGTATGGAAATCCATATATTGTGTGCGTGCCTTTTGTGTATGGCGGAAAAGCTTTCACTACTCCATTCGAACGAGCTCCCATAAGAAGCCGTGCAAATATGTACGTCACCATTTGCTGTTTACATTTTCCATCATCCACTAATACATTTGCATTTGATCTTCTTCCTCACCTTCTATTTATTCTCATTGCTTCACACCGGTGGTGAATATCCGGTTGCTATTGAGGCAAACACGGAAATAAATAAAATCAGGAAAAAAAATATTATTTATTTTCAAATCTTTCAGAACGCGCTCCAACTTTTGTAATATAAATATGTGCGTAATGCATTTTGTGATTATCAGATTAGCTAGACACACATCTGCTAGGTGGCGCTAGCTTATATGCAATCATGTAGTGAGGTGGATATCTCGAGATCTATAAGACTTAGAAAGATTTTGTCTTCTACAAAGTTGTTCGGGTAGCCATAACATTTATGATGGAGACTAGTTTAGTTTAGAATTCATACGCATAGCGGCGCTAGTGTATGAGAAATAACCTGTTAGGTTAAATATTTCATAATTGAAACAGCTTTTACGACCGTAATTGTGGTGAATGATTTGTTTATCGACTTTATCGGTCATTTCTACTCAAAGTATGAGGGAGTAGATAATCGAAAGATAATTTAAAATCATTAGATTGGAAGCCGTTCGCTAGGGCTCGAACAAGTATGAAACGATAGAGGGTGAAAGGGAGAAAAGAAGACCATCTATTGAACAGCAAACAATCGAAGCGTGAATCTTTTTGCCTAACGCCCTGGTTGTGGACGGCTTGGTTAGTGGTATGGAAACCACCGTGCCAAGACAGGCAAAAAGATCCAGGCAACGATCTCCCCATGTGCTGTTCTGTTTTACATTTAGTTCTATCGATCGGCAGGTTTATGCGGAATTCGCACTACCACTCATGGAGGTATGTCCATATCGTGACGTGTTCTTCCTTAAATATTTCTAAATCCGTTAGAGTTAGAAAGTGGCGATCTTCTACAAAGTTATCCGAATTATCTGTTAGGTTGATTATTATGTAAGATTTAAAAGGGTACTCAAAACCAGAAGTTTAGTTTGAAACCGCAATACTCATTGACGCTCTAGTTGAGTCGAATCAAGTCAAGTACGATACACTGAAGATGGTCTTACTGTAGTTTCTGTCAAAGGTACAACCAAGGGGTGGAATTGAATGGAATTGTACGAACTCGTCTTATGGCAAGTTACTTTGTAGAATACGGCAATATTCTGAAAATTCCAGATTTTGAGATATTTAACCTATCAGTTTATTTCTTATACACTAGCGCCGCTAAGCGATTGTGTTTAAAACTAAACTTGCTTGCATCATGACGGTTTTCACCACCCGAACAACTTTGTGGAATACGGCAATATTCTAAAAATTTCAGTTTTCGAAATATCTAACCTAGCAGGTTATTTCTTATACACTAGCGCCACCAAGCGGTTATATCTCAATCTAAACCTGCGTTGGTCATAATGGTTTTGACCACCCGAACAACTTTGTAGAAGGCGGCAATATTCTAAAAATACATACCTGACCTATCAGGTTATTTCCAATACACTAGCGCCGCCAAGCGGTTGTATTATTAACTAAACTTGCTTTCGTCATGATGGTTTTAATCATCCGAACAATTTTGTAGAAGACGGCAATATTCTTAAGATTTCAACTATCGAAATATCTAACCTTTTAGGTTATTTCCAATTCACTAGCGCCGCCAAACGGTTGTATTTCAAATTAAACTTGTTTTCGTCATGCTGGTTTTGACCTCCCGAACAACTTTGTAGAAGACGCCAATATTCTAAAAATTCCAGATTTCGAGATATCTAACCAATCAGGACAAGATATTTTAGTTACCAGATAAAGATCGTCGCTGTCGTCGCTGTCCGGAACATCTTTTGCTGGCAAGGATAGGGGAGCTAAATGTCAAAGAAGGAAAATCCATACGATTTGACAGCTTGGTACCCAACATGTTCCGGACAGCAGAACAAAGGGAACCGAAGCGACAATCTTTACCTAGTAACTTTCTTAATTGATTCGACTAAGATGGCGACGTTTGAGGTTTTGGCTTTCAGTCTTTTGGGATCAAAAACGGGGTTTTATGTTTTCATCCGACGTTTCGGACACATGTATTGTGCCTTTTTCAAGGAGTCTGTGGACAATGAATGTGTTTATGTTGTGTTTATGTTTTTATGCTTAGTGTACTTACTAACTATGATCCGTTTTATTGTCACATTAGCCCTCAGCATAGGACCTATTTGTCACCACAATTCGTTACAACGAGAGAAACAACGTTATCCGGAGCACTCACTGTGTAGGCGGTCATTTTTAGATCAATTAAACTTACTTTGCCCTGTCTTGTGTGAGGTAGGGCGGAAAATTTGAATTGACCCGGCTCGCAGAAACTTTTTGGTGCACTTTTCTGTTTGGCGCCACTTTTACTCTGGTTGTGTCGGATTGTGTTGTGATGGCTGTCCTATCTGTTGATCAGCTCTACTACATTTATTGTTCTTCAATGTATATATGTAGTATGCCAGCGTACGTAGTGCTCAGATTGTCTGTGTCTGTACGTTTATTGGCATTTGTGTTGTGTGTTTACAATGTGACATGTATCGAGAATGTGAAAATTTTGTTTCTTAAAACTAGAGTCTAATATTTGTGTGCGGTCGAATGCAAAGGCGTGTTGGTTGACGATGGAGTGATCGAGTAGCGCTGTTCGTTCCGAAGCATAGCTAACTCTTGGTCTTCCGCAGTTTTGCCTTGATCCCACAAGCTTTGCAGTCTGTTGGAACAGGAGCGGTGGCTGGAAATCCTCGTTTTCAGTTTGTTTGACGTCATACCTACGTAGCACGCTGGGCAACTTTCGCATGGGATCCTGTAAATCACATTCGACCGGTCGCCTTGGTCTACTACATCTTTTACCGGCGGCAGCATCTTTCCGACGGTTTTTGCGTTCTTTGTGCTGATGGTGACGTTCGGATAGTCTTTTTTCAAACTTTTTTGAATTTTGTTTGATAGCTGTCCGACGTGTACCATCGACCGATACACTGTGTCTTCGTTTGGCCTGACGTCATCATTGGTAGTGACTTGTCGTTCTCTCGATCGATCAACCAGGCGGTTTATTACACGTGCGGGGTAATCGTTCAGCTTGAGTTGGGAGAAAATTATGTTTTTGGTGGTTCTTGTATCTAGGTTGGTGGAGAAATCCATCACTCGGTGAATGAAGTTTGTGGCGACGTTCACTTTGAGCCTTAAACTGTGTTCCGAGTGGTAGTTAATGAAACGACCGGAGGCTATTGGTTTCATGTACCACTCGGTTTTAACTGTCTGGTCGTTTTGACGTACCAGCAGCAAGTCTAAAAACGGAATTCGACCATCTTTCTCCACCTTCACGGTGAACTGTATTTTCGGGTGATATTGGTTGAAAATTTCAATTACCTCATCAATTTTCTCTTGGGGTACCGACAGTATCAAGTCATCCACATACTTCTTCAGTACTGGTATTGGGAAGCTGATTCGTTTTGTGACGGTATCCATTAATGTTTCCATTACCAGATCCGCGATTGTGGGTGACAGCGGATTACCCATCGCTGTCCCAAACACTTGTTGGAAGAATTGTCCTTTAAACTGGAAGTAACTGCAGTCTATACAGAACTCAGTGATCTCAAGGAACAAATCCAAGTTGATGTCGGTGTTTTGTTTTATGTTGACCCAGTTGTTGATGACGTCACGAAGAACCAAATCTTTCGGGATGCAGGTGAATAGTGACACTACATCTAGGGAGATGAGAACATATCCAGGGGGAAGCTGTATGCTGTTTATATATTGGCAGAACGAGAACGAATTCGTTACGTTGTATCTGCCATCAATGGACTTCTGGATTATTTTCCCCACGAACTGTGACAGTGTGTACGACGGTGACGTCATGCACGGTACCACTGGGCGCAGCGGTAGATTTGGTTCTTCGTGACGTCATCAACAACTGGGTCAACATAAAACAAAACACCGACATCAACTTGGATTTGTTCCTTGAGATCACTGAGTTCTGTATAGACTGCAGTTACTTCCAGTTTAAAGGACAATTCTTCCAACAAGTGTTTGGGACAGCGATGGGTAATCCGCTGTCACCCACAATCGCGGATCTGGTAATGGAAACATTAATGGATACCGTCACAAAACGAATCAGCTTCCCAATACCAGTACTGAAGAAGTATGTGGATGACTTGATACTGTCGGTACCCCAAGAGAAAAATGATGAGGTAATTGAAATTTTCAACCAATATCACAAGAAAATACAGTTCACCGTGGAGGTAGAGAAAGATGGTCGAATTCCGTTTTTAGACTTGCTGCTGGCACGTCAAAATGACCAGACAGTTAAAACCGAGTGGTACATGAAACCAATAGCTTCCGGTCGTTTCATTAACTACTACTCGGAACACAGTTTAAGGCTCAAAGTAAACGTCGCCACAAACTTCATTCAACGAGTGATGGATTTCTCCACCAACCTAGATACAAGAACCACCAAAAACATAATTTTCTCCCAACTCAAGCTGAACGATTACCCCGCACGTGTAATAAACCGCCTGGTTGATCGATCGAGAGAACGACAAGTCACTACCAATGATGACGTCAGGCCAAACGAAGACACAGTGTATCGGTCGATGGTACACGTCGGACAGCTATCAAACAAAATTCAAAAAAGTTTGAAAAAAGACTATCCGAACGTCACCATCAGCACATAAAGAACGCAAAAACCGTTTCGGAAAGATGCTGCCGCCGGTAAAAGATGTAGTAGACCAAGGCGACCGGTCGAATGTGATTTACAGGATCCCATGCGAAAGTTGCCCAGCGTGCTACGTAGGTATGACGTCAAACAAACTGAAAACGAGGATTTCCAGCCACCGCTCCTGTTCCAACAGACTGCAAAGCTTGTGGGATCAAGGCAAAACTGCGGAAGACCAAGAGTTAGCTATGCTTCGGGAACGAACAGCGCTACTCGATCACTCCATCGTCAACCAACACGCCTTTGCATTCGACCGCACACACAAATATTAGACTCTAGTTTTAAGAAACAAAATTTACACATTCTCGAAACTTGTCACATTGTAAACACACAACACACAGTCAATAAACGTACAGACACAGACAATTTGAGTAGTATTGTACGCCGGCATACTACATACATTGAAAAACAATAGATGTGGTAGAGCCGATCAACAGATAGGACAGCCATCACAACACAATTCGACACAACCAGAGTAAAAGTGGCGCCAAATAAAAAGGTGCACCAAAAGTTTATGTGAGCCGGGTCTATTCAAATTTACGTCCTACCTCATACAAGACAGGGCAAAGTAAGTTTAATTGATGCAAAATTGACCGTCTACACAGAGAGTGCTCCGGATAACGTTGTTTTTCCTGTTGTAGCGAATTGTGGTGACAAATAGGTCCTATGCTGAGGGCTAATGTGACAACAAAACGGAACATAGTTAGTAAGTACACTAAGCATAAAACATAAACACAACATAAACATATTCATTGTCCACAGACTCCTTGAAAAAGGCACAATACATGTGTCCGAAACGTCGGATGAAAACATAAAACCCCGTTTTTGATCCCAAAAGACTGAAAGCCAAAACCTCAAACGTTTACCTAGTAACTAAAATATCTTTTCTATCAGGTTATTTCATATGCACTAGCGCCGCCAATGAGTTGAAATCCAAACTAAACTGACCTCCATCACAATTGTTTTGATGATGAGTATCCGAACAATTTTTCAGCAGACGGCAGATTTTTTATTTATGGGTTACTTTATATTTCCGTGTGATGGTTTGGCAACGGTTGGAGCGGGTCGCCAAATTTGCCAACTCGCTATTCACCGAAGGTTGCGTTTACATTTCCGAAACCCGTTTATCAACGACCGGTGCGAGTTCGTGTCATGATAGAGGTTGCTATTTTGGCTTTATTTACGCACTGGTGGAGATCGTCTTAGTCAACACAACAAAACCCGAGTTTCTCATTGCAATATGAGCTCTATCCCAAGTAACAATTTTCATGCTTGTTAGATTTATTTAATTCTTATAGCGGATTTATGACAGCAGTCACCATGGCTAGTTGCTCAGATTTATTAACGATCTTATTGCTATCAATAAACCTCTAATAAATCTGCTCGAAAAGCTTCAAACGTCAAATGCCGACTGGTCTTGTTAGCAGCTCTACGGTTGTAACGAAGAGCAATAAGTCCAATTTCCAAAGCTTGATCAAAGCCATAATTTTGGGTCGTAATGTGGTCAAATGAGTAACCCCAATAAGAATATTTACATTGCAATGCAACGGTGTTTAATAAGAGCAACATTTTTCTAATCGAAATCTATGAAATCATTTCCATATTGGAAATGGAGAACCATCTTCAAGTCAGTGAAATTTATCACTGGAATTTATGATTAGACGGTGTTTTCGCCGAAAAATACACGTTTTTGCTAAAAGATATAAAAGACAAACATATTTGGGTGTAATATCAATAAATTTAGTGAAGATTTACGTTATTTATGCTATAATAATTTTTAATTTACTGCCCAAAACTATATTATTTTGCGGGCGCGTAATGCTTAATTTCATTTTTACACTAGCTTTCACCATGAAATCGAGCGCGCACCTCATTTCCATGAAAGTACATTGAAAAAAAACTTGAAAAAGTATTTATTTGTAGTCATTCTCATCATGATTTTCATCAACACTTTAGTTTGTTATTATTTGCTTCTCTTTTTCTAAAGCAACGTTTTTGACAGCTGCCGCAGCCAAATTCCCTTTTTTGCGGACGGCTTGAAACAGATTTTTATATATTCTTATAAGAGGTTTATAGTGGTTATAGAGGGCCATTTGGACATATCTTACTCTTATAGTGGTCATCAGAAGGTAATCCTGTGGTAATGGGTTTTATTGTCAGTTCTTGTAATTCGATCTTGAAAACCATTCCTAGAGCGGAATAAAACTTTAAATGTTACTTGGGATGTGTGCTGCCGTACGCTAGTGAAGCGTGGTGTGTATCAGTGGAAAACATGTAACGACTAAAGCCTGTCCACGTTAAATTTCGGACACCCATCATACAATGCGATTTTTTAAAATTTTAACAAGCCACCGAGAAGATCAATTTACATGACAGATGAATCTTTCCGCTTTACGTGATGCTTTCAACATGTTTTCATTCTCGTCCAAATTGATAAAATGGCTACAAATCAATTAGACATTGTCTTAGTGTCCGAAATTTAACGTGGACAGGCTTTACTGGTGCTCATCATCATAGTCTGCATGAAAACAGTATTCTGTGTGACAACTTTTAATTTGCTAGATACATAATTGTAATAATTTACCACAAAATTGCATTCAGTTTGAAAATGATTGAAAATCTTTTCATAAGACGAGTTAGTACAATCCCATTGAATTCCACCACTTAATTGTATCTTGACAGATACGTATTTCGACCTCAAATGTAAGGCCGTCTTCAGTGTCTTGTACTTGACTCGACTCGACGAAGTCGAGTCAAGTACAAGACACTGAAGACGGCCTTACATTTGAGGTCGAAATACGTATCTGTCAAGATACAATTAAGTGGTGGAATTCAATGGGATTGTACTAACTCGTCTTATGACAAGTGAAGACATTCCACTAAAAAGCTCAAAATAATTTTCTTATTGAAAATCTTATCAAAGCCACCGGATCAAGCATACTCGAGCAAAGTTTTCATGTGATCAGAACAGCCATTTGGCATGGGTAATAAAATTAATCTCATAAATTGTACGCAGCTGTCTTTCCACTAATCTAAATCATTTTACATTATTCAGCTCATATTCTACTGTTTTCCAAAATACGAATGAAGTTTTCTTCCACACCACACCAATGAGAAGAAAAAACCACGAAAACAAAAACAAACCGTAAAGAAAGTGGATGGGCACAGACTTGGGGTAGCCGGCGCAAGGAGATGCGTTGGTACCGAGAATAACCGTCGTCGTCGTTGTCGACAGAAGAAAAATGACGGGGCAGATGACCAACCGGCAAAAACGCATAATTTTGCATCCTATAAATAGCGTCTGCTTTCTTAACTCGACCGACCTGCGGCCTGTTGTCCAAAATGTTGTTTTCCTACTAAGGTACATTGTTAGATTGTTGGACGTATTGGTTGATGATAATTCGAACAAACAGTTGACTTGTTACGGATGAAAAGATCGAATCGAATAACGCTGCGTTACAAACTAGCCTAGGTTCAAAACGCTCAAACAAATTAAACTCATGTGCCAAGCGCAAACCACGCTAACATATCTGCATTTCCTTAAATCTGACCTTTCCGAATGTCAAAATTAATCAAATGTCCAACAATTAGCGAATTACCTTTCGCCATGTTCGTTCCCACATTTAGCATCGCGCACACCCCCTCTTGAAAAACGCGCGCGCGTTTGCGGCGATGTTTGTTTCAAATAACGAGCATCGCGTGTAGCTGTCTCTCATAGATTTAGCGCAAAAACAAACTCTGGTTAAATAATGAGCAAAAAACTGAACCACTTGTTGAGTGAGTAGCCGACCGATGATGGTGGGCCGTGTGCTGCTGCCTTTCGCTTTCATTCGCAAACGTGACGTCCTCCGCCGGATCTGTGCCATTCGATTTTGGCGATTCCAAACAGGCTGAAATAACTGACAGAAATCATTAGACTGACTTACCGATAGACCATCTTGGCTTTGGTGTTCTTCACCCGGAAGTAGAACCACTGCGTGTGCCGGTTGGTGTACATGTCCGGCCGGAGGTACAGCTCGTAGTACGTTGGAGTGATTTTGATCGCCCGACCGAGGTTCCCGCTCTCGAACCGGGACTCGAACACCAGATCGTCCGGATCGAACGAGTTCGGGTGGGCCGTCGGTTGGGCTTTGGAGCCGCCCACCGTCGAGCGGCTAAACTGTGGAACGGAAGCAGTCGGTGATGAACCTTCATCGGTTGACGAGTGTGTGTCGGTGTCGAGTGGATTGTTGCTGTGCAGTGTGGCTGCTGTGGGGTTGAGGTGCAGCAGTGTTGGTGCCGATTGGATTTCGTGCTTGCTCTGCTCGCCCTCCGAGTCGTTATCGGATTCGGGGTCACTGGCGTAGAAGTTTGCCGTACTGGACGTCTTGCAACCACCGTTAGGGTTAGCTATGTGAGGTGACGTTCGGTCACCGCCCTGTTTTTGATCCTGATCATCGTCATCGTCCTCTTCGTCGTCTTTACCAGACGACTCCGAGGTTTTCGTCTGACGCAGAGGCTCAGGACAAGGCTGTTCCAAAGCCATTGTCCTCAGCTGTTCCCTGGTGAAGATTTCGGACTCGGCATTGATCTGATCGTAGTTTAGGTTTGTGTCGAATTCGTTGCGACCGTACCGTAGCACCCCGTTGTTTACCAATTCCTCGTCGGAGGACCCGCCTCCGTTGTCCTCATCGCTGTACCCGAAGTAGCGCCAGTTGGAATCATCGTCGAGATCCAGCACCGGACTGCTGTAGAAGCGAGCCTGCCCGGATGGAAAACCGTTACTCGCATCCGAATCATCGTCATGGTCAGTTTCATCGTCTAGAAATTGCGTCCGATTAGCTCGAGATTCGAAAGCATAGGTTTCGGTGGTGGATCGGGTTAGCTTGAGGCATCGGTTGTGAAGCTTTTCTGAAGTTAGTCGTGGTGGAGAGGTTGGCGAGTGACTCGGGGAGTTCGAAGAGCTATCACTGTTCTACTCTTAATTTTAGGGCGGTGTTTGAACGAGTGTTTTATGTTAGTGTGAAGAAGCGTAGCAAAAGAAAGACTCGCATCAGAGAATGGCTCACGAAACAGTGGTAATACAAACAACGAAAATGGGCATTTTAATCGGTCACTTCGGGGTCCGACGGATAGCGGAGGCATGTTTGGTTTTGGCGAGCAGAGCACATAGGTCACAATCATAACAACAACAAAGCCACCAACTCGCACAGCGTTTGTCATGCTGAACAGAACAATTGCAGTGTGTTTTGGTTGTGCAATTTTTTATTTTGGTTTTTTACTATCTCGAAGCAGTATAATCTTATTCTTACGACCATGTATATATTTTTTTTGTGAAGGTTGTAAAAATTCGGTTGAACATTTATATATTGTGTTCAGAGCCGTAGCATGGAATACTAGCGCCTTTGGCGAAACCATTAGTGAGCGCCCCTTACTAAACAATCAAAATAAAATGCAATATTTTACATTAAAAAAAAATTAATCCTATCCAAAAGAATTTTGAAGTTAACTGTCGTTATTCCCTTCGGAATCGGGTCGGGATTCCCTTCGGAATCCGGTCGGGATTCCCTTCGGAATCCGGTCGGGATTCCCTTCGGAATCCGGTCGGGATTCCCTTCGGAATCCGGTCGGGATTCTCTTCGGAATCCGGTCGGGATTCCCTTCGGAATCCGGTCGGGATTCCCTTCGGAATCCGGTCGGGATTCCCTTCGGAATCCGGTCGGGATTCCCTTCGGAATCCGGTCTGGATTCCCTTCGGAACTCGGTCGGGATTCCCTTCTGAACCCTGTCGGGATTCCCTTCGGAATCCGGTCGGGATTCCCTTCGGAATCCGGTCGGGATTCCCTTCGGTATCCGGTCGGGACTCCCTTCGGTATCCGGTTGGGATTCCCTTCGGAATCCGGTCGGGATTCTCTTCGGAATCCGGTCGGGATTCCCTTCGGAATCCGGTCGGAATTCCCTTCGGAATTCGGTCGGGATTCCCTTCTGAACCCTGTCGGGATTCCCTTCGGAATCCGGTCGGGATTCCCTTCGGAATCCGGTCGGGATTCCCTTCGGAATCCGGTAGGGATTCCCTTCGGAATTCGGTTGGGATTCCCTTCGGAATCCGGTCGGGATTCCGTTCGGAATCCGGTTGGGATTCCCATTGGAATCCGGTCGGGATTCCCTTCGGAATTCGGTCGGGATTCCCTTCTGAACCCTGTCGGGATTCCCTTCGGAATCCGGTCGGGATTCCCTTCGGAATCGTGTCGGGATTGCCTTCGGAATCCGGTCGGGATTCTCTTCAGATATCGATCAAGATTCCCTTCGGAATCCGGTCGAGATTCCCTTCGGAATTCGATCAAGATTCCCTTCGGAATCCGGTCGGGATTCCCTTCGGTCGGGATTCTCTTCTGAAATCTCTTCGGAATCTGGTCGGGATTACCTTCGGAATCCAGTCGAGATTCACTTCGGAATCCGGTCGGGATTCCCTTCGGAATCCGGTCGGGATTCCCTTCGGAATCCGGTCGGGATTCTCTTCGGAATCCGGTCGGGATTCCCTTCGGAATCCGGTCGGGATTCCCTTCGGAATCCGGTCGGGATTCCCTTCGGAATCCGGTCGGATTCCTTCCGAAATCAGGTCGGGATTCCCTTGGAATCCGGTCAGGATTCCTTCGGAATTCGGTCAGGATTCCTTCGGAATTCGGTCTGGATTCCCTTCGGAATCCGGTCTGGATTCCCTTCGGAATCCGGTCGGGATTCCTTTCGGAATCCGGTCGGGATTCCTTTCGGAATCCGGTCGGGATTCCCTTCGGAATCCGGTCGGGATTCCCTTCGGAATCCGGTCGGTATTCCCTTTGGAATCCGGTCGGGATTCCCTTCGGAATTCGGTCGGGATTCCCTTCGGAATCCGGTCGGGATTCCCTTCGGAATCCGGTCGGGATTCCCTTCGGAATCCGGTCGAGATTCCTTTTGGAATCCGGTCGGTATTCCCTTCGGAATCCGGTCGAGATTCCCTTCGGAATTCTATCAAGATTCCCTTCGGAATCCGGTCGGGATTCCCTTCGGAATCCGGTCGGGATTCCCTTCGGTCGGGATTCTCTTCTGAATCCGGTCGGGATTCCCTTCGAAATCCGGTCGGGATTCCCTTCGAAATCCGGTCGGGAATCCCCTCGGAATCCGGTTGGCATTCCCTTCGGAATCCGGTTGGCATTCCCTTCGGAATCCGGTTGGCATTCCCTTCGGAATCCGGTTGGCATTCCCTTCGGAATCCGGTTGGCATTCCCTTCGGAATCCGGTTGGCATTCCCTTCGGAATCCGGTCGGGATTCCCTTCGAAATCCGGTCGGGATTCCCTTCGAAATCCGGTCGGGATTCCCTGCGAAGTACGGTCGGGATTCCCTACGGAATCCAGTCGAGATTCCCTGCGGAATCCGGTCGGGATTCCCTTCGGAATCCGGTCGGGATTCCCTTCGGAATTCGGTCGGGATTCCCTTCGGAATCCGGTCGGGATTCCCTTCGGAATCCGGTCGGGATTCCCTTCGGAATCCGGTCGGGATTCCCTTTGGAATCCGGTCGGGATTCCCTTCGGAATTCGGTCGGGATTCCCTTCGGAATCCGGTCGGGATTCCCTTGGGAATCCGGTCGGAATTCCCTTCGGAATCAGGTCAGGATTTCATTCGAAATCCTGTCGCGATTTTCTTCGGAATCCTGCCGTGATTCCCTTCGGAATCCTGTCGGGATTGCCTTCGTATCCTGCCGGGATTCCTTCCGGAGTTTCTTGCAGAATCCTACTGGGATTCTCTTGCGTGTCCTACAAGGTTTTCTCCCGGAATCCTTCTGGGATTCCCTTCGGAATTTTTCCGGGATTATCTCCTGAATCCTACTGAGATTCGCTTCGGAATCCTGCCGGAATTTTCTGAAGAACCCTGTCTCAATTCTCTGTAGAATCCTCTCGGAATTTCGTGCGGAATCCTGTCAGAATTTCGCGTGGAAGTCTGTCGGAATTTTGTGGGGTAAACTGTCGGATATCTTTGCGGAATCCTGTTGCGGGGATTCCCTTGAGAGTTTTACCGGGATTTGCTTCGGAATTCTACCGGTATTTGTTCTGCAATAATGCCAAAATTTTCTGCGGAATCCTGTTGGGATTCTTTCCGCAATACTTCCGGATTCCTCTCACGAATCCTGCCGGGATTCTCTCCGGGAATTCGCAACAACTTTCTTTCACATTCAAATGTAAGCAAGAATATGTGTTCTTGCTTTGGCTCACATGGAAATCATGAAGCACACAGTAAAACAAGTTCAAAAAAATTCAACGGATAAATCCGTGGCTAGATTAATGGTTGGGAATAAGTTTTGTTTTTAAGGGTATCGAACAAATTGCCTAGTAGTGGGTAAAGCATAGCTCACTTGAAATTGACTTACTGGACAACCAAGATAAGATGAACATTCCTTACAATGATTAGTTTTTGGGTTCCGTCCGTGATGCGTTAGCTTTTGTTGAAATAGAACTGGTGATGTGGCATCCAAGTGTCGAATCACAATTAGTCGAAAGAATAAGAGCATACTGAAACGCCGTAATAAATATCGAGCAAAAGTAGTAATTTCCAATCAAGCCTTAATTAGCTTCGCCGCAATCCATTGCCTCAATCCAAGCACACACAAATCGACAAACGAAAACACTTCTGGAACTATGTAGCAGAGGAAGCCGTCGTCGCCGCCGCCGACAACGACGACGCTCGACTTACATAATGGACCGCGCTGGTCGGATTGTAGTTGAACACGATTACGCCGTTCTCCTCGCCCACGGGCCGCGGCTGGAGCTCCTTCCCCGTCGGCTGATAGTACGGCTCGGGCGTTTCCGGTGCGTAGTTGATGTGGTAAATCCGCTCCTCCAGGACCTGCCGAAAAAATCGAAAATGCAAATTCGAGGAATTAATATCGGTTAAGAACACGGCAGAAGTATAGCCCCCCATCCCCCATCTACAATCACGAAATAAAAGGATTGATTAGAATCTTGATACGGAGCCATTAAATCGGACCTGCTTGGTAACTCAATGGTACGGTATTGAATCTAAAGAAGTCGCATTTACATATGTAAAAGAGTTCGATCAACTTTCACCGGTTTTGTTTATAAATAGACTTCCAACCTCTTCGCGCGATGGAAGAAGTTGAGCATACCCACACTGGCCGGGGTAAAAGTTTCCAGCCGATTTCCAGAGCCGAGTGTAGAGCAAACAACCGGCACTGCTGCTGCTGTTGACTTAGATTGATTGAGTATTCGATTATTTGACTTTTACTGCTCCGCTCGAACGGAACGGATGGTGATGATGATTTGGGGTCGGAGCTCCGTGAGAGGAAGGAACACGACGACTACGCGCTGCGAAGTTTTCTTCTTGTTCCGCTTCTTTGGCGTCATTAGTTAGTGGCAGGAAGTCGGAAAACTGCTCTTTTGGCCATTCTAATGGCGCGGAAATTTGATTTACGAGTGGCGATAAAATGGTTCATTTATAGGCCCTTGCTCTTGGATTAGCTGGTGGTTGATGAGTATAGAAATTGAATATGTTGGAGAATTTATTTAGAAGTTCAGTCAGGATTTTCTTAGTGAGGTTTTCTATACCGATGCCTAAAATGGATTGGATTATTGATTAGCGTGCTTTAAGAATGTTTATGCAGCATATCGGCTAAAAAAGGTTTTGAACAATCAATGTGAAAGGTATTTAAGTTCCAATTCTATTTTCATAACAAACAAAATTTGATATAATAATTCATTCGTTAGTTCATTTCAGTCATTCCGTCAGTTATTCTCAAAAGAGTCTATCTATTATCGAGAAAAATTTGGAATATGCTCCATGAATTCGGCAGGTAGCGGTAGCGGGTCACTTTTTAGTGACTTGGTCACTTTTTTCGAGCATGTCACTAAAAAGTCTCTTTTTTCGTCCTCATGTCACTAAAGTCACTTTTTCTCGCAAAAAGTCACTATTTCCGACAATTTTGAAACTATCACTGTTTAAAAAAAAACTTAATGTATCCGTCGGATGATGCTTTGGTCATGGTGGAAATGAAATAACGAATCTTGGAAAAATTATCGCTCTGAAACTTCGCCAGCCATTTAACTCGCTGCTCTTATTAGCATTTCACCAGTAAATAATTGAAGGTGCAAGCAGGAGACCTGCCATAAAACTCAAACTCTATGCAGTAGGGGAAGGCGTGGAGACTTGATTCCTTGGGAGGCTTGATTCTCCCCTGTTTAATCGAGAACTAAAGTAGTATTGTTATAGCGTATTTTATAAAAGATCCTCTAGACAAATGATCGTTATGTGGCGAGTATTTTTTTTGAATGACAACCTTATTTACTCTATTATTTATTGTGTTTTGTTCCTCCTAAAGATGTTTTTAGTGGCCATTCAAAATTTGAACAACTTCTCCCAATAATGACCAAATGTTATCATTTATTCACAGCAATAAGCCATAAATATGAAAAATGATCTTCACTGATAGAAATGCCAACATTCTACCACAATTTCAGGAAATTTGGATTTTGAATTGTTGCCTCAATATGAGGAGATACAAAAATTGGCGAAAAAATTTAAGAAAATATAAATTGTTCTCAAGCGGCTTATTTTTTGTAGATTTAACAGATGTAATGAAGGGTTCGTTCTAAAAAAATATTTATTGAGTAGATATCATAGAAAGGAAATCTAGTCCCCCCATTTTTTAAAATTGCATGCGTTGTCGAAAACAACAAAAATCGTTCATGAATACGCACAGCAAGTCGGAAAATATGCGTATTTTAGAGAAAAAAAAAATTAAAAGTTCAGAGATCATGGTCCTGCATTATAAGCAGGAGGTCGAGCGTGCAAGCCCAGGCTCGTTGTACATGAATCTTCAATCTTTTTGTTTCGTTTTCTACCAAAACAATCCATACTGTTGTTTCTTCCGCACTAAAGATTCCAAAAACTTGCGTGACACCTATGACAAATCGTAGAGTTCGTTTCTTAGGTAAATGTTCGGCTAAACCAGTGGTCGTAATTTTCACTCATTCTCACGACACGAGAAGAGAATGCTCATTCACGCAGATTTTCGCCGAGAAATCATTTTTCGGGGAAGAAAAACAGGTCTTATGAGTGATAGCCATGTTTCGCTCACTTCCAGTGGCGTAAATATTTGATTTGCTCGCAAGACTACTCATAGTTTTGAGTAGTCCTGCTTTTGACTGATATTGAGTAAAATTTCCGTGGGTTTAAAAGAGAGGGCAATCAGAGTTTGTAGAAATAGATAACAAATTTATCAAACTTGTATACAAGTGCGAAAAAACAGATTCGGATAGGCAGCCCCACAGAGAAGTGATGATTTTCGCTTTGTTCTCGCTCATCTTGTGTTGCAGACCTCACTGCTGTGTAGAACAAGTTGAAATGCATCATCAGAACCAGTGCTTCCCGCGATTGGAGCTTTTTGAAAGAAATTTATCATGAGGTTCTGAGTTCGTTCTAAGAGAAAAGAGTGGTGAGTGAAAGATGTTTTCCGCCACAAATTACGAAAAAAAAAGATTCACCTTCGACCCAAAAACGCTTGATTTCGTCTCATCGAACTTGCAACTGAAACCAAAAGTACTATTTGGTAACTTTTTTTTGCAACTATTTGGTCCCTTTTTTCGTCAGCTCTGGTCACTAAAGTCACTATTTTGAGCGCCATCCGTCGCTACCAGCCCTGTAACTAGCAATTCAATTAGAAATTCCAATATTCAGTAAGAAATTCGTTCAATGTTTTAATAATATTTTTTTTAGAAGAAACAATACATTTCTAAATTAGTAATTCTTTGTAAGATTTATTGACAAACACCTTATTAACGTATTTGCATAAGTTTCCCTAAAAGAAGTTTACTATTTGTCTACATCTGAACCTACTGGAATTCATTTCTAATTCAACTAATTCATTCGAACAATTTCGTACAGGAAACCTTTCTGAATTCTTGACGGGAGTCCTATCCGGTTTCCGTGCGGTAATCCTTTTCGCATTCCGGACGTGAAGACTCTCTCGGTTTCGGACGGAAACTCTCTCCGGTTTCTTGACAGGAATCCTTTCCGGATTCCGAACGGAAATCTTTTCCAGATTCCAGACGGGAATCTTTTCTGGATTCCATACGGGAATCTTTTCTGAATTCCTGTCGAGAATCCTTTCCGGATTCCGGCCCAGAATCCGTTCCGGATTCCAGACAAGAATCCTTTCCGGATTCCGGACAAGAATCCTTGCCGGATTCCGGACGAAAATCCTTTCCAAACGGGAATCTTTTATGGATTCCTGTCGAGAATCCTTTCTGTATTCCAGGCTGGAATCCTTTCCGCATTTCGGACGGAAATCCTTTCCGGATGGGAATCCTTTTCGGATTCCGGATGGGAATCCTTTCCGGATTCCAGATGGGAATCCTTTCCAGGTTCCGGATGCGAATCCTTTCCGGATTTCGGATGCGAATCCTTTCCGGATTTCGGATGGGAATCCTTTCCGGATTTCGGATGGGAATCCTTTCCGGATTTCGGATGGGAATCCTTTCCGGATTCCGGATGGGAATCCTTTCCGGATTCCGGATGGGAATCCTTTCCGGATTCCGGATGGGAATCCTTTCCGGATTCCGGATGGGAATCCTTTCCGGATTCCGGATGGGAATCCTTTCCGGATTCCGGATGGGAATCCTTTCCGGATTCCGGATGGGAATCCTTTCCGGATTCCGGATGAGAAACCTTTCCGGATTCCGGATGGAAATCCTTTCCGGATTCCGGATGGGAATCCTTTCCGGATTCCGGATGGGAATACTTTCCGGATTCTGGATGGGAATCCTTTCCGGATTCCGGATGGGAATCCTTTCCGGATTCCGGATGGGAATCCTTTCCGGATTCCGGATGGGAATCCTTTCCGGATTCCGGATAGGAATTCTTTCCGGATTCCGGATGGGAATCCTTTCCGGATTCCGGATGGGAATCCTTTCCGGACGGGAATCCTTTCCGGATTCCGGATGGGAATCCTTTTCGGATTCCGGATGGGAATCCTTTCCGGATTCCGGATGGGAATCCTTTCCGGATTCCAGATGGGAATCCTTTCCGGATTACGGATGGGAATCCTTTCCGGATTCCGGATGGGAATCCTTTCCGGATGGGAATCCTTTCCGGATTCCGGATGGGAATCCTTTCCGGATTCCGGATGAGAATCCTTTCCGGATTCCGGATGGGAATCCTTTCCGGATTCCGGATGGGAATCCTTTCCGGATTCCGGATGGGAATCCTTTCCGGATTCCGGATGGGAATCCTTTCCGGATTCCGGATGGTAATCATTTCATGATTCCGGATGGGAATCCTTTCCGGATTCCGAATGGAAATTCTTTTCAAATTCTGGATGCGAATCCTTTTCGGATTCTGGATGCGAATCCTGTGCGGATTCCGGGACTCCAATCGGCATTCCGGACAGAAAACCTATCCGGATTCTGGACGGGAATACTATCCGGATTCCGAACGAGAATCCTATCCGGATTCCGAACGGGAATCCTATCTGGACTCCGCGCGGGAATCTGAATTCCAGACGGGAATCTTTTCTAGATTCCAAACGAGAATCTTTTCTGGATTCCTGTCGAGAATCCGTTCCGGTTTCCAGACAAGAATCTTTCCGGATTCCGGACAAGAATCCTTTCCGGATTCCGGACAAGAATCCTTGCCGGATTCCGGACGAAAATCCTTTCCGGATTGCGAACGGAAATCTTTTCCAGATTCCAAACGGGAATCTTTTCTGGATTCCAAACGGGAATCTTTTATGGATTCCTGTCGAGAATCCTTTCCGGATTCCGGATGGGAATCCTTTCCGGATTCTGGATGGGAATCCTTTCCGGATTCCGGATGGGAATCCTTTCCGGATTCCGGATGGGAATCCTTTCCGGATTCCGGATTGGAATCCTTTCCGGATTCCGGATGGGAATCCTTTCCGGATTCCGGATGGGAATCCTTTCCGGATTCCGGATGGGAATCCTTTCCGGATTCCGGATGGGAATCCTTTCCGGATTCCGGATGGGAATCCTTTCCGGATTCCGGATGGGAATCCTTTCCGGATTCCGGATGGGAATCCTTTCCGGATTCCGGATGGGAATCCTTTCCGGATTCCGGATGGGAATCCCTTCCGGATGGGAATCCTTTCCGGATGAAAATCCTTTCCGGATTCCGGATGGGAATCCTTTCCGGATTCCGGATGGGAATCCTTTCCGGATTCCGGATGGGAATTCTTTCCGGATTCCGGACGGGAATCCTTTCCGGATTCCGGATGGGAATCCTTTCCGGATTCCGGATGGGAATCCTTTCCGGACGGGAATCCTTTCCGGATTCCGGATGGGAATCCTTTCCGGATTCCGGATGGGAATCCTTTCCGGATTCCGGATGGGAATCCTTTCCGGATTCCGGATGGGAATCCTTTCCGGATTCCGGATGGGAATCCTTGCCGGATTCCGGATGGGAATCCTTGCCGGATTCCGGATGGGAATCCTTGCCGGATTCCGGATGGGAATCCTTGCCGGATTCCGGATGGGAATCCTTGCCGGATTCCGGATGGGAATCCTTGCCGGATTCCGGATGGGAATCCTTTCCGGATTCCGGATGGGAATCCTTTCCGGATTCCGGATGGGAATCCTTTCCGGATTCCGGATGGGAATCCTTTCCGGATTCCGGATGGGAATCCTTTCCGGATTCCGGATGGGAATCCTTTCCGGATTCCGGATGGGAATCCTTTCCGGATTCCGAACGGGAATCCTTTCCGGATTCCGGACGAGAATCCTTTTCGAATTCCGGACGGGAATCCTTTTCAGATTCCAGATGGAATCCATTTCGGATTCCAGACGGGAATCCTTTTCGGATTCGGATGGGAATCCTTTCCGGATTCCGGATGGGAATTCTTTCCGGATTCCGGACGGGAATCCTTTTCGGGTTCCGAACGGGAATCCTTTTCAGATTTTGGATAGGAATCCTTTCCGGGTTCCGGACGGGAATCCTTTCTGGATTCCGGACGGATTCCGGATTCCGGATGGGAATCCTTTACGGATTCCGGATGGGAATCCTTTCCGGATTCCGGACGCGAATCCTTTTCGGATTCCGAACGGGAATCCTTTTCGGATTCCGCACTGTTATCTTTTCCGGATTCCGGACGAGAATCCTTTCCGGATTCCGGACGGGAATCCTTTCCGGATTCCGGACGGGAATCCTTTCCGGATTCCGGACGGGAATCCTTTCCGGATTCCGGACGGGAATCCTTTCCGGATTCCGGACGGGAATCCTTTCCGGATTCCGGATGGGAATCCTTTCCGGATTCCGGACGGGAATCCTTTCCGGATTCCGGATGGGAATCCTTTCCGGATTCCGGATGGGAATCCTTCCCGGATTCCGGATGGGAATCCTTTCCGGATTCCGGATGGAAATCCTTTCCGGATTCCGGATGGGAATCCTTTCCGGATTCCGGATGAGAAACCTTTCCGGATTCCGGATGGGAATCCTTTCCGGATTCCGGATGGGAATCCTTTCCGGATTCCGGATGGGAATCCTTCCGGATTCCTTTCCGGATTCCGGATGGGAATCCTTTCCGGGTTCCGGATGGGAATCCTTTCCGGGTTCCGGATGGGAATTCTTTCCGGATTCCGGATGAGAATCCTTTACGGATTCCGGATGAGAATCCTTTACGGATTCCGGATGGGAATCCTTTCCGGATTCCGGACGCGAATCCTTTTCGGATTACGCACTGGAATCTTTTCTGGATTCCGGATGGAAATCCTTTCCGGATTCCGGATGGAAATCCTTTCCGGATTCCGAATGGGAATCCTTTCCGGATTCCGGTCGGGTTTTTTTCCGGATTTCGGATGGGAATCCTTTCCGGATTCCGGATTTGAATCCTTTCCGGATTCCGGATTTGAATCCTTTCCGGATTCCGAATGGGAACCCTTTCCGGATTCCGGACGAGAATCCTTTTCGGATTCCGAACGGAAATCCTTTTCGGATTCCGCACGGGAATCCTTTACGGATTCCGGATGGGAATCCTTTCCGGATTCCGGATGGGAATCCTTTCCGGATTCCGGATGGGAATCCTTTCCGGACTCCGGAGGGGAATCCTTTCCGGATTTCGGATTCCGGATGGTAATCGTTTCATGATTCCGGATGGAAATCCTTTCCGGATTCCGAATGGAAATTCTTTTCGGATTCTGGATGCGAATCCTTTTCGGATTCTGGATGCGAATCCTGTGCGGATTCCGACTGTGTCCGACTCCAATCGGGATTCCGGACAGAAAACCTATCCGGATTCTGGACGGGAATCCTATCCGGATTCCGAACAAGAATCCTATCCGGATTCCGAATGGGAATCCTATCTGGACTCCGCGCGGGAATCCTATGCGGATTCCAGACGGGAATTTTATCCGTACTTTGGGCGAGAATCCTATCTGGATTCCGGGCGGGAATCCTATCTGGATTCCGGACGGGAATCCTATCCGTATTCTGGACGAGGATCCTATCCAGATTCAGGATGAGAATCATATCTGGAATCCGGACGTATATCCTGTCCGGACTCCGGGCGGATTCCGGACGATAATCCTATTCGGATTCCGGACGAGAATCCTATCCGGATTCCGGACAGGGATCCTCTCCAGATTCCTGACGAGAATCCTCTCCAGATTTCGGACGGGATTCCTATCCGGACTCCGGGCGGGAATCTAATCCGGATTCCGGGCGGGAATCCTATCCGGATTCCGGACGAGGATTCCGGATGAAAAAGCTATCCGGAATCCGGGATGGGAAACCTATCCGGATTCTGGATGGGAAACCTTTCCGTATTCCGGATGGGAAACCTATTCGGGTTCCGGATGGGAAACCTATCCGGATTCCGGGTGGGAATACTTTTCGCAGTCCGGACGGGAATCCTATCCGGACTTCGTGCGGAAATCCTATCCGGATTCGGACGGGGATCCTATCCGGATTCCAGACGGGCATCTTATCCGGTTTCCGGACGGGAGTCCTATCCGGATTCTGGACGGGAATCCTATCCGTATTCCTTACGCATTCCAAACGAGAATCTTTTTCGGATTTCATACGATTTTTTTCCGGATTCCGTACGAGAATGCTATCCGGATTCCGAATGGAGCTCTATTCCGGATTTCGGACGAGGATCCACTCCGGATTTCGGTCGGAATTCGTCTCCGAGTTCCGGTCGAGAATTCTTTTTGGATTCTGGTCGGAGATCCTTTCTGGATTCCAGATGGGTATCCTCTTCGAATTTCGGACGAGAACATCCTCCTGATTCTGGACGGGAATCCTTTCCGGATTCCGGACGAGAATCCCCTCTCGATTTCGAACGGAGATCCGTTCCGGACAATGATCCCTTTCCGGATTTAAGTCGGCAATCCTCTCCGGATTCTGGACTAGGATCCACTCCGGATTCCTGTCGGAGATCCATTCCGGAATCCAGACGGGAATCCCCTCCTCGGATTCCAGACGAGAACCCTCTCCTGTATTCGACATGAATACTATCCGGATTCCGGAAGAGAATCATTTTAGGATTCCGATAGAGAATTCTTCCCAGATTCCGAACTGAGAATTTTTTTCCGGTTGCAGAACGAAAATCCCTTTCAGATTCCGAACAAGAAGCCTTCCATGATTTCGAACGAGTATCCTTTTCGGATTATGGTCGGAGATCCTTTCTGGATTCCAGACGGGTATCCTCTTCGGATTTCGGACGAGAACCCACTCCGGATTCTGGTCGGAGATCCTTCCTGAATTTCAGACGGGAATCCTTTTCAGATTCCGAACGAGAATCCTGTATTTTGAACGGGAGTCCTGTTCTGGTTCCGGATAGGAATGTCCTTCGGATTTCGGATGAGAATCCTTTCCGGATTTCGAAATGGAATCCTCTCCGCATTGTGGACGAAATTGCTCTCTGAATTTCAAACGGAAATCCTCTCCGGATTTCGGTCTGGAATACTTTCCGGGTTCCGGACGAGAGGCGTTTCCGGATTTGAGTCGGAGATCTTTTCTGGATTTCGGAAGGGAATTCTCTTCGGATTTCGGACGGGAATCCTCTATGGATTTAGAACAGGAATCTTTTCCCGGTTCCGGACGGAAAACATATCTGGATTCTGGACAGGAAGCCAAATTTCTGAATTCCGAACGAGAATCCTCTCCAGAGAATTCCCCACGGATTCCGGATACGTATCCTTCACGGATGGGGCCCTCCTTAGTCGTGCGGCAAGACGCGCGGCTACAAAGCAAGACCATGCTGAGGGTGGCTGGGTTCGATTCCCGGGGCCAGTCTAGGCTAGGTCTCTACTTCCCTGGACATAAAAGTATCATCGTGTTAGCCTCATGATATACGAATCCAAAAATGGTAATCTGGCTTAGAAACCTCGCAGTTATTAACTGTGGAAGTGCACAATGAACACTAAGCTGCGAGGCGGCTCTGTCCCAGGGTGGGGATGTAATGCCAATAAGAAGAAGAAGAAGAATACTTCACGGATTTCCGATTGGAATCTCTCACAGATGCCGGGATGGGAATCCTTGCATTCCGGATGGGAGCCCTTCACGGATTCCGAATTGGAATCCTTCACGAATTCCAGAAAGGAATCCTTCATGGTTTCCGGATGAAAATCCTCCACGAATTATCTGGATAGGAATCCTCCAAGGATTATGGATAGGAATTCTCCAGTGATTACGGATGAAAATCCTCCGCGAATTCAGGATGCTAATTCGCCACGGAGTCCAGATTGGAATGTTTGGCGGATTCCGGATATGAATCCTCGATGGATTCTGGAAGAAAATCTTCCAAGGTGTGCAAACTATGGAAACAAGAATCCATTTAAAATTCCGAACGAAAATTGCAAACATTGCAAACTATGCAAACAGTACAAATGATGAACTTTCTCTCACAATAAATTCAAGAAGACCAATTACCATTCGTTGATATCAAAAAGCATATTTAAAATGGAATCTCTAAAACTTTCTAAAAGTATTGTCTGTCGGATTTTGTAAGAAAACCCTCAAACAATTTCGAGATCGATTCCTGCAAGGAGTAATATTTGATCGATTTATCTTAGTAATATTTGTTAATTTCTCTATATATTGTCATAACAATTTTGAAAGACAAAATCATTAGTGTCAGTGATTTGTCACAACTACCATAAATACTAAAAATAAGAGTACACTAATTGCTACTAATTCTACCACCTGTCCCAGCAAATGTCATTTGCGCTCCTATGAAACAGATCTGATCAGCTGCGACCGCCTTTTTCCGTCATCCCAACAATGTTCCGATCGCAAAAAAGGCCAATCTTCATAATTACCAACAGCTGTGCGACTTATTCCCATTCGCGCTTGTTCCGTTATCGTTATACATTTTTTGCCACAACGTTATCCAATGCCAACCGACGACCGACAGAAAACTCAAAACAAACACAACTCATAATGACATTAAATTTTCCTTCCGAGCAGCAGCCGAATCCAATTTGAATTCGAATTTAAATATTAAGAAGCGGATTCATTCAACTGGAAACTTTCTTAATAATAATTTTCAGGTGATGAAATTATGCAAAGTTTTCCATTGCAAATCTTATAACCAATCGGATTCTTTGTAACCAAGTTGCAATACCAATTCTCAACCCATACAAATTGCTTAAAAGTTCAAGCTAGATCACCGTCAAGTAAATATAAGAACGATAAAACAACACGGCCAGGCGCCCGTGATTCTCGCGAATCGGATCTGGCTTGAGAACGTGTAGGCAGTCGGTGTTGCACACGGCGAGACCGGATTTGGCCTTTCAAAATAAACACGACTCGCCCTCGGCCCCACCATCGCATCGCATCGTTCCCACTGCCAACAACTGCCACTAGGCGACCGGATCAGAGCGCAGTTCGATTTAACGACCGGCGGCGACCACCTTCCAAAGCCGATCAGCGGTGGTGGTCAGCTGGGAGTCGTAAACAAAAGAAAATTTGAATTAGGGTGATGGGTTGGTTCGGAGTAGATAATACTGACAAGATGCTGCAGAACAGCACTTTCTAAATGACTCAAGTTGTAAACTGGGTTCGAAACCCTACCTTGTCCATTTCGTTCTCACTGAATGCATTCGGGGAACTCAATCGAATTATTCCATTCAAATTTAGCACCAACAAAAACACCAACCGGCAATGGCTAATTGTGCCAAATTAACAGTTCCGCGATGGAAACGCATGGTCGATTACTGAGTGAAATTAGCAATCATTGGATGGAGCGAAGTTGATTTTTTTAATGTTTTTAATGGCAGCTTACCTGGCACTCGATTGGCCATCTGGGGGCTTGCTGGGGGCAGTCATAGTCCCGTTCCTTCGGCAGTGCGAAAAGTTCCCGCGGTTCCTTGAGGCGAGCGATCGGCCGGAGCGTCTTCGAGTCGGTGTTGACCTCCAGCTGGTTGGTCTTGAGGCTGTTCGAGAGGAAGCTGCCGAGGTAGCCGGCTGAAATGGGGAAGGGAGAAACAGTTGCGTTATGATATGATAGTTCAACCTTTTTATCTATTTAGTAATAATAAATTACGTTAAATTTTTCAAATATCGTAAGGTACACTGGGGGAAGTGGAAAAAGGGGGTAAGTGTAAAAATCGACTCGAAAAATTGGAATTGTACATACTTTACAGTTTTTACCACACCATAACATTGTGCAAGAATATACTTTGATGCCGACACTAAAGATTCCCCAAACACACGCGATTCTACCGCTTGGCGACAGCGATTCTGTCGCCGTTAGTATGAAAGCGTAAATAGAACATTGCCTGCAGCGACCCAACGATATAATCGCGGCGACTAGTTGTCGCCGTCGCGGCGATGTAATCGTTTAGGTCTGGGGGTGCCTTAATACTATATTAAAATTTGTATAATACATTCACTAACACGGTTAACGCTTGAACTGTCATTTTAGGTTTCGCGTGAAGTTAATTTTTGCATTCATAAAATCAATTCTTATTTGCACACATTGTCCCTTTTTCCAGTGAATTTGATTCACAAGTGATCATTATAATACAATTAAACTAATCACATTAAATTTTGGTTTGTACCATGAAAGCAAAAAAATTAAAGATTTCACACTTACCCCTGGTATCAAACACTGCGGGGGAAGTGGAAAATGTTCTGATCACGCAAATTTTTCCTTCCCTCCAGGGTTTATTTTGATAGCTGCGAATATTAATATGTTCCTTCTTTGTTATCATTGTGATTTCAGTGGTGATTGGACTAATGTACATAAGAAAACGCCTGATTAATACACCTATCGGTGTTAATGCCTTTCACATGTTTTATATATGAAAAATATGTATGAGAAAGAAAATAATAGCACCGGTAGGTGAATATATTCCATAATTCACATTCATTTATATTTATAGCAAGTTTTGCCGTTGAATGCATTTTTTTGTGCGAACAAATTGGTCAAAGGCAAGTGCTTAAAAATAGGAGATAATTTTGTAAGTGTTTTGCGCACACACATACATTCAAACACGTACACACAGACATCACCTCAATTCGAGTCGAGTCAAGTACGAGACACTGAAGACGACCTTACTGTTGAGGTCGAAATACGTATCTGTCAAGGTACAATTAAGTGGGGGAATTAAATGGGATTGTACAAACTCGTCTTATGACAAGCGTTAAAATCATTTGATTAGTTTGTAAGCCCCATTTTTCCTATAAAAAGTTCATCTTTCTGGCGAACCTATAGATTTTACGTACACTTAATGCTCGAGAAGGCAAAACCAGCCCTCCACTAGCAATTACGAGAATTCTTTGGGGACCCATTCCGTCAAACCAATGAAATTATTGAACAAAAGATACTCAGAGCAATTGCCGTTTTGATTTTTGTTATATGTAACTACTCATCATAATTGAAGGTCATGGTAACATGGATTTTCCACTTACCCCATCCCACTAGGTAAAGCATGAGCATGAGAGCATGAGCATGAGCATGATTGACCGCCCACGGTTGCTACTCCGTTATTGCCAGGTCAGCTGTAATTACACAGAGAACCAACAGATGGTGTTTGGGACTAACATCATCCTCAATGTGTAAGAACTGGTGACCAAAAATTAAGCAATACCAGCGCCGGCCGTGTCCGAATGCAGGTCAATTAGGGATTAGGAAGGAAAATGTTGACGTGATACTCGCTTTGATGGAAGCCGACGAGTCATCTGCACTTCCACGAGAAATCACTGGGATTTCGGATGTGTGGGGAGGGAGTGTAGCAGGGTTCGTTTTGGTAAACGGTATGCCGAGTGTAGCGTGTAATTTCATCGAGGTTAAACAAAAACACAATCGTTCGAACGTGCGCTAACTAATTGATTTACCGACCGCACTAAGCAGAATATAATTTTCCAATGATCACTTCTGCGTGATTGTTCTGCGTGATAAATGAAATACGATGGGACACGCACACGCCATCTAATTAGGTCAACCGCACAATGCAGAACAAAACATTTCGATGATCGCGCGATCGTTCTGCGACTAGGGAAAACACGATCAGACGCACAGTTTACTATTACTTTCCTATAATTCCACGTCGTTCTGCTCTCTTAAACACATTTGGACACGCACTAATTAATATATTTTCAACGACACAGAGTATAACAAAATAACACGGGTCTCGAAATTGTTCTGCGCTCTAAAAACTCGTTCGATCCCACACTCACAAAACTCAATAATAAGCATAATAGAAACAATAGCACCTAATGAAACTTAAGCACGTTAAAAATCTCTTGGCTGTCAATGGCTTCAAACGTTTAGCCAGCTTTAGGTATTTTTCCGAATTATCACTTTAGACATGTTAGTGTCATTCTAACGATACAATTTCAATTTGATACACACAATTATTCACCAGCATTAACCTAAAACTACTGCAAATAAGATAATAAAATTTGCTTGTAATAGCATGGAATTGAATAATAGTAATGGAATACTTAAGGCAAATTTTGTGTTAAGCCCACTGTTCAATTTACCTATCTTAATTTTTGAAAACCAGAAATCAACAAGTGAACAGATTTAAATAGCAGTCTCTTAAAAATCTCAGAGCAAGGATTTTTTCTTCTTTTCGCGAACTTTTTTTTGTAACATACAGTCGAACACTACATTTCACTAAGATATGCTTAACAAATACATGTAGAAAACACTGATTTAAAACAACAATGAAGCAGAAGATAGTTTTCCCAAAAAAACACGATATTAGTTAGCCATTCTGACGGATGTTCAAACAAGTAGTACTGAATCTGGAATTACTAATACTCCCAGCGTTGAGGGCTTCTCAACGTTTCAATGATCATATCTTTCTTTCTCTCATTAAGTTACAGTTGTAGTACAGAAATTAGTATATGGGTCATTCCATACCAAGTGACCGAACCACTTGCAATCGACATTCACCGATTTTAATCAAACTTCGTGGATTTGTTTATCTATCGATTATATGTAAAAATCCAAATTTATTTGATGATTGGACAACCCCTCGGCAAATGGGAGCACCCCCCGTTTTTGACGATTCGTAAAAACCATATTTTTGAACAATCAATATCTCGGACAGTTTTTAAGCTACAAATAATTTCTTTTTATGCATTTTGAAGAGAATTCTTCAAACTTTTTGAGAAAAATATCGATTTTGAGTAGAAGTGTTGCCAACTCTATTGTTTTTGCGTTTTAAGTATAAAATCGTATTTTGCTGCCAATGAGTATATTTTTATTTGGAAAATAACACCAGCATCGTGTTCTCCAGAAAATTTTGTATAAGAAACACTCGAAACCCCAAGGTACTATGAGCCGTTCTCGAGTTATGGAGTTCTGAATATTATATGATTCATATGGAACTTATCAATCACATAAAATTGTGTTATGCATACCGAACCTTTACCTTTTATCGAATTGCCAAGAATTCGAAGATATTGTTTTCTTCAAATAAATTGTAAAACATGTAACTTGAGCCTTTGAATAGAAACGTAGTCGCAACGTAGTCACTTTGGAAGGAATAGCTTTTCTGTATTGTTGTAGAGCGTACTATTAACTATTACACACATAGATACTATATTATTTCACCTGCTATGGAAAGATTTTTTTTCAATTTTATAAAACATTTATTAATTTCGAAAGCTCTCGGCTCATATGCCGTTAAGCGTTACGGAGCCGAAATCTTTATACTATTTTTTTCTTACGAAATAACGTTAGATTAAGTGAACCGAAAGACTCGTGTTTCAATCTGGATTAGGGAATACAGTATCACAGTAGGGAAGGAGGAAACAAATAATAATAAATCTATGACGATAAGGAAAAATTGATTAAGTTTTTGTTTCATTACTGTTACGGGACATAGAAATGAAACAAGAATTTCATCACCGTGAAACAAACATTTTCTAAGTAACAACAAAGGAAAGACATACGAGAGGCAATTACGACAAAAGAAACGATATGGTTATCTAAAAAACCCTGATTAATTTACCTAGCGATAATGGTGCCTTTCTCGTGCATTATGGAAATAGTATTTTGACCATAATTTTCGAGCCCATAATCCCAACCAGTAAAATTTTAAAAGGAAACAATGAGACAGAATTTCCCGTAAAATGCAACATGGTGCGAACAAATCGGTTAAGGGCAAGCCCCTAAATAGTGGATGAGACTTTTTAGACACATACACGCACAGCCATCACCTCAATTCGTTGAGCTGAGTCGATTGGTATACAACACTATGGGTCTCTCGCCTTCTATAAAAATATTGTTTTTGGAGCGAACATAAAGCCTTTCGGTACACTTAGTGTACGAGAAAGGTAAAAATAAATTAGCTCATAAGGAAGTAGACTTTCACTATGTTATTATGGAAAAATAATGTATGAAAAGGCAAATCATTATGAAAATGGTACTTGTACGTACAGAAGGAGAGGGTTAATGATTTGTGACTATTTGTGAGGGTACGGGTAAGAGGGTTGAAAATGGCGAAAAACGTTGTATGCAATTTTTAAACGTATTTTGTAGCTATATAAAAGGGAGAAGAAGATCTTAATGTCAATACTAGTCCACTAGAGCAGAATTATCCACGGAAAGTTTTTATCTTACTACTACTTTATCAAACCCACACTTCACAGCACGCAAATGTGATTTGACGATAACCATGAGCTCTCTCTCACTCACCATGTAATCAAAAATTGTCAACTGTGTGTGTATATTATCAAAGTATGCAAATAGTAGACCAATAACAAACATCATAAAAATGGTCTTCTTTGAGATAATGATTTTATTTGCTGTATTTTGAAAATAAATGGATAATATTTGCTGTTTGACGGCCAATATACTTTCGCTATATTTTTTGCATTTTTTACTCCTAGAGAATTCAGATTTTCGTAAACCATGTGACATATTGTTTTAATTTTTAATAGTTGACCCTAAGGATGCCGAAAATCTTTGAAGAAGAAGGAGCCTTGCAGGAACGACGACCAAAATTGTTTATTCTACCAGAACTGCCAAACTATGTGTACCAATAATTCAACTGAGTGTTATTTCAAAAAATTTAATCTTTTAGTGCTGAGGAACAAATTGTAGTTATTCAGATTAATTTTTAATGGAGAGAAATGGTTTTCCGTCTAACAAGGACAGTGGGATCAAAGCCCACCGAAGGGGCAATTACCCTCCAATACCTTTTCCGAACTAAATCTATCACATGTTGTACATATGCATAATCGAGTTTCAGACATAGTAAGGACAGTTGATCAGATAGTGCTGGCAGAAACATTGATTTCTTGCATATGATTCCAACAATCAATCTTCAAAGCGTTGTAATATTTCCAGCAATGCTTATTCTTCAGCAAACTCTTTCAGCATCTGTAAGTATTGAGTCAGATGATTGAATTAACGATAAAATAAAGCCGCTAGGAGCAAAAATGCAAAAAAAAGTATTTTTTTTTCTCTTCATTTAAGAGACTTGCAGCCCGAGGCTGGCTCGTCTCCGAGACAAAAAAACATTTTTCCATACTAATCTCCATATAAATTTTAAACGCAATGCTGTAAGTGGGGAAGCAGCCAATCGAGCTGTGTATGTGTGTTATGTATGTGTCAATGCGTATATGTGTGTATGTTCGGAAATCAGTAAAAAAAATCTACAATGTTCACTGTGAAAAAAGGACTTTTCATTTTTAAAATCCTGTATCTCAAGATCGAAACATAGTACCTCGGGGTTTTAAGCGTTTCCAATGTAAAAATGGTCAAGGAACACGTTGGTGAGGTTATTTCCTGAATAAAAATATACTCATTGGGTAAAAAATGCATTTTTCACACAAAAACTTAAAAATTGTTAATTTGGCAACACTGCACATCAACAAATTATTTTTTTATAAATTCCTTGAAAAATCTTCTTTCGAATGGTTACCTTAGATTCATTATAGACCTCACAGTTCCAGAGATATGTACAAAACAATATGATGAGTTTCATACATTTGTCCAAAAAGGGGGATGGTCGTATTAATCGTGGGGAGGTCCAATCACCACGAAATTTTGGTTTTTGGGGTATAACCCATACATAAACAATTGGTCAAAATTTCATTCAATTCTAAGAAAGTCGATTGCACGTTTGCATTTTTTCTCGGTCACTTCATATGGAATGACCCATATGATGGATGTCATACTTAGAATACTACTTACACTACGTTTGAAAATTATAAAGAAAGAAATGTTGAACAGAAAAAATGATATATGAAACATGTAGTGTCTAAGTTTCATGACTAATAGCATACCTAATCATATTCGCGAAGGAGCATTTCCTCATAATTTGAGTCGATTCTATTGTAATTACGCGTGTAGTAATGAAAAAAAGACATTCGAACAATTCAGTTTTTTGTATCAAACTCCATCACGCCCAATAAATGCTAACTTGTACGGATTAATGAAAGGCGAATTGCAATGTTAAAGAAATCTCCTTTTTTTTTAAATTCTTTATTTATGTGCTTTTGTGGTTTTTTTTTTAATTAGATGTTAGGTTCAAAAAATGTCCTTGTATTGAATTAGTGAATAATAAGTAGGGGACATGACGGCCTGGCAGGTTCCGTTCCAATATGGTCGGGGGGGTTTTTGTTGACAAAATTTTATGAAATTTGGCCACAACATTCTTTGATATTGAAAGAAAGTTTAGGCCAAATTTCAGCATAATTAGTTATAGAAAACCCCCTGACAATAATAGAACAAAACCCGCCAAAGCCGTCATTTCCCCTATATAGAATATGTAAATTATATTAAATATGAATTCTATTACGAACATTCCGTTGAATAGTCCATAAAGTGTTTATTAAATCCACTCTGCTTTGACAAAATGCTTGGAGCAGTTCATTAACCGATTCAATCCGGATGGGTCATATATGACCCAAGACGAAAATCAGTTGTCGAAAATCAGTTTTAAGAGATAGAGCCTTGCTTTCTTCAGCAAAAATATTCAAAATTAACTGTTCCATCCAGGAAAAATATTGCCCAGGTCAGGTTATGGTCACTAGGATGATCTAGAGCATCCAAACTATCCTTGAGTTCCAATTTTGATGTTCTAAGGAATCAACACCATTTTTTACCACATTTTGATTAAATAATTGAAATTGAAATGCTTTATGATAATATCCCGCACCTGTCCTGCAGTATGACAGATCTTTTTCAATACCTAAGACACTCCAAACAGTTCTTGAACTCAGATCTTAATATTCAAAACGGTCAACAAAAAGATCTACGATGTCCCCACTATTTTTATGAGTTGAGTCAGCTCCACGGTTCTTCATTACACCATTACAGACACACCACAGAATTCGTTCGGCATCTACGGCACTCCAAACTATCCTTGAGTACAGATCCTAATATTCAAATCGATCAACATGCAGATCTTTGATGTCCCCACTAATTTTATGAGTTGGAATAGCTCCAGGATACCTCGTAATATACTTACAGACACACCACATAATTCGTTCGACATCTACGACACTCCAAACTCTCCTTGAGTACAGATCCTAATGTTCAAATCGATCAACATGCAGATCTTCGATGTCCCCACTAGTTTTATGAGTTGGAATAGCTCCAGGATACCTCGTAACATCATTACAGACACACTACAGAATTCGTTCGACATCTACGACACTCCAAACTCTCCTTGAGTAAAGATCCTAATGTTCAAATCGATTAACATGCAGCTCTTCGATGTCCCCACTAGTTTTATGAGTTGGAATAGCTACAGGATACCTCGTAACACCATAACAGACACTCCACAGAATTCGTTCGACACCTACGACACTCCAAACTATCCTTGAGTACAGATCCTAATGTTCAAATCGATCAACATGCAGGTCTTCGATGTCTCCACTAGTTTTATGAGTTGGAATAGCTCCAGGATACCTCGTAACATCATTACAGACATACCACAGAATTCTTTCGATATCTACGACACTCCAAACTCTCCTTGAGATCAGATCCTAATATTCAAATCGATCAACATAGAGATCCTCGATGTCCCCACTAGTTTTATGAGGTGGAATAGCTCCGCGGTACCTCGTAACATCATTACAGGCACACCAGAGTTCGTTCGACATCTATGGCACTCCAAACTATCCTTGAGTACAGGTCTTAATATTCAAATCGATCAACATGAAGATCATCGATGTCCCCACTAGTTTTATGAGTTGGAATAGCTCCACGGGATTTCGTGACACCATTATAGACACATCACAGAATTTGTTTGACATCTACGACACTCCAAACTGTCTTTGAGCGCAGATCCTAATATTCAAAACGATCAACATGAAGATCTCCGATGTCTAAACTATTTTTACGAGATGGAATAGCTCCACGGAACTTCGATACACAGTAAGATATACACCACAGAATTCGTTGAACATGTACGACACTCCAAACTCCAAACAAGCTCATATCCCTATTTACAAATCGATCAACTAGAAGATCTTTGATGTCCCCACTATTTTTATGAGTTGGAATAGCTCCATAAGACTTCATTAAACCATTATAAATACATAACAGAATTCGTTGAACATCTATTATACTCCAAACTATCCATGAGTACAGATCAGAATATTCAAAACGATCCACATAGAGATCTTCGATGTCTCGACTATTTTTATGAGTTGTAATAGCTCCACGGGTTACACTATTAGAGACACGCCACAGAATTCGCTGGACATCTACAAACTGTCTTTGAGCTCAGATCCCAATATTCAAATCGATCAACACGAAGATCTTTGAGGTCTCCACTATTTCTATGAGTGGAAATAGCTCCACGGGACTTCGATACACCATTATAGATACATTACAGAACTCGTTGAATATCGACGACACTCCAAACTGTCCATGAGTACAGATCTCAATACTCAAATCGATCAACATGAAGATCTACGTCATCCCATCTATTTTTATGAGTTGGAATAACTCTACTGGACTTCGTTACACCATTATAGACACATTGTAGAATTCGTTGAACATGTACGACAATACAAATTGACCATGAGTTCAATTCTTTATATTCAATTCGATCAACAAGAAGATGTACGATGGTCTAGCATGAATTTACCGCCAAAAAATTGTATGGTGAAGGACATCTAGGGAAGATCGATATAGTACGTACAATTACTATTTTCAACACCCCGCTCCCCTTCGCCACTTTTTGCAATGACCCTCTAGTTTTTTTTTATTTTTCGTCACGTAATTTGTGAATAACCACCTTACACAAATTTCATCAATAATAAAAGCATTTCTCGAAAAAAAATACAATGACCTGTTACCTGTTAGTCTACTAAATATTTTTTCGACGAAGAAGATTATTATTGAGAAACTTAATTATTGATTCCTTTTGGTACACTGCTTTCGAAAGACGATCTCGCAGAATCACATCAAATGGTTGCAGAGGAACTGAGAGAGAAATTTTTCTAGCAACATGATTTAACTATTACATTTAATTCATTTTGGGATAAGTATGGAGAAAAGCATTTGAAATGAAATTTTGTGATATTATTCATACGTAAATTACTTTAGTCTCACATACAAATGTTAGTCTTAGTAACATCCACTTCCGTGCAATACTGAAACCAATTATATTGCCGATTGAATGTATTGCGAGCTTTATTCAGTTCTTGATACGCAATCCTCATTTATTAATTAGACTGTCATCTCATGATACCCCTTGGTGGTTTCAATACGTATAGAAATGGTAAACACTTGGGTAAACATATCGTATAAAATATATAATATGTATAATATGTATAATAAGTATGAAACAAGTAAGTATGAGAGTACCAACGCCTTCAGGGTGCAACTTACTCTAATTCTGATCGATTATGGAGTAGCAATAATTCACATGTATAGCCCAGCCGGTCATCAAGAGACGCCGTGGTACCAAGCTTTATTCTATAACACTTCTTCTTCTTCTTCTTATTGGCATTACATCCCCACACTGGGACAGAGCCGCCTCGCAGCTTAGTGTTCATTAAGCACTTCCACAGTTATTAACTGCGAGGTTTCTAAGCCAGGTTACCATTTTTGCATTTGTATATCATGAGGCTAGCACGATGATACTTTTATGCCCAGGGAAGTCGAGACAATTTCCATTCCGAAAATTGTCTAGACCGGCACCGGGAATCGAACCCTCATGCTTTGTAGCCGCGCGTCTTACCGCACGGCTATGGAGGGTCCCTCTATAACACTATAGATGATAAAAGGAACGAAAAATTTTTGGATGCGATGTTTGTGATCACAATAACACGTTTTTTTTTCGTACTTACGTATTGTGTACGTAATGATGTCCATTTGAGCAATTCCATTTAACAAGATTTTTTTATAATGGTGTAATGATGTTCCATGATGGTTCTTCAACTAACAAACCAGCTTCAGAATCCATGAATCACTATGTTGGTCTTTTAGACCTCCAATATCTGAGCTCATGTATGGCGCCGTAAATATTCCGGGAATGTTATGGTTTGTATATACTGGTATATTGACATCCCATGTTGTTTCTACAACTGACACACACGCTCAGGATCCTATGGTTCACTCTGTTGGTCTCGTAGACCTCCAATATCTGAACTCAAAAATCGTTTGGAGCACCGTAGATATTCTTGGAATGTTTCAATTTTCATATACTGGTGTAATGATGTCTCATGGAGTTTTTACAACTAACACATAAGCTGAGTTGCCTTTGAATCACTCTGTTGGTCTTGTAGACCCCCAAGATCTGAATTCAAGAATGATTTGGAGTACCGTAGATACTCTAGGAATATTGTATTTTGTATATACTGGTGTAATGATGTTCCATGAGGCTTCTCCAGCTAATACACAAGCTCGGAAATCAATGAATCACTCTGTTGGTCTTGAAGGCCTCCAGTATCTGAACTCAAGAATGACTTGGATTACCCCAGGAACTCTGGGAATGCTGTGTTTTGCATATTCTGGTGTAATGATGTCCCAAGGGGTTGCTCCAACTAACGTACAAGCTCAGGACCCTATGAATCACTCTGTTGGTATTGTAGAACTTCAAGATCTGAACTCAAGAAAGGTTTGGAGTACCGTAGATATTCTGGGAATGTGGATGGTTCTATATATTGACATAATCACGTCCCATGGGGTTTTTACAACTAACACACAAGCTCAGGAACCTATCAATCACTCTGTTGGTCTTGTAGGCCTCCAAGATCTGAACTCAAGAATTGTTTGGAGTACCGTAGATATTCTGGGAGTCTTGTATTTTGTATATACTACTGTAATAATGTTCGATGGGGCTCCTCCAACTATTACACAAGCTCGGGAACCTATGAACTGCTCTGTTGATCTTGTAGACCTCCAAGATCTGAACTCAAGAATAGTTTGGAGTACCGTTTATGTTTTAGTAACACTGCGATTTGATAAAAAATAGTTTAATTATGTCTCAAGTAGCAATGCCAACTTCAAATAAGGATTGAGGCCCCGTAAAACGCTTTGTTGTTTATGTAGATCATCAAGATCTGAACTCAAGGAAGGTTTGGAAGCCCTAGAAGATCTCAAAAAAATATTTTACCCCATATTTCTACTTTTTCATGGTTTGCATACGTTTTTGAAGCAGAATGTCCAAAATTTATGTTGAAATACGACGGAAAAAAAATCCGGATTGAATCGGTAAATAGGGGCTCTCGATATACCATGTGGACAACTTAGGGGGAGGGAGGGGTATGGCTAATGTCCACGGTTCACACATTTTTTTTTTAATTTTAAATGAGCAATTGTCCACGCTAGGGGAGGGGGTATCAAAAACTGAACAAAACCTGTCCACGTGGTATATGTACAGCCGCGTATGACGTATGTGTGACAATAATATTATAATGGGTACTCACTTTGACTCCAATGTAGGATTAACTTACTACTCATGTCCCAATCGGTATCCAGATATCAAAATCCCAAAGAGAGACAAGTTATTTGGTAACAGACGACATGGGCCCGGATTGATTTGATCGGAGGTCTGGAATGGCGACGGATTTGGCATGTCCTAGATATGTTCATTTGAAGACTTTAACAAAGCGAACTTGATTTTTTTCAGAATTTGCCAGAATTTGATTTTTTAAGGAAATTTTACGAGCTTCTGCTTCTGTGGCCTCTAGCCGTTCTAGCGGATATGACGCGGTCGGTCCAATTTCTAATTTTATTTCGGGATACTTGAAGCTTTTTTTTTGACAAGTTTTTTTTACCACCAATCTTGATCACGGTTTACTTCGATCTCACTTACCCCATCCCACTAGGTAAAGTAGAAAAACAACTCCTAATTTTTAAATCTTTTTCCATAAATTTCAAGAAACCAAAATGGTATGAATTATTGGTGCAAAATCGACTGTTTTTGATAGCCCATTTTGATTGAATGCATTTAGTAGATCATTTAAACTGGTTTTACACTTATTCAATCACGCACTATCGATTTTTCCTTTTTCACTTCCCCCAGTGTACCTTATTATTATTTTGATACAAGTATTTCTTCAACAAGGCTATGAATTCCAAAAATTAAGGCATGGATGGAAGTGTCAATCGTACGAATCCAGGTTTACTTCCTGTGGCAAGTTCTTATTATTTGCTGTACAAATAAAATTTTTCGCGATGACTCGGAAGAATTTTCCGTGGAACATCCACAGTGTTTCCCTTCGAAATTCTGGATAGTTTCTTGCGGAAACTCCAAAGAATGTCCCGTAAAAATTTCCAATAGTTTCCCGTCTCAATTATTAATATTTTCTCTCTGAAATTCCGCTTAAGTTCTCGTGGACATTCTGAAAAATTATACGTGAAAGTTCCAAAGAAACCGCAAGTATGAGAACCGATCTGAAAAAGTGGCGTCACAGGAGTAAATGAGACGTTGTAGTGAACTGAGTCTGTAGTTCCTAATTTAAAGAGCATAGCCCTAGGTTGAAATATTTCCAATTCCAACCCTATTTGCTATTTTCTGCTTTATCGGGTCCACCAGTCCCCGCCTTTCTAGGACACCCACCTTAAGATTTCAATGTTTTCCGTGTTACAGCTATCAGCCACTTAGTGAAACACCATTGAGTAAGGTATTTAATATTGTGTTCTTGCTTGATACGACAGTGCTCAGCTACGGATTTGAGAGACAATTTCGCTTGAATCGACCCCAAGATCTGCAATCTATGAGCAGGCAAATTACAAAGTGAGAAGTGAGAATGAAAATTTGCTGGATATAAAGGTTGATCACCTCACCATCGTCATCGTTGATTGATCAAACCACTGCATAGGCAGCAGAATAGAGGTAGCTGTTAGAGTTAGTCAGAAATAAATCTCGCCTCCGCGATCGGTTCCGGATCCGGTTCGACTTCCATACAAATATTCTTGAACCTTTTCGATTGTATTTTAGATAGCAATAAAGTGCAGTGTATTTGTTGCTGTCAGCATAGTGTTTTTGATACAGATTATATCACCGCGCATCGCTCGACATTCGGAAGTGGGTTGATTCAGAACTGTTTGGTTTTTTATGTGGTCACTGAGAAAACTGGTCGTATGAGCATCATAAGATAGTCTTTTGAAATTTCCACAAAAAAATGTGTTGATTTTCAGACATTTTTCTTATATGCATTTTACAAGACGATCGTATGAAATGTTTAGATGAATTAATTAAAAAAATCAAACCAGGATTCGAACCATGGACGTAGAGTTACACCGCACACCCCTTGACGCTTGAGTCGAAAAGCAGGCCAAGTTTGAGTAGGATTGGAGAGTCATAGAAGGAGAAAAGGAAGATGCATTTTGGTCCTTCGAGCCGGATCAACCGCGGTAAAGAACTTTCTAGCGCGGTTCGATAAAGCGGCGTCTGAGGAGAATGGAATGTGCATTGTAGTGTTGCCAGTACGAAGGCACTTCCATGTGCAGACCTTGTAGTAATTTCGGAGTAACTAGTGAAGACCATAAAAGTTTGCTTAAGAAGGAGAAGCTCCTTTTAAATAATTTCAGTGTTTGTGGAGAAGTTCTTACAAGACTTTAACGATGTACTAGATAAAATATAGTCGAAATTCGTTTGCAGCTGCTTCAAAGTTTTGATTTTAAATTATTTATGATATTGTCTTGTCTTGTCTTAGCACATGCACAGCCATATTGAAAAGCATCCTGTACAAGGCCATTGAATTTCCGAGCCTATTTTTGTCAGTATCAATTTTTGCAGCATATTATACCTAAATATGACACAAATATTAAAACGGCCAGGCCCACCGTATTATTATTATTTGTTCAGACTAAGGCCGACGTGGCCTGTGCGGTATATAAGAGTTTTCTCCATTCGGCTCGGTCCATGGCTACACGTCGCTAACCACGCAGTCTACCGAGGGTCCGCAAGTCATCTTCCACCTGATCGATCCACTTTGGCCGCTGCGCACCTCGCCTTCTTGTGCCCGTCGGATCGTTGTCGAGAACCATTTTCACCGGATTGTTGTCCGACATTCTGGCTACGTGCCCGGCCCACCGTAGTCGGCCCACCGTTCTCCCAGCAGCTCATGCAACTAGTGGTTCATTTGCCTCCTCCAAGTACCGTCCGCCATCTGCACCCCACCATAGATGGTACGCAGCACTTTCCTTTCGAAAACTCCAAGTGCGCGTTGGTCCTCCACGAGCGCGTTGGTCGAGCATCGAGCATCGAGCATCGTACCGGTCTGATGAGCGTTTTGTAGATAATCAGTTTGGTACGGCGGCGAACTCTATTCGATCGGAGCGTCTTGCGGAGTCCAGAGTACGTACGATTTCCAGCCACTATGCGTCTCCGAATTTCCCTGATGGTATCATTTTCGGCAGTCACCCAAGTACACAAATTCTTCTACCACCTCGATTTCGTCACCACCGATGCAAACTCGCGATTGGTGGCTCACATTGTCTTCTCTTGAACCTCTTCCTATCATGTACTTCATCTTCGACGTGTTGATGACTAGTCCGATCCGCTTAGCTTCCATTCTTCAGTCTGATGTAGGCTTCCTCCATTTTCTCTAAGTTACGTGCCATAATGTCAATGTCGTCGGCGAAGCCAAATAGCAGGACGGACTTATTAAAAATTGTTCCACTCGTGTTAATCCCTGCTCTTCGTACTACCCCTTCCAAAGCGATGTTGAATAGCAGACACGAATGAATATCACCTTGTCGTAACCCTCTGCGCGTTTCGAAGGGACTCGAGAATGCCCCTGAAACTCGAACTACGCACATCACCCGATCCATCGTCGCTTTGATTAACCGTATCAGTTTATCCGGAAAACCGTGTTCGTGCATTAGCTGCCATAGCTGGTCCCGATCGATTGCATCATATGCGGCTTTGAAGTCGATGAATAGATGATGTGTGGGCAGTGGGCACGTTGTATTCGCGGCATTTCTGCAGTACTTGGCGACTTGGTATTAGTCGACGGCATAAAATTTGGGATAGTACCTTGTAGGTGGCGTTCAGCAATGTGATGGTGCGGTAGTTGCTACAATCCAGCTTATCGCCCTTTTTTGTATATGGGACACACGACACCTTCCATCCACTCCTGCAAAACTTCCTCCTCCCAAATCTTGGTAATGACCCACTGCAGCGATCTAGCCAGTGCCTCACCACCGTGTTTAAATAGCTCTCCTGGTAGTTGGTCAACCTCAGGGGCTTTGTTGTTCTTCAGCCGGCCAATCTCCTCATGGATTTCCTAGAGATCCGGAGCCAGTAAAATTATGTCCTGCGCGCCAGGTCCCAGGTCCATCACCATACCGCCATCTTCGTCTGCCACATCGCCATTCAGGTGTTCTTCGTAGTGCTGCCGCCACCTTAGGATCACCTCACGCTTGTTCGTAAGAAGGTTCCCGTTTATGTCCTTGCACAAATCAGACTGTGGCCCTTACGTGAACAGTTCAACTTCTCATAGAACTTTCGTGTGTTATTAGCGCGATACAGTTGCTCCGTCTCTTTACGGTCTCGATCTTCCTGCTGGCGTTTTTTCCTACGTAAAATCGAATTTTGTCCGTTCCGCGCCCGTTTATATCGTGCCTCGTTCGTTCTCGTGCGGTGTTGCAGCAATCTCGCACTTGCTGCATTCTTCTTTTCTACTAACTGCTCACATTCGCCATCATACCAGTCGTTTATCTGATCCGGGGGCACCGTGCCAAGTGCAGCAGTTGCGGTGCTACCAATGGCGGATCGAATATCTCTCCAGCCATCTTCAAGAAACGCTGCGCCTAGCTGCTCTTCCGTTGGGAGTGCCACTTCCCGCTGCTGCGCGTATCCTTGGGCTAGTCTACCGCTTTTCCACACTTTCTGTCCTGTCCAGCAAATCTCCTGCAGCGCCACGACGTCGAAGTTGCGGTGATGTAATTCATCGTAGATCATCCTGTCTCAACCTGCGAAACCTAGCGGCTTGCAGTTTCATGTTCCAAGCTTCTAATCGTGATCCTTTATCCGTCGCCTAGGTCTTTGCGATTATATCGAGTCGTATTATCTCTTATATTGCTCGTAATTATTGGTTTTCCAGGCGGCTTATTGGGCCTGTGCAAACCTCCTGTCTCGTCGGAGGGCAGTCGTGTCAGGTCTGTTTTGTGTCCTACCCGCCACCAGGACTTGGGCTTGTGCGCTTTGAGCGGCACACGGACGCTTTGGTGGGGATACCTGCAGCTTTTTATAGGAATTTAACAGGGCCCACTATCAAACCCCACCACAACTCGCACAACTCTCATGCGTATTTACCACTGGTATATGACGCTGGAGGTAAGCCCATCTTCGGTTGACACCAATCGTGCTAACTTCTTAGACTCTTACAGTTCCTCTGTTACTTTTGATCTGTTCATGAAGCAGGAGGTTCATGGAATACCAGACTTTCTTCGAGCGGAGGTCATACCTCTATTATTTGCAAGCAAATACGGGCATGCTAGCGAAGAGAGAAGCTTGTTCACTGACGGGTCAAAAATGGATGACTCCACTGGTTTCGGTATTTTCAACGTTTTTCATAGCGCCTACTTTAAACTCAAAGAGCCTAGTTCCGTGTATACTGCTGAGCTAGCAGCTATACACTATTCACTCGAACAAATCGCATCCCTACCTCCTGATCACTTTTTCATCTTCACCGACAGTCTAAGTTCATTGGAGGCTGTTCGGTCAATGAAACCGGTGAAGCACTCAGCGTATCTCCTAAAGGGGATAAGGAAAGCTTTGAGTGCTCTATCGAAACGGTCATTCACAATCACCATGGCTTGGGTCCCTTCTCATTGCTCGATCCCGGGAAATGAGAAAGCGGACTCTTTGGCTAAGGTGGGCGCTATGGAAGGTGATATTTACGATCGGCAAATCACCTTCGATGAATTTTTCTCATTAGTTCGTCAGGAAACCTTGATCAGCTGGCAGCAGAAATGGACAAATGGGGAGCTAGGTAGATGGCTGTATTCTATTCGCCCGCAGGTGTCGAAGCGTCCATGGTTCAAAAAATTGAATATAGGACGAGACTTCATTCGAACCATGTGTCGTCTAATGTCCAATCACTACACTTTAAACGCACACCTTTTTAGAGTGGGACTCTCGCGAAGGCCATAACCTAACAAAAATAGGCCATTAACTTTGATTGAACTGAACTTGAGTTGCGTGCTCTTACCGTTTTGACTCAAATTCCAAACATGACTCATATTCCGAACACTCGCTTCTAAATGGCCATTATTTATTCGTTATTTTTTCCCATACAGTCTTGTATTCATTTGTAATCTTGATCCTCAGAATTGAAAACTGATGAAATTTTCAGTTTAAAAGCGCTAAAACTCCAGTGTCCAGCCATTTTGCCGGAGGCCACAACCAAACAAACATTGGAGGTGAATAAATGGAGGCTCATATGACTAAAAATAGACCTCTACAATGTGCGGCAGAAAATAATGCGAAAATTGGTTCTATTTCTTTTTAATCCCATTTGAACTGCTCCAAGTCATATTTCCTACATTTTCAAGTTCAATTATCATTATAAGGTCCTTTCAAACAAATTTACTGAATGTGTGCTTTATTTTTATTAATAATATCCTCAAGATGACGCCGGAGCTAGAATACGCCTTTCGAACATAGTCCTCCGAAATCGACTGCCATGTGCATGTTATGGCTGACGTTAGGGTCTTCACACAAGGGTGCGATAGTTTGCAGGCTCGTGCTTCAACCTAGCCCCAATCGTATAACCCAACGGATCAAGATCCGGACTGCTAGGGGGCCACAAATCTTTCAACCAAAATTTATTGTTGTTCTTCACACATTGCTGGGTCGATTGGGCGTGTGACATGGCGCTCCATCATGCTGTAGGACAACGTTTTGATCCTCGGAGAATTTGGCCTTCACCAGGGAAGCACTTGGTCCTTGAAAATACCGATAAACAATTCGGTATTGATTTTAACCCCAACATCAATAAAAACAGGCTGCAGTTTAAATGCGTTGGACGCCCCCAAGCCAAACATCATGACACCAGTCGGATTGGTTTGGAATATAAACTTCACTTTCCCAAGAACATATGCAATTTTCTTCTGTGAAATGAACAGGTCCGTGCGGCCGTTGGCTTTAGCATCGATACTAAAAAGCTTTCCCGTCATAAAACAGGATTATAATTTTTTCCTTCTTCAACAAAGAAAGCAATCTTTTTAAACGAGTCACTCGTAGTTCCTATACTGCCGTTATACGCATAACTGTCCCATGTATATGGGGAATCTCAGCAAACATGGGACAAATATGTGTATGACGGCAGTATACCCGGTCCGTAATCAAGTGGCGTTTCACTCAAATTTTGGAAGGTACATGCAAGTCTTCTTTGATGGTTTTCGTTTGGATTTCTCAGAAATTTTGACTTCCTTGGCAAGTTTTCTGATGGAACGCGCTAGGTTGCGAGCAATCCTTACGCGAGCCGATTTGATCACGTTTGGCATAAGTGCAAAGCACGGACGTCCACTTCCCGGCTCCTGCTACTTAGACCCATCATGCAGAGACATTATAAGGCGATACACTTTGGCCAAAAAACATCCACCACCAAAGCAATCTCATTCGGCGTCTTCTGGGCGAGCAACAAACTAGTAATCACTTTGTTTTGGGTACAGTTTTACAAATTTGCAATACAACAATTACAATCTCTCGGTGCGGCATTTGAAAGTAAACATAAATAAATATACTTTCAAGTTCAACAGGAATTAGTAACTAGCTACTAGAATTAACCCAATTTTGAAGTTTAAACATTTTCGCATGATTTTCTGCCGCACCCTGTATAGCTTATATAGGAGTACTTCTCGCTGAAACCGGGCCACTATTTGCACGAGGCTCTTAAAAATGCCTAAATTTATATTCTTTCAAAAGCTTTCGGGGAGTATATTAAGGATCCGAGTTAAATTCTTTAGAAAGATGAACACCTCGTTAGTTATACACGAAATCATTCCAATGGACCCCTCGATTTTTGTCAATTCTTGACTCACCAAAACTGTAATAACATTTCTCAACCGATCATAGAGATCAGCATATCGTTGGAAAGAGTATCCTCAATTTACAATAATTTGAAATATAAGCAGCCATATTGAATTTGGCCACCATCTTGGATTTCTTTATGAAAACTATTTTTTCGCCAGGTTCGCAACCACCGATTTTGAATATTAATACATCGATGGGAAGATGGGAAGCAATATTGTGCATTATGTCCAAAAATCTCAGGTGTATGTTTTTTCTATCAAAAGTTATGTACTATTTACCAATACAAAAATTCTAGAATTATTTAATACATTAACTTGAATACGGCTCCGTTATGCTTAAAACTTTTGAGCCCTTCAAAAAAATTCTGTTGTAGATATGCTTTTAAATATTGAAACATATTTGGCTTAGAATAGTGTATGAAATCAAGGAACTGACGTCGTAGTACCATATTAACCATAAAAATAATGTTCATTGGTCAGATGGCCCTTCAAAAAATAATTTGGTCTATCGTACCTAACTTTTAATAAAAAAAACATACACCTGAGATTTTCGGACACAATGCACAATATAAGCTAAGCTTTCCATCGATGAATTAATATTCAAAATCGGTGGTTGCGAACCTGGCGGAAAAATAATTTTCGAATAATATTTTTATTATTGCAAATTGAGGATACGCTCTTCCTCTTTCCAACGATATGCTGATCTCTATGATCGGTTGAGAAATGTTGGAGTAATTACAGTTTTGGTGAGTCAAGAATTGACAAAAAATCGAGGGGTCCATTAAAATGATTTCGTGTATAACTAACGAGGGGCTCATCTTTCTGAATAATTTAACTCGGATCCTTAATATACTCGCCGAAAGCTTTCGGAAGAATATAAATTTAGGCATTCTTAAAAACCTCGTGCAAATAGTGGCCCGGTTTCAGCGAGAATTACTCATAGTTAGAATTGTTTGTTAGTATGGCTGAAAGATGTTTCACCTGATTTGTGGTTTGACCAAACAAACCATTTGGCTGAAGCTCTTCTAGGCTATAATTATTTTGCAGAGAATGTCATTTAGTCGAGCAGTTCATTTGGGTTAAAAAAATAAATAGTTTGCCGAATAGCTCAACTGGTAGATATGGTAGTATGACAGAAAGGGTCATTTGGCCGAGATGGGCATTCGGCCGGAAGATTCGTTCTGCTGCATTGGCCATTTTGCCAAAAAAGCCGTTTAGCCGAATAGGTCATTTGACAGAAAATGCCTTTTGGCCGAAATGGTTGTTTTGCAGAAAGGGGATTTTCGGGCCAAATGGCTCTTTCTACCAAACGACCACTTCGGCCAAATGACATTTTCAGCCAAATGAACTGTTAGGGCAAACAACTTCTCGGTCAAATTACCAGTTAGACTGAATATTCGTTACGGCTCTTTGTCGCTTTCGGTCAAATGTCATTTTCGGCCAAATCATTTTCCGACCTAATACCGTTTTGAACAAACATTTCATTCGGCCTAATTGAATTTGGATAGATGACTTTCGGTCTAACGTGTTATTCAACCAAGTGGCATTGGAATAAAGGTGTTTGGCCAAATATGTCATTTGGCCGAAGAAACCTTTAGGCCAAAACCCATCTGGCCGACAATTTTATTTAGTCGAAATGGACATACGGACAAAAATGTCGTTCGTCCGATTGGCCATTTGGTTGAAAAGGTTTTTTGGACGAAATTGTCGTTGGGCAGAAAGACCATTTGGCCGAAAATGCGATTTGGCCAAACAGGTGGATTGTTTTTTGACCATATAACCCGTTCAGTAATCAAATGACATTTTCGGTCAAATGGTCCTTTCTGTCAAACAACCATTTCGTCCAAACGACATCTCGGTCTTATAACCTATCGACCGAACGACCAATTCAGCCAAACGATGAGTGCTTTTTCGGCCAAATTACCAATTCGTGTGTCGCTTTGGCCAAATGAAATTTTTGGCCAAACAGTAAAACCGTATAACCGTTTCGCCCAAACGTTCATTTCGGTCAAAAGCCCTCCACCTCATATTCTCTAGATAGCCGTGAGCCTACACAACAAGACCATTTAAAGGTCCCGTTTGCGGAAAAGCCATCACAATTCGAGTACTAACCTCCACCGCGTTTAGCTCATTTTTGCAAATTGAATATTTTTCGGATGCTTGATTTGCCCAATCGTCACATGTGCTTTATTGTTGTATATCCACAGCCAAGCGAGCCCATTATGGAAAACTTCACACACTATGCCCCCAGCAACGGGCTGGACGGATTTGCATAGAATGTGAATCAATCACACTTTGCTATGCCAAAGACTTGCTTGTCTAAAGATTTTTTTTATTGTAATGAGTTTCATGCATGAATCAAAAATCAACTTCTTTTTTTTTACTCATTTCAGAATATTTTTAACCTTGAAGCCTTAAAAGAAGATAGGTAAGTATCTATTTTAACTTGTTGAAGTAGTCAACATTGCAAAAAAAAAACATTTGAAAACAGGAATTTGTTGAATTATTCTCCAAATTAGGTATACCGAAAGCAAATCTATTTTCAACATTTAAAGAGGAACGCTACATGAAAACTAACGGTCAGCTACAGAAATCAGCTGAATAAAACCACAACAAGAAAATCACGAAGTTTGTTGTCATGTATTTCCAGTAATGGAAACTGCCGTGACTGTGAAAAATCATGATATGAAAATCTAGAGAGGACATGCTTGCATAACACTGAACTAGATGGTGGTTATAAATCGATCTACTTTTACTTTCCATTGAATTCGGGTAACTGCGGTAACTGCGGTGACTCGGACATGAAGCCAAAATGTAGGACAATAACCCAAGCTGCAAAAAAATTGCACAATAAGACTTGAAATCCTATTGTACTCAGAGTAGTCCTACGTCAAACTTATAAGACATTTAGGCATGAGTTATTGCGTTAATTTGTTTCGTCCTACCTGATATTGAAATTGTTGCTTGAAAATGTTCGCAAAACAACCATTTGTTCCGCTTCCCTACGGCCTACAAACATTTCTCTGTTCTTTTCTTAAAACGACACCCGGAGGCCCGTTGACGAAAAATGAAAACGCTCTCTCCCTAACCTTTCTAATGTCACCGAAAAATGTAACAAACGGAAACTTGTCGTCGTGGGACGTTGGTAATGGTACATGCCCGTGCCCAAAGTGGTCTATTACGGCAATTGTCTTCGGTACGACGGGGCGGAACCTGGCGTAGGAGGACACACAGAGCGGACATAAATCTAAGCACGGGTCGTCATCGTCATCTACCGCGTTGCGTTGCTGCCGAGACTAATGATGTACAACTTCCGAGCGCACACAGCACTCAAGTCCCCCGGTTCATCCCCAGCGTCGCAAATTCATTCGTAATGGAAGAGACAAACGAGGACGAATTAATTACGGAGGATGACATGCCCTCCGGGCGGGGTTGGTGTAGTGAGATCCTCAAATGGGGACATAAATCTGAACCGGAATTAATCCGTTAGTTCTCCAAGAAAAGCGTCACGCTCCGCCTCCGCCGTCGCCGTCTTGTATTACGTGATGATGGTTTCTATTTCGCAAGGCCCGCACGATTAACGTTTCACGTCACTTTCTGGCGGTTGGCGGCATTATCTCAACCGCGCTATTACCGCCTCATCATCGCACGCGATCAGATTAAAGACACACTTTTCCCCATTTATCCTTCGTTGTGGCCTCTTGTGGCTATCAGTTGGCAATGTTAGAAACACTGCGAGAAAACTAGTCTCCCATCCGAAGAAAGTCTTGCTCTTGTAGCGGAATTTTTCACAGTGCCATCAAGCCAGTACAGAGGTGGATGACGGGTTCTGCACGCGCCAAAAATGAGTAAGCGTCTTTTGTGTGTGACTTTGTCTCACTGAATTATACTATTTCGAAGAAAACGTAAACATGACTGCCACCCCGCACCCATGACTTCAGTGACCGGTGCCTCGCCATTCGATGGGGAAAAATGGTTTCAAACGTACACCATTGAATATTTGGATATAAGAAAAATGTTCGTGCTAAAATTGTTTACTCAGGCATTTTGTAAGAATTACAAAATTTAAATTATTTGCGCTATCCTCTGAAATTCAGAAGGCATAATTCTGGGGAGTGGGGAGGTGCCTCCGAAAAAATTTCAAATTTCATTCTTATTGGTAAGCTTGGTGGATTGGATTCTGAGCAAAATCCTTTCGGGATTCTAAGCAGAATCTTTTCGAGATTCTGAGAAGAATCTTTTCGGGATTCTGAGCAGAATCTTTTCGGGGTTCTAAGATGAATCTTTTGGGGATTCTGAACATAATTCTTTCGGGGTTCTGAACAGAATTCTTTCGGGATTCTGAGCAGAATCCTTTTGGGATTCTGAGCAGAATCCTTTCGGGATTCTGAGCAGAAAACTTTTGAGATTCTGAGCAGAATCCTTTTGGGATTCTGAGCAGAATCCTTTTGGGATTCTGAGCAGAATCCTTTTGGGATTCTGAGCAGAATCCTTTTGGGATTCTGAGCAGAATCCTTTTGGGATTCTGAGCAGAATCCTTTTGGGATTCTGAGCAGAATCCTTTTGGGATTCTGAGCAGAATGCTTTCGGGATTCTGAGCAGAATCCTTTCGGAATTCTGTAAATCGGTTTCGGCTTAAATTTTGAACAAAAGATAATTAATGTCATCGATAGTACGAATCAACGATTAGTGAAAACAAACTTTTTTTTGCACAATAGTTAGGACTAAAAGCCATGATAAAAAGTCGCACCTGCACTCTCTTCCCTTTTCACTTGAATTCATCCATTATTGAATGATTCATTTCAACCATGTTACTTCCCTTTTGATCCTTCATGTAATTCAAAATAATCATTTTGTCCGGTTGATTTCTTTTCATGATGATGACATTTGCGGTAGAAAATGCAAAGTAGGTACAGTGATAAACTGAGAGCAGCACTGTTGGTAACAGTGCGCTCCATATGCCCGCAGTTTGAATGATTGATCAATCAATGATTGATTGATTACACAGCTCGTTTTTGTGGCATGTGATGATGTGCATTCGTATTTTTTGTTATTTTCCTTGAAAAGAATTAAAGTAATTACTTCTTTCTGAGGCTTTTGCAAATCCGAAACAGGTGTTCACAGCAAAAAAGACCGGATCACCGACTAGAGGTCGAACAGACTGAATACTTAACACGTAGCATTAGCCAATAGATAGGACATTCACACGACCACTCAGCGGACCAGAAATCGAACCCATACTCCACTGCACCTAAATCCTTTCAAACTACGCCACTAACCGTACGGCCACGAAACCCACCACCGAAACCCACAATTCTCTCCATGAAGGAGCTTTTTAAGGTAGGGCACATAGCGAAAAGTGCACCGCACAATGACCCAAGACGGCATGTGTTTAGGCCGGTCCAAATAATTTTAAATTTTGACCTTCTTTCTAGTGGAAAGTGGCCAAGGACGGGAAAATCTAAAAAAGTGGGGTACTGATGGCAGTAATTAGATAATGCTATAGATGAGCCAGCATAGGGCTGACAATCTTTATAAAAAGATATAAAAAATAAAAAAAAGATAATGCTTTGGAAATGCATGGAATCTCATGAACTCATATTGAGATTTCAGAAGTTTTACGATAATGACATAATCTGGACCAACGATAAAAACTGAGACTGAATCCAAAATTAAAAAAAAAACGTTGGATCATGAGATTTTTTAAAAAAATTATGTTAGAAACTTTGATTATTTTCCTTATTGTATATTATTCACTCATTTATAGGTCCTAAGCTCTCCTAGAGGAGCACATGGCCAACGTGAGGATCTCCATTCTTGGCGATTGCTCACTTAAGCCAGATCTCAGGTCAGACTTTATAGACTTCCATTATGTACTTGTAGAATGTAGAGGTTTTGTCGCCACGACGCTTCCCTTTTCAGTCTGATGGATGCTTTCTCCTTCTTCTTGAGTGGCAGAATCCTTGCGGGATTCTGAGCAGAAACCTTTCGAGATTTTGAGGAGAATCCTTTCGGTATTTCGAGCAGAGTCCTTTTGGAGTTGAATGTAGAACTTTTTCGGTACTCTAAACAGGATCCTGAAATCTTTTGGGATTCTGGGCAGCATTCCTCTGGAATTCCAAGCTGAGTCTTTTCGGGTCTCTGATCATAATTGGGGTTTTGAGCAGAAAATTTTCAAAATTCTGAACAAAATACTTTAGGAATTTTGAGCAAAATCTTTTCGAGATTATGAGCAAAATTGCCTGGATTCTGAGCAGATTATTTATAAAACGCTGATCAGAATCATTTCGTGACTCGTAGTAGAATCCTTTTGGTATCCTGAGCAAAATCCTTTCGATATTCTGAGAATCCTTTCGAAGCTGTAATCAGAATCCTTTTGGCATCCTTTCGGAACTTCAAGCAGAATCCTTTGGGAACTCTGAGCAGAATCCTTCCGGGATTCTGAGCAGAATCCAATCGGGATTCTGATCAGATTTTTTTTGGGATTCTGAGCAGAATCCTTTCGGGATTCTGAGCAGAATCCTTTCGGGATCAGAATCCTTAAGGGATTCTGAACAGAATCCTTTGGGGATTCTAAACAGAATCCTTTCGGGATTCTGAACATAATCCTTTAGGAATGCTGAACAGAATCCTTTGGGGATTCTGAACAGAATCCTTTGAGGATTCTGAGCAGAATCCTTTGAGGATTCTGAGCAGAATCCTTTGAGGATTCTGAGCAGAATCCTTTGAGGATTCTGAGCAGAATCCTTTGAGGATTCTGAGCAGAATCCTTTGAGGATTCTGAGCAGAATCCTTTGGGGATTCTGAGCAGAATCCTTTGGGAATTCTGAGCAGAATCCTTTCGGGATTCTGAGCAGAATCCTTTCGGGATTCTGAGCAGAATCCTTTCGGGATTCTGAGCAGAATCCTTTCGGAATTCTGAGCAGAATCCTTTCGGGATTTTGAGCAGAATCCTTTCGGGATTTTGAGCAGAATCCTTTCGGGATTTTGAGCAGAATCCTTTCGGGATTCTGGGCAGAAACCTTTCGGGATTTTGAGCAGTAAACTTTCGTCATTATGAGCAGGATACCTTCCAGATCCTTTCGGGATTCTTAGCAGAATCTTTTCGGGATTCTGGGCTGAACGCTTTCGGGACTCTGACTAGAATCGTTTCGGTATTATGTGCCGAGTCCTTTCGGGATTCTGAGCAGAACTCTCCTTGGGACTCAGGACTTAAAAACAGAATTGTCGGGATTCCAAGCAGAATCCCGTTCAGATTCCGAGCAGAATCCTTGCGAGATTCTGAGCAAAAACCTTCAGGGATATTGAACAGAACGATGTTCTGACTAGAATCCTTGCAAAATTCTGACCAGATTCCTTTCGGGATTTTGAGCAAAAGCATTTCGGGATTCTGAGCAGAATCCTTTCGGTATTGTGAGCAGAATCCTTTCGGGATTCTAAGCAGAATCCGTTGGGGATTTTTAACAGAATCCGTTCGGGATTCTGAATAGAATTTATTCGGGATTCTGAACAGAATCCTTTCGGGCTTCTGAGCAGAATCCTTTCGGTATTCTGAGCAGAATCCTTCCGGGATTCTAATCAGAATCTTTTCGGGATTCAAAGCTGTATCCTTTTAAGATTCTCAGCAGAATCCTTTGGAGACTCTGACCAGAATCCTTTCGATTTTCTGACCAGTATACTTTCGGGACTTTGAGCAGAATCCGTTCGGGATTTTGAACAGAATCCGTTCGGGATTCTGAACAGAATCCGTTCGGGATTCTGAACAGAATCCGTTCGGGATTCTGAACAGAATCCGTTCGGGATTCTGAACAGAATCCGTTCGGAATTCTGAACAGAATCCTTTCAAGATTCTGAACAGAATCCTTTCAAGATTCTGAACAGAATCCTTTCAAGATTCTGAACAGAATCCTTTCAAGATTCTGAACAGAATCCTTTCAAGATTCTGAACAGAATCCTTTCGGGATTCTGAACAGAATCCTTTCGGGATTCTGAACAGCATCCTTTCGGGATTCTGAACAGAATCCTTTCGGGATCATGAGAAGAATCCTTTCGAGATTCTGAGCATGATCCTTTAAGGATTCTGAGCAAAATCCTTTCGGGATTCTGAGCAGCATACTTTCGGGGTTCTGAGCAGAATCCTTTCGGGATTCTGAGCAGAATCCTTTCGGGATTCCAAGCAGAATCCTTTCGGGATTCCAAAGAAAATCCTTCCGGGATTCTGAGCAGAATCCTTTCGGGTTTCTGAGCAGAATCCTTTCGGGATTCTAAGCAGAATTCTTTCGGTATTCTGAGCAGAATCCTTTCAGGATTCTGAGCAGAATGGTTTCGAAATTCTGAGCAGAATCCTCTCGAAATTCTGAGCAGAATCCAGAATCCAGCAGAATCCTTCCGGGATTCAGAATCCTTTCGGGATTGTGAGCAGAATCCTTTCGGGATTCTGAGCAGAATCCTTTCGATGTTCTGAGCAGAATCCTTTCCGGCTTTTTAGCTGAATCCCTCCGAAATTGTGAGCAGAATCCTTTTGAGATTCTGAGCAGCATCCTTTCGGGATTCGGAGCAGAATCCTTCCGGGATTCTGAGCAGCATCCGTTCGGGATTCTGAGCAGAATCTGTTCGAGATTCTGAGCAAAATCACTTCGGGATTCTGAGGAGAATCACTTCGGGATTCTGAGCAGAATCCTTTCCGGTTTTTCAGCTGAATCCCTCCGAAATTGTGAGCAGAATCCTTTTGAGATTCTGAGCAGCATCCTTTCGGGGTTCTGAGCAGAATCCTTTCGGGGTTCTGAGCAGAATCCTTTCGGGATTCTGAGCAGAATCCTTTCGGGATTCTGAACAGAATCCTTTCGGGATTCTGAGCAGAATCCTTCTGGGATTCTGAGCAGAATCCTTCCGGGATTCTGAGCAGAGATCTTCCGGGATTCTGAGCAGAATCCTTCCGGGATTCTGAGCAGAATCCTTTCGAGATTCTGAGCAGATTCTTTTCGGGATTCTGAGAAGTATTCTTTCGGTATTCTGAGCAGAACCCTTTCGGGATTCTGAGCAGAATCCTTTCGGGATTCCAAGCAGAATCCTTTCGGGATTCCAAAGAAAATCCTTACGGGATTCTAAGCATAATTCTTTCGGTATTCTGAGCAGAATCCTTTCAGGATTCTGAGCAGAATGCTTTCGAAATTCTGAGCAAAATCCTTTCGAAATTCTGAGCAGAATCCAGAATCCAGCAGAATCCTTCCGGGATCCAGAATCCTTTCGGGATTGTGAGCAGAATCCTTTCGATGTTCTGAGCAGAATCCTTTCGATGTTCTGAGCAGAATTCTTTCGGGATTGTGAGCTGAATCCTTTCGGGATTCTAAGCAGAATCCTTTCGGGATTCTAAGCAGAATCCTTTCGGGATTCTAAGCAGAATCCTTTCTGAATAGAATTCTTTCGGGATTCTGTGCAGAATCTTTTTGGGATTCTGAGCAGAATCCTTTCGGGATTCTCAGCAAAATCCTTCCGAGATTCTGAGCAGAATCCTTTCGGGAATTCTGAGCAGAATTCTTTCGGGATTCCGGGCAAAATCCTTTCGGGATTCCGAACAGAATCCTTTCGAGATTCTGAACAGAATCCTTTAGGGATTCTGAACAGAATCCATTCAGAATTCTGAACAGAAACCGTTCGGGATTCTGAGCATAATCCTTTCGGGATTCTGAGCAGAATCCGTTCGGGATTATGAGCAGAATACTTTCGGGATTCTGAGCAGAATCCATTCAGAATTCTGAACAGAATCCGTTCGGTATTCTAAGCAGAATCCTTTCGATATTCTGACCAGAATCCGAGCGGGATTCTGAGCAGAATCCGAGCGGGATTCTGAGCAGAATCCGAGCGGGATTCTGAGCAGAATCCGAGCGGGATTCTGAACAGAATCCGAGCGGGATTCTGAACAGAATCCGAGCGGGATTCTGAACAGAATCCTTTCATGATTCTGAACAGAATCCTTTCGGGATTCTGAACAGAATCCTTTCGGGATTCTAAGCAGAATTCTTTCGGTATTCTGAGCAGAATCCTTTTAGGATTCTGAGCAGAATGCTTTCGAAATTCTGAGCAAAATCCTTTCGAAATTCTGAGCAGAATCCAGAATCCAGCAGAATCCTTCCGGGATCCAGAATCCTTTCGGGATTGTGAGCAGAATCCTTTCGATGTTCTGAGCAGAATCCTTTCGATGTTCTGAGCAGAATCCTTTCGGGATTCTAAGCAGAATCCTTTCGAAATTCTGAGCAGAATCCAGAATCCAGCAGAATCTTTTCGGGATCCAGAATCCTTTCGGGATTGTGAGCAGAATCCTTTCGGGATTCTGAGCAGAATCCTTTCGATGTTCTGAGCAGAATTCTTTCGGGATTGTGAGCTGAATCCTTTCGGGATTCTAAGCAGAATCCTTTCGGGATTCTAAGCAGAATCCTTTCTGAATAGAATTCTTTCGGGATTCTGTGCAGAATCTTTTTGGGATTCTGAGCAGAATCCTTTCGGGATTCTCAGCAAAATCCTTCCGAGATTCTGAGCAGAATCCTTTAGGAATTCTGAACAGAATCCATTCAGAATTCTGAACAGAAACCGTTCGGGATTCTGAGCATAATCCTTTCGGGATTCTGAGCAGAATCCGTTCGGGATTATGAGCAGAATACTTTCGGGATTCTGAGCAGAATCCATTCAGAATTCTGAACAGAATCCGTTCGGTATTCTTAGCAGAATCCTTTCGATATTCTGACCAGAATCCGAGCGGGATTCTGAGCAGAATCCGAGCGGGATTCTGAGCAGAATCCGAGCGGGATTCTGAGCAGAATCCGAGCGGGATTCTGAACAGAATCCGAGCGGGATTCTGAACAGAATCCGAGCGGGATTCTGAACAGAATCCGAGCGGGATTCTGAACAGAATCCGAGCGGGATTCTGAACAGAATCCTTTCGGGATTCTGAACAGAATCCTTTCATGATTCTGAACAGAATCCTTTCGGGATTCTGAACAGAATCCTTTCGGGATTCTAAGCAGAATTCTTTCGGTATTCTGAGCAGAATCCTTTTAGAATGCTGAGCAGAATGGTTTCGAAATTCTGAGCAGAATCCTCTCGAAATTCTGAGCAGAATCCAGAATCCAGCAGAATCCTTCCGGGATCCAGAATCCTTTCGGGATTCTGAGCAGAATCCTTTCGATGTTCTGAGCAGAATCCTTTCCGGCTTTTTAGCTGAATCCCTCCGAAATTGTGAGCAGAATCCTTTTGAGATTCTGAGCAGCATCCTTTCGGGATTCGGAGCAGAATCCTTCCGGGATTCTGAGCAGCATCCTTTGTGGATTCTGAGCAGAATCTGTTCGGGATTCTGAGCAGAATCACTTCGGGATTCTGAGGAGAATCACTTCGGGATTCTGAGCAGAATCCTTTCCGGCTTTTTAGCTGAATCCCTCCGAAATTGTGAGCAGAATCCTTTTGAGATTCTGAGCAGTATCCTTTCGGGGTTCTGAGCAGAATCCTTTCGGGATTCTGAGCAGAATCCTTCTGGGATTCTGAGCAGAATCCTTCCGGGATTCTGAGCAGAATCCTTCCGGGATTCTGAGCAGAATCCTTCCGGGATTCTGAGCAGAATCCTTTCGAGATTCTGAGCAGATTCTTTTCGGGATTCTGAGAAGTATTCTTTCGGTATTCTGAGCAGAACCCTTTCGGGATTCTGAGCAGAATCCTTTCGGGATTCCAAGCAGAATCCTTTCGGGATTCCAAGCAGAATCCTTTCGGGATTCCAAAGAAAATCCTTACGGGATTCTGAGCAGAATCCTTTCGAGATTCTGAGCAGATTCTTTTCGGGATTCTGAGAAGTATTCTTTCGGTATTCTGAGCAGAACCCTTTCGGTATTCTGAGCAGAATCCTTTCAGGATTCTGAGCAGAATGCTTTCGAAATTCTGAGCAAAATCCTTTCGAAATTCTGAGCAGAATCCAGAATCCAGCAGAATCCTTCCGGGATCCAGAATCCTTTCGGGATTGTGAGCAGAATCCTTTCGATGTTCTGAGCAGAATCCTTTCGATGTTCTGAGCAGAATCCTTTCGATGTTCTGAGCAGAATCCTTTCGGGATTGTGAGCTGAAACCTTTCGGGATTCTAAGCAGAATCCTTTCGGGATTCTAAGCAGAATCCTTTCGAAATTCTGAGCAGAATCCAGAATCCAGCAGAATCTTTTCGGGATCCAGAATCCTTTCGGGATTGTGAGCAGAATCCTTTCGGGATTCTAAGCAGAATCCTTTCGGGATTCTAAGCAGAATCCTTTCTGAATAGAATTCTTTCGGGATTCTGTGCAGAATCTTTTTGGGATTCTGAGCAGAATCCTTTCGGGATTCTGAACAGAATCCTTTCGGTTCCAGAGCAGAATCCTTTCGGGATTCTAAGCAGAATTCTTTCGGTATTCTGAGCAGAATCCTTTTAGGATTCTGAGCAGAATGGTTTCGAAATTCTGAGCCTTTTTTTTCCTTTCGATGTTCTGAGCAGAATTCTTTCGGGATTGTGAGCTGAATCCTTTCGGGATTCTAAGCAGAATCCTTTCGGGATTCTAAGCAGAATCCTTTCTGAATAGAATTCTTTCGGGATTCTGTGCAGAATCTTTTTGGGATTCTGAGCAGAATCCTTTCGGGATTCTCAGCAAAATCCTTCCGAGATTCTGAGCAGAATCCTTTCGGGAATTCTGAGCAGAATCCTTTCGGGATTCCGGGCAAAATCCTTTCGGGATTCCGAACAGAATCCTTTCGAGATTCTGAACAGAATCCTTTAGGGATTCTGAACAGAATCCTTTAGGGATTCTGAACAGAATCCTTTAGGGATTCTGAACAGAATCCATTCAGAATTCTGAACAGAAACCGTTCGGGATTCTGAGCATAATCCTTTCGGGATTCTGAGCAGAATCCGTTCGGGATTCTGAGCAGAATCCTTTCGAGATTCTGAGCAGATTCTTTTCGGGATTCTGAGAAGTATTCTTTCGGTATTCTGAGCAGAACCCTTTCGGGATTCTGAGCAGAATCCTTTCGGGATTCCAAGCAGAATCCTTTCGGGACTCCAAAGAAAATCCTTACGGGATTCTGAGCAGAATCCTTCCAGGATTCTGAGCAGAATCCTTTCGGGTTTCTGAACAGAATGCTTTCGAAATTCTGAGCAAAATCCTTTCGAAATTCTGAGCAGAATCCAGAATCCAGCAGAATCCTTCCGGGATCCAGAATCCTTTCGGGATTGTGAGCAGAATCCTTTCGGGATTCTGAGCAGAATCCTTTCGATGTTCTGAGCAGAATCCTTTCGATGTTCTGAGCAGAATCCTTTCGGGATTCTGAGCAGAATCCTTTCGGGATTGTGAGCTGAAACCTTTCGGGTTCCAAAGCAGAATCCTTTCGGGATTCTAAGCATAATTCTTTCGGTATTCTGAGCAGAATCCTTTCAGGATTCTGAGCAGAATGCTTTCGAAATTCTGAGCAAAATCCTTTCGAAATTCTGAGCAGAATCCAGAATCCAGCAGAATCCTTCCGGGATCCAGAATCCTTTCGGGATTGTGAGCAGAATCCTTTCGGGATTCTGAGCAGAATCCTTTCGATGTTCTGAGCAGAATCCTTTCGATGTTCTGAGCAGAATCCTTTCGGGATTCTGAGCAGAATCCTTTCGGGATTGTGAGCTGAAACCTTTCGGGATTCTAAGCAGAATCCTTTCGGGATTCTAAGCAGAATCCTTTCAAAATTCTGAGCAGAATCCAGAATCCAGCAGAATCTTTTCGGGATCCAGAATCCTTTCGGGATTGTGAGCAGAATCCTTTCGGGATTCTGAGCAGAATCCTTTCGATGTTCTGAGCAGAATTCTTTCGGGATTGTGAGCTGAATCCTTTCGGGATTCTAAGCAGAATCCTTTCGGGATTCTAAGCAGAATCCTTTCTGAATAGAATTCTTTCGGGATTCTGTGCAGAATCTTTTTGGGATTCTGAGCAGAATCCTTTCGGGATTCTGAGCAAAATCCTTTCGGGATTCTCAGCAAAATCCTTCCGAGATTCTGAGCAGAATACTTTCGGGAATTCTGAGCAGAATCCTTTCGGGATTCCGGGCAAAATCCTTTCGGGATTCCGAACAGAATCCTTTCGAGATTCTGAACAGAATCCTTTAGGGATTCTGAACAGAATCCATTCAGAATTCTGAACAGAAACCGTTCGGGATTCTGAGCATAATCCTTTCGATATTCTGACCAGAATCCGAGCGGGATTCTGAGCAGAATCCGAGCGGGATTCTGAGCAGAATCCGAGCGGGATTCTGAGCAGAATCCGAGCGGGATTCTGAGCAGAATCCTTTCGGGATTCTGAACAGAATCCTTTCGGGATTCTGAACAGAATCCTTTCGGGATTCTGAACAGAATCCTTTCGGGATTCTGAACAGAATTCTTTCGGGATTCTGAACAGAATCCTTTCGGGATTCTGAACAGAATCCTTTCGGGATTCTGAACAGAATCCTTTCGGGATTTTGAACAGAATCCTTTCGGGATTCTGAACAGAATCCTTTCGGGATTCTGAACAGAATCCTTTCGGGATTCTTAACAGAATTTTTTTGGGATTCTGAACAGAATCCGTTCGGGATTCTGAACATAATCTGTTCGGGAATCCTTTTGGAATTCTGAACAGAATCCTTTTGGGATTCTGAACAGAATCCTTTTGGGATTCTGAACACAATCCTTTCGGGATTCTGAGCAGAATCCTTTCGGGATTCTGAGCAGAATCCTTTCGGGATTCTGAACAGAATCCTTTCGGGATTCTGAACAGAATCCTTTCGGGATTCTGAACAGAATCCTTTCGGGATTCTGAGCAGAATCCTTTCGGGATTCTGAGCAGAATTCTATTGGGATTCTGAGCAAAATCCTTTCGGGATTCTGAGCAAAATCCTTTTGGAATTCTGAGTAGAATCCGTTCGGGATTCTGAGCAAAATCCTTTCGGGATTCTAAGCAAAATCTTTTCGGGACTCTGAGCAGAATCCTTTCGGGATTCTGAGCAGAATCCTTTCGGGATTCTGAGCAGAATCCTTTCGGGATTCTGAGCAGAATCCTTTCGGGATTCTGAGCAGAATCCTTTCGGGATTCTGAGCAGAATCCTTTCGGGATTCTGAGCAGAATCCTTTCGGGATTCTGAGCAGAATCCTTTCGGGATTCTGAGCAGAATCCTTTCGGGATTCTGAGCAGAATTCTTTCGGGATTCTGAACAGAATTCTGTCGGGATTCTGAACAGAATTCTTTCGGGATTCTGAACAAAATTCTTTCGGGATTCTGAGCAGAATCCTTTCGAGATTTTGAGCAGAATCCTTTCGGGATTCTGAGCAGAATCCTTTCGAGATTCTGAGCAGAATCCCTTCGGAGTTCTGAGCAGAATCCTTTCGGCATTCTGAGCAGAATCCTTTCGGTAATTCTGAGCAGAATCCTTTCGGGATTCTGAGCAGAATCCTTTCGTAATGCTGAGCAGAATCCTTTCGGGATTCTGAGCAGAGTCCTTTTGGTATTATGAGCAAAATGCTTTCGGAACTCTGAGCAAAATCTTTCGAGATTCCGGGCAAAATCCTTTCGGAACTCTGAACAGAATTCTTTCGGGATTCTGAACAGAATTCTTTCGGGATTCTGAACAAAATTCTTTCGGGATTCTGAGCAGAATCCTTTCGAGATTTTGAGCAGAATCCCTTCGGAGTTCTGAGCAGAATCCTTTCGGGATTCTGTGCAGAATCCTTTCGATATTCTGAGCAGAATCCTTTCGCAATTCTTAGCAGAGTTCTTTCGGGATTCAGAATGCGGAATGCTGTCGGGGTTCTGAACAGAATCCTATCGGGATTCTGAGCAGATTTTTTTTTAAATTCTGAGCAAAATCCTTTCGAGATTCTGAGCATAATCTTTTCGGGATTCTGATCAGATTTTTTTCTGGGTTCTGAGCAGAATCCTTTTTTCGGGATTCTGAGGAGAATCTTCCCGGGATTCTGAGCAGTATCCTTTCGGGGTTTTGAGCAGAATCCTTTTGGGATTCTGAGCAGAATCCTTTCGGGATTCCAAGCAGAATCCTTTCGGGATTCTAAGCAAAATCCTTTCGGGATTCTAAGCAGAATCCTTTTAGGATTCTAAGCAGAATCCTTTCGGGATTCTAAGTAGAATCCTTTCTGGTTTCTAAGCAGAATCCCTTCTGGATTCTAAGCAGAATCCTTTCGGGATTCTTAGCAAAATCGTTTCGGGATTATGAGCAGAATGCTTTCGGGATTTTCAGCAGAATCCTTTTGAGGTTCTGAGCAAAATCTTTCCGGAATCCTGTGCAGATTGCTTTTGGGATTCGGGGCAGAATCTTATTAGAATCTTAGCACAATTTGTTTAGTGCATGTTATTCGGCACCATTTCTACCGAGAAGAAATGTAGTAGTTCTTATTTATTCAGATATTTCTCAAACTTAATGTGAGGCCTCTTTAGATTGAGGTACCGCTATTTATACCCTTCGAGAAATGTACCAACTCTCAACGGCGCGCCCCTCAATCAGTTTCAGCATCATCAATAAGTGGGATATTACTGATTTTGACCATGCATCGGTACTTAAGCTCAATCATATGTTTGCTTCTTCTTATGAGTTCCGAAATCGTTTTTGTACAGAGATCTGATTTCATTGCGTTTGGCATTTTGAAATCTCACCTTTACACAGATTAAAGATTCAGTCAGAGAGTTCAGCAGATCTACCAAATTCGTATCCGCTTCTTTCCTAATTAATTGCGCTGGAGCTTGGAGAATCATGTCGTCGGCTTCGAAACCAGTCTAAGATTGAGTAACGTTTTTATAATTTACTTAATTGACTCCATCCAAAAAGTGCAAAAGATGGGTCATCTAAAAGCAACTTATAGTCCATCACTTATACGTATTAACAAGAATAGTAAGTGTTGTAGATCGTACTCCGTAATGCATCACGAAAAGGTGTCTACCCAGTATTACAGGAACATTCTGACATACAGACATTTGTTCAGTTCGACGAGCTGGGTCGATTAGTATACAACAAAGCTAATAATTCCTGGAGTACAACTTGCAGACTTATCACCCGTTTATTGTCTTGTTTTAGTACGATTGTTGTCGGTTGTACTTCCGAGAATTTTTCTTGTCCACGTCAATATTTGACACAAATATTTAACCAGCCTAACATTATTCAGTTAAGAATATTATGATCAACGAATATTTTTGAATTCACGAAAAGGAGAAACGGGGACAACCTACCAACCGTTCCAGACAATCTACAAAAAATAGAAGCCTGAGAACAGATTTATATTTTTTGATTTTTTTCGCCAAATTTTTGTATGGGGTATCAAGTGTCCCCATATTGAGGCAATAACTTCAAATCCAAAACTTTGATGGAATGTTGACATTTTCATCAGTATAAATCATTAAGCATATTTATGGCTTTGGGCTGTGAAAAAACGAAAGCATTTGGTCATTGTTTTGAAAAGTTGTTCAAATTTTGCGTGGTCAATAAAAAAATCTTTAGGAAGGTCAAAACATATAAACCGCCCTGCAGAATGAATAAGGTTGTCTATCCAAAAAATAACTCACCATATAAAGGTCATTTGTCTAGAGGATCTATACTAAAAAATACGCTAGAACAAAACTACTTTAGTTCTCGATAAAACAGGGGGTGATCCAGTCTCCCGGGGGATCAAGTCTCCCCTCCTTCCCCTACCATTATCGCATGACTTCATATTCTTCCTATTTATTGTAATTAGTTTATAACTAACTATCACTGAAGATGCCTTTCACAGTTCTTACTTGAGAACTTTCGGTGTCAGCAGAATACATTAATTTGTGTATTGTATTAGAATGTGTGACAAGCATAACAACACTTGACTCCCAGAGAAGTCAAGAAATTTACCATTCCGGCAGATCTTGTCAACCGGACACGGAATATAAACCGCTATCTCAGGCTCATCGTATATGCTACTGTTCCTTGTACTATCGATAGTAGAAAAAAAATCGTACTAGATGCTTTTTGGCAGTTAAAAGACCTGAAGAAGCAAAATATTTAGGTTGACTGGAAGTGATTGGTCCAAAATCAAGTCCAGTGGTGACGGTCAAGGATAATCCTTTCGACGAAGTATCGAGAAGTATTCTTATGTGTCAAGTAAAAATGTTGAATGATGTTTTACTGTCGTATTTTAAATGGGATTTTTTCTGCAAACAAAGATGTACGATTCACTCAACCTGATTACAATCTTTGATTATTACGATTTGAGTCCGCACTTAGGTGTTTCCCAGAATTTTTGTCCAATGTAATCGTTCTTCCATCACTGGTTGGCGCTCCATTCATATATAATTAGTATTAGAGTTACATTGCTCTTTCAACCCACGACCAATTACCAATTAGGGCACTACCAATTTCCACAATTGCATCATCAGTTTTCCTTTTTTTCCTTGTTGGGTATTTTATCAATGCGATCATTTGTTGGATATATTATGATATATCAATTTTCTCTAGTTCCTGAGCATGAACATATAAAAACCTCTCTTTAAACCATGTTTTATAAATAATTAAAGAGTAGCAGTAATTTGTACGCAGTTCTCAATACTTGCTGATTGATAATGTTGTAATGTCAAAAGCTTATTACACGATGTTATCCTTCAAATATTTACAAGTTTATCATTTTGTGGGGCGCATTCGAGGATGGAGAGATGCGGTCTCGAACCGCGTTTTGTGGCGTCAAATAGTTTATAGAAGGGGTTATCTGTTTAGATGTAAACTAAATAAATGAATAAATGAATTCATTTTGTGTATTTGTAATTTGTTTTAGGTGGTACGATAGTTTCGTTTAAAAAGCTTCTTTGCAGTTTATTCTACATGTTATGTGGAAAGTAAAATGATAAACTATTTATTATCCAACCTAAAAGATTCGAAACCGCTTTCCCTGCTGTTCGGGATTCCTTGCAATTAGCCGAATCCCTCATCCACGTCAAAACCTTGACATTGAGGAATATACCCCATCAAGATCATGTTTTACAACTTTTCCATGTCCGACCGAACACAGTCCCCAAACGTTGTTGTTTACCTCACCGCGTTTCAATTCGCTCGATTTCGCATCCCCACAAAAATAAACCCCACAAAAAGATGGCCAAACATCTCGTCACCAACGGTTACCCGAAGAGCAAATTTTAATTACCTGAAATTTTAATCACTGCACTGTGGCGGTTCGATTCGACAATTCAACCACCACTTGTTGTTGATTTTTTCTCTTTCGTTACGTTAACGCGATTATGCAACTTCAGATGGCTTGACCCGTCGACCACTTGATTCACTTTCTTGCCTGCGTCTTAAGCCAAAAACAGCTGTTTTCCCCCTCGCGCTGGCACTTGTTTCGCTTAGGTGCACCCTTTGAACCCCGTTCGCGCTTTTCCTGGTTTGCGCTTTGAATAAACAAAACAACAAAAAATCACCCGGCGACAGCGAAACGATTGCTGGGGGGTAAGGGTGGGAAAATAGCACTGAAAGAATGCACTCGCTCGCACACCAACACTACTCGGACTCGCGGCTTTCGGCTTTCAAGTTTAAATAGTTTTCGCTTTGTTTTGGTTCGTTCGTCGACCGCGGCGAGGACGACGATGATAATGACTACGAATTGATACAAAGAAAGTGGGTGGCGGAGGCAGTGATGAGTTTCGAATGCGTTTTCCGTTTGTTTATTATTGAAATTTCCCGCCTGGTAATAAAATTCAATGCGGGATTAACGATAAGCACTGTAATAATAAAGCACGAGCAGCTTTTCCAACAGGGAAAAATTTTGCGCGAACAGCGTTTCTTTTACTTTTTAGATTGTTGCACGGTAGGACGATAATCACCACCGGACCGAAACAATATTCGACCGCGCGTATCCACCGCAATTGCTTACCGCTGGTTACTGTTTGTGATCGACCGACTGGTTGGTAGTCCAAATAGCAACTGACTGCCAAGGGTGCCGTGTTTGATGCTCTTCACTGGGATGATGGTCAACTAGCGTCGTGCCGTGCGGGGGATGCAATTTTCCCGATCTGAATCCAAACAGTTAGAAGAGCGTCGCTCGCGCTTTCGTTACCGGTAGGAATGACGAAGCGACGCGACACTGCCAGTTTGCTCTTGAACACAACAGCCTCAGTGAAAGCGCAAATGGAGCAGCATGGTCGCTTGTGCGGACGAATGTTCTCTCGCTGAATCTGCTTCTCAATCCCGTAGGCGCGTATAGATTGCGCGTTTGCTCTTCGGAAAATGAGAGCTGCTGCAACAGCTCCACTCGGTGGGAAGAGACTGTGATTACGATGGTGGCCCAACACAACACACGTGGGCGTATGTCCGGACGAGAAAAGCGAACAGGTGTACGACGATTCGAGAGTATGGTTAAAACGAAAGCGTGGGAAACGAGAGAATTCAGTGAAATTTGCGCCTGGCTCGATCGGTGTTGTGTTTGCGCTTTTAGTCGATTACCAGTGAGAGTGAGACCAACCAGCGTGAGAAGTGATTAAGGAACATGTTTCGTTGCACAGATTTGGTGAGTAAGGACCTTTTCAAGACTGGGTGACCTATTTGATTCTTTTATAATGGATGAAATCGTTCAAAACCAAAATGTTCGATACGATGATAAGCGAACTGTATTTTAATGATAGGTTACTGTTTCCCGGATAGCTGGAGGGAAATTATTTCTTTTGCACACTCGAACAAATTAAGACTGTTTATTCTCGGAACATTTTGAACTTAACTTTATTATTTGGAACTTGGAGCTATTGCCGCCAACAATCTTGCGGTCTGGTCGCGTTTTATTAGATTGTGTGTCTGCAAATCCTTTCCAGAATACTTTTGCAATCCGCATCGATTCCATTTGGAATCCTGATCGGATTTCCTCTGAATTCCTGACCGAATTCCTTTGGAATCCTGACTAGATTTCCTTCAGAATTTTGTTCAGATTCCCTTTGAGACCCTCAACTGATTCCTTTTGGAATACCTTTCGGATTTCATTTGAAATCCAAACCGGATTTTCTCCGGAATCCTAACAGGACTCCCTGTGGAATTCTGATCGGATCCCTCCTCCCCCGGAATTCTAACCGGATTCCTTTCGGAAACCTAACCCAAATCCCTTCAGGATCCTAAGGGAATTCCCTTCGGGATCCTAACTGAATTATCTTTGGGGATCTAACCGAATTCCCTTCGGGATCCTAATCGGATTCCCTTCGGGATCTTAACCAAATTCCTTTCGCGATCCTAACCGGACCCCTTCAAAACCCTAACCGGTTCCCTGCGGGATCCTAACCAGATTTTCTTCGAAATCTCAATCGGTTTTCCCTCGGAATCCTAACCAGATTCCCTTCGGGATCCTAACCGGATTTTTTCGGGTTCCTAATCAGACTCCCTTCTGGTTCTTAACCAAATTCCCTTCGAGATCCTAACCGGATTCTCCTAACGGAAGTACCTTCGGGATCCTAAGCGGATTTCCTTCGGAAATGAACTGAATAACTGAATTTCCTTCGGGATCCTAACCGAGTTCGCTTCAGAATCCTGACCGGATTCCCCTCGGAGTCCTGGCCGGATTTCCCTCGGAATCCTGACCGTATTCCGTTCGGAATCTTGACCGGATATCCTTTGGAATTCTGACCTTATTCCCTTTTCATTTACGAGTTCCTACTGCATCTTATTCGGACACCTTTTGGAATGCTGACCGAATTCTTATTGTAATCCCTTCCAGTTTCTCTTTGCAATCCTGGCCAGATTGCCTCTGGAATTCTGACCGGGTTCTTTGTGATCCTGACCGGAATCTTTTGGAATTTCGTCCGGACATACTTTGGAATCAGAATTCGGATTGGATTCGTCTTGGAATTCTGGGTGATTTTTTTTTTCGTCATGTATTTCTAGAGCATCATATTTAGATTTTTTAAATCTATCATACATAGTATGTCGGACAAAATGGGATCTATAAAGGAAACCAAGTTGCAAAAAGCTTACAAATCTATTTTAATGCTTTACATTCTTTATTTATTTGTGTCTACTCTTTTTGTCTACTCTATTTGAATGATGGAACCGAGGGATTTTACTTTAATAGGATTTTACATATATAGTGTCCCAATTAGTTTAACAAGTTAAACAAATTGTGTTGTCATTGTGGGGTTCTGTAATTAATTGAAAGTAGCATTCTTCAGTTTTCACTTCATAAATAATTGGTTAAGTAGCTCCAAAGTTGTGATTTTTTTAAAAGAAGAGGAATTTTAAAAAGCGTAGACAGGGTTTGCAGAATTCGTTCTCAATAGATAACGAATAACGATAAAAGAAAGGTAAGAAAATTATTTTGAGCTTTTTAGTGGAATGTTTTCACCTGTCATAAGACGAGTTTAAACAATCCCATTGAATTCCACCACTTAATTGTATCCTGACAGATACGTATTTCGACCTCAACAGTAAGGCCGTCTTCAGTGTCTTGTACTTGACTCAACTTCGCAAGTCGAGTCAAGTACAAGACACTGAAGACGGCCTTACTGTTGAGGTCGAAATACGTATCTGTCAGGATACAATTAAGTGGTGGAATTCAATGGGATTGTTTAAACTCGTCCTATGACAGGTGATAAAAGAAAGGCAAAACCTGTTCCGGATCATTAAAAGCCATGATAATTAATTTATCAAACTTGTACATATACAATTGCGAAAAAACTGAATCGGATAGGCAGCCCCCTACAGAGAAGTGATGATTCTCGCTTTGTTCTCATTCATTTTGTGTTGGTTACTGCACAGCTGTGTAGAACAAGTTGAAATGCGTCATCTGAGCCAGTGCTCCCCGCGTTTTCAAAAGAAATTTATCGTGGGGTATAGCCTCCCGAATCAGTTCTTTATCGAAACAGCTTGCGAAAAAAAAAGTCTCTCACGGTATGCCAAATATTGTATATGTCCACAAAGATGGTAAGTGAGAGACGGAAGCTTCCTTTCAAGAGGCTCGGAAGCCTCCTTTCAAGAGGCTTGGAAGCCTCCTTTCAAGAGGCTTGGAAGCCTCCTTTCAAGAGGCTTGGAAGCCTCCTTTCAAGAGGCTTGGAAGCCTCCTTTCAAGAGGCTTGGAAGCCTCCTTTCAAGAGGCTTGGAAGCCTCCTTTCAAGAGGCTTGGAAGCCTCCTTTCAAGAGGCTTGGAAGCCTCCTTTCAAGAGGCTTGGAAGCCTCCTTTCAAGAGGCTTGGAAGCCTCCTTTCAAGAGGATTGGAAGCCCCTTTGCAAGAGGCTTGGAAGCCTCCTTGCAAAAGGCTTGGAAGCCTCCTTGCAAGAGGCTTGAAAGCCTCCTTTCAAGAGGCTTGGAAGCCTCCTTTCAAGAGGCTTGGAAGCCTCCTTTCAAGAGGCTTGGAAGCCTCCTTTCAAGAGGCTTGGAAGCCTCCTTTCAAGAGGCTTGGAAGCCTCCTTTCAAGAGGCTTGAGCCTCCTTTCAAGAGGCTTGGAAGCCTCCTTTCAAGAGGCTTGAAGCCTCCTTTCAAGAGGCTCAGAGCCTCCTTTCAAGAGGTTCAGAAGCCTCCTTTCATGAGGCTCAGGCCTCCTTCATGAGGCCCGGAAGCCTCCTTTCAAGAGGCCTCGGATGCCTCCTTCAAGAGGCTCAGGCCTCCTTTCAAGAGGCTCAGAAGCCTCCTTTCAAGAGGCCTCGGAGAGCCTCCTTCAAGAGGCTCAGAAGCCTCCTTCAAGAGGCCCGGAAGCCTCCTTTCAAGAGGCTCAGGCCTCCTTTCAAGAGGCCTGGAAGCCTCCTTCAAGAGGCTCAAGCCTCTTTCAAGAGGCCTCAAGCCTCCCTTCAAGAGACCTGGAAGCCTCCTTTCAAGAGACTCAGAAGCCTCCCTTCAAGAGGCCTCAAGCCTCCCTTTCAAGAGGCTCAGAAGCCTCCTTTCAAGAGGCTCAGAAGCCTCGTTTCAAGAGGCTCAAGCCTCGTTTCAAGAGGCTCAAGCCTCGTTTCAAGAGGCTCAAAGCCTCGTTTCAAGAGGCCTGGAAGCCTCCTTTCAAGAGGCCTGGAAGCCCTGCTCAAGAGGCTCAAGCCTCATGCTCAAGAGGCCTGGAAGCGTCGTTTCAAGAGGCCTCAGTCTCTGCTCAAGAGGCTCAAGTCTCTGCTCAAGAGGCTTGAAACCCTGTTTCAAGAGGCTCAGAAGCCTCATGCTCAAGAGGCCTCAGAAGCCTCGATTTAAGAGGCCTGAAAGCCTACTTTCAAGAGGCTCGAAGCCTCCTTTTAAGAGGCTTGGAAGCCTTCTTACAAGAGACTTCGAACCCTTCTCTCAAAATGTTCAGAAACCTCCTATCAAGAGGTTCGGAAGCCTCCTTTCAAGATGTTCAGAAGGCTAGAAGCTCGGCAGCCTTCTTCCAAGAGGCTCGGAAGCCTCCATTCAAGAGGCTCGGAAGCCTCCTTTCAAGAGGCCTCAAGCCTCGTTTCAAGAGGCCTGGAAGCCCTGCTCAAGAGGCTCGGAAGCTTCGTTTCAAGTGGCTCAAGTCTCTGCTCAAGAGGCCTCAAGCCCTGTTCAAAGAGGCTCGGAAGCCTCTGCTCAAGAGGCCCAAGCCCTGTTTCAAGAGTCTCAAGCCTCTGCTCAAGAGGCCTCAGAAGCCTCATTCAAGAGGCTCGGAAGCCCTGTTTCAAGAGGCCTCAAGCCCTGCTCAAGAGGCCTCCAAGCCTGCTTTCAAGAGGCCTGGAAGCCCTGCTCGTCAAGAAGCTAGGAAGCCTCGTTTCAAGAGGCTCAGACACCTCATTTCAAGAGGCTCAGAGCCTCGTTTCAAGAGGCTCGAGCCTCTGCTCAAGAGGTCGGAAGCCTCCTTTCAAGAGGCTCGGAAGCCTCCTTTCAAGAGGCCTGGAAGCCCCGTTCCAAGAGGTCGGAAGCCCTCGTTTCAAGAGGCTCGGAAGCCCTGTTTCAAGAAGCTTGGAAGCCTCGTTTCAAGAGGCCTGAAGCCTGTTTCAAGAGGCCTCAAACCCTGCTTTCAAGAGGCCTCGAAGCCCTGCTTCAAGAGGCTCGGAAGCCTCTTCTCAATAGGCTCGGAAGCCTCTGCTCAAGAGGCCTCAAAGTCTCTGCTCAAGAGGCTCGGAAGTCTCGTTTCAAGAGGCTCGGAAGCCTCGTTTCAAGAGGTCGGAAGCCTCGTTTCAAGAGGTCGGAAGCCTCGTTTCAAGAGGCTCGAAAGCCTCCTTTCAAGAGGCTCGATAGTCTCCTTTCAAGAGGCTTGAAAGCCTCCTTTCAAGAGGCTCGAAAGCCTCCTTTCAAGAGGCTCGAAAGCCTCCTTTCAAGAGGCTCGGAAGCCTCGTTTCAAGAGGCTCGGAAGCCTCGTTTCAAGAGGCTTGAAAGCCTCGTTTCAAGAGGCCTCAAGCCCTGCTCAAGAGGCCTGGAAACCTCGTTTCAAGAGGCCTCAAACCCTGCTCAAGAGGCTCAAGCCTCCTTTCAAGAGGCTCGCAAGCCTCCTTTCAAGTGGCGCGGAAGCCTCCTTTCAAGAGGCCTGAAGCCTCCTTTCATGAGGCCTGAAAGCCTCTGCTCAAGAGGCCTGAAAGCCTCGTTTCAAGAGGCCCTCAAGCCTCGTTTCAAGATGCCTCAAGCCTCGTTTCAAGATGCTCGGAAGCCCTGCTTTCAAGAGGTCGGAAGTCTCGTTTCAAGAGGCCTCAAAGCCTCCTTTCAAGAGGCTCGATAGCCTCCTTTCAAGAGGCCTGAAAGCCTCCTTCAAGAGGCCTCAAAGCCTCCTTTCAAGAGGCCTCAGCCTTGTTTCTAGAGGCCTGGAAACCCTGCTCAAGAGGCCTGGAAGCCTCCTTTCAAGAGGCCTGGAAGCCTCCTTTCATGAGGCCTCAGAGCCTCCTTCATGAGGCCTCAAAGCCTCGTTTCAAGAGGCCTCAGCCCTGCTCAAGAGGCCTGGAAGCCTCTGCTCAAGAGGCTCAAGCCTCCTTTCAAGAGGCCTCAAGCCTCCTTCAAGAGGCTCAGGAAGCCTCCTTTCAAGAGGCTCAAGCCTCCTTTCAAGAGGCCTCAGGCCTCCTTTCAAGAGGCCTGGAAGCATCCTTTCAAGAGGCCTGGAAGCATCCTTCAAGAGGCCTCAAGCCTCCTTTCAAGAGGCCTGGAAGCCCCCTGCTCAAGAGGCTCTCAAGCCTCCTTTCAAGAGGCCTGGAAGCCTCCTTTCAAGAGGCTCAGAAGCCTCCTTTCAAGAGGCCTGGAAGCCTCCTTTCAAGAGGCCTGGAAGCCTCCTTTCAAGAGGCTCGGAAGCCTCCTTTCAAGAGGCTCGGAAGCCTCCTTTCAAGAGGCTCGGAAGCCTCCTTTCAAGAGGCTCGGAAGCCTCCTTTCAAGAGGCTCGGAAGCCTCCTTTCAAGAGGCTCGGAAGCCTGCTCTCTGACGGAGAAAATCAACAACTGCCCGGTCATGAACGTATGAAAAAATTATAACTCAATTCTACCAATTGTTGTTGTTTAAAACAACGTGTGTTATGATTAGATAATTCGATAAAAATGTGTCTTCTGCCAGTTTTATTCCATACTAGTTGACCCGGCAGACGTTGTCCTGCATAGTAGGCGAAAATGCGCGTCGTGAACTGCTCATGCGAAATTTCCAAACGAATCTTTATTTTTGTTTAACACGATTGACTAAACCCTACTCGTGATTTACTCATGAGGAAATGTCATATAAACCCGTCGGAAAGGATGACGAACATATCTGCCGGAGGAATGGACAAAATTCGCGCAGCCGTTTCTGAGTTATGCGGATACGAACACAGACCATTTAATTTCTATTATATAGGGGTAATGACGGCTTTGGCAGGTTTTGTTCTATTATTGACAGGGGTTTTTTTATGACTGATTATGCTCAAATTTGGCACAAACATTCTTTGCATATCAAAGAATATTGTGACCAAATTTCATAAAATTCGGTCGACAAAAACCCCCCTGCCAATAATAGAACAAAACCTGCCAAAGCCGTTTGTTCCCCTAGATAGATTAAAATTATAACAAAATTTGTTATCACAAAATATTTGCCTACATTTCTTGTTGATATTGGGAAAGAAATCGGAGGTAATCATCTTCAGCATAACTTGAACCTGCTTGATATTAATACATAGCTGGCACAAAGTTAATTGCCTTCATTATGGATGGAAATCCGTCGTGGCAGCGTTCCAGATTTCTATCCGTGATGTAGACAATTACCTTGAAAGTAGATTTTTGTGCAGAACAATTATTTCAACGTTTGTTATAATATTGATATGAAGGTATCAACCGCTGATTTAATTGTGTTATGGCTAGAGGGATTTTTGATATATTTTTTGTTATTTTAACAACTAGGATAATTCGCCAAATGTTGAACGGCTAATTTCTTCGCCTATTGTTGAACGCACGTGCATTTCTTATGGGAGTTCAACAATAGGCGACAAAATTAGCCGTTCAACATTTGGCGGTTTCCCCTAATCAACCAAATTTATAACACATTTTGTTATAGTATTTTTATATATCTTGTTATAATTTTGTTATGCATTATTGATCGGGTATTGTTCCACTTCTTAAACTACCAATGTTGAATGCCCAGTGAGTAAGGAAGGAAGGATAACGATTTTAAAAGTAGAATTCTGGCTGTGAACTGTGAAGAAACACACGATTATGTTATATACCAAGAAAGACAAAATTAGATAAAAAGTACTACAGATGTTGCAACATTATGCAAACTGATTCGACTTGCAAATAATGTGCAAAACAGCATCTCACAATGATGTGCTTCTCTGTGACCCGCTACCCAAGTTTGGGTTTTTTTTTTCTCGGTCCATTATCTCCGACCCTTGTCACCGGCGATGATGCCTCGCGCTTCAACCGAGAAATTCGCCATCACAGAGAATATTCAAGTAGGGATTCCCAGCGTGCCCATATATGTCATCGCACTGTCATGGGCGGGCTACATCATAGTTGGAATTCATTTCGTTTACAGGAGCGAACACGTGCGACCTTTCAGCGTGATCAAACGGAATGGCGAATTTCACCTTCAACGCGAGCGAATACTCCACAGCTGCACAGTGATCTGATTTTCATTCAATTACACTCCGAAAAGAAGGATTACATAGCCATTGTAACAAGCTCAGCTGTGTATTATACCAAGAATCATTTAGATTTTTTGGTGTCTACGTGTTTCTTCATTAAGACTGCTACTGGTCTACTTTTCTAAATGTTATCAACAAAATCGAGTTGAGAAAGATGTTCAGTTTCCTCTCCATTTGGATAACATTTCATCCCATATTTATTACACATCTTATTATAATCATCTTATCCCTTCAGCTAGAGGTGCGGTTCAAAAAATCGTTGGCGGGGGCATTAATCGAAATTTCGCCAAGCGGCGTCTTTTTCAGAGTCATCCTGAAAGTAATTTTAGCCAGCGAAGGCCACGTGATTGTTTTAATAATCCAGGAAAACTATTCTAAGTTTCTCAGCAAAATTGTTTCAAATTTAAACAGATTAATTTTCAGATATTTTCGGAGAAGTTCTCCAGAAATTTCATGTGGATGTTGAAATGTAGTTACCGTACCTAAAAGAATCAAAACAATATACAGAAAGTTACGGCTAGTTGAAATTTTTCACATTTGGATGAACCATATATCGATTTGGCATATAAGATGAAGAATTGCGGACGCATGGTACATTGTTCCCTAAGAGCTGGCTGCTAAAATATATTTTGCAGTTTTCCGGCAACAGAACATTGACACTTATTTAATGTGAATGATATAACTACAGTTATGCGTTTGTTAACTGTTGCATGAGATAAAAATAGCCATGAAAATAGTTGGTCAATGAAAATCGACTTTGGTCAATTGATATCCTTCTTTTGAAAAGTACTCGATTTGTAAGCAATCCTTATATACGTTTGAGCTCTATTCGCAGAATTTCCTAAATAACTGGTAGGAATCCTCGACCCCCCCCCCCCAACAAACATTATTCGGTTGTTTGGGGTCGTTTTTTGGTTGGCCGTCGTCGTCGCTGGTGGCAACTGTTAAACCGCGTAGAATGTTTCTCGGAAAGAAAAACATCAAACAAAAACAACATCAGAACGACAAGCACGCGAGCGAGCGAGCCGCCGGTTGAGTGTGGGACGGAAAGTTCAAAGACAACCACTGGGACTGGACTGACTGGCTGGATGGCTGAGAGTTAACAACTTTACTCACCACAGCAAAGGTATTTTTCAGCACCCGTTCGTCGACGACGCGTTAGTCGTCGGCTGAGCGCTAAGTTTTTTTTTGCCCCAAGGGTGGGGGTGAAAATTAAAATTTCTGATTTCAGCTACAGCCAGGTTGGAAATTCGATGGGAGTGGGGTTAGACTGGCAAAAAAGAAGTTGTTATTAAAATTGTTTGACGGTTTTCGTCGGCGTAGGTGTGCGTTATCCTTCCCATTGAATGTTGTTTTACTTCTTGTTTTGGTTGCGAGTTTGTGTCTGGTGTATTTATAATTGTTCAGCATTTTCACCAAAAGGAATAAGTGTTTGCTTCAGTTTATGACGAGCTGTTCTCCGTTCTGCTTCCATCGGCATTTGTTCTTATTTGGTAAATGCTTGTCAATTTTGGTTTTTTGGTGTAAAGTTTGATAAAATAGACGAGCTTGGTGGTCTAGTGGCTACCGCTTCTGCCTTATAAGCAGGAGGTCGTGGGTTCAATTCCAGGCTCGTCCCTTTCCTACTTTGTATTTCTATCTTAGTTCTTTCCGTGTTTCACGTTCTACCAAAACGATCCCTACTGTTATAACCTTCCACACAATCCCAAAACCTCCCGTGGCACCTATGAGAGGTCGTAGAATTCTCTGCATCTTTCTTAAGTAGGTGTCCAATAAACCATCCTTCCCCTTCCTCAGCATTCGCAAGAACGTGGCCAGGACAGATCTCGACTATTGGAGAGTGCATTGCTTCCATCTAAGAGATAGCGATAAGTCCCAAATCAAGATCTGTGATAACGGGTGAAAATGATGCTACTCTCACACAATAGTCTTGGCTTGTACCACCTACGAATTTGTGCGAAATGCTCAATGCTAATGCTAATGCTAATTGGTGTAAAGTTTGATAAAATCATTGAAATTGGTAGAATATATGTATAAAAATTGACCTTTGTAACAATAAGCTCTGCCATCAATCATTCAATTGAGATTAAACAGTTAAGATTGTCTTGATAGAAGGCTTCCGAGCCTCTTGAAAGGAGGCTTCCGAGCCTCTTGGAAGGAGGCTTCCGAGCCTCTTGGAAGAACGCTTCCCAGCCTCTTGGAAGGAGGCTTCCGAGCCTCTTGGAAGGAGGCTTCCGAGCCTCTTGGAAGGAGGCTTCCGAGCCTCTTGGAAGGAGGCTTCCGAGCCTCTTGGAAGGAGGCTTCCGAGCCTCTTGGAAGGAGGCTTCCGAGCCTCTTGGAAGGAGGCTTGAGCCTCTTGGAAGGAGGCTTCCGAGCCTCTTGGAAGGAGGCTTCCGAGCCTCTTGGAAGGAGGCTTCCGAGCCTCTTGGAAGGAGGCTTCCCAGCCTCTTGGAAGGAGGCTTCTGAGCCTCTTGGAAGGAGGCTTCTGAGCCTCTTGGAAGGAGGCTTCTGAGCCTCTTGGAAGGAGGCTTCCGAGCCTCTTGGAAGGAGGCTTCCGAGCCTCTTGGAAGGAGGCTTCCGAGCCTCTTGGAAGGAGGCTTCCGAGCCTCTTAGAAGGAGGCTTCCGAGCCTCTTGAAAGGAGGCTTCCGAGCCTCTTGAAAGGAGGCTTCCGAGCCTCTTGAAAGGAGGCTTCCGAGCCTCTTGGAAGGAGGCTTCCGTGCCTCTTGGAAGAAGGCTTCCCAGCCTCTTGGAAGGAGGCTTCCGGTCTTCTTGGAAGGAGGCTTCCGAGCCTCTTGGAAGGAGACTTCCGAGCCTCCTGGAAGGAGGCTTCCGAGCCTCTTGAAAGGAGGCTTCCGAGCCTCTTGGAAGGAGGCTTCCGGTCTTCTTGGAAGGAGGCTTCCGAGCCTCTTGGAAGGAGGCTTCCGAGCCTCTTGGAAGGAGGGTTCCGAGCCTCTTGACAGGACGCTTCCGAGCCTCTTGAAAGGACGCTTCCGAGCCTCTTGAAAGGAGGCTTCCGAGCCTCTTGGAAGAAGGCTTCCCAGCCTCTTGGAAGGAGGCTTCCGAGCCTCTTGGAAGGAGGCTTCCGAGCCTCTTGGAAGGAGGCTTCCGAGCCTCTTGGAAGGAGGCTTCCGAGCCTCTTGGAAGGTGGCTTCCGAGCCTCTTGGAAGGAGGCTTCCGGTCTTCTTGGAAGGAGGCTTCCGAGCCTCTTGGAAGGAGGCTTCCGAGCCTCTTGGAAGGAGGCTTCCGAGCCTCTAGGAAGGAGGCTTCCGAGCCTCTTGGAAGGAGGCTTCCGGTCTTCTTGGAAGGAGGCTTCCGAGCCTTTTGGAAGGAGACTTCCGAGCCTCCTGGAAGGAGGCTTCCGAGCCTCTTGAAAGGAGGCTTCCGAGCCTCTTGGAAGGAGGCTTCCGGTCTTCTTGGAAGGAGGCTTCCGAGCCTCTTGGAAGGAGGCTTCCGAGCCTCTTGGAAGGAGGCTTCCGAGCCTCTTGGAAGGAGGCTTCCGACCCTCTTAGAAGGAAGCTTCCGAGCCTCTTGGAAGGAGGCTTCCGAGCCTCTTGGAAGGAGGCTTCCGAGCCTTTTGGAAGGAGGCTTCCGAGCCTCTTGGAAGGAGGCTTCCGAGCCTTTTGGAAGGAGGCTTCCGAGCCTCTTGAAAGGAGGCTTCCAAGCCTCTTGGAAGGAGGCTTCCAAGCCTCTTGGAAGGAGGCTTCCAAGCCTCTTGGAAGGAGGCTTCCGAGCCTCTTGGAAGGAGGCTTCCGAGCCTCTTGGAAGGAGGCTTCCGAGCCTCTTGGAAGGAGGCTTCCGAGCCTCTTGGAAGGAGGCTTCCGAGCCTCTTGGAAGGAGGCTGCCGAGCCTCTTGGAAGGGGGCTTCCGAGCCTCTTGGAAGGAGGCTTCCGAGCCTCTTGGAAGGAGGCTTCCGAGCCTCTTGGAAGGAGGCTTCCGAGCCTCTTGGAAGGAGGCTTCCGGTCTTCTTGGAAGGAGGCTTCCGGTCTTCTTGGAAGGAGGCTTCCGAGCCTCTTGGAAGGAGACTTCCGAGCCTCTTGAAAGGATGCTTCCGAGCCTCTTGAAAGGAGGCTTCCGAGCCTCTTGGAAGGAGGCTTCCGTGCCTCTTGGAAGAAGGTTTCCCAGCCTCTTGGAAGGAGGCTCCCGAGCCTCTTGGAAGGAGGCTTCCGAGCCTCTTGGAAGGAGGCTTCCGGTCTTCTTGGAAGGAGGCTTCCGAGCCTCTTGGAAGGAGACTTCCGAGCCTCCTGGAAGGAGGCTTCCGAGCCTCTTGAACGGAGGCTTCCGAGCCTCTTGGAAGGAGGCTTCCGAGCCTCTTGGAAGGAGGCTTCCGGTCTTCTTGGAAAGAGGCTTCCGAGCCTCTTGGAAGGAGGCTTCCGAGCCTCTTGGAAGGAGAGTTCCGAGCCTCTTGAAAGGATGCTTCCGAGCCTCTTGAAAGGAGGCTTCCGAGCCTCTTGGAAGGAGGCTTCCCAGCCTCTTGGAAGGAGGCTTTCGGTCTTCTTGGAAGGAGGCTTCCGAGCCTCTTGGAAGGAGACTTCCGAGCCTCCTGGAAGGAGGCTTCCGAGCCTCTTGAAAGGAGGCTTCCGAGCCTCTTGGAAGGAGGCTTCCGAGCCTCTTGGAAGGAGGCTTCCGAGCCTCTTGGAAGGAGACTTCCGGTCTTCTTGGAAGGAGGCTCCCGAGCCTCTTGGAAGGAGGCTTCCGACCCTCTTAGAAGGAGGCTTCCGAGCCTCTTGGAAGGAGGCTTCCGAGCTTCTTGGAAGGAGGCTTCCGAGCCTCTTGGAAGGAGGCTTCCGAGCCTCTTGGAAGGAGGCTTCCAAGCCTCTTGGAAGGAGGCTTCCAAGCCTCTTGGAAGGAGGCTTCCAAGCCTCTTGGAAGGAGGCTTCCGAGCCTCTTGGAAGGAGGCTTCCGAGCCTCTTGGAAGGAGGCTTCCGAGCCTCTTTGAAGCAGGCTTCCGAGCTTCTTGGAAGCAGGCTTCCGAGCCTCTTGGAAGGAGGCTTCTGAGCCTCTTGGAAGGAGGCTTCTGGAGCCTCTTGAAAGTAGGCTTCTGAGCCTTTGGAAGGAGGCTTCCGAGCCTCTTGGAAGGAGGCTTCCGAGGCCTCTTGGAAGGAGGCTTTCGAGCCTCTTGGAAGGAGGCTTCCAGAGCCTCTTGGAAGGAGGCTTCCTGAGCCTCTTGGAAGGAGGCTTGAGGCCTCTTGGAAGGAGGTTCCAGAGCCTCTTGGAAGGAGGCTTCCTGAGCCTCTTGGAAGGAGGCTTCCTGAGCCTCTTGGAAGGAGGCTTCCGGGCCTCTTGGAAGGAGGCTTCCGAGCCTCTTGGAAGGAGGCTTCCGAGCCTCTTGAAGGAGGCTTCCGAGCCTCTTGAAGGAGGCTTCCAAGCCTCTTGGAAGGAGGCTTCCAAGCCTCTTGGAAGGAGGCTTCCAAGCCTCTTGGAAGGAGGCTTCCAAGCCTCTTGGAAGGAGGCTTCCAAGCCTCTTGGAAGGAGGCTTCCGAGCCTCTTGGAAGGAGGCTTCCGAGCCTCTTGGAAGGAGGCTTCCGAGCCTCTTGGAAGGAGGCTTCCGAGCCTCTTGGAAAGAGGCTTCTGAGCCTCTTGGAAGGAGACTTCCAAGCCTCTTGGAAGGAGGCTTCCAAGCCTCTTGGAAGGAGGCCTCCAAGCCTCTTGCAAGGAGGCTTCCGAGCCTCTTGGAAGGAGGCTTCCCGAGCCTCTTGGAAGGAGGCTTCCGAGCCTCTTGGAAGGAGGCTTCCGAGTCTCTTGGAAGGAGGCTTCCGAGCCTCTTGGAAGGAGGCTTCCGAGCCTCTTGGAAGGAGGCTTCCGAGCCTCTTGGAAGGAGGCTTCCGAGCCTCTTGGAAGGAGGCTTCCAAGCCTTTTGGAAGGAGGCTTCCGAGCCTCTTGAAAGGAGGCTTCCGAGCCTCTTGGAAGGAGGCTTCCGAGCCTCTCGAAAGGAGGCTTCCGAGCCTCTCGAAAGGAGGCTTTCGCGCCTTTCGAAATGAGTCTTACGAGCCTCTTGAAAGGAGGCTTTCGAGCCTTTTAGAAGAAAGCTCCCGATCCTCTCGAAAGGATACTTCCAAGCCTCTCGGAATGAGGCTGCCGAGCCTCTTGAAAGAAGGTTTCCGAGTTCTCGAAAGGAGGCTTCCGATACTCTTGAAAGTAGGCTTCCGAGCCTCTGTTACGGACTACATCGACAAAGTACCGATAATGAATGATTTACAAGCTCTCTCCGTGTATACGATGCTACAAACACACTTCTGCAGAGGCAAAGCCTACCGATATCGCTTGGAAATGATTTCGAGGAAGCAATTTTCTTGAAATGAAGGCTAACACCAACATGCCACCACAAAAATGCCACGGTTGGTTTCCGGTTGAAAGTCAGTCAGTCAGTACGGTAGGCATCCTCGCGGCAGTACACCTCTGCACCGATCAAGTTTCGCGAACAAGAAACGGGTGGAAACAAAAACCCCAAACGAACGGAATCTGGCCGAAGACAGAAAACCATCGGCCTAGCAAGGTAAGGACTCGGCAACAGTCGGCTCCCACAAGAAATAGGCTAATTTCACATTCGCTTTTACACAGTGTTCCTCCACGTTGGAAACAAGCGTCAAAGAAATCGGATTCTTCCACCGCATGGAAACGCGAAAGTGAATTCCAATCGGAAACTCTTGCAAGGCTGCAGGAAACAAAAGGTAAAAGGAGTCTCAATACACATCAAAAAACGAATGAGGCTAACTATTATTGCCTTGACAGCGCGAGGATTGCTTTAAAACGGTCGAGGTAGGACACATAAAGTCATCACCATCAACAACACCCAAAGAAGCCTTCTAAAAAGAAGTAAGTTTGTGACATTTTCCTTGTTTACATCATGCTAATGCGAAGCTTTGACAGGGCTTCTTTAACAGACAATATCTACCGTACTGGCATCGGATTTGAAGTTCGAGGCAGCGGGCAGTAGATCGACGTGTAGCGGTCCACGCGAGAACAGTAGGAGAAGGCAAACAACGCCCCCACGTCGTTCGAGGCAGCGGGCAGTAGATCGACGTGGAGTGACACGTGTGCAGGATCGACATTCTAGCGTCCTATTTCGTCAGACGGTGACAACGAGGACAAATAGGAGAAACGTAAGCAAGTCATCGTAGTTAGGGCACGGAACCGAGCGAGTGATTAGCCACAAAGTGGCGTTCTGAAAGATCGCGTTATCGAACGCATTTCTGCATGCTGAAACCCCTTCGCACGTATGCGGAGAACTCTCAACGGGGCCCCGTTCATCGACAGCAGTACAGCAGAGCATCAGTCGTGTCAACAAGGTACCTTAGTTTTAAGTAGCGTAAGAATGAGCACTCGTAAAGAATATATTTGTAACAATGCATATGTTATGCTAGTATTTTGTTAACCGTGTCCCATTGACTGCACGAGTACCTTATGAACCAGTACAAGTTGCTTAGCCGGGCATGATCTTTGAATGCAATAGGTCTCGCCCACTCAATAGGCATTCCTGTGTGCAATGTCAACATTTGAGCGATAAATAAATTTAGTTACAAATGAAAATAAGAAAAACCTTATACCTCTTGAAAGAAGGCTTCCGATATTCTTCAAAAAAGGCTTCTGAGCCTCACGAAAGGAGGCTTCCAAGCCTCTTGGAAGAAAGCTTCTGAACCTCTTGAAAAGGGGCTTCCGTCCGTTTTGAAAGGAGGGTTCCGAGCCTCTTGAAAAAATACTTCCGAGCCTTTTGAATGGAGGCTTCGGAACATCGTGAAAGGAGGCTTCTTAGCCTCTCGAAATGAGCCTTCCGAGCCTCTTGAAAGGAGGCTTCCGAGCATCTCGAAAGCAGGCTTCCGCTCCTCTTGAAAGAGCCTTGAGAAGCGGCTTCCGAGCCTCTTGAAAGGAGCAGCCTTTTGAAAGGACGTTTCGGAGCTTCTTGGAACTTTCGAGCTGCAAGGAAGTAGGCTTCCGAGACACTTAGAAGAAGACAGTGAAGCTACCGTGCTTTTCAAATAAAATGCCTTCATGTATTTCAATATGAGGCTTCTGAAACTTTAGATTTTAGATTTTTTTTTTCAGAAGCATATTTTGAACATCTTATTCAACATTTTGTCTTGATTTTGTTTTTTAAAATTTGTTTTTTTCGACAATTTGTCTTTTTTATTGTCCCACGGCCCTTTGTACACTGTGCTTGTTGCGTTGGGCAGGATTCAAATGTCTTTGATTTACTGATCACCTTGCTTATAATGTGCAATACAAAGTTTTAGAATAAAAAAATTTGCAACTATCAAAACTGTATCAATATTATTTTATTGGAGTTATTATACATCTGCCATTGTGTATTCTTATCCGAGGTACCCACTGAGGCCAGTAAGGTATCCCCAGGTTGAGAACCGCTGGAGGAGATTGAAGAAAAAATTTACTGCTTTTGCTAGAAACGGATATATAATATCAAAACCAATTTAAATTGGTGGTATGTAATTGTTGTATTCTGAAGTAAAAAAGGACTTTCAATCATTCTTATAATTTTGCGAAACTCATAATTGGGAAGCAAACTATAATTTATCGAAAAGTTTTTCATCGAATTTCTAATTTCGGTTCGACATTTATAGGGAACCGTAATCATTCATATTTAAAGTTAACCTCACACTTAAAACGATCCCCAATAGGCATTTTCACATAATTCCACCATCTTAAGCTTCATGCAACAGTACACACCGACAATCTTCTGTTAAGCTACAACCAAGGGGCGATGCCGATGCTTAGACTTGCAAATGATGTGCAGAATGGCATTCCTCCAAGATGCCTTCAAACATCCTGTGCCGGTGCTGTGACCCGAACAAACATCACCAGGTCCCATTTGATGGCGCTCAATCAAGTGAGATGCTTTTCTTTCCCGGCAAAGCCCAATGTGACACTTTTCGACGCCGACGCCGAACCGCTGAGAAGATTATAGAGAATTTCTGAGTAGCTGCTGTGGAACGTACCTCCCAATATATGCAACAGAAATTTCGCTCGCCCCAATAATAAATAGAGGAACTGTTCTGTTTTCCATCTCATTGAACATATATTCATCTCATCGCAAAACAACTAAATACAGCACCAATCAACCCGTGAGCAACTTGACAGCTCCAGTACATTGTCAGTGTACCCCGAAAAATTGGTTCAGGTGGTTCTGTCAAACTCGATTATTTCGTGAGCATTTCCTGAATATGGCGTAAAAAGTTAAAAATAAACCCCAAATTTTAATTATATATATTTTTTATTCATTTATCACACAATTACATTACTCATTAGTTATTTTGATACAGGCTCGTATATACACAAGCTCTACGGAGCTGGGTGATGAATTATATAGATATCATCACAACCTGGTTTGGCGCTGGAATAATGGAAACAATTATAGGAGTACTTAGGCTGTGAACCATTCCACCGATTCGTTTAACTTTTAGTTAAAATTTGACAGTTCGATGGTTACTGTGTTGTTGTTGAGATAGTTTTTGTTTGTTTGATTTCAGATGGGTGTGATAAAAGCAAACAGCATTTTTTTTTCTTTATTTTTGTGAATTTCGAAATGAATTCAGTTCTTCACTTTAAATAGCAAATATTGACACTAGTAGAAATGGTTATATTTGTCTCATTTAAGTCATTATATTTTTATTGAAATAGGACAACGTGTGACAACAGTTAGCCCATATGTTTTCTGTCAAATTTGCCCTTTCCGTTGCCGTTCCGCTAACATTGTGTTTGGGGCTTTATTCGGCGCGGAAAAGAATCAGTTTTATGAAGTCGAGTCAAGTACGAGACACTGAAGACGGCCTTACTGTTGAGGTCGAAATATGTATCAAGCCAATATTTCAGGTTAAAATCAATGCATAAGTTCATCAAAATACTTCGATGATTATTAACGGCTTCTTGTGCTAAAATGTGTTAAGCTAACTTGTTACGAAAACATGTTGGTGGGTGTTGTAGATGTTCATAACTATGCGATATCCAAGCTGCGCATAATGTTTCCCGACGTTGAAGTTCGTGTTTCGGTTAATCGTTAATAAGTATTTTTAAATCCGTCTCCGAGATCTTGCAAATTACAAAATTCATCTTTGTTGGCCTCAATATGTTCTGAAGTCTGAACAAGCTCATGTTTACAATGCTCACATTTTATTTTTCCAATAAACTGTTTTGAACGTGGATTGCTGAATAAATCAATGATTGAAGCGAAAAGTTATCAACCACACTGGCGGACGCAAGCGTTTCAACAACCGGAACATCGGCATCGTTTTTATCTTCTATTGTAGTCGAGTAGTATTTTTGTCGCAACTTGATTACAACCTACTTTTATTTTGTATATTATATTCTGTTCTTCGAAAACTCAATACAAGAAAAATTTTATGAAATCAAATTAGCTTTGATTTAATTTAGTTCAATTAATGGTTCTACGCCTTTTTGTACTGCAACTCTTACTCGTGGTTTGGCATCAACAAAAGACGAAACAAAAATATATTTTCCCTTACAACAAAACCGTGTCGGCGATGCAGGATGACCCGTTGTTTACGTTGTGTGGCGCCATCTGCTATTTTCCAAGTGGGTACGCGAAACTAAGGCTTTCTGTCATCTTGTGGGGGGGTTGGCACCAATCAACATGCGTTGCGTACTCACTGCTAAAAAAATCACAAAAATAAGAAACAAATCAAATTTCTTTTCATTGCTTTGTTTTTGATAGGATGGAAATGGGAGCTATTAGACGAAGTGCCGAACCCATCCCCTATACGGAATGTTAGAAAATGGATTTGTTTTGGGTCTTACTGTTAAGGTTGAAACACATATCTGAAAAGTTACAATCATGTTGTGGAATTATAAAAGATGGTACCTACTAGCTCGTTTTTTTTTTCGTGGAACTTCCGAAGGATTTCTCAAGAAAATGTCAATGAATTGTCTATGGGATTTTGGTTGCTCAATCCCGGCTCAAATATGTCGAGATTTCACTAGTTTCCTCTTGTTCTATGTATAATTCGTAGATACTCGTAGTTATCCTTAATTTTTTTATTTGGAGAATTTATGTTCGGTTATTGCTTCCACTCACTCTACTTCTTTTACTGGCAGTCTTCATCTTTTCTATGAAAAATTTCTTATTTTTCACAGAGCGTATTTAATTCAGTCAGGCAGCAAATGCTGTTTCTTTCTCTGGGTGGGGGTGAAAATTAAAATTTCAAATTTCCAGCCACAACCAACCAGGTGAAGAATGCGAACGGTGGTGGTTGGGTGCGGTGGACGGGTGAAAAGAAGTTGTTGAAGTTTTTTCCTTTTTAACTGAGTTTTTGGCTGCGCTAAATGAGTGTGCGTCACTCGTCCCATTAGGTAGCAAGGCAGGCGTGCTTTAATTCTTGGCAACGAGTTTTGTCTAATGTGTTTATATTTGTTCAACATTTTCAACCGAATAAGTGTTTGATGAAGTTTTTGACGTGTCGTTGCTTTCTGCTTCCATTGGCATCGTTTTCGGTGAATATTTAGGGTAAAACGTCCTAACGTTGCGGTAGTGTTAAAATAGTCCATTCTGGATATAATAGCAACAAAAACAATTGTGGATCCACTAAAACTCTTCAAACCAGCCACTAGAACACCTTTTGTTCCTATTCAAAATGATGAAAATCAATATTTTTCCTTTAAAAAATGCGTCTTTTCGACTTATTAATGCGATTATGCTTAGGTTCTATTGTTGTGGTATCGCTCTCCATAAGAAAAACAGGCAATATCGCAACAATAGGATTGTTCTTTAAAAAAAAATATCGCAACGTTAGGCAACTGCGTCCTATTTTTGCGGTAGCTTGTTTGATTATTGTGATAAAAACAAAACAAAATAAGATTAGCACAATCGTCGTAGAATTTACGAAACAAGGGTTAAAGAGCAACCTATTCGACTACTGCAATGCAAAAAAAGATTAACAGTTAAAGAATTTTTGAAATCAACTTTGTTTTGGCGCGGTGCTTTACCCCTCCATTACGGGTCGTTTTACCCTATCGACTTTGATTGTGCACTGAATTGTGATGGAGTGAGGTTCAATAACAAAGTAAGTATTGAGAAAGTTTGCTGCAAAAAAGTTTTACAAATACCATCACGTAGAATCCCTGTCGAAATTTATTGCACTGCCATATACCAAATGTAATCACAAGGCTTTTGAATTGTTTGAAACTAAACAAGTGATTATGATTTCTATTGGACACACACACACCAACATAGCTTTGATCCTCACAAGTTTCAATATCACGCTAATTATCTCTTTAAAAGCACACTTTGTCGTGCATAAGTCTAAAAAGCATACGCTTCTTTCTTCAAAGGATGAGAGAGTCCCGGCATATGATTCCTTTTTTCAAATAATGCATTTGCCAAACATAACACAAGGGAGAATGTATGGTTCTTATTCCCATTGTAAGCATTTATTCAGTTCAAGAAAATGGAAGATATAATTCCTTCTTTCAAAGGATGCATTTGCCCGGCAGAAGGCGAAAGAGGCTATGATTCATTTGCTCAATTAAGGCAATTGCTCGGTTTAAGGCAAGGAAAGATATGAACGTTTCTTTCAAAAGAATGCATTTGACCGTCAGAAGGCAAAATACGATATGCTTCTTTTATTTAATCCACACATTTGCTCAATTTTCTGATTTTCTGATTTTCTTCTTCTTCTTCTTCTTCTTCATTGCATTGGCATTACATTCCGCACTGGGACATTGCCTCATCGCAGCTTAGTGTTCAAGCACTTCCACAGTTATTAACTGCGAGGTTTCTAAGCCATGTTACCATTTCTGCATTCGTATATCATGAGGCTAACACGATGATACTTTTATGCCCAGGAAAGTCGAGACAATTTTTCAACCGAAAATTTTCTATACCGGCACCGGGAATGGAACCTAGCTCAGCATGGTCTTGCTTTGTAGCCGCGTATCTTACCGCACGGCTAAGGAGGACATATTATATATGCTTCCAATTCAGGCATTCGCTCAGTTAAACGCAAGGTAGAATATGATATGATCCTCCTTTCAAAGGATGCATCTTCCCGACAGACGGCAAGAGAAGATATGGTCCCTTCTTTCAAAGATGTGAAAAGACAATTTGGTTCCTACTGAAAATTCATGAATTTGCTCGGATTTTTCAAAGGATGGCAGAAGGTTTTTCAAGCATTTGCTCGGTTCAATGCAAAAGGAGTGTTGCCGTGGGTAATTCCGACGGGCTTGAAAGGGTTAATAGCGAGAACGCGCATGATGAGCGATGTAGCGAACGCGTTCCGTTTTGTTGTTGCTCACCATTGACACACATACATGAAGGAGCTAATTGAAGCAAAGCGGGAGAAAAAGGAACGGCCATAACAGATTTGCTTATGGCTTTCCATAAAGATGAATAACATTTTCATTATATCGAGCTCTCGAGAGAACCTTCCACGCCTCTTGAAAGGCGGCTTTCGAGCAATTTAAAGTTAAGTTTCTAAGCATCTTGAAAGGACGCTTCTGAGCCTTTTGAACGTTTTGAACGTACCTTGGACTAAATTGAACAAAGGAGGATTTTAATCAATTTTAATCAAAACTTTGACATATGTATATTATTTTTATTTCAAAATTTTGTGTTATATATATATATATATATATATATATATATATATATATATATATATATATATATATATATATATATATATATATATATATATATATATATATATATATATATATATATATATATATATATATTGTCTTCCGGGCCTCTTGGAAGGAGTCTTTCGAGTCCCTTGAAAGGAGGCTTCCGAGCCACTTGAAAAGAGTCTTCCGGGCCTCTTGAAAGGAGGCTTCCGAGCCTCTTGAACGGAGGCTTCCGGGCCTCTTTAAAGGAGACTTCCGGGCCTCTTGAAAGGAGGCTTCCGGGCCTCTTGAAAGGAGGTTTCCGAACCTCTTGAACGTTGGCTTCCAATCCTGTAGAAAAGCGGTTCTCAAGGAGGCTTCCGGGCCTCTTGAAAGGAAGCTTCCGGGCCTCTTGAAAGGAGCTTCCGGGCCTCTTGAAAGGAGGCTTTTGGGCCTCTTGAAAGGAGGCTTCCGAGCCTCTTGAAAGGAGGCTTCCGAGCCTCTTGAAAGGAGGCTTCCGAGCCTCTTGAAAGGAGGCTTCCGAACCTCTTGAAAGGAGGCTTCCGAGCCTCTTGAAAGGAGGCTTCCGAGCCTCTTGAAAGGAGGCTTCTAAGCCTCTTGAAAGGAGGCTTCCAGGCCTCTTGAAAGGAGGCTTCCAGGCCTCTTGAAAGGAGGCTTCCAGGCCTCTTGAAAGGAGGCTTCCGAGCCTCTTGAAAGGAGGCTTCCGAGCCTCTTGAAAGGAGGCTTCCAGGCCTCTTGAAAGGAGGCTTCCGAGCCTCTTGAAAGGAGGCTTCCGAGCCTCTTGAAAGGAGGCTTCCAGGCCTCTTGGAAGGAGGCTTCCGGGCATCTTGAAAGGAGGCTTCCGAGCCTCTTGAACGTTGGCTTCCAATCCTGTAGAACAGCGGTTCTCAAGGAGGCCTCCAAGTCTCTTGAAAGGAGGCTTCCGAGCCTCTTGAAAGGAGGCTTCCGGGCCTCTTGTAAGGAGGCTTCCGGGCCTCTTGAAAGGAGGCTTCCAGGCCTCTTGAAAGGAGGCTTCCGGGCCTCTTGAAAGGAGGCTTCCGGGCCTCTTGAAAGGAGGCTTCCAGGCCTCTTGAAAGGAGGCTTCCGGGCCTCTTGAAAGGAGGCTTCCGGGCCTCTTGAAAGGAGGCTTCCGGGCCTCTTGAAAGGAGGCTTCCGGGCCTCTTGAAAGGAGGCTTCCGGGCCTCTTGAAAGGAGGTTTCCGGGCCTCTTGAAAGGAGGCTTCCGGCCCTCTTGAAAGGAGGCTTCCGGCCCTCTTGAAAGGAGGCTTCTGGCCCTCTTGAAAGGAGGCTTCCGGCCCTCTTGAAAGGAGGCTTCCGGGCCTCTTGAAAGGAGGCTTCCGGGCCTCTTGAAAGAAGGCTCCCGGGCCTCTTGAAAGGAGGCTTCCGGGCCTCTTGAAAGAAGGGCTTCCATGCCTCTTGAAAGAAGGGCTTCCGGGTCTCTTGAAAGGAGGCCTCCGGGCCTCTTGAAAGAAGGCTTCCGGGCCTCTTGAAAGGAGGCTTCCGGGCCTCTTGAAAGGAGGCTTCCGGGCCTCTTGAAAGGAGGCTTCCGGGCCTCTTGAAAGGAGGCTTCCTGGCCTCTTGAAAGGAGGCTTCCGGGCCTCTTGAAAGGAGGCTTCCGGGCCTCTTGAAAGGAGACTTCCGGGCCTCTTGAAAGGAGGCTTCCGGGCCTCTTGAAAGGAGGCTTCCGGCCCTTTTGAAAGGAGGCTTCCGGGCCTCTTGAAAGGAGTCTTCCGGGCCTCTTGACAGGAGGCTTCCGGGCCGCTTGAAAGGAGGCTTCCGGGCCTCTTGAAAGGAGGCTTCCGGGCCTCTTGAAAGGAGGCTTCCGGGCCTCTTGAAAGGAGGCTTCCGGGCCTCTTGAAAGGAGGCTTCCGGGCCTCTTGAAAGGAGGCTTCCGGGCCTCTTGAAAGGAGGCTTCCGCGCCTCTTGAAAGGAGGCTTCCAGGCCTCTTGAAAGGAGGCTTCCGGGCCTCTTGAGAGGAGACTTCCAGTCCTCTTGAAAGGAGGCTTCCAGGCCTCTTGAGAGGAGGCTTCCGGGCCTCTTGAGAGGAGGCTTCCGGGCCTCTTGAGAGGAGGCTTCCGAGCCTCTTGAAAGGAGGCTTCCGGGCTTCTTGAAAGGAGGCTCCAGGGCCTCTTGAAAGGAGGCTTCCGGGCCTTTTGAAAGGAGGCTTCCGGGCCTCTTGAAAGGAGGCTTCCGGGCCTCTTGAAAGAAGGCTTCCGGGCCTCTTGAAAGGAAGCTTCCCGGCCTCTTGAAAGGATGCTTCCGGGTCTCTTGAAAGGATGCTTCCGGGCTTCTTGGAAGGAAGCTTCCGGGCCTCTTGAAAGGAGGCTTCCGGGCCTCTTGAAAGGAGGCTTCCGGGCCTCTTGAAAGGAGGCTTCCGGGCCTCTTGAAAGGAGGCTTCCGGGCCTCTTGAAAGGAGGCTTCCGGGGCTCTTGAAAGGAGGCTTCTAGGCCTCTTGAAAGGAGGCTTCCGGGCCTCTTGAAAGGAGACTTCCGGGCCTCTTGAAAGGAGACTTCCGGGCCTCTTGAAAGGAGGCTTCCGGGCCTCTTGAAAGGAGGCTTCCGGGCCTCTTGAAAATGTCGTTTGGCCGAATGCTGTTTGGCCAAATAGTTAAAAAAATTTGACCCCAGTTTACGAGTGGTCTTTCTTTCTACTTTCTTCTTCTTTCTTCTTCTTTCTACCTACTTCCTTCTTCTTCTTTCTTCCTTCTTCCTTCTTCCTTCTTCTTTCTTCCTTCTTCCTTCTTCCTTCTTCCCTCATCCATCTTCGTTCTTCCTTCTTCCTCCTTCCTTCTTCCTTCTTCCTTCTTTTTTCTTCCCTCTTCCATCTCCCTTCTTCCTTTTCCTTCTTCCTTCTTCCTTCTTTTTTTTCCTATTTCCTTCTTCTTTTTACCTTTTCCTTCTTTCTACTTCCTTCTTCTTTCTTCCTTCTTTTTTTTATTTCTTCATTCTAACTTTTTCCTTCTTCCTTTTTACATCTTCCATATTTCTTCTTCCATCTTCCATCTTCCATCTTCCGTCTTCCGTCTTCCATCTTCCATCTTCCTTCTTCCTTCTTTCTTCTTTCTTCTTCCTTTTTTCTTTTTCCTTCTTTCTTCTTTCTTCTTCCTTCTTCCTTCTTCTTTTTTCCTTCTTCCTTCTTCCTTCTTCCTTCTTCCTTCTTCTTTCTTCCTTCTTCCTTCTTCTTTCTTCCTCCTTCCTTCTTCCTTCTTCCTTCTTCCTTCTTGCTTCTTCCTTCTTGCTTCTTCCTTCTTCCTTCTTCCTTCTTGCTTCTTCCTTCTTGCTTCTTCTTTCTTGCTTCTTCCTTTTTCCTTCTTTCTTCTCCCTTCTTCCTTCTTCCATCTTCTTTCTTCCTTCTTCCTTCTTCCTTCTTCCTTATTCCTTCTTCCTTCTTCCTTCTTCCTTCTTCCTTCTTCCTTCTTCCTTCTTCCTTCTTCCCTCTTCCATCTTCCTTCTTCAATCTTCCTTCTTCAATCTTTCATCTTTTCCCTTCAATCTTCCATCTTTCTTCTTCCTTCTGCCTTCTTCATTCTTCCTTCTTTTTTCTTCCCTCTTCCTTCTTCCTTCTTCCTTCTTACTTCCTACTTCTTCCTTCTTCCTTTTTCCTTTTTCCTTTTTCTTTCTTCCTTCTTCCTTCTTCTTCCTTTTTCCTTTTTCCTACTTCCTTCTTCCTTCTTCCTTCTTTTTCGTCCTTCTTCATTCTTCCTTTTTCCATCTTTAATCCTCCTTCTTTCTTCTTCCTTCTTCCTTCTTTCTTTTTCCTTTTTCCTTCTTCCTTCTTCCTTCTTCCTTTTTCCTTCTTCCTTCTTCCTTCTTCCTTCTTCCTTCTTCCTTCTTCCTTCTTCCTTCTTCCTTATTCCTTCTTCCTTCTTCCTTCTTCCCTCTTCCTTCTTCCTTCTTCCTTCTTCCCTCTTCCTTCTTCCCTCTTCCTTCTTCCTTCTTCCTTCGTCCTTCTTCCTTCTTCCTTCTTTCTTCTTCCTTCTTTCTTCTTCCTTCTTCCTTCTTCCTTCAACCTTCTTTTTTCTTCCTTCTTCCTTCTTACTTCTTCCTTCTTCTCTCTTCTTTCTTTCTTCTTCCTTCTTCCTTCTTCCTTCTCCCTTCTTCTTTCTTCCTTCTTCCCTCTTCCTTCTTTTTTCTTACTTCTTCCTTCTTTCTTTTTCCTTCTTTCTTCTTCCTTCTGCTTTCTTCTTTCTTTCTTCTTCTTTCTTCTTTCTTCCTACTCCTTTCTTCTTTCTTCTTCTTTCTTGCTTCTTCCTTATTTTTTCACCCTTCTTGCTCCTTCTTTCTTCATTCTTCCTTATTACTTCAACTATTCGGCCGAACGGCATTCGGCCAAATGGCGTTCGGCCAAATTACCCTTTCGGCCAAATGGCATTCGGCCAAATGACCCTCAACCCTTGAAAGAAGGCTTCCGGGCCTCTTGAAAGGAGGCTTCCGGGCCTCTTGAATGGAGGTTTGCAGGCCTCTTGAAAGGAGGCGTAGAAGGATGCTTCCAATCCTCTTGCAACGAAGCAACTGAGATTTTCGCAAAAAATAAATTCCATGTCTCTCAATTTGAAGACTCTAAATTTTAGTTCAGAAGCATATTCTTAACATATTATTCAACATTTTGCATAGAAGTTTTTTAAATTTGTTTATTCGTTGTTCTGTTCTTTTTTATCTTTTGTCCCACAACCCTTCGTCCACTGTCGTGGTTGTGGATAGAAGGATTCAATAGTCTCTAGTTACCGATCCACATGCATATTAGGTACAAAATTTTGAAATAAAAAAATATACATATATCAAAACTTTTTCAATAAGTTTTGATTAAAACTGATTAAAATTCGCCATTATGCATATTTGACCGAGGTACTCCCTGGGCCCGTCGAAGGTACCCCCAGGGGTACATGTACCTCAGGTTGAGAACCGCTGTTATATACCAATACACTCAACTTGATAAATAGAAGTGATGACACGAAAATATGATTTAAAAAAAAACTATTCATAACGAATGAGAGAATAAAAGTTCCTTGCCTAACAAAAGGGAGAAATGGGTTAGTTTTCTGGCTTACCCTTACATGAAAAAGCCATGAATGCATAATTAATATAATGCTGATTTATCTTGCTGGTAGGTGTGTCAACATTTGAAATGTTTTCTTTGGACAGAAAGCTTCTTTATAGTTTATTTGCCACGCCGCTCCGTACAATCCTGTTTCCAATTAATATGTAGTATTGCCCATATGGTAAAAACAACGTAATTGAATGGCTCAACAAATCTTACTTATTATTCATACAGCTAAAATAACAACTACACCAAATGACCTTATGCCAAACGGCCGTAATACCAAACGACTTTATGTCAAACGAAGAGCTCATACGGCCGAACTGATAATTTGGCCGAAAAATTGTTTTGCTTCAATAGACCATCTGTCCGGAAATGTCGTTTGGTCGTTATTTGTCATTTGCTACGTATTCAGCCAAAAATGTCACCTCGTTCGGCTAAATGGCCCTTTCTGCCAAACGAGCATTTCGACCAAGCGGCCAAACACATTTTTCGGCAATATGAGCAGTTCGGCCGAACGACACTTTCGCCCGTATAAACGTTTTCGATCAAATGACCATTTCTGCCAAACGATCATTTCGGCTAAATGAGCTATTCGACCAGACAACTTTTTCGGCCGTACGACATTATCGGTCATATGTCTATTTCACTCAAATGATTTTAGGCCAGACGAGGTTCGGTCTAATGATTTCTTCGGCAAAATAAAATGTTCGGTCAAATAACTTTCGGCTTTGTGGCCTTCGGCCAAACGGCCCTTTCCCGTACAAAAAGTTGTTTTCAACGTAAAATTCTTGGGATTTCAATGCGCACCTGAATTCTCCAGAAATTCGACAGAAATTTACTCAGGATTTGAACAGCCCTGGTAAGTTTTGGGATGATAAAATAGGAAATGTAACAAAATCAGACAATTTTTTATTTTCATCAGTTTATGCCTTGGAAAGATAAAAAATGTGAACGGAATTTTTTGTCGAAAAGACTTACAAAATGCTTGACAGGTACTCAGAAATGTTCATAATAAACCAGAGGCGGTGAAAGTTATTTCATGAAAAACATTGATGTTTATATAAGGAGTGACAAAATTGGGTTAATACTGTATATGTTTAGTTTAATAGAAATGGGAACAGTTCCCCTATGACATAAAAAACAATTTATCGAGTTCGAGTTATCAATTTTTTATTGAACTGGACCCAGATGTGACCAAGAATCGAATTCGCCGTCTCCGGGTTGGCGGTCCTACGTCATGGCTCGCAAGGCTAACTGCAGACCGATTATTTGACTATCAACCGTCGATTCACTGCACCAGACGACGACCCAACAAATTTCATGGACACCTTCACTTGCCATGCGCCGTTGTTGTAGCAGCCGTAGTCAGTATCCATGGGTATTGTCGGTATGTGTACAACCGACATGCCTCTGGAGCATCCACGCTGTCAACAAATAAACGGAATGTTTATAGCCATCGTATGGTTGTGCATTCCTGGCAAATGTTTCAAAACTAAACTCCCCCATTTCGCTTTGGTTCGATTCTTTCTTCGCGCTGACCTCATCAGATAACTCAACCCTCGTGCACAGTAAGGCAGTATACTGCCTATTCCCCCCTCCCCAATACCCATTGAATCACAACAATGTTCGACAAATTTCTCTACGTTTCGCTGAGGCATTTCGCAGCTCGCTGCGAAGCGGCCAATTTTTCAGTTTCAATAATAATAATAATCAATTTATTGATTAAATACTAATTTCCGCGCTCCGCGTTGACTACACGACCGACCTTCCTTCGCCATTCTGATTTCTGGCCAACGGGAGACGCTAATTGATCATCCGGTTTCTTACCTTTGGCAGCGAGCGTGGCACAAACCGGAAACAGCTGCGTCTGAAGGCATCTCACACGATCTCCGGCCGTCATTCCCCAGCTCATGCTTTCCCCGTCGCCAATGATTGACGGATGTTACCGTGCGGCGCCGCGCTCTCACTGCTTTCTTCGCATCCTTACGGTGCTGCACCAAGTCATGGTGGCGCCAAAACTAACATCACCACTTTGTTGCCTAATTAATAGTGCTCTGACCGCGACACTTCGACCACGACAGCGACGACCAAAAACCGGACAACACACACCGAACGCGCGTCACTCTCTTCGGTACAAACTGTGCGGGGGTGGAACAACAATGCTGGAGGTTTTTCACGCGCGCGAATCAATTTCACCGCCCGGTTCGAGTCATGTTTGATCGAGGATTGCCCGAGCGGGCGGCCGTGCTCCGCTTTCGAGCAGAGCCAACCCTGCGAACGAACTTTCAACCTGGTGCAGCAACCGCATTATCGGTGATTGTTGCAGAAAGAGATAGTGTCGATGGGGAGCGAGAACAGGCGAGCGAGCGGGTTGATTGGTCCCAACTTGGTTACCTTTCTTGGGGGAATTGTGTTGGCATTAAATGTTGAAGGAGAGTTTTGAAATTTGTTTAGTTTTTTGACGTAGGATTGCGTGCTTCGGGAAGATAGGAGGGTCACTCTGCAGATTCTAATTTGAGACCGTCACGAAAAATGGTCAGGAAGAATGGGCTAATGATTCAGCCGTCTTCCGACCGATCTTGGAGATTTTAATATCAATAGATTGTAGCTGTAAGATGCGCGGCTATAAAGCAAGACCATGAGGGTTGCTGGGTTCGATATCCGGTGCCGGTCTAGAGATTTTGGAAATGTTCTCAACTTTCCTGGGCATAAAAGTACCATCGTGTTAGCCTCATGATATACGAATGCAAAAATTGTAACTTGGCTTAGAAACCTCGCGGTTAATAACTGTGGAAGTTACCAGAAGCTGTTGGAATCAGGACACATCGAAGAAGAGGATATAATGGTATCATTCGACGTAGCGGCATTGTTCCCTAGCGTTCCAGTGAAAGATGCTCTGAATCTTCTAGAGGATTGGCTGCTAACACAAAGGACGGAAACAACATGGCGAGGAAAGGTGAAGATGTACCTAAATCTGGCAAGGCTATGCATGACGGAGAACTACTTCACATTTCGTGGCAACTACTACAAACAGACGAAAGGAGCACCCATGGGAAATCCGCTATCACCGTTTTTGTGCGAACTGTTCATGGCGGTTCTGGAGAACAACCTACAAGAACAAGGAATACTACCCCAGAAGTGGTGGAGATACGTCGACGACATTTTCAGCATCATCAACCGAAAGGATCTACCCAGGATTTTGGAAGCGATAAACAACGTGCATAAGGACATCAAATTTACCTTCGAAGAGGAAAAAGAAGGTAAACTACCTTTTTTGGATCTACTAGTCATCAGGGAAGCAAATACAACATTGAGCCTCGAAATCTACAGGAAGCCCACGAACACCATGAGAGTCATCCCATATACATCGAACCATTCGTACCAACATAAAATGGCAGCATTTCATCACATGATCCACAGGATGCAGACGATACCCCTGAGCGAAGAAGGAAAAACGAAGGAACTACAATACATCTTGGAAACAGCGAAGATCAACGGATACCAGGAGAGGACTATACGAGCGATCATCAACAAGAAGGAAAGGACCCTACGACGAAATGGACATACAACGCTGACACCGATAGAGGAGCCGCTGAAAAGAGTTTCGGTCCCATATGATAAACACATCACCAACCAGCTACGCCCTCGACTAAGGAAATTCGAAATCGATCTAGTATTCTCCAGTAGAAGCAACCAACTCAAGTCTCTATTGGGTTCAACGAAGGATAAAGTAGAAATGTTGAATAAGGCAGGCGTTTATAAGATAAGTTGTTCCCAATGTGAAAAAATCTATGTAGGCCAAACAAAAAGATCATTAGATATAAGGTTCAAGGAACATATGGCGGAAGTGAGTAAGGCGAAAAGAGAAAACGATAAGGGATTACATTACGAATTTAGATCTAAGGTAGCAGAGCATGTGTATAAGGAAAATCACCCAATTACGGCATCAAATATTAAAATCTTAAGAAATGTCTCTTCCCCATGGAAACTCGATGTAGCTGAGAGTTTGGAAATCCACCGACAGGTACAAACAGCGCTGTTGAATAAGGATCAGGGAAATGGCAGCTCTTGGCTCTTCAAGTTTCTACCTAAACAATAAATTAATTTACTGTATAGGTAAATAAAGTAGGCAAATAAGATTAGATTAGGTACCTAGCGTAGTATAAATAGTGTAAGTTGCGATTGTTTTCTTCAAGTCGAGTCAAGTACAAGACACTGAAGACGACCACACAGTTGTGGTCGAAATACGTATCTGCAAAGATAACGAAAATTAACTGGTGGAATTAAATGGACAGAACTTAATTCGTCTTAGACGGTTTAATACATTCCACTAAACGAGCTTAATATATTTTTCTGAACTGTGGAAGTGCTGAATGAACACTAAGCAGCGAGGCGGCAATGTCCCAGTGGGGGATGTAATGCCAATTAAAAGAAGAAGAAGAAGTAGCGTTTGAAAATGGTTATGTCATAAAAAACTTGCATTTAGAAAATCAATATAAAATTCTGAAAAAAAAAATATGAAATTTAAATTCATAAAAGAGTCTTAGGACTAAGGACTGGATATTCCTGCGATATGTAATACATGTTGCAGTGTTCCAGACAAATTGGATTGAAAAATAGTTTATATATATTTTTTTTAATATTCGCTCCAAAAACAAACTTCTTGTAGAATGCCTGGAGACCCATAGAGTTATATACCAATCAACTCAGTTCGATTGAGGTGATGTCTGTGTGTGTATGTCTAAGCGTAAAACACGTGCAAACTCACTCATTTTTAAGCACTTATCCCTCACCTTACTTATTCTGCTCGCAACAAGTTGCATTCGACGTGAAATCCTTACCCATTGTTTCCTAATAAGCTCAAAAGTTATGGACATAATACTATAATATTTTTTTATAACACACGAGAAAGACTTCATCACCGCTAGGTGGATTAATCAGGATGGATGGGTTATATATACCCAGGCCACCATTTGCTTCAGCAAAATTATTCATCAGGATGTTGGCTTTGTAGGAAGAATATCTTAGGTCAAGTTTGATAATACCCTGAAAACCCAGATATCCGAAACCTTGGGAAGATTTCGCTTCTGAGAGCATGCAAATGAATTTGAAATGTTTAAATCCTAAACCCAATGTTTGTGAATACAAAATCTTCAAGTTGCTCCAAAACGTTCTTGAGTTCAGTTCATAGTCTACCAATCATGAATTTTGCAATGTCCTCATGATCAGTATATACCAAATCCAAATTATTTTAGCTTGTGAAAGTAATAAATGAAATCGTATCGGTTCAATGAACCTGCTTGGATGTTTAGCGATGCACGGATATATCGTTCTGGACGTTTTGGAGACCCTGAAATAGTTTATGTTTATTCAAAACTCGGCAATTTCATGTCTTATGATCACATAGGTATGTTTGGACATATTCTCAGCTTAGGACACTTAGTTTCCTGACATGATTTCTGATACATTCGAGGATATGTAATTCAGAACAGTTCTTTTCATACTAGTTTTGGCAAGATCGGTTGGCTACATTCAAAGTTAATTGCCTATATGCCGGGTATTAAGCCACCCGGAGTGGAAATTAATTACTATGTCTGAAACTTGATTATGCATATGTACAACATGTGATAGATTTTGTTCGGAAAAGGTATTGGAGGGTAACCGTCCCTTCGGTGGGCTTTGATCCCACGACCCCAGTTCGCTAGACAGGTGCTTTCCCTTCTAAGCTACGAAGGACCTCCATCGTCCACCGCAGCTTAGCGGGTACTGATGAAACCAGTACCCCACTCCACTGACCAAGCGTTAAAATCTCCTGCTATGACGACCGGCTTACGACCCACTAGGTCAGACGATAGCCTATCTATCATCTGGTTGAACTGTTCTAATGGCCACCTTGGAGGGGGATTTTTTATCATAAGCAATGGAGGGGGAATCTGCTCAACAGACATCCTGGGTTGTCCAGGAAGTGCGGGGTTAGGGGCCACCTCCAACAGCAAACGAGGGAGGCAGGACTGCATCCTCGACCCGCTAAACCGTTTCCATTGCCAACCAGAAAGTAATGCTTCAAAGGGGGGCCAGTGCATAACGCACCCTCGAGGTTAGCTGCGTGTCCTTGCAGCATCGAACATCGTGACTCGCTTTTTTAGAAGAACACCATGGTATCGTGCCAGCGCATTGCCGGCTTTCCAGGTGGCCTTACCACGCCCTATGTCCTCGGAAGGTGGGAAGGGTCGACTTCGCGCCTGCTTCCCTCTGCACGACTGGTATCAAGAATGATGATGCCGCGTACACCCCAAATTTACCTTTCTGCGATAGAGCCTATTCGCCAGCACACAGAGGGACTTGCCGACGCGGTGCCTACGCCTGCCCCAGCCTTGACGAGGACCCTTTTCCGTCCTCGGGCTCGGAACCCGCCCGGATGAACGACGCCGCGAAAGCGACGATATCATGTTGTTCTTCGCGCGGCCACTTGTTCGATAAAAGGATCGAGTTCGACCACAGGGCACTGGTATGACCCATGAAGCCGACTCCGAGCCCTTGGACCACCTCTTATTTGCGCCTGAACTAGCCATCCCTCGAGTCCACGCGCCACCTTCTGTGTAGCTCCGAGACGATTTGGACGATAGCCGATAAAACGGCGTTCCAGCCAACTTCATCTTTACACATCCTCCGGACTAGGTTGTCCGGGGTAGTGTCCAGACCACATGTGGCAAGCATGTGGTCACGCATTGCGCGAAAACGTGAGCACACGAACAACACGTGTTCCGCCGTTTCCTCTAAACCAACGCACACCGGACACTCGGGCGAGGCCGAGTGTCCGAACCGGTGTAGGTACTGTCTGAAGCAACCATGACCTGTAAGGACCTGGGTCAGGTGGAAAGTGATTTCCCCATGGCGCCTCTTGATCCACGTACCTATCTCCGGTATCAACTTATGTGTCTACTGGAACTGTCCCACGCACGCTGCCATTTGACTATTGAGGCCAACTTGACAGTCCTACGGATGCCTCTCGTGCCGCGCATTTCGAAGCACTCTATGTCTTCACCGATAACGATGTCAATAGGCATCATACCGGTGATGACGCAAAGTGCATCGTGCGACACGGTACGGTACGCGCTCGCAACTCTTAGGCACTTTTACTTTCTAACTTCGTTCTGTAGCAGTTAATACGCAGGGCCGTGCCCCAAGCTGGCCCCCCATACCTCAGTATGGACAGAGCAACGCTAGCCAGAAGCTTGCGCTTGCGAGCATAAACCGCAGAGCTATTGGACATCATCCGGGACAATGCCACTATAGCTGTGGAGGCACGCTTGCAGGCGTAATTGACGTGGCTATCAAAGGTGAGCTCAGGGCCGGATTTATGGGGGGGCCGGGGGGGCCGTGGCCCCGGGCCCCCACAAATTTTATGTACCAAAACCAACCTTTTTTGTACATTTTGGGGCCCCCACAAGCTGTCGGCCCCGGGGCCCCCTTCCGGCTAAATCCGGTCCTGGGTGAGCTTATCGTCGATCATTACCCCCAAGAGTTTGATGGAGCGTTCAGAGGTGACCGCGCAGTTGCCTGCCCTTATCACCGCTTGTTACTCCGACTTTCGGTTGTACACAACAACCACCTCAGTCTTGTGGTGAGCCAGTTCTAACTTCCTGGAACTCATCCACTCCTCCACAATTGCGATCGAGTGGGCTGCAGTCAACTCCACCTCTTCGATCGATTCGCCGTAGACCTCCAGCGTAATATCGTCAGCGGAGCCGACGATTACCACGCCCACCGGGAACTTCAACCTCAAGATACCGTCGTACATGACGTTCCATAACACCGGACCCAGTATGGAACCTTGCGGAACCCCTGAGGTTATGCCAACGCACTTCCGACCCGCCTCCGTGTCGTATACCAGTACTCGATTCTGGAAGTAGCTTCCGAGAATCTTGTACAGGTACTCGGGAATTCCAAGACGCAGGAGCGCATCTGCAATAGCTGCCCAACTGGCACTATTGAAAGCATTCCTCACGTCGAGAGTGCACAATAGCGAACTCCCCTCCTCTTACGCTGGATAGCTAACTCCGCGGATTTAGTAAACGACAAGATAGCGTCTACGGTCGATTTACCCTTTCGGAAGCCAAACTGGTTACTCGATAGACCATCTGCACCCTCCGTGCGTATAAACTACCTTTTGAGGATGATCTTCTCGAGCACCTTACCCGACGTATCAAGCAGGCATATTGGTCTATATGCCGACGGATCCCCCGGTGGTTTTCCCGCCTTTGGCAATAGGACCAAGCTCTGCCTTTTCCATGCTTCAGGGAAGACTCCCTCGTCCAGGCATCTCTGCATGACAGATCTGAACATTTCGGGAGCCTCAGCAATGGCCACTTTGATGGCCAGGTTCGGAGTACCATCCGGTCCTGGCGCCTTACCTACACTAAGGGACTGTGCAATCCCCGCAAGTTCCGCCACAGTTACTCTTCCCTCGTCGGGCCACCCTGGCCCCTGGCAGCTCCACAAAGGGAGGCCAGGGACTTGGTCGTGACGTGGGAAGAGCCCCGCGATGATCCTCTCCAGCATCTCTGGAGACCGCTCTGTAGGGGCCATCGCCCCACGTGTTTTGGCCATTACGACCCTATAGGCGTCACCCCATGGATTCGCGTTGACACTTTGACACAGGCCCTCGAAGCAGGCTTTTTTGCTTGATCTAATCTCAGTCTTCAGAGCGGATCTAGCAGCCATGAACGCCACCCGTCGTTCAACACGCTCCTCTTCTGTGCGTGCTCGCTGCATCCGCCTCCTTGCCTGTAGGCAGGCGCGGCGCAGATTCGCAATTTCTTGAGTCCACCAGTAAGCCGGTGGCCTCCCATTCCTAGGGTGGACTTTCCTAGGCATGGTGGCATCGCATGCACGCGAGAGTACTGTTACCAGCTGCTCGCCGCTCAGACCGAGAGTATTGTGCTCGCGGCAGAACGCTTCCTTAAACACCTCGTCGTCGAAGTATGATGTCTTCCACATTCTTCCGTCCGCTGAATGCTGGTCGTATAGTCCATACTGTAGCGAACCGCCAGGTGGTCGCTGTGAGTGTAGCCATCATCTACCCTCCAGTTCGAACAACTCGTTTGGCCAGGGCTCCAGAACGTAACGTCGATAATCAACTCGGCCCCGTTCCAGCTGTAGGTACTTTTGGTACCGACATTAGCCAAGTCCACATCCAACATGGCCAGTGATTCCAGCAGGATCTGCCCCAGTTGATTCGTGGATCGGCTTCTCCATTCCACGGCTTAAGCGTTGAAGTCCCCCGCTATCACCACCGGCCTAAGCCCCATCAAGTTACCCGTCAAGCAATCTAGCAATCGACCGAACTGCTCGATCGACCATCGAGGAGGCGCATAGCAGCTGCAGAAGAAGACCCCGTTGATTTTGGCAATGACGAAGCCCTCGTGTGTCAAAGACACCAACTCTTGGACCGGGTATTTCCCCGTTGTCCATATCGCCGCCATTTTAGACCCATCGGTGACCCAATTACCGTTCCTGGCGGGTACCCGGTAAGGATCTGCTATGATGGCAATATCCGTCCCCCATTCAGCAACTGTCTGACACAGCAGTTGTTGGGCTGCATCGCAGTGGTTCAGGTTTTGCTGCGTTACCTGCACTGTGATTTTGCAGCACGCTTAAACGATGGACACATCGAACCCCCCATGGGATGCTTGCTGTTCACAGCTTTGCTAGAACAAATCAAACAATTGGGAGGGTTCGTGCAGCATTGTGCCTTATGTCCCTCCAATCCGCAGCGTCGGCAGAGATCGCTTCTGTCAGGGCCTTTGCAGTCCCATTGCCCGGTTCCAGGCACTTGAAGCAAACTTCGGGTTGCTCATATATGCTCACAGGGCATACCGACCACCCCACCTTTACGCTCCTTAACTTGACTACCTTGGAGGCGTCCGCTGCAGATAGCCGAACCAATGCTACCTGTGTCCCTGCCGGACCTTTCCGTAGCCGAACGGCTGCGGTGGGCGCCTCCACTTCACACTGTCGCCGCAGTGCCGTGACGAGCTCTTCGACTTCGGTGATCTCGTCCAGGTCTTTAACCCTTAGGTTCACCTCCGTCGTGTGTGCCCTCACCTTGACCGTCTCGCCTAGGACTTCCTCCGCCAACTTCTTGTAGGCGGCGCCCTTTTGCGAGACGCCCCGCTTTAGCTCGAGGATCATTTCGCCCATCCGGGTACGTCTTATTCGACGCACGTCGGCGCCGAGTTCACCGAGCTTGACGTCACTCCTCATCGCTCTCAAGACGTCCGAGTACTTAGCCTCGTCCGTTTTGATGACTAGGGCATCGCCCCTGGAGCGATTGGTGCCTACCCTAGACTTCTTGCTACCCTCATTCGCCTGGGCCTTCTTTTCGGCCCTTGACGTCTTCGGTTTCCTCTTGTTCTTGACCAGGGTCCAGGAGGCGTCATCCCCATCTATTTCCCTGGTCTGGGGCGTCTGAGAGCTCTCAGCCTGCCGTAACCCCTTACCACCGTCTTTCCTGGGTGGACGGACCTTTCCAGGTCCTTCCTCCCCCGGTTTTGGAGGTACCTGGCCGGGGTTCAGCTTCCCAGCCCCACTACCCTTGTTCGGGGTAGTAAACCTCCGCGTTTTGGAGCGGCTCCCAGGGAGCTCATCCCCTGGAGACTGTCTCCCCCGTTTTTGTGTCTGCTCCGTTGGAGCAGTCACCCCCGACGTGCCCGCGAATACTTGAGCCCCAGTTTGGGTAGACTTTGGCACCACCGCCTTCGCTGGCACGCCCTCGGTCGATTCGACCTTGCCCAAATCCGCGAATTCTTGGGCCTCAGTCTGGGTAAACCTCGACTCCACAGATTTCACGGGTTCGCACTTGGCCGTCCCGACCGCCGTTTCCAGCTTGGCGTACAACATCGACTTTGGAAGTTTCAGCAAGCTCCTCTTGAGTTCCTTACTGATATTATGCTTCGATGACGCAAAGTCGATGATGGCGTCCAGCTGTTCCTTCGCCACCTCGAAGGCCGAAAGCCCATCGCGTTTGCGGTTCATCGCTCTCACAAGCCATGGGCCGTCTATAACTTCTACCGGCGGAGCCTGCGAGATGGTTAAGTGACCCACGCTGGCGCTGCGCACTGAGCTGCCGACTTTTGCCTCTGGCCTCCTGGGCGGAGACCTGAACAACCCACCTCTTGCGAAAGGGTTGTCGCCTACACTACTACCATTAATTGAAGAATTGACTTGGTTTTCCATTTTGGTCCCCCGAGTTGCTCGGGAAAAGAGGTCCACCACGCCAGAGCCCAGCATGACGCGGTAAGGGACAATTACTGTGGATGGTGCCCAGGTACCCCACAGACTTCTTACCACAACGACGACACAGGTTGCTACGGTCTGGGCCCTTACAGTTGAAGGACTTATGTCCCAACTCTAAGCACCGATAGCACCTGGCCACTGAAGGCGGCTGGAGTTTGCTCACTGGGCATACTGACCAGCCTATCTTCAACTTCCCCCGCTCCATTACCTTTTTGGCTTCCGCAACCTGTAACCTAAGGTAGGCTACCCGCGTGCCAAGATCATTTCACCGGTCTTGGTGCGTCTGACGCTCCGCACGTCCTGACACAGCGCCGAAAGCTTTTCGGCCGCCCGCATCGATTTAAGGACTTCAGCGTACTTTGCCTTATCAGTTTTCACCAATAAGGTCTCTTTGCGGGTCGAGATGCGTTCGACTTCCGCTTTGCCCTACTGACCAGCTGGCAGGGATTTTCGGTCCCTTGTGCTGATGGCACAGGCTGGCTGGTGGTTTTAGGGGACGGAAGACAGCCTAGCCATTAGCCCACTCGCCCAAGAGAGTAGAATGTCAGACTGCCAGCCCTCGCATTCATATTATTACTATATTCAAGACAAGGTCCGTTAACACGCGGCCAGAATGCCATAATCAGGATGTTGCTGGCATTGATCCTGATGTGCCAATTGGCACTCCTTGGGCTCCTGTGTGCTTTGAGCGGCACACGGTCGCTTTGATAGGGCCTGCTTGCGGACACATGCAGCTTTCTGTAGAGGTTTAACAGAGCCCGCTGCCAAGCCCCACCACGTCCTAGTCTGGCCCCCTAACTCGCAGAGGCCGTGGGAGAGGTCGTTAAGCCCTTGGACATAGTCCCTGCTGCCCGTGCCCGTTCACTTTTCAAATGACCTATTCGGCCAAATGTCCTATTCGGCCAAGTGATCCTTTCGGCCAAATGACCCTTTCGGCCAAACGACCCTTTCGGCCAAATGGTTTATTCGGGCAAACAACTTTCGGCCTAGTGGCATTCGGCCTTCCCCTACTGATGGTATCCACAGGTAGGCTGCCACAGTTTATGCCTTGCAGAAGCATACCTTTTTGAATAATTACCCCCTTTTTTTCTCTTCTCAAATTACAACCAGAATCTGAGTGCATCTCATTGAGGAAAGATTGATGTGACATTACCGACTTCTTTGGTTCGCTTCGGAATTAGACAAGAACAGCAACCTGTTCTCCCAGGTTGGTGAAAGCGAGCAGTTTGCCATGTTCGCCGAAGCAATGATACTCGTGGAACACTACACCACCGTTCTGATGCAACCATTGGTTGGAACAAATCGACGATTTGTGGGAGAGATTTAGCGAGAACTTGATTGAGCTACGATCTCATGAAGAGTTTGAAGACGAAGAGAATCAATATGGGTAGTTGCGCAAACAGATGAGTGATCGCTATTACGAAGCTAAAACATTTTTGTTGGACAAAAGCAAAGCCCTTCAGGCCCCTCCGGCACTTCTGGAACAACCAGCGGCAGGTGTTGTTGATCATGTCAGATTACCGTAAATTCATCTCCAAACGTTCAGTGGTAACATCGATGAATAATTGAGCTTCAGATACTTGTTCACGTCGCTCATTCACTGGAGAACCGATTTGCCAGAAAGGGAGGAGCTTCGATTCCAGTTTGCTGTCCCATCGATTGAACCAGGAGTTCCTCTGACGAAACGTCAAATACTTTCCTACTTTTGCAATATTATTCGATCCATTTGGCTTGATTAGTGCCACGACTTCGTCAGCCAAGATTTTCATGCTGCAACTGTGGACTTCGGTAAACGGAGAAGTTAATCGGTTAGGCTGGGATCAGCCCGTACCTTCGATGGTGGGTGAGTATTGGAAACAGTTTCATGCAGGACTCTCTCTCTTGAATAAAATTCGAATCGATCGGTGTGTAATCTTGCCCTGAGCAGTTTTGGTGGAGCTACACTGTTTCTCAGATGCTTCATGCAAGGCGTATGGTGGGTGCATTTACTTACAAAGTCAAGACTCCAGCGAAACGACTATGGTACGGTTCTTGTCATCCCGATCTATAGTGGCTCCACTACGCTGCCAATCTATTCCTCGCTTAGAGCTCTGTGGTGCCGTTCTGTTGTCGCAGCTATACGAAAAAGTAAAAGAATCAACTAGATTGACGGTCCAAACCTTTTCGGGGCGGAATCAACTTGCGTGTTGCGTTGGATAGAATCACCACCAACAACATGGACCACGTTCGTTGCCAACAGAGTGGCAAAAATCCAAACCCTTACGAAGGGTTGGAATTGGCGACACGTTCCTGGTACGGACAACCCAGCTGACCTTATATCGCGCGGAGTATCGCCCGAAGACATAGTTCACAATGCACTTTGGTGGGAAGATCCGAGTTGGCTGAAGGAGGCACCCGAATTATGGCCTGGAGGCAGCGAGTCAAATAGGGAAGCAGGAGAAGAAGAAAGGCGCTGTATATCTCAAGGCAGAATTCAATGAAATGTATATCGGAAGGTTTGGGTCGTACTCAAATTTAGTTCGTCGTAGAGCTTACTGGCTTCGCCTCATGGAGCTTTTACGAAATCCCACAGCAGATGGTTGATTACCGGATTCCTAACTACAGCTGAACTGCAGAAGGCTGAGAAAGTAAAACTTTGTGTCGTTTGTGTCAAGAAGATCACCATTAAGATAGTTTCATACATTCATTTGCAAGGATGGACTCATCAGAGTTGGAGGGCGACTGCGAAATTCTGAAGAATCAGAATATACCAATCATCCTGTTGTTTTACCAGCACAGCATCAGCTGGCCCGGTTGATTCGGCGCCATTTTCACGAACGCTTATTGCATGTGGGCCCACAACTGCTGCTAGCGACAGTTAGATTGCGATTCTCACCTCGCGTCTTTTGCACCAAGGCCGTTCACCTTATTCTTACAGGCCTTGAAAAGGTTACGAGTGATTTGGCTAAGGATGGTATACAATGGCATTTCAATCCGCTCAGCGCCCCACATTTCGGCGGGCTTTGGGAAGAACCATCACAAAAGTGATTCAATTATTCTAAACATCGGTCTCAGCCGAAGATTTCTCCACGCTTTTGACACAGATCGAGGCATGTCTAAACTCCCGCCCTTTGATACCGATGTTCGATGATCCAGACGATTTGGAATCTTTGACACCAGCTCACTTCTTAGATGAATCATCGTTGCATGCACTTCCCAATCCCGAGCTCACCTCCATACCACCGAATCGTCTAAAGTATTATAATTTGATGCAGCAAAAACTACAACTATTCTTGATGAGATGGCGCAGGGAATATTTGAATCAACTGCAAGGAAGAGCGAAAAGATGGATACCAGCAGTTCCAGTTGAGGTGGCATGCTTGAAGTAGTGAAGGACGATAACTTACCTCCGATGAGACGGAAATTGACAAGAATCATCACAATACATCCGAGCGAAGATAATATCGTTAGAGGTGTGACCCAAAAAACTTCTTCGGGGGAACTGAAACGTCCAGTTGAGAAAATTTGTATGCTTTCACTTCGAATCAGCCACGAAGAAGAAAAGGGGGGATTGGATGGTGGGTTTGAAAGTATTCAAAAGTATAAACACGTTGTTTCTAGATGGCCCCAAAGGCGTATCTTTGAAAACAAATCGGTTCTTTCAGGGCCACTATTCCATACTATTTCAATATTTCAAAATTGAATATATTACTCTTTACGTAATCCTACGTCCAATTGGTAAGTCGTGTCTCGGATACAACCTGCTACTTTCTTCTATCCCATTCATTTTTTTACAGTTGAATTGATTCTTGAGAAAGGTAAAATCTAGCTAAAAGTGATTAACTTCAAAAAATTTATCGCCAATGCTGCCCCCTAATGCTGGTGGTGTCTATTTTGTTTGTGGAAAATTTGTTTCATTTCACTCGCACACGACCCGCCAGCGGGAACAGCACAGCACAGCTCGGAGTAGGTACTATGGTGTTATTTTGCCATCAGCACAGGTTGGTCATAGAGGAGTTAAGCAGAAACGAAAACACACGTGTGTAGGTGGTGGAAATACGAGACGGAATGCGAAAAGAGGGAGACACCTTGACGGGGGTTGGGGGTTTGTGTTTCCTTACGGAAAGGATTGATAGACACACAGACATCTGAGTGGAATGCCTTCGTCTATACTGGTTCTGGGTTGTGAACTCGGTGTATTAGGCTTTGGCGGGCTGTTATTTTAGTCTAGATTGATTTATTCCACAATTTGTTTTCAAAATGCTTGTAGAACCACGAGGGGCCCTCCTTAGTCGTGCGGTAAGACGCGCGGCTATAAAGCAAGACCATGCTGAAGGTGGCTGGGTTCGATTCCCGGTGCCGGTCTAAGCAATTTTTGGTTTGGAAATTGTCTCGACTTCCCTGGGAATAGAATCGTGTTAGCCTCATGATATACAAATGCAAAAATGGTAACTTGGCTTAGAAACCTCGCAGTTAATAACTGTGGAAGTGCTTAATGAACACTAAGCTCGCGAGGCGGCTCTGTCCCAGTGTGGGGATGTAATGCCAATAAGAAGAAGAATAGAACCGCGGTTCCACTACAATAGTTTTTGTGTTGTTTTTTGATTTTGAGCACTAAAATGGGAGATAACTGGCATTTTTGAGCCGAATTAAGTACTCTATTTGGCTAACGTCATGCATTTGTCATTGTCATCCAATCATTCAGCAGACTGATGAAACATGAACGTGTTATCTGATCGATTAGTTTAGAGAAATACAAACTTACGCATTTGTACCGCCTGCAAACAGTTTAACATTCTTTTGCTTGAAGTTTTTCTTGACCAAAACTCAGACATCTTTCTCTTAGTAGCTGGGCATTTTAGCGCTAGGCCACAAAAAAAACGAAATAATTTTAAGATTTTGAGAATTGAGAATTCCGGATAATTTAGGAATCAAACAATTAAGGAATTAAGTAATTGTACGATATCGAGTAGTATGAGGAGCAGATGTATCTGTGTATGAAGAGCAGACAATAATCTTTATGATAGAAACACGCTACGAAAAGCTTGTTTTGATGATTTTTCCTATCATTCTTGGACTATAGTCGGACTGCCAATATGCAGAATTTATTTAAACATTTCCAACTCTTTCACAAATAAAATATTTGTTGTGTCTGCATTCGGCGGTGTTCCATCGCCATTCATTAGAATCAGTTTTTAAGATAAGTTGCACACAATTGCCTTGTCTTTGACTGTAGCGGTCGTTTGGATTATCGTTCCAATTGAACCACGTAATCCTCGTACCCGTCGAATACCAGTGGTAGTTTTCATCATCACCCAAATCGTTTCCGCCGGTCCAGAACGTAGTACCGTTACCCTTGTCGGTGCTCTCAATAGCTTTTACGATTGCCATTTGCGCGTCCAGATTGACCACAGTCACTAGCCTAAGGCCAAGGTAATGGCAGTATTCCATGGCCTTGTACCAATTGCTCTGAAAAATCGTGAAAGTACGTTGATTCAACCTCAAAGTTTTTCCATTACAATAATTATGCAACATAACCCACCTTAAAGTTTGGAATGACATATTTATTGGCTCCATCACACTCGGCGTGTAACTGCTGAGTTGGACAAAGGGCAATCGCCAGAAGTAGCGCTGAGAAAAGTAGCCTGATTCGAATGCTCATCATGCTGACACTGATCCAGAAGTGCAACTAGTCGATCGAGACGCGAAATTGTTTATGTTTAAAACCAAACAACGGTGATAACTGATCCTCGGAATTTGATTCGTTTGTATTAATAACACGGTGCCTTGAACGAAGTGAACTTTTACCTACACTTACGTAAGAACATGCCCATTTAATATTAGTTCGGTCTACTGTGTTGTCTTAATTATAGAGACTAGGGCTGCAGCTCATCTATTATTCGGTTTTATAATTTTTTTCTGCACCTCACCATATTTCAATTTTTTTGTTTCATCGATTCGAAAGATAATTTTGGAAAAATGGATTTATGTGGTATATTTCTAATTTTATTTTATATTTTAAACTTGTTATTGCACCTACATACTAATTAATGTTCAATCAATGCTCCGAAATAGGCATCTAAACTTTTTTTTTAATATGTAACACCGTGTAATGATTTTCTTCTTTTTTGTTAGCATCACATGTTCCACTGATTGGGACACAGTTACTTTGCAGTTTAATGTTCACTTATCATCTCCACAGTTATTGCCTGCTAGGTTTCAAAGACACGGCGCTATATAACAGTTCCATGTAGATAGGAAATCAAGTAAACATGGGACTGTTATTAATTTATGGGCAGTATACAATTCTAATCCAACTAACATGCTTGTTATGTGTTCTGCATGATATAGGTCTCAATTCTTCTGATGTGACACATTCATCAACTATTTATTATGCGAAGTTCATTTAAAATTCGAATCATATGAACTCTTGAATCGAAATCCGTCCACAGTGTACGGATTTCGGTCCATGAAATCTAAATTCGTACACCTATTTTATGATTTGATATCGCGCCACAATTAAAATCTTGTATTACATTGTAAATTGTTTAGCACGTACCTTTATAAGCCACCAATAATGTTCGTTTTTGGGTGATCACATATTATTCACTTTACCGCTGTACGAAATTCGGTCCCTCACGGTATTAGTTGGATCATGTTAGGTCAGACCGGATTGGTTTATTATACTGATTGTGCGTATAAGTGGTTGCTAGTCTTTGATTGACCGAAGCAGTAAATGAATTCATGGAACGCACGTTACCTAAGCTCCTATAGTCCTTTGAGTACTGTCCTGGAGAAGGTGCTACAAAGCATGAATGGAACTAACATCCGATGGAGTAGGATCTGCGACTCTTACACTTCAGTGGGCTAGTAGATACCAATGACTAGCGATGTACAGGTGAACAGAAGATCTGTCGAAGAATAGCGAAGAATAGAATACTAAGAAGGGATGAGCGTAACTTGAGAGTCGCCCCCAGACATCAAGGGCGAAATGATGGCCGCCTGCTGCCTTAAGTGCCCCAACGGGGGCAAAAATACTTATTTTACTTGACGGACTTGACTACTGAGCGTGCTCGACTTGACTCTGATTGTCCTGGATGGGAAGTATACAAATCTTCTGGATACCTCTACGAAAAGTTCCATACTGCGTTCGAACGATAACCACTCGAATGATGTCATCGGCGCCTGGGTATATCTCCGTCACTCGTCCCATGTGCCACTGCAACGGAGGCAACTTGTCTTTTTTCAGTAGGACTATCGTTACAATGTGAAAGTTGTCTCTTCTCCTCGTCCACTTGTTTCGGTTGTGAAGGTCCGACAAATAATCTGTTGACCATCTCTTCCACAAGACTTGACTGAACCGCTGAACTTGACTCCATCTACTCAACTGAATTCTTGTATTTTTTCTCTAGGCAGGCAGCTAGAAATGCTTCAGTTGTAAAATCTGCTATCATCGCTATATAGACTGCTGTGACTATTAGGCAGACGAATACGCACAGGTAACACTTAACAGTAGCCATCTTGCGTAATGCTTGTCGGACGTTGAACATATCACTAGACGGTAGTTCATGCACTACAGCTGCTACCGACGGCGTTTCCTCAAGCGTAACTGAATCAAACTGCTGTTCTGTGTCATCGCTCATCTTCGGCCATGTACTGGAATCCTCTTGAAGCCACTCCGGTCCATTCCATCAAACAGAATTCTCGGTAAGCTGTAACCCAAGTAACCAATAAGCACTATATTCCGCCAAATCGGACATATAGTGCTACTTTAATGCTTATAAGTTCTTAAATAGCCATAATATAGTGCTAATGGTTACTTGGGAATGGTGTCACACCGCGCGAAATAATGTCGGCCGGATTCGCAACTCCAGGTGCATAGTTCCAAACACCTTCTCTGGTGATGTGTTGAATTTCCGATACTCTGTTGGCGACGAATATTTGCCATCTGGACGGATGAGACGAAAGCCAGCACTTCACGATCATGGAATCAGTTCAGAAGTGTATTCTCGCTGGAATCTGAATGCTCTCTGCTACTGACTCGTACAAATGCGCTAACAGCAGGGCTGACGACAACTCTAGTCTTGGTATCGATTGTCGTTTCTTCTTCTTGCTCCTCCAAATGCGCTACTTTGGATTAAGCCATCAGCAGACGAACTGTAGTCCTGCAGTCTCGTGTAACACATCGCAGATAGATTGCTGATCCGTATGCTTCCTCCGAGGTGTCACAGAATCCGTGTAGCTCACTTGAAATCACATTATCGTCAAGTGCGATCCAGCGGGGAACGGAAAGTGCATCCAGTCGATTCAACTTTGTCCGGAACTGTAGCCATTGTGACTGCAGATCTGCGCTCAACGGTTCATCCCAAGAATACTTCTTTTTCCAAAGCTCTTGGAGAAACATCTTCACCTGCACAATCACTGAACCTGCTAATCCGTACGGATCGAACAAACGAGCGGAGTCAGAAAGAACGATACGCTGCGTAATAGGTAACGACTGCTTCCAGAGTGGCATTTTGAACCAGAACTTATCCGTAGTACATAGTCCAAAGGTCTTCACGGTAGACGACGAATCGATGTCTAAAAGTTCTCGCTTGTCTCGCAAATAACTTGGAATTGCCTATAAGATTGCTGGCTGATTAGAGTGCCACTTCCGGAGATTGAAGCCAGCAGGTCAGTTAGCATGTCATCGACATAGAAATTGCGCTTTACGACCTTGGCTGCTGCAGGGTACGCCTGTTCTCCTTCTTTGGCACACTTCTTCAGACTTCGAGTTGCTAAGTACGGCGCTGACAAAGTGCTGTAAGTCACTGTGCTCAACTGATACGTTCGAATTGGCTGATCGACGGACTCTCGCCAAAGAATCCTTTGCAATGGCTGATCTTGTTCGACTACGTTGATCATTCGATACATTTTCTCTACGTCAGCAACTATAGTGTACTTCATCAGTGTGTCGTTCAGGGAAACTCCAGAATCTGTAGCATATGACGCGTCAAAAACAATTCTGAGCTTCGTTGTGGTACTGTCCGGTTTGATGACTGCATGGTGTGGCAAATAATATCTCCTCCTTACGTACTTCTCGCATATGACCCATCAGTAAATACTCGTGGATAAATTCAGTATAGAGAGCCTCCATCTCTAGATTTGCAGTCAGACGGCACATCAATCCCATGAACAGTTTGGTAGCTATCTCCTTTGACCTTCCCAAATGTTTCATCATGAACTGCTTCTTCGGCAGCACCACTCGAAATTTTCCATCACACGTAGATTCTTCGACGGAATGACAGCTCTTCGTTCGGCATGACTCTAAATCCCAAAACCGTGCTAACTGCTCGTGAATCTTTTCTGTACTGTAACTGCGCTGAACGTGGTGATGTTCGGTGTTTCGTAAAATCGGACCAGAATCCGATAGCTTCAACTTCTCACTCAGCAGCAACTCGTAGAAAACTGATACGCCAAGGACTGCATCTATCGCACTGGATTCGTGGAATCTTGGATCAGCTAGGCAGATGTCTGATGGCAGATTCCATGAACTGATGTCAATAGTTGTCTGCGGCAGATTCACAGTAGTTCGAGGCAACACATAAAATTTCACATCCTTGGTTTCGAACGAAGAATAACATGACAGGATCCTCGCTAACACCAATTGTTTCGACACCGTCATAGAATCACCAACACCTTTCACAGGCAAGTTCTTGTGTGAACGCTTGAAATTCAATCTTTGAGACAGGTTCTCTGTGATCTTGCATATTTAAGAACCGTTATCCAGCAATGCACGAGCGATGACCGTATTTCACTAGAGTGGTTGACAAAAGTGTGGTGTTTCGCTGGCTACGAGCATTGTGTGAGGTAGCAGTGTGGTGAGAAATAGTTGGTGTGTTTGTGGGAGGAGGCTGTCGTGTTTGTGGTGGAGTAGTTGTTTGGACGGGTGTTTGTGGAGATATTTGAGTATTATTCGTCCGGGATTGATGCGTTTGCGAATGCTGTACTGACTGTTGACGAGACTGAGATTGAGCGTTTGAGTTCGCGACTTGAGGCCTGTTCGGTATGCTCGACGTTTGGTTCTGCGTGCTAGAAACGGATGGAAAATACGGATGCAAAAGAGGTTGATGACGTTGTCCACACTTTGCACAGGTACGTCTCGAACAATCTGCTACCAAATATCCAGAGCACAAGCAATTCAAGCAAGTTCAAGTCTTCGGATCAACAATTTTCGGTCGATCACTCTCATTTTGTCAAAACACTGTTTGACGCTATGCGGTCCACCATTGCAGACTGGACTATTACTTGAAGCAGAAACAAGCGGGTGAACTGCTGAACTCTTGAATGGTCTTCTTTGGTCACTTGTACTGCGGGCTGATGTAGAATGTAGAATTGCGCAATGCTTCTCCAGAAAATCAGCCATAGCATCATACTGAGGAATGTTCTTCGAACTGTGATGAGTTTCCCATTGACGAAAGGTTGCTGTATCTAGCTTCTGCGACAACATGAATGCTAGAATTGTGCTCCAGTTCTCGGTGTTTTCTCCCAACTTTTCCAACTGCTGAAGATTGACCTTGAACGTCATCAGGACGGTATTCAGGACATCAATCGACTCCGACTTCATCACTGGAACAGAAAACAACGCCTTCAAATGTTCGTGTGCTATCAGCTTATGATTCTCATATTTCGCCTCGAGAATGTTCCACGCAATATTGTAGGTTGCAGCGCTCACCTCAACTCAACTTGGTTGATCTGAAGTAATGCTTCTTCTTTCAAAGATGCTCGCAAGTAATTAAACTTGTCGATTGGACTCAAATCACCGTTGTCGTGAATCAACGATTTGAAATTATTGCGGAAAATGATCCAATCTTGCAGCTTTCCGGAAAACGATGGAAGCTTCAACTCCGGATACTTCAACCAGGAAGGTTGGCAGGCAGCTTGACGTTCAGGAATCTCTACTTTCGTTGTAGGGCGTTTAGCAAGCAACGCTGACTTCAAACTAAAATACGAATTTTCGAAATTCTTGTATGTTTGTCACTGCAGACGGGAGCATTCTTCGCGCTATCAACACCATCGTCATCAGCCGCACTTTCAAACTCTTCGCTGGTTTCGTCTAGAAGCACATCAATGTTCACCCTAATGGTACAGAACCGATCAAAAATTTCATCTAGTTTCACTAAACGTAATTCAACCATATCACTGTCACGAACTGCTTCAAAATGCATTATCCACAAAATCCTTCACATTCGCCAAAGCTGCGTTAAACTGATTCTCCTCTTTCACCAGTTTCCTCAAACTGGACTTCAGCATTCTGAATAGCACCAAGACCCAAGTAGCACACGCAACATCTTCCAAAAAGCACCTTGTTTCTATTCAGTTTCATTAAAGGCATTGGAAAAACATCAAAGCACGAAAAAGTTACATCAAGATGTCAAAAACGTTCGAGTTGTGATCAATGTTTCATTAACATTGCAATGCAGTACGTGTTTGACATTTGGAAACAAACAACCAAAGAATACAGTACTTTATGTTGCAAACACGAAACCAAATCATCAAGTTGCATATTTTTTACCATGTAACTTCAAAGCGTCTTTCAAAATTTATTTGTTTGTTTAAATTAAGTTGCAGATAAGTTGAGTGTGTCTTCGTGTTTAATTTAGCATCTTTCAACGTTTTGACAACTCACAATTTTTCCAGGTGATGGTGCAATCAAGTAACAGAAAACCCGAATACGAAACTTCATAATCGTATGGTTTTTATGGTGAATCAACATGCAGCCCCTTCGAAGTGTTGAGTGGTGCTGTGGTAGAGTGAAGGGCTATATCAATCACAAGATCCATAAATCGAATCCAGTTTTATATTTTTATTTTATTTTTTTCCGCTGTAGTATTCTGCAACATTTTTGCAGTTTTACTGCAATCGAAGGATGTTTCCGTTGGCTCCACCTCTTGCGCTTTTTAGATTGCAAGAGAGTTATGTTTGATGGTACATACGCAAAGATTGTTTCTTTCCGAATAGTTGCAACACAGTGAAATGTTCAGTAGTGAAATATGTTGTGCTGCTTGGGGATCACACTTTACTAACACTGAACCACGACCGAGACTTCAAGCGGAACGGATTGACAGAATTGACAGTTCAATTATCAACCATTAACTGTGGGAATTAGTCAAATGGCAAATCGCCAATTTGGCGAACTAAATAGTCAACCGGAGAACTCAAAATTGTTTCTCCAAAATTCCACAAATAATATTCAATTTGTCAAAACCCGCACCACAGTTCGGTAACAGAGCGCTTGCAAATTTAACTCAAGACAATGCGCTTTTATTTGGCTAGCGTCACATGCAGACCACGCTGAACCCAAGCCTCCTCAACCACACATTCACACACACTCTACTTAGCTGAATTTAGATGGTTAATCCTTCGGGGTGTCCTATATGTCGAAATGCAGCATAAAAATCCAATATTCAGCATAAGATGCGAAAAACGTTGATTCCAAACTGCATATACGGCCGCACAGAATACTTCAAATCACTTTTACTAACTGCTATCCATTGGTAGTAATTAATTAACTTGCTCACTAGCAGAAGACGGATATCGATTCCGGATATCGAGGATCACGATTGGAAGCTTGGAACATGGAACTGCAAGTCGCTAGGCTTCGCAGGTAGCGACAGGATAATCTATGATGAATTACATCCCCGCAACTTCGACATCGTAGTGCTGCAGGAAATCTGCTGGACAGGACTAAAAGTGTGGAAAAGCGGGCATCGAACGGCTACCTTCTACCAAAGCTGTGGCACCACCAACGAGCTGGGAATCGGCTTCATAGTGCTGGGCAAGATGCGCCAACGCGTGATTGGGTGGCAGCCAATCAACGCAAGGATGTGCAAGCTGAGGATAAAAGGCCGTTTTTTTTCAACTATAGCATCATCAACGTGCACTGCCCACACGAAGGGAGACCCGACGACGAGAAAGAAGCGTTCTATGCGCAGCTGGAGCAGACATACGATGGATGCCCACTGCGGGACGTCAAAATCGTCATCGGTGACATGAACGCTCAGGTAGGAAGGGAGGATATGTATAAACCGGTCATCGGACCGGATAGTCTGCAAACCGTATCGAACGACAACGGCCAACGATGCATAAACTTTGCAGCCTCCCGCGGAATGGTAGTCCGAAGCACTTTCTTCCCCCGCAAGAATATCCACAAGGCCACATGGAGATCACCTAATCAAGTAACGGAAAACCAAATCGACCACGTTCTAATCGACGGTAAATTCTTCTCCGACATCACGAACGTTCGCACATACCGCAGTGCGAATATTGAATCCGACCACTACCTCGTTGGTGTACAACACGCGTCGAAGTCATTGGGCGGCTACAAGACGGTAGACTAGCCCAAGGATACGAGCAGCAGCTGGAAGTGGCACTCCCAACGGAAGAGCAGCTAGGCACAGGTCTCTTGAAGATGGCTGGAGCAACCGCTGCACTTGGCACGGTGCCCCCGGATCAGAGAAACTACTGGTATGACGGCGAATGTGAGCAGTTAGTAGAAGAGAAGAATGCAGCATGAGCGAGATTGCTGCAACACCGCACGAGGGCGAACGAGGCACAATATAAACAGGCGCGGAACAGACAAAACTCGATTTTCCGGAGGAAAAAGCGTCAGCAGGAAGATCGAGACCGTGAAGAGACGGACCAACTGTACCGCGCTAATAACACACAAAAGTTCTATGAGAAGTTGAACCGTTCAAGGGCCATGTGCCACAGCCTGATATGTGTAAGGACATAAACGGGAACCTTCTTACGAACGAGCGTGAGGTGATCCAAAGGTGGCGGCAGCACTACGAAGAGAACCTGAATGACGATGTGGCAAACGAAGATAGCGGTATGGTGATGGTGATGGCTCCGGATCTCCAGGAAATCCAGGAGGAGATTGGCCGGCTGAAGAACAACAAAGCCCCTGGGGTTGACCAACTACCAGGAGAGCTATTTAAACACGGTGGTGATTACCAAGATTTGAGAGGAGGAAATTTTGCCGCAGGAGTGGATGGAAGGTGTCGTGTGTCCCATCTACAAAAAGGGCGATAAGCTGGATTGTAGCAACTACCGCGCAATCACATTGCTGAACGCCGTCTACAAGGTACTCTCCCAAATTTTATGCCATCGACTAGCACCAATTGCAAGGGAGTTCATGGGGCAGTATCAGGCGGGTTTTATGGGCGAACGCTCCACCACGGACCAGGTGTTCGCCGTCCGCCAAGTACTGCAGAAATGCCGCGAATACAACGTGCCCACACATCATCTATTCATCGACTTCAAAGCCGCATATGATGCAATCGATCGGGACCAGCTATGGCAACTAATGCACGAACACGGTTTTCCGGAAAAAATGACACGGTTGCTCAAAGCGACGATGGATCGGGTGATGTGCGTAGTTTGAGTTTCAGGGGCATTTTCGAGTCCCTTCGAAACCCGCAGAGGGCTACAGCAAGGTGATGGTATTTCGTGTTTGCTATTCAACATAGCTTTGGAAGGGGTAATACGAAGAGCAGGGATTAACACGAGTGGTACAATTTTCAATAAGTCCGTCCAGCTATTTGGCTTCGCCGACGACATAGATATTATGGCACGTAACTTTGAGAAGATGGAGGAAGTCTACATCAGACTGAAAAGCGAAGCTAAACGGATTGGAATAGTCATAAATACGTTGAAGACGAAGTACATGAAAGAAAGATGCTCAAGAGAGGACAACGCAAGCCACCCACCATTAGTTTGTATTGGTGGTTACGAAATCGAGGTGGTTGAAAAATTCGTGTATTTGATACCAGCAGAGAAATTCGGAGACGCATCATGGCATGAAATCGCGCATACTTTGGACCCCGCAAAACGCTCCGATCGAATAGAGTTCACCGCCATACCAAACTGGCCATCTAAAAAACGTTTATTAGACCGGCAGTTCTCTACGGACACGAGACATGGACGATTCTCGTTGAGGACCAACGCGCACTGGGAGTTTTCGAAAGGAAAGTGCTGCGTACCATCTATGGTAGGGTGCAGATGGCAGACGGTACGTGTAGGAGGCGAATGAACCACGAGTTGCATCAGCTGTTGGGAGAACCATCCATCATTCACACCGCGAAGATCGAAAAACTGCGGTTTGCCGGGCACGTAGCCATAATGTCGGACAGTAACCCGATGAAAACGGTTCTCGACAACGATCCGACGGGCACAAGAAGGCGAGATGCGCAGCGGGAAAGGTGGATCTATCAGGTGGAAGATGATTTTGCGGACCCTCCGCAGACTGTGTGGTTGGCGACGTGCAGCCATGGACCGAGCTGAATGGAGAAGACTTTTATGTATTGCACAGGCCTCTCCGGCCTTAGTCTGGTAATAAATAAATAAACTCTTCATCAAAAGAGATCCAAATTATTTTATTTACCGAAATGATCGTCTGGCAGTGCCTGTGGTGAGGTCGTCATTGACACGAGGATTACGTATCAAACATAAATTATATTCTTTGTTTGAAATCAAAGTTTTCGAAACCTTGGAAGTTTCTGTTGAAACAAATTTTGGACAATTCTCTTTTATTGCTGCCTACTTGGCTTTCCAGCGCACTGGGCAGCAAAAGAATTTGTTGATAGTTGATCTTCTAATTCTTACTCGCAACAAATCCAAATTTTTTATAATTGGTGACTTCAATGCCAAACACCGTTCATATGGAATAATGCTCGAAGCAATTCTAATGAAAAAAAAACGAGCAATGGGTAATGTTTTTAACAAAACCGCGAGTAGGCGTAGGACTTGTATAAACGTAACGTATTTATCTTCTAACTTTTGGATCTATGAAGTTTTATCATAGGTATTGATATTGGAAACGACAACTTCCATGATGTATAAAATTATTACCAATTTGTTTATTCAAAACTTCTGGAAATAAAAATAATAATTAAGTACATAATTAGAATTGATTTGTTTCTAACTATTAAGCCCTAATTTACTCAAGCAAATGTAGGGCATTTATGCATTACAATATAACAATATAACAAATATATTAAGTGTCTATATCCACTTATAAACAGAAAATCAAAACTTTGTCTTAGGAACACATTTTTGATTTACAAACAAACTGTGCCAATATGGACTAGTTGCTGCAATACCAGAAAGAAGGCACTTCAGAGGATTCAAAATAAAAATTTAAAAATGATTCTGAAGTTGCCTCCGTGGTATAGTACCAATGAACTTCATAGAATTTCTAATATTGAGACATTGCAACAAATGTCATACAAAATAATTTCCAATTTTAGACCAAAATCGTTGCAATCTTCTATTGCAACGGTTAGCTCTTAGTATGAGTTAGGTTAAGTTTAGTTTAAGTTGAAAGTATTGTAATTACTACATGGCTCAATTCAACCAGAAAAAAATCCTAACTGCCAGAAGTAATTGGAATGTATTAGGGTAACCGTACCCTTAGTGGAGGTAGCACCAATAGTGGAGGTAGTGGGGTTTTAATGAGATTTATCATATTTACAGACTTTACGATGGTTTCAGTTGATGTGCCGTGCTTTAAATATCTTGTCAAGGCTCTATAAACCGTAATCAATTTGATGATGAAGATGATTTTGTTCTCATTCGCACTAATACTAATGCAATTTTAGCAAAAATTCAATATTTCACTGCTATTCACCAACTTACCTCTGTCAACGTATATTCATGGTATTTTCATAAGAATTTTTCACTCACCTAGCTAATTAATTATTATTTAATTGACTGAAAAGCGCCTAAAACTGCTTTTTTCCTAGACAAATTTTCGTATACTAATTGTACACACACCAACTCCGAACGATCGAAACACACCCATACACTTATTTTGAACATGCACTCAGTTTTTCACTTGTTCTTTTCTCGCCGTTTTCTTGATTTTATCACAACTTAACATAATTCACTACCTAACTTTCACTTTTGTCTTTGATGTTGAACACCAATTTCTTCACTTCATGTCGAAAAACCAACGAAAACTGCTTTAAAAAAATTTAAGTGAGAGACAAATTTGACGGCCTTATTGTGAATGTTGCAAAATTCGGAACACCCAAATTCACTACCGCATTAGGTGAAATAGTGCGCTCAAAATCACGGCAAAGCAACTTAGAAATATCAAAACAATACATCGAATATGCTAGTCGACACGCAAACAACTTTATGCATATACAAGAAAAGAATCATCATTTCATCGTTGCCAGATTTATTTAATCAAATAATTATTGCGGTTTGTCGAATTAATCAAATCAACCAAAAAAAAAGAAAAGATTATGCAAGTTTCTGTTGGCAGGGTGGAGAATGGTTGACATTTAATTTTACCGTACCATTCATCCTACCATGCAGACAAAAAAAAAACAAAACCACGGCAGCCGCAGCAGCAGCCACGACAGCAATAGCCACGACCAAGCAGACGACAGCACATATTTTTACTATTTTCTCCCCCACAATCAATGTTTTCGTAGAATTATTTCTCAACGTATAATCGGTTTTGGTGGCAAATATACATTTCATTATTCCTTACTCATTTTACAGATTAGAACTAATAAATCAGTATCTGTGGCTAGCACTCTTTCAAGGCTGTGTGCCACAGCCTAATTTAACTCGATTCTGTTCTATTTGGACTGCGCACAAGAAAGTGTGGATGGATGGCAGGAGACTCACGCAGCAGCAAACAAACAGTCTGCGGATGAAGAATAAAAAATACATAATTTCGTCTTACATTAATTTGGGAAACTGTCTCAGTGTGCTCGGTGCACAAAATTTTACCGGATAAATGTAAATATTCGGAAAATCAAAGTGTTCCCCAACACTGTATGTTGAAAGCCCAGTGGTGTATGAAGAATTTTAAAATAAATTTCCATATAATAAATATTTCATAAATGCTCAAAATTAAACATTTTGTTGCATCTGGCAACTTTGTGTAGCAGCTGACAAGCTTTTACCACCCCATTTCCACCCACCTCAAATTTTCGTCACTTTTTCGTACTAGTTGCCTCACCAGTACTAACAAGCAATAACGTCATTAATTTTCAAAACAGAGTTACGGAGTCTTGAGCCTTAAATGCAACTTACCTTAAGATTTCGCTTGAAAAACTATTGAAAACGGGTTAACCCGTTTCGGCCCGGGTTACGATTTCAAATTGTAAAATCCACCGTTCTCTTGTTTTTCGACCGATTTGCATGAAATTTGGAGGAAAGATGCATTAAACCCTATATTTTTGTGTAGATGTATTGATTTGGTGATTGGGTCCTTGGGTACGGTTTTATCGAGGGGGTCCTCAAAAATCCGGGGACAGATGTTCCGGAAACCTGGTTCCCCCAGGGAAGTGGTCACTTTTTGAGATGTTCTGAATCCCAGCTTGCGACACATCAAACTTCATGATTTTGCAACATAAATATAATAGAAGAGATTCGCAGCGCATCTGAGCACATAAGCCACTTCTGGAGGTTCCTTGGGAACCTGGTGCCCTCAGGGAAGTGGTCACTTTTTGATTGATTTTGAAACCCAGCTTGCGACACCTCGAACTTCATTATTTAGCAACGCAAATACAATAGAAGACATTTGCAGAACATCTGACCACATTGGCCACTTCCGGAAGTTCCCTGGGGACCTGGTGCCCTCAGGGAAGTGGTCATTTTTTGATTGATTCTGAAACCCAGCTTGCGACACATCGAACTTCATGATTTTGCAACGTAAATACAATAGGAGGCATTTGCAGAACATCTGACCACATTGGCCACTTCCGGATGTTCCCTGGGAACCTGGTGCCCTCAGGGAAGTGGTCACTTTTTGATTGATTTTGAAACCCAGCTTGCGACACATCAAACTTCATGATTTTGCAACGCAAATACAATAGAAGACATTTGCAGAACATCTGACCACATTGGCCACTTCCAGAAGTTCCCTGGGCACCTGGTGCCCTCGGGGAAGTGGTCACTTTCTGATTGAATCCTAAACCCTGCTTGCGACACCTCGAACTTCATGATTTAGCAGCCCAAATACAATAGGAGACATTTGCAGAACATCTGACCACATTGGCCACTTCCAGAAGTTCCCTGTGGACCTGGTGCCCTCAGGGAAGTAGTCATTTTTTGATTGATTCTGAAACCCAGCTTGCGACACATCGAACTTCATGATTTTGCAACGTAAATACAATAGGAGGCATTTGCAGAACATCTGACCACATTGGCCACTTCCGGATGTTCCCTGGGAACCTGGTGCCCTCAGGGAAGTGGTCACTTTTTGATTGATTTTGAAACCCAGCTTGCGACACATCAAACTTCATGATTTTGCAACGCAAATACAATAGGAAACATTTGCAGAACATCTGACCACATTGGCCACTTCCGGAAGTTCCCTGGGCACCTGGTGCCCTCAGGGAAGTGGTCACTTTCTGATTGAATCCTAAACCCAGCTTGCGACACCTCGAACTTCATGATTTAGCAGCGCAAATACAATAGGAGACATTTACAGAACATCTGACCATATTGGCCACTTCCGGAGGTTCCCTGAGAACCTGATGCCCCAAGAGAAGTGGTCACTTTTTGAGTGGTTCTGAAACCCAGCTTGCGACAAATCAAACTTCATGATTTTGCCACACAAATACAATAAAAGACATTTGCATAGCATATGTGTACATTCACCACTTCCGGAGGGTCCCTGGGAACCTGAAGCCCTCAGGGAAGTGGTCACTTTTTTGATTGATTCTGAAACCCAGCTTGCGACACATCAAACTTCATGATTTTGCAACGCAAATACAATAGGAAACATTTGCAGAACTGACAATATTGGCCACTTCCGGAAGGTCCCTAGGAACCTGATGACCCAAGGGAAGTGGTCACTTTTTGAGTTGTTATGAAACTCAGCTTGCGACACATCAAACTTCATGATTTTGCCACACAAATACAATAGAAGACATTTGCAGAGCATCTGTGCACATTCGCCACTTCCGGAGGTTCTCTGGGAACCTGAAGCCTTCAGGGAAGTGGTCACTTTGTAAGTGGTTCTGAAACCCAGCTTGCGACACATCGACCTTCATGATTTAGCAACACAAATACAATAGGAGGCAATTGCAGAGCATCTGTGCACATTCGCCACTTCCGGAGGTTCCCTGGGAACCTGGTGCCCCCAGGGAAGTGGTCACTTTTTGAGTAGTTCTGAAACCCAGCTGTCGACACATCAAACATCATGATTTAGCAACACAAATACAATAACAGGCATTTGCAGAGCATCTGTGCACATTCGCCACTTCTGGAGGTTCCCTGGGAACCTGGTTCCCTTAGGGAAGTGGTCACTTTGTAAGTGGTTTCGAAACCCAGCTTGCGACACATCGACACACATCATGATTTTGCAACGCAAATACAATTGAAGACATTTGCAGAACATCTGACCACATTGGCTACTTCCGGAGGTTCCCTGGGAACCTGATGCCCCAAGGGAAGTGGTCACTTTTTGATTGATTCTGAAATCCAGCTTGTGACACATCGAACTTCATGATTTTGCAACGCAAATACAATAGGAGACATTTTAAAAACTTCTGAGCGCATTGGCCACTTCCGGAGGTTCCCTGGGAACCTGGTGCCCTCAGGGAAGTGGTAATTTTGTAAGTGACTCTGAAACCCAGCATTCTTTTCTGCACCGAACTGGGAATCTTATCCAGCTTTGTTCAACATAGTCTTGCTTTTTAGCCGCGCATCTTATCGCACGGCTAAGGAAGGCCCCAAAATATCATACAGCATATTTACCCTTGAAAATTAGTGGCCAATGTATCTAGATGCTGCGGAAGTATCTTTCATTGAATCTGTGTTACAAAACCATGATATTTGATGTATTGCTAGATAGCTTTCAAAACCACCTAACAATGGCGAGGTTTTCAGCGAATGACCCCAATGTCCCAGATGCTCTGCAAATGTGCAAATGCCTTCAACTTCTTTATGTTACAAAATTATCAAGTTGGATGTGTCGCAATCTGGGTTCCATAACCACCCAAGGTTGTGAAATGCAGTATGTTTACAGGAAACTTCCGCAATAGGTCATTGCGCTCAAATACTCTGCCAATGTCTTCTATTGTATTTGTATTGCAAAATCAGAAAATTTAATGTGTTGTGAACTGGGTTTCAGAAACATTCAAAAAGCGACCACTTCCCTGAGAGCTACAGCTTCCCAGTGACCCTCCGGAAGTGGCTAATGTGCATAGATGCTCTGCAAATGTCTTCTATTGTATTTGTGTTGCAAAATCATGAAGTTTGATGTGTCGCAAGCTGGGTTTCAGAACCACTCAAAAAGTGACCACTTCCCTTGGGGCATCAGGTTCCCAGGGAACCTCCGGAAGTGGCCAATGTGGTCAGATGTTCTGCAAATGTCTTCTATTGTACTTGCGATGCAAAATCATGAAGTTTTATGTGTCGCAAGCTTGGTTTCAGAACCACTCAAAAAGTGACCACTTCCATGGAGTTCGATGTGTCGAAAGCTGGGTTTCGAAACCACTTACAAAGTGACCACTTTCCTGAGGGCACCAGGTTCCCAGGGAACCTCCGGAAGTGGCTTATGTACTCAGATGCTCTGCGAATGTCTTCTATTATATTTGTGTTGCAAAATCATGAAGTTTGATGTGTCGCAAGCTGGGATTCAGAACATCTCAAAAAGTGACCACTTCCCTGGGGGAACCAGGTTTCCGGAACATCTGTAACCGGATTTTTGTGGTCCAAACATGCAGTTTCTATTCCCACTATTGCCAAATGATGAATAAAAACGATTGCATCATTATTGAGAGCATTTACTACTAGTTATCTACGATTAAAAGGAAGTTTACCTATTTTTGACCCCATTTGACCCAGGGGACCCCCTCGATAAAACCGTACCCAAGGACCCAATCACCAAATCAATACACCTACACAAAAATATAGGGTTTAATGCATCTTTCCTCCAAATTTCATGCAAATCGGTCGAAAAACAAGAGAACGGTGGATTTTACAATTTAAAATCGTAGCCCGGGCCGAAACGGGTTAACAAAATTAACTCCCTTGCACCTATAGTGGTGCAACTGTACCAATAGTGGCGAGTCTCATAAGAAACCAATAAATAGCACCACTATAGGAACCAAAATTATTTTTTACCGCCACTAAAGGAACAGTGTACCCATAGTGGTGCAAGCAATATTTGGTAATTGTTGATGTTAAATAACATCTATCTCAGTTTTGTTAGCAAATTTATTAGTTTATCTATTGGCTAAGATATTAAAGTTGTAAATTTTCTATAATTATCAATTTTTAAAAAATATTTTCTTTTTACACTATTGGTACCGTTACCCTATTAATAAACAAAAATGTAACATAGCAAATAAGGATGATAGTGTTAAGAAAACACGGAACACCTAGTTTAAGAGATGAATGCATGTGCATGCATGCATGATAATTAGCGAAAAAAAATTGTAAAAAAAAACGGTACAGAAAGCTTTGTACTGACATGCGCAACAAGTAAAATTCCACTCCATTATGGTTCATACTTACCCGTACATCACGAGCCATAGACTGTGGTTCATACAAACGCCAAAATTAATACATCAAACAAGTACAAATGGACGAGCCCCGATCCTTGACCTTTGTTTGGCGCATTTTTACGCATGGAAAAACTGTTCCAACCGTTTCCGAGAAATATTTTTTTTCCTTTGGCACGTCAACCGAGCAAACATCCAAACCTTTTCCTTTGATGACAGAGCGCAAATTTGGTGTTCCCTGGTGCTGAGCACGAACACTGGGGATTCATTGGCGGACGGGGCAGAGGTCCGGACAGTAGCGGGCAAATAAATAAACGCTTTGATTCATCTACCCCTGGCTGGAACAGTCAGCAGCAGGTACGACTTCCTGTTTGTTGGAGTTGATGATGCTTGTTCACCCAACTTCCCCATCCCAACATTGCGAAATAGGGAAAAACGGAACAGGAAAAAAGAAGGAAAATCTCCACCAGGTGATATTTTCCGACCAACTCCAGCAGTCCGACCGGCGCATTTCATTGCATTGATTGTTTGCAAACCGGTATTGCTGGCTGGTGAGGAAAACGGAATTGTTGCCTTGTGCATTCGTCCACACCCGCCCCGCAGTTCACAGTCAGTGTCTTGTCTTGGCAGGTACCAACCTGTAGAAAGCAGCTCGCATCGTTCTCGTATACGGATCGACCGTCGTCGAAAGCAGCCGGTAAATAGCGCAACGAGAAGGAAATCCGTTCCCGTACCTTTTGCAGCACATTGGGGATCCAGGTGGCCAACAATGATCAAAAAGCGTTTTGATCGTTTTTTTAATAATCTCATGCGAACTGAATAGTAGAACTTTAAAATCAATGAGACCGAGTAAGGATTCTTCCTTAAAATCCCATTCACGTCGAAGTACCATATTTTGAAATATCATGCTCCAGAGTTCTGCAGAGACACCGGAAGACGTCTTGGCGTACATATCGAACGTGCTTCCGAATCCGTTCAATCGGATTTTGACGAGATTTGGCAGCGGTACTAAATCATCTCAGATTTACAAAGTAAATCATTTTTTCTACAATTTGAAAAGCCGCACGTTTTTAAACAGATAATTCTCATATATTTTAGAGGATTGGGACATAATTTCAAGTGTCTCATTGATTTGTTTGGCGATGTGTTGGCTCATTTTTTCAAGGCGGATTATACTGAGTTATAAATTTGTCTCAAATCCGGTTAGTTGGGAAGCTGGTTCTTTTTTCATGGTGGTTACAATGGCAGCTGTCCTTCGCTATTAATCTACACTGCATCCCGCCCATATTGGCTTGAGCCTCTATTCTATTAATCATCCCACAGACGTTCTTAAGCGATGTTGCTCATGTGGTCACTGTTGGGGACGTGTTTATGAAAGAATAGATTTTTAGGACAAGATCCCCCCTCCGTCATTATTATCAGTTTCAATATATTATGATCACTAATTACCAGGCAACATTTATCTTCTGCATATATTTCCTTCATCACTTCACTATTATCATATAAGTACAATTATGCATAATTATTATTGACACGATTTAAAATTTCTGTAGGGTATCCAATCATGGTTTGAACTAGTGAAAAGCGTATCATGGTTTGAACCATTTTGAAATCAGTAGAAATTACCATCTCATTGGCAGGAAATGAACCTAAAACAGTATGAATGTCATATTTAGGTATACTGGAAGTGATAGAGTTTATTAAAACATTCGTACATATTGTTTAAGTAATAAAATGGAGCGATTTAAAAACGTCCTGAATTTGCGCTAAATCCCCCCCACCAGTGGCATAATTAGGAGCTGCTGCAGTAGTTCAAACCATGGTACGAATCAAAGTTATGTAATTATTAAGTTTTTTCAATGAAACTAAGCATAAAGAAGTGCACCCAGGATGTTTTTAGAAAGATAATGAACTAAGCTTTCATATAAACTAGAAATCGCAGCTGTAACATGTCTCTATAATGAAATAAATAAACTTTGTTCTGACGGCTCATCTGATTCCTGCCATTTGGTTCAAACCATGATTGGATACCCTACCTTCACTTGTTTTTCTTACTTCACTTCAATGTTTGCTTTGACTTACTAGATGGGTTCCAATTAGGCCCAGTTCGTACAAACCTACCAGCACAAGATTACATCGTCCCGAAGCAAAAACATGCCGATGAACCACTCTGCATTACTCAATCACCATAGAGCCATTGAAGATCCTGTTGAACAACATTACATTGACTGATATTCAATGACCCATGGAACCGACTGTAACACAGAATGAGTCCCACCATATACGTCTTCTGAAGATAAAAACCCAGATAGAAACAAAAATGTTAAATTCGTTGAATTATTATTCGAAGAAAAAAACTTTTATTCTCTAGAAATTTGGAGCTAAGACAAATATTCCAACGAGTTCCACCCTGAACCATCAACAGAATCGTTGCTCTGAGTGTATCCCCAAACAGAATTCGATCTGATTCCCGAACGAAATTTTGAACAGAACACAATCGGATTCTCGATTGAAATCCCATCGTATTCTCCAACTGATTCTCGATCGGAATCCCATCAGATTTCCATTGGATCGTCGAAAATGTAATACCATTGCACACAAGTTTTTCAGCTTGGCAAAATCGATCACTGCTGTAGCTTAGCAATTTGAAAAACTGAAGCTTGGCAGAAAATTTCGTTTATTACTGATTTTCAGCAAAATATTTAACATATCTCAGCAACCGAAACGTCACTTTTACTAATGTCGATTTCGTTTTAAAAAAAATCCAACCTAGGTTGGAACCAGTTCCTAAGTGCTGTCAAAACGATTTTATATTCGCTCAGGCTGGAACTAGTTTCGTAGGAGTGGGAGTGCTATCAAATTCGTCAAAGCGACGTTTGCATCTTTGTTTACAAAAGCAGATAAGTCTTTTTGGAAATTTGGTATTGAATTCCAACCCCAAAGCTGTCGGGTTTGCACTGTGTTGTTTCACAGCTTCGCACCGGGTTCACCAATACAACTCAAGACAAAATTTTCAAAAAGACTTATCTGCTTTTGTAAACAAAGATTCAACGATTATTTGACGAATCTGATAGCTCTCCCACGCATACCACCACCATCAACAGGTAGCAGAATCCTTCCCTATTGATGGTGTTGGTTTGCGTGGGAGAGCTGTCAGATTCGTCTAATCATCGTTTGAATCTTTGCTTACAAAAACAGATAAGTCGTTTTGAAAATTTTGTCTTGAACTGTACTCCAACTGTCAAAAACATGTGAGTGGGTGGGGCCTGGGCGCACTCAGGAAAATCGACACATACTTTATGGCAAAAATCCATGTATTTTGAAATATGCATATCATGCGTCGGCACATACTTAATTGCATACAAATTCACACATAGATTCTATGACCCACATGGATAGTATTTGTGAACACTCATGGAATGCATGTGGGCGCATGGAATATATGTGTAGAAAATATGGAATCCATTTCGCTACCCCCATTGCAAAAATCCATGTGTGAACTCATGAATATAATGTGGAGTTTTTTGTGAGTGCGGAATAAACAAGCAGAAGGAAAAAAACGAAACTGTCCGTTTATTCAAATAAAATGCGCGTTGAAATTTTTTTTCCGTGATTTATTGTACTTTTAAATGAAGTTAATCCGGTACTGTTGTCTAGATTCAGTTTTAAAAATTGTTAGGAGGTATTCCTCCGGATTTTTTCTGAGGAATTCCTCCGGAAGTTTCTTGAGGAATCCCTCCGGAAGTTCTTTGAGGAATTCCACTGGAAATGGAGGAAGTTCTTGGAGGAGCTCGGAAGTTCTTGGAGGAGTTCCACCGGAAGTTTTTCCAAGAAATCCTCCAGGAATTCCCCCGGAAGTTCCTTCACGAGCTTCACTGGAAGTTTACACAGAAAAGTTCATCCAGATAGGATGAAGTTTTTCGAAGAAATTCCTGGAGGAAAATTACTGAGGAATTCCTGAAGGGTTTTTCAGAGGAATTCCTGGAGGAAATTACGGAGGAATACCTGGAGGAACTTCTGGAGGAATTCCTGGAGGAACTTCCGGAGGAATTACTCGAGGAACTCCCGAAAGAATTCTTGGAGGAGTTTCCGAAGGAATCAATGAAGGAACTTGCGGAAAAAAAAAGCTGTAGAAACCTTCGGAGGAATCCTTCAAGGAACTTTCGGAGGAATCCCTCAAGGATCTTTCGGAAAAATTCCTCAAGGAACATCTAAGGATGAAACTTGCGGTGGAATTTCTGGAGGAAACTTCAAGTAAATTCCTGCAGGAATTGCCTAGAGCAACGACCATAAATTAACCCGGATATTCTTCTAGCTCTAGGTCCGGCTATTGGGAAGTTCATTGTTCACCGGCTGACAAATGAAACCGGCCTACGACTAATTGATTTCGCCGCCTCCAAAAATATGGCCATTCGCAGCACCCACTTCCAACACAGCCTCCTGTATTGGTACACCTGGAGATCACCACTGCAAACAGAATCAAAAGTCGACCACGTTCTGATGGGTGAACGGCACTTCTTCGACATTATCGACGCATCTCGAGGCAGTGTTGTCGGAAGAGGGTCAGCTCGATGGGGCCCCTCGTGAGGACTGCTGGAATACCATTAAAGCAGCCACTAACGACGCACCGGAAAACAACGTCGTGTATATGGGACGAAGTCGTCGGAACGATTGGTTCGACGAAGAGTGCAGACAGATTATGGAGGAGAAGGACGCAGCGCGGGCGGTCGCGCTGCAGCAAGGTACCCGGCAGAACGTGGAACGTTATAGACGGAAGCGGAGACAGCAGACCCGCCTTTTTCAGGAGAAGAAACGCCGCCTGGAAGAAGTGGAATGCGAGGAGATGGAACAGCTGTGCCGTTCTCAAGATACACGTAAGTTCTATCAGAAGCTCAACGCATCCCGCAAAGGGTTCGTGCCGCGAGCCGAAATGTGCCGGGATAAGGATGGGAGCATCTTGACGGACGAACGTGTGGTGATCGAAAGGTGGAAGCAGCACTACGAGGAACATCTGAATGGCGCTGAGAGTACAGCCAGTGAAAGTCAAGGCAGCGGAGGAGATGGCTACGTCAGTTTAGCGGACAATGGAAGCCAACCAGCCTTCACCTTGAGGGAAGTTGAGGATACTATCCAACAGCTAAAGACCAATAAAGCAGCTGGTAAGAATAGCATTCGGAGCTGACCTCATCAAGATGGGCCCGGAAAAGCTGGCCACTTGCCTGCACAAACTGATAGTCAGAATCTGGGAAACTGAACAGATACCGCGGGAGTGGAAGGAAGGGGCTATATGTCCTATCTACAAGAAAGGCGACAAGCTGGAGTGTGAGAACTTTCGAGCGATCACAATCCTTAATGCCGCCTACAAAGTGATATCCCAGATCATCTTCCGATGTCTGTCACCATTGGTGAATGAGTTCGTGGGAAGTTATCAAGCCGGCTTCGTTGACGGCCGCTCGATAATGGACCAGATCTTTACTGTACGGAAAATCCTTCAAAAATGCCAACGCGCCATCTGTTCGTTAATTTCAAGGCGGCATACGACAGTATGGGCGGAACCGAGCGCGACAGGGCCCGTCGGGGACGCAGTGTTACGATAAACGGGGATACATTCGAGGTAGTCGAGGAATTCGTCTACCTTGGATCCTTGCTAACGGCTTGCAGTCGTGAAATACGAAGGCGCATCATCTGTGGAAGTCGGACCTACTACGGGCTTCAGAAGAAACTGCGGTCAAAAAAGATTCAACACCGCACCAAATGTGTCATGTACAAGACGCTGATAAGACCGGTAGTCCTCTACGGACATGAAACATGGACAATGCTCGAGGAGGACTTGCAAGCACTCGGAGCAGGGCCGGATTTAGGGGTGGCCGGGGGGGGCGTGGCCCCAGGTGGAGAATGGCGGTGCCCAGCTCTACGGCGAACCCAGTATTCAGAAGGAAGCTAAAGCTGGAAGGGTACGATGGACAGGGCATGTTGCAAAAATACCGGACAGCAACCCTGCAAAGATGGTGTTCGCTTCCGATCCGGCAGGTGCGAAACGACTTGGCGAGCGTGGGGCGTTTTCGAGGATGAAGAGATGCGGCCTCGAACCGTGTATTGTGGCGTCAAATTGCTGATTCAGTGTTATCTGTTTAGATGTAGACTAAATAAATGAATAATAGTCAATCACAATGCAGCTTTCTGTTTTTGTGATCTTTTTCTTGTAACAATATCTTCCAAATCATTTACGTGAATACGCATTCGCGTCCTAATGATCTGACTGCACCACTCCCACAACCTTTTAGGCACTTTTAGCATTTGGACAAACTTTGAGTCTATGCGAAATATTGTCAATTTATTTACAATTTCTGCATAGCGGTGAGGTATTTCGAACGTTGTAGGCTGACCGTTTATCCTGCGTAGCAATTGAATTATTCGCGAAACAAAACATTTTGGAACGATCATTCAAAGAAAGAAAATTGAGATCAATATTTTCCCACAATGTTATTTTTTTCAACTCTCGGAACACAGTTATTTAAGTCCACAAAAAGAATATAGGGGAACTGTTCCATTTTCCTTCTCACTGAACATATATTTGTCTCATCGCAAAACAGAGAAATACAGCACCAATCATGTCGCTTCTTTTTGCTAACATGCGTGCTCACTGCTGATAAAAATTGCAAAAATAAATAACAAATCATATACCTTTTGATTACAATTTTGTGGAATTTTACTGCAATCGTGTCTTGATACTGATGACTTCTCCATTATCTACAATTTTTTGTCAGTCTTTGTGGTATTCTAACTCCAGTCTCTTCGATAAATTCTCCATTAATATCCTCATTATGAAGCAAATTTTTGATTAAAAGGGATTTTATTTTTGCCTCTGGGTCAATTAGGCGTCATCCTCCTTAAAGATAACCTAGATGTAATTGGTTTCTGAACTGTCCACATTTTTTTTGAATTTCCGCAATGTGCCGAGTGAGTGGTGGAAATACTTGGGTAACGCACCAAAGCTTGTATAATGAAGCTATTAAATATTCGACATCTCTCGTAAAGGATTATATTTCTAATGCTATGTTAATCCATTGGTCATATGGCTACCACTTCCGCCCCATACGCAGGAGGTCGTGGGTTCAATCCCAGGCCCGTTTAATTTCTCCTACCTTCTATCTTTCCAAATATTTATCTCTTTTTTAAATTTAGAGCGCCGACCATTTAAAATACTAGTTTAGTTTTTTTATTATCAATATATTCTGCGCAACCTCCATTGTATGATATTGGACAGTATATGAAGACAAACAATTGAAAATAATCAAACGTGCGAAGCAATCGATGATCAGATAAATTGAGACTCCCAACGTATGGCTTGTTTGGATTTTTTCAACCATTTTATAACTAGTTTGGGGCCGTACACATATTACGTAAGCGGTAAGACGCGCGTCTATAAAGCAAGACCATGCTGAGGGTGGCTGGGTTCGATTCCCGGTGCCGGTCTAGGCAATTTTCGGATTGGAAATTGTCTCGACTTCCCTGGGCACAAAAGTATCATCGTGTTAGCCTCATGATATACGAATGCAAAAATGGTAACTTGGCTTAGAAACCTCGCAGTTAATAACTATGGAAGTGCTTAATGAACACTAAGCTGTAAGGCGGCTCTGTCCCAGTGTAGGGATGTAATGCCAATAAGAAGAAGAAGAAGACTAATGGGGGGAGGGGGGGTTGGTCAATATCTTACGCTCCATATAAATAAAAATTCATTTGTATGAACAAAATCTTACATGGGGGGAAAGCGAGTCGAAAAACCCAGAAAAGTTGCATACGTAATAAGTGTACGACCCCTTTCGAAAAATTCAATAAAACAATTTCCTGTAGGTATTCATTTGAAATTGTTTTTCGGATTTTCCACGGGACATTCTTTGAAGTTTTTAAGATTGGCTTTCTTTGAAGTTCCCAAGGAAAATTCTCCGCATTCGGAACGTCCATGAAAAATTTTTCAGCTCTTCTATGGGAAATTGTTCCGAAGTTTTACAGGAAATTGTTTAGAATATCCACGGAATATTCTTCGGATTTTCCATTGAGCAATCCTTGGAATCCAACGAGAAAGCGTTCAGAAGTGCATGGGAAAATCTAAGATTTTTTCCCAAAATTTTATGGATATTTTTATTAGAATTTCGGATTCCAACGTAATTCCTAAGGAATTTCTTCGCGAAAATCTTTGCTTTGTCCATAAGAGGTTTTTCAGAAATTTCACCAACAATTTTTTATTGTGGGGAAAGAGCGTTTAGCCGAAAGTCATTCGGTGAAAAGCGATTGAAGCCGAAAGTCATTTAGCCAAATTCCATTTGGGACTCAACATTTCGGCCAAATTACCTATTCGGCGATTTTTTCGGTCAAATGACCAGTTTGACCGAACGACATTCTGAAACGTATGTCCAAATGATATGTTTTGCCAGATGAGTTTCGGCCAAATGACATTTTCGGCTAAATAATTATCGAGTAGATGAGCTTCGGCCTGATGGTTTGTTGGATCAAATTGCATATTCGCCCAAACAGTGTTCGGCCTTGTGATCTCCGGCAAAATGGCTTTCTGCCAATCGGATCCTCGGTTCAGCGGCATGCCAAAGTTTTAAATAGCGGTGCTCCGATGTAAAAATATTGTCGGTGGCGTGATGTCAAACATTGTCGGCCATAGCGGCGTGGTGCAGCGGCGCACACCTCTACCTATCCGCTTGTCCAGCTTCTGACGGTAGAGTAGAGTGAGGCAAGAGTACGCACTTAGTTTTCGATCGAACATGAAGAAAGCTTCTGCATAACAAATCAATGTCGACGATTCGTATAAAATATTGAAATTATTGAAATTCGTATTAGCAGAACTCTTATTGCAAGACACCTGCGCTCTTACCCCACCTGAGTTTTCAACGATAAAAATCTAAATTTTGAAATAAAAATTGTTGATTAATGAGGAAAATAAAATTACATATCACACAATTATAGGTACGAGCTTAATTTTTTGTTATTATATTGGTTTTGAATGATTTTTTTAAATGTATCTAGAAATATCGTTTTTTATTTAGATTTAAAATAAATGTGGCTCGAATAGTTGAAATATTAAATTATTTCAATGATTTTTTAAACCTGTAAAAACGTTGTTTTTTCAGAGCAGCAACCGCTCTTAAATATATAAGAAGTTTCTCATCTTTTGACGATTTATTGTTTTGAGCAATCTTACTCGGGATGTAAAATGACGATACACTCAGTACGTAAGTGAATTCTCCGGGGTTTGAAGTTGATTCATTATAAATTATGTTTTGTCCTCACCCCACCTGCCATAAGCCTTTGTGAGAGATCTTAGTGTGCTATTTTTGAAGACGGAAGCGGAATTTATTTGTTCCTTCAAATTTCCTAATTAAAAAAATATGAAAACGTTTAGGGGAACTGTACCGGTTATGGCCATGTTCCTAATTTGCCCAATTTTGCGAATAACTTTCAAAATAAAGCAATTGGCAAGGGTTTTATTAGTTCTAACAAGAGATATATCCCTCATGCTTCAACGCTGCTTTGAACTGATCGATTATTTTGGAAAAATATGTATTTTTCTGGGTTGGCTAAATTAGGCACTATGTTGGCCAAAACCGGTGCACTTCCCCTAGTATTTTATTTTAGTTCAAGCGTTCATAATATTATTGCACCGATGTGCCGAAGAAGCTACTGAAACAATTGAAAAAAAAAACCGTTTGTGGCTGTTGCATTTTTTTTTATGAAGATTTGAGGTGCGTAACAGCCAAAACTTAGTCCTTCTTATTATTCGTCTACATATATATACTGCCGTGAATCGCATATTTATCCCATATGAATAGGAAACCCAGCAAAGATGGGACAGGTATGCGATTCACGGCAGTATAGCATACATTTGCTCACTAGAAGAATCCTGTGCACCTTTCTAAAATGCACAAAGATATGTACTTCAGATTGAATTTCACAAACCCATAGTCTTATATACAATCAGCTCGACGAACAGAGCGATTGTCTGTGTGTCCTTGGCATATGAGAACAGCTGTTATGGTCAGCATGAGCTAAAAGCCCTCATTGTAATAAAACAGCGGTTCTCAACCTTTTCCTTGAGAGGTACCCTTCGAACTTTTGCATTAATTGAGGTACCCCCTATGATTTTTTTTGCTGTAAATGAAAATAGTCGTAGCTCTTAAAGTATATCAAAAATGGACCTGAAATTTAACGGAATATATGGGTCTTTACTTTTCTTGAATTTTCATTTTTTTAAACTTCTCAATTAAAATTAATTTCTTACATTAAGGGATTGACTGAAGGAAATGTTTTGACTATTGAAGGCTTCCGAGCCTCTTGAAAGGAGGCTTCCAAGCCTCTTGGAAGGAGGCTTCCGAGCCACTTGAAAGGAGGCTTCCGAACCTCTTGAAAAGAGGCTTCCGAACCTCTTGAAAAGAGGCTTCCGAGCCTCTTAAAATGAGGCTTCCGAGCCTCTTGAAAGGAGGCTTCCGAGCCTCTTGAAAGGAGGCTTCCGAGCCTCTTGAAAGGAGGCTTCGGAGCCTCTTGAAAGGAGGCTTCCGAGCCTCTTGAAAGGAGGCTTCCGAGCCTCTTGAAAGGAGGCTTCCAGGCCTCTTGAAAGGAGGCTTCCAGCCTCTTGAAAGGAGGCTTCCTGAGTCTTGAAAGGAGGCTTCCAGGCCTCTTGAAAGGAGGCTTGAGGCCTCTTGAAAGGAGGCTTCCAGGCCTCTTGAAAGGAGGCTTCCAGGCCTCTTGAAAGGAGGCTTCCAAACCTCTTGAAAGGAGGCTTCCGAGCCTCTTGAAAGGAGGCTTCCGAGCCTCTTGAAAGGAGGCTTCCGAGCCTCTTGAAAGGAGGCTTTCGAGCCTTTTGAAAGGAGGCTTCCGAGCCTCTTGAAAGAAGGCTTCCAAGCCTCTTGAAAGGAGGCTTCCGAGCCTCTTGAAAGGAGGCTTCCGAGCCTCTTGGAAGGAGGCTTCCGAGCCTCTTGGAAGGAGGCTTCCAGCCTCTTGAAAGGAGGCTTCCAGGCCTCTTGAAAGGAGGCTTCTGAGCCTCTTGAAAGGAGGCTCCCGAGCCTCTTGAAAGGAGGCTTCCAGGCCTCTTGAAAGGAGGCTTCCTGAGCCTCTTGAAAGGGGGCTTCTGGGCCTCTTGAAAGGAGGTTTCCGAGGCTCTTGAAAGGAGGCTTCCAGGCCTCTTGAAAGGAGGCTTCCGAGCCTCTTGAAAGGAGGCTTCCGAGCCTCTTGAAAGGAGGCTTCCGAGCCTCTTGAAAGGAGGCTTCCGAGCCTCTTGGAAGGAGGCTTCCGGGCCTTTTGAAAGGAGGCTTCCGAGCCTCTTGAAAGGAGGCTTCCGAGCCTCTTGAAAGGAGGCTTCCGAGCCTCTTGAAAGGAGGCTTCCGAGCCTCTTGAAAGGAGGCTTCCGAGCCTCTTGAAAGGATCGATCCGAGCTTTTTGAAAAAAGGCTTCTGACTCTCTTAAAATGAGGCTTCTGGGCCTCTTGGATGGAGACATAGGCCTCGTGAAAGGAGGCTTCCGAACCTTCCCTAGCACCACGGGTGTTCCACATGGATTACGACAACTCATATGTGGCCAGATTTAGTCACTACAAAGTTGCTGCAACCATTTTTTCCTGACATGTGCTGCTCGAGTTTTGCAAGAAGGCTTCTGAACATTTTGAAAGGAGGCATTCGAGCTACTCTGAAGAAGGCTTCCGAGAAGCGCAGAAGGATGGTTCTAATCCTCTTGCAACGAAGCAACCGAGCTTTTCTGAAAAAAAAACCATCATGCCTCTGAAACGGAGGCTTCCTAACCTTTAGATTCCAGATTTTAGTTCAAAAGCATGTTTCTAACATATTATTCAACATTTTGTATAAATCAGGTAGATTGCATTGAAAATCTTTTAAATTTGATCATTCCAAGCATAATTTTTCATAACGACGTATGTAACAAAAGTAAACAAAACGGGGTTTTTGATACAACGTGACAATCACACGCGGCTCACTGTTACATACGTCGCTTTAACATATGGGAACTAAGAGCGACCTATGTAACAAAAAAAGCAAAACAAAACAAAACTGCAGCTGCGTCAATCGTGCACTATGGAAAACCGACCAATGTACACCGACGTACGTGTAGCATACCGGTGTATGTATAATTGTATCGTTTTTCACAGTGAATTTGAATGAACTGAAGCACGCTTATTACGTGTCATGTAATGATGCATGCCAGCGGAAAAAAGTATTGAAAAAATATTTAGTTTTAAAACAGTTTAAGAAAAAGTTTTGCCAACTTTCTGCAAGGGATTTCTCGAATCCTCATAATTGTTACATACGTCGTTATGAAAAATTATGCTTTAATCTTTAATCTTTTGTTCCGCAGCCCTTCATACGCTGTTGGCTTTGATCTACTGATCGCCATGCATATTATGTACAAGACAAAGTCTGGAAATAAAAATACACAATTATCAAAACTTTATCAATAAGCTCCGATTGAAATTGTAATACGTCCGCCATTATGGATTTTTGTCCGAGGTACCCCCAGGGGTACATGTACCCCAGGTTGAGAACCGCTGGGCTATAGGAATCCTCTTAGGAGCTACTCCAGCACTTCCCTTGAGAAATGCTTTCGGTTTTTTCTCTTCATAAATTATTTCAAGAACTATCCAGAAATTTTCTTCAAGTTCCTTTCAAAATTCACATGAAATTCGTCCACCTCTCACCTCCCACCAGACACTCACCCCCATGAAAATTCTTTCTTGAAAAATTTCTTTCGAAATTTATGCAGAATACCTTTCACGCATTCCTGCAGATACTCTTCCAAAAAACCTTCCAAAAGTAACCCCGAAATTCTTCTACGTAGTTCCCACAAAGTTTTCCAAGAATTTACTTCAAGAATTTGACAATTTTTATATTGCGGCGTAAGAAAATTGCCAACGGATGCACAGGTCTATTTCTGACCCAAGGAGTTCTTCAATGGAACTTGGCCTTCTTTTTAACTTAGTATTCTATTAGCATTTCCTCAGTTATTTATTGAAAACTTTTCTATGCCCGCCATTGCATGAGTATGTACCTTGTTCGGCAAGTACAATGCAATGTGCATTTTGTTCCAATAAACTTTAAATTTGTCAAGAAACTTCGCATATTTTTCACTACGGCCTTTAGGCACATCAGTCACAACATATTGGTACAGTTGAGTTGCATAAAATTGCAAATTTGAATTTAAAATTCGAAGTTTTTAAGAAAATGCGTCTTCTGTAAAATTTACTCAATGTGACATGTTCCACCGGTTCATATAATGCTATGCTTTCGAAGGAAGAATACTAAGCGGTTTACTTTCTGGTTTCTCGAAGGAATTTCTATAGAACTTCTCGATAGCTCCTAAATGTGCTTCTTTTTAATTTATTATAATATTTTCTACGGTTATTGATTGTTTGTTCTTTATTTAAATTTTCTTAAACTTAAAAAAAAAAAAGGAACACGATTGTGTCTTAGAGAAATGAAAGCCTATAAAAGATGAAATATTTATTTCCCAACTAATAAAGCCATATTATGTTCGGTTCACAAAGAATCGCCACCCACCAGTCAGCAAAAAATTTCCCCAAGCAAGCTCAATCGATCCATGTCAAGAGAAAATCACAAAGTAGCTTTCGTTTGGTCCAAAAATAAACTAGTCAGCAACCGTACATGCAGCGGGACAAGAGAGAAAAAAAACCAAAGAAGACTTGTAATACCTGGCTGTAAAATCGAATGACTGAATTTTCCAACCACGTCCGTTTTCGTTCTCCCGAAGAAGCACCCCAAACTCGATGAAAACTCGGAACTGTGATTTTTTTACCCCCGTCCGTCCGCTCTGAGCCAACTAGAGGGGGGGTTACACTATGGGAGGCGCAGCTGAAGCGTACCCGATCAGGTCAATAACGTTATGCTATCTGTTCCACATGGGAACGAACGGCGAGCAGCCCCCTAAACTTCACTCTAGACCTCCAACGGTTTGTGCCTATACTGTGGAGGGCTCGGATTCAAACAATCAAGGGGAGCAAGCGGTGGGGGAGTTTCCATTTTTTTTTCAGTTTACCAACAGTTCGTGACGTTTCTATGGAAAGGCAGGTACGGGTTAACGAGCCGTTGGTTGCTGCTGCCGTTGTCTTTGCTTTCATGCAAACGACGTATGGGTTTCCACCAAATATACGGGGTTGGATGAGGTTTTGTACTTTTCGGCAATGTCGAAATGAGAACACAAGTCTAATTTGTTTGGTTCGGAGGGGAAATGCCTGGTAGTTATCTTTGGTGTGTTGTTAAAGGTTAGTTACTCCGAGTTGTTTAGAAGAAATTTTTGGGGCATTGGAATGAAAGTCAATTCGGATCGAGTCAATAACCCATCAATGCAGTTGACATGCATTTCATTTTTGCTCCAGGCAATTACTTGCTTTCCTGTGCAAGGTACAATGTGTATATTGATAACATTGTTCGATTCGCAGTAGGAGTATGACAATAGCCAATTTAATAAGCAACACAGTTATGTGATCCACGATGAGCCATTTTCAGAACTGGAATAACTTGTCGTAACAAGAGATGAGGATGACAGTAGGGACTATGTCCAAGGGCTTGGCGACCCTTCCATAGTCCACTACGAGTTGTAGCTTGCCTAGGACGTGATGGTGGGCTTGTAACGTTGTTACAGAAAAACAAGGCCATAGTTTCATATATAAGTAAATCCATTACTCCATACAAGTTATTTTAGAAATTTATGCGTGGGCATGCAAGTGATATTTAAGTTTTCTATTATTAAACGAGTACCTCTAGTGGAGGGAGATGAAACCACTATTTTGAATTCTTTCGTATGGAAACATTCTTGTTTACTTTTCTTCAAACGATAAAGTATCAGTTGAGTAACAACGGATGAACAAAAAACAAAAGGTTCAGGTTGGAATATCGCGTCGAATAATTTATACTTAGTCAAACTCGAGTCATCTTCTGATCGGCAAGGTGATAGTTGTGATACAGTGGAAAAAGTATAGAGAAGAAAACTTGTACCTTATTTTTGAAGATTATAATAAGTGAGTTGTGGAAAACATGTCCCTAATGTAATATTATAATTTCTAAATAACCATTGTATGTTTTAGAACAAAAGCAAATTTATTATCAAACGCTCATTCAGGCCCATTGAGCGATAGTGTGGTTCCATAAAAGTGAGTTTGAGCAAAAACCAATGTAAATTCAATTAAATAGCACTAAATTTTGTAATTTGTAGAACTAAGCTAACTATTGTGAACATACACTAGACACCGGAGCTGAAAATTCAGCTCGAGTAATATTCCCTCGCAGCCAAAGGTAAATTGAGACCATATATGTGCCATAACCCTAAAAATAATGTGATCCAAGATTTGTAATGCGAACGATGTTATGTTTTCTTTTCTCGAAGGACATCGCATTCCTTCAATTTGAAGCTGTCAGAGTGTAGGGGATAACGACTCGCCTAGTTATACCTAGGGAAGATTCCGAAGCCCGGCGGCTTGTAGGCCAGTCCTCGTCGTCGAGCCAGCATCCGGCCCTCGCGCACTCTAGGGCCAAACGAAGAGGGCTCCACTCCTCTCTACTGGCTGTGAAGGGAACTACGTGGGGGACAAACCAACAGACACGCACGGTAGCTAAGCACACCACGAGAATCGAAGCCAATATTCTTGTTCAAACACACCTCGCATTCATACTTTCGCACAAGTTCTCGAAAAATGGTGAAAAATATTTACGTCTATTTGGAAAAAAATAGTTCAAAACAATGGTTTGTTTACAACATAGAATTGTCAGTGGGAAACCCAATTTCAACCGAACAATGGGAAACTCAAAGATGATGGCTATTGTCAAACGTAATGAACAAGATTGGGGGTGCCAGATACCTGAGTTTAAGCATAATACTCGTTCGCAAAGTAATGATGAGCATGCTCAGGGAGATAGGCGAAATGAAAATTTCACCTAATGCACACACATAAGCAGTTGTTATAAAGCTAAAGCATTGAGGCTCAAGACACCAATATAAAGAAAGATTGTACAAAACTAAATATTTCTTTAATGGAATTCAAGAGGCCATGTCCCAAACCGAAAAGAGGTTAAGCGAGTACGACCAGTAATTCATTGGGGGTAATTTGTTTAGAAGTTTCGTTTGTTGGGTCGTTTGCGTGGGTGAGATTTGAACGGTAGGTTGCGATACGATTGGGTCGGAATTCATTTAAACCTAAACAAAAGACTCGCCTTGAGGAGTCTCGCCGGGAATTCTCTTGCTAGTTCACATGTAGGTTAGGGTGTCCCAAAATTGGACCAAGTCTGGGATTTTGGGGGCTCAACCTTCAAATGAAAGCTTAGGGTATAACAAAAGAAAAATTGTTCTACGACAACTCTGGGAAATGACGTTTAGGGGTGGCCCCGACGCGTTTTATGAAAAAAGTGCATTTTTTAAAGGTAACATCGAAAATACCGGTATATCGGAAAAAATTCGATGAAACCCATCCATTTTATATTTTTTACATTTAACTTAGGGTCTATACTTTATGGTAAAACTTTGATACCGCATGTTTTAGCTCTATATATTTTTCACTGATGCTTTAAATGCCCAAAAATGATAAATTTTTCTTAATATTTTTTTTATTAATGCATCCGAAACGGGTATCCATCATAATGCTTTCGAAGCTAGATATACATAGAAAGATGGGGAATTTTATAACGAATATTTTGCTAAAAATAGCAACCTCCTATCTCTATCCGTTTAAAAGTTATTCACGGTTTACTGCAGCTTGGAAAAAGACTTTTTGAAATTTCGGATCATAATACCTGGATCATGTTTAAGTAAAGAAACGCCTACTTTTCCATACCAACCAAATGAGTGCTTTAATAACCAATATAGCATTCATATGAGTTGCATAAAATTGATTTTAATACTTATTTGAGTGTTATAATGGAAACCCAACGATGGACCAGCAGTAACATGACTGACTACAAATTGTTCAGTTAGTCTGGGTGAGTACTCAAATAGATTGATGAATATGGTTTCAAACTACCCATAGGTAGGTTCAGCTATCGTTTCATGGTTTGGTGAGCTGTGCAATGTTTCACAATAACATGGAAATTAATTGTTTTCTGACCAACTTGATTTTTTAACCAGCACGATCATGTGAAGTTAATCCGGCTGGATCATTTTGGTCCCGATTTATCGATGCAATCAATTTATCATTGTATTCAGTATTGGTAGGCAAAATAGTTCGTAATTAGTGTAGATTGTTCTTATTTCCAGAGATTCCGTAGATGGTAGATGCCAAATACTTCAATATGCATTATAAAATGATAATGATAATAGTAATTTGTGTAACTAGTTGCAAAAAGATGATTTAATCAACATGGTTGTACGTTTATCCAAGGCTTGCCGAATAAGATAAATACTACGAGTGCTGATAAAATCGAGTTTTGCAATTAGTTGCACACACTATTTTTTGCAATGGCGTAAAATGAGCTTCAATATGGCGTAAAATATGACAAATCGATATCAAAATGATCTAGTTGGATTTGCTTCACATGATCGTTCTTGCAAAAAATCAAGATGGTCACAAAACAACTAATTTCCATGTTATCGAGAAACATTGCACAGCTCGACAAACCATGACACGAAAACTGAACCTACCTATGGGTAGTTTTGAAACCATATTCATCAATCTATTTGAGTACTCACCCAGACTAACTGAACAATTTGTAGTCAGTCATGTTACTGCTGGTCCATCGTTGGGTTTCCATTATAACACTCAAATAAGTATTAAAATCAATTTTATGCAACTCATATGAATACTATATTGGTTATTAAAGCGCTCATTTGGTTGGTATGGAAAAGTAGGCGTTTTTTTACTTAAACATGATCCAGGTATTATTATCCGAAATTTCAAAAAGTCTTTTTCCAAGCTGCAGTAAATCGTGAATAACTTTTAAACGGATAGAGATAGAAGGTTGCTAGTTTTAGCAAAATATTCGTTATAAAATTCCCCATCATCCATGTATATCTAGTTTCGAAAGCATTATGATGGATACCCGTTTTGGATGCATTAATAAAAAAAATTTAAGAAAAATTCATCATTTTTGGGCATTTAAAGCATCAGTGAAAAATATATAGACCTAAAACATGCGGTATCAAAGTTTTACCATAAAGTCTAGGATAGGATGCGACAAGTAGTCATTAAAAATCGTACCGATTTTCTGTCACAATCGTACCGGTTGCTGATTGGTTGGAAATGACATTCGATTACTTCGATTGGCGGCGGCGCGTTTTTCGTAAGGCAGCATGTTGTTAGTTTGGCCGTGTTGCTGGTTTGTGAAGTTGGTATTAAGCAATATACGTGATTGTTTGAGTTCGAGTTTTTTGGCACAACATCAATTTATATTAAACTGCAAACGCCCTATACATTATTCTCAAAGGTTGTACAGATTTAAAACTGTTGATTTTAGGCATGATCATTCACTTTTCTGTCATTTTAGATCTTAAACTCTTTTTTAATTAGCAAAAAACTTCTATCTGCTAGTCTTTTGCTTCTCTTACATAAATAATGGATGGAACGGAAAGAAAAACATCAAGTTTTGATACATGATATCTGGAAGATTTTGTACCAAATTAATTTGGCTGCACTGGCGACCACCTCGTCAGAGCAACCGACTAAAAAACAACAAGGCAGTCTCAATTGAATTCAGGGGGGTAATATGCGGTGCATCGCGCCTCCTCTGCATGTAGTATGAAGCAAATGTAAATAAACAATCCCACAATTTTTTCGTTAGTCAGCAGTAGTGTAGGTTAACCAATATCCTACAAGATTCCAGTTCGAAAAATGTTACACTTGCCAAGCGGGGTGGCCCGCCTTTCCCAAGCGGCGAGGCCCGGATAATACATCGTAGGTAGGCTTGATTTGTTCGTGGATGACAGGCTTACTCCCCCCCTGATTGAATTGTCACATCCTATCCTAGCATAAAGTATAGACCCTAAGTTAAATGTAAAAAATATAAAATAAATGGGTTTCATCGAATTTCTTTCCGATATACCGGTATTTTCGATGTTACCTATTAAAAATGCACTTTTTTCATAAAACGCGTCGGGGCCACCCCTAAACGTCAATTTCCAGAGTTGTCGTAGAACAATTTTTCTTTTGTTTTACCCTAAGCTTTCATTTGAAGGTTGAGCCCCCAAAATCCCAGACTTTGTCCAATTTTGGGACACCCTAATGTAGGTATATTTCTGCTACTTGCTTGGCGCGTAAGAGGACTTAGTTGGTAAGACATTCTGGCCTCGTGACGCGAACCGTTACATTTTGGCGCCCAACGTGGGGCCTTTTGAAAAAAAAAATAGGGCGCGTGAACTCATTTAGGAACAAATTTATTTGGTGCGACATTAACATACAAACATATTCGGCAAATTCATTTCGATTATTCTAAGACCGCTAGATAGTAAAACTTACATAAATTCTAATAGCATAGGTTTGATAGATAGGAATAGTTAGAATAGGTTAGGTAAATTGGTATACATTTTTGGGTTTCGTTAATATTTTCTTAGATTATTGACTTCTGCTCAGTGATTGAAATTCAAGAGGTGATTGAATGATTCTTGAATAGAAATTGCTATCTTTTGCTTTTTTTTATATTATTATTATAAATAGAATTAATTTTACACCATTCTTTCTAGACTTAATGAACTGAGTATTTTTTTTTTAATCACTATTCTAAAATGGCTTACGCGACAAATCAAGTGGGACTAGGATCTTATATAAACCCTAACGACTTATTGCCAGATGAGGTACAGTACGAATTGCAACTACGGGATCTAGATATGTCTCGAGCTCCCATTGTTGAACAAAGAGCTCTATTACGTAGTATCCAATTGGAAGAACTGCGTAGTCCAAAACTGATTAGGTCTAATAAAACAATCCTCGATGACTTAGCGGTCGTTCAAGTAAAGTTAATAACAATAAGACAGGAATTTGAATTGCAAGGGGCGCGTCAGTGTTTGATCTCTCGCTTGCGTCACATTCGTTTGAGAATAATAAGGCTCAATGCCATCGACTCGGAACAGGAAAAAATTAAGGAAGACTTGTTAGAGGAAATTGAGTTCCTTTTCGATCATTTCGGCAGTTCCGATGATCGCGCACCAGTGATTGTGGATGAAAGGCCAATTACGGTCGAAGGACAGGGTAGAGTGCCAAGAGATCCATCGTTGGAGTTCCCTCCCCCGCCAAGCGTAGCTCGCTCTTCGGAAATTGGAACTGTGCCGAAATTGTTCTCGCACAGTCGTTCTTTGGGATTACCAAGTGAAGTACGACGTCCGCGAGTCGCATTCCAATCGAACCAAAGTCACACACAACATGGAACTACTAACCCATTTCTATCCACTGACGCATCGCCGCATCAGGTGGGCCAAATAAGAGGGGACGGTAATAATCAACCAATTACAAACTCTACAGCAGCGGGTAATTTATGGTCCGTGGGGATGTCGCACCAGCCAACACCATCTTTACTGGACCTCAATTTGGATTACGCGGAGACAACTGCTCAACCAACCGCTCCACAAGCAACTCCTCGAAGCGGTCTCAGACAGGTAGGTTCATGCGGTAGAGTCACGGAACATCAATTTTCCTTGGAGCACCGTGCTATACATGGTCGACCAGCGGTGGCTCATCAGCCTACGCCACCACTTGCAGCTTTACCCCAACAAGAGAATCCAGAAACACCGACTATAGGGAACAACACAAGACTTAGAGCGGATGTGAGCAGAATTGTAGAAGACGTGCTATCCAACCAGTTAGAAGGGATGACGATACGTATTGCTCAAGGTATGCAGGAGTTCCAGAGCCGAATGTCCCATCCCACCGATGATCAACGTGTGGAGAATCAGTATCCGCATCGTAATCCGCGGGTAAAAGCTGAAAGTCAACCATTGCAGTCCGCAGCATCACAGTTAGCGCCTTACTGCACCGCCTTGCGGGCTCATGATGTTATGCCGAGCTACCACAGTGCACATGCAACGACGTCAACGCCACTACGCAACATGGAAGGAATTCGACAGTCGGTTCAGAGAAACCCGAATACCGAGGAAAGGATTCGCTACAATTCTAATGGAAACACCGCCTCCGAAAACCGAATGTACCAAACCAGGATTCCAATTAACAAATGGCCTATCAAATTCAGCGGGGACCCCAAGGGAATGTCGGTAGAAGAATTTCTTAAAAGAGTGGAAGTTTTGGCTAACAACAATCAAATTTCAGAGATGGAGTTACTCAGCAAGGCTAATTTTTTGTTTCGTCCAGAGTCGGCGGCCGAAATCTGGTACTACACGTTTAGTCACAAGTTTGCTACTTGGGAAACATTGAAGTATCACCTGAGATTACGATTCGAGGTACCAAATAAGGACAAGGTAATCGAGCGAGAGATTCGCGAACGAAAACAGATGGCAAACGAAACCTTCGTCACATTTATGGGAGAGATCGAGCGATTGTGCCAACAACTTTCGAGGCCCATGACCGAGAGAACCAAGATTGGGATTCTAATCGACAATATGAGGGACTGGTATCGGCCACACCTGGCCTTCATCGATACTGACGGAATCAACATCGAAACCTTATGTAACCTTTGCTACGATTTGGACAAATCGGTCTATAGATCGTATGCCCAGCGAACTCGACCGTATCAGGTGCATTGCCTCGAAGAAAGTGAATGGGAGGATAACGCTCAGAACGAAGAACCGGAAATCAATGCTATAGATCGAGCAAAAATGAGAAAGGAATCACGAGCGGAGGAAATAAGAGAACCTTCGAGGGAAAATGTCAATGTTGAACCGAGCCCAATACTCTGCTGTTGCCGCCGGAGCTGTCCTGGTGCAGTACCAGGAAGGAATTCGTCGACCAATTGCTTACTTTTCGCGTAAGTTTTCGGCAACACAAAAAAAAAATACTCCGCCACCGAACGTGAGTGCTTAGCCGTGATTTTGGCAATAGAACGGTTCAGGCATTTCATAGAGGGAACCCAGTTCCGAGTTGTGGCCGATGCCAAATCGTTGAAGTGGCTAAAGAAAATAAGCGTGGAAGGAAATTCGGCAAGATTGGCCAGATGGGCACTGATACTTCAACAACATGATTTGATCCTAGAATATCGCAAGGGAACACTGAATGTAATCGCTGATGCCCTATCGCGATCGGTTGAAGCAAACGCCCTAGCCATAGATCTAGATATAGAAAAACTAAGGAAAAATATTGAGGTAAAACCTGATCACTATGAAGATTTCAAAGTAATAAACGGAAAAATATATAAATACATCCTCTCGGGACGAGCAGAAGACTCTCGATACGAGTGGAAGCTCATTCCGACAAAAGTTGAGAGAATTCGCTATTGCCGCGGATGTGAAACGTGCAAGATCTCTAAGCATCCAAATAACTCCAAAATACCTCCAATGGCAAACCTTAACTGGCCTCCATGCTATGGCAAATCATATCGGTTGACTATATGGGACCTTTGCCTCGCTCAAAGTCGGAAAATACCTTCCTACTCGTAGTGACCGATCATTTTTCAAAATTTCAATCGATGCGAGAAGCTAAAACCGAAATGTTGGTAACATTTCTAGAGTCAATGGTTTTTCTGCTTTTCGGAGTTCCCGAAATCTTGCTCTCAGATAATGGGCCACAGTTTGAGTCCCTCCTGTTTGAGAATCTTATGAAGAAGTATAAAATATCGCATTGGAAAAATGCCAATTACCACCCGGCTAACAATCCCACTGAGCGGGTCAACCGCGTAATTGTAGCTGCTATTCGGGCGTATTTAAAAGGAGGAAATCAGAAAGTGTGGGATGATAATCTTCAACAAGTCGCGATGGCGATAAGAACCGTATTACACGGATCCACAAATTTTACACCATTTTTCGTAAATTACGGACGGAATTATGTAGGTTCAGGTCACGAGTATGCTAGAATGAGAGACACAGCCACCAATTTAGAAAATGATCCCCAGAAGCTTAATCAAGAAATGCAGGAGGTCTATGAGCAGGTTCGAGTCAATTTAAAAAAAGGCATATGAAAGGTACAGTAAATACTACAACTTACGATCGCGAGCCAAGATTCCAAATATTAACAGTAGGAGATACAGTATTGAAGAAATTTTTTTTTGTCGAACAAAGCTAACCATTTCAATTCGAAACTTGCACCAACGTATTCGTCGGCGAAAGTAATTGCCAAACACGGAACTCACTGTTTTGAGCTTGAACATTTGGCAGGAAATAAGTTAGGAATTTTTAGATCAGCTGATTTACAACTCCATTAAAAACTTCAAAATGTAAAAAGCTATGACGGTGCTCCACGAGAGGTGCACAAAAACAAGAATAAAATATAAGAAAATACTCTAAGAGGCTTACCTTGTCCAACGTTGAGATGTCAAATATTGTTACCTCCGTTGTGTACACTGTTACGTCAGGGTATCGAATCACGAGCTTACTTTCGGAAATATTCACTTTAACACAGGACGCGGATTTAGGAGTCAATTAAACTATTAATTTATTGAACCAAAGCAAAGCACGATATACAACGTTAGAACTTTATTGCACAGAACGAGGGTGACCGGTCTAGATTCTATAGCTACCGAAAAAGTACAAAGGAAAGATCAAAGGGATCTGACGAAAGAGCTGATAACGCAATAATTATCTAACAATCAAATATTGCAAACTGCGTTCTTATCAGTGGTTCTCAAACGAATAGGAGATGGATTCTAATTCATGATATTCTAAGCTCTACAAATTGTTGAATTACAACATACACCATGTTGGGGAAAGCGGTCATACACCTAACGATCCAACACTAGTTTAACAACACGGTTAGTTTTCAGCTTCCACAAAACGGTCGAGTTTTAGATCACTGAATATAAATAGATTACTAGTACTAGAATGCACAAAAGAAAAAAAAATACTCAGTCAGGTAATTTTGACATAATAACATTTTCAGTTCCATCAATTAGCATTATTCATATTTTCACTTTAAAAAAATAGATACACGATTGGGTCAGATTCGGTTAATTCGAATATCAATATTCGGATCCAGTTTAGTTGTTCAGTAGCATGTAATAATTGATTGGTCGAAAAACAACACCCAAAAAAATCTGCACGTTGTTTCCACCTGAAAAAGTACGTAGATTTTTTCCACCTGAAATTCACGTAACTTTTACCTGCTTTTTCGATAAAATTTTCATTATATGTGAAAATCAGGTAAGTTCTACCTTAGTTTTGGATAGAATTCACCGGACACGTAAGTTTCACCTGAATTTTCAGAAGCATTTTCAGTAACGTGTGCACGTAAAATGTACCTGAAAATTCAGGTGGAAACAACGTTTAGATTATTTGGAGTGAATAATAACAAATTAGCAACACTACACGGAAGAAATAAACTACCCAATAGTGAGTTTAATTCACCCAACCTCGAACATCCGTACGGGAAGCCAAAATTGAGTAAATAGAGTCGAAGTAGTTTGCCTTTTATTCCCATGTTAAAAAAGTACCCAACGGAAAATTTATTTACCCAAATGTAAGTTTAATTCACTCAATTTCAACCTCAGGTAATAAACCTCAAAATAGGCTTCCCGTATTCAACTGGCGTCGTTGGATTGTTTGGCTCTTTCGTTTTTGACAACAAAAGAAAGAGTGGATGAAAGAGAAGAGAAAAAATAACTCAAAAGTAAGTTTAAAAATACTCAATTTTGGGTACTTTTTTTCTTCCGTGTACGAAAACACAATTAAGAACATAGTTTGTTGGAATCTCAACTATTAGGTTCTGCAGCATGACGTCACGAATGAATTCGGTCCTCGTCAAATGAACTTTTTTGACAGTTCAGTAGTACTTTCCACTGACTCCGACGAGGACTCCGACAAGGTTCGAGTTCGTGATTGGTTGGCTGCCCCCGAGTCCAACGCGAAGTACTACTAATCTGTCATCAGTTTGAGGTTAGATACAGACGCTGCAGAACCTAATAAGCCATTTTACGAGACAGATTCGATCAGCTGATCGAAATTTTGAGTGAACGGCTCGGTCTTTGTTTTGGTAAATTTGCATGCAAACCATCATCAATTCGTCATCATCATCATCATTTCATTCCATTTTCGCAAATGTTCCTTATAAAATGTAAATATTAGTGTTAGGTCTCCTGTCATTTGAGCTTTTTATAAAATGGCTTATAACCGGCTTCAATCCATTTACCATCGAACTATCACTGGATCAGAACACAATTTATTATTTTTTTCAAGGAGTCAATGACCTTAGCTATGCACAGAACAAGCATTAATTTTTGTTAAACTACACGTGTTCGCAAGTAGGCTCTATCAAGCCGACAATGTGCTCTGGTGTCGGGTGGGAGTCTAAATAGACCTGACACGACTGATCAAGCGTATGTTCGCCAAGAAGGTGTGGGTCAAACAGCGTCTGTCCTGCTATCCAGCAGCTGAATAAAAAGTGTTTTTCTCTTGTATACCTACAATGGCAGTCCCATCCTGGTGGATAGAAGGATTCTTGAGACAACAATCTACCGACAAGTTCCCGAAATATTAAGGACTGATGTAATGGCAACAACCTTTATGATGAAACAAATGACACGATTTGAAACCAGGAACGTTTTGACCCTCACCCAATAAGATTTGATTTGCAGAAGAACCTTCTTGGTTAAGGACAAGCCTCCCGGAATCCAATTTAGAATCTACTCGCAGTACGGAAGCAACGCACAATTGTCATCCTTTTATTTCAGCTTTGCTGTGTCGCAGCATGCGTGAATTAATAAAAATGACAGTTGTGTGTGCCTTTGAAAACGCGAGTGAATTTAGTTTTGGATTACGGGATGCTTGTCCTTAAAGAGATTAAGATCTGAAGTTACACCGAAATTCATCAAATAAGATTAGCTAAACCCAAAACTTTAACCCGAACGACTCATCATTCCTAAATCGATTTATAGCTGCTACCCCGTACCCGTACGGAGCGAAAGCGAAACGGAGACCGAATGTACCCCCGGGAATATATCTTCCATTAGTGAACCCACACTCAATCAATTTGCTTCGTGTTCTTTGTATCGAACCCCTTACTGACGTTCAGTTTCCACAGAGCTGTCATCACCGATTGCCATTGTATGTATGTACTTCGAAATCTAATATCTTCAAGCTGCCGAAACTCGATTCAGGCAACTCTCTTAAACCGAGCTGCACTGTAGGAGCGAGGATAAACGATACACAACGTTCCCTCCCTCACTCTAGGAAGAAAGCGACATTGCGCGCCCTGCTAGATGAAGGGCACCTAGTGCTACCAAAGCGCGATTGAGACTTCTGGTGGAACACGAGGGGGGACGTAATAAAAGCTTTCCGGGCTGCTTTTTTGTCATTCTGTGCTTTAACTCCGCTCGCGCTCGATGTGATTTAGATTAAAGGCAGCCGGCACACGATGACGGAAGAGGGAAATTGTGGAAACACCATCATCGTCGTCATCACCGTCATTCGGTGGAAAAGGAAAGAACAAAAAACTATAGCTCCGGAATGGCTTTTCACGCTTTTCGTCGACTATTGTAGGGTTGCAGAGGGAGGTGGGGGGCAGCTAAACCGAGCTGAAGCGGGCGAACTGGTCATGGCTCTGGGAAGAGACAAAAGCGCGGAAGGTTGGAAAAGCTAAAATTCAGGTCAGTGGGACGTTTCTGTGGGATACCGCGCTCGTCGTTGGTTGGTTTTGTGAATCAATTGGCCAACAATGATGATTCCATAAAACTGTTGAAAGTGCCTTCGTCATTCGGGTAGTTCTATTCAATAATTGAATCAAAAAGCGTTGAAAAGTAATTAGTTTTTCGATTCGTCAACGTCTTTCTTTCGACGTTGTATTCCGTTGCGATTCGTATTTCGGGCTTTGAAAGGGTGATATTTCTTCCAGAAGAAACCTTGACCTCCCAAGTTTTTGCTCGGTCCGCCAAAGAATTATGGCGACGAGACGGAAGGTTTACTGGCAAAAAAAGGTTGTAAAGTTGGCGAATGCAGTCGTAAATGTCGTTAAATCGTGCAAAGAATTGTAGCTATAGAGAGTTACTACCAGGTCAAACATGATTGGAACCTCGAAAGACTTTCAACTGATTGGTAATAGGATTTGCGCATGAGAAATAGCAGAGCTAAGCGTTTCAATATTTAATACTTATTCTTGTTATTTCATTCCACGCATTTCCACCGCTTGATTGTATTTTTACAGTCATGGTCAAAACACAAGAAGAAATTGAATGACAGTAGCTACACACAGCAGCCGTCTTGTGACCAGTGTTGTAAAATGTCATTTGCATTCGTTTGTATAATTTTCCCAGAACTTTTTTCAGAAGGTAGCTATCAATTCATGATGTATGACGAACTTATAGCTCTTAAATGTGCCTACAACTTTGTCTAACAAGACATTGCTGTAAATATGTAATCTGGGGCGTGGGAGGCAAAATGTCATTCAAATGACATTATGTCAAATGACACGTGACATTTTGGAGAGTTTTCACTCTCCAGCCTCAGACGTTATATTTAGAGCAATGTACCCTTGGACAAAAATATAGTCCTACTCAAACGTTATGAGTACATCTAAAATTATGGAATAAATTTGGCTCCTAAAGAAAGTTATGAACAAATTAGTCAAATGACATGCAGATGACATTTTACAAGCCTGCTTGTGACACATAAACATAGTCCACAAAACAAGCTGTAAAATATATTTCTTCATTAAATAGGTATTCATCAACGAGTAACCACTCTCAATTATTCTATATAGACAAGTAGTTTGTTTGGAATTGGGGTGATAAATATGAAATAAGGGGATTAAATCTGCTCAGAATAGTCTAACCAGAATCCGGTCAGGATTCCCTCCTGAATATGTTTAGGTCAGGATTCCTTTCGGAATCTGGTGAGGATTCCCTTCGAAATCCGGTGATGATTCCCTTCGGAATCCTTTGAGGATTTCCTCCGGAATTCGGTGAGGATTCCCTCCGGAATCCGGTGAGGATTCCCTCCGGAATCCGGTGAGGATTCCCTCCGGAATCCGGTGAGGATTCCCTTCGGAATCCGGTGAGGGTTCCCTTCGGAATCCGGTGAGGATTCCCTTCGGAATCCGGTGAGGATTCCCTTCGGAATCCGGTGAGGATTCCCTTCGGAATCCGGTGAGGATTCCCTTCGGAATCCGGGGAGGATTCCCTTCGGAATTCGGTGAGGATTCCCTTCGGAATCCGGTGAGGATTCCCTTCGGAATCCGGTGAGGATTCCCTTCGGAATCCGGTGAGGATTCCATTCGGAATCCGGTGAGGATTCCCTCCGGAATCCGGTGAGGATTCCCTCCGGAATCCGATGAGGATTCCATTCTGAATCCGGTGAGGATTCCATTCGGAATCCAGTGAGGATTGCATTCTGAATTCGGTGAGGATTCCATTCGAATCGGTGAGGATTCCATTCGGAATCCAGTGAGGATTCCATTCGGAATCCGGTGAGGATTCCATTCGGAATCCGGTGAGGATTCCATTCGAATCTGCAAGGATTCCATTCGGAATCCGGTAAGGATTCCATTCGGAATCCGGTAAGGATTCCATTCGGAATCCGGTAAGGATTCCATTCGGAATCCGGTAAGGATTCCATTCGCAATCCGGTGAGGATTCCATTCGGAATCCGGTGAGGATTCCATTCGGAATCCGGTGAGAATTCCATTCGGAATTCGGTGAGGATTCCCTCCGGAATCCGGTGAGAATTCCCTTCGGAATCCGGTGAGGAATCCCTTCGGAATCCGGTGAGGATTCCCTTCGGAATCCGGCGAGGATTCCTTCGGAATCCGGCGAGGATTCCCTTTCGGAATCCGGCGAGGATTCCCTTTCGGAATCCGGCGAGGATTCCCTTTCGGAATCCGGCGAGGATTCCCTTTCGGAATCCGGCGAGGATTCCCTTTCGGAATCCGGCGAGGATTCCCTTTCGGAATCCGGCGAGGATTCCCTTTCGGAATCCGGCGAGGATTCCCTCTGAATCCGGCGAGGATTCCTTCGAATCCGGTGAGGATTCCTTCGGAATCCGGTGAGGGTTCCTTCGGAATCCGGTGAGGATTCCTTCGAATCCGGTGAGGATTCCCTCGAATCCGGGTGAGGATTCCTTCGAATCCGGTGAGGATTCCCTTCGGAATCCGGTGAGGATTCCCTTCGGAATCCGGTGAGGATTACCTTCGGAATCCGGTCAGGATTCCATGCGGAATCCGATGAGGATTCCATGCGGAATCCGGTGAGGATTCCATTCGGAATCCGGTGAGGATTCCATTCGGAATCCGGTGAGGATTCCATTCGGAATCCGGTGAGGATTCCCTCCGGAATCCGGTGAGGATTCCCTCCGGAATCCGGTGAGGATTTCCTCCGGAATTCGGTGAGGATTCCCTCCGGAATCCGGTGAGGATTCCCTCCGGAATCCGGTGAGGATTCCCTTCGGAATCCGGTGAGGGTTCCCTTCGGAATCCGGTGAGGATTCCCTTCGGAATCCGGTGAGGATTCCCTTCGGAATCCGGTGAGGATTCCCTTCGGAATCCGGTGAGGATTCCCTTCGGAATCCGGTGAGGATTCCCTTCGGAATCCGGTGAGGATTCCCTTCGGAATCCGGTGAGGATTCCCTTCGGAATCCGGTGAGGATTCCCTTCGGAATCCGGTGAGGATTCCATTCGGAATCCGGTGAGGATTCCATTCGGAATCCGGTGAGGATTCCATTCGGAATCCGGTGAGGATTCCATTCGGAATCCGGTGAGGATTCCATTCGGAATCCGGTGAGGATTCCATTCGGAATCCGGTGAGGATTCCATTCGGAATCCGGTAAGGATTCCATTCGGAATCCGGTAAGGATTCCATTCGGAATCCGGTAAGGATTCCATTCGGAATCCGGTAAGGATTCCATTCGGAATCCGGTAAGGATTCCATTCGCAATCCGGTGAGGATTCCATTCGGAATCCGGTGAGGATTCCATTCGGAATCCGGTGAGAATTCCATTCGGAATTCGGTGAGGATTCCCTCCGGAATCCGGTGAGAATTCCCTTCGGAATCTGGTGAGGAATCCCTTCGGAATCCGGTGAGGATTCCCTTCGGAATCCGGCGAGGATTCCCTTCGGAATCCGGCGAGGATTCCCTTCGGAATCCGGCGAGGATTCCCTTCGGAATCCGGCGAGGATTCCCTTCGGAATCCGGCGAGGATTCCCTTCGGAATCCGGCGAGGATTCCCTTCGGAATCCGGCGAGGATTCCCTTCGGAATCCGGCGAGGATTCCTTCGGAATCCGGCGAGAATTCCCTTCGGAATCCGGTGAGGATTCCTTCGAATCCGGCGAGGATTCCTTCGGAATCCGGCGAGGATTCCCTTCGAATCGGTGAGGATTCCTTCGGAATCCGGTGAGGGTTCCTTCGAATCCGGTGAGGATTCCCTTCGAATCCGGTGAGGATTCTTCGGAATCCGGTGAGGATTCCTTCGAATCCGGGTGAGGATTCCTTCGGAATCGGTGAGGATTCCTTCGAATCGGTGAGGATTCCTTCGAATCGGTGAGGATTCCTTCGAATCCGGTGAGGATTCCCTTCGGAATCCGGTGAGGATTTCCTTCGGAATCCGGTGAGGATTCCCTTCTTAATCCGGCTAGGATTCCCTTCGGAATCCGGTGAGGATTCCTTTCGGAATCCGGTGAGGATTCCATTCGGAATCCGGTGAGGATTCCCTTCGGAATCCGGTGAGGATTCCATTCGGAATCCGGTGAGGATTCCATTCGGAATCCGGTGAGGATTCCATGCGGAATCCGGTGAGAATTCCATTCGGAATTCGGTGAGGATTCCCTCCGGAATCCGGTGAGAATTCCCTTCGGAATCCGGTGAGGAATCCCTTCGGAATCCGGTGAGGATTCCCTTCGGAATCCGGCGAGGATTCCCTTCGGAATCCGGCGAGGATTCCCTTCGGAATCCGGCGAGGATTCCCTTCGGAATCCGGCGAGGATTCCCTTCGGAATCCGGTAAGGATTCCCTTCGGAATCCGGTGAGGATTCCCTTCGGAATCCGGTGAGGGTTCCCTTCGGAATCCGGTGAGGATTCCCTTCGGAATCCGGTGAGGATTCCCTTCGGAATCCGGTGAGGATTCCCTTCGGAATCGGTGAGGATTCCTTCGGAATCCGGTGAGGATTCCTTCGAATCCGGTGAGGATTCCTTCGAATCGGTGAGGATTCCTTCGAATCCGGTGAGGATTCCCTTCGGAATCCGGTGAGGATTCCCTTCGGAATCCGGTGAGGATTCCATTCGGAATCCGGTGAGGATTCCATTCGGAATCCGGTGAGGATTCCATTCGGAATCCGGTGAGGATTCCATTCGGAATCCGGTGAGGATTCCATTCGGAATCCGGTGAGGATTCCATTCGGAATCCGGTGAGGATTCCATTCGGAATTCGGTGAGGATTCCCTCCGGAATCCGGTGAGGAATCCCTTCGGAATCCGGCGAGGATTCCCTTCGGAATCCGGCGAGGATTCCCTTCGGAAGGTGAGGATTCCTTTCGGAATCCGGTAAGGATTCCCTTCGGAATCCGGCAAGGATTCCCTTCGGAATCCTGCGAGGATTCCCTCCGGAGGCTATGATTCCCTCGGAATCCGGCTAGGATTCCCTCCGGAATCCGGCTAGGATTCCCTCCGGAATCCGGCTAGGATTCCCTCCGGAATCCGGCTAGGATTCCCTCCGGAATCCGGCTGTATTCCCTCCGGAATTCGGTTAGGATTCCCTCCGGAATCCGGTTAGGACTCCCTCCGGAATCCGGTTAGGATTCCCTCCGGAATCCGGTTAGGAATCCCCTTCGGAATCCGGTTGGGTTACCCTTCGGAATCCGGTTTGGATTCCCTTCGGAATCCGGTTTGGATTCCCTACGGAATCCGGTTAGGATTCCCTCCGGAATCCGGTTAGGACTCCCTCCGGAATCCGGTTAGGACTCCCTCCGGAATCCGGTTAGGACTCCCTCCGGAATCCGGTTAGGACTCCCTTCGGAATCCTGCGAGGATTCCCTCCGGAGGCTATGATTCCCTCCGGAATCCGGCTATGATTCCCTCCGGAATCCGGCTAGGATTCCCTCCGGAATCCGGCTAGGATTCCCTCCTTGATCCGGCTAGGATTCCCTCCGGAATCCGGCTGTATTCCCTCCGGAATATGGTTAGGATTCCCTCCGGAATCCGGTTAGGACTCCCTCCGGAATCCGGTTAGGAATCCCCTTCGGAATCCGGTTGGGTTACCCTTCGGAATCCGGTTTGGATTCCCTTCGGAATCCGGTTTGGATTCCCTACGTAATCCGGTTTGGATTCCCTACGGAATCCGGTTTGGATTCCCTACGGAATCCGGTTAGGATTCCCTCCGGAATCCGGTTAGGATTCCCTCCGGAATCCGGTTAGGATTCCCTCCGGAATCCGGTTTGGATTCTCCTCTGGAATCCGGTTTGGATTGGCCTCCGAAATCCGGTTTGGATTCCCCTCCGGAATCCGGTATGGGTTCCCCTCCGGAATCCGGTTTGGTTCCTCTCCGGAATCCGGTTTGGATTCCTCTTCGGAATCCGGTTTGGATTCCCCTCCGGAATTCGGTTTGGATTCCCCTTCCGGAATCCGGTTTGGATTCCCCTCCGGAATCCGGTTTGGATTCCCCTCCGGAATCCGGTTTGGATTCCCCTCCGGAATCCGGTTTGGATTCCCCTCCGGAATCCGGTTTGGATTCCCCTCCGGAATCCGGTTTGGATTCCCCTCCGGAATCGGTTAGGATTCCTCCGGAATCCGGTTAGGATTCCTCCGGAATCCGGTTAGATTCCTCCGGAATCCGGTTAGGATTCCTCCGGAATCCGGTTAGGATTCCTCCGGAATCCGGTTAGGATTCCTCCGGAATCCGGTTAGGATTCCTCCGGAATCCGGTTAGGATTCCCTCCGGAATCCGGTTAGATTCCTCCGGAATCCGGTTAGATTCCTCCGGAATCGGTTAGGATTCCCTCCGGAATCCGGTTAGGATTCCCTCCGGAATCCGATTAGGATTCCCTCCGGAATCCGGTTAGGATTCCCTCCGGAATCCGGTTAGGATTCCTTCCGGAATCCGGTTAGGATTCCCTGCGGAATCCGGTTAGGATTTCCTCCGGAATCTGGTTAGGATTCCCTCCGGAATCCGGTTAGGATTCCCTTCGGAATCCGGTTAGGATTCCCTTCGGAATCCGGTTAGGATTCCCTCCGGAATCCGGTTAGGATTCCCTCCGGAATCCGGTTAGGATTCCCTCCGGAATCCGGTTAGGATTCCCTCCGGAATCCGGTTAGGATTCCCTCCGGAATCCGGTTAGGATTCCTTCCGGAATCCGGTTAGGATTCCTCCGGAATCCGGTTAGATTCCTCCGGAATCCGGTTAGGATTCCTCCGAATCCGGTTAGGATTCCTCCGGAATCCGGTTAGGATTCCCTCCGGAATCCGGTTAGGATTCCTCCGGAATCGGTTAGATTCCTCCGGAATCCGGTTAGGATTCCTCCGGAATCCGGTTAGATTCCCTCCGGAATCCGGTTAGGATTCCTCCGGAATCCGGTTAGGATTCCTCCGAATCCGGTTAGGATTCCTCAGGAATCGGTTAGGATTCCTCCGGAATCCGGTTAGGATTCCTCCGGAATCCGGTTAGATTCCTCCGGAATCCGGTTAGGATTCCCTCCGGAATCCGGTTAGGATTCCCTCCGGAATCCGGTTAGGATTCCCTCCGGAATCCGGTTAGGATTCCCTCCGGAATCCGGTTAGGATTCCCTCCGGAATCCGGTTAGGATTCCCTCCGGAATCCGGTTAGGATTCCCTCCGGAATCCGGTTAGGATTCCCTCCGGAATCCGGTTAGGATTCCCTCCGGAATCCGGTTAGGATTCCCTCCGGAATCCGGTTAGGATTCCCTCCGGAATCCGATTAGGATTCCCACCGGAATCCGGTTAGGATTCCCACCGGAATCCGGTTAGATTCCTCCGAATCCGGTTAGGATTCCTCCGGAATCCGGTTAGGATTCCTCCGGAATCCGGTTAGGATTCCTCCGGAATCCGGTTAGGATTCCTCCGGAATCCGGTTAGGATTCCTCCGGAATCCGGTTAGGATTCCTCCGGAATCCGGTTAGGATTCCTCCGAATCCGGTTAGGATTCCTCCGGAATCCGGTTAGGATTCCTCCGGAATCGGTTAGGATTCCTCCGGAATCCGGTTAGGATTCCTCCGGAATCCGGTTAGGATTCCTCCGGAATCCGGTTAGGATTCCCTCCGGAATCCGGTTAGGATTCCTCCGGAATCCGGTTAGGATTCCTCCGGAATCGGTTAGGATTCCTCCGGAATCCGGTTAGGATTCCTCCGGAATCCGGTTAGGATTCCTCCGGAATCGGTTAGGATTCCTCCGGAATCCGGTTAGGATTCCTCCGGAATCCGGTTAGGATTCCTCCGGAATCCGGTTAGGATTCCTCCGGAATCCGGTTAGGATTCCTCCGAATCCGGTTAGATTCCTCCGGAATCCGGTTAGGATTCCTCCGGAATCCGGTTAGGATTCCTCCGGAATCCGGTTAGGATTCCTCCGGAATCCGGTTAGGATTCCTCCGGAATCCGGTTAGATTCCTCCGGAATCGGTTAGGATTCCTCCGGAATCCGGTTAGGATTCCTCCGGAATCCGGTTAGGATTCCCTCCGGAATCCGGTTAGGATTCCCTCCGGAATCCGGTTAGGATTCCCTCCGGAATCCGGTTAGGATTCCCTCCGGAATCCGATTAGGATTCCCTCCGGAATCCGGTTAGGATTCCCTCCGGAATCCGGTTAGGATTCCCTCCGGAATCCGGTTAGGATTCCCTCCGGAATCCGGTTAGGATTCCCTCCGGAATCCGGTTAGGATTCCCTCCGGAATCTGGTTAGGATTCCCTCCGGAATCTGGTTAGGATTCCCTCCGGAATCCGGTTAGGATTCCCTCCGGAATCCGGTTAGGATTCCCTCCGGAATCCGGTTAGGATTCCCTCCGGAATCCGGTTAGGATTCCCTCCGGAATCCGGTTAGGATTTCCCTCCGGAATCCGGTTAGGATTTCTCCGGAATCCGGTTAGGATTCCTCCGGAATCCGGGTTAGGATTCCTCCGGAATCCGGTTAGGATTCCTCCGGAATCCGGTTAGGATTCCTCCGGAATCCGGTTAGGATTCCTCCGGAATCCGGTTAGGATTCCTCCGAATCCGGTTAGGATTCCTCCGAATCCGGTTAGGATTCCTCCGGAATCCGGTTAGGATTCCTCCGGAATCCGGTTAGGATTCCTCCGGAATCCGGTTAGATTCCTCCGGAATCCGGTTAGGATTCCTCCGGAATCCGGTTAGGATTCCTCCGGAATCCGGTTAGGATTCCTCCGGAATCCGGTTAGGATTCCTCCGGAATCCGGTTAGGATTCCTCCGGAATCCGGTTAGGATTCCTCCGGAATCCGGTTAGGATTCCCTCCGGAATCTGGTTAGGATTCCCTCCGGAATCTGGTTGGGATTCCCTCCGGAATCTGGTTAGGATTCCCTCCGGAATCCGGTTAGGATTCCCTCCGGAATCCGGTTAGGATTCCCTCCGGAATCCGGTTAGGATTCCCTCCGGAATCCGGTTAGGATTCCCTCCGGAATCCGGTTAGAATTACCTCCGGAATCCGGTTAGGATTCCCTCCGGAATCCGGTTAGAATTACCTCCGGAATCCGGTTAGGATTACCTCCGGAATCTGGTTAGGATGTCCTCCGGAATCCTTTTAGGATGTCCTCCGGAATCCTTTTAGGATGTCCTCCGGAATCCTTTTAGGATGTCCTCCGAAATCCTGTTACGGTTCCCTCCGGAATCTGGTTAGGATTCCCTCCGCTCCGCTTTTGATAGGATTATGTTTCATGAGGACTTCGAGTAAATTATAAATATTAATAAATGATTTGAAATACTGCTAATAAAGAAACTTCTCTGTCATATTACGAAAACTATTTTGTCCAACATTGAATGTTCTTCCATAAATGGTAACAGCTGCCAGTGCCATCATTTGCTGTGTAGCAAAATCTGAGCTCCCGCCGATATTAATGGGACGTGTCGTGTTCTGGATACAAGCGAGTTGAGCATCATTTTTGGCAGAAACCACCCACACTCCATCGCCGCAGCACATCAGAACATTTGGCTTCAACCGTTCGGTTCTGTTTACAACTGTTGTAATCACGCAAGGACGATGACAGCAACCCGAATCACAGCGACCATAAAATAGAACAAAATTAACTTTGCCAGTGTTATTCCCTGCTTGCTGTTGCAATTGCACCGACGACGAACAACGACCCATCGTCAACTCAATCCTGTATATGAAGCGAAGGAGTATGCCATTTCTCAAATACAATCTCATCCCTTCCCGCGGGTACGGTTTTCGATTGCATGTGGCCACCCCAGTCGCGGGACCAAGTTGAACCCGGTTCTGATTTAAGTTCGGTTTTTGATTTATCATCCATATACTGCTACTGCGGGAACCAACAACCAACATGACATGTCTGATGACACACAGTAATTTCCCGCCTCTCGGGTCGAATCGAACCTCTGCACTGGCTGAACTACATTGACAGTTCATGTTATGCAACTGTTATAGAGAAGTCTTTGGCAAATCGAGTTTGCTGTAAGTTGGCTTATTACTTAATACAAATTCTATCCAGCTTTCATTTTTTTTACATATTCAAGCGACAACTAAATACATTATGAACTGGAAAACAATTTTAATAAAATTGTTTCGCGAAATACCCCAACCCGTGTGATGTCATTCTACGATCCGTTCAACAAAATTGACAATTTTCGAGAAGTAATGTAAGTTCTATACAAATGGTTATTGGTACTTACCCTCGTTGAAATTCACCGGAGCATCCATCATCTTGCTCGCCGGTTGTCCAATCAGCAATCTCCTCTGCTAAACTTTCATTTCGCTGCACCGGAACAAATTTGTGCAAAGTTGTCGTCTTGGTCTTCGGTGCAAATCTACTGTCCGGAACCGAGTTTGGTTGCATTCACATTCATACATGAAAAGGTCCCTCTCGACACACAGAAATTCAAACCCCCTCCCGAATGAGGGTGTCTTCTTTTCCGGTGCTGAATCTTCAATGTATGCAACCGGAAAGCAGTCCGAATTTGCTCGGAACGTGCTCAATTGACCTCGAGTTTCAATATTTGAATTTTAAATTAAATTTTCCGGAGTCCCGCACTTTTCCGCAGAGCACACTTTCACCACTTCACGCGCAATGGAGGACCACTCGGAACATGGAAATCAGTCGTTAGCTAATCATCGCGGCGGTTCTGTCTGGCACTGGTTTGTCGCTGCGGCACAGAGGATTTCGCTTATGACAAAAAAAAATAACTATGTTATACAACGTTTTTCGTTGTCGTTGTCGAATTTAACGAGGATTATGTTCTTCTTGTCCGACCGATTTGCATAATTAATTGATAATGCTTTCGCTCGAAACGACAAGACGATGGGAAAGCGGACGACCGAAATGGGCACTGCAACTGACAGATTGAATAAAAGATTAGCAAATTGTGGCATGTTTTCAATAATTTTTAATCAAGTAAAATTCTGTACAGACTGTCGCCTGCTTTGCTTTCTCGACAAATTTATTTACGATTGTGTTGAAAAACAGGCAAAATTATTAGGTTCCTCAACATTTCAAATCGGACAAACGAATTCGGAAACATTTCAATTCGGAAACTCTGCAGCAATTTGCCAATTCTATTGATACTGTTGATTATCAAGGTTAAACTAGTGAAAATGTTATTTCTTTCCAAACACGGTGAAAAATTCAAAAATAATGAATCTCGTTCATAAATCCCGAACACGGACATCAGATTGCAGTAAGGTACGGGGCTTTTGGCCCACTGCTTCATTTTCCCTGTGCATAAAAAGCCCTGTGTTTCGCATGCGCGCATTAATCGCTAAAGAGCTAAAATGTACATTCCGGCTTTGTAGCGAGGGCGTGAAAGTGATGCCGGTCAACATGGACCATCATTAATCCGTCGTGGAGCTCCTCGAGGTCCATAAGTATGAGCACTACACTCATGACCATCCCGGCACGAAGCCGCTCAAGGCTTTGCTGCGTGGACTCCACGACATGAAGGAGGTAGAGCTTCAAGCAGAACTTGAAAGTTGCGGAATGAAGCCAGTAGCCGTGCACAAGATCGCTCGTCACGACAAAGCGAGAAGATATCGCGACCAGCTTTACCTGATCCATCTGGAGCAGGGCTCGACTGCCTGGAAAGACCTGAACTTGGTTGGCGTTATAAATTACACCCTCGTTGACTGGGAGCGCAGTGCACCAACTATTTCAATTTCGGGCACGGCACTAGGAACTGCCGCATGAAGCCGCGCTGCAACAAGTGTAGCGAACCTCATCCGAGTGCGACAAGATGGAGGTGGTCGATCCCAAGTGCGCCAACTGTGGCGACAAACATCGGGTCAACACAAAGGGCTGCCCAAAGCGAGCCGAATTCCTGGAAATCCGGAAGAAGGCTTCCACCAGGACCCTACCGAAGAAGAACTGTGTTCCTGTAGTCAACGAGGTGAACTTGCCAGCCATCGCGGCTCCCCGTCGAGCGATTCCGATCCTCCCACAGAGCAGCTGACCCCAATATTCAGCCAACATGCGACCAAATCTACACTCTGGCCTTTGGTCATTGAAAATGGCTTCTAGATAGGGTCTGGCAAACTTGAACGCTTGCTCGCTCAAGAACAAAATCGTCGAGCTCAGCGATTTCCTTCAGGAGAAGGAGATTGACGCACCTTTCATCACCGAAACCCACCTGAAGCCCGAGGTAAGTGCAACAATTCCGGGTTTTGGCCTGGTGAGGTTTGATCGAACATGCTCAAGAAAGGGAGGAGTGGTAATCGCTTTGCGGAGCAACTTCACCTGCCGCCTGCTACCGGGCTTCAAGCTCAAAATTATCGAAGTCGTTGGAGTGGAAGTCACCACCTCTGTCCGAGTCGTCAAGTTCATCGTAGCTTACTGTCTCAAACCGGAACGGAGTCGTCTGGTGCAACGACGAGCTAGAAGGCCACTACACCATCCTGAGCCCTGACAGCCCTACCCGGTCGACATCTTCATCACGAAAATGAAGGATCGCGTCTCTTCCAGCCGATCGTCTTCCAGGAGCTCAGCTCGGACCACTATCCGGTGATGTTCCGCCATCAACTTCGGTGAATCGGCACGAGCTAACACGGCGTAATTATCACCAAGTCGACTGGGGTCGGTTTCAACGGTGCGTGGACGAGAACATCGACTACCAGTGGCATCCGGTGTCATCCGAAGACGTCGACGAGCAGCTGCACGACATCCAGGGGGCGCTATCTCTAGCCCGCGAACAGCATGTTCCAAAGATTTGATCCGTCTGCGAAATGTCACTCACAGGCAGTACCAACGTACTGGGCTGCCTGCGCTTGAGACCCGGTGCAATCGCATGACCAAAATTATCCAGGCCAGAATGGTGGACCTCAGAAATAGTATTTTTTTTAATTAGATCCGCGCTCTCCCAGACTGTGCTAAGCCGTTCTGGAAGCTAACCAAAATTCTAAAATTTAAGCCTCAGCCCATTCCACCTTTGATTCCTTTAGATTGTAATGGCTCCAAGGATCGCTTGATAACTTCTGCAGAGACGGTTGCCGAAATAGGTCGTCACTTCGTCAGCTCAAACGATCTTGGACAGAACATCGTCAGTCCACACGAAGCAGCCGTTAATGAGCATGCTAACAACCTCCATCTTATTCCCAACGACTACTCGGAGGAGTTGGAGATCACAACTGGCGAATTAACGGCCTATATCAAATCATCGAAGAACATGAAGGCCCAAAGCTTCGACAGTGCTCCGTTCTTCGAGCACCTTTCGCTGCTTTTTAATCAGTGTCTCCGTCTCAGCTACTTCCCATCGTCCTGGAAGTCAGCCAAAGTTATCGCCCCATCAGCCTTCTCTCAGGGTAATCCAAGCTGTTTGAAAAGGCGATTCACAGCCGGTTACTTGAGTCTGCCGAACACCCGAGGAACAGTTTAATTACCGATGCAGTCGATCAACCGTACACCAACTAACCCGAGTTACCAACGTCCTCAGACGGAACAAGTCTATCTCTAAAACATCCGCCATGGCCTTACTCGATATCGACAATGTATGGCATGATGGCCTGGTGTATAAACTACATCGCTACAATCTTCCCAGCTATCTGGTGAAAATCATCAACAAATACCTGTCGGCAAGGACATTCCGGCTCTTTACCAGCGGAGCGAGTCCCAATGCGCACAACAGGCGTCTCCAGGGCCGTATCATCGGCCCCCTGCTTTCCAATCTGTTCACCTTCGACATGCCAGAACCTCCAAAAGGCGGCATTCTGCCTCTGTTCGTAGATGACACCTCCATCGTCTACCAAGGTAGAGTTATCAGAGCGCTAGTGGCAAAACTCCAACGAAGCCTGAATGCCCAGACAAAGTACCTCACCAGCTGGAAGATCTGTATCAACGTGGCGAAGACCCAGGTCATCATTATCCCCCACTCTAAATCCCCTAAACATGTTCCGTCTGGGGACTGTAAAATTATCCTCAATGACACGACTGTGGAATGGGCCAATGAGGCCGACAACCTTGGCTTGTCCCTCGACAGCAAGTTTATTTTCCGGCAACAGGTTGAAAAAACGGTGCTTGAGGAACTTCCGGACGAAATCCTGGATGAATCTCCGGACTAAATCTTGGAGGAACTGTTGGATGGAATCTTGGAGAAAGTTCCGAATGAAACCCTGGCGGAACTTCTGGACGAAATCCTGGAGGAACTTTTGCACAAAACCATGAAGAAACTTCCGGACGACATTCTGGAAGAACTTCAGGAACGAAATTTTGGAGGAATTTCCACACGAGATTTTGGAGGAACTTCCGGACAAAATCCTGGAGGAACTTCCGGACGAAATACTGAAAGAACCTCCGGACGAAATTCTGGAAGAACTTCCACACGAAATCCTAGAGGAACTTCCGGACGAAATGCTTGATGAACTTCCGGATGAATTTCTGGAAGAACTTCCGGGCGAAATCCTGGAGGAATCACCGGACTAAATCCTGGAGGAACTTCCGGACGGCATCCTGGAAAAACTTCCACACGAAATCCTAGAGGAATGTCCAGACAAAATTCTGGAGGACGTTCCAAACGAAATCCTGGAGGAACTTCCACACGAATTCCTGGAGAAACTTTAAGACGAAATCTTGGAGGAACTTCTGGATGAAATCCTGTAGGAACCTCCTGAAAATAAATGAATTTTATCTAAACTGTAAGAACTCCGGAAAGAACTCTTAGAGAAACTTTTGTAGAAATTCATGAAGGAACTTCCGGATGAAATCCTGGAGGAACTTCAACATGAAATCCTGGAGGTACTTCCGGACGAAATTTTAGAGGAGCTTCCGGACGAAACTCTGGCGGAACTTCTGGACGAAATTCTGGAGGAACATCCGGATGAATTCCTGGAGGAGCTTCCGGACAAAACCCTGGAGGAACTTTCGAACGAAATCCTGGAAGAACCTATGGATGAAATCCTGGAGAAACTTCCAGACGGGGGAATTCTCGGACGACAGCATAAAGGAACTTCCGCACGAAATGCTTGAGGAACTTCCGGGTGAAATCCTGGAGGAACTGTTGGATGAAATCTTGGAGAAAGTTTCGAATGAAACCCTGGCGGAACTTCTGGACGAAATCCTTGAGGAACTTCCGGACAAAACCCTGAAGAAACTTCCGGACGACATCCTGGAAGAACCACACGAAATTTTGGAGAAACTTCCGGACGAAATCCTGGAGGAACTTCCACACGAAATCCTGGAGGAACTTCCGGACTACATCATAAAGGAACTTCCGCACGAAATGCTTGAGGAACTCCCGGATGAATTTCTGGAAGAACTTCCGGACGAAATCCTGGTGGAATCTCCGGAAAAAACCCTGGAGGAACTTCCGGACGGCATTCTGGAAAAACTTTCACACGAAATCCTGGAGAAACGTTCAGACGAAATCCTGGAGGAAGTTCCAAACGAAATCCTGGAGGAACTTCCGGACGAAACCTTGTAGGAACATCCTGACGAAAGCCTGGAGGAACTTTCAGTCGAAATCCTGGAAGAACTTCCGGACAAAATCCTGGAAGAACTTCCACACGAAATCCTGGAGGAACTTCCGGACGACATCATGAAGGAACTTCCGCACGAAATGCTTGAGGAACTTCCGGATGAATTTTTGGAAGAGCTTCCGGACGAAATCCTGGAGGAATCTCCGGACTAAATCCTGCAGGAACTTCTGGACGGCATTCTGGAAAAACTTCCACACGAAATCCTGGAGAAACGTTCAGACGAAATCCTGGAGGAAGTTCCAAACGAAATCCTGGAGGAACTTCCGGACGAAATCTTGTAGGAACATCCTGACGAAAGCCTGGAGGAACTTTCAGTCGAAATCCTGGAAGAACTTCCGGACAAAATCCTGGAAGAACTTCCACACGAAATCCTGGAAGAACTTCCACATGAAATCCTGGAGGAACTTCCGGACGACATCATAAAGGAACTTCCACATGAAATGCTTAAGGAACTTCCGGATGAAATCCTGGAGGAACTGTTGGATGAAATCTTGGAGAAAGTTCCGAATGAAACCCTGGCGGAACTTCTGGACGAAATCCTGGAGGAACTTCCGGACAAAACCCTGAAGAAACTTCCGGGCGACATCCTGTAAGAACTTCGGAGCGAAATTTTGGAAGAATTTTCACACGAGATTTTGGAGAAACTTCCGAACGAAAACCTGGAGGAACTTCCGGACGAAATACTGAAAGAACCTCCGGACGAAATCCTGGAAGAACTTCCACACGAAATCCTGGAGGAACTTTCGGACGAAATACTTGATGAACTTTCGGATGAATTTCTGGAAGAACTTCCGGACGAAATCCTGGAGGAATCTCCGGACTAAATCCTGGAGGAACTTCCGGACGGCATCCTGGAAAACTTCCACACGAAATCCTAGAGGAATGTCCAGACAAAATCCTGGAGGAAGTTCCAAACGAAATCCTGGAGAAACGTCCAAACGAAATCCTGGAGGAAGTTCCAAACGAAATCCTGGAGGAACTTCCGGACGAAATCTTGAAGGAACATCCTGACGAAAGCCTGAAGGAACGTTCAGTCGAAATCCTGGAGGAACTTCCGGACAAAATCCTGAAAGAACTTCCACACGAAATCCTGGAGGAACTTCCGGACGACATCATAAAGGAACTTTCGCACGAAATGCTTGAGGAACTTTCGGATGAATTTTTGGAAGAACTTCCGGACGAAATCCTGGAGGAATCTCCGGACTAACTCCTGGAGGAACTTCCGGGCGGCATTCTGGAAAAACTTCCACACGAAATCCTGGAGAAACGTCCAGACGAAATCCTGGTGGAAGTTTTAAACGAAATCCTGGAGGAACTTCCGGACGAAATCTTGGAGGAACTTCCGGACGAAATTTTGTAGGAACATCCTGACGATAGCCTGGAGGAATTTCCGAACGTCATCATAAAGGAACTTCCGCACGAAATGCTTGAGGAACTTCTGGATGAATTTCTGGAAGAACTTCCGGACGAAATCCTGGAGGAATCTCCGGACTTAATCCTGGAGGAACTTCCGGACGACATTCTGGAAAAACTTCCACACAAAATCCTGGAGAAACGTCCAGATGAAATCCTGGAGGAAATTCGAAACAAAATCCTGGAGGAACTTCCGGACAAAATCTTGTAGGAACATCCTGTCGAAATCCTGAAGCAACTTCCGGACAAAATCCTTGAATATCTTCCGGATGAAATCCTTCCGGTCGAAATCCAGGAGGAACTTCCGGACGAAATCCTCGAGGAATCCCCTGGTGAAACCCTGAAGGAACTTCCGGTTGAAATCCTGGAGAAACTTTCGGACGAAATCCTGAAGGATCTTCTGCATGAAATACTGGAGGATCTTCCGGACGACATCCTGGAGCAACTTCCGGACAAAATTGTAGAGAACTGTTCGTACGAAATCCTGGAGGAACTTCCGGACGTAATCCTGGAAGATCTTCCAAACGAAATCCTGAAGGAGCTTTCGGTCGAAATCCTGGAGGAACTTCCGGAAGAATTCCTAGAGACTTTTGCGAAGAAATATTTGGAGGAATGTCCAGAGCAATTTCTCAATCGAACGCACCCCATCGAACGCGTGGAAAAAATACTGAGATTTCGTTGAGGTACTTCTGAAGAAATTCCAGAGATTTTTTGACGATATCTACGATAATCAACGGCGTGACGCCGCCGCCGGTAAAATTTCAATGGGCCCACAGTTCTAATCTGTATCTGATTTCAAACGACAACCGCAATAAAATCCGTGTCGGATTTCGAATGATAACCGCATCGGATAAGCAGCGAAATTTGTGACGGATGTCTAACGAAATCTGGTCTCTTGGAAGGAGGCTTCCGAACCTCTTGAAAGGAGGCTTCCGAGCCTCTTGAAAGGAGGCTTCCGAGCCTCTTGAAAGGAGGCTTCCGAGCCTCTTGAAAGGAGGCTTCCGAGCCTCTTGAAAGGAGGCTTCCAAGGCTCTTGAAAAGAGTCTTTCGAGCCTCTTAAAAAGAGGCTTCCGGGCCTCTTGAAAGAAGCCTTCCGGGCATCTTAAAAGGAGGCTTCCGGGCCTATTGAAAATAGGCTTCCGGGCCTTTTGAAAGGAGGCATCCGGGCCTCTTAAAAAGAAGCTTCCAGCCATCTGGAAAGGAAGCTTTCGGACCAATTGAAAACAGGCTTCCGGGCCTCTTAAAAGGAAGCTTCCAGCCATCTTGAAAGGAAGCTTTCGGGCCTATTGAAATGAGGCTTCCAGGCATCTTGAAGGAGGCTTCTGAGCCTCTTGAAGGAGGCTTCCAGGCCTCTTGAAAGGAGGCTTCCTGAGCCTCTTGAAGGAGGCTTCCTGAGCTTCTTGAAAGGAGGCTTCCGGGCCTCTTAAAAGGAAGCTTCCAGCCATCTTGAAAGGAAGCTTTCGGGCCTATTGAAATGAGGCTTCCAGGCATCTTGAAGGAGGCTTCAGGCCTCTTGAAGGAGGCTTCAGGCCTCTTGAAGGAGGCTTCCAGGCCTCTTGAAGGAGGCTTCCAGGCCTCTTGAAGGAGGCTTGAGGCCTCTTGAAGGAGGCTTCCAGGCCTCTTGAAAGGAGGCTTCCAGCCTCTTGAAGGAGGCTTCCAGGCCTCTTGAAAGGAGGCTTCCAGAGCCTCTTGAAAGGAGGCTTCTGGCCTCTTGAAGGAGGCTCTGAGCCTCTTGAAAGGAGGCTTCCTGAGCCTCTTGAAGGAGGCTTCCGAGGCCTCTTGAAGGAGGCTTCCGGGCCTCTTGAAAGGAGGCTTCCGAGCCTCTTGAAAGGACGCTTCCGGGCCTCTTGAAAGGAGGCTTCCGAGCCTCTTGAAAGGAGGCTTCCGAGCATCTTGAAAGGAGGCTTCCGAGCATCTTGAAAGGAGGCTTCCGAGCATCTTGAAAGGAGGCTTTCGAGCCTATTGAAATGAGGCTTCCGAGCCTCTTGAAAGGAGGCTTCCGAGCCTCTTGAAAGGAGGCTTCCGAGCCTCTTGAAAGGAGGCTTCCGAGCCTCTTGAAAGGAGGCTTCCGAGCCTCTTGAAAGGAGGCTTCCGAGCCTCTTGAAAGGAGGCTTCCGAGCCTCTTGAAAGGAGGAACCGGAAAATAGACAAATAACTTTGATTGAAATTTTATCCAGAAGTTTCTCTCAGAAGCTTTTAAAAGCTTTCCAAAGCAGCTTTTTGTAACTTCTTCCAGTAGCTTTAAAAAGCTTCTCACTGTTTGGAAAAGCTTCAACTAAGAGATTTGAAAATTTTCTACCAGAAAACATGAAAAAGCGTGGGTCTCCAGTTAGCCTTGCGTGCAAAGGCATAGGATTGTCAATCCGGAGATGGTGAGTTCGAGTCTTGGTCCGATCCAGAATGTTTTCAGGTGGGAAACATTCTTGACTCCCTGGGCAAAGTGTATCCATTGTACTTGCCATTCAAGATATATGTTTGGTGGGCATAGAAAAGCTTTCAAATAATATTTGTGGGAACACTAAGTTGAAAAGCATGCCATGTTCTAGTTGGAATGTAGAACTTTAGAAAAAGAAGGAGAAGATATTAAAATGCTTATTTTATAAGTTTTTTGAAACATCTTCCAATAGCTCTTGGAAGTTTCTCCTAGAAGTTTTCACAAGCTTTTCCCGGAAACTTTTGAAACCTTTTGAAACATCTCTCAGTAGCTTTTGAAAGTTTCTCCCAAAACGTTTGACAGCTTTGGGCGGAGTTTTGAAACCTTCTTCCACAAGTTTTTAGAAGTTTCTTCCAGAAGTGCGAAAACTTCCTCCACAAGCTTTTGATAGCTTTTCTCAGAAGGTTGAAAAAACTTTGAAACATTGATAAGTTTTTCACAAAAGTTTTAAGATGCTTCTTCCACAAACTTATCCCAGTGGCATAGCTTTTAGCAATGGCTTTGAAAAGCAACTTAAAGGTCCCAGAGGCTTGGAAACCAAAACCTTCTTCTTCCAAAACTTTGAAAATCTTCTCTCGAAAGTTTCTTCCAGCAGCTCCTTTTTAGTTTCTTACAGTAGCTTTTGGAAGCCTCTCCCTCAAAGTTTTGGGAATCTGCTCTTAGAAGCTTTGGAATGCTTCACCCGGAAAGAATTGAAAAGCTTCTCCAGTAGTAACAAAAAAAATAAAAACGGCTCCGAGAGATCCTCAAAAGGGCTTGGAAGCCATAAGAAGTTCTTCATATAATCTCGGAAGAAGGGTGAATTTGCGTAGAAAGTTTTCCAACTTAGTTTGTAAAGTTGGAAAACATTCATCACTAATTTTACAACCTTTGTTGCTAATAAAACTTTTTGAAATAGCGTAAAAGTCTGTCTCCAAAAATTTGAAGCTTGAATCATTTTTCTGTATAGAATATAGCGTATATAGCGTAAAGTATGAAAGCATGAGTCAACTGTGCCCAAAAGGCTTTTCAATTTTCTATAAGCAAATTTTCATACTTACAGTTTCAGATGGAATTTTGATTTTATTCTTCTGAGAAAAGCTCCACATAGATACCTACCATGCTTTTTAAAAACTTTATTTTAGTATTTTTTACAGTAAAGTTAACATTATCCTTTCCCTCTTTCCAGGTAAGTGTGAGAACAATCATTTTATGGCGCAAATGCAAGTAAGTAGGCAACAAAAAATGTATGTTCGGCTCAATGTATGAGACAGAAATGTTTAAATTAATTTAGATAACTATTTAAAAGGAATTGTTCTTTTTCCATGGCACGGTAAAAAATCTAACTCATCTGGAAAGGAAGGAGTAAAGCACAAATTAAAGGTTCCCCCCAACACACGCGACACATTGCGATTCTGTCGTCGTTGGTATGGAAGCGTAAATGGAACATAGCCTGCAGCGAACCAACGATAGAATCGCGGCGACTAGGTAGTTGTCGCAGCGATGAAATCGCTTAGGTCTGGGGGAGCCTTAATTCGTTTCTACTTGCTCACTGCAGAAGAAAACCACAAAAATCAAAATTACGGTTTTTGGTTGGATCCTGTGTTTTCGATAGGATGAATAAGGGAAGCTTTGAAATGATGAGCCGGTTGAAAACTTTTAAAAATATCATAACTGAGTGTAAAGAAATCTACGCAGTATCGAGAAAAATATCGTTATTAATTAAAGAAACGAAGGTTAGCCCATAATATCCTTCGTTGACTATACGGGTCATAGAATAGCACTTGATAGCACTGTCATCTATGAATTCCGGTACCCAATGTTTTTTTTCTGATATTAATTAGCAATTTCAGTATCAAAAACGTTATCCCTGCTACTTGTTCGATCCGTGCCATCAGCCTTCAGCCAGCGATGACACAGTTTTGTTTTCAACTTTATACGGGTCGAAATCCAGGTCACGGTTCGTTGAGCCTCAGCCCCTGATCCACTGATAAACAATTGCCAGTCTGAGCCATTTCACTGTCAATTTCAAATTGCTCCACCAAGTCGTCGTTCCCACCGTCTGTCGATTGCTTGATACGACCAATCATCATAATCTAGGCTTAATTAAAATTAGAAGCTATTTAGAGTCAAGAGGCCTTTGTTCTGGTGTATAGAACCGGAGGACTTCCTATCAACAGCGAAACATCAAGCACGAAATCACATCCGCCCGATTTCCCTGCTGTTCCGCAATCCATCACATCATCCTTCACAACAAAACCCTTCACTTGGAAAAATAGCCTTTTCTTCGCCGTTCATCCAAGTCGGCTTGCCCGGTTTTATGCCTCACAATCTCGCTGCGAAGATCACGCACTACTCAAACGGTTCCACCGTGTTCCACCTTCCACACGCCACAGTTTCTATCGCGACGACAGTCCGAAACTTCCTCTGGGGGTTGCTTCGATCCTTTTCAAGTGCCAAAAAGACCGAAACCGAAGTAAACAACACCACCGAAGAAGGCGGGCAGGAAGCCAGCCACGGTTCCAGCCCACGTTCTTATCTTTCAAGTATCTCTCGGCAGACTGAAGCCCCAACGGACCGACCGGGGCTGACTGGCATGGCACACCGTCCGCCCATCGGCGACCTACTCTGCACTGCACTGCTGCTGACTGCTGTAGGAGCCGTGCCAGGCAGAATGGGTGCTGCTGGCCGTGTAGCGGAGTGTATATTCCTCTGTGCTCTGCTGCCAGCACACCACGCCGAGCCAGTGCTTCCGCTTGCTCGCTGTGTCCCGGTTCCGGGGCGGAACTGTGGGTTTGTTGGGGAGGTCAAAAAATGAAGTGAATAAAAGATTTTTTTTTACTGAAAGGAACAGTGAGCAAATTTTTAATTATTAAAGGTCACGTTAAACGAATCTTGAGTATTATTTTTATGAGCATGTATCCGATCAGGAATGCATAACATAATTATTAAAAATTCTATCAATGGTTGTTATTCAAAACAATGTGTGTTATAATTAGATAGTTCGATAAAAATGTGTCTTCGGCCAGTTTTATTTCTTATCAAAATTATAACAACATTAGTTATGTATATTTTTACAAAATAATTGCCTAGATGTGTAGTAGATATTGGAAAAAAATCGGAGGTGATCACCTTCAGTATAACTTGAACCTTGACTTGAGCCCATGTTCAATACTAATGGCTGAAACAGAGATAATAGCCTACATTATGGATGGAAATCCGTCGTTTTAGCGTATCAGATTTTTATCCGTGGTGTAAGCAATTACGTTAAAAGTAGATTCTTGTACCGAATAATAATTATTATTATTTATTCAGACTAAATACAAGAGTCTTCTCCAATCGGCTCGGTTCATGGCTGCACGTCGTCAACCACGCAGTCTACGGAGGGTCCGCAAGTCATCTTCCACCTGATCGATCCACCTTGCCCGCTGCCCCCTCGCCTTCTTGTGCCCGTCGGATCGTTGTCGAGAACCATTTTCACCGGGTTACTGTTCGACATTCTGGCTAAGTGCCCGGCCCACCCCAGTCGTCCGATTTTCGTGGTGTGAACGATGGATGGTTCTCCCAGCAGCTGATGTTCATTCGCCTACTTCACGTACCGTCCGCCATCTGCACCCCACCATAGATGGTACGCAGCACTTTCCTTTCGAAAACTTCAAGTGCGCGTTGGTCCTCCACGAGCATCGTCCAGGTCTCGTGTCCGTAGAGGACTACCGGTTTAATGAGCGTTTTGTAGATTGTCAGTTTGGTACGGCGGCGAACTCTATTCGATCGGAGCGTCTTGCGGAGTCCAAAGTATGTTCGATTTCCTGCCACTAGGCGTCTCCGAATTTCTCTGCTGGTGTCATTTTCGGCAGTTACCAGTGTGCCCAAGTACACAAATTCTTCTACCACCTCGATTTCGTCACCACCGATGCAAACTCGCGGTGGGTGGTTCACATTGTCTTCTCTTGAACCTCTTCCTATCATGTACTTCGTCTTCGACGTGTTGATGACTAGTCCGATCCGCTTGGCTTCCCTCTTCAGTCTGATGTAGGCTTCCTCCATCTTCTCAAAGTTACGTGCCATAATATCTATGTCGTCGGCGAAGCCAAATAGCTGAACGGACTTATTGAAATCTGTACCACTCCACAGTGTTTTATTTCGTCATTTTCACGATCGAAATACAAAAACTCGAAAAGTGTTGATTTTGGATATAGGGTTTGTTCACAGAAGTTTCAAGATATTTAGGAGCACATTTTTCGATAAAAACAGTTTGATGATTAATCCCCCAAAAAGTTAGTTGAGAAAATTATTTTTCCACCAGAATGAGATAGACACGTAGTGTCTTCCGCAAAGTTGTAGCAAATGTTAATACGAGCAACTTTGCTGAACAACCCGAGTTTCTATCTCTTATACAAACAAACTTTAACAAACTTAAGACGTTTTATGTAAAAACCCCATAAAAATCAAATTTTTCATTTTAACTCTTTCCAATGATTTTTCCCATTTTCCGTCTCTTCTACAAAGTTGTTAAACAAGCAAAATACATGTTTTTGCTGAACATTGTAACATTCCATCTCACATACAACAAAAGTTATCTTTAAATTATACAAATTCTTATGATTTTTTACATTTTCCATCTCTTCTATAAAGTTGTCAAACCAGCCAAATTACATGTTTTTGCTGAACATTGTAACTTTCCATCTCTTATAAAACAAAAGTTATTCAAAAATTATGATTTTTCATAGGTTTACAAGTTTTTATCACAGCATTCGAGAAGACTCTTGTCGACAAAAGTTTTCAATGTCAGTAGAAAAATGAAATAAGCGATTTTCAGCATATCGTGAAGAAATGAAATGAATTTTGGGTCACCAGGTCTTACACATTGAAGACCTGAACAGGTTTCCCCAATTATAAAATCTAGCTCCTGCTAGGAAAGGGGGGGGGTTCTTACACACTGTTTCAACTGCACTTTAAAAAAAACACTTCTTCAGCACACGGACGCCTGATATTAAAGAGGCCGAATTTGGGCAATGGCTCCTCTTTTAAAAGAAATTCCCTCCATATTTCCCGCTATTTTGCATGTCATTTTATCCAACATGGCATTTATCCAAGCTTGATGCCATGTTGGATATTTTAAAGCTCTCTCATATAATTACAGCGGTACCAAACCCTAACGCTTCTGTGGTAGCTCTGCTGGTATTACACGAGAAACGTGAAGGTTCCGATACAAACAACAATAAACCTAAACAAAAATCTACAATTTGTAACCAAACGGTTACACGTCAGCCAAAGATAATATACCGTTGATCATGCTTTTCATTTATTATTTCAATGTGATTATATTTACAATATGTAAACAATATGAAAAATATTCACATAACTATTACTTTTGTTACAAATTCTTTGTTTTTTTTTTAATATGGAGATAATGCTTCATCGTTAATATACATATTCAATGTAACCAAAACACTCATGTTATTATCTATGATACTGCCATCCGTCTTTTTATTTCATGTTTTCAGAAATCAAGAAGTCTATTTTTCAATCAATGAAAGAATGAATAATATTGCGAACTATTGGTTTTCTATCTCTGAAGGCAGCATAAATCTAAAACGAGCTGGTGTTGAAGAAAGGTCCTCCCGCATTCAGGACATGCGAGTTTAAACTTGGTGAGAGAATTCCATTATATATATATATATACATTATATTGAAACCATATGATTATTAACAAAAAAAACAAAACCATCAGGGCACCCGATTGAAGCGATTTGGATAGGAAGAGTGGAATCGCCAACTTCCTATTGTTAACATTTCGTGGATAAAGGGCGGGCTCTTCTCCCCATCTATTGGGTCAATCTGGGAAACGAGGGCTAGGTTATATTATTGTATGTACTAACTTTCTTCTGGAAGGAGATTCTCTATTCATCCCGTGGATTCGCATAAGTGTCTCTGCTTATGGAACCACCCCACCCATTTTTGGCCCTTCATACAGGAGTTTGATGAAATACAAACAATAATATAATCATGATCAAATCGTTTATCAGATATGGCCAGTGCTATCGGCAGGTGCCTTGCTACAATAGATGGTAGTATCATCATCATCATCATCATCGTGAAGAAATGAAATGAAAAATTTGATTTTTATGGGGTTTTTACATAAAACGTCTTAAGTTTGTTATATATAAGAGATAGAAACTCGGGTTGTTCAGCAAAGTTGCTCGTATTAACATTTGCTATGCGGAAGACACTACGTGTCTATCTCATTCTGGTGGAAAAATAATTTTCTCAGCTAACTTTTGGGGGGATTAATCATAAAACTGTTTTATCAAAAAATGCGCTCCTAAACATCTTGAAACTTCTGTGAACAAACCCTATGTCCAAAATCAACACTTTTCGAGTTTTTGTATTTCGATCGTGAAAATGACGAAATAAAACACTGTGCACTCGTGTTAATCCCTGCTCTTCGTATTACCCCTTCCAAAGCGATGTTGAATAGCAGACACGAAAGACCATCACCTTGCCGTAACCCTCTGCGGGTTTCGAAGGGACTCGAGAATGCCCCTGAAACTCGCACTACGCACATCACCCGATCCATCGTCGCTTTGATCAACCGTGTCAGTTTATCCGGAAATCCGTGTTCGTGCATTAGCTGCCATAGCTGGTCCCGATCGATTGTACCATATGCGGTAGACTGGCCCAGATTACTATGGGGAAAAAAAATGTTGTCGAATTCTACGGGGCACCCCCCAGAATTGTGTCTTTGGGTGAGAAAATCAATCTCTGAAAATTTCATCTCAATCGCTTGTAGCATAAGCTGGCGCATTTGATTTGAAGTTTGTATGGGGATTTCAGCCAAAATGTATAGGAAAATACACCTCCGTCACTCATTCGATCTGGAAATTGGTTCTGATTGCTCGATTGACCTCAGAATTGCAAAAACGGCAGTTGGTATGCTACAGAACAATTTCACAGAACATTGCATGATTATTAAATGAACTTTTATATAATTTTCGGCTGATTTATTAGGAGCTGATTTGTGTATTTTTGGGTTTTTTGATCGAATCGCATCAGCCGAAACCTATATAAAAGTTCATTTAATCATCATACAATGTTCTGTGAAATTCTTCTGTAGCATACCAACTGCCGTTTTTGCAATTCTGAGGTCAATCGAGCAATCAGAACCAATTTCCAGATCGAATGAGTGACGGAGGTGTATTTTCCTATACATTTTGGCTGAAATCCCCATACAAACTTCAAATCAAATGCGCCAGCTTATGCAACAAGCGATTGAGCTGAAATTTTCAGAGATTGATTTTCTCACCCAAAGACACAATCCCCGTGGAATTACACAACTTTTTGTTTCCTGGGCCAGTCTAATATGCGGCTTTGAAGTCGATGAATAGATGATGTGTGGGCACGTTGTATTCACGGCATTTCTGCAGTACTTAGCGAATGGCGAACACCTGGTCCATGGTGGAGCGTTCGCCCATAAAACCCGCCTGGTACTGCCCCACGAACTCCCTTGCAATTGGTGCTAGTCGACGGCATAACATTTGGGAGAGTACCTTGTAGGCGGCGTTCAACAATGTGGTTGTGCGGTAGTTGCTACAATCCAGCTTATCGCCCTTTTTGTAGATGGGACAGATGACACCTTCCATCCACTCCTGCGGCAAAACTTCCTCCTCCCAAATCTTGGTAATGGCCCAGTGCAGCGCTCTAGCCAGTGCCTCACCACCGTGTTTAAATAGCTCTCATGGTAGTTGGTCAACCCCAGGGGCTTTGTTGGTCTTCAGCCGGCCAATCTCCTCCTGGATTTCCTGGAGATCCGGAACCGGTAGAATTATGTCCTGCGCGCGTTCCCCCAGGTTCCTCACCATGCCACCATCTTCGTCTGCCACAACGCCATTCAGGTGCTCTTCGTAGTACTGCCGCCACCTTTGGATCACCTCACGCTCGTTCGTAAGAAGGTTCCCGTTTATGTCCTTACACATATCAGGCTGTGGCACGTGGCCCTTACGTGAAAGTTCAACTTCTCATAGAACTTTCGTGTGTTATTAGCGCGGTACAGTTGCCCCGTCTCTTCACGGTCTCGATCTTCCTGCTGACGCTTTTTCCTCCGGAAAATCGAGTTTTGTCTGTTCCGCGCCTGTTTATATCGTGCCTCGTTCGCCCTCGTGCGGTGTTGCAGCAATCTCGCCCATGCTGCATTCTTCTCTTCTACTAACTGCTCACATTCGCCGTCATACCAGTCGTTTCTCTGATCCGGGGGCACCGTGCCAAGTTCAGCGGTTGCGGTGCTACCAGTGGCGGATCGAATGTCTCTCCAGCCATCTTCAAGAGACGCTGCGCCTAGCTGCTCTTCCGTTGGAAGTGCCACTTCCAGCTGCTGCGCGTATTCTTGGGCTAGTCTACCGTCTTGTAGCCGCCCAATGTTAAGTCCGACTTCGACGCGTGTTGTTCACCGTCGAGAGTTTTGAGCGCAGGCATACTGCAACGAGGTAGTGGTCGGATTCCATATTCGCACTGCGGTAAGTGCGGACGTTCGTGATGTCGTTCGAAATAAATCTATCGTAAAATTCAAATACAGCTAATAGAATTCCCATTCAACAACTTATTGTTGAACAACATCTGTCACTTACAGTAGCAATTTTTTTTCACAAACTTTAAAGTACATCAGATATTGTGTTAACGTGTTGAATGAAAAACGAATTGATTCAAATATGTTGTTTTGCTCAAAATTACCTTTTAGAAAGCATTAGGGCCAGGACGTATCCAGCTTTTTACGCTAGCCATAAATCTGGAAGGGGGTGATTCGACTATGACAGATGCTGTGTACATTTTTATGCCAGCATCATAGTAGTCTCGTCGTCTCACAATCTGAATTTGTTTTGCAACCTGTCAGACATGCCCGGTAAAATATTTTAATAATTTACAAAATAACATTTATATGTTTCAGATTTGCTTTACCCTTCGTGTTAGTTTATCGGTGCGGCGAGGAATCTACCCAATCCGGAATCTCGGGGTTTTTGTGGTTATACGACTAAAATCTAAATTGTTATCGATGTCATTTGACTAGCGAACCTACTGGTGGAAGTCAAGCTTTACTGAACAACGAGCATGAGACAGAACAGCAGCGCATGCTGAAATAAGGACTACCAGCACAGCTTTACTAGAGCTACAATTTTAGGTGTAGGTATGTGCAGTATTTGAATAAGACCAGGCATCAGCACCGTAATTTTATGATCACAAGTTAAATCAGTAAAATCCCAACGTGGATGTTGGAGAACGTATTCAAAACTTTACGTGGCTTATCCATAAGAATTCTGTGCACTCCGTTCAGCATCTTTTCACAGGCATTTTCCACCACGAGGCGTATCGTGAAATGATGTACAGGTGTACATTAGGAATATGATGTACGACAATTGTATCAAATCCAGAGAATCTGATAATATGGAGAATTATTGTCACAGTTCGGATGTACGGATCCAGTTAACCAATTGTTTATATATAGACGTTTTACATAATTATGACCATCCGATTGAACTTCTATATGAATAAAGTAAAGCCCCAGGTTCAATGGTTTTGTGTTTAGGAAATATTCCCGATCACTAAATAGACACTACTAGGACATACACTATTTGCGGCATTTACATGCAATCTAGTTTAATGTAGACCCTTCGAAGGAAATCGTATTCGGAGCAGATTATTATATACAACGAATCCTTGCAAATCTTAACCCCATGAGCATTTGCGCCATTTATGAGCTGCAATAACAACGTTCATTTTTTATTTACATGCAAAAAAAAATGCTGAATAGCATTGTATGCTTCATTCTTCTCACGACCTATTCATCACTTTTGGGGCAAAGACCTGAGATTATGACGTCTGTTGTAATCCCTCCGAAGAATTGAAAGTCTGCCACTTTTCAACAACCTAAAATGAATTTCAAAATGTGCATGGATAAATTAAAATGTTAGATTATTAACTTCAATAAGCTACGAAAGAACCTTGATAAAAAGTTTTTTGTCGTTTACAACACGTTGTCAAGCAAGTTTTGTTGTGGATACATTATTTTTCCTACTAATGCATAAGTATACTTTGATCCAATTATTTAAAAAATTATAGTGTACAACAGAAATGTGAAAAGGGGTGATTCAAATTTTATAGCTTTACCTGCGTAAAAAGCTGGATAGCAGTGAATTGTTTGATAATAAATTTCATTATCCTCTTCCAAATCTTCCTTATCCTTTTCACAAAAATGAAATACGCAGCACTATAAAACACGATCACTTACAGAATGAAAATCGAAAGCAAACTGGATCCTTTGTAACTGTCTATGAATTAGTAAAACAGAATTACAGATCCCTGAACTTGAGGTACACGCTATCCTTGCTTCCAATCCTCATCATGAACTAACGGCAATTCTATCGGGTGTAAAATCATCAGTTGCCATGGTAACAGTGGAGTTTCAAATTTTTCACCGTCAAGCCTTTGCATGGTCTAGCCGTAATTTTGAATATTTTCATTAAGGGCTTGTGATCAATTTTGCAATACCTACTTTGTGCATTTCCCAATTATTTTCCTCACATTTTCCTCGTCGCCAATGTGATACCGAAGACTAGGGAAATCTGGATACACAATTACTTGTCACTATTAGGCAATGCAATGTATTTATTGACACTTTCATAGCGAGACTGATTCATACTCAAAACTCTTGGCTCCCCCTAATTCATGATATGGTATTCTCACGATATCACAATGATGATCCATAATTTCAGTAACATGATCCATAATTTTGTTCAAATGATCCATAATTTTGCTAATATGATCCATAACGCTGTGAAAGAAGGCCAATAAATCTATATTAATTGAGCCACATTTTTCAAAAAATCTATGGATCATATGACCAAATTCATGGATCATTTCACCAAAATTATGGATCATATAAACAAAATTGTGGATCAAATGACCAAAATTATGGATCATATGACCGAAACTCCTTAGCCGTGCGGTAAGACGCGTGGCTACAAAGCAAGACCATGCTGAGGGTGGCTGGGTTCGATTCCCGGTGCCGGTCTAGGCAATTTTCGAATTGGAAATTGTCTCGACTTCCCTGGGCATAAAAGTATCATCGTACTAGCCTCATGATAATACGAATGCAAAAATGGTAACCTGGCTTAGAAACCTCGCAGTTAATAACTGTGGAAGTGCTTAATGAACTCTACGCTGCGAGGCGGCTCTGTCCCAGTGTGGGGATGTAATGCCAATAAGAAGAAGAAGAATGACCGAAACTATGGATCATAGTACCGAAGTTATGGATCATAATCACGATAAAATTGCGCAAATTTGTAATTTTTTGGATCAAAATATAGTTTTTTTATGGATTTGTCATGGGGTTCATGGGAAAATAGCAGGAATGATACTGTCTAAATCAGTGAAAATGATATTTTTATGTTTAAGACATTTTGAGGCAAATTTTGGGCTGTGCAACATTTCAGAACGAATCAACCATCAGCCCAAAACGTCAGGCCCATACATTAACTGTCAAAGGTTGAGTCAAGTGAAATGCGGTGTTTTGCTAGTGCGTTTGAATCATATTATTCCGTAAGTCAAACAAGACCGAAAATGTCGAGGAAGCAATTTTCATCTATTTAAAAAATTCAAATTAAACAATGTTCCTTTCGATTTTTGAGTCAAAAGAAAAACTGACGCATTCAGGATAATTAATTTCATCGTTCCCGGAAAGAAAATCGAATATCGATTCTTCGTTTTAGGACCCAATTCTTCTGGAGTTGCAAGCCGTATCGAACGACAACGGCCAACGATGCATAAACTATGCAGCCTCCCGCAGAATGGTAGTCCGAAGCACTTTCTTCCTCCACAGGAATATCCACAAGGCCACATGGAAATCACCTAATCAAGTAACGGAAAACTAAATCGACCACGTTCTAATCAACGGTGAATACTTCTCCGACAGCACGAACGTACGCACTTACCGCAGTGCGAATATTGAATCCGACCGCTACCTCGTTGCAGTCCATATGTCTGCGCTCAAAACTCTCGACGGTGTACAACACGCGTCGGAGTCGGACGCTGCGGCCTAACATTGGGCGGCTACAAAACGGTAGACTAGCCCAAGACTACGCGGAGTAGCTGGAAGTGGCACTCCCAACGGAAGAGCAGCTAGGCGCAGCATTTCTTGAAGATGGCTGGAGAGATATTCGATCCGCCATTGGAAGCACTGCAATCGCTGCACTAGGCACGGTGGCCCCGGATCAGAGAAACGATTGGTATGACGGGGAATGTGAGCAGTTAGTTTAGGAGAAGAATGCAGCGTGGGCGAGATTGCTGCAACAACGCACGAGGGCGAATGAGGCATGATATAAAAAGGCGCGGAACAGATAGAACTCGATTTTTCGGAGGAAAATGCGCCAGCAGGAATATTGAGACCGTGAAGAGACGGAGCAACTGTACCGCGCTAATAACGCACGAAAGTTCTATGAGAAGTTGAACCGTTCACGTAAGGGCCACGTGCCACAGCCCGAATGTGTAAGGGCATAAACGGAAATTTTCTTACCAACGAGCGTGAGATGATCCAAAGGTGGCGGCAGCACTACGAAGAGCACCTGAATGGCGATATGGCAGACAACGGTGGCGGTATGGTAATTTACCTGGGAGCACGCGCGCAGGGCATACGACTTCCGGCTCAGAATCTCCAGCAAATCCAGGAGGGGATCGGCCGGCTGAAAAACAACAAAGCCCCTGGAGTTGACCAACTACCATGATAGCTATTTAAACACGGTGGTGAGGCACTGGCTAGAGCGCTGCACTGGGTCATTGCCAAGATTTGGGAGGAGGAGGTTTTGCCGCAGGAGTGGATGGAAGGTGTCGTGTGTCCCATGTGTGCGATAAGCTGGATTGTAGCAACTACCGCGCAATCACATTGCTGAACGCCTCCTACAAGGTACTCTCTCAAATTTCATGCCGTCGACTAGCACCAATTGCAAGGAAGTTCGTGGGGCAGTACCAGGCGGGTTTTATGGGCGAACGCTCCACCATGGACCAGGTGTTCACCATTCGCCAAGTACTGCAGAAATGCCGTGAATACAACGTGCCCACACATCATCTATTCATCGACTTCAAAGCCGCATATGATACAATCGATCGGGACCAGCTATGGCAGCTAATGCACGAACACGGATTTCCGGTAGTTCGAGTTTCAGAGGCATTCTCGAGTCACTTCGAAACGCGCAGAGGGTTACGGCGAAGTGATGGTCTTTCGTGTCTGCTATTCAATATCGCTTTGGAAGGGGTAGTACGAAGAGCAGGGATTAACACGAGTGGTCCAATTTACAATAAGTCCGTCCAGCTATTTGGCTTCGCCGACGACATAGATATTATGGCACGTAACTTTGAGAAGATGGAGGAAGCCTACATCAGACTAAAGAGGGAAGCTAAGCGGATCGGACTAGTCATCAACACGTCGAAGACGAAGTACATGACAGGAAGAGGTTCAAGAAAAGACAATGTGAGCCACCCACCGCGAGTTTGCATCGTTGGTGACGAAATCGAGGTGGTAGAAGAATTAGTACACAAATTGGCTCACTGGTGACTGCCGAAAATGATACCAGCAGAGAAATTCGGAGACGTATAGTGGCTGGAAATCGTATGTACTTTGGACTCCGCAAGACGATTCGATCGAATAGAGTTCGCCGCCGTACCAAACTGACAATCTATAAAACGCTCATTAGACCGGTAGTCCTCTACGGACACGAGACCTGGACGATGCTCGCGAAGGACCAACGCACACAGGGAGTTTTTGAAAGGAAAGTGCTGCGTACCATCTATGGTGAGGTGCAGATGGCGGACGGTACGTGGAGGAGGCGAATGAACTACGAGTTGCATGAGCTGCTGGGAGAACCGTCCATCGTTCACACCGCGAAAATCGGACGACTGGGGTGGGCCGGGCACGTAGCCAGAATATCGGACAGTAATCGATTCGATCCGACGGGAACAAGAAGGCAAGGTTCACAGCGGACAAGGTGGATCGATCAGGTGGAGGACGATTTGCGGACCCTCCGTAGACTGCGTGGTTGGCGATGTGTAGCAATGCACCGAGCCGAATGGAGAAGACTCTTATATACCGCACAGGTCACTTCGGCCTTAGTCTGAAAAAATAATAATAATAGCTAACCTGTCATAAGACGAATAATACTAGGTACTTCAATAATTTCCACCAAGTTGTAATTTTTACAGATATGTAGTTCGACCTCAACTGGCAGACCGTTTTCAGTGTCTTGTACTTGATTCGATTTGGTCGTCTATTCAAGTTGAGTCAAGTACAAGACACTAAAGACGGCTCTACAGTTTAGATAGAAATACGTATCTGTATAGATTACAATGTGATGGGCTTACATGGAATAGTACTAACTCGTCTTATGACAGGGGAAGACAGAGCTGAATAATTTTCTTTCATCCTACAGCTATTTATCAACAAATATTTTTGACCGTTCCATTTCAATCTTCCATAGTGCCGGATTCTACTCGTGTGCTGGAATGCCAATTCACTTGCTCCTTGCCCTGTTTGATTGGATGAATCGCGCGCGCGGGGAGTCGCTTCGTTGTGGGGCAACCAGGATACTTATTAGATTCTACACAGATAGATGTTCTCACACTTTGGTTTTGGGTTCGGTTTCAACGTCCTGAATAAAACCGTCATGAAACCAAAATTAAGTTGGGTAAATTTGATTTATGCATCATGTTTGCATATTTGTGTACATAATTTGCTGAAACATCTGAATAAAATCATGAGGACAATCATAAACTTTATTTTAATATTATTATCCTTCGTTGTACTGCTCAGTTGATGCAAAAGTATAAGACTACTAATGTCGCTCCTGTTTGCTTGAACCTAACGGCCAAAGTATTATAAGCGTCAAACCGATGTGATGATGAAACCAAACATGCACTACAACATGATAACCAATAAACTACCAAGTTAAACATATTGAAGCATATTTTGGAAAATTTATTTTAATAGTTACAGCACCACTAGCGTTCTAGTACTTATGTTTCTACTTACTGCTCAGAATAATAAATGATAAATTGTAAAAATGAGCTTCAGTGCAGATAAAAATGTGGTTGAAAAGGTTTCGAATAGTCTTATTTTTTTATTGTCTTATTTGAGTACCGTAAACGCATTATTAGAACAATCAAGTCGAGAACCTCTGTCAAATAATATAACAATTTAATTTTACTCGCATATACGGAATTAATAGAGTGTGGTGCACCTTCGAAGGAGAGTAGATGCATATCGCAATTCATTCTCGACTATATTTCCGATACTGGAGAATTGCATTCTCATAATAAATCTTTTCGCACGACGACGCTTTTTCCTTGGCGGGATCGAGCGCATTAGCGTCATGAGGTTCAGTCCTCACGTCGTCGTCGCAGTCAAGTCAACCGTGTATGGATTCTGTGTGCTTTATCATCCTCGTCGTTATCCTCATCATGTCCCATAGACATACGACCATCACGACCTGCTTCGTCCTGGTAACGATCCAACAATGCTCGCTAGACGGGACAGTGGATCGTGCCGGAGTCGATAGAACTGGGAATGCATTCAGAAGCGGCTCACGGGGAGCTCACTGTGATTCGTACTAAATCATTTGTCGTTGTCTAGTGTATCATGCATCATCATTGTGTCGTGTTCGTATATGCACTGGGATTAGGGTGTTTAAAATATTCAACAAATTATATTAATTGTTCCAAAGCAATTTAAAAAAAGTCTGAAGGATAAAAATTAAAAAAAAAATAATCTAGATTAAATGATCCGGTTTTGTTTGAAATGTTTATTGGTTTAAAAATGCTTTTAATACAAATTAGTTTTCTTCTACTGATTTTCCTAAAATTATGCCACCATCATTTTTGCAGCACACTAATTCGCGTTCGCCTCTAAGGAAAAAGCAGAGCACTCGAATTCCTCGCAAAGAACGTGACCCCAAACCCAAACTGATGAAACGCGAAAGGCGGGTGGAGGGGGCTTGGAAACTACTATAAGTTGCTAAATCATGAGCACACACTACTGCTGAACAACTACCCTGCATAGATACCTTAGGGTGCATAGTGAAATGGCGAAATACCGGAATAGCTATTATGGCTGTCGACGAAGAAAGAGCGAAAGGATGCTATTTTGTGTTGCTGATTCTGAGAAATGGAGGCTACACGGCAAGGGACATTTGCGAGTTCTTATTGTGTGACGATAAAACGCTCAACGTTTGGGGGAAATCCCATCGCATCGTGTGCGGAACTATTAATTTCACTGCTACGGAATTTCCCATTAGGGAGTTCGCGTTGACGAATGGGGTGTTCGGGTTTTTCTTTGTTGTCGCAGTTTGGCCTTAATATTGGATGATTTGTTGTACAGGAATTTGTCACCTGGTGCTTCCTACGACGGTATTTTTTGATTAAGTTCAGAAGATGTATTTACTTAGAAGAAGGCAAAAATGGTCGTACGACGAAAGGCGACCCTTTTCGAAGGCAAATAGCGAAATGATTCGAAATTGGTTCAATTAATCCGTTCGTGTAACATAAAGGATCACGATTGGAAGCTTGGAACATGGAACTGCAAGTCGCTAGGTTCCGCAGGTTGCCACAGAATGATCTACGATGAATGACATCCCCGCAACTTCGTCGTCGTGGCGCTGCAGGAGATTTGCTGGACAGGACAGAAAGTGTGGAAAAGCGTGCATCGAGCGGTTACCTTCTACCAAAGCTGTGGCATCACCAACGAGCTGGGAACCGGCTTCATAATGCTGGGTAAGATGCACCAACGTGTTATTGCGTGGCAGCCAATCAATGTGCAAGCTGAGGATAAAAGGCCGTTTCTTCAACTATAGCATCATCTACGTGCACTGCCCACACGAAGGGAGACCCGACGACAAGCGTTCTACGCACAGCTGATGCCCACTGCGGACGTCAAAATCGTCATCAACATGAACGCACAGGTAGGAAGGGAGGAAAGGTATAGACTGGTCATCGGACAGGATAGTCTGCATACCGTATCGAACGGCAACGGCCAAAGATGCATACACTTTGCAGCCTCCCGCGGAATGGTAGTTCGAAGCACTTTCTTCCCCAAGAATATCCACAAGGCCACATGAGAATCACCTAATCAAGAAACGGAAAACCAAATCGACCACGTTCTAATCGACGGTGAATTCTTCTCCAACATCACGAACGTACGCACTTACCGCAGTACGAATATTGAATCCGACCACTACCTCGTTGCAGTATGCCTACGCTGAAAACTCTCGACGGTGTACAACACGCGTCGAAGTCGGACGCCGCGGCTTAACATTGGGCGGCTACAATACGGCAGACTAACCCAAGAATACGCGCAGCAGCTGGAAGTGAAACTTCCAACGGAAGAGCAGCTTGGCGCAGCGTCTCTTGAAGATGACTGGAGAGATATTCGATCCGTCATTGGTAGCACCGCAACCGCTGCACTTGGCACGATGCCCCCGGACCAGAGAAACGACTGGTATGACGGCGAAAGTGAGCAGTTAGTGGAAGAGAAGAAGGCGGTATGGGCGAGATTGCTGCAACACCGCACGAGGGCGAATGAGGCACGATATAAACGGGCGCGGAACAGACAACAGGAAGACCGTGAAGAGACGGAGCAACTGTACCGCGTTAATAACACACGAAAGTTCTATGAGAAATTGAACCGTTCACGTAAGGGCCACGTGCCACAGCCTGATATGTGTAAGGACATAAACGGGAACCTTCTTACGAACGAGCGTGAGGTGATCCAAAGGTGGCGGCAGCACTACGAAAAGCACCTGAATGGCGATGTGGCAGACGAAGATGGCGGTATGGTAATGGACCTCGGGGAACGCGCGCAGGACATAATTCTACCGGCTCCCGATCTCCAAGAAATCCATGGATCCTGCAGGAGGAGATTGGCCGGCTGAAGAACAACAAAGCCCCTGGGGTTGACCAACTACCAGGAGAGCTATTTAAACAGGGTGGCGAGGCACTGGCTAGAGCGCAGCACTGGGTCATTACCAAGATTTGGGAGGAGGAAGTTTTGCCCTAGGAGTGGATGGAAGGTGTCGTGTGTCCCATCTACAAAAGGGCGATAAGCTGGATTGTAGCAACTACCGCGCAATCACATTGCTGAACGCCGCCTACAAGGTACTCTCCCAAATTTAATGTCGTCGACTAGCACCAATTGCAAGCCCACACATCATCTATTCATCGACTTCAAAGCCGCATATGATACAATCGATCGGGACCAGCTATGGCAGCTAATGCACGAGCACGGATTTCCGGATAAACTGACACGGTTGATCGAAGCGACGATGGATCGTGTGATGTGCGTAGTTCGAGTTTCAGGGGCATTCTCAAGTCACTTCGAAACACGTAGAGGGTTACGGCAAGGTGATGGTCTTTCGTGTTTGCTATTCAACATCGCTTTGGAAGGGGTAATACGAAGAGCAGGGATAAACACGAGTGGTACAATTTTCAATAAGTCCGTCCAGCTATTTGGCTTCGCCGACGACATTGATATTATGGCACGTAACTTTGAGAAGTTGGAGGACGCCTACATCAGACTGAAGAGAGAAGCTAAGCGGATCGGACTAGTCATCAACCCGTCGAATACGAAGTACAGGATAGGAAGAGGTTCGAGAGAAGACAGACAATGTGAGCCACCCAACACGAGTTTGCATCGGTGGTGACGAAATCAAGGTGGTAGAAGAATTTGTGTACTTGGGCTCACTGGTGACTGCCGAAAATGATACCAGCAGAGAAACAATACAACCAGTCTTTGCCTGACTACTTGACTGTCTTGGGGTAATGAAATGTTTCATGCGGTTTGTGTCTTGGTTGAGAAAAGTGGTACACCCGATTCTGTTTTTACACGGATTTTTTTTACAATCCCATACAAATTTTTTGCAAAGTTGCTCCATTTTCCATGATTCGTCGAGAAAACATAAAACTTTTTTTACACGGATTTTCAAATTTTGAACTGAAAACTTTTTTTACACGGAACGCATCCCCCGTGTAAAAAAAGAATCGGGTGTATACTGCTTCAGTGAGTGCAGCAATGGATCCTGAAAGTATAAAGCTCTTTCTTAACCATTTGCTTAAATCTAGGAAGGCGCCAAACTGCTATCGTCATTCGAAAATCGTTAAAGAGTAAGCAATTGTCCTTCAAGGTTTACTGAAGGATAGCACCCTTGAGCTCGTTCATTTTCGCAAGCACTAAAGGAGTAGAAGTATCGCGGGTTTTCAGTTCCGAGTTTGTGAATAATTACTTTCAAAGTGAAACGCGTGCACCTTCAAAGTCTATCGAAGATAGAAAATTGAGAACAGTGGTTTTATCAAAATGGAATGATGTAAAAGGAATCTTTTGGTGTCTTTACAGCTTATTTTCCGTCAGTGCGCCTGACGATTACGCGATTCTACTCCATTTGCTGGAGGAATTATTTGAAAAAAGGTAATTCGTGTAAATAGATTTTAATTAGTTTTTGATTAACATTCGCCATTCGCGTTGGACTTCCAGCGCATAGGCGTTTTTTTGTACGGGCTGGAAATTCGAAAGCGACCAGCGGAGTCAATTTGGGGTTCCCGTTCTATTTTTGTTGTGGGTCGCAGAGCGACCATTCGAGCTCGTGTGTCCGTTAAGCCCCGCCTTTCGAGGTAGCTAAAAGAGGAGGAGTGAAGTTCGCTAGTCGTCGAGCGAAACTGTCCCGACAGTCGCCTAAAACTGCCGCAGAACCACCCGTACGCTACAACCTCCGGTGGTCAGGTTCCGAGAGCACGGTCCCCGAACCTAATCCAAGAGTTAGTGGCTTCCTTTTAGTTCTCGTCCGGTGAATCGGAAAGGTACGTGAAGCCGGGTCGTAAGGGAAAATGGGCTACTAGTTCGAGGGAACGGTATTCCGGACGCTCTCGAGGATTGAAAATCGGAAGTCATCCGTCCAGCCGCCACTCCCTCCGCACCTTTAATTCGGCCATTTGCGCACACCGCCGTCTTGTGGAGCAACCATCCATCCATCCATCCGTCTTCGGCACCCTGCCGGAAAGCAATTCGTCTTCGGCACCCGCCGGAATCCCGCCATCACTACGAAAATCCTGCGCAGGAAACATTGTAATCATGACCATGAATAGTTTTCCAGGTTAGCATAAGCCCATTTAGTTTCCCGTCCAACCCGAATGAAGTTTTATAAATAAAAGTTGAACTAGCAAATCTGGATGCCAATTGATTTTATTTGCAGCATTTCCGTTTAGAACACACTGCTCTCGTAAGTTTCAGTCATTCCAATGGTAGATTGGTTATTTCCGACTTCTATTCCTCTTCGGTCAGTGAGTATTGGGTTGAGCGAGCTTAAGGTCACTCCTGACGGAATCCAAGTTCCAAAGTGCTCGCGTTTTCGGGGGCACACCGCTCGATTCAGAGGCGGCGCACAACTATCATTTTTGTTGATTTAGCTTTGCTGCGTCGCAGCATGCGTGAAATAATAAAAATGACAGTTGTGCGTTGTTTCCGTATCGAGTGGTGTGCCCCCGAAAAAGCGAGCACTTTTAAACTTGGATTCCGTCAGGAGTGATCTTAAGCGATTACGAGGGACAATAAGGGATAAACAGAGCGAGTTTGGGTTTCCGTTGGCTTGGAATATTCAGTCAGCAACCGTTCGAGGATTACCCCTGAGGTATTGCCTCAACAAAGTCGGGCAAATCAACAGACTGGTGGTCTCTCACACGTGAGTGGCGCTACAAGCCACCAAAGTTATCGAAAACTCATACGATTTTGCGAACGGTTACAAATTTAACTTCCATTCCTCGATCTCTCTTTTATCTCGAAGGTACCTTCAATATCGAGATGTGGAGAGGCGACTGTAAATCAGTGAACGCGGAAAAAAAATTTCATATTGAGCTTCTCGACAAATATTAGCCTTTTGTAGTTTTGCCTACCTGTCACTGAGTTGTGCGCTAGGGTATGATGCGTATATTTGGGCATATGTTTTGACATTATAGATACAGATATTACGCTCGATAAATAATAAATTTTCATGCATAGGCTTATAACTTTTCAATGATAATTCATTATAATATATTATGATTTATTGTAATGATTGACATATTGTATCCATGCACGCAAAAATATGTGCACAGGTCATAATAGGACAGAAACCCTAGAAGCAACGAATCAAATGTCAAAGGATCTGGTGCGTAGTAAGATTCTTGTCGTCTGCAGATTTTCGAAGTTCTAGGTAAATAATTAAGAGTTTAAAAATGTTTTACTTTAGATTAATTGATATTTCCTTTACAGATGGATTGTTACAGTAACGGAACGGGTGAAATATCCAACGAAATGGATTTTGAATGTTTGGAGGAAGATGAACCATTTGTTCACCAGATGCAAGGACACAGCAACAACAACGGCGATGATGCGTCTTACATTGAGCCTGATTGCAAAAACGACGTAGAAGGCGACTCAGAGAAAGCTAGAAAGCTGTTTTGCTTCCCTGTGACGGTCTACATAAGAAATTTTAAAGGCCATAAAACTGGACCGTCCATTGGAAAAGTGCTTGTGAACTGCGGCAATACGGAAGAAGGGATGTACATTGTTTGGAACAATTGTGAAAGTTACGTTCGCCGAGCAGCCGTTTTCGAACCCGTCGTTAGTGGTGATGCCAACAAATATACCGTCCATTGGCACGCAAATGACACTGCTGGTCCAGAAGACATGGATAAATTCATCACTTTTCAGTCAAAAGCATCGAAACGTACGTACAAACCATCTCAGTTACTGGAAAAGCCGAAGAAAATGCAAAAGTTTCTTAACAAAGATGTGAATGTTTTCGTTCATGTTTACTCCGAATCAGTAGCATCATCCAACATGTACGATATCCTCCGTACGCAGTTGTTGAAGCCAGAAGAGCGTGACCGTGCTGGTGCAGCATCCAATCAATCTATCCGGAGTTTGGCTGATGAGCTAAAAGCTACGTATTCAAGTACATACAGGTCTCGTAAGGATTTATGTATTGCTCAAAATGTCAACAGAGGTTTTAAGGATCAGTTGGAGAATCTCAAAAACGACTTGGAGTTGTTGATCAGTAGCACGAACGCGATGCACATTCGGCTAAGTGCATTATGCGCAATGCATGCAACAAATTAATCGTTGCAGTGCTGCGGCATCAGAAGATGGATTTGGAAAAGAATTAGCCGAAGAAGTGGTTGACGCCGAGGATATTGATCACCTATAGTAAAATCGATTTCCTGACATATTTCCCGAAATTAAAAATAAGATTGATTCAACCAAATGAAATAAAAGACTTGCTTAATTTAGTGTGTTTTGCGTTTATGTCTTATTTCAATTTGAAATAATTTGATTCATTTTCAAATCCCATGGTTTTTATACTCTGATTCAATCCAACAGCTGGGTTGAAAATCCCTCCAGGGAGGTAGCCACATTTTCGGAAAACTTGGGTGGAGTCAAATGTTGAATATTGATTCAATGTTGCAGAAATCACTGTAGTTAGATTAGCTGTACTATTTTCTTTGTAATTGCGTTGCAATTTCTTCTTGCGGTATCCAAAGATAAACTCAATGGGTTCAAAAAAAGGAGTATAAGGGGGCATAAAAACCACGTGAATTCCCATCGAGCGCAGGTATTCTACGATGCGATGATGGCAGTGTATTTTGGCACCGTCTAAAATCCATACTGAGTTAAATCCCGGGTGCCGGTTCACTGCCCCACTATTTGCAAAACTACGGCAGCAATCAAAGAACTTCTGCCTCGTAAAAGTTCCGTCCGTCATGTATGTATTCAGTATTCCAGATTGTCCAAGAAAACACAAGAGTGACACACGAGCTTTCCGATTAAACTCTCCACGGAATATTAACTTTTCTCCCACCTTGGCATAACCTCTGTTCCTCAGCATTCCTCGGTTGTCTAGCGAAACTTCGTCAAGAAAACACAGGTTATGTAAGTCCCAGTTTATAGATGCAAGTTCGTTAACAAAGTGGCAAATTTGGTCCTCCCGCACTTGTATGGCTCTTCGTTCAAGTGCCTTCCAAGTATATCCCTCAGCGTGCAAAATTCTTGACACCGAAGCAATACTGATTGAACACTCAAAAGTGCGCTCGAACTCGGATTTAGCTTCGTCCAAAAACATCGTCGGATTTGCCTTAAATAAATCGATAATCCAATGCCGTTTTTCAACACTAAACTGAAGAAACACTCTCTTCCTGTCTTTGCGCGTCATTATTCCGTCCTCCTGGTACCGTTGAATCCAGCTGCTAATCGTGCTGTGGTGCTTCCCATAAATCCTAGCGCACTGTGTGTGGAAAATCCCAGGAAATAGTAAGCATATAATACGTGGTACTTTGTATTAGATGAAGCATGTCGGCCGAAAACTTCCTGCTTGATTTGTTGCATTCCGTATAGATATTCGTATTTGATATTTTGTAGTTTATTGTATAATATTTGCAAAAACTTAGGAATTCGTAAGTTAAATATCGAAATGTTTTGATTTAGAAGAAAATATTTTGACATTTGTTTATTGACATTTGGCTGGCGCACAACTCAGCGCATGGCCAAGTGGCGCGCAACTTGTTTGCTGGTCTGCGGATTTGAGAAAAGATTCGCAATAATACTGCCAAATATCTGTTATGCCTAATCGCTCCCCAATAAACACTATTATTTTATCCCAATGTTTGAAAGCGCGTAGAATCCTTCCCCTTGGATATGTTACCCTGCCGCGGTGGGTCGGCTTACGCCATTAGCACTGATATGGCAAACAAAGACATATCCTGTCGTGGTGGTATCACATGTTGACTATTTTTGTTTGGTGCCGCGTTACATATCTGGCATTGACGCACTAATTTACGGCATATGCATGTAATCCAACGGAAATCGTGTCTTGGAGCCTTGAATGGTAGTGCAGTCAGGCAGAGGCCTTTTTCATCAGTGTTAATGATGTGAGTTCTCTCCTTTTCGGCAATACTTTTCTGATGTGTTCCCTGTGATGTTGGTGCCAGTCTTATTTTGTTATGTCTCACTTCGAAGAGCCATAATAAAAAATACCACACATTATAATGATGGTATATGAACAATCTTATGATGGCTTCATTCTCGATAATTTTTACTATTAGTTGGGAATAGGCGTGATGGAGCTTTACTTTGCCACCGAAAAGTGAATCCTATAGCTGACTCATAGCTGATCATCAGTACATTATAGATATTGACAGTTTAGAAACGATTAAGCTACTTCTTAGAACATAATAATAGTCTTAGACTACTTTGACAAAGGAATAACAATAAAATAGACAAAATGCACGAACAGTTTCCACTTTTTACAAGACATTGTGTTTGATAGTATTGGCACAGAACCAAAACCATGAAGAACCAATAACTTAGGTAAACAAAGTAATTCGAGGAACGCATACTTCATACTTTCTGACCTTAAAGACAAAAATTACATCGTACACATCAATCTATATAATTAAGAATGACCATTGTTTCGAATAATATCTTTTAGTTGTAAATATAATGTCTTTTAAGCCAGTTCAACAGCGTCTTAATGGACGACATGATCCTTGTACGGCTGGAAAACTGCTTCAAAAGTTATTAACTTGCCATTTTTATAAATCGGGGGTTGAACACTTCCTTATATTTGATAAAAAAAAACTTCCGTCTCAGTTTCTACGATGAAGCATTGGGCAACATGTTCCATGTGAGTCGGATAAACTGCTTCGGTCGATTTTGAGCGCGGACAATGACAATATAGACGTCTAAATAGCATGAAAACTGGCTAAATAATTTGACTCTGACAAGAAAATGACAAAAATTACTTTATACTATTACGATGTTAGTTAGCATGAGACCTCTCTGACTATTTATGAACGTAATTCCCTCTGATTCAGTTGCAACAGCGTCTTCTTGAACGACATGTTCCGTGTACGGCTGGCAAACTGCTTCGAAAGGAATTATCCTACGGTATCATCAAAGGCCTGGTGCAGCGGTTTCTATTCTATTCAGAGTCCCGCCAGTAAACCTTAAAAAAAAAGTTTGAAAGCGCGTAGAAACATTTTTTTATTCCGTGCTTTTTTTTGCCATTCTCGTACAACAAAGTTGTACCGAAAGGCTACCACTTCACTTTGAAAACGAACTTTTTACAGGAACATCTGATAGTAAAGTTTCTTATACCATTCGACTCAGTTTGATGAATGAATCGATGTGATGTCTGTTTGTGTGTGTGTGTGTGTGTGTGTGTGTGTGTGTGTGTGTGTGTGTGTGTGTGTGTGTGTGTGTGTGTGTGTTTTTCTTCCTAAGCTATGGAGGAGCAATCTTCTCAACAGACATCCTGGGTTGTCCAGGAAGTGCGGGGGACCACCTCCAATAGCAAACGAGGGAGGCAGGACTACATCCTCGACCCGCTAAACCGTTTCCATTGCCGCCAAGCCCATAGTCCCTTCGGTACAACCAGAAAGTAATGCTTCAAAGGGGGGCCAGTGCACAACGCACCCTCGAGGTTAGCTGCGTGTCCTTGCAGCATCGAACTTCGTGACTCGCTTTTTTAGAAGAACACCATGGTGTATCGTGCCAGCCCATTGCCGGCTTTCCAGGTGGCCTTACCACGCCCTATGTCCTCGGAAGGTGGGAAGGGCCGACTTCGCGCCTGCTTCCCTCTGCACGACTGGTATCAAGAATGATGATGCCGCGTGCACCCCAAATTGACCTCTCTGCGATAGGGTCTATTCGCCAACACACAGAGGGACTTGCCGACGCGGTACCTACGCCTGCCCCAGCCTTGACGAGGACCCCTTTCCGTCCTCGGACTCGGAACCCGCCCGGATGACCGACGCCGTGAAAGTGACGATAATAGGATAAAAGGATCGAGTTCGACCACAGGGCACCAATAAGACCCATGAAGCCGACTCCGAACCCTTGGACCACCTCTTATTTGCGCCTGAACTAGCCATCCCTGAGTCCACGCGCCACCTTCTGTGTAGCTCCGAGACGATTTGGGCGATAGCCGATAAAACGGCGTTCCAGCCAACTTCATTTTTACACATCCTCCGAACTAGGTTGTCCAGGGTAGTGTCCAGACCACATGTGGCAAGCATGTGGTCACGCATTGCGCGAAAACGTGAGCACACGAACAACACGTGTTCCGCCGTTTCCTCTAAACCTACGCACACCAAACACTCGGGCGAGGCCGAGCAAGCCAGCTGCGTTACCTGCACTTTGATTTTGCAGCACGCTTAAACGCCGGGCACATCGAACCCCCCATGGGGTGCTTGCTGTTCACAGCTTTGCTGGAACAAATCAAACAATTTGGAGGGTTCGTGCAGCATTGTGCCTTATGTCCCTCCAATCCGCAGCGTCGGCAGAGCTTGCTTCTGTCAGGGCCTTTGCAGTCCCATTGCTTGTGCCTCGGTTCCAGGCACTTGAAGCAAACTTCTGATTGCTCGTATATGCTCACAGGGCACATCGACCATCCCACCTTGACGCTCCCTAACTTGACTACCTTGGAGGCGTCCGCTGCAGATAGCCGAACCAATGCTACCTGCATCCCTGCCGGACCTTTCCGTAGCTGAACGGCTGCGGTGAGCGTCTCCACTTCACACTGTCGCCGCAGTGCCGTGACGAGCTCTTCGACTTCGGTGATCTCGTCCGGGTCTTTAACCCTTAGATTCACCTCCGTCGTGAGTGCCCTCACCTTGACCGTCTCGCCTAGGACTTCCTCCGCGAACTTCTTGTAGGCGGCGCCCTTTTGCGAGACGCCCGCTTCAGCTCGAGGATCATCTCGCCCATCCGGGTACGTCTTATTCGACGTACGTCGGCGCCGAGTTCACCGAGCTTGACGTCACTCCTCATCGCCTTCAAGACGTCCGAGTACTTAGCATCGTCCGTCGTGATGACTAGGGCATCGCCCCTGGAGCGATTGGCGCCTACCCTAGACTTCTTGCTACCCTCATTCGCCTAGGCCTTCTTTTCGGCCCTTGACGTCTTCGGTTTCCTCTTGTTCTTGACCAGGATCCAGGAGGCGTCATCCCCCTCTATTTCCCTGGTCTGGTGCGGCTTAGAGATCTCAGCCTGCCGTAACCCCTTACCACCGTCTTTCCTGGGTGGACAGACCTTTCCAGGTTCTTCCTCCCCCGGTTTTGGCGCTACCTGTCCGGGGTTCAGCTTCCCAGCCCCACTACCCTTGTTCGGGGTAGTAACCTTCCGTGTTTTGGAGCGGCCCCCAGGGAGCTCATCCCCTGGCGACTGTCTCCCCCGTTTTTGTGTCTGCTCCGTTGGAGCAGTCACCCCCGACGTACCCGCAAATACTTGAGCCTCAGTCTGGGTATTTGGTACCACCGTCTTCGCTGGCACGCCTTCGGTCGATTCGACCTTGTCCGAGTCCGCGAATCCTTGGGCCTCAGTCTGGGTAGACCTCGACTCCACGGATTTCACGGGTTTACACTTGGCCGTCCCGACCGCCCTCTCCAGCTTGGTGTCCAGCATCGACTTTCGAAGTTTCTGCAAGCTCCTCTTGAGGTCCTTGCTGATATTATGCTTCGATGACGCAAAGTCGATAATGGCGTCCAGCTGTTCCGTTGCCACCTCTAAGGCCGAAAGCCCATCGCGTTTGCGGTTCATCGCCTCCACAAGCCATGGGCCGTCGATAACATCTACCGGCGTTTTTTTAGCCGAGATGAAGGTTAAGTGACCCACGCTGGCGTTGCGCACCAATCTGCCGACTATTGTCTCTGGCCTCCTAGGCGGAGTGTCATCGGAAGACCAGTGAAAGCGTGAGATTGGAACTTGTGAGCACCAGATCTGTGATAATATGTCACTCATTTTTCAGGCATTTATCCTTAACCGATTTACTCGCACACAGTTGCACTCGACGCAGAATACTCTCCCATTGTTTCCTATTGAATATTGGCCAGATCGGACTATGGGCTCAAGAGTAATGGCCAAAATACTATTTTTATAATGCACGAGAAAGGCACCATCACCGCTAGGTGGATTAATCAGGGTTTTTGTATAACAGAAACTATTTTGGACATGAATACTACTTCATATTGGGAAACATTCTAAGATTTTTTTTTTCGAATTCTCTAAAAAAAATCTCGGCCTTTCCACTTCTCCATATTGAAGTAGATCGAGATGAGGAGAGATTGAAGGATTGAAATGTTTACTAGTTTAAAATGATATTAATTGAAGGTTTAAAGAGTTGTTGTGGACAATGGACTGTCGTGGTCATGTTGAGTAGATTTGTAGTTCTGAAAATCATGCAATGATAGCCATACCTCTTTGTCTGGATTTTTTTCAAACTATTCTAGATCTGTTTATCTGTGCTTGTACTACATTAAATTATATCAGACCCATTTCACATTAAAGCATATAAAGTTTGAAATATTTCTTGAACCTTTTTTCAAGGCCAGCCAGAGCACGCTTTTCATCAGAATCCGGATATTAATGTTCAGAGACCAAAAATGGTTTGGGGTCCGTGTAGTAGCTACACCGTAGATTCCCGTTCCCAGAAGGATAATATTTTTCCCGCTGATTGCGAGCGGTACAACACGCGAGCAAGCAAAATGAACTGTCAGAAGAACACAATCTCTCGGGACATCATCGCATCGTAGCAGGCTGGCTGGTTGGCCCTGCGCTGAATGGGTTCATGTTTTTCACATCCCTCCGCCCGCGCCGCCGGGTGGAACATTTCCATTATAGAAGAGGGAAAGCCGGCCGCGCTACTGACGACGCTGATGCCGCTGGGTATACCGAAGCAGATGAGATTGGCGAAAGGAAATTATCTCGAACTGATGCTCACCAAATTTGCATTGATATAAGGACTGCCTTCCGCTCAGAAGCTTTTGTTGGTGGGAAAATGGGAAATGATTATTTCGTCACCAGGAGGAAATTGATTGCCCCAGAGTGGGTTGCTTGAGTTTCAGCGTTAACCCTTAAATGCGCAATGTTGTTTTAAAACAACAAACCGAAAATACGTTTAATGTTAATAATTTCAATGGTTATTTACGTTAAAAATATTTCCGAAGATTTCTAAAAAAATCGCCTTGCGCCTTTAAGGGTTAAGCTGCTGTAAAATTAATGGTCGCACAAGGTTTGTTCAACATTTATTTTTCTTTGTTGTTACTTAAGTTTTGTTCTGTTATTAAACATTCTTTATTTTAAATAAAGGTCGAAATATTCTTTGCATCACGAACCATTGGAATTCGTTTGTCTGATTTAATTTCTGATCTATAAATAATTTCCACATTCTGTGAACTTCCAAGTTCATATCGTTCTCCTGCGATGAAGTACTTTCAAAGCTGCATTTTGTGGCAATAAATTAGCAAAGTTGTCCCGCTTTGGCGCCCAAAACGAAATGCAATATTCCACGTTCCTACATCAACTAGTTCTCCTCTACCCCCGAGGGACTGAAAACAGTAAAACAACAAACTTGTTCCGGAGGTGAAATACTTTTGAAAGCCATAACTCGCGCGCTAACTACCTGCACGTGCTACACTGAAGCACATACAACAGCAACAAACAACGAAAAGCATACGCTGACATTATCATAGTCTCGGAACAACAATAGGAACGCGGAATATGTTTGCACTAAAAAATACAATAAAACATTCCCACTCGGCGTCGACGCTGCATCTCACCCCTTAATTTATGCAACGTGTTTGCTTTTTTATCATCTAAACTTTCTGGAAACTCCGCATCGCATCGGCATAAGGAAGCGTGGCGTGAGTACGCGAACAGCCGGTGGCCCATGTCTACATACTTATATGCACGAGAGTCTCAAATAAATTCGGAATGTTTTATAAAGTATTGCAACCAGCAATCGAATCCAGCCACAATAACACACATCAGAATCACCAAACAAACACGTGGAAGGAATTCGGGTTCTCGGGGGAAGTCCTGAGCTTTTGACAAACGGGGCTTTTTCTTGATGCTAGGTACTAGTCCTGGTTATGAAAAATGAACCTTAAAGAGTCAGGGTTTGAATTATAAGAATTATAATTATAAGAAAGATTACGTATTTACAAATTTCAGGAGACAACAATTGTTTCTTTAAAACCAATTTAACAAAATGAAGAAAAAATGCGATTATTATCTGACGGTACCAGAAAAGAAAATCATTAATCATTCCCAACCCTACAACCCAACTGCCGACGTTCCAACTGTCAAAGTCGCACCTGGGAAATTTATTGCCTGCGGTTAGCAAGAATTGTTACATTTACTAAACGGTTACTACTCGAAGCACAAGACGATGGCAGAACACATATTTCATATAGCAAACTTTGCAATACCAACATGCATTGGTGGTCTTGTTGGTCGCAAACTTGGGAATCCTCTGCTTATGTTGGGTAGATGCAAACAAACAATCGAGCGGAGCTTTACGGGTGCGAATGTTGGCCATGGAGTCAATGAACCCTTTTCAAAACAGGTATCAAAGCATAACTACACACATGGCTGGGATTCGTGCGTGGTGCCTGGTGAGAACTCTTCGAATAGGCAAACTTTTTCTTCCGTCTGCGATGTTGAGCTAAATTTTTCATACCAGGTATTATACAAAGCGCTTGTCACCGGAAATGATTTATGGTTTAACGCGTACTGCCGTTATTCTAAATAGAAGTCGCATATGTACATATACTCCTATCAGATACGAATCAAAATCCATAAGCTCATCGAACCTGAAATCCGATTTGGATTTCAAATGAAATTGGAATATTGTTCCCAATAAGAATCATAATTGTTGGAAAATTGAATCTGGAAACGAAATAAAGTTTAAGCATGAATTTGAAATTAAACCCGAATCTGCATATGAAATGCATTCGAATCAGATTTCAAATACTAATCTGGAATATAGTTTTTGCCAAGATCTACATTTAATTATTTCCTAAATGATTATTCCAATTCATATATAAATATGTAAATTAGAATTTGAATTAGAATTCCAATCTTCCGCTTTCGATCCTAATTAACAAATCAAAGTTTTAACGCAAATCCAAAATCCTATCGGAATTCGAACAAAGCTCTGTCGGAATTCGTCTGCACGTATGGAATGGAATGAACACAATGACGTTTGAGCGGTGCGCTGTTTACTAAAAATAAATACTTTTTCATACATCGAGTTCAAAATGAATTTAGGCACCTTCGTAGGTTCAGGAATAGCCAACTATAGACTAACGCAAAATGAACTCCCCCAAGAAATTATGACGTTTGAGCGGGTCGCATAATGAACGCAAAATGAACTTTTGTTCGAGTGGAATGTCAAAATCCATCAGGTGAGTGAATTTGATGAACTCCTGCACAGGTCTGCACTGTGCCACCAAAGTACTCTTTAATGGGTGAAAAAGTACCCATTATGAAGTTAAATAGTTCAACTCATTAAAAGAGTAAACATCGTTTACTCATTAATGAGTAAACCGCTTGTACGTCAAAACCAGGGGTACATTTTACCCATTATGAATTTTTGACGTAGGACTTACGTCTTTCTTTACTATACTGGGTGTCATTTAGATTTTTGGAAATCGAGAGCGTTACGCTGGAAGGGAAGATTTTGAACGTTTCTAGCGCCTTTATCTTTCGATGGATTTTTAAGAATTATATATCAATCGACTTGGACACTCTCCACCATTTTGCCTATTTTATTGAAACTTAAGACTATTAACGATTAGCTACTGAGAATTTCAATTCTTGTCAAAGCCAGTCAAAATTTCATATGTAACCAATCCCGTGCATTCCTAACACGGACATCAGAATGCGGTATGTCACGGTATGTTCGGGTCTACCGGAAGATTTTCTTTGTGTAGAAAAGAAGCAGTGCCTGCCGTGTGCGAGTTATTACAATTTGTGACAGCAGCGCGTACTGACGTGCTTTTTGCTCCCGCATTTTTCGTTTCTTTCGTTCGTTCGCTGTGTTTACCTACACAGCGACAGCATACAGTCACCAGCGGTAGAACTGCCGGTGGGTGGGTCTGCGAATATGCATAAAAAAAGTGGGCGCATTTTTTTTTTTGTCGTTCTGTGCTTGATGATGGTCGGATGCAGCGGTGTCGGTTGCGATGGATGCAATCGCCCATCGCATCGCTCGGGGTTCACGGCTACAGGCCGATGATGGCTGTGGCAGCGAGGGCAGCGGTGGTGGATGAGGAAGAATAAAATTAGAGAGATTTGGTCTGCTCATCCAGGTGATGGGTTTCATAATCCATATGATCCCGGGATGGATATGAGTCATGTCATAGGGACGTTCCGATACTTCAAAATATCGATATTTGATTCGATACGATAATCGAATCAAAGTATCGATATCACCGATATATTGGAATGAAAATATCGATATATCGGAAAATCATATGATATTTCAAAAATAAAAATATTTAGGATATATTTGTTGTAGTTATTCAATTACTATCGTATTACCCCTTTACAATAATTGTTAGAAATGACTTTTTTTCGATCACTGACAATTTTTCTGTATTTCTCCTCGGGTTATTCTGATTCTTGACAACAGAAAATTCTCTCTCTTCAGATTTTCTGCGGAAGTTTTTTAAAGTTTAAATTTGATTTTTAACTAAAAAAGGAAATTCTTTTAAGGAGAAATTATCGGCAGGATTTTTTTTTCGATTCTCAAAATTTACGCAAAATGTTCCAACAGAAATAAAAATAGATTAAATTACTTTCATTTATTTGCAAAAGGCATTAGCAATTAAAGATGCACAATCAGCAATAGTGTTAATATCCATTTTAGATTCGAAAATTTCGCTGTCTTACATGTAAATGTTTTAAAAAAGTCCGTAAAAAATAATTTCCAGAAGAATATTTAAATAAACTTTATCTTATTTTTTGTTTTCCATTTTCTGAGAAATTGTATTATTAAACTTGACGTAGACTCGGAGTTTGGGATCAAAACATTAAATAATTTTTCGTTGACGTATTAGCAGTACCTCCTTTATTTTGGTAGGGTTACTGCTCCTTGACTTGTTTCTTATTGTTGTGATTTTTTTTCAGCAGTAAGCACGCATGTTATCAAAAAGAAGCAACGAAATTGGTGCTGTATTTCTTTGTTTGGAAAACGGGACAGTTCCCCTAAAATAGCACATTTTACCCAAGTCTGAAAGTTTTATAAATAAAATTTTTAAACTTCAAATACTATCATCAATAAGAAATCTATTTGCTCTACATTTGCTTGAGTAAATAAGGGCTTAATAGTTAGAAACAAAGCAATTCTAATTATGTATTTAATTATTAGTTTTATTTCCAGAAGTTTTGAATAAACAAATTGCTAATAATTTTACACAGCATGAAGGTTGTCGTTTCCAATATCAATACCTATAATCAAACTCTATGGATCCAAAAGTTAGAAGTTAAATGTAAATACGTTACGTTTATACAAGTCCTACGTCTAATCGCGGTTATGTTGAAAACATTACCCATTGCTCGTTTTTTCAAATCTTGAGGTGGGTAAAATTTATACATTATTCTTTCCAGTTTTAGATTGGTAATGAATCAGGAAGTTTGATAACAGTGAAGTAAAACAATCGAATTTGTTGAATCTATTTATTTATTATTAAGTTATTTCGATTATTTCGATATTGGACACTGTTTTCATTTTCTAGCATTGTATTTATCTAAATGATTCACGATCTTTTCCGGTACATCTATATTGAGGGTGTATTGCTGCGGGTCCGGCGAATGGCCTCCCCTGTTGCTAGTCCTCTACTGCAAAATATAATCCATGTGAATCGGCCGGTTAGAACAAAGATTTGCTGACTCTGATCGGAGCTAAAATTTAATTTTGAATCAGATATAACAAATTATAACAAATCAATTGGCTCACCCTTTCGAGACGCCATCCGAGATGCCTTTGTGAAACACCTTGATTAGGGTGGTTCAAAAAATCGATTTTGCTCCACAGTACTCATCTGATTCTTTACCATGTTCTGAGTGTCCTCTGAAAATTTGAGCTCATTTGGATTAAAACTGATTTAGCACAAGCCATTTCAAGTTTGCATGCAAATTAGTATGGGGAAATTTATTTCTTCGTTATACTGTTAATGACGCTTCCCCATTAAGCGCAGGTTAAAAGAAAACCTACACAGCTAAAAGGAATACTCAACAGCTTTCACCCAACGAGAATCGCATGTTGTTTAATCCCCCCAATAATTAGTAATCGAATTTAATCTATACCGTAGTTTTCTGGAGCCAATTGCATAACTCATCAACAGGCAACATTGCTGGTCGTGGCGCGAAAGATAGCACACACAAATTCAGGCTACTATGTTGAACTGCACATTTCAGTGATGCCCTCAAAGAAGTTTAACGATCATGACTAAAGATTCGCAACCTGTCTTAAAATCGATTACTAATTATTGGGGTGATTAATCAACACGCGATTTTCGTTGGGTGAAAGCTGTTGAGTATTCCTTTTAGCTATGTAGGTTTTTTTTTAAACCGGCGCTTAATGGGGAAGCGTCATTAACAGTATAACGAAGAAATAAATTTCCCCATACTAATTTGCATGCAAACTTGAAATGGCTTGTGCTAAATCAGTTTTAATCCAAATGAGCTCAAATTTTCAGAGGACACTCAGAACATGGTAAAGAATCAGATGAGCACTGTGGAGCAAAATCGATTTTTTGAACCACCCTAACCTTGATCCATCACGCCACCAGTCGCCGGAACTGCTTCGATTCAGTACCATCGGGAACAAGATGCCTTTGAACACGCTCCGTTAACAGCCGGATAGATCATGGTACAGTTAATAGCAAAACGCCGAACACTTGGGAGCCTTAATTGAAAGGTGTCAAGCAAGCAGAAAAATTCACTGTATAATATAATTAATATAATTTGCCCACTTTAAGAAATAAAAAAATACCCATTATTCTGACAGGTCCATATATTGTAAAATAATGGATATTTTTACCATATTAATGAGTAATGCCGAGTTTACAGTGTGCACGTTATAATTTCTTGAGGGAGTTCATTTTGCGTTAGTCTACCGAGTTTGTTTATGTTTTGCACTGAAAATGAATTTTTCTACCCCGCGCCAATCTCTCCCATCTTCTGTCGAAGTGAGTGAACTCTGATATAAGAACCATGATGAAGACCTCAGACCTTTGTCGGAGTCAGTATAGACCTGTGCAGGAGTTCATCAACTTCACTCATCTAATGGATTTTGACACTTGAGCGGGGTCTTTACTCGAGCATAAATTTATTTTGCGTTCATTATACGACCCACTCAAACGTGGGAAGTTCATTTTGCGTTGGTCTATTAGGTTCTGCAGCATGACGTCACGAATGAATTCGGTCCTCGTCGAATGAACTTTTTTGACAGTTCAGTAGTACTTTCCACTGACTCCGACAAGGATCGAGTTCGTGATTGGTTGGCTGCCCCCGAGTCCAACGCGAAGTACTACTAATCAGTCATCAGTTTGAGGTTAGATACAGACGCTGCAGAACCTAATAGAGGACTACCGAACTGTCCAAAAAGTTCATTCCACGAGGACCAAATTCATTCGTGACGTCATACTGATTAGGATAAAAAAATAAATTTTTACGGAGCTCGAACGAAATTCTGACGAAATCAAATTGGATGCCTGTCGAAATTTAAATAGGGTAACGAGGGGTAATGTTAGGCCTGGATGCAACGTTGGCTCGTCATGCAAATTAATCAATAATTCAACAACAATACATCGTTTTGTAGAGAGATATTTATCAAGGCTTCTTTGAAAAAGTTTATCAAGCCGACTTTATATATATTATGCAAGATTCATGCACTTATTCAACTGATAAACGCAATAAACCTGCGTGAAAAATTGCTTTGACTCGGTTTGTTTGCAACAACTTAAGTAGGCAGGCAGTGCAAGAGATTTTTCTTTTGCCCAATAAAGTAGTTTTTGGAATGGACTTTAGATGAACGGATAGCGCTCACACTATTTTAGCATTCATGTTAAATTTACTATTTTCATTAATATAGTTACACAATTAACCAAAACTTTTTTGAACAATATTAGAACACTCGTTGCCAAAATACGGCTTACGATTTTCACTTGAAGCAGCGCATTATAATTGCCTACCTTACGGCTCATACAAACGATTTGGAGTGAATAATGCACCAACATTTCATGGGCCGAAAAAGCATCCAACACCAGAGCCGAGATTAGGAAAATTGGCCGAACATAAAGTCCATTTCGCACGAAACTTTTGATGGATTAAAAAATAGATTTTTAACCATTACTGTTTTTGAATACTTAGCGTAATAACCAATAGTAAGAAAGCCGTTCGGTGTCATAATTACGGTTAGATCTTCAATATATGAATATTTAAATTGATAAATGTGCTCAACCACAGCATAATAGGCTAAGGTTTGAGTCATATACCCTATATAAATCCTAATTTTTTGATAAAACAAAGTTTTATCGGAACTTATTGAAATTACTGCGATAAATTGTATGAATTCCTGGCGGAGTTGAAAGAATTCCGTATGAGTTTCTGAAAGAATTAGAATAAATTGTTAAGGTTCTGCAGCGTCTGCACGTAACCACAATCTGGTGGCAAATTAGCAGTCCTTTCTCATAGACCCAGCGACAGCCAACCAATCACGACCTCGAATCTTGTCAGAATCAGTGGATAGTGCTACTGAACCGTCAAAACAATTCATTCAACGAGGACCGAACTCATTCGTAATATCATGCTACAACAGTGCCTAATGGATTTCTTTCGTAGTTCGAATGAATTCACGCCGGTTTTTGAATAAATTTCAAAGTTTAAATAAATATCTTTCGACATTCGAATGTATTTCTGTCCGAAATCCGATACATAATGAACGAATGAATTCTTGTCGGAATTCAAATGAATTTCTGTCGAATTTCGAATGAGTTTGAACGCATTCCTATCGGAAATCATTCATTTGGAGTTCAGATAAATTCCATTCGAACTTTAAATGTATTCCTGTTGAAATTTGTTGAAATTCAAACCAAATTCGTTCAATTTCTCTTCGGAAATCAAATAAATTCCTATAGTAATTCGAATTAATATCAGTTGGATTTACTAATAGAGGTGTGCGCCGCCGCCAACAAATTCACATAGGCGCGCCGTCGTTTAAAATTTGTCACGCCACTGCACTATGATTTACCACGCCGATTCAATTTTGTTTACCAATAAGTATCTCCAACTCATCACGTTGAAACTCCATTGAACTTTTCGTGAAAATACCAATGATTTCCTTGAAAAAATATAAGAAGAACCTCGAGTGCAAATTCTGAAGGATCATCCGTTTTTTTTATTCTAGTAAAAAACGGATACTCACACTCAGTTTTCATTTAGTAAAGCGAGTAAGTTATTTACCATACATTTCGACACGGGGATTGTGTCTTCCTCAGGAAGAAAATACTGACAAAGACACAATCCACGTGTCGAAACGTTGGGTAAATATGATACTAGTTTAAGTTAATGATGACTGAGTAGTAGGGTGGCTCAAAAAACACTTTTTCTAATTTTTTGATGGGCCTAATCATCTCGCGGTTTTCTGCATAACATTCTGTATCAAATTCTTCAAGATCTGAAAGAGTATCATAGTTCTTCATCGTAAGTTGTGCCGTCCAACTGCAACTCACTGTTTTTGGATCTTTCTGCATACATTTTTCCATATAAACTTTCAACGAGTTTAGCACCGCCCAAACGTTGACCGATTTGGCTGAAATTTTGTCCAGAGCATCAAGGCATCAAATAAAACCGAATAAGAAGGCGGCCCATCTAAAAAATTGAAAATTAAAATACAAAAGAAACAGTCGTTACACAAACAGTTTTTCTTTACTTTATTACCGTGTTTAAGGATTTCCGTTAAAATCCAAAGAATTTTCCGTTGAAATAGAATTTGGCAGAAAGCCAAATGTTGTTTGGCCAAAAATGGCATTTGACCGAACAAACCATTTAGTCGAAGCTTATCTAGCCTAAAGTTTTTTCGCCGAAAATGTGGTTGGGTCGAAAAGTACAAACTGTCGAAATGTCGATCGGGCGAAAAGTTCCTTTGGCTGAAAAAAATTCGTTGGCCGATTGTGATATTTGGTCGAAATAGTTGTTTAACAGAAAGGGCCATTTGGCCGAAAAAGATATCTTGCCTAAAGTGTCGGAGTGTTTTTGTGTTATTTTCGGCTAAATGATCTATTTGGCAAAACGACATTTTCGGCCAAACAATTATTTCGACCAACCCGCAAGTTTCAGCATACATGGTTGCTAGGGCAAACAACTTTATTGACCAAATTACATTTTCGGTCTAATTATTTTCGACCCAACAACCGTTTCGGACAAACGTTTACATAATTCCGCCAAATGGAGTTTACCGTGTTATTCGGCCAAGCGCCATTCGAACAATTGGCTTTTCGCCGAATGACTTTCGACCATACGACAGGAAGGGACTTTTGGACACTTTGAATGTATGAACGAAAAAAAAAAGTTACTATGTAACATAGTCTCTCAACTATGTAACTATGTAACTATGTAACTATAATTTTGATGTTTTCGCATTTTATTATGGACCATACTGTATAACCGTTTCGCACGAAATGTCTTTCTGTCGAATGATTTTCAGAATTTTTGAAGAATTTCCTATGAACAAGAAGTGTTTTTCGCTGCAAAAAGCAAAAAAACGAACAATGGGTAATGTTTTAAACATAACCGCGAGTAGACGTAGGACTTATATAAACGTAACGCCTAACAATATACTCTTTGTCATCAACAGAGTATGTAACTGACAAACGCACCTAGCGAAAAACCTTTATCAGAACCCGAACACAATATGACAAGAATCATTTGCCGTGCATGCTCTGATATTTCCGAAAATACTATGCTAAATATATAATCATTTTTCGATTCTCGAATATTTCCATAAAAGCAGAAATTATGATAGCATAAAACCGAAATTTGCTCTAGAAACAATGCAAAATAAAGGGATGAAAAGTTAGCAACAATTGTCTTCTTTTTTGTTGCTGACAAAGTTTTTCGGATGTTTGTCATTATTATCTCTGACAAAAACAAAGCTTGTCGTTAGTTCTCTTTTGTAGCTTGTGCTTGTTGCGCATTCAAAAAAATGGATACCCTGATTATAACTCTGTTTTAATGTACACACGATCGCAACCGAAACCACTGCATCTGACCATCATCGAGCATAGAATGACAAAAAAAATGCGCCAAAAATTTTCCTCGCTTTCCGTATCGCGTTTGAAGTTTGTATGGAAATTAGTATGGGAGAACCTATATTTTTGCATTTCTACTACTAGAGGTTCCAGTTCATCGTAAACCAAGTGGCACATTGCGTTAAAGTATAACCCAAAGGATGCCGAAAAACTTTGCTGAAGAAGGCACGTTGCTGGAACGTTCAAACCATATGCAAAAAATCGTTTATTCTGTCAGCACTGCCGTACTACGTAGACCAATAATTTAACTGAGTGTTATTTCAAAGTAATTGATTTTATAGGGCTTTAGAGCTAATGGGAGCTATCCGGAATCATTTCACAAGGAAAAAAATCCGACAAGATGGAAGATGGGTTTTGCCCTTCGATAACCATAGGTCGTCCGGTAGTGCTGACAGAAACATTGATTTCTTGCATATGGTTTGAACAATCAATTTTCGAAACGTAATAACATTTTTTGTAGACCTTCCAGCTATGTACCTTCTTCGGCAAAGTCTTTCGGCATCTTCCAGACTATATGCTAACGTATCGAGTCACGTGATTGATGATAAATTGAAGCCGCTAATAGCAAAAAGGTAAAAAAGTACGTTTTTCCTTACTAATCCCCATGTAAGTTTAAAACGCGATGCGGCATGCGAGGTCGCAACCAATCGAGCCCATATTTTGCACAGTTGATTGGGGTCCCAACACGATTCAGAAAAACCTTGATCTCACTTGATCGGACGAAGTTTGCGTTTTTCCATACAACTGCGCCCACTCTAATGCATACTCTCCTGCTGGCCTGTAACCGTTTGGTTACAAATTGTAGATTTTTGTTTAGGTTTATTGTTGTTTGTATCGGAACCTTCACGTTTCTCGTGTAAAAACAGCAGGAGCTACTACAGAAGCGTTAGGGTTGTACCGCTGTCTATACACGAGGGTGCTACCAAATATCCAACATGGTATCATGATTGTGCAAATGACCAACTCCCCCCCCCCTTTCCTAGCAGGAGCTAGATTGCACATTGGGAAAAAGTGTTCAGGTAATTCCGAAGCCTGTATTGTGAAACTGGGAGTTAATTCCTCTGTGTCGCTTTTCCTACGTCTCGTTTTCGTTTTCGGACTGCTTTTTCGTCCAGCACACGGTTCGGCCCGCGAAGCCAATCGGCTTCCGCGCATAATCGTAAAAGACCGAGGATCCTCAAAGGAGGATCTTTATCTCGGGCCGCAGGCCCTAATCGCAAAGGAGATTTCCCTTCTCGGCCGTCCAAGGTGGCTGAGCCACGGCTGGCCGATCGCGCCCACCATCGTCCAGCAACGCCCGCTGGCCCCGTCGGACAAAGATTGTCCGTTCACCGCTCGCCTCGCTATTAGGGCGAGATTTCTGGCCGCACAGCTGGACAGGAGTCGCTGTGTCGGCTATTCTGCTCCCGTCACCAGCAGCAGCAGCAGCGGTATGTACCGGTACCATCGTTAAAACTAGATCACACATAACAAATTAACACAAATTCATTACACAAAACAACACGCACACGCCACAATTAGGAATCAATAAATTATACAAGAAAAGTGAAAGTTCCTGTGTTGTTAGTTTTTGTTTACCGCGAAAAACCCTTGATTACCCAGTAGTTAGCCGACCCTGGGATTGCCGGAAAGTCTCTTGTGTCCTGGTCTGGCCTGGCTATTGATTGTTGACGATTCAGGAAAGTCTAGTTTCAGGCCACTGCATGCTGTGTACGTAAACACAGCGAACGAACGAGAAAAAAATGAGTGAGCCAAAAGCATGTCAGAACGCGGATCCGAAGGGCCGTGGCATGCTGCATTCTGATGTCCTTGTTAGGAATACACGGGATCAGGTATCAGGTATCAGAATATTGGCTCAGGTGCCACGTTCCCCTACTATAGGGAGATTTGTGCCTCGCCGTCACAGCCTTCTTATCACTTACCCGACGAAAAGAAGGGGAAAAGGAGAGGAAAGGATTAAAAGGACATCAAGGTAAACGAAGGCGTATTCCTTACATGCACCCCTGATGGGATACTTGCGTGGATTTAATTTTCTGCACCCGGTAGGATATTAAAAATATAGACTTGGAAAGTATATCTCGATATCCGCTTCATCCACGCATCTCCTACTACAAACATAGTAGAAATACGTTGAAAAGGACGTCAAGCGTGAAAAACTCAACAGAAGCTTATTTCTTCATATCACCACGAGCAACGATTTTTTTGGAAACCGTAGTTTACCAAGAAATTTTGCCTTTTCAGAAGATCAAGAGAATCGTCACTTATGCTACAAAAGAACAAGCGGCGACTTTTATCTATTGGTTTAACATTGTTAACCTTCCAATAGTTCGCCAGAATTGCAGGATTCTGAAAAACAATTCTGTTTAAAACGTCGTTTTGACTCAAGCTTTCGTTTGCATTCCAAGGGATAGCCAGACAAATGCTATTCTGGTGAAGATTAAAAGGCTCAATTACGAACCTAAAATCATCGATCGCTTTCTCATTAATCAACAACAATTTTTGTTTCAGCCAGTCATGGCTCTCTTGGTTTTCTGGTGAAAACCAAACTCTGCCAAAGGGAGCGTCCACAAATTACGTAACGCTTAGAGGGGGGACGGGGGGTTGAGCAAAGTGTGACGATCCATACAAAATTTTCAGATGTTTCATACAAAAAGTGTGACATAGGGGGGAGGGGGGGTTGAAAATGTCAATTTTTTGCGTTACGTAATTAATGGATCTTCCCAAATCTAAAACCTGAGCCAAAAAATGTTGGGATTAATGAGTCTGACGATGACTGATATAGAAAAGTATTCAGATCTCTCAACAACTCGTCCTTCAGTGCATTCGTAAAAAAGCCTTTTTGAAGTCTGATTTGAAAACGCAATGAATAACGAGATTCACCTTTTTCATTTTCAGAAGGAAGGTTTTTACCAGACAAAATTGATTTGCGGTTCAACTTTTTTCGCTGGTTTTTTAGGTAATTTCTGCCTTTATTGGCAGAACTAGTGTTCTCAGTAGATGAGATAGACGGCGTTACGCTGTTTAATTCAGTTCCAACATCCCGGGATGCTTCGATGGTCTTCGAAGAACTCCCAGTTTGCAGTTCTGAATCAACAATTGTGTTACCTTGTTGCTCAGCCATGTTCACAACGATGCGGTTAACAAAAACGTTCAGCAGTCGGAGGCGTTCAAACGGAAAAGAAAGGTCATTTGGAATCAGACTTGTCTCTAGACCCAACGCTAATAGGAAACACACTAATACACCTGATAGCGTTGAGAGCTGAGAGTTAGGTGTCTCTCAAAATCTCATGAACAAAACACAATAATAGTAGTGTCATAAAGGTAACAATATCAAGCGTATCCAACAAATTGGGCGAATACAGCATTATTAGGCATCCTCCGTCATTCTACATCACACTAGAGAAAGATACATGAAGTACACTGAAATACAATCAAAATCTCTAGAACGCAGTTACTGCATTCTTTGGCGATTAGATGCATCCGTTAACTCGATATCACTCTCCTTGAAAAACGACGAAGATTGATCTATAATACTACACTCGCAACAATCGTAAAAAAAACGGCCATAATTGTATACGTCCGTGAAATTGACCATATCACTGTGTCTATCGCGAATCAATTAATTGGTAAGTTATTACGACAGAGTTGTTCCGTAGACGTGGGTGATCCTTGTTTCAGGGATCACTGTATCACTGTTACTACTGAATAATACAGCCGATAAACAGTTTGTAGTATTTGTATAAAATCTATCCAAACCACACAGTGCAGACACTACAGATAATCGCACGCAGTTGTGACTCAGTACTACTGAGGAAACTGCTAAACACATTTACGACTTAAGCTAGTACCTCAATTCTTTACCTAATTGGTGTGTAATAATCAAAATTATTTCTCTCACGATCGTTTTCTCTGTGGAACCTATAGATGTGGAGAATTAGATTTTATGTATGTTTAACACAAAGTATATTCTGCAGAGCAGTAAGTATTCACTAATATATTCAGTAATTTAAATTCTCCCTTAAATATCTCATGAAAGTAAATTGCAAGAGAAAGAGAGTTACACTCGCACACATCATAATTCACAATACTTATATGCAATCCGAAGCTGACAACAACTAAAAGATTTGTCACATGGCGTTGAATTTATAACAAACTTTTACATTTATTTCTAATTCAACGATTAAAACGCACTACACTTAACTTTGAAATGCGCACTGTGAGGAAACATCACACAATCAGTCACTCAAAAGCACTGTAAGAAGCGATATCACTCAATAACATTAAATTGAACAAGACATCGCACGGGCGTCCACTACCCACGAACACACCTCTCTACGTTACCAGCGAACGAACGAGAAAAAAATGAGTGAGCAAAAAGCATGTCAGAACGCGGACCAGAAGGGCCGTGGCATGCTGCATTCTGATGTCCTTGTTAGGGATACATTATATATGGTTATATATGAAATTTTTATTGGCTTTGACAAGAATTAGGCTCTGCAGCGTCTGTATCTAACCTCAAACTGATGACAGATTAGTAGTACTTCGCGTTGGACTCGGGGGCAGCCAACCAATCACGAACTCGAACTTTGTCGGAGTCCTCGTCGGAGTCAGTGGAAAGTACTACTGAACTGTCAAAAAAGTTCATTTGACGAGGACCGAATTCATTCGTGACGTCATGCTGCAGAACCTAATTGAAAAATTCAATAGCTTATTAAGGTCTGAGGGAAGGGTTTTCCGTTAAAAAAGCACGTGGTAGCACTCTCTGAGAGAGAAAATTGCCCATTTCAGCCCGCCAGAATGACGCTGTCAGTGTCGCCAAAATTATTTCATCATTATGCAGTTAACAATTGCTTTAGAATTTGCCGTAAACGGAGAACAAAAGGAATTGGCAACAATGGGGAAGAAATTTATCACTCATGCAGTGGTTCGGCGAGAGAACAGCAACAGTGCCGACCAATCACGCAATGAGGAAATCAAAATAAACAAACTCCAGCTGGTTTTGGAAAATGAAAACATGAGCTGTTTCTAGAACAACATTAGAAAATATCGTGAGAGGATTTCTGTACAATTTGGGTGATAACAGTGGTGCTGGTGTAAATAAGACAAATAAGACTAATAAGACAAAGAAGAAAAATAAAGTAAGTTCCTCCGGGAAATCCTCCGGAAGTTCCTCCGGGAATTCCTCCGGAAGTTCCTCCGAGAATTCCTCCAGAAGTTCCTCCGGGAATTCCTCCAGAAGTTCCTACGGGTGAAATGCGAATGAATTCTTGACGGAATGCGAATGAGATTCTGTCGGAAATCTAATGAATTCCTGCCTGAATGTGAAAAAGTTCCTGTCAGAATATGAATGAATTTCTGTCGAAATTTTAATTGATTCTTATCAGAGTACGAATGAATTTCTGTCGGAAACCGAATAAATTCCTGTCTGAATGTGAGAGCTCCTGTCAGAATAGGAAAGAATTCGATGGAATTCTTGTCGAAATTCGGATAACTTCCTGTCAATTTTCGGATGAATTCCTGTTGGAATACAAATGCATTTCTGTCGGAATACAAATAAATTCCTGTTTGATATCAGGTGAATTTCTGTAGGAATTGATTTCCTTTCGAAATTCGATTGAAATCCTTTTGGTTTTCGATTGAATTCGAATGCATTCCTGTTGAAATTCGAATGAATTCCTGTCAGAAGGCGAATGAGTTCCTGTCGGAATAGGAATGAATGAATTCCTGTCGGAATGCGAATAGATTACAGTCAGAATCGGAATGAATTTCTGTCGGAATTCAAATGAATTTCTGTCGGGATTCAGATGAGCTTCTTTTGGAAATCGAACGAATTTCTGTTTGAATTTGAAAGAGTTCCTGTCGGAATATGAATAAATTTCTGTCAGAATTGAGATGAATTTCTGCTGGAAGTATAATGCATTCCTGTCCTAACTAGGATCAATTATTTTCGGAGGATTTCTGATGAATACCTGTCGAAATGTGGTTGAATTCCTTGTTGATTTCCATCGGAACTCGAATGAATTCTTGTCAAAACTCGGATGAACTCCTGTCAGAATTCGGATGAATTTCTGTCGAAATGCGAATAATTTCCTGTCGGAACACGGAATTTAGATGAATAAATTCTAGTCGGAATTCGAATGAATTCCTGTCAGAAGACGGATGAATTCATGTCACAATTCTAATGATTTTCTGTCGGAATGCGAATGAATTTCTGTCGGAATTCGAATGCAATCTCTCGGATTTTGAATTAGTTACAACTCGAAATCGTATGAATTCCGTTGGAGAATTCATCCGAGTTTCTGTCGAATTTCGGATGAATTTCTGCCAGAATTAAGATGAACTCTTGGCAGCATTTGGATGAATTCTATTTGAAATTAGGATGAAACTCTGTCGGAATTTGGATGAATTCCTGTTGGAATTCTAATGAGTTCCTAGGGGTCGTTCAAATTCGAATTAATTTCTCTCGGAATTCGAATGAATTTCTGATCGTATTCGAGAGAATGCCTGTCGGAATTCAGACGAATCGACAGTAGATCATTCGAATTCCAACAGGTATTCATACTAAGTCCGACAGAAATTCATCCGCATTCTGACAGGAATTCGTCCAAAATCCAACAGGATGTACTGTTGGATTTTGGACGAATTCCTGTCAGAATGCGGATGAATTTCTTTCGGACTTAGTATGAATACCTGTTGGAATTCGAATGATCTACTGTCGGAATACGAATAAATTACAATCTGTATTATATTTATATTATGTCGGAATGCGAACGAATTCCTGTCTGAATATGGGTAAGGTTTCACCTGTATGATTCTATACCGGATTTTAGTTGATTATCTGTTTGAGTTTTAGATAAATTCGATTGCAAATAAGAGTAGAAGCGGAATGCAAATAAAACTCTGAATTCAATTAATTGCATATTATTCGGCAACTCGGCCGTACGAAAACCATTTTTTTGTTAAATATCTTGGCTGTGCATATGCACAGCATATGTTTCGAAATGGACAAATTGATATGAAATTTGCGAAAAAGAATCCACGTGTCTTGGAGGGACTCGAACCCTCAACCTCCTACTCTCTAGATAGGCGTGATAACCCCTACACAACAAGACCACTTAAAGGTCACGTTTGCGGAAAAGCCATCAGAATCCGAGTACCAACCTCCACCGCGGTTAGCTCTCTTTTTTGCAAATTGAATATCTTTCAGATGCTTGATTTGTCCAATCTCCACATGTGCTTTACTGTTGTATATCCACAGTCAAGCGAGTGCACATTGTTTATTAAACGAGAGGAATCTGAATTCAATTATGAATCCAAACTCAATTAAACAGAGGAACTTGAACTCGAGAGAAATTGAATCTGAAGTTTAATCCAGGATGAACTCAAAGTTGATTCCGAATTCAGAGTTAACACAAGTTCGAATTCAATATCATATCGGAATTTAACATAGAATTCAAATTAGGTTTTAGAATTAAAATCCAATATTCGTCAATATTTGATATCAAGTACGAGAATCCAAATCGTTACCCACATTAAAACCAGAATTTAATTGTTATTTTTTATTCGCACTTTATTTGAATAATGTTATTTAAGTGAATGAAAAGCTTAATGCGAATCCAAATTATTTTTAAGATATTAGATCAAAATCCAATTCTAGAACTGCAAGCAATTGCAAACCTGAAGACAAATACGATAACGATTTCAAAACTGATTTCGAACCTAAAGCGGTTTACAAAATGGAATAAAGAGCCGAATTTAAAACTAAATTCAAATCTGCATCACAATGCCTTCATTAAAATGATATTATCCGCCACGTCGAAATATAACTTCTTTCCTTTCATATCATGATAAGTGACCTGACCAGTTCATTATTTATATTTGTATCAGTGGCGTCGCGTAACCTCACTTTTTACCTGTGCACTGACACGAAAAATGAAAATTTTGATATTTCCACAGCCCAAATGGAAAATAAAATCATCAGAGTTGTTTTAACTAATCAAAATCTAGTTATTCTATACATTTCCGCACAAAAAATCCTTAAATTTAAGTCCAGTGCACAGGTAGATTGAGGTTAGGGAAACGCCACTGATTTGTATGCAAAAATAGTACCATCCATTACCGCAACTGTAGAAGCGCTTAATGAACACCAAACGGCCAGGCGGCAATGTTCCTGTGGGGGTGTAATGCCAACAGATAAGAGGATTCTGATTTCTTTGCATCATTTATTCAGATGTACATTTTGTCGTCTTAACACGTTCAGTTCAGGAAGACCCCTTGCTTAACCGTGCGGTAAGATGCGCGGCTTCAAAGCAAGACCATGCTGAAGGTGGCTGGGTTCGATTACTGGTCTGGTCTAGGAAATTTTCGGGTTGGAAATTGTTTTCCCTGGGCGTAAAAGTATCATTGTGTTAGTCTCATGATATACGAATGCAAAAATAGTAGCTTGGCTTAGCAACCTCGCTGTTAATAATTGTGGAACACTATGCTGCGAGGCGGCAATGTCTTACTGGATGATGTATTCGCAAAAAGAAGAAGAAGCAGAGACGTTCAGTTATCTCACTTTCCAAGCAATCGCCCAACTTCCACCGTTATATGAATAAACTTTCGCTCCTGACGATTAACACAGAAGACGCACAGTTGAGGTGAACTCATTCCATATTTCATCCAAGTCAGTTTATCCTCACTCCATCCGTTGCCATACTTTGCTCAACAACTTTGACAACTCTTCCTCATAGTTGTCAGCACTACACACAGCAAGGTTCATGATACTCAGGACTTTCGTTCTAGCGAGCTCCGGAAGCTCGAATGGCGATGGATAGGTGCCTACAAAGTTTTTCCACCAAGTCAACAGTGCAACAGGGAATCAACTTCTTCCGAGTTGGATTTCAATTTCAAATTGGATCCTCATACTTCGTTCCATATTGCGCTAGGGCGATAGAGTAGTCTGTTCGACTGACGAGGAAGTTTCAATTCCATTCAACGCTGCTGAACTTTTATATTTTAATAAATAAAGGAAACTTTGCTGCTTTTGTTTCAAACTTTCTGGAATCTATATTAGGAGGAAGTGATCCGGGGAGGTAGTGTGAACATGCACGGGGTTACTTTTGATGTGTTCTCATATTTTATTTGGCTTCGCTTGATGCAACCAATCGGTGCTTGATATGTTCGATTCCTCAGCTCAAGCACAATTTCTTAAAATCAAAACAAAATGATAGTGATCATTGTGTATTTCCATAAGTCTGAATGCTTATCAGCGTGGCTCCCTCGCATTGTGAGTGGGGTACTCGTCTATTATATTTATCGAAACTAAAAACTTTTCCTTACCTTAGCTCACGCTGTGATAGTGCCTCATGTTGAGGGCTACTTATTTTGTAGTTTTCCTCTGTTAGATTCATCGACTCAACCATACCTTCTAGCTGCGATTAGAAAACGAGAAAATTTACTTAACATTTTGGGTAAAATTTGCATAGGAAGAAATCGAAGATGTTTCATATGAAATTTCTGAAGATGTTCCTGAAAACATCCGAAATTATCGATTTCGAAATATTTGCTGAAAAATTCCACTTCATTATACCGTAAAAAGTGGAACTCAAAGCTCTACAACAGCTTTTTTCTTCAAGTAAACCCGGTATAAGCAAAAGCTAATCCATCTGTTTCTACAGAAGCCATACATCAAGTAGACAAGGTAGGTTTATTTGCCTACACTACATAGAATAAAACATACACAAATTCCGACTACACTGTGCTACAAATATAAAGTACAAATGAAGAAAACAATTTGGAATTGTCATAAGTAGAAGAAATTATAGTGATGTCGTTTTTTGCCTTTCTCGTGCAACGTAGTTGCCTTTGGCTGTTTATTTCACTTAAAAACCAATCATTGATTACCTACTAAAAGGATTTTTAAACGGAAATTTTATTTATTTTCAGGTGTTTTGGCTTAATTACATTATTCTGGTTTCTCCGACATTTGTTTATAAGGATCAAAACTCGCGTAACACCGTGCTATCGGCTACCTACGGTCGCACCCCGAGGAAAGCTTGGTCGATAGTTCACAGCAACCTCGCCACCCCCGCGTACGTTCGTACTCGTACGGAATGGGGACCTAATTTCACGTTCGTATCAACGGGCGCCCTTTTCCACAGCATTTCGCGCCGTCTCGTCTAGTTTGTAAGCTGCTACTGCCCAGTTAGTGCCGTAGTCCCAAGTGTCGTTTTGGTTGTGGTTGGCAAGTTACTTTCGAAGCGCTTTTCCCCAGCGTTTGGGTGGGTGGCGGTTCGAATCAAAGTGGCCAGCAAGGATTAAGACAAAAATAAAACCGCAAAAGCTTTCAGTTGGGGGACAACAACCGCATGATGCTCGTCAGTATTTTATTATTTGTTTCCACTCCCGTGCCTTGCTTTCGCTAGTTAATGAAAGAGCTTAGTTGTTGTATTCGCTGTTTTTTGAGACGTGAAGTGCCTTGATATCTTCATATGAACTGAAGTAGTATTGAAAAGTTATTGATAAACAATTAACTAATTGACTTTTCACCATTTCCTTATGACTTTCAGCCAAACAAACGCCGCAGAATGGGCCGGAAAGTGACACTCGCCGTGGCAACGCTGAATCAATGGGCGCTGGATTTCGAGGGAAACATGTCCCGCATCATGGAATCGATTCTGGAGGCGCGCGAAATGGGAGCGACCTACAGGACGGGACCGGAGCTTGAAGTGACGTAAGTGTTGGTTGAAATTATGTAACAATTGATTGCATTATTTTGTTTGTCGTTCTTTTTTTGAATACGATACTTTGTAACCTGTTTGTAGCAAACACTTCTCATATTTCTGGCGAGTTCGATTCTCGGACCGGTCTAGTATGTTTTCGGGCTGGAAACATTCTACACACCCTGGGCATAGTGTATCCATTGTACTTGCCATACAAGATACATACTCATGCAATGGCGTGCATATAAAAGCTTTCAATTAATAACTGAGGAAATGCTAATAGAATACAGGCTGAAAAGCAGGCCAAGTTCCAGTTGGAATGTAGAGCCATCGAAAAAGAAAAAGAAGAAGTTGTAGCCGGTGATTTCAATGCGTGGGCAGTGAACTGGGATTCACTAACGCTAGAGGTCATATCCTGATAGAGTATTAAACGTAGTCCTGCTGAACGAAGGCCAAGTGCTAACGTTCAGAGGACCGAGCGGTGATTCACGTATCGATGTGACCTTCGGCAGCGCGGGATCAGGTATCAGGTATCAGAACGTCGGCTCCAGGGGCACGTTCACCTCAATTTGGGAGATTTGTGCCATCGCCTTCACAGCCTTTTTCATCACACACCTGACGGAAAAGAAAGTGAACAAAAAGGAAAGGAATGTGGATGGGAGAACAAAGGGAATGTTTGGAAAAGGGCCCTTGAAGAGGGCATACAACGCATAAGCGTACAAGAGCCTATAGCTCCTTACCACAACGGGTTATAAACAACAAAATACTCTGAAGGTTCAGGTTTCTGAAGTCAATTTCACTAAGTAAGTGTTTACCAAATATTTGGAAGCGCAATTGTGCATAGACTGGGCAGTTACATATTAGATGATAAGAAGTTCCATAATCGGATTCACAACTATCACAAACAGATGATTCAACGCGTTGAATATTTGCCATGTGATAGTTCAGTCGGCAGTGACCTGTCAAGGCCTTGACTAAGACACTGTAATTCTGTTTAGACAGATTAGCTAAATAGTTTGCTACTACCGGAGATGGCAAATATTTCCGCTTGAAAGACAGTGCAGTGTGTACCCAGTGAGTGTGACTGTTCCAATCTCAGCTCACGCTAATAGACGCCTGCACCTGCTCTACCTTCAAGGAGGGAGCCGTCAGTGTAACAAACAATGCTGTCCGACATACTTCTCTCCAAATAGCCAGATGTCCACTCATCCCGCGAGGGGAATTGTGTTGAAAATGTTCTATAAGGAAAACTACTAACGTGTGTGAGATCACTTGGAGCAAGGAAAATTTTGTCCCAATTAACCATAAGCGGTAACAACGAAGTGTGTGTAGAACTGCGGTTTACAGGATTCTCTTCCATAAAACCGAGTACCCATAGTCGGTAAGTACAAGAAAATGCTTCTAGTTTGAGATATATGTGCAGTGGGGCCACGTCGAAGAGATCTTCGAGAGCAGCCGTGGGAGTTGAAGAGAACGCACCAGTCATTGCCATTAGGCACATCCTTTGAAGATGGCCTAATTTAGACTGAATTGTCCTCACTTCCCCCTTTTGCCACCACACAAGACATCCATAAGCCAAAATTGGTCGTACAACTGTTGTGTAAATCCATTTGATATATTTGGGTTTAAGACCCCAAGTTTTACCAAAGGTTCGTCGGCATTGGCCGGAAGCCATACACGCTTTTTTGATTCTGAACTCAACGTTAGGAGTCCAGGAAAGCTTTGAATCCAAAATTAGACCCACATACTTTACTTGATCAGTTACATTGATTTCAGAACCAAAAGATGTAATGGACGAATACCATTACGATTACGTTTTTCCGTGAAAAGAACAATAGATGTTTTATTCGGATTGACCGAAAGGTCATATTGGCGACACCAACTTTCAACTACCTGAAGAGCATTTTGCATCAGGTCGAATAAGGTAGTAATGCACAAACCCACTATAAATGTTAGATATTCGTCGGCAAATCCATAGGTAGGAAAACCGCCATTATTGAGTAACCTCAATAGCGTATATGCAACGAGATTCCATAAAAGTGGAGATAATACTCCCCCTTGGGGGCATCCGCAGACACTTAATTTCCTAATCGCTGCTTGACGTAATGTCGAGTAGAGATGTCGGTTTTTAAGCATCTGGTGAATCCATTTGGTAATCATATTAGGTAGCCCATGACAATCTATCGACACATCCAGGGAAGTGCGTATCAAATAAGTGCTCTAACGATTCTTCATCAGAAGAAGTGTAGTCGCCATTTGGCTTGCGAATTTCGCCAACTTGGAAATCCTTGGATCTCGCAAGAATTTTATTCAATCGACTGGCTTCACTCAAATTGGAAACATTTGCACAAAGGTTTTTCCAGCCGGATCGTTCAGCAGATCGTAGAGCCTCCTTGTAAGCTTTGCGAGCCAACTTAAAGGAATCCGTCCCTGCTGAATGGCGTCTGTTCCAACTCCTTCTGTACTGCTTCCTTAGCTTAGCCAAATCGGAATTCCACCAAGGGGTTCCTCTCGAGGTTTTTTACAGAACGTAAGAGACAAGCTTCTTCGAAAGCTTCCATGATGTGCAACGTTGTAGTATCAACTGCATCATCCAAGTCGGAAGGAGTTTCTATAGAAGGTAGATATCCGTGAAATTTGGTAGAGAGCAACTCTGTGTAAAGATCCCAGTTTGTTGAACGAGGTTTTCTAAAACGCAAGGTCTGCGAAGTAACATTCAAATGATCAAAGTAGATGTAGCGATGGTCAGATATCGATTCCTCATCTGACACATGCCAATTCGTCAACTTGTGACTGATTCTATTGGAGCAAAGGGTTATGTCTAATACCTCTGACCATAAAGGTTGGGCGATTGCCTATGTTAAGTAAACTAAGTTCGGTACTACTTAAGTATTCCATCAAGCTGGAGCCTCTCAGATTGATATCCGAGCTACCCCAGATGATGTGATGAGCATTAGCATCACTGCCGACAATGAATTATTGGCAGTGGCTGATATTCTACTCGCCGCAGCCACATCCAGGCGCTATAGTATATGCACAAAATAGCCAGCAAGAGTTAACCGCCAGAAATTTGTATGGCGAAAGACATCTAACGCTGGTTTTCTCAAAATTAGGAACTTTTCATGAAAAACTATTTGGTATCGGTTATGAGGGATGGTGTCCGCTACTACGCCTACCAAATATTTTTTCGATTAAAGTGCTTAATTTTGAGAAATCGAACCTTAGATGCCTTTCGCCATACTGATTTCAGGAAGTTAACTCCTAGTGTGCCGCTGTAAGCACGCTCAAAGCAGTCGATTCATTGGCGGAAGACCTTTTGAAGTGCAATATATGACAACTCGTTTGAAAGCATCCGTAGGGGATGGTTCATCATGTGGTAAATAAATCGAACAATAGACGTATTTCCTGACGGGGGTTCCGCCAGTTGCCTCAATTGTGACAGCACATACATCTCTGGTTGTTAGTTCAGAGATAAGTGTAGCAACAATAGCATTGTTAACAAGCACACATGCACGCGGCATTGATCGAGAGTTTGCCATTTCTTTACTGAAAGCAGCAAAAACCGGGTTCACTAGGTTACCTAGGTAGAAGCAAATATACTATATTAACAATATGATTCACTCTCACGAAATTTTGGCGACACCACATGTGGCGCCAACTCGCGTCCAAAAGGATCGATACACACGTAAATCGAACTACCCAAAATATGACGATCGTTTTACACACACTTCAAAATGTCATCATGAAAAAAATAGGGATGCTTGATGTTTTTTTGCAAACTTAATCGATTATGTTTAATCGAATGCAAACGGAAAATCAAATGTTGTAGAAGAAGTGTGGTAGGCATATTTTTGTGGAAATGTATAATAAATTTGATATAGCTCGTTGAACTGTATCCGGCGGGACCATGCCGGTGCATCATATCAAAATTGACGCACGCTGAAGCAGTTGGAGAGCTATACGAGGTTGCTGTGGAAGTTTACATTCTTCTCGCATTGTACCTACTCGCTCTCTGTTTCACACACCATGTTGCTGTTTGCTCATTTGACTGCAACACTTTTATATATTTTTTGATTTAAAGAGGCGTTATGATGCTTTGGGAAATTTGACATTAAAGAAGTCAATGAATTGTCTGAGACAAACAGCAAGTTGTCTGCATGGCTTATTAAACGTATCTAAAATTAGTTGAGATATCCTTTGTCACTATTTAATCCGCATTTTATTGTTTTTTTTTTTTGTTGAATCTGGTTGAAAGTAAATTTAACAAGATACGTTGAAGAATAGCTTAAATATAGCATTTGGAATGCATTTTAATTTATATAGAATGAGGAATTATTCCAGCTAAGATTTGACAGTTGAGTAGAAAACCTTATTGAGAATTTTGCGTAAAAACGGGTTTGTAGAACTAACGAGGGTGTGTGTGTGTACAAACTAACCCCCACTGTCTGGCAGTGATGTTATGGAAGAAAGCTGTCTGTTAAAACAGTCAGATTTAATCCGGGAGTTAGAAAGTGTTAGCTCTACTGCAGCTCCAGTGACCCATTTCAGAGTGCCTGGTATTTCTTATCCACTCCGAGGTCACTATCACTAACAGTAAGCCCCGCATAAATACATTCAGATATCAAATGGATATATGCAATATATTTATACTTCCGGGATCAAGATTTATATCCATGATACATAAATATACATCGTTGAACTCAGACCGTATTTAGTGAAATCAGTTTTTAAATATATATATTTAAGTATGGAACGGACTCACCATATTTGAAACTTTCCAATCCATCGTTTGTGCCTGACCTTTTTGATCCAACCAAAATCATTCTCTATAATAGGTTTGTAGAACTAACGAGGGTGGATTAAAAATACAAGATGGAAATTGGAAGGTCACATTTTCTGTTTACCCGCTTTTTCCAATAGGCTCAAAAAGAACCCTACGTAGATCGAAAATACTTGAATTACTTCTGGGAGAATTTGTCAATGAAGATAATAGATTCTAATATACACCATTGTGAGATAACACATTTTCATTAGTAGCAAAATAACGTAAAAACACTGGTTTGGACTATGCTTTTGCTAATATTTATACCATTTTATTATGTGTTCGCCTGAAAATTTCACAACAGTATGTTCTTCAATTAAAAATGTAATGATAATAGTTTTGAAAACTAAAACTCAACTTAACTGTTATTCATTTTATTTATTTACTACGTTAATGTAATATGTTCGAACAATATTTTGTTGTGGTCTGCCACTTTGACTTTATATAGTAATTTAATTGAAATATTATCATTTCATATTGAATTGGTGGAAAGAATCTCCTCTTCATTATGTCATATGACTTGAAATGTTTTATACAGAACCATGTCAATCAGAGTAATTCGTTTACACTTCCGAAACTCTGTCTTCAAATATGAATTTCACCATCTATGCACAGAGAGAGTATGACCGCTTGATACAAAAAAATAACATAGCTCGGGTACTTATTCAAAAGGACGTATGTGATTTTGAAAAACAAAGATTCAAACGTCGATTTGTCCGATCTGATGGCACTCCCACGCAAACCAACACCACCACCAGGTAGCCGAAGCCTCCCCCTATCTGTCTATGGTAATGGTTTGCGTGGGAGTGCCATCAGATCGGACAAATCGACGTTTGAAACTTTGTTTACAAAATCACATACGTCCTTTTGAATAAGTACCCGAGATAGAGAGAATATAATCCCTGGGAGAACGAGATAGCAAAGTTCTTGACAGTCGAGTCTTACTGGATTTCTCTCTGCATTGCACATGCGTTTCTAGCTCGGTTTCCTATCAGAAAAACTTATCTTACATTAATTAGTATACTAAGATCTTCATTATATTATTTGAAAAGATTTCTTTTAACAACTTAGGCCTCTTCAATACGAAATACCAATTATCATATAATAAATGGCGTAATCTAAATTTTCTAATGGTAATTCTGGTAAATATTGCTTTGAGTTAGCTTTAATTGAAATGTGTAAATATTGTAAATAATTTTAGGCTGCAAAACATAAAATAAATACGTAATTATTTTTCGGTCACGTATCTAGAAACCAAATGTATTTGTTTGACGCATAAAGTTTACTGCACATTTTTGCCATTCTTCCTTGTGCTTATGACTACAAATGACATGTTCTGTCATGCCTTCATCACTTGTCTAATGCAAATGTCAATATCAATATCGCTTCACGGTTTATCGAACTATGCAATGTGGCACGGCAAGAATGATCATGTTGAGTAAATTCTGGAAGGAATTGGACATGTACAAGTATAATATTGGTACAGATTTGTCATATTTAAAGTCCTTTTTTCGTCATTGCAAAAAAAAAAAGCGTGTGCAACTGGATTTGTTCAGCACTCGTAGTATTTATCCAACCTTGCAAGCCTCGTTCGATAAACGTACGACTCCTGCTGAAAAAATAATCTTTTTGCAACTCAGATCGCATCGTGCTTTCGTGCTGTGCGGTTCTTTCTCTCTTTGCGGAAGGAAGTTTTTAATACTACCCGAAGCTATTTTAATTTCAACGGTGCTTCTTAGCGCTATTTGTACCCACTGATCCCGTTACGATCTTTGCAAGGACCCGTGCCTTCGTTTTACGTTGGACCCGTTTGCGGAAGTAAAATTCCGACAAGCGGTGGTAATCCTGCAGGGACACCGTTCTGGGAAAAACCTCTTAGAAGGTCACGTCTCCACGCTCAGCAATGAGTATTAACAAAAACAAGAGGAAGGGGGAGTCTCTGAATTCTCCGCTTCCTTCAAAGAAACAAGGTTTCAAGACCGTCCTGCCCAAGCGCGGAAAAAATAGAAGGAAGCTGGAGAATTCAGATATTCCTTCTAACTCTAATATCGGAAATAATTCTTCTCCAATCGAACTGAGCAATCAGTTCGATTTGATTAATGATGAAATTGAGCAAATCGAATCTACCTCTAGCCCAGGTGATTCGATTCATGCGAAAAAGCAAAGGATTCCGCCAATTGTGGTATCTGTTGCCGAGTTTTCTGGCTTCCGGAATGAGATTTTGAGTAACCTTCAGGGGATCAAGGTTTCATTTCAGATTGCTAGGAAGGGTGACTGTCGCGTTTTGCCGGGATCCTTTGACGATCGCAAACGTCTTCTTCACTATTTAACTGAGAAGCGCCATAAATTTTTCACATACGACGACAAAACTGAGCGATTGTTCAAAGTCGTCTTGAAAGGTCTCCCCAGTGATGACAAATCACTGGATGAGATTAAAATTGAAATTTCTCAATTACTTGGATTTTCACCAGTCCAAGTAATTAAGATGAAAAAGAAATCCTATTCTGGTACTTCCCAGAGGGGCATTTCTCAAGAATTTTATTTAGTTCATTTTAACAAAAGTGAACTAAATAATATGAAAAGTTTGGAAAAGGCCTGTATTATGTCTCATGTCCGTGTTACATGGGAACATTTCCGCAGGCCTGAGGGAAATTTCCAAAACCCTACCCAGTGCCGTAAGTGCCAAAAGTGGGGTCATGGAACCAAACATTGTCACATGGATGCTAAATGCATGATTTGTGGTGGAACCTCTCACGCCAAGGACGCATGTCCTGTGAGAGAAGATTCAATAAATTTAAGTGCGCAAACTGTGGGGGCAATCATAAATCCAATTTCTGGGAATGCCCTTCACGCAAAAAGTTTTGAATTCCCGTGCAAAATTGATGACGGGAAATTCCAATCGGATCCCAGATTCGACGGGTAGAAATTTTCAAACGCTCAAATTTCGAAACCGGTTACCGGTCGAGCAATTCATACCCACCACAATCCACAAACAAATTTTGCCGCTCGTCAACGGGTAGCAAGCACTTCAGTAAATTCCAATTTTTCCAATGTACCTACGTATGCAAACATCGCTGCTGGTAGACCAAATTTCTCTTCTCAAAATGAGGTTTATACCCATGTCCCAACGGAAAATAACGGTCATGTTGCCGATTCAGGTAGCATGACTGCTTCCGATTTTGATTTTTTAACTGAACAATTGCATCACATGATTGATGCAATGTTCAAAGCAAATACCATTCCTGAAGCTGTTCAGGTTGGTATAAAGTACACACAAAAATTGTTATCGGACTCCGTTTCAATGGATCCAAATAATTGTGTGAAAGTTCTAAATTGGAATGCCCGCTCTCTAAAGGGTAAGGAAGATGAATTATTCAACTTCCTTTCAGTTCATAATGTGCATATTGCCATTATAACTGAAACGTATTTAAAACCAGGACTCTCCATTAAAAGAGATCCAAACTATTTTATCTACAGAAATGATCGTCTTGACAGCGCCTGTGGTGGGGTCGCCATTGTCATTAATAGACGTATCAAACATAAATTATTTTCTTCGTTTGAAACCAAAGTTTTTGAAACCTTGGGAGTTTCTATTGAAACAAATTTTGGACAATTTTTCTTCATTGCAGCCTACTTGCCTTTTCAATGCAATGGGCAGCAAAAGAATTTGTTGAAAGCTGATCTTCAAATTCTGACTCGCAACAAATCAAAATTCTTCGTAATTGGTGACTTCAATGCCAAACACCGTTCATGGAATAATGCTCAAAGCAATTCCAATGGTAAAATTTTATTTGAAGATTGTTCTGCGGGATATTATACTATTCAATATCCCAATGGACCAACTTGTTTTTCTTCCAGTCGAAATCCTTCTACAATTGATTTAGTTTTAACGGATTCAAGTCAGCTGTGTGGCCAATTGGTAACTCATGCTGACTTTGACTCTGATCACCTTCCTGTGACATTTGAAATCTCACAAGAAGCCATTTATAATCCAATCAGCTCTACTTTTAATTATCATAGAGCTGATTGGGATTTATATAAAACGTATATCGATAGGAATTTTGATGTTGATATTCCTCTCGATACAAAAAGTGATATTGATAATGCTCTCGTATCTTTGACAAATTTAATTGTCGAAGCCAGAGGCATTGCAATTCCGAAATGTGAAGTTAAATTCAACTCCATTATTATTGACGACGATCTTCAGCTACTGATCCGTCTTAAAAATGTGAGAAGAAGGCAATACCAAAGAACTCGCGATCCCGCGTTGAAAGTTATTTGGCGAGATTTGCAAATGAAATTAAAAACGTTTCGCTATTCTGAGAAATACCAACTTTGAGAATAATGTCTCGAAGTTGGATCCCAGTTCGAAACCCGTTTGGAAACTAACTAAAATTCTTAAAAACCTCCAAATCCCTAGCGCTTAAAGAGGAAATAAAATTTTATTAACAAATGGCGAAAAGGCTCAAAAACTTGCTCAACAGTTCGAGAGTGCCCATAATTTTAGTCTAGGTCTCACTAGTCCAATTGAGGATCAGGTTACACGAAGCTTCGAAGACATTCTCAACCAAGATAATGTTTGGACCCTACGTTGGGAACTAATTTGGATGAAGTGAGATCTATTACTAGAAAATTTAAAAATATGAAAGCCCCAGGTGATGATGGTATTTTCTACATACTTATCAAAAACTTCCTGAGAGCTCTTTATCCTTTTTGGTTAATTTATTTAACAAATGTTTTCAATTGGCATACTTCCCAGATAAATGGAAAAACGCCAAAGTTGTTCCAATTTTGAAGCCGGACAAAATCCAGCTGAGGCTTCTAGTTATCGCCCAATCAGTTTGCTTTCTTCAATAAGCAAACTGTTTGAAAAGATTATTTTAAATAGAATGATGGTTCATATTAATGACAATTCTATTTTTGCTGATGAGCAATTTGGTTTTCGCCATGGGCATTCAACCACTCATCAGTTATTAAGAGTTACGAACTTAGTTCAGCTCAACAAATCTGAAGGATATTCGACTGGAGTTGCTCTTCTTGATATAGAGAAAGCATTTGACAGTGTTTGGCATGAAGGTTTGATTGTAAAATTGATGAATTTTAATTTTCCTCTGTACATCATTAAACTGATCCAAAATTATTTATCACCTGCTCACTGCAGGTAAACTATCAAATTCTGGGGCCGGTGTCCCCAAGGCAGCATACTGGGGCCCATTTTGTATAACATTTTACTTCTGACTTACCTGATTTACCACCAGGGTGTCAAAAATCTTTGTTTGCAGATGACACAGGTCTCTCAGCCAAAGGGCGTAGCCTTCGTGTCATTTGTAGTAGATTGCAAAAAGTTTGGATATTTTCTCCACTTACTTGCAAAATGGAAAATTTCCCGAATGCTTCCAAAACTCAGCTTATAATTTTCCCACATAAGCCGAGAGCTTCTTATTTGAAACCTTCTAGCAGACATATTGTCACTATGAATGGGGTTCCAATTAATTGGTCTAGCGAAGCTAAATATTTAGGACTTCTGCTAGATCAAAAACTAACTTTTAAAAATCACATTGAAGGCCTTCAAGCCAAATGTAACAAATATATTAAGTGCCTATATCCACTTATAAACAGAAAATCAAAACTTTGTCTTAAGAACAAACTGTTGATTTACAAACAAATTTTTAGACCTGCCATGTTGTATGTTGTGCCAATATGGGCTAGTTGCTGCAATACCAGAAAGAAGGCACTCCAGAGGATTCAAAATAAAATTTTGAAAATGATTCTGAAGTTGCCTCCGTGGTATAGTACCAATGAACTTCATAGAATTTCTAATATTGAGACATTGCAACAAATGTCCAACAAAATAATTTCCAATTTTAGACAAAAATCGTTGCAATCTTCTATTGCAACGATTAACTCCTTGTACCCTTAGTTTTAAATAGGTTAAGTTTAGTTTAAGTTGAAAACATTGTAATTCCTACATGGTTCAATTCAACCAGAGGAAAAATCCTAACAGCCAGATGCAATTGAAATGTATTAATAATAACTTAAAAGTAACATAGTAAATAAGGATGATAGTGTTAAGAAAACACGGAACACCTAGTCTAAGAGATGAATGCATGTATTAGATAATTGGCAAATAAAATAAGTAAAAAAAAAATCTTTTTGCAACTTGTTGCACAAACTACTATTTTGATAACTTGTTGTACGTTTATAACCAGTTGAACGAGATGATATCGAGTTATGCGTTTATCCAACCAGGCTTGTCGAGTTGGATAAATACTACGAGTGTTGAAAAAATCTAGTTTTGCAACGAGTTGCACACGCTATTTTTTGCAATGACGCAATTACTTTAAATGATCATTCTTACCAATAAATCATGTTGCTGCAAAGAACCGTCATATTCCATGTTATCGTACCACAATGCGTAGCTCGACAAGCCTTGAAGCGATAGATGAACTTGCCTTTGAAAAATTCTGATGTCATGGCCATCATTCCCCAAGCTGATTCAGCAAAATGTAGTCATGTAACTACTGATCTGATGTTGGATTTTCATTATAGCATCCAAAGGAGAGCTATAATGGATTTTATGTCACTCATTTGAGTTTAAAGACAAAGATGTACATATTTATGTTTAGATTTTCATTTCTGAAATAAAAACCGGTGAAGAATTTTGTGTTATATTTTTAATTTTCGATAAAGTAAAAGAAAAACAATCTAATTTAGATTAGTCATGAAAGCAATAAAACAGTCACGTAATCTTCATGTGACACACTAGTGCTAGCCGATTGAGTGAAATTGAGTGCCTCGACCTTTGAATCACGTACCAAACGTGAATAGTGCTGTGAAAAAAACACGTTGTTTTTCACGTAGATATGATGGGAAGGCTAACACCGTCCTGTAAAACCACATTTTTTAAACCACAAGTTCCGACAGTTTGATTACCCGCTTGTTATGCTTTCGCCATACAAATTTCTAGCTTCCCGCGCATATACATATACACCCAGGTGCTAGCAGCTGTGGGTAGAAAACCAGCGCAGCAAGCATTTCCACGTCGGAGCAGCTTCTACTATTGGAGCACACGAGGCATAATTTGTTTTTCTTTATATTATCGCAAAACTTTATTAAAACGAGGAAAATCGATCATTTGATGATCGATTTATTCAAAAAAGTATGGGCATCCCTATACCTTCGAATGTCATCTTTTCAGCTGCATGACTGTCGCTATCGTCGCCATGGGATTTGCTAGAATAAACAAGAAGAAAACATGTTTAGATTCCTCTTTGCTCGCTAGATGGTGTTGTTATCACCGGCAAATGGTTCGCCATTTCGTTGTATGGAAAAGCTCGAAGTGAACCATATTGTTAATATAATATATTTGGTAGAAGCTACCCTTGCGAAAATAGGGTTCCTGCACCAAAGCCACTTGGGATTTGCCATTTTGCATGAGTCTACACAGATTAATCGTTGCTGTTCTTTTATGCTGAAGATTGATTTGAGCTATCTTAACTGAAGCCATTGCAAATTGAGATAACGCACTCCACAACTTCAGCATTAATATGAACAGCAACGATGAAGCCAAATTGGTATCTTATCGAGAAAGTCGAAGACGAAACACAGAGTACAATGTGTTTAACGCATAAAGCGAATCCATATAGGTGACAATTTGTTGAAAAACTAAATAAAAACATGCTCATAATCCCACCCTTATTTAACCTCAAGTTGAGATTGAATAAGAGTAGCCGATTATTTCGGAGAAGCAAAAAGTCAACTACGCCATAGCTCCGGTTAGCGCAGTAAGGGCTAGATACTGTGAAGGGTGCTGTAAATGCCGGTCTAGCCAACCGGGAGCACTTCTGAGACTCCCCGAATCAACTGCCTCAGGGTCGGCACACGGAAGTTTATCACGGGACAGGGAATCTTCGCACTCGAAATTAAGGAAAACCTACCAGCACTTTTAACGTTTTTAACAATTTTATTAGCTACACTCCTTCTAACTTTTCCTTCCTCCCACTTTCTTATTAACTATTTAGCTAACCTTTACTGTTGGGGCCCTTTCTTCTTTCCAACCACCTCTTTCCTCTTCGCTGCGTCCTTCCTCGTCTTGACCGCAAGCTTCAGCCACGTCTGGCTACGTTCCGCGCCTTATGATCCAGTTGCGCGTCCTAGGCTACCGATGTGTTGTCGGATCGGTCTTCGGCCAACAACGGTGCCGGAATCTACCCGGCGAGGGGGCACTAGGACGGCGCAGGGCTTCACGGGAAACTGGGCACAAACACGGCGTTGAAAAGCACGGGACAGCAACGAATCCACGGTAGAACAACGGGGTCCTGATATCCTTGTCTTATCGCTTTCAATATTATTTTCCGAAAAATAAACGATCTCCTTGACTTTACACTTCTTAACTCGTTCACGATTGCCGGGTAAGTGAACGATCTATTACATGATTTTCAGGCCCAAGGTTCATGACCCCCATCTCCGGTCATCGACTTTTCCAGTCTCCATCCCTGTTTCGTACCACCCATTTGTGCAACCCATCATGGCCGCTCCAACTCATTATCCTGCGGCTCCTGGTGGTGGGTTGAAGAAGCTTGGTGGGTGGTTGGTAGCAGTTAAGGTGGTTGCTCCTAATGACTATTTAGTTGTATGCTAAGTGGGCCTACTGGGGGACAAACCTTCGCTTCTCATACAAAAACTACCTGTCATTTTTTTTTTGCATATTTACAAACAAAAATCTCAATAATACACACGATTAACAAAACCAAACACTTACAGTGCCCTGGTGCTTCACAGGCTCCGTTAGCGGTTAGGTTCTTTTTAGACCCCCCAACCATTCATTTGTAGGCACGGTAAGCATAAAGCCGCATCACACCAAGAATTTGGGGTCACCTGTATGGTGGACTTCTACCACCGGAACAGGCAATCCGTAGCGTTATTCTTGGCTAGATAACTGTCTTCCGACACCACACAGCTATCTTGGCTGTTTGGGGAGAGAAGTTGACATTGACTTTACGTCTCAATGTGGCCGAACAGCCCCACGTTGGGCGCCAATTGTTACCGGTTTTTAAGCCACTCTTAAAGGATAACAAGAACATGAACAACAATTTGGCTTACTTACCAGCTCTCTCTCTCTCGCTTACATTGTTTTGTGGTTGACTGTAGACGTTTCGTAAATCAACCGTGGCTATATCGTTCCACTTCGAAACACAGGTTTTGAGCATCATGATCTCTTAACTGGTAGCCGACCCGAACGAACGCCAAAATGGCTGTATTACTTTCGTTCACTCCGCGCACGTTTGATATTCCGGTTTTCCGCTTGTGTACAACACTACGCACTCCGGTGATATTAAATTTGCGGAACGAGCACCTGCGTTAGATTCTCCTATTCAAATAACACCCGAGTTGCGCCTGGATTAACAAATCCCTGGAGTCACAATCGATTTGTACTCAACTGACCGATTTCGCGCGTCAGATTTCTTTTGTCTCCTTTCAACTATCTTTGTACTTGGTCAAAAATCGAATGCCCGTGTAACACAAAAAATGGGGTGCATCCTGTTCCAGAATGTACCGTGTCAGCATAAGTTGTATCTCAGCTATTCTCGAATCCCAGATTCGTTGATCTTCACGTACATACGACCGTATGCACGCATTAATCGTCCTATGAACCTTTTCCACAGGATTTGATTGACTGTGGTATCGTGTCGTCAGGAAGTGTTTTATTTGAAAATTTTCCAACAGCGATTTAAATTGTTTTGACGTAAAAGTCGCCCCATTATCCGTGATTAGAATTTGAGCCGCTGAGTTTCTCCAGAACCAATCTTCTTTCAGTATTCGGTAGACCTCAACAACGTCAATTCTTTTCAATGGGTAAAGCTGAACCCATTTACTGAAGGCGTCCAGAACAACTAGCAAATACTGGCTTCTCTGTTTACTCAAAGAAATTGGCCCGACGAAATCCAGTGAGATAATCTGCCATGGTCTATTTGCAATTCTTGTTTCGCCCATTTTAGGAACCGTTGGAATTGCTGAACCTTTGCATTCTTCACATATTTTGCACTTTTGAATGTGCTGTTTTATATCCTGTGACATTCTTGGCCATAAAATCAAAGTTTTATTTTGGCCAGAGTTTTTTCAAAGCCCATATGTAAACCTTGATCATGTTCTTTTGACGTAGAACTACGTCTGTCTTTTCTATATTGAGGTACACTTTACGATTGCGAAAAATCGAAAAACGTCACGAAAATATGATAGACTTTGATCGTTAATATCTTAGCCGTTTCTAGATGGATTTTCAATTTTCTTGGACCATTCGATCAAGAAAGAGTCAACGCTTCATACCCGATGTGCAGTGATGTCGTTTATTATGCGGATTTTTTTCTACACGAATCGTATTCAACGCGATTTTTTACTTAAATTTCGGGCTTTCCGCGATTCATTCAGACACATTTAGGGATTTACGCGGTTTTTTACGTTTTAATTTACGCGGCCCATATCCTCCGCGTAAAAACCGTCTCCAGTGTGTTACAATATTTATGTATGATAATATTTACTATTAAAAACTTGCTAACAGTTTAACAACCAGTTCTGGTGAATCAGTCAACTGCATCGCAAGCTTCTTCCTCTATAGCACTACATTCTAACTGGAATTTGGCCTGCTTTTCAACTTAATAATCTATTAACATTTCTTTAGTTATTAATTGAATGCTTTCTATGTCCGCCATTGCATTAGTTTGTAGTCTAGTGTGGCAAATGTGATGGATACACTATGCCCAGGGTGTCGAGAATGTTTCTCACCAAAAAACATCATTGATTTGATCGAGAATCTAAATCGCCATCTCCGGATTCTGCGCCTTTGTTTGCAAGGCTAACTAGAAACCTCAAGCCAGCATAGACATCAAATTAAGGTCTGAGGGAAGCTCTCTCGCGGTAGAACGCTTTTTTCGTACTAAAATGTTTATAACTCGGAACTGGGAACGAATTTCACTTATCCCAACTGACAATCTCTTTGAAATTTATCAAGGAATGTTCCTACAAAATTTCATGGACCTACTATTTCCCAAATTTGAATTAAGCTTTAAATACTGAACTATTGTAGAAATGAAATTTTCGCTTCTCAGTACCTCTCTCCGATGATTTGAGGCACAAAGGAACCGAATTTCGCAAAACCCAACTGACAAAAGTTTTTAATTTTTCCAACGATCATTTTGATGTAATAAAAAGTATATGTCACCGCATTAAATTTTGAAGGAAGTTTTTTTTACTTCAACCATGGTTTGCAAGTTTTTTAAATTCCATACAAAAGATACCATTTCGGGAGAGCAGCCAACAGCATATTTTCTTGTGCACATGGCGCACGGCAGGAAAGGAGCGATGAGAGCGGTAGACATACCGTCAACTTTGTATCTAGCGTGACACTAGAAAAAAGCGTATTCCTATTTGTGAACACGAGGATACCAAATATATAAAATGAAATCAAATATAGGAATGAGATAAGATAAACAATTGAAAATAAATAAAACAAATAAAACAAGTTGAGTCAAGTACGAGACACTGAAGACGGCCTTACTGTTGAGGTCGAAATACGTATCTGTCAAGATACAATTAAATGGTGGAATTCAATGGGATTGTACAAACTCGTCTTATGACAAGTGAAGACATTCCACTAAAAAGCTCAAAATAATTTTCTTAACAAAACAAATAAGACAAATCAAACAAATAAAGCAAATAAGACAAATAAGACATTCCATAAGTTCCTCCAGGAATTCCTAGAGAAGTTCCTCCACGAATTCATTCGGAAGTTCTTCCAGGAATTCCTAAGGAAGTTCATCCAGTAATTCCTTCATAATGTTCTTCCAGTAATTCCTTCGGAAGTTCCTCCAAGAATTCCTTCGGAAGTTTCTCCAGGAATTCCTTCGGAAGTTTCTCCAGGAATTCCTTCGGAAGTTCCTCCAGGAATTCCTTCGGAAGTTCCTCCAGGAATTCCTACGGAAGTTCCTCCAGGAATTCCTTCGGAAGTTCCTCCAGGAATTCCCGGAGGAACTTCCGGAGGAATTCCCGGAGGAACTTCCGGAGGAATTCCCGGAGGAACTTCCGGAGGAATTCCCGGAGGAACTTCCGGAGGAATTCCCGGAGAAATTCCCGGAGGAACTTCCTGGAGGAACTTCCGAAGAAATTCCTGGAGGAACTTCTGAAGGAATTCCTGGAGGAACTTTCGAAGGAATTCCTGGAGGAACTTCTGAAGGAATTCCTGGAGGAACTTCGGAGGGATTTGCTGGAGGAACTTCCGAGGGATTTGCTGGAGGAACTTCCGAACGAATTCCTGGAGGAACTTCCGAAGGAATTCCTTTAGGAACTTACTTTATTTTTCTTCTTAGTCTTATCTATCTTATTTGTATTATTTGTCTTATTTGTCTTACTTACACCAGCACCACTGTTATCACCCAAATTCTTTTCAAAGCTTTTGTGGAAACCTTGTACAGAAATCCTCTCACGATATTTTCTAATGTTGTTCTAGAAACGGCTCATGTTTTCATTTTCCAAAACCAGCTGGAGTTTGTTTATTTTGATTTCCTCATTGCGTGATTGGTCGGCGCTGCTGCTGTTCCCTCGCCGAACCACTGCATAGCAGACCCCACACGAGGCATATATTGACAATACTTTTTTCGTCAAACTTTTCATCAAACTTTTCTTCAATATTTTCACTGATTAGCTGGCATGGCCGTAGCTGAGAAAAAACTCAATTTTTTCTTGAACTATTATTATTTATTCAGACTAAGGCCGAAGTGGCCTGTGCGGTATATAAGAGTCTTCTCCATTCGGCTCGGTCCATGGCTACACGTCGCCAACCACGCAGTCTACGGAGGGTCCGCAAGTCATCTTCCACCTGATCGATCCACCTTGCCCGCTGCGCACCTCGCCTTCTTGTGCCCGTCGGATCGTTGTCGAGAACCATTTTCACCGGGTTACTGTCCGACATTCTGGCTACGTGCCCGGCCCATCGCAGTCGTCCGATTTTCGCGGTGTGAACGATGGATGGTTCTCCCAACAGCTGATGCAATTCGTGGTTCATTCGCCTCCTCCACGTACCGTCCGCCATCTGCACCCCACCATAGATGGTACGCAGCACTTTCCTTTCGAAAACTCAAGTGCGCGTTGGTCCTCCACGAGCATCGTCCAGGTCTCGTGTCCGTAGAGGACTACCGGTCTAATTAGCGTTTTGTAGATTGTCAGTTTGGTACGGCGGCGAACTCTATTCGATCGGAGCGTCTTGCGGAGTCCAAAGTACGTACGATTTCCAGCCACTATGCGTCTCCGAATTTCTCTGCTGGTGTCATTTTCGGCAGTCACCAGTGAGCCCAAGTACACAAATTCTTCTACCACCTCGATTTCGTCACCACCGATGCAAACTCGCGGTGGGTGGCTCACATTGTCTTCTCTTGAACCTCTTCCTATCATGTACTTCGTCTTCGACGTGTTGATGACTAGTCCGATCCGCTTAGCTTCCCTCTTCAGTCTGATGTAGGCTTCCTCCATCTTCTCAAAGTTACGTGCCATAATATCTATGTCGTCGGCGAAACCAAATAGCTGGACGGACTTATTGAAAATTGTACCACTCGTGTTAATCCCTGCTCTTCGTATTACCTTCCAAAGCGATGTTGAATAGCAAACACGAAAGACCATCACCTTGCCGTAACCCTCTGCGGGTTTCGAAGGGACTCGAGAATGCCCCTGAAACTCGAACTACGCACATCACCCTATCCATCGTCGCTTTGATCAACCGTGTCAGTTTATCCGGAAAACCGTGTTCGTGCATTAGCTGCCATAGCTGGTCCCGATCGATTGTATCATATGCGGCTTTGAAGTCGATGAATAGATGATGTGTGGGCACGTTGTATTCGCGGCATTTCTGCAGTACTTGGCAAATGGCGAACACCTGGTCCGTGGTGGAGCGTTCGCCCATAAAACCCGCCTGGTACTGCCCTACGAACTCCCTTGCAGTTGGTGCTAGTCGACGGCATAAAATTTGAGAGAGTACCTTGTAGGCGGCGTTTAGCAATGTGATTGCGCGGTAGTTGATACAATCCAGCTTATCGCCCCTTTTGTAGATGGGACACACGACACCTTCCATCCACACATGCGGCAAAACTTCCTCATCCCAAATCTTGGTAATTACCCAGTGCAGCGCTCTAGCCAGTGCCTCACCACCGTGTTTAAATAGCTCTCCTGGTAGTTGGTCAACCCCAGGGGCTTTGTTGTTCTTCAGCCGGCCAATCTCCTCCTGGATTTCCTGGAGATCCGGAGCCGGTAGAATTATATCCTGCGCGCGTTCTCCCAGGTCCATCACCAAACCGCCATCTTCGTCTGCCACATCGCCATTCAGGTGTTCTTCGTAGTGCTGCCGCCACCTTTGGATCACCTCACGCTCGTTCGTAAGAAGGTTCCCGTTTATGTCCTTACACATATCAGGCTGTGGCACGTGGCCCTTACGTGAACGGTTTAACTTCTCATAGAACTTTCGTGTGTTATTAGCGCGGTACAGTTGCTCCGTTTCTTCACGGTCTCGATCGAGTTTTGTCTGTTCCGCGCCTGTTTATATCGTGCTTCGTTCGCCCTCGTGCGGTGTTGCAGCAATCTCGCCCATGCTGCATTCTTCTCTTCCACTAATTGCTCACATTCGCCGTCATACCAGTCGTTTCTCTGATCCGAGGGCACCGTGCCAAGTGCAGCGGTTGCGGTGCTACCAATGGCGGATCGAATATCTCTCCAGCCATCTTCAAGAGACGCTGCGCCTAGCTGCTCTTCCGTTGGGAGTGTCACTTCCAGCTGCTGCGCGTATTCTTGGGCTAGTCTACCGTCTTGTAGTCGCCCAATGTTAAGCCGCGGCGTCCGACTTCGACGCGTGTTGTACACCGTCGAGAGTTTTGAGCGCAGGCATACTGCAACGAGGTAGTGGTCGGATTCAATATTCGCACTGCGGTAAGTGCGGACGTTCGTGATGTCGGAGAAGAATTTACCGTCGATTAGAACGTGGTCGATTTGGTTTTCCGTTTCTTGGTTAGGTGATCTCCATGTGGCCTTGTGGATATTTTTGCGGGGAAAGAAGGTGCTTCGGACTACCATTCCGCGGGAGGCTGCGAAGTTTATGCATCGTTGGCCGTTGTCATTCGATACGGTGTGCAGACTATCCGGTCCGATGACCGGTCTATACATTTCCTCCCTTCCTACCTGTGCGTTCATGTCACCGATGACGATTTAAACGTCCCGCAGTGGGCATCCATCGTATGTCTGCTCCAGCTGTGCGTAGAACGCTTCTTTCTCGTCGTCGGGTCTCCCTTCGTGTGGGCAGTGCACGTTGATGATGCTATAGTTGAAGAAATGGCCTTTAATCCTCAGCTTGCACATCCTTGCGTTGATTGGCTGCCACCCAATCACGCGTTGGCGCATCTTACCCAGCACTATGAAGCCGGTTCCCAGCTCGTTGGTGGTGCCACAGCTTTGGTAGAAGGTAGCCGCTCGATGCCCGCTTTTCCACACTTTCTGTCCTGTCCAGCAAATCTCCTGCAGCGCCACGACGTCGAAGTTGCGGGGATGTAATTCATCGTAGATCATCCTGTCGCAACCTGCGAAACCTAGCGACTTGCAATTCCATGTTCCAAGCTTCCAATCGTGATCCTGTATTCGTCGCCTAGGTCTTTGCCGATTATATCGAGTCGCATTATCTCTTATATTGTTCGTAATGATTGGGCGGCTTATTGGGTCTGCGCAAACTTCCTGTCTCGTCGGAGGGCCGTCGTGTCAGGGCTGTTTAGCGTCCCACCTAACACCAGGACTTGGGCTTGTGCGCTTTGAGCGGCACACGGTCGCTTTGGTGGGGCCTACTTGCGGATACATGCAGCTTTTTATAGAGGTTTAACAGGGCCCACTGTCAAACCCCACCACATCCTAGGCAAGCCCCACAACTCGCAGATGGCCTGGGGAGGGATCGTCAAGCCCTTGGACATAGTCCCTGCTGCCCGATTTCTTGAACTAATACGAATCAAATAGCGGTATAACGCACAGAACACGCACACACTCAACCGTCATCGACTCCTGTGGGCAAACTACGGGGGGAGATGAGGGGAAATATTGAAAAGAATATCAAACTTTTCTGATTTCCCTCAATATTTACTTCAATATTTTGGGTTCGCACTCACACGATCAATCTTTTTCTTTAATAATCAAGAGTTTGTCAAACTTTTTCCGTCGTGTGGGGTCTGCTCATGAGTGATAAATTTCTTCCGCATTGCTGCCAATTCCTTCTATTCTCCGTTTACGGCAAATTCTCAAGCAATTGTAAACTGCATAATGACGAAATCATTTTGGCGACACTGACAGCGTCATTCTGGCGGGCTGAATTGGGCAATTTTCTCTCTCAGAGAGTGCTGCCACGTGCTTTTTTAACGGAAAACCCTTCCCGCATGCAACGTACACACCAGTCAAGCAGTTTGACGAACATTGACTCCGCCCCCCAAAAAACGCTTCGGTTGCTGCTTTGTTTGAACGTGTGTGAAGTTGTTCGAATAACCATTTGACAGTTGGCGGCTCGGTTGGAAAAAATTAAAACGGTTTGATTTTGGTTTGAGTTGTGGGGATGGAGACAAGGTTCGCCGAACATGTTTGAGCATTTGTAGTGTAGTTGCACAAACCCCCATATATTTTTTGATGGTTGGTGCTCAAGTTGGCGCTTCGGTCGCTCGTGTGTGATATTGTTGGTCGAATAAATTGATTGTTCGTGCCGCTGTTGGTAAAACTAGATGGATGTTTGAATAAACGAGAGGTGGAGTCAATGTTGGTCAAACTGCTTGACCGTGTGTATGTTCCATCCGACCTTAATGCAACTTACAGCACGCTTAAAATCAATAACACAGAGATGTGTTTGCATCACACAAAACGGACCTAATGCGGAACATCCCCTAGATGAGCGATAGTTACACAGCCACAAAAATAGCTCGTGTGGTTTTATTGAAGCTTGGATTTCAATATTTTCAACAGTATTTGGTTCCTCATGAAACAAGGAATCTGTACAAACGTTAACATGTTGAAAAGGACCGTTATCACGACCGTACGAGGCATTTTTGTGCCTCCATTGATGCCAGTATAGAGGGGCTCGGAATCTTCTTCGCTGTTGCAGTGGATGCGTTCTAGTCAAATTTCTTCGGGTCTGTTTTGCTGATTTCTAGGTGTCTGTCGTAGTAAACGCAAAGTTCGACGCAATTCACGTGAAGAAATAATAATTATTATCAATAAACTGTCAAACTTCTTTGTTGCGTCGTGTTGCATCGCGTCTACTCTGACTTCCTCTACAGCTTTCACGATGGGCTTTGCCTTAATGAGTCACCGGGGATTTAGACTGACTTAGTGGCGGGACTCAGGGGCCCCATACACGTTCTGACATGTTGTACAACTTTGACTCCGCCGGTCGGACTGGTTCGGTCGGAGTAAAGTCAGACCGTCTGTGGGCATGTTGTACGACTGTTGGACAGTATAACTTGCCCACAGACGGTCCGACTTTACTCCGACCGAACAAAATTTCCTGGGGGCGGAATCAAAGTTGTACAACATGTCGGAGCGTGTATGGGGCCTGTTCCAGTTTGCGTCGGTGATGGTTACAGCGGTACATTATCAGCCAGGGTTGTGTTGAATCCTTCTCATACGATAATTATTGGAATGAATCGCCTGCTTTGAGCGTGCTTACAGCGGCACACTAGGAGTCAACTTTCTGAAATCAGTATGGCGAAAGGCATCTAAGGTTCGATTTTTTCAAATTAAGCACCTTAATCGAAAAAATATTTGGTAGGCATAGTAGCGGACACCATCCTTCATAACCGGTACCAAATAATTCTTCATGAAAAGTTCCTAATTTTGAGAAAACCCGCGTTAGATGTCTTTCGCCATACAAATTTCTGGCGATTAACTCATGCTGGCTATTTTGCGCATATACGATAGCGCCTGGATGTGGAAGTGGTTGGTAGAAAATCAGCCACTGCCAATAATTCATTGTCATTTGTTAACTTCTCAGGTGTGAAAAGTAGGCGAGTTATCATCGGCGATAACTTTTCACACTTTGGAATCGACTGATAATAAACATAAAATTAGCATTTTAATGTGAACCTAACTAATACCAACTTAATGTCAACAATGAAGTTCAATCGGATGTTTGGCATTGTGTTATGATGTAATGTAGGAAATAAGTTCAAAAGTAGCATTTACCAATGCTTCGAATCGAGATACAGTTATCGAACAATTCTTACTCTCTTGCGAGTTTTTATCAATTGATAATTTGAATATGTGATCGCTTGAGTTGAGAGTGTTGTTCATGCTCGATTATTTGAAAATTTTATTTTTAGCATGGCTGTAAACGACTGATTTTTAATTAAGTAGAAGGGTTTATTTTCATCTTGCAGTCTTTTTGATATGCTGAATGATTGCTCACTCAATCTCAAGAGCACAGGATAAACAACCAAAACAGATTACCCCTGAGCTTTAAAACGCTTGCTTTGGTCTCATCGAACAGAAAAGTCGAAAACCTGTACATATAATACATACAGCTACGTAGTTCAACGTCACTTTTGCGTACAACCCGATTGGGCTGCACCTTTGAGTTTCTTTTCAGGCTTTGAGTTTCTGTTCCCTCATAGTCTGATTCTTTTGCCTGTTTGAATCCAAATTTGATTAACATTTCATCCACTGTTCGTTCTCATTCTTCTACGTCTAAATCCGATTGAGAGCAAGCAATAGTCTTTTCAGAATGGACAGCCCTTAGGCTGTCCTGTTTACGTGTTTTGAACAGTATCTACACTCTTTAGTTTGTTCACCTTCTAATCCACACTTCCAACATTATCTCTTGCGCCTACTTTCACATTCTTTTGCGACATGACCTGTTCACCTGCAATTAAAACAGACATTTCTGTTTGGTGGTCTGTAAGCATCTACAAAAGCCTGACTTTTCCTATTTATTGTGTACCGAGCTTTCTGATCTTGACTCTTCCCTTCATATTCGTATTTCTGTGACTGATTCGTTGAAAACTTCTCATTCGCCAATGGCCGCCTTTTCTCTAAATAATCTTCCTTTGAGAAAATATTTTGATTCAGCTGTCGAGGCTCTCCGAAACATACTGCATTAGATTGCCCTGTTTGCCACTTCTTGTGCCCGTCGCCTTCTTGTGCCCGTCGGATCGTTGTCGAGAACCATTTTCACCGGTATGGTCACCATAGATGGTACGCAGCACTTTCCTTTAGAAAACTCCAAGTGCGCGTTGGTCCTCCACGAGCATCGTCCAGGTCTCGTGTCCGTAAAGGACTACCAGTTTAATGAGTGTTTCGTAGATTGTCAGTTTGGTACGGCGGCGAACTCTATTCGATCGGAGCGTCTTGCGGAGTCCAAAGTACGTACGATTTCCAGCCACTATGTGTCTCCGAATTTCTCTGCTGGTATCGTTATCGGCGGTCACCAGTGAGCCCAAGTACACGAATTCTTCAACCACCTCGATTTCGTCACCACCGATAGAAACTCGTGGTGGGTGGCTCACATTGACCTCTCTTGAGCCTCTTCCTATCATGTACTTCGTCTTCGACGTGTTGATGACTAGTCCAAACCGTTTAGCTTCGCCTTTCAGTCTGAAGTAGTAGCGTCCTTCACAGGCGCAATTTAAGTTAGCCACCTGTCTTCCATACAGAATTGGGAAAAAATGGAACCTTCGTCCTTAGAGGGTTTCAACGGTCGGGCGCATCTAAACACGGTCGATGGTCTTCTACGGGAGTGGCGCGTAAGCCATCGTACTCAACTACCTAAAAAGCGGAAGACAGTCCGGCGGACGGTTAAGATGCGGTTAAAGAAAAGAACCTGCGTGTACTGTACTTGTCATATTTATTTCTTCTGGCCTGACTTCATTTTATTGTAATTATGGGAAGGGAATGCCATTCTGGACATCGTTTCGAAAAAGCGTTCCCCCAAACACACGCGACATGACAATCGCGACGCGATTTCATCGCTTGGCAACTGCGATGATGTCGCTGTTGGTATGGAGCATTGCCTGCACCAACTCAATGATTGAATCGTGGCTATTAGTCGTCGCTGTCGAGACCCCCCATCTGGGGGAGCCTTAAAATTTCTCGTCATCGCCATTTCTTCACTCGTCTTAATTTCCTTGGCACAGTCACACACCAAGCGCCTCCATAAATTATTGCTCAAACGCTTATTTTAATACACTAATTTTTCATCTTCCCATCCCTTCCACAGTGGCTACAGCTGCGAGGACCACTTCCACGAGTCGGACACGTACCTGCACGCGTGGGAGATCCTGGTGGAGATCATGATGTCGCCGCACTGCCAGAACATGCTGATCGACGTCGGGATGCCGGTGCAGCACCGGAACGTAGCCTACAACTGCCGGGTGGTGTTCCACAACAAGCGCATCCTGCTGATCCGGCCCAAGCTGGTGATGTGCGACGATGGCAACTACCGGGAGACGCGGTGGTTCTCCTCGTGGACCAAGGTTTGGATAACGGCTGAACTGTGTAACCAATTCGATTTCAATGTTTAAAATTTCTTGATTGTAGGAACGTCAAACAGAGGAGTTCTACCTACCTCGAATGGTGTCGGCGGCCACCGGTCAGCATACGGTTCCGATTGGGGATGCCGTCATTGCCACCAGGGATACCTGCTTGGGGTACGAAATATGCGAGGAGCTGTGGACGCCGCGTAGTACCCACATCGATATGTCTCTGTCCGGGGTGGAAATCATAGTCAACAGTTCCGGAAGCTACATGCAGCTGCGAAAGGCTTACATAACGACGGACTTGATCAGGAATGCGAGCTTCAAGGCAGGTGGAGCTTATCTGTTTAGCAATCTGCGGGGCTGTGACGGGCAGCGGGTTTATTTCAACGGGTGTTCAGCAATTGCCTTGAACGGTCATGTCGTGGCGAGGGGAAAGCAATTTGCGCTGGAAGATGTTGAGGTCACCACGGCGACCATTGATCTGGAGGACATACGGTCGTATCGGGTAGCGATGAGGTCGCGTTGTACGATTGCGGCCTCGACTCCGACATATCCTCGGGTGAACGTAGACTTTGCCTTATCTCATGCATGTGATCTAAATATACCACCAAGCACACCGCTGGAGTGGGTTTACCACAGTGCCGAAGAGGAGATTGCTCTGGGTCCGGCGTGTTGGCTGTGGGACTATCTTCGTCGTTCTGGGCAAGGCGGGTTCTTCTTGCCGTTGAGCGGTGGAGTCGATTCAAGCAGTACGGCGATCATCGTTCATTCGATGTGTCGTCTGGTGGTGAAGTCGGTGATGCTTGGTGATATCCAGGTTCTTCACGATATCCGGAAGATCCTGGCTGATCCGGACTTTACACCGGATAATCCGGCTGCCTTGTGTAATCGACTGCTGGTGACGTGCTACATGGGAAGCGAGAATTCCAGCAAGGAGACCCGCCAGAGAGCGACCAGCTTGGCTAACCAGATCGGGAGTTACCATTTGGAGATCAACATCGATGGTGCTGTAAGTGCCTTATTGGCGATTTTTAACACAGTTACGGGTATGAAGCCTTTGTTCAAGACCCAAGGGGGTTGCCCACGTCAGAACTTGGCGCTTCAGAATATCCAAGCCAGGACCAGGATGGTCTTGTCATATCTATTCGCTCAATTAATGCTTTGGGTGCGAAATCGTCCTGGGGGGCTGCTGGTTCTGGGGTCCGCCAATGTCGACGAAGCCTTGCGTGGTTACATGACAAAGTATGACTGTTCATCCGCCGACATCAACCCTATTGGAGGCATCTCCAAGACGGATCTGAAACGATTTTTGCTGTACGCCAAGGACAAGTTCAACCTTCCCATTGTGTCGGATATCGTGACTGCTCCCCCTACTGCCGAGTTGGAGCCACTTCGCGATGGTGCTCTCGCCCAGACGGATGAAGAGGACATGGGCATGACCTATAACGAGCTAAGCGAGTTTGGCCGCCTGCGGAAGCAGAACTACTGCGGCCCATACAGCATGTTCTGCAAGTTGGTTTCGATGTGGAAGGACAGCCGTACCCCGCGGGAAATCTCCGACAAAGTCAAGCACTTCTTCCGCTGTTACGCCATCAACCGTCACAAGATGACGGTGCTCACGCCTTCTTACCATGCCGAATCGTACAGCCCAGATGACAACCGGTTCGATCATCGCCCGTTCCTGTACCGCGCCAACTGGAGCTGGCAGTTCAAGTGCATCGACGAAGAGTTGGAGCGGATCACGGGTCCTCCCACGGCCCCGCCGTCCTCCGGAGACGACATCGGTTCCGCAAAGAGCGGACATTCGCCGAGCAGTGGTCGGAGAACGACCTCCGGACTAGAGAAGCGCTCATCGCCGTTGTTTTTCTCCGAAACGGTAACCACCGGGATGAGTAGCGGGGGGAGTGCCCACCAGCTGAACAATCACGTCCAGCACGGGCACGAAACGCTCAAGTTGACCAAGTCGCACAGCAGCGGGGGCTACTCGAAGATGCACTCGAGTGTGATGGGCAAGATCAAAGATCGGACCGGGGTGCCAGTTTAACTTTTTGAAAGGTGCTAGACCGGGGAAGCTTCCAGAAGGGTCGTCAAAAGGTATCTATGGATTGTGTTATGGTCATAAATCCAGCAATGTAGAATTTCGAACGCAAGTACAGCGTTTGATATAATGATTTTTGACAAAAAAAATCTTAGAAATCTACCATTTTAAATAATGAGGCCATTCATTTTTGTTTTCACTTTATAAACCTTCCTTCTTCTTATTTCTAAGTCTATTTTCCTAATATAATTTTTAAGGACATTTTTTTATTTCGGCGAATTCAACCATTTAATTAAAAGGTTTATTATTTTATGGAAATATTCTATACGAGCCAGAACCAAGCCGTGACATGCCTTTTGCGACGTTTCTGGTAGACAAATCAGTAGACGAAATCAATACCACGCATAGGGCCAGTAGTAGTAGTAAGGGCAACATAACATAGAAGAACCATGATGCTTTAGTAAAACGATAGCGATTCATACTTATTAAATATATAGCGCCTTCTCGATAGTGTTACTTTCCGTTAGTTGTGCTTAAAAACTTTACGCGAAAAATATATTTGATATTACCTACTACCAAAAAACAATTACGAATACAATAAATTGAAATCTTTCAATCACTGCGCACTTTCATCGTCAAAGTGGAAAGCGATCGAAGAACTTTTGGATCATAACCATATTCCTACTAAACTTTTAGAATGTCAACTGTTAGGATACGTGAATAAGGAACAAAAAAAATCAATTAATAATGATAGAATTTCACACAAAAAACTACGAAAAAACACGAACAAGCAAACCAGCAGAGCAGACCTCAATAAAGTAATTGTTAGCACCACACAATTTAGAGTTATTAAAATATTAAACGATTAAATGAGCCGATGCCAGTGTCGACGCAACGTTGGGCTGTGGCGGATTTTTGCTAGTGATTTCTAGGGAACAAGTAGCATTCGATTTGATAATGGGAAAAAACAGAAACAATTATAAACGATAGTTAATCTAGCTATAGTGCGAACACTCACGATTTCACGAGCACCATGTTGAGCAGAACTCGGCGGGGGGTTTGTAGTGGAAAGAATTTCCATTAATACAATTTTAGAAATTTATAATGATTTATTATGTTGATAGAATTGAAAGAATATTCAATATTGTTTCGAAATATATAACTCTAATTAGAATAAGATTCCTGGAAACAGATCTTTAGTAAGACAGGTTTTCATTGAAATGGTAAACAAATGTTTAAAAATTAAAAAAAAAACAGGAGAGGAGAATCGTCGACTGTATTAATTGATTACCTATCGTAAGAAAACTATGCAATATAATCTACGATTTCCCTCCCCCTGTCATCCTCTTGGGGGAGTTGAACGTGCATCACCCAGCCTGGAGTGATCCTAGATCTGATCCCCGAGGTGCCGCCCTACTAAACTGATCAGATCATTGAGGTGAATAAAAGGGACAAACGCGCTTGCAAAACGGGAGGTTTCAAAAAACCTTGTGATGAAATTCAAGAGCTGTAGAAATTTCATAATGTATGGGCCTAATTTTCTTGTTCCGTTGAGAAATTAGAAATATTTTAGAGTGAATCATAATGATTCAATCATTTACCACCATAACTATAACCACCAAAACATTCAGTTAGTAGAGGAAAAATACTAAACTTCAAATATTTCACTCTTCTAAGAAACGCCTCTTTCGCCTCTTTCCATAATAAAATAAAATTGTGGAAATTTGATTTTTTTTTAATATACTCTTAGACATGCATTAAGGACTTTATTATTGACCAATATCAAAAACTTTCGCAATTCTGAACAATTGAAAAACAAACGATAGTCCGGTTTTGGGCATTAGAAAGCTAAGAAAAATAGTTTTAAGAAAAAATGTCAAAAAAAGTTGCGAAAAGAGCAATGTGGTGGCATTATTGATTTCCCGTGCCAAATTCGCGAAGTCGAAGCAAAATTCTTCACAAAAACAATGACAGTTCTTAATGGGTTTTTACAGTAGAGCAACAGAGAGGAGGAGATGGCGGCCATGTTTCACTCAAACTCTGACAGATAGCAATGGGGTTTCCCATAGGAGGGAAGAGCAGAATTTCTTTTTCATAAATATGAGTGGAAAAAATCTGCGGGAGATCAAAGTGTGCTGCGTGTGGAAGGTGACGTGAAATTTTTCTCGTCCTGTGTTTTCTGTCCCCATAGAAATGTTTTATAAATTTTCGAACTTTTCCGCCATGATGGAAATGAATTAAAAAACGATGCGTGTCCGTTGCTGGTCCAAATGAAAGTGGACGAGAGATTTATTCTTTTATTATCTTGACAGATTGAAGCGTTACGATAGTAACGCTTAATTGACGTATAATCAAGGTTTGTGTAATTTTAGGTATTTACAATTATAAATAGTTCAGTGTGGTGGGTGACACAACAGCTGTTCCCCCTTCAAATTAATACTTAAATATTTACATTTCAACAAATTCGAACTTGAAATATCTTATATATATCGAACTTAACAAACTTCAAATGAACTTAATTTGTTAAACAATTCACTTTTTCGAAAATTCATCACTTTGAACTTATACTCTACGAATAGCTAAACTCCGGATCTTCGTTTCGTTTGCGAATCCTCTTCGATCGCCGTAGACACACGCTCGGCAAGTCCGCCGAAGTCGCGTTTCGCTTCCTGGCCTTTGCCGGAACCATAGGGAATCCCCTGAATGGTTCATCATCAGAGCCGCTTCCTGCGTTAACTTCTTCGGTGTCCTCTTCGTGCCGTTCTTCAATTCCAGTTCGTTCTTCGACCATAGCATCTCTACCACCCGTACCTACCAACTCCCAGCCACACGTTTTGCCTCGCCTGCGGAGTTTGCCCCTTGTAGCCCCTTATCTGACTTCGGTGGGCCATGGTGAGAGCGCTTCCAATTGCTATCTGGAAAGTGTTAATAGAAAAACGTTTGAGAAACGTTGCCTTAATCCATTTATTCGGTAAATGATGATGAAAATTTCGATACCATACAGTATCTCCTTCTGTCAGTGTGTCTAAACCGTCATTCGACTTTTTCGGTATATTAGACATATTTTTGTCATCATTTACATCAATTGGAGTCTGCGGTACTTGTAAATAATTTCTATAAGTCTTTTTTGGATTCAAAAGGTCCAAAATCGTTTTTGGTTTGAAATTAAATATTTTCTCTGAGGGAAATTGCCCATCACACGAAACAATATTATTTCTATAATTCATTAGAAATAAGTTTATCTGATCCTCCAAATCAACATCTTGCAAGTCTGGGTCTAATAAAAACTTTTTCAATACTGTTTTCACAGTTCTCACCAGCCGTTCCGCCTGCCCATTACTGGAGGGGTTATAGGCTGGACTTTTCAATACTTTTATCCCCTGCTTTTCAAGAAATGTTGTGAATGAATATGAATTAAATGGAGGACCACCGTCCGATACCAGTACATCTGGTAAACCAAATCTAGCAAAATAAGCTACCAATTTCTTCACCACTTTTGCACAATCCGTGCCCTTCTTCATCCATTCTACCTCCAACCACTTTGAGAAAGAATCAACAATCAGTAGAAAAGTGTGGTGAGAAAAATAAAAGAAGTCTATGTGGACTCGGCTGAAAGGTCTTGTAGTAGGTTTCCAGTTGGACAAAACTTTTGTTTTTGGTACTATTACCATACTTCCACAATTGTTCCAATTGTGATGTGAATTCGATACATACTTTTCAATGTCTTTATTAATGCCAAACCAGTACACTTGCCTTCTTGCCAATTGTTTCATTTTAACTATTCCTGCGTGGTTGGCGTGTAAAAGCTTCAAAATTCCGTTTTGCATTTTATGTGGAATTACCACCCTATTCTGGTACAAAACGCACTCTTCAACAATTTCCAAATCAGTTTGATTTGCAAAAACGTCCATAAGACATTTATCCAACTTTTTTGGCCATCCATCACGCAAATATTTCATAAGTTGTTGTAAAAACTTGTCGTCCTTTGTCCATTTGGCAATCAAAGCAAAATCAATGGGTAATTCATCACCAAAGTTTATACTTTTTATAAACTCATGATCTAACTCAATAGGAACCTTCTGCTCTAATGGGAATCTCGAACAAAAATCCGCGTTTCCCATTTTTGCAGAAGGTCTGTACCGTATTTCAAAATCGTAAATCGAGAGTTCAAGTATGTATCGTTGGAGTCTTGTTACAAATATGGAATTTTTCCCTTCTTTGCCGAAAATCCCTATCAATGGTTTGTGATCAGTATAAGCAATGAACCTTTGCCCATATAAATATTTATGGAATTTTTTAATAGTACAAACCAAGGCCAAAGCTTCCAGATGAAGAATTGGGTAACCTTTCTGCGCGTCATTTAACGTAAAAGAGGTAAAACTAATAGGCTTTTCGATGCCTTCTACCACATGTGCAATCACTCCTCCTAGGCCATAGCCTGAAGCGTCTGTTACTACTACAATGTCTTTTGATGGGTCATAAAATTCTAAAAAATTGGTATTAACCAGTGCGTTTTTGCTTTTTTGGAAAGCTTTTTCACAATTACCATCCCAAACAAATTTAGTATTTTTCTTCAATAGTTTATACAAATGGAATAACTTGATAGACATATGGGGCACGAAACGATTATAGTAGTTGATCAAGCCTAAATATGACTTTAGCTCAGTCACATTTCTAGGAACCTTTGCTTTTTGAATTGTTGAAATTTTGTCTGGACTAGGTAGTAACCCATTTTCGCTAAGAATATGGCCCAAATAAGGCAATTCTGACACAAAAAATTTACATTTCTCAACATTTACTTTGATATTTGCATTTGCGAGTCTTGGGGGGGTCCCGTAGCGTAGTTGGCTACACGTTCGCCTCATAAGCGAATGGTCATGGGTTCGATTCCCAGCCCCTCCACCAAACCCTTGTCAGTTGCCAGAAGCGCAGTCCGTACGGTGGCGTTTTGGGGAACGCGCCTCACCGAAACGGCTGCCTGATGACGACTGACAAAACTGTTCTTCTCGGGGGCATTCCTCCAACGTTCTTCAATTAATGGCAACCGAACAAAGCAACGATCACTGGATTCACCACATGGACAAATGAACACAATGGACTCACGATGATATGGACTGGTAACGACAACAATAACGAATTATGGACATCTAAAAATAGATTCTGTGTGGACTCTGTACAGCAGAGTACCACAGTAGATCACGGCACAGTAGCGGTTAAGAACACAGAGTGCCTACCAAATAAATATATACGAATAAAAATTTGCGAGTCTTTCCAAAACAAGAAACAATTTTTCACGACAAATCTCCAAGTTTTCACCTGCTATCAGTACATCATCAAGGTAAACATAAACGTTTATAATCCCTTCTAAAATTTGATCCATAACCTGTTGGAAAATCGATGCACTTGAGGAAGCCCCCTGAGGTAAACGATTATAGGTGAACAATCCCTTGATTGTGTTGATCACCATAAATTTCTTGGAACGTTCAGTCAATGCTAGCTGTGTATAAGCTCCCTCCAGGTCTAGCGTACAAAAAACTTTACAATTTGCCAATTTAGCGAACAAGTCGGCTGCCAAAGGTAAAGGGTAAGTATTTGGTATTAAAACTTTATTTATTGAAACTTTACAATCAATTACGAGTCTTATTTCATTATTTTTTTTCATAACTACAACCACTGGTGATGCCCATTCACTGGTCTTCACCGGTGTAATCACATTTTCTTTTCTAGTTTTGTCAAATAATCCAGGACTTTTCCCTCAACCTCATAGGCCCTTTTAAAAATAGGGACATCACTTTTTAACACCAAATCAGCCTCAAAATCTTTAATGGGCGTTGAAAAATTTTTCATAAAAACTTTCGCAAATTTGCTTTTAATTTCCCCAATAATACACTCTTTGTCCGTTGAATCTACCCTGTTTACCATTTGATCACTAAGAAAATTGTTCCTCCATTGAGGAAAGAAAACATCAAGCCAATTTCGGCCAAACAAGGGGATAAATTTAAAATCTGTGTTTAAAATTAAAAGATTTAATCTCATTTTCAATCCATTTAGATTCACTAAAGCATTTGTTTCCCCTTCAATTTTTAGTTTTGACCCATTGACAACTAGCAGTTGCTTCTCACTCATGGTTAAAGGCTTTTTGAATAACGAAAAATATTGAGATTTTCCCATAACGGTTACACTAGAACCACAATCAACCTCCATTTGTACCAAACGATCATCAATTGAGACATTTATAAGACATGGTTCACTTATTTTATTAAGAGACGCAACACACATACACTGCAAATCACCTGAATTCCATTCATCATCATCGCTGTCATTGTCAGCTCCCTGAAACGTCGACATTCTGCCCATTAAAGTGCTCAGGTCTTTCTCCGCGCTCGTACCCGGTTTCGCAACATCCACGAACTTTACTGCATCCATTTTCATGTTCTTTAACCTAAAACATTTCCTTTTTATGTGTCCTTTGACCCCACAAAAATCGCACGTCATATTAGAGTAGTCTGTCCTACGTCTGTCATTGTTCCGGTAATTGAATCTAATTGTCTTTTGTGCATGATTGTTGTAATCTTGGGTACGTCTTATGTTATTGTATGGTTGTGTGCTCCGGTTGTTTTGTCTGTAGGGCTGGAAACCTAATCTTTCCCTAACTGGTATCCGAACTTGATTTGGGCGCTCCGGTGTTCCCACCGGACTGTCCCTTGCCGTATTATAAACCTGAAGCAGTTGATTTATCCGAGAACCCTGAGGAAACCCCGTGTTAATAGTTTTCGCATTGTCTTTTGCTATATTCCATGTTGTAATGAATTTGTCCATAGATTCAAGGGTTAAGTTTTCCTCATTCAGAAGCCTTTGCTTCAATGCCTCATCTCTAAGTCCATGCAGAATTCTATCTTGAATAGCAATGTCTTTAAACCCGCCAAAACCGCAGAATTCCGCTTGGAGTTTTACCGCCAAGACGAAATCCTCGGCTGACTCATCCGGTTGTTGGACGCGATGACTAAACCGGAATCGCTGAACTAAATCTGGTTCGGTTTTGTCGAACCTTTGTTTCAACTTATTTACAATTTCAGCGTAATTAACTGTCGCTAATGTTCCTTGCTGAAACACAAGTTTCAACTGGGAATAAACATAGGGTCCACACAAATTCATGAAATGCGACTTTTTTTGTACTTCTGACAATTCATTTGCCTCAAAAGAAAATTGCAGACGGTCTACCCAGTCTGAAAAGGAAGTTCCTTTGCGGTATGGCTCAATACTAGAAGCCTTGCCACCTGGGATCTGATTTCCAAGCATGTTCAATTCCTTACAAAAGAAATAAAAGGAACAAAAGAAACAAAAATTCTTCAAATGTAGGCTCGCGCAATAAAAAGATCAAAACGACTTACCCGTACAGATACGATTGGCTCTCGCCCAAGGCCTTTGCCTGTGCCGACAATTGTCGCAATCACCCTCTTCCGGAAAACGACCCGAAGCCGTACTATTCGAACCACTATCAAACCTTCCTGAGTAGCACGTAACTTCCACGGTTGCCTGAGGCCTAGAGGATTAAAAGGAAACACTTTTAGTAGTAGTTTTAGAATAAAATTAAATCACAATCCTGTGACACGAACAATTGATCACTAAAGAATTATTTTCCTTTTGTTTTGTTTTTCACAATGGGCATAATGGAACAAAAGAACCACATGGAATTTCCCACCCCACAAAATTGTTCGATTTATCTATAAAACGCTTTGTAAAATTGTTTTTCACTCCGCTTACCGACCTTTCGACGAATTTTTCCCTTTTCCGCTGCCCAACAGAACGTCGCTCCGGACGGCAACAACGAAATCAGCTGCCTCCTACGGGATTATTCGGCGTCCGTATAGCAACCAACTTCCGCGGATGTATGCGACAAACGCTGCCAAGGGAAAACTGCACTCCTGATGCTCAACCGAACGGCGATCGTGGAATCAACTACCTCAAACTAGTTTATCCGGCGTCTCCAGCGTCTTTCAGCAAGCCACTCCCGCGGATTTGTCGGTAATTTGCTTTCCTTTTGCCTTCACCGTCGGCGCTGTTCGGCGTTTCGCAAAATATCACAGGCAGCCCTCAGTTCTCGTCGTTTGATATGCCTCACCGTCCTCGTGGGTTGTTTTCGGCGTGCTTTGGCTTTCTCGCAGTCGAAAAACCACAGTATTGAAGTAATTGCACCACAATGCCACAAAACTACTTATTCACTGCACACGCGGTCGATATTCGTATAAAAAAAACCTAGTCGCCAGTTGATGGAAATGAATTAAAAAACGATGCGTGTCCGTTGCTGGTCCAAATGAAAGTGGACGAGAGATTTATTCTTTATTATCTTGACAGATTGAAGCGTTACGATAGTAACGCTTATTTGACGTATAATCAAGGTTTGTGTAATTTTAGGTATTTACAATTATAAATAGTTCAGTGTGGTGGGTGACACAACACGCCATAATTTTTAAAAGAAGAAAATCGGATCCGAGATTTCATGAAGTTTTGAAAGTGGAGTGGAGATGTGTTTTCCGATTAATGAACTTGAAGGCCGGAAAATTTTATGAACAATTAGAACGCGAACCTGAACTTTAAGAAGAGGATCAATCGTTTGCATACAATCAGCCGATGAAGACGGGCAGGTGTTTGAGCTAGACCTGTGCGCCGGTCATATCATCGGCGGCGGCGGCGTGGTGGTCACTTTTGCCCCGGCGGCGGCGGCGTCACGGCGGCGCGCCGTTGACTTTTATCGGCGGCGGCGGCGTGAACTGGCGTGGATGAAAAAATCAATGGCTGAAAAAATCAATTTTACTGTGGATTTTTGGATAAAGGGGTTTGATTCACACGGTAGGAATCGCCCGTATAAAAACCGACTTCAGTGGATTAAAATTGGAATATTCTGCGTTTGCCGATCATCAAACAGCACATTCAAAATAGTCAATTGCCGGCGATACTAATCAATACCTGATTTCAAAATGTTATTTGAATTACCACTATTTTGTTTTTCTTTGATTTTGATTAATCAAATTTTAACAATAAATCCTGCTTTATCACGAAAAAGACCCCTAAGTGAAGAATTAAATTTCGGTGTCATAGAGCAAATTTGTAATACAGTCAAACCTCCATGAGTCGATATTGAAGGGACCATCGACTCATGGAAATATCGAGGAGTAGAGATGAAAATCCTTGGAAAGCTGGTTGAAGGGACCATCACAGTAACCCAGAAATATTTTTTTTAGTACATAATCCATTCAGGTTCTCTTTGGGAAATTCCTTTAATAAAACATAAAATATTCCTGCAGGAATTCATTCGGAAATTTATTAAAGAGTGAACAATTTTCTGATGGAGTTCCTAAGAGAATTTTCTAAAGGACTTTCCGAGAAAATTCCTGAAGTAGTGTTGGAAAGTGTAACAGTATTTCCAAAATGCATCAGCGGCTGCTTCCGCATCTTCCTCGATTGCACACCCCAGAGCCAACGTCATGTTCCAGGTTCTCTGCAAGTTCTTTTGCTGGTCTCTCTTCCTGCATACGCACTTCATGTCCAACCCACTGTAATCTGCCTTATTTTATCAACCTGCCTATGTCTGCATTTTTGTATACTTGGTTTAACTCGTGGTTCATTCATTCGTCTGCTCCATTTACCATTTTCCACCACGCTGCAAAGTATTGAGCACAGTATTTTCAACTCAAACACTTTGAGAATTTGATAATCTGCATCTTTTCATTGCCGTACAGGACGACTGGACGAATCAACGATGTGTACAGAGCTAGTTTTATCAGTGTCTGTAGGCAGCTTCATGAAGTTACAAAATAATTTTCTGGAGGATTTTTTAAAGGATTACCCTAAGAAATTCTATATTAAATTGCTTAAAGTAGTTTTGGAAGAATTCCTATGGGAATTTCAGGAACAATTATTGTCAAGGAACTTGCTAAGGAACTCCGAAGGAATATCAAACTGATTTTCAAAGAAATTCCAAAGCAAAATTCCGAAGCTGACAGAAATTTCCGAAGTTATCCGTTAATAAATTTCTGAAGGAGTTTTTAGAGATTTTTTCTTGGAATTTTGAAACAATTTCCTAAGGAACTCCCAAAACATTCTCTGTAGATATTTCAAAAAGAAGGATTTTCAGAAGGTAAATACGAATTTCTGAACGTCTTGACGGAATTCCAAAGGAATTTTCGGAGATATCTAAGATTGTAAGAAGTTTCTTCAGGAGTTACTTTGAAAAAAACCTTCAGGGACTTCTACGAATATTCCTTCAAGTTCAAGTTCAGGAATTCTTAAGGAAATTTCGTCCTAGAACTTTTCAAGGAATTCCAAAAGAGTCTTCTTCTTCTTCTTATTGGCATTACATCCCCACACTGGGACAGAGCCGCCTCGCAGCTTAGTGTTCATTAACCCTCAAACTGCCGGGACGAATCTTGACAACTTAAAACAGCTCGTTCTCGGTCAATTTTCAACTAAATTGCAAGCGGTTTCAACTGTGATCAAGGGGAATAGTAGCTCCAGCATGTAGATGGATAAAATGCTCAGGATGACCCTCCCTCTTTTAGAGGGGGCATTTTGAAGTGTGGTATAAGCCATTTTTTGAGTGAATGCTTAGTATTTTGAAATTTTAATATCATAACAGGTGTTTAGTATAAGTAATTAATGGTCGTTGTAAATGGTTGACAACAATAGCCAAATATACGTAAATTGGCCTCCAGGTGACCTTCCAATAGGTTCCGGAAACCCGGAATATCCGGTATAAAAGGCCAGCATAGAATCACCGAATATATCGGTCTTTCGACACCTCAAACTTCTCAGAATCTCATGGGTAACTGAGAAAACGTCATAGTTTTTCAGTAGGGTAAAACTGGCCACGGAAAAAGTTCCGGAAACCCGGATTTTTTGGTACAAAAAGCAAACATAAATCTACATAACAAAATCGGCTTCCAAATCGGCCTCAAACTTCTCAGAATCTCATGAATAATCTGGAAAAGGCCTTAGTTCCTTGGTAGGGAAAAACTGGCCGTGCAATGGCTATGGAACAGGTTTCGGAAAACCGGAATTTCCGGTACAAAATGGCCAACATAAAACTACACAATAGAATAGGCTTCCGACACCTCAATTAAAATTTCTCTTATATTTGAAACTCCCTGACTTTTTTTCAATTGCCTAATCGCTTGACTGATTATCCCCTCAAATTAAAGTTCTTACTACTGACGCCAAATTATAAATGAACCAATAACGCCAAAAATGCTGGTGCTCGGATTAGATGAATGAATTAACAATTTCAAAGGTAACATATTTTTTCTCAAGGTTTCTTTTAACCCTCAAACTGCCGGGACGAATCTTGACAACTTAAAACAGCTCGTTCTCGGTCAATTTTCAACTAAGATGCAAGCGGTTGCAACTGTGGTCAAGGGGAATAGTAGTTCCAGAAAGTAGATAGGTAAAATGCTCAGGATGACTCTTTTAGAGGGGAGTTTTGTGTCATTTTTAGAACAAATATTTAGTATTTTGAAATCATCATCATAACGGATGTTTTAGTATAAGTAATTAAGGGCCACGGTATAGATTCCGGAGACCCAAAATTTACGATACAAAAGGCCAACGTTGAACTTAAAAAAAATTAAGTCATCCGATACCTAACAATAGTCTACTCAAAATCTTATGAGTAACTAAGAAAATGCCATAGTTTTCAGCATAGTTTTTTTGTTAGGGTAGAACTGGCCATGGGATGACCACGGAAAATGTTTCGGAAACCCGGAATCTACGGCACGAAAGGCCAACATAAAACTACAATACAAATTAGTCTTCCGACACCTCAAACTTCTCAGAATATCATAAGTAATCCAGAAAACTTCTTAGTTCCTTGGTAGAGTAAAACTGGCCATGTGATGACCACGGAATAGATTCCAAAAGTCCGTATCAAGCAGTACAAAAGGCCATCATAGAACCTCGAAATTAAGCGGTCTTCCGACACTTCAAACTTCTAAGAATCTCATGAGTAATTTTGAAAACGCCATAGTTTCATGATAGGTTTCGGGAACCCGGAATATCCGGTACAAAAAGCCACGTTAGGCTATCGGAATGGGCTTTCCAGAGACTCCGAATCTTGTTCCGTGGCTATAAAATTGCCAGTATTTCTCTAAAAGAACACTTTGGCATTTTCTGGATTACTCGGGTAATTCTCAGAAGTTCAAGGTGTTTTTTTTTTCTTCCTAAACAATGGAGGGGGAATCTGCTCAACAGACATCCTGGGTTGACCAGGAAGTGCGGGGTTAGGGATCACCGAGGGAGGCTGGACTACATCCCCGACCCGCTAAACCGTTTCCATTGCTGCCAATCCCATTAAATTTTTAGTCTATGAATTCCTAGAAATAATTTCGGAAAGTGTTGGTTCTTTAATGGGTTGTTAGTGGCTTATGTGTTTCGGAAGTGAACCTATCAGAGTCTCATCGGGCATTTGTTACATTGCGGCTTTGCGGCAGCTTCGCTGCCTGGCGCGGAAGCAAAGTTAGTTTAGTGAGCTTCCCCGCTTGTTTCATTGGCACCCTCGAGGTTAGCTGCGTGTCCTTGCAGCATCGAACACCGTAACTCGCTTTTTTAGAAGAACACCATGGTATCGTGCCAGCGCGTTGCCGGCTTTCCAGGTGGCCTTACCACACCCTATGTCCTCGGAAGTTGGGAAGGGTCGACATCGCGCCTGCTTCCCTCTGCACGACTGGTATCAAAAATGATGATGCCGCGTGCACCCCAAATTGACCTTTCCGCGATAGGGCCTATTCGCCAGCACACAGAGGGACTTGCCGACGCGAGGCCTACGTCTGCCCCAGCCTTGACGAGGACCCCTTTCCGTCCTCGGGCTCGGAACCCGCCCGGTTGACCGACGCCGCGAAAGCGACGATATCATGTTGTTCTTCGCGCGGCCACTTGTTCGATAAAAGGATCGAGTTCGACCACAGAGCATGACCACCGGTATGACCCATGAAGCCGACTCCGATCCCTTGGACCACCTCTTATTTGCGCCTGAACTAGCCATCCTTGAGTCCACGCGCCACCTTCTGTGTAGCTCCGAGACGATTCGGGCGATAGCCGATAAAACGGCGTTCCAGCCAACTTCATCTTTACACATCCTCCGAACTAGGTTGTCCGGGGTAGTGTCCAGACCACATGTGGCAAGCATGTGGTCACGCATTGCGCGAAAACGTGAGCACACGAACAACACGTGTTCCGCCGTTTCCTCTAAACCTGCGCACACCAAACACTCGGGCGAGGCCGAGCAAGCCAGCTGCGTTACCTGCACTTTGATTTTGCAGCACGCTTAAACGCCGGGCACATCGAACCCCCCATGGGGTGCTTGCTGTTCACGGCTTTGCTGGAACAAATCAAACAATTGGGAGGGTTCGTGCAGCATTGTGCCTTATGTGCCTCCAATCCGCAGCGTCGGCAGAGATTGCTTCTGTCAGGGCCTTTGCAGTCCCATTTCTTGTGCCCCGGTTCCAGGTACTTGAAGCAAACTTCGGGTTGCTCGTATATGTGCACAGGGCATACCGACCATCCCACCTTGACGCTCCCTAACTTGACTACCTTGGAGGCGTCCGCTGCAGATAGCCGAACCAATGCTACCTGCGTCCCTGCCGGACCTTTCCGTAGCCGAACGGCTGCGGTGGGCGTCTCCACTTCACACTGTCGCCGCAGTGCCGTGACGAGCTCTTCGACTTCAGTGATCTCATCCAGGTCTTTAACCCTTAGATTCACCTCCGTCGTGAGTGCCCTCACCTTGACCGTCTCGCCTAGGACCTCCTCCACCTACTTCTTGTAGGCGGCGCCCTTTTGCGAGACGCCCCGCTTCAGCTCGAGTATCATCTCGCCCATCCGGGTACGTCTTATTCAACGTACGTCGGCGCCGAGTTCACCGAGCTTGACGTCATTCCTCATCGCCTTCAAAACATCCGAGTACTTAGCCTCGTCCGCCGTGATGACTAGGGCATCGCCCCTGGAGCGATCGGCGCCTACTCTAGACTTCTTGCTACCCTCATTCGCCTGAGCCTTGGAATTGACTTGGTTTTCCATTTTGGTCCCACGAGTTGCTCGGGAAAAGAGGTCCACCACGCCAGAGCCCAGCATGACGCGGTAAGGGACAATTACTGTGGAGGGTGCCCAGGTACCCCACAGGCTCCGTTAAAGGCCTAGCTTATTATTTCACCCCCTTGGCCATGCATCCCCTCGGCACGGGTCGCTTGACGCCTTGGGATTAGGGGTTAGGGACGATGGTCCCGGTCTAACTCGCAGTGGCCATGGGGAGGGGTCGTCAAGCCCTTGGACAAAGTCCCTGCTGCCCCAGAAGTTCAAGGTGTTGGAAGACTGATTTATACAGATGTTCCATGTAGGTCTTTTCACTGGAAATACTGGATTTCTGGAACCTGTTCCGTGGCCATTGCATGGCCATTTCTACCCTACAAACAATTTACGATTTTGTGAAAAGTTTGAGGGGTCGATAGACTGATTTATTTTGTAGTTCTATGTAGGCCTTTTCCTGTAACGTTGGATAGATCACTTGTACGTAGTGTCTTACGGAGTAAGACCTGCCAAACCGAGCCCTAGCTAAATCCATTTTCCGAGCTAGGGCTATAAGTTGTTTTAGTTAAGGATTACGCTACCAATAGAAGTATCTGAAGTATAACTAACTTAACTTTTCCCTGAAGATGACGGAAATTCTCATTGCAGGACAAATGTTTTAGCTAGAAATGGTTTTGTACATATAGCTAAATCCCAGGTGTGGTGCTCTATTGGTGATATTGTAGAAGCAAGACAAAGAGGTGGCTAGGGCTCCGATACTTGGTCAAATAACAGTATTACGGTTCTGTTTTCTCAAGAAAGGATTGAATTCTTATGATAAGGGGCGCACATTCAATGATATTGCTCTCTGTAAAGGGTCCAAATAGACTATCATGATCCTCTTGAGAGAGAAAAAGCAAGAACTATATCGAAACCGATACTGCATTGCTTATCAATAGTATTGGAGTAATTCGAGATGCACCTATACATTAAGAATACGGGGATGCTGCGATAGATCTAATAGCTGGTCTAAGTGGTATATCCGGGACTGATTTATTTTGTAGTTCTACTTTGGTCTTTAGTAACGAGAAAGTAATGTGTAAGGTAAGATAAGGGTTTGGACCTGTTTTATAGTTCTATGTTGGCCTTTTGTACCGTGAATTCCGGGCTCCCGGAACCTGTTCCGTGTTCATCACATGCCCAGTTTTATCCTACCAAAAAACTATGGCGTTATCTGGATTACTAATGAGATTCTGAGAGGATTGAGGTGTTCGAAGACCGACATATTTCGTGATTCTATGCTGGCCTTTTGTACCGGAAATTCCTGGTTCCCGGAACATGTTCCATGGCCATCACATGGCCAGTTTTACCCTACTGAAAAACTATGGCGTTTTCTAAGTTACTTATGAGATTCTTAGAAGTTTGAGGTGTCGGAAGACTAATTTGTTTTGTAGCTTTATGTTGGCCATTATTTACCTGAAATTCTGGGTTTCTGGAACCTGTTCCATAGCCATCGCATGGCCAGTTTTACCCTACCAAGAAACTAAGTCATTTTCCAGATTACTCATGAGATTCTAAGAAGTTTGAGGTATCGAAAGGCTAATTTGTTTTGTAGTTTTATGTTGGCCATTTTTTACCGGAAATTCCGGGTTTCCGGAACCTGTTCCATGGCCACCGCACGGCCAGTTTTACCCTACCAAGAAACTATGGCGTTTTCTAAGTTACCCATGAGATTCTGAGAAGTTTGAGGTGTCGGAAGTCCGATATATTCAGTGATTCTATGCTGGCCTTTTATACCGGATATTCCGGGCTCCCGGAACCTATTTTTATTATTTAATCAGACTAAGGCCGAAGTGGCCTGTGCGGTATATAAGAGTCTTCTCCATTCGGCTCGGTCCATGGCTACACGTCGCCAACCACGCAGTCTACGGAGGGTCCGCAAGTCATCTTCCACCTGATCGATCCACCTTGCCCGCTGCGCACCTCGCCTTCTTGTACCCGTCGGATCGTTGTCGAGAACCATTTTCACCGGGTTACCGTCCGACATTCTGGCTACGTGCCCGGCCCATCGCAGTCGTCCGATTTTCGCGGTGTGAACGATGGATGGTTCTCCCAACAGCTGATGCAATTCGTGGTTCATTCGCCTCCTCCACGTACCGTCCGCCATCTGCACCCCACCATAGATGGTACGCAGCACTTTCCTTTCGAAAACTCCAAGTGCGCGTTGGTCCTCCACGAGCATCGTCCAGGTCTCGTGTCCGTAGAGGACTACCGGTCTAATTAGCGTTTTGTAGATTGTCAGTTTGGTACGGCGGCGAACTCTATTCGATCGGAGCGTCTTGCGGAGTCCAAAGTACGTACGATTTCCAGCCACTATGCGTCTCCGAATTTCTCTGCTGGTGTCATTTTCGGCAGTCACCAGTGAGCCCAAGTACACAAATTCTTCTACCACCTCGATTTCGTCACCACCGATGCAAACTCGCGGTGGGTGGCTTGTGTTGTTCTCTCTTGAGCCTCTTCCTATCATGTACTTCGTCTTCGACGTGTTGATGACTAGTCCGATCCGCTTAGCTTCCCTCTTCAGTCTGATGTAGGCTTCCTCCATCTTCTCAAAGTTACGTGCCATAATATCTATGTCGTCGGCGAAACCAAATAACTGGACGGACTTATTGAAAATTGTACCACTCGTGTTAATCCCTGCTCTTCGTATTACCCCTTCCAAAGCGATGTTGAATAGCAAACACGAAAGACCATCACCTTGCCGTAACCCTCTGCGGGTTTCGAAGGGACTCGAGAATACCCCTGAAACTCGAACTACGCACATCACTCGATCCATCGTCGCTTTGATCAACCGTGTCAGTTTATCCGGAAAACCGTTTTCGTGCATTAGCTGCCATAGCTGGTCCCGATCGATTGTATCATATGCGGCTTTGAAGTCGATGAATAGATGATGTGTGGGCACGTTGTATTCGCGGCATTTCTGCAGTACTTGGCGAATGGCGAACACCTGGTCCGTGGTGGAGCGTTCGCCCATAAAACCCGCCTGGTACTGCCCCACGAACTCCCTTGCAGTTGGTGCTAGCCGACGGCATAAAATTTGGGAGAGTACCTTGTAGGCGGCGTTCAGCAATGTGATTGCGCGGTAGTTGCTACAATCCAGCTTATCGCCCTTTTTGTAGATGGGACACACGACACCTTCCATCCACTCCTGCGGCAAAACTTCCTCCTCCCAAATCTTGGTAATGACCCAGTGCAGCGCTCTAGCCAGTGCCTCACCACCGTGTTTAAAAAGCTCTCCTGGTAGTTGGTCAACCCCAGGGGCTTTGTTGTTCTTCAGCCGGCCAATCTCCTCCTGGATTTCCTGGATATCCGGAGCCGGTAGAATTATGTCCTGCGCGCGTTCTCCCAGGTCCAACACCATACCACCATCTTCGTCTGCCACATCGCCATTCAGGTGTTCTTCGTAGTGCTGCCGCCACCTTTGGATCACCTCACGCTCGTTCGTAAGAAGGTTCCCGTTTATGTCCTTACACATATCAGGCTGTGGCACGTGGCCCTTACGTGAACGGTTCAACTTCTCATAGAACTTTCGTGTGTTATTAGCGTGGTACAGTTGCTCCGTTTCTTCACGGTCTCGATCTTCCTGCTGGCGCTTTTTCCTCCGGAAAATCGAGTTTTGTCTGTTTCGCGCCTGTTTATATCGTGCCTCGTTCGCCCTCGTGCGGTGTTGCAGCAATCTCGCCCATGCTGCATTCTTCTCTTCCACTAACTGCTCACATTCGCCGTCATACCAGTCGTTTCTCTGATCCGGGGGCACCGTGCCAAGTGCAGCGGTTGCGGTGCTATCAATGGCGGATCGAATATCTCTCCAGCCATCTTCAAGAGACGCTGCGCCTAGCTGCTCTTCCGTTGGAAGTGCCACTTCCAGCTGCTGCGCGTATTCTTGGGCTAGTCTACCATCTTGTAGCCTCCCAATGTTAAGCCGCGGCGTCCGACTTCGACGCGTGTTGTACACCGTCGAGAGTTTTGAGCGCAGGCATACTGCAACGAGATAGTGGTCGGATTCAATATTCGCACTGCGGTAAGTGCGGACGTTCGTGATGTCGGAGAAGAATTTACCGTCGATTAGAACGTGGTCGATTTGGTTTTCCGTTTCTTGGTTAGGTGATCTCCATGTGGCCTTGTGGATATTTTTGCGGGGAAAGAAGGTGCTTCGGACTACCATTCCGCGGGAGGCTGCGAAGTTTATGCATCGTTGGCCGTTGTCATTCGATACGGTGTGCAGACTATCCGGCCCGATGACCGGTCTATACATTTCCTCCCTTCCTACCTGTGCATTCATGTCACCGATGACGATTTTAACGTCCCGCAGAGGGCATCCATCGTATGTCTGCTCCAGCTGTGCGTAGAACGCTTCTTTCTCGTCGTCGGGTCTCCCTTCGTGTGGGCAGTGCACGTTGAAAACCTATTCCAGGTCAATTTATGTTTATTTGACCATTGTAATCAACCATTCACATTGACCATTAATTACTTATACTAAAACACCTGTTACGACTTTAAAAATTTCAAAATACTAAACATTTGCTAAAAAAAATGACTTATGCCACACTTCAAAACTCCCCCCTCTAAAAGAGGGAGGGTCATCCTGAGCATTTTACCCATCTACATGCTGGAACTACTATTCCCCTTGATCACAGTTCAAACCGCTTGCAATTTAGTTAAAAATTGACCGAGAACGAGCTGTTTTAAGTTGTCAAGATACGTCCCGGCAGTTTGAGGGTTAAGCACCAAGTTACCATTTTTGCATTCGTATATCATGAGGCTAACACGATGATACTTTTATGCCCAGGGAAGTCGAGACAATTTCCAATCCGAAAATTGTCTAGACCGGCACCGGGAATCGAACCCAGCCACCCTCAGCATGGTCTTGCTTTGTAGCCGCGTCTTACCGCACGGCTAAGAGGTTCCAAAAGAGTTCTTAGAAGAATTTCTTGAGGAATTTTCGGGAAAACACCTTAACGATTTTCCCAAGGTTTTCTTAAACAAATTTCTGAAGGAACTTTTTCCGAACTAATTCCTGAGAGAAATTTCAGAATATTGCTGAGATAATTTTCGAAAGACTTTCTGGAATTCGTTTTCGGAGGAGTTTTTGTAGAACTTCTTGAGGTAATATCCGAGGGAATTCCTGGACGAATCTTCATATGATTTTTTTGAGAATTACAAAAGAAAATCCTGGAGACATCTAGGAATTACTTCAGAAATACCAGTAGGCATTTCCTCTGAAATTCTATTAGAAATTTCTTCATAAATTCCTTTGAGAACTCCTCCGGAAATTCCTTCAGATATTCCTTCAGAAATTCCTTTATGGGTTGTCCATAAACCACGTAGACTCTTGAGGGGGAGGGGGTTCAAAAAAGTCTACGTCAGTCTACGAAGGGGGCGGGGGTATACGGAAAGTCTACGTAGACTTTTTTATTTTATTTTATTTTTCGGAAAACATTTCATACAGCAGCTTTGTGCGAAGTTCACTTATTTGATTTTTTTTCGATTTTTCCGTTGCAAGATTTTACCGAAATAATCTCTCGAATCTCTTATGGATTTCACTGAAGTAATAGTCTGAACTACGGCTTAAAAATATCATGATTTCAACAGCAAATTCTTCTGTGTTGAACAGGAAAATTCTCCAAAGTATTCTATGGGAATTATGTCGTACTATGGGGCCCTCCTTAGCCGTGCGGTAAAACGCGCGGCTACAAAGCAAGACCATGCTGAGGGTGGTTGGGTTCGATTCCCGGTGCCGGTCTAGGCAATTTTCGGATTGGAAATTGTCTCGACTTCCCTGGACATAAAAGTATCATCGTGCTAGCCTCATGATATACGAATGCAAAAATGGTATCCTGGCTTAGAAACCTCGCAGTTAATAACTGCGGAAGTGCTTAATGAACACTAAGCTGCGAGGCGGCTCTGTCCCAATGTGGTGATGTAATGCCAATAAGAAGAAGAAGAATTATGTCGCACTTCGACAAAAATTATTAAGAATTTACAAAGGAAGCATTTTGGAATATCCAAGAAGAAGTCTTTGGAATTTCCAAAAGACATTCTTTGGAACTTGTAAGGGGAATACTCCGAAATTTCCGTGAGAAATTCTTCAGAATTTCCACTAAAGATTTTCTGGGAAGTCCCCGGGAAATTTTTCTTAATTTCTGAAATTCTTGGAATTTTTGCGAGGAATTCTTTTGACATACATATAAGCGAAATTCTTCGAAATTTAACGGCAATTTCTTCGGCAGTTCTACTGAAAATTCTTTGGCATTATCGATGGAAAAAGAAATTGTTGAAAACTTTCACGAGAAATTATTTGAATTTCCCACCAATTTCCCACTTGTAAGAAAGCATTTGGAATTTTCATGAAAATTTATTCTATTTTTTTTACGATAAATTCACCACAAATTCAACTGAAATCCTTCATAATTTCCACCGAAAATTATCTGGAAAACTCTTTGGAATGTCCATAGGATTTTTTTTTCATAAATTTCTTCAGGAAATCGCTCCTACTTTGCAAGAGAAATGTCAAAATATCGTAGGAAACCTTTAGCATGGTTTCAACGGGAAATAATTAAAAAATTTCACGGAAAATTACTCAACATTTTAACGGGAAAACTTTTGGAATTTAGAAGAAATTCTTGAGATTTCAACGGAATGGAATTTTCAAGAAAAATATCGGAATTATCACGTAGAGTTCTTTACCTGGAAGCTTTGAAGGTTATCAATCGGGAGATTCTACGGAATTTCTACGACAAACTTTTTGGAATGTAGACTTGACGTTCTCGGAATTTCAACTCGAAATTTGGCAACCGGCATGAAGAATTATAATTCAGATGCGTGACAGATTATAAGCAGTGGCGCGCCTATGCAAGTGCCGGTGGCGGTGGCGCACACCTCTAGGAGGAATCAAATCCAACACAAATTAAATTAATTGGCTTCGAGATTTGGTTTCAGGAGCTATGGACAGAGGATTGAATTTGATTTCGTTTTGAATTTTTAATTGATATTGAGTTGGATTTTGTTCAGTTTGATTTTGTTAGGTTTAAAAATTTGAAGTTTACTGTAGTGTTTACAATGGTTTTGAAAATGGATTTGTATATCTGAATTTCTGAAAACGTGGTTGATTTCCAATTTTTTTCCAATCACATATGACATTTTGTTAAATTTGAAAAAGTCTACGTAGACTTCAAGGGGGTGGGAGAGGGGTTTTGGAAAAGTCTACTAGGCGGGAAGGGGTGGTGGGTTTGAAAATGTGAAAATTCGGCCTACGTGGTTTGTGGGAAGTTGTTTAGAAATACTTTCAAAATCTCTTAAAGTAGTTCAAACGGGAATTATTTTCGGAAATCCATTCAGGCTCTCTTTTAAAAATGCCTTCGGAAATACAGGAAAGGAAATAAAAAAAAACCCTGATTAATCCACCTAGCGGTGATGGTGCCTTTCTCGTGCATTATAAAAATAGTATTTTGGTCATTACTTTTGAGCCCATAGTCCGATCTGGCCAATTTTCAATAGGAAACAATGATAGACTATCCTGCGTCGAATGCAACTTGTTGCGAGTAAATCGGTTAAGGATAAGTGCCTGAAAAATGAGTGACATTTTTTTACTTCTTTTTTTTATAAAAAAAAGTGGTATTTTGGCCATGACTTCCGAGCCCATAGTCCGATCTGACCAATTTTCAATAGGAAACAATTGTAGAGTATCCTGCGTCGAATGCAACTTGTTGCGAGTAAATCGGTTAAGAATAAGTACCTGAAAAATGAGTGACTTTTTTTTTTGGGTGGGGTGCGCACAGACACACACACACACACACACACACACACACACACACACACACACACACACACACACACACACACACACACACACACACACACACACACACACACAGAGGTGGGAGCTCGGGACTTGTTCCCGAGCGCCAATGAAAAACCACCAATCGGTGTCTCTCTCGGGAGATGACCGGGCCCTGGTACCATTTCACTGATTCCCAGCCAGCCCAAGCGGAATCTGCCTAGGGGAGGTGGCGGAGGTTTGACAGTGGGCTCTGTTGAATCTCTACAAAAAACCACATGTCTATAAGCAGCTCTGTACAAGCGACCCGTGCCGCTTCCAAAGCACTTCAGCCCCATCAACAGGAGTGCCAACCGGCACATTAGGATCGATACCAGTAAGGTCCTAATTACGATATACTGGTCACGGCTTACGATAACGGACAGAATCTGGATAGCGGATTGGAAACGACGATTTTGGGCTGACGGTCGTGCTGTTCTACTGAGTAAGGAAGGGAGACACCGGCTTGAAATGGCGAGTGGGCGAACAGTACGGCCGCCTCCGTCCCGGTAAAAACTAGCAGTCCTCCGAATACGTTCAATACTCGTCCACCAAGTTTTTTGGTGAGTACTAGGCTCGGTTGAGATTTTACCGATTGCGTGATCGGCTCTGAACACGGTCATATAAGTGCGGCCGTGTCAACCCTCGCATGGACCTCACTGCTTGCAAAGATAATCCATGGATCATAAGCGACTACGTACGACGGGTGGAGATAACGGTTTGGAGGGGGGACCCTATAGAATGAGTAATTCAACAAATCACACAGAAGCAGGAGCGGCGAATCCGTTCGCCAGTAGTGGGTTGGTGAGATCACCGCCACCAGTAGCAGTGCTACAACAGCAGCAGAAGCAGGAGCAGCAGGAGCAACGGCCAGGGCAGAGCGAGTTAAATAAGCCTCCACAAAAGCCGAAAATAGTGACAGCAAAGAGATTGGTGGAGGACCTCCACAATTTCGTGGATGGGAGGAACAACGTCCATAAGGAGATTAAGGACATGGTTCTCAAGATCCGAAAGGCGCTGATATCGGCAGTGAATGAATTCGATACAGCAGTGCTGAGGGTCGATGCAGCGGAACGCGCATTAGCACTGACTAAGGCTCCTGCTGCCTTAGCTCCGCCGGAACAGGAATATATCGGCACAACTGCTCCGTTATATCCTAAGAAGCAGAGGAAAGAGAAGCTGGCTGAGGTGGAGAGTACATCAGTCTCCATGACTCCCAAAAGGGCCAGAACATCGCCGGGAGACGGGAGACCAGGTGGTCTGAAGAAGCAAACGCGGGAGGACGCTGCCGCCGTCGTAGTGACAGACGCTACTTCACAGGGAGCAGGATGGAGTACTGTAGTTGGCCAGAAGGAGAAAAGAAACAGACAGCAGAAACGGAAAGAGGCAAGAAAAATGGAGCAGAACAAGAAAGAAAAGCCTCCGCCTCGTCAGAAGCCACCAAAGGGGGAAGCCGTACTCGTCAAGGCGAATGACGCAATGACCTATGCAGCGCTCCTCAGGAAGGTTAGAGAAGACCCGGAGCTGAGGGACTTGGGCGAGAATGTAGTTAGGACCAGGCGCACACAAACTGGAGAGATGCTCTTCGAGTTAAGGAAGGACCCTGCGGTTGATTGCTCGACTATGCAGGAGCGCATTGCAAAATCGCTGGGCGCAGAGGCGGAAGTTAAATCCCTGACCCCAGAGATGGTGATTATGTGCAGGGATCTAGACGAGATCACGTCGGTAGAAGAGCTTAAGGATGCTCTGAAGTCACAGTGCAACCTGGGCGAGGTTCAAATGGCAATCCGAATAAGGAAAACATTCGTAGGAACACAAACAGCGATAATTCGTCTGCCAGTAACCGCTGCTAACAAGGCTCTAGCGGTAGGCAAACTGACTGTTGGATGGTCTAAATGCCCATTGAAAGTTGCCCCGCCAGTGAATAAACAAGCGGAGAGATGCTTCAAATGTTTGGACTTCGGACACCGGGCAGGGGCTTGTAAAGGTCCGGACAGAACCAACATGTGTTGGAAATGCGGGGAAACAGGTCATTTTGCGAAAGACTGCACGCAAAGACCCAAGTGCATGCTTTGCACTCCAGAGGATGGGAATGACCATCAGACGGGTGGCTACAAATGCCCTGCCTACAAGAGGGCGATCGCAGGTCAACAGTAGTGGAGATAATCCAAATTAATCTGAATCACTGCGAAACCGCACAGCAACTGTTGTGGCAGTCAACAACGGAAAATAGGTGCGATGTCGCGATAATTGCAGAGCCGTATCGAGTTCCTACTGATAACGGCAACTGGTTGACAGATAGTTCGGGAATGGCTGCGATACAAGTTATGTGCAAATTTCCAATTCAATAAGTGGTGGAGAGTTCATATGAAGGCTTCGTGATTGTCAAAATCAGCGGCCTCTTTGAATGCAGCTGCTATGTACCTCTACGATGGACCTTGGAACGGTTCAGCCATATAATGGATCAATTAACCGGACGAACGCCAGTAGTCATAGCAGGTGACTTTAATGCCTGGGCTACGACCAACACATCAGGATATGTCCTGCAGGAAGCTCTAGCGAAGCTAGACGTACGATTGTGCAATAAAGGCTCCGTGAGCACATTTCGGAGAGCCGGGAGGGAGTCCATAATTAACTTGACATCACGTTCTGTAGCCCTTCACTGACGACAAACATGGACTGAAAAGTAAGTGAAGACTACACCCATAGCGACCATCAGGCGATACGTTACCGTATCGGCCAACGAAATAATGGTGAAACGCGGGGAAGGATGACCAGCGAGAGGAAGTGGAAGACGAAAGCCTTCAATAAAGACCTCTTCGTCGAGGCACTTCGATCGGACAGTGGTACCGAGATCGTAAATGCAGTCGAGCTAACAAGGAGAATGGTAACGGCTTGTGATGCAGCCGAGGAGCAATCGGCGTCCAGCTTACTGGTGGAACGAGGGACTCAGTACGCTTCGTGCTGCTTGTCTCAGAGCCAGGAGGCGGGCACAGAGAGCGAGGACGGAACTAGAGAAAGAGGAGCGCAATGCGGCGTTCCGGGTTGCTAGGACCGCTTTAAAAAAGGCCATCAAAGTTAGCAAGTCAGACTGCTACAAGGAGTTGTGTCGAGAAGCAGACGCCAACCCATGGGGGGATGCTTATAGAGTCGTGATGGCGAAGATGAAGGGTCCGTCGACACCGGCCGAAAAGTGTCCGATCAAGTTGAAGGAGATCGTAGAGGGTCTTTTCCCGCAACACGACCCGGCCACGTGGCCACCAATACCGTACGGCGAAGAAGAAGAAACAAACGCTGGGTATCAACAAGTGTCCAATGAGGAGCTTGCAGAAGCGGCGAAGAAAGCCCGCGGTCCGGATGGAATACCGAACGTGGCGCTGAAAGCTGCGCTCGTGGCATGTCCGGATATGTTCAGAACAGTGCTGCAAAAGTGCCTGGACGAAGGCAACTTCCCAGAAATGTGGAAGATTCAGAAGCTGGTGTTGCTGCCGAAGCCAGGAAAGCCTCCGGGTATTCCGGCTTCGTACAGACCTATATGTCTGTTGGACACACTCGGGAAGCTCCTGGAGAGGATTATCCTGAATAGGCTTGCGAAATGTACGGAGGGCGAGCGCGGACTGTCGAAGATGCAGTTTGGGTTTAAACTATCTTTATTCACTAGTTAGTTTTCCTATAGCAGTAGGGAAGTGATTTTTAGAATAAGAACACAAACGGACAGCGTGTCCGTCTTGGTTAACTTGGAGTTTACGAATCGTCGTCGCATCATCTTTATTTTCTCTTATATACTATGTTTGCACATTTCTCTTAAGGTAGGTGGTTGTTTAACAATATACTGTATGATGCTTATTCAGGTAAATGATGTTTATTGCTTCTGGCCTCGGCATACCGTTGTGTTTGGGTTTATTTTAACGACAGTTGGAAGAAAGGTCGCAGTGCGTTTTCGCTTGATAGTAAAAAGATTGTTTGTGTTTTATCTACTGCCTGAGAAGGTAAAGGGGTTTTTCCAGACGTTGGCAATTTAACGTTGGTAAATCTGAGAAGTTGGGAATTCCTTATCAATGCTAATTTGTTTGTCTATTTGAAATGATTTATTACTGTATAATTAGGATGTTACATATAGTATGCTACAGGTTCCGCAAAGGAGTATCGACGGTGGATGCTATTCGGACAGTACTCGAGAGCGCTGAGAAAGCGTCCAAACAGAAGCGAAGAGGAGATCGATATTGTGCAGTGGTAACAATAGACGTAAAAAATGCGTTCAATAGTGCCAGCTTCGAAGCCATTGCATCAGCGCTGCATAGAATGCGGGTCCCTGGTTACCTGTGCCATATCCTGAAGAGCTACTTTCAGTGCAGAGTGTTGGTGTACGACACTAACGAAGGGCGTAAGTCGATGCGGGTTACAGCGGGCGTTCCTCAAGGCTCCATTCTCGGTCCAACTCTTTGGAACGGGATGTACGATGGAGTCCTGTGTCTGCGGTTGCCTAGAAAAGTTAAAATCGTGGGTTTTGCGGACGACGTGTCACTAACGGTGATGGGCGAGACACTTGAAGAAGTAGAGGTGTTGGCGACGGAGGCGATAGCAATGATCGAGAGCTGGATGAACGGAGTGAAGCTGCAGATAGCTCACCATAAGACGGAGGTGCTACTAGTCAGCAACTGTAAGGCGATTCAGCGTATGGAGATCGTCGTTGGTGATCATACGATTGCATCGAAGCGATCACTGAAACATCTGGGAGTGATGATCGATGACCGGCTAAACTTCAATAGCCACGTCGATTACGTCTGCGAAAAGTCGGTGAAGGCTATGAGCGCAATAGCAAGGATCATGCCAAACGTTGGCGGTCCAAGAAGTAGCACCAGGCGTCTACTAGCTAGTGTCTCGTCATCGATACTGCGGTATGGAGTCCCAGCTTGGGGTAATGCGCTGGAAACCAAGCGGAACCGTAGAAGGCTACAAAGTGCGTTCCGGCTGATGGCTATACGAGTCGCGAGCGCCTACAGAACGATCTCGTCGGAGGCAGTATGCGTTATCGCCGGGATGGTCCCTATCTGCATCAGCCTAGCGGAAGATATTGAGTGCTATCATCGGAAAGACACGAGAAATGTGAGAAAGATGGAGAGAATCCGTTCAATGGAGAGGTGGCAGCATGAATGGGACAGTACAGACAATGGGAGGTGGACCCACCGACTCATTCCAAACCTGTCAACGTGGATGAACAGGAAGCATGGCGAAGTAAACTTCCACCTGACGCAGTTCCTGTCAGGCCACGGCTGCTTCAGGAAGTATTTACATCGGTTTGGGCATGCTGCTTCGCCATTTTGCTCGCAGTGTGAGAACATCGAGGAGACGGTGGAGCACGTGATTTTTGAATGCCCCAGGTTTGAGGCAGTTCGAAGGGAAATACACGGTTTAAACCAAGAGAACGTGATAGAAAAAATGTGCCGAGAGGAAAGCACGTGGAATGCAGTCAACAGGGTAGCTACACGGATTTTATCCGAGTTGCAGAAGAAATGGCGTATCGACCAAAGAGCATCGGTATCGGGAGAACTTCCTTCGTCGGGGAACTCTCCGTCGGCGTAGGCTAGATCCGCCGCCGGGGACTAGACCGAGTAGTTCGCGATGAAATACAACCAGTTACGGGTCGTCAGGGCACCAGTGAACCGGACGCCCTGCTCCCCCGGAATCGCTGGACTGACCTTGGCACTCGGCTGGTTGGCGTCGGTATCGGAAGATTCTCCTTCGCCGGGGCTCTGTTATATTCCCCGTTGGCACGAGGCCGAGTAGATTGTGAAGAATGAGCTGGTAAAGTCGCCGAGACACCAGTCACTTCAAGGTGAAGGCTGGGTACACCGGCGATAGTATGAAGGAGTGGTGCTGAACAGCACAACAGGCCGACTTTTCCGAAGTAAAGCATATTGGTAGTACCGGAGAAGTTTAGGCATAGACACGAATAGGATGGAAAGATGGAAAATTCGAATGGTAGAATCCATGAAGTAGACAGTTATCTTGCGGTCCGAGGGGAAGCAAGGTAACAAAAGAAGTAAGGAGGTTTTTCCTCAGTCGAGGGTTTTTCCTCCCACCACGTTGGAAGCAAATTTCCATAGAAGCAAGATTACCTAATTGTGGAAGGTAACTTAGCAGGCGTGATCCTCAGAGCCCAATCCCCCTAGCAGGCCGCAAGGGGAGATGGTGAATTTTTCCAAGCAGTTTTGCGAGGAAGTGCAGACGAAAGTGTCATAACTCAATAAAAAAAAAAAAAAAAAAAAAAAAAAAAAACACACACACACACACACACAGACATCACCTCAATTCGTCGAGCTGAGTCGATCGGTATATAACTCCGGGCCTTCTATAAAAAGTTTGTTTTTGGAGCGATCATATAGCCTTTACCGTATACTTAGTATACGAGAAAGGCAAAAATTAGGAAAATTAGGAAGAAATCCCTTATGCAATCTCTGGAAGAATTTATTTGAGGAATTCATAGAATAATTGCCGAAGAAATTCATGAGAAGGTATTCCTTTAAAAAAATGAAGAGTTGCTAAACAGTTTTTGAAGAAACTCCAAATGGAATTTCTTAAGAAATTTATTAAGAAATATCCGGAGGAATCGCTGAAGAAACTTCCGAAGGAATTCCTTAACGATTCTCCTAAGGAATTCTTAACAACGTTTTCGTAGAAATTACTGAAACAATTTTTTGTATGCATTCCATAAGGAATTTCCGTAATGGAATTTCTGAAAGAATTTTCGGAGAAATTTCGTAAGACATTTCCGGGAGAATACATAAAGTAATTTTCTAAGGTTTTTTATTGAAACTTTTCGGATGAATATCTGGAGGAATGTACTAGGAAATATATCAAGTGGTTTTGGCGCTTTGGGGATGTATTCAAGCCTTCACAAAAGCTTATGTGCCACAACAAACAAATTTGCGAGTCACCTACAGGCAGTGTTGTCGTACACTCTGTGCAAGAAATTCTGCTCTTTGATTTTACTCCATCTAAACGATGGACATTTAGAAAATTCAAATAGCCTTCTATTAGTTGCACTTACTTAGTTAAGATTGTAAAATCGTTTGGATGGAGTAAAATCAAAGAGCAGAATTTTTTGCACAGAGTATAGGACAACACTGCTGTTGGGTATACAAGTCTCTCACACTCGTACCTTAAGTACCACCTATCGTTGCACATTCACCCAATATTGAGTAGGAGGAAACGCTTACCTTGTGATGAGCCACCGACTGCGACGGGAAATACCACCAGCTGCAAACCACCTCGAAACCGCCAGCGGTAGGACGACGTATGACCGATAGCTGTACTCGCACACACCACAGCTACCAGAAATTCCAACCGACAGCTATGTTCTCCTCTAACACAGCCGCCGATAACGATGATCCGGACCGACGGTCGTATCCACCATTGACACGATCACCAGCCACCACCCACTGACAGTCGTGCTCCACACAATCACCACCACCAATCGGCTTTCATGAAGGACCACGGCACTTCCTGTACCGACACACACCACTGCTGCAAACGCCACACCAGACGAAATGTGCAATGAATGCGCCAGGAGCAATGCCGAAAGCCAAAATGGCTTCAGAAAATTATATTAACTCTTTTTTTTGGCATCCGCTTCAGCGATCCACCGCCAACACTGTACCCAAATGCCGATGCCGACCGCACACGTCACGACTCGCCCCGCTCCGACAATGCTCACTCCGCTCCGCGATGTTCGAGACTATTCGCGGCAAGCGACAAGATGCAACACGTTCGCCGACTCTGGGGCGAAGCTTGCATCAAGACGTTGGTCGCCTTGTTGACCAGATTCGCTTCCACTCGCTGCCTCTCGGGGATCTTCTTCTCTTTGAAGAAAACACTTCTTTTAACTTTTACTGTTTATTGATGTTAACTGAACAAAGTTTGAATACAGAATGAACAGAAACTGAATGGGACATGTATTTTATAATTGATTTGTTTGCAACGGCTACCAACATATGCGAGCCGAGACCACGCCCCTTCAGGTTTTGCTGCTGGATGTTGGTGTCCGAGAAAGCGTTCATCGCGTACAACTGCCTACAGATTTAGGCGCCCGACTGAATGAGGCTTTGGCATAGACGAATTCCAAAGACCATTTCAACATTTTTTGTATTATTTTACTTAGGGTCGATTTCTTCACCTCCGCTTAGGCCTTAAACTATGTTTAAGCGTATGGGTAAGCACCGCTTAAGAGTTAAGCGGAGGTAAAGAAATTGGCCCTTAGTAGATTAAATCTACTAGATACAACCTAATTCAAATTCACAACTAATCAACCAACCAATTCATTATCCAATGTTTGTCACCAAACTGTCTTAGAGACACCATAACTTGAGGTAGATTTGAAATTGAATTCTGACGAGTTCTACCTCAACAACATTCTAACAACTAACTAACAACAACAATCATAACACGAGTTTAGTACTATTCCAATCAATTCCACCACGTTGTATTGTCTTACAAATACGTATTTCGTCTCTGTAAGGGCTGCAAAATGGTGGGTTGACATCAAGGAAGGAGCGCCCAACAGAGCTCTGGTCCCCACAAGTCCCTATCTCACGCTTCCACGGGTCGTCCGATGACAAAAGACCGCCAGCTAAGGGTTGTGTACTTAGCTGGTAGTGCAGCCTGGGCACTGTTGTCCTTCTGACATCAGCTAGAGTGAGAAGGTACGTCTCGGACGTCTGTTCACCAGGAGGTGCGGCTCAAACAGCGTCTGCCTGGTACCCAGCGACTGATTAAGGAAATGCTGTATCGCGTCAGCTATATCTAAGGTGGCAGCCCCATCATCGCGATGTAGGTAACGCGACCCCGGTAAGGTAGCTTACTGAAGCCTCTCAAATGCCACGAAAAATGGAGATAGAAGAAAAAGAGAACGTTATTTTTGGCAACCGACCCGGCAACGAAATAAGGGATTGGAAACTCGGTACCTGGAATGTCAGGACCCTAAATGAACCTGGACGAGTGAGCCTTCTGGCTCGTGAACTGCAGAAGGTTAGAGTGAACGTGGCTGCTATTCAAGAAGTCCGATGGCCTAGATCCGGAGAACGTGAATTCCGAGCCGTGGACCCCACGACCAATACTGCATTCAAGTATAACATCTATCACAGCGGCGGTGAAAAAGCAGAGCATGGAGTTGGTTTCGTAGTGATGGGCAAGCAGATGAAGCGAGTGATGCGGTGGAAACCCATTAGCGAACGAATCTGTGTGTTGAGGATACGGGGCAAATTCTTCAATTACAGCCTAATCAACGTGTACGCGCCGACAAACGATAAATCCGACGACGTGCAGGACACGTTTTATGAATGTCTTGATAAAGCCTATGGAGAGTGCCCAAAGCATGACGTGAAAATTGTTATCGGAGACGCTAACGCTCAGGTCGGTAGAGAGGACTTTTTCCGTCCCATAATCGGTACGGAGAGCCTTCACTCCGCTACCAATGACAACGGCCTACGGCTAGTAATTTTTACTGCTGCCAGAGGGATGGCCATCAGTAGCACCTACTTTGCACGAAAGAACATCCGAAAGCACACCTGGAGACACCCAAATGGTGAAACTTGCAACCAGATAGACCATGTTCTGGTGGATGGGCGCCATTTCTCGAATGTTATCGATGTGCGGACATTCAGAGGGCCGAACATTGACTCTGATCACTACCTCGTTGTCAGTAAAATTCGATCACGGTTGTCAACTGTATCGAACGAAAGATCACAGCGAACGATACGTTACAATATCCAGCGATTGTCGGCGGAAGGAGTATCGGCTGAGTACCGCCAGAAGCTCGACGAACGGATAAGTGCAATCAACGTTAGCGACAACATCAACGATCTATGGGAGTCGATCCATGGAGCGGTGAGCACAACAGCACAAGAAGTGGTAGGCACTGCACAGAGGCGACCCAGGACGGGTTGGTTCGATGTGGAGTGTCAGAGAGTGACAGACGAGAAGAACGTTGCCAGAAACCGGATGTTGGTGTCGGGTACCCGATCGAATAGAGATCGGTACAAGTAAGCAAGAGCAGCCGAAAAACGAACCCACCGCAGGAAGAAAAAAGAGTACGAAGAACAAGTTATTAGTGAGGCGCAGGAAAGAATGGAGCAGAACGATAAGCGGAGATTTTATGAGTCTGTCAATGGCGTGCGGAGAAAGACAGCGCCATCTCCCGTCATGTGCAACGACCACCAACAATGGAATTTGCTGACAGATAAAACCGAAGTGGCTGGCAGGTGGAAGCAACACTTCGAGGCTTTGTTGAATAGTGAAAGTGACGGTGCATCGGTGAACAGAATAAATATTAGCGACGATGGACAAGCTGTGGAGTCACCTATACTAGATGAGGTTAAAAAAGCTGTTGAAGAGCTGAAAAACAATAAGGCTGCGGGGAAGGACCAGCTCCCGGCTGAACTTCTCAAACATGGGAGTGAGCAGCTTTATGAAGTTCTGCACCATATTATGTCGAAAATATGGGAAGACGAGGAAATGCCTGCTAGCTGGTTGGACGGCCTCATTTGCCCTCTCTTTAAGAAAGGGCACAGACTGGAGTGCGCCATTTATCGAGGAATAACCCTCCTTAATTCGGCGTACAAAATTATGTCCCGTATTCTGTTCAACAGATTGAGACCGCTTGAAGAGTCCTTCGTCGACGAATGCCAAGCAGGTTTTCGTGAGGGCCGATAAACGACGGATCAATTGTTTACCTTGAGACAAATCCTTGATAAATTCCGGGAGTACAACTTGCAGACACATCATCTGTTTATTGATTTCAAGGCGGCGTACGATTCAGTGAAACGGAATAAATTATGGCAAATTATGCTTGAACATGGTTTCCCGACGAAACTGATACGGCTGATTCGTATAACGTTAGACGGATCGAAATCAAGTGTAACAGTCGCGGATGAAATATCGACGTCATTTGTTACCTTAGATGGATTAAAGCAAGTGGTAGAAGAATTTGTGTATCTTGGAACATCAGTGACGTGCGATAATGATGTTACCCGCGAGGTGAAAAGACGTATTGCAGCTGCAAATAGGGCTTATTACGGACTTCGTAACCAGCTTAAGTCCCGTAGTCTGCAAACGAAAACAAAACTCGCGCTGTATACTACTCTGATTCTTCCGGTGGCTTTATACGGCCATGAGACATGGACGTTAAAGGAGGCTGATCGGAGAGCTCTCGGAGTGTTTGAGCGTAAGGTGCTGCGGACAATACTCGGCGGTAAACAGGAGAACGGTATCTGGCGGCGTCGCATGAATCACGAATTGTACCAGGTGTATAAAGGGCTGGATATTATTAAGCTTATACAACACGGCAGACTACGGTGGGCTGGTCACGTTGCTCGTATGCCGGAAGAACGTCAAGCGAAGATAATATTTAGTAGAGAACCCGGAAGGGGCCGCAGGCTTCGTGGAAGGCCGCTTACACGATGGCTTTTTGCAGTTGAAGAGGACCTGAGGACGCTCAATGTTCAGGACGACTGGAAGCGATTGGCCCAGGATCGAGTTCAGTGGAGAAGGATACTCCATTCTGCGTAGGTTCATCGAAGAGCTATAGCCCATCAAGTATCAAGTAAGTATAGTAGTCAACGGTTAACAATTAGAAGCTCTTGCGTTATCTAGAAAAGATAGACAATATTAAAAACAACAAACAACAAATGAGAATTGAAAACGTTTTAGAAAATATTCACTAAGGTCTGACGTTTTCAGGTTATTGTTGATGACCGTGGCAAAGCATACTTTGATCGAATTACGAAATTTATGGTGGACACACGAAACGTCAAAAGGGGTGATGCAAAGTTTATGGCAAGGCGTGCGTAAAAAGCTGGATTGTTATCGATTTATAGGTATCAGAACTAAACACTTTTAAGGTTTTGTAAAACTAATGCATTGGTCAACTGCCAACATCTTCGACTACAGTACAGTAATACCTCGATATAACGTAACTTTTTTTTGTTCTCATTTTTAACAGTTTTTCTTATAAACGTGATTCATTGAGTATAAAAATATTTTTTTAATTCTAGACCACTATAGGAGTATCCTCAACAGACATAGAATGGAGGGTAGAATCTAAGATTTTGAGACTATCCGGTATTCTTTTATTTATTTATTTGTTTTATTTGTTTGTTTTAATCCAACTGACTTTGTTTAGTCTTATTGAACAACTTATAAATCTAAAAATCTAACATCAAACAAGACAAATGATTAACAAAATACAATCTGACATCATACAATATTGGTATATCGACATAACGTAAAAAAAACCTCATCACTATCACAAACAGCGATCTACTTAATCTTTAGGTATCAGAGATAACAATAAGAAAACAATATAACAATTATTGTTCGAGCTTCCATGTTTCATTATTTCTATGAATAAACTCCCTAAACCTAATGTTTTCCGGCCATGTTGCAGGATCCAGTGCGCGGGATTTATAATGAGAATTAAGAACGACTTTGAACGAAATAAAGTCCAATTTTCGGCTTTTCCATCTTGACACTAATTTTGTTACATCTATGCGCTCGGGATATTCAAGTCCTATTGCACGTGACACCATTAGCTGTATGTCGCTTTCAGACACGCTAACATCTACATTTGACAGCAGTAGCGAGAAATCGTCACTATCTATTGTCAGCTGTTTTCCTTGTTTCATATCGTCATCCGTTAATAACGAATCGCATTGCGTGTGACTATCGGAGGGCATACTAGTTGAAATAGGTGTAGAATGAAGTAAACTACTCGTGGGTTTCATTTGTGGATTAGCAGTGATCGCAGCGATTGTATCCAAAATTCCTGTAACGATGCCCTTCAGTTCTTTCACTTCAGCTTCGATCGAACTACCCTGAGATGCATTTTGTTTTGTATCTTCTCTAGCATGTTTGAATGCGTCTATACAGCCATCGCACATCCATAGAACATTTCGCGAGAGCATGGTGAGAATATTCAAATGTATATTTCTCATACCAACACAATTCCCATGGAATGAAGCGGCACAGTCACCTTTGCAGATGATGTAGAAGTTGTCTTCCTCATGGATGATGCCTTTACAAGCTGGACACACGCACATTGCAGATGCTGAGAAACAATTGAATCCACGGGAACGAAGTGGTTCTTTAGATTTTAACCAAAATTTTATACAATTAAGAATAACACATCTATCAATTTAACGTTGAAAACATTAGCTGGTCAATTTTCGGTAATTCGTGATTTCATACGACGCACAAACTGGTAATTAAACAACGGAAAACAGAACTAAGCGACGGCGACGCGAATCGTTCGAGATCTTGCAACATGTCCTGCCCATCGTACTCTACCGGCTTTAGTACTTGTCAGGGTAGGGTGTGATTGAAGGGGAAACCGGTTTTGAGAGCAGATTATATTTTATGCTTCAACTGTAAGTAATTAAACATTGGTAAGTATAACTATTAATTAAACATTTTATCTTTACCAACTTACAATTCGGTGGACCTTGTAACTCTCCACCCTACAAGTTCAGCACGTGTTCAAACTAACCTAACTAACATTTATCATCATTATTATTATATTTTCTTTAATTCTTTTTTCGCTTACTTCTTTTCAGGTTTCTATGGATTAGTGGACGACCCTGTACTTCTCTTGGAATCAAATCTGTTTTAACTATATAAATAATTCAGCTTTTAATAAATTTAATTCAACACTTCACTAAAGTTAAACCACCTCGTCAGTTGCACTGTTGATCCGGAAAGAACTTTACGAAGCGATCGTAAGCAGCTCGATGAAGGTTGAGTTTGACGTCTATCGTTGAATTGATGCAACGCTTTGACAGTCGACGCAGCGCTTCGTTGGTAGACCCTGCGCTTCGTTTATAGACGCGTCGCTTCGCTCAGAGACGGTGGATAGGGATGGCCTGCTGACCGGTTTCTGTGTCAACAGTGCTGGATACTGGGTTCGTCTTAGAGCTGGGCATGCTCGTGGTTCAACCTTCGCCGCCACACACCGTTTTCTTGCATACCGTCAAAGATAATCATAAGCAGCCGTCTCTTGAATACTCCGAGTGCTTGTACTCGAGCATGGTCCAAGTTTCATGTCCGTATAGGACTACCGGTCTTATAAGCGTTTTATACATGATACATTTGCTGCGAATGTGGATCTTTTTTGACGTTCAGCAAGGATCCAAGGAAGACAAATTCATCATTGCAATCTATCGGCCGAGAGTGTCCATGTCATCCGCGAAACAAATAAATTGATTGGATCTGTAGGTGTCTCTGTAGGTGACTCCGCATGTCACCTTCTAGTGTAATGTTGAACCACAGGCACAAAACTCCATCATCTTGCCTGAAGTTTTCGCCCGAAACCTTCTCACAGTTTTGCCCACCATCCATCATTGTTTTGATTAGTCTGGTAAGCTTTACACGGAAGATGTTCTCGTCCATAAGGGAACATCCACAAATTATGTAACGCTAAGAGGGGGAAGGGGGTTGCCCAAAGTATGACAGTCCATACAAAATTTAAAATGATTCATACAATAAATGTGACATAGCGGGGAGAGCGGGTTGAAAATGGGCAATTTTTGCGTTACGTAATTAATGGATCTTCCCTAATATCCCATAGCTACCGTCGTATGACGCCTTATAATCGATAAACAGATGGTGCGTTGGGACCTGGTATTCACTTCGTTTTTGGAGGATTTTCCGTACAGTAAAGAACTGATCCGTTGTCGTTAGGCCATCAACGAAGCCGGCTTGACAATTTTCCACCCATCCGGACCCACCTTGATGACCTCAGCTCCGATACCATACTTACCAGCCGCTTTATTGGTCTTTAGGTGCAGGATGGCATTTCTAACTTCGCTCAAGGCTGGCTGACCTCCATCGTCCGTGGAACTGACGTAGTCATCTCCTCCGCTGCCTTGACTTTCAGTGCCTGTACTCTCAGCACCATTCAATTGTTCCTCGTAGTGCTGCTTCCATTTTCGATCACCACACGTTCGTCCGTCAAGATGCTCCCATTCTTATCCCAGTATATCTTGGCTCGCGGCACGAAACCATTGCGCGATGCGTTGAGCTTCTGATATAACTTGCGTGTTTCTTGAGAAAGGTACAGCTGTTTCATCTCCTCGCACTTCGCTTCTTCCAAGCTGCTTTAACTGTATTCCAGCAGTCCTCAAGAGGAGCCCCACCAAGGTCACCCTCTTCCAGAAACGCTGCCTCGAGATACTGCACGTATGCAGTGGCGACATCAGGTTGCTTCAGTCGCTAAAGGTCGGTACCAAACATTGTTGATGACGGATAGGTTTGGGAGCAGTTGAACCATCTCCAGATAGTAATCAGAATCGTGGTAGGCAAAATGGCCTACCGTCGATAATGTCGGAGAAGTGCCGTCCATCAACCAGAAAGATCGATTTGTGATTCTGTCTGCAGTGGTGATCTCCAGGTGTACCGATATGGAAGGTTGTGTTGGCCGTTTTTGTTCGTCAGCTGGTGGGCACTGAACTTTCCAAAAGTCGGTCTAAACTTATCCTCTTGGCCAACCTGAGCGTTCAATTCTCCTGTAATGATTTTGAAGTCGTGGCTTGAGCAGATGTCGTACTCACGTTCCAGCTGGCGTAGAATGCGTCCTTGTCATCATCAGTGCTTCCGGAGTATGGGCTATTGATGTTGATTATTCTTAAGTTGTAGAACCGGCTCGTGAACCTCAACCTGCGCGTTCTCTCATAAATTGGCCACCACCCGATCACGCGCCTTTGCATATCGCCCATCACTATGAAAGCTGTTCCCAGCTCGTGTGTGTTGCCGCAGTTCTGGTAGATGGTATGATTACGAACGACCATTGATCCCTTCCAACAAACCTCCTGCAGCGCTACGATGCCGAATTCACGGTCCTTGAGCACATCGCCGAGTTTGCGTGTACTTCCGATGAAGTTGAGAAATTTTCAGTTCCACGAATTTTCCTTAGGAACAATCGAGTTTCAGTAACCATGTTTTTGCCGAGATCTCAGTAAAAGTGACGATTCGGTTGCTGAGATCAGAGCATTAGTGATTAATCATAGATTTAATCATGATTAATGAATAATGGGTTATTTAATCATTATTCATAATCATACAAAAAATACGATTTAATCATTAATCACTAATCGTTAGTCATAGCAGGGACTATGTCCAAGGGCTTGACGATCCCTCCCCAGGCCATCTGCGAGTTGTGGGGCTTGCCTAGGATGTGGTGGGGTTTGACAGTGGGCCCTGTTAAACCTCTATAAAAAGCTGCATGTATCCGCAAGTAGGCTCCACCAAAGCGACCGTGTGCCGCTCAAAGCGCACAAGCCCAAGTCCTGGTGTTAGGTGGGACGCTAAACAGCCCTGACACGACGGCCCTCCGACGAGACAGGAGGTTTGCCTAGAAAACCAATCATTACGAACAATATAAGAGATAATGCGACTCGATATAATCGGCAAAGACCTAGGCGACGAATACAGGATCACGATTGGAAGCTTGGAACATTGCAAGTCGCTAGGTTTCGCAGGTTGCAACAGGATGATCTACGATGAATTACATCCCCGCAACTTCGACGTCGTGGCGCTGCAGGAGATTTGCTGGACAGGACAGAAAGTGTGGAAAAGCGGGCATCGAGCGGCTACTTTCTACCAAAGCTGTGGCACCACCAACGAGCTGGGAACCGGCTTCATAGTGCTGGGTAAGATGCGCCAACGCGTGATTGGGTGGCAGCCAATCAACGCAAGGATGTGCAATAGACTGGCCCAGATTACTATGGGGAGGAAAAAATGTTGTCGAATTCCACGGGGCACCCCCCGGAATTGTGTCTTTGGGTGAGAAATTCAATCTCTGAAAATTTCAGCTCAATCGCTTGTTGCATAAGCTGGCGCATTTGATTTGAAGTTTGTATGGGGATTTCAGCCAAAATGTATAGGAAATACACCTCCGTCACTCATTCGATCTGGAAATTGGTTCTGATTGCTCGATTGACCTCAGAATTGCAAAAAACGGCAGTTGGTATGCTACAGAACAATTTCACAGAACATTGCATGATGATTAAATGAACTTTTATATAATTTTCGGCTGAATTATTAGGAGCTGATTTGTGTATTTTTGAGTTTTTTGATCGAATCGCATCAGCCGAAACCCATATAAAAGTTTGTTTAATCATCATACAATGTTCTGTGAAATTGTTCTGTAGCATACCAACTGCCGTTTTTGTAATTCTGGAGTCAATCGAGCAATCAGAACCAATTTCCAGATCGAATGAGTGACGGAGGTGTATTTTCCTATACATTTTGGCTGAAATCCCCATACAAACTTCAAATCAAATGCGCCAGCTTATGCAACAAGCGATTGAGCTGATAATTTCAGAGATTGATTACCTCACCCAAAGACACAATCCTGGGGGGTGCCCCGTGGAATTCGACAACTTTTTGTTTCCTGGGCCAGTCTAATGTGCAAGCTGAGGATTAAAGGCCGTTTCTTCAACTATAGCATCATCAACGTGCACTGCCCACACGAAGGGAGACCCGACGACGAGAAAGAAGCGTTCTATGCGCAGCTGGAGCAGACATACGATGGATGCCCACTGCGGGACGTCAAAATCGTCATCGGTGACATGAACGCACAGGTAGGAAGGGAGGAAATGTATAGACCGGTCATCGGACCGGATAGTCTGCACACCGTATCGAATGACAACGGCCAACGATGCATAAACTTCGCAGCCTCCCGCGGAATGGTAGTCCGAAGCACCTTCTTTCCCGCAAAATATCCACAAGGCCACATGGAGATCACCTAACCAAGAAACGGAAAACCAAATCGACCACGTTCTAATCGACGGTAAATTCTTCTCCGACATCACGAACGTCCGCACTTACCGCAGTGCGAATATTGAATCCGACCACTACCTCGTTGCAGTATGCCTGCGCTCAAAACTCTCGACGGTGTACAACACGCGTCGAAGTCGGACGCCGCGGCTTAACATTGGGCGGCTACAAGACGGTAGACTAGCCCAGGAATACGCGCAGCAGCTGGAAGTGGCACTTCCAACGGAAGAGCAGCTATGCGCAGCATCTCTTGAAGATGGCTGGAGAGATATTCGATCCGCCATTGGTAGCACCGCAACCGCTGCACTTGGCACGGTGCCCCCGGATCAGAGAAACGACTGGTATGACGGCGAATGTGAGCAGTTAGTGGAAGAGAAGAATGCAGCATGGGCGAGATTGCTGCAACACCGCACGAGGGCGAACGAGGCACGATATAAACAGGCGCGGAACAGACAAAACTCGATTTTCCGGAGGAAAAAGCGCCAGCAGGAAGATCGAGACCGTGAAGAAACGGAGCAACTGTACCGCGCTAATAACACACGAAAGTTCTATGAGAAGTTAAACCGTTCACGTAAGGGCCACGTGCCACAGCCCGATATGTGTAAGGACATAAACGGGAACCTTCGGATGGATCGGGTGATGTGCGTAGTTCGAGTTTCAGGGGCATTCTCGAGTCCCTTCGAAACCCGCAGAGGGTTACGGCAAGGTGATGGTCTTTCGTGTTTGCTATTCAACATCGCTTTGGAAGGTGTAATACGAAGAGCAGGGATTAACACGAGTGGTACAATTTTCAATAAGTCCGTCCAGCTATTTGGTTTCGCTGACGACATAGATATTATGGCACGTAACTTTGAGAAGATGGAGGAAGCCTACATCAGACTGAAGAGGGAAGCTAAGCGGATCGGACTAGTCATCAACACGTCGAAGACGAAGTACATGATAGGAAGAGGTTCAAGAGAAGACAATGTGAGCCACCCACCGCGAGTTTGCATCGGTGGTGACGAAATCGAGGTGGTAGAAGAATTTGTGTACTTGGGCTCACTGGTGACTGCCGAAAATGACACCAGCAGAGAAATTCGGAGACGCATAGTGACTGGAAATCGTACATACTTTGGACTCCGCAAGACGCTCCGATCGAATAGAGTTCGCCGCCGTACCAAACTGACAATCTACAAAACGCTAATCAGACCGGTAGTCCTCTACGGACACGAGACCTGGACGATGCTCGTGGAGGACCAACGCGCACTTGGAGTTTTCGAAAGGAAAGTGCTGCGTACCATCTATGGTGGGGTGCAGATGGCGGACGGTACGTGGAGGAGGCGAATGAACCACGAATTGCATCAGCTGTTGGGAGAACCATCCATCGTTCACACCGCGAAAATTGGACGACTGCAATGGGCCGGGCACGTAGCCAGAATGTCGGGCAGTAACCTGGTGAAAATGGTTCTCGACAACGATCCGACGGGCACAAGAAGGCGAGGTGCGCAGCGGGCAAGGTGGATCGATCAGGTGGAAGATGACTTGCGGACCCTCCGTAGACTGCGTGGTTGGCGTTGGCGACGTGTAGCCATGGACCGAGCCGAATGGAGAAGACTCTTATATACCGCACAGGCCACTTCGGCCTTAGTCTGAATAAATAAATAAATAATAGTCATAGATTATACATTTAATCATAAATCACTGATCATATTCATTATTGTTTTAAGTTTATTCATTAATCATCAATTTACCCTGTCCATGGATGATGGGGTCAACGTTGATAAGTCAAGTGTCTGCATATTGTTAAAATTGTGAAATAATTTGTTCTTTTATAGTACACATTGCTAGTATTATTAGTACTCAACACATTACCGTTAGACGAAAACGAGATGAATTTAATTGCATCCGAGTATGGTTACACTATTAAACAGTACTGAAGTACGTACTTCAAACCCGGTAACATTTCAATTTAACAGAAACGCGTCGAATATTTTTTGCCAATATATAGAAAATAATTAAACACTTGATATATCATACCTCCTTGCAAATACTTAGAGAAGGTGTCGCATGATCTAACAACATTTTCTTGAGTATATGCTGCGGAGGTTCCGGCAGGGTTTAGTACCAGTCTTAACTAACAAAATACTAACACAAAAGACTGGGAAGCAAACGATCATCCATTGCACCAATTGTAGTTCATAGTTCAGTATACAGTAAGTAGTGAAAGTAGATACTGTAGATTTACTAATTTTGCATTATATATGGTGATTGTATCCGTTATTTCTTCTCAGTAATCTTTGTTATTTTACTCTTACTTTCACTGCATGGATCAACGTATAAACAAACCTGTTTCGCGCTTCATTTTTCGGCTCATGAAAAATCATACAGACTCCAATGTAAAGAAAGATTGAAGGACATAGGAGACGTGACTAAGTGTATTCTGAAAGACAAATAAAATTAGTTGACTACCTTATAAGACAGTAAATGACCGATAGGGAAAGAACTCATGATCAGCGCTAGACGGTAAAACAAGAGATAGAGTCACGTTCAACTGAGACCTTAGCCACCTACATATGTGCATGGGAATAGACCATATGATGCTTTCATCCACTATCTTTTTATCTACATGACTAATAGTTTGACCACCACCTACATGACTAATAGTTTGAGGAGGATCAATCAATGTCTTTTTAAGCCCATCATCAAATGGAAGCTCACGAAATGGTTTGAAATTTTTACTGACTGATTCTAGTTCCGAGACGATGATGATGCTATGCAAGGCCGTCATAAGTCCACAAAGATAGTATCAGGCGTTTTCTTGGAACATGGTTCTTCAAAATATGTAGTTGTTAAAATAGCAGGGTCAAATTTTTGAAGATTGTTTGGTGAACGGTTCTGAACTGTGGCCCATTTTGGCTTTTCGATTCAGTTTCGACTGCTTCCACTAGATAATTTTCAAAACTTTGGACGATTATTGATATTCATCAAATTGTAATACGATATTTTAGTTTCAAAATACGTTTTCATGAAAGGTGTTTATTTGAAATATAGTCAGCAATTCAAATTTAACGAGATGTGTCGCAATTCCTATACCATATACACATCAACATAATTGTATTAACACTGACTCGCGATTGAAAATTAAGATTTTGAACAAACTTTTAAAGCTTCTTTTGCTTGATGGGGACATTACTTAAACGCTATTGATGAGAAAACTACTCCGAACAATATTGAAAGAGACTTTTTAAGGACTGTTTAGATCAGGCCTTAACAGTAGACTGTAATGACGAATAGACTGATCATTTAGGAGTAAGGATTTGTAAGGGTTACCTTGCTGGACAACTAAAATTTGTAACATCAGACAACTCTAACTGGAAGAATACAGATATCAACACGACATACTAACAAACACATTTGTTTAACCGCCTAAATACAAGGGAAGCTCTTTGTGATTTATAATTGGATTCAAAGTTAATACATATAATCAAATATTATAACCGACATCTCTACACAGCTTTAATATTCATCATAAAAATATCCCCAACCTGCCCATACTCCTAAGGCAGTGATATACTAGCAGTATATCCCGCAAAACTTAAAACCCCCATGGGTAAAGATGTTGTGAAGCCTTATCCTTTAGTCCCTGGTGTATCATGGACGATATGAATTTCAAATTCACATCGGTGACTTGGCCCCCGGCCCCCTTATACATCAATAAAATAAAATAAAATAAAATAAAATAAAAAAAAGTTTATTCATTAATCATCAATTTTAATCATTACATACGTCGCTTTTATTCATTAATCTTTAATCATAATCATATAATTTTTATGCCAATTATAGCCCAATTTGCAAGAAAGGTTACTTGTTTATTGATCACTATGCAAATCATTCAATTTGATTATTCATAATCATTAATCATTAATCATATCGATCGTTAATCATTAATCATACACATATTGTGTCAACATTTAGTCACGATTTTTTTTTTTTTTTTTTTTTTTTTTTTAACTAATTTTATTTGCTAATTATCTAATACATGCATTCATCTCTTAGACTAGGTGTTCCGTGTTTTCTTAACACTATCATCCTTATTTGCTATGTTACGCTTTTAGTTATTATTAATACATTTCAATTGCCTCTAGCAGTTAGAATTTTTTCCTCTGGTTGAATTGAACCATGTAGGAATTACAATGTTTTCTACTTAAACTAAACTTAACCTATTTTATACTAAGGGTACAAGGAGCTAATCGTTGCAATAGAAGATTGCAACGATTTTTGTCTAAAATTGGAAATTATTTTGTTGGACATTTGTTGCAATGTCTCAATATTAGAAATTCTATGAAGTTCATTGGTACTATACCACGGAGGAAACTTCAGAATCATTTTCAAAATTTTATTTTGAATCCTCTGGAGTGCCTTCTTTCTGGTATTGCAGCAACTAGTCCATATTGGCACAGCATACAACATGGCAGGTCTAGAATTTTGTTTGTAAATCAAAAGTTTGTTCTTAAGACAAAGTTTTGATTTTCTGTTTATAAGTGGATATAGACACTTAATATATTTGTTACATTTGGCTTGAAGGCCTTGAATGTGATTTTTAAAAGTTAATTTTGATCTAGCAGAAGTCCTAAATATTTAGCTTCGCTAGACCAATTAATTGGAACCCCATTCATAGTGACAATATGTCTGCTAGAAGGTTTCAAATAAGAAGCTCTCGGCTTATGTGGGAAAATTATAAGCTGAGTTTTGGAAGCATTCGGGAAATTTTCCATTTTGCAAGTAAGTGGAGAAAATATCCAAACTTTTTTGCAATCTACTACAAATGACACGAAGGCTTCGCCCTTTGGCTGAAAGGCCCGTGTCATCTGCAAACAAAGATTTTTGACACCCTGGTGGTAAATCAGGTAAGTCAGAAGTAAAATGTTATACAATATGGGCCCCAGTATGCTGCCTTGGGGACACTAGTTTTACAGGTAATCTATCAGATTTAGTATTCTGATAGTTTACCTGCAGTGAGCGATCTGATAAATAATTTTGGATCAGTTTAATAATGTACACAGGAAAATTAAAATTCATCAATTTTACAATCAAACCTTCATGCCAAACACTGTCAAATGCTTTCTATATCAAGAAGAGCAACTCCAGTCGAATATCCTTCAGATTTGTTGAGCCGAATTAAGTTCGTAACTCTTAATAACTGATGAGTGGTTGAATGCCCATGGCGAAACCAAATTGCTCATCAGCAAAAATAGAATTGTCATTAATATGAACCATCATTCTATTTAAAATAATCTTTTCAAACAGTTTGCTTATTGAAGAAAGCAAACTGATTGGGCGATAACTAGAAGCCTCAGCTGGATTTTTGTCCGGCTTCAAAATTGGAACAACTTTGGCGTTTTCCATTTATCTGGGAAGTATGCCAATTGAAAACATTTGTTAAATAAATTAACCAAAAAGGATAAAGAGCTCTCAGGAAGTTTTTGATAAGTATGTAGAAAATACCATCATCACCCGGGGCTTTCATATTTTTAAATTTTCTAGTAATAGATCTCACTTCATCCAAATTAGTTCCCAACGTAGGGTCAAAAACATTATCTTGGTTGAGAATGTCTTCGAAGCTTCGTGTAACCTGATCCTCAATTGGACTAGTTAGACCTAGACTAAAATTATGGGCACTCTCGAACTGTTGAGCAAGTTTTGAGCCTTTTCGCCATTTGTTAATAAAATTTTATTTCCCTCTTTAAGCGCTGGAATTGGCTTTTGAGGTTTTTAAGAATTTTCGTTAATTTCAAAAGGGTTTCGAACTGGGATCCAACTTCGAGACATTATTCTCAAAGTTGGTATTTCTCAGAATAGCGAAACGTTTTTTAATTTCATTTTGCAAATCTCGCCAAATAACTTTCAACGCGGGATCGCGAGTTCTTTGGTATTGCCTTCTTCTCACATTTTTAAGACGGATCAGTAGCTGAAGATCGTCGTCAATAATAATGGAGTTGAATTTAACTTCACATTTCGGAATTGCAATGCCTCTGGCTTCGACAATTAAATTTGTCAAAGATACGAGAGCATTATCAATATCACTTTTTGTATCGAGAGGAATATCAACATCAAAATTCCTATCGATATACGTTTTATATAAATCCCAATCAGCTCTATGATAATTAAAAGTAGAGCTGATTGGATTATAAATGGCTTCTTGTGAGATTTCAAATGTCACAGGAAGGTGATCAGAGTCAAAGTCAGCATGAGTTACCAATTGGCCACACAGCTGACTTGAATCCGTTAAAACTAAATCAATTGTAGAAGGATTTCGACTGGAAGAAAAACAAGTTGGTCCATTGGGATATTGAATAGTATAATATCCCGCAGAACAATCTTCAAATAAAATTTTACCATTGGAATTGCTTTGAGCATTATTCCATGAACGGTGTTTGGCATTGAAGTCACCAATTACGAAGAATTTTGATTTGTTGCGAGTCAGAATTTGAAGATCAGCTTTCAACAAATTCTTTTGCTGCCCATTGCATTGAAAAGGCAAGTAGGCTGCAATGAAGGAAAATTGTCCAAAATTTGTTTCAACAGAAACTCCCAAGGTTTCAAAAACTTTGGTTTCAAACGAAGAAAATAATTTATGTTTGATACGTCTATTAATGACAATGGCGACCCCACCACAGGCGCTGTCAAGACGATCATTTCTGTAGATGAAATAGTTTGGATCTCTTTTAATGGAGAGTCCTGGTTTTAAATACGTTTCAGTTATAATGGCAATATGCACATTATGAACTGAAAGGAAGTTGAATAATTCATCTTCCTTACCCTTTAGAGAGCGGGCATTCCAATTTAGAACTTTCACACAATTATTTGGATCCATTGAAACGGAGTCCGATAACAATTTTTTGTGTGTACTTTATACCAACCTGAACAGCTTCAGGAATGGTATTTGCTTTGAACATTGCATCAATCATGTGATGCAATTGTTCAGTTAAAAATCAAAATCGGAAGCAGTCATGCTACCTGAATCGGCAACATGACCGTTATTTTCCGTTGGGACATGGGTATAAACCTCATTTTGAGAAGAGAAATTTGGTCTACCAGCAGCGATGTTTGCATACGTAGGTACATTGGAAAAATTGGAATTTACTGAAGTGCTTGCTACCCGTTGACGAGCGGCAAAATTTGTTTGTGAATTGTGGTGGGTATGAATTGCTCGACCGGTAACCGGTTTCGAAATTTGAGCGTTTGAAAAATTTCTACCCGTCGAATCTAGGATCCGATTGGAATTTCCCGTCATCAATTTTGCACGGGAATTCAAATTTGCGTGAAGGGCATTCCCAGAAATTGGATTTATGATTGCCCCCACAATTTGCGCACTTAAATTTATTGGAATCTTCTCTCACAGGACATGCGTCCTTGGCGTGAGAGGTTCCACCACAAATCATGCATTTAGCATCCATGTGACAATGTTTGGTTCCATGACCCCACTTTTGGCACTTACGGCACTGGGTAGGGTTTGGAAATTTCCCCAGGCCTGCGGAAATGTTCCCATGTAACACGGACATGAGACATAACACAGGCCTTTTCCAACTTTTCATATTATTTAGTTCACTTTTGTTAAAATGAACTAAATAAAATTCTTGAGAAAATGCCTTCTGGGAAGTACCAGAATGGGATTTCTTTTTCATCTTAATTACTTGGACTGGTGAAAATCCAAGTAATTGAGAAATTTCAATTTTAATCTCATCCAGTGATTTGTCATCACTGGGGAGACCTTTCAAGACGACTTTGAACAATCGCTCAGTTTTGTCGTCGTATGTGAAGAATTTATGGCGCTTCTCAGTTAAATAGTGAAGAAGACGTTTGCGATCGTCAAAGGATCCCGGCAAAACGCGGCAGTCACCCTTCCTAGCAATCTGAAATGAAACCTTGATCCCCTGAAGGTTACTCAAAATCTCATTCCGGAAGCCAGAAAACTCGGCAACAGATACCACAATTGGCGGAATCCTTTGCTTTTCGCATGAATCGAATCACCTGGGCTAGAGGTAGATTCGATTTGCTCAATTTCATAATTTTCATTAATCAAATCGAACTGATTGCTCAGTTCGATTGGAGAAGAATTATTTCCGATATTAGAGTTAGAAGGAATATCTGAATTCTCCAGCTTTCTTCTATTTTTTCCGCGCTTGGGCAGGACGGTCTTGAAACCTTGTTTCTTTGAAGGAAGTGGAGAATTCAGAGACTCCCCCTTCCTCTTGTTTTTGTTAATACTCATTGCTGAGCGTGGAGACGTGACCTTCTAAGAGGTTTTTCCAGAACGGTGTCCCTGCAGGATTACCACCGCTTGTCGGAATTTTACTTCCGCAAACGGGTCCAACGTAAAACGAAGGCACGGGTCCTTGCAAAGATCGTAACGGGATCAGTGGGTACAAATAGCGCTAAGAAGCACCGTTGAAATTAAAATAGCTTCGGGTAGTATTAAAAACTTCCTTCCGCAAAGAGAGAAAGAACCGCACAGCACGAAAGCACGATGCGGTCTGAACATTTAGTCACGATCGGTAATCGTTATTCATACTCCGAATGTTTTATTCATTAATCATAATCGTTAATCATTGACAAAAATTAATTTAATCGTTAATCACAATCATTATTCATTGTCAAAAACGAATAAATCATTATTCATAATCTTTAATCATAGAGTTGAATGATTTAATCATAACAAAATTAATCATTCATTGGAAGCTTTATTCATTAACGCTCTGGCTGAGATACAGTAAATATTTTGCTGAGAATCAGTACTAAACGAAATTTCCTGCCGAAGTTCAGTTCTGAAATGACTTATGAGCGTGGCCGAAGCGTAAAGCGCTGGATGACAACACCGATGGGATTGAAGACGAACGTCTTCACTAACGTCAAAATAAGCGTATCAAAAGTAGCGTTCTACTTCCTGTAGAAGAGTTAAAGCAAGAGAGATAGATTTCCGGTTTGACGAAAGGTAGGAAGAAAGTGAGCCACGCCAGGTGGCTATTATTCTGTGTCATTATTATTATAAGAAAACAATACTGTAGTTCAGTAACAGTCAAAACCGTAAGTTCCAAGTTAAATTGATCTAAAGCCTAATCTAAAAAATGTTTAAAATAATTAGGAACACGCGTCGCAGAATAGAAGTTTAATAAAATGGAACTCGAACGTTTGAGGACCGATTTATTTAAGTGATGAAAAGAAAACTTTTGTATGGGACATCTAAAATCAAATTATTATTATTATTTTTATTAGTGAGGTTTTCGGCCCTGGGCCGGTTCACCTATTATTATTTATTTAATCAGACTAAGGCCGAAGTGGCCTGTGCGGTATATAAGAGTCTTCTCCATTCGGCTCGGTCCATGGCTACACGTCGTCAACCACGCAGTCTACGGAGGGTCCGCAAGTCATCTTCCACCTGATCGATCCACCTTGCCCACTGCGCACCTCGCCTTCTTGTGCCCGTCGGATCGTTGTCGAGAACCATTTTCACCGGGTTACTGTCCGACATTCTGGCTACGTGCCCGGCCCATCGCAGTCGTCCGATTTTCGCGGTGTGAACGATGGATGGTTCTCCCAACAGCTGATGCAACTCGTGGTTTATTCGCCTCCTCCACGTACCGTCCGCCATCTGCAACCCACCATAGATGGTACGCAGCACTTTCCTTTCGAAAACTCCAAGTGCGCGTTGGTCCTCCACGAGCATCGTCCAGGTCTCTTGTCCGTAGAGGACTACCGGTCTAATTAGCGTTTTGTAGATTGTCAGTTTGGTACGGCGGCGAACTCTATTCGATCGGAGCGTCTTGCGGAGTCCAAAGTACGTACGATTTCCAGCCACTATGCGTCTCCGAATTTCTCTGCTGGTGTCATTTTCGGCAGTCACCAGTGAGCCCAAGTACACAAATTCTTCTACCACCTCGATTTCGTCACCACCGATGCAAACTCGCGGTGGATGGCTCACATTATCTTCTCTTGAACCTCTTCCTATCATGTACTTCGTCTTCGACGTGTTGATGACTAGTCCGATCCGCTTAGCTTCCCTCTTCAGTCTGATGTAGGCTTCCTCCATCTTCTCAAAGTTACGTGCCATAATATCTATGTCGTCGGCGAAACCAAATAGCTGGACGGACTTATTGAAAATTGTACCACACGTGTTAATCCCTGCTCTTCGTATTACCCATTCCAGAGCGATGTTGAATAGCAAACACGAAAGACCATCACCTTGCCGTAACCCTCTGCGGGTTTCGAAGGGACTCGAGAATGCCCCTGAAACTCGAACTACGCACATCACCCGATCCATCGTCGCCTTGATCAACCGTATCAGCTTATCCGGAAATCCGTTTTCGTGCATTAGCTGCCATAGCTGGTCCCGATCGATTGTATCATATGCGGCTTTGAAGTCGATGAATAGATGATGTGTGGGCACGTTGTATTCGCGGCATTTCTGCAGTACTTGGCGAATGGCGAACACCTGGTCCGTGGTGGAGCGTTCGCCCATAAAACCCGCCTGGTACTGCCCCACGAACTCCCTTGCAGTTGGTGCTAGTCGACGGCATAAAATTTGGGAGAGTACCTTGTAGGCGGCGTTCAGCAATGTGATTGCGCGATAGTTGCTACAATCCAGCTTATCGCCCTTTTTGTAGATGGGACACACGACACCTTCCATCCACTCCTGCGGCAAAACTTCCTCCTGCCAAATCTTGGTAATGACCCAGTGCAGCGCTCTAGCCAGTGCCTCACCACCGTGTTTAAATAGCTCTCCTGGTAGTTGGTCAACCCCAGGGGCTTTGTTATTCTTCAGCCGGCCAATCTCCTCCTGGACTTCCTGGAGATCCGGAGCCGGTAGAATTATGTCCTGCGCGCGTTCTCCCAGGTCCATCACCATATCGCCATCTTCGTCTGCCACATCGCCATTCAGGTGTTCTTCGTAGTGCTGCCGCCACCTTTGGATCACCTCACGCTCGTTCGTAAGAAGGTTCCCGTTTATGTCCTTACACATATCAGGCGGTGGCACGTGGCCCTTACGTGAACGGTTTAACTTCTCATAGAACTTTCGTGTGTTATTAGCGCGGTACAGTTGCTCCGTTTCTTCACGGTCTCGATCTTCCTGCTGGCGCTTTTTCCTCCGGAAAATCGAGTTTTGTCTGTTCCGCGCCTGTTTATATCGTGCCTCGTTCGCCCTCGTGCGGTGTTGCAGCAATCTCGCCCATGCTGCATTCTTCTCTTCCACTAACTGCTCACATTCGCCGTCATACCAGTCGTTTCTCTGATCCGGGGCACCGTGCCAAGTGCAGCGGTTGCGGTGCTACCAATGGCGTATCGAATATCTCTCCAGCCATCTTCAAGAGACGCTGCGCCCAGCTGCTCTTCCGTTGGAAGTGCCACTTTCAGCTGCTGCGCGTATTCTTGGGCTAGTCTACCATCTTGTAGCCGCCCAATGTTAAGCCGCGGCGTCCGATTTCGACGCGTGTTGTACACCGTCGAGAGTTTTGAGCGCAGGCATACTGCAACGAGGTAGTGGTCGGATTCAATATTCGCACTGCGGTAAGTGCGGACGTTCGTGATGTCGGAGAAGAATTTACCGTCGATTAGTACGTGGTCGATTTGGTTTTCCGTTTCTTGGTTAGGTGATCTCCATGTGGCCTTGTGGATATTTTTGCGGGGAAAGAAGGTGCCGGTTCACCTCGTAAAATCTAATTAAAATTACAGCTAAAAGCGTTACATAACTTCAAACAGGTAATTGTATTGGCTAAATTGAAATCGGACCTTCCTACACGTTCAGGTGTTCGGAACACTCATGGTATCACACTCGTGTTATGCACGATCGTGCCTATCTGATGGTTTCATACCTTCTACATTGACTGTTGCGGGTCTCAACGGCAGGGACCGCGCTTCTGGATTTCTTTTCTTAGTCCTTCAAAATGCAATACCACACCGTTCCGAGTTATTTTTCACAACTAACTTTGAGTGTATTTTCTTTTGTTTTACTTTTATCAATTGTTTCATACTCGTGTCACGTTCGTATCATCTTCGTACATTGTCGTATATTGTGTTTCCATTGTGCTTCTCAACTAAATACCAACATAACAAACGAACTACTGCGAACTTCGTCAAAATTGTAACCTTCCTTTGTCGTTCGCTCGGAAACGATAAATTTTGATTATTTGAGTGTTGTGTTCTTCTAATAATTAATCGTATAATAAAGTAACTGAATAATAAATGCAACGATTGGGTTGTTAATCTGCGATCAATTTTTCAAACTAGTTGCTTAAACACACCACAGTTGGATCGGAATGTTGGGTTTTGTTTTGCTTCATGTCAAACATAAAAAAAAACGAGTAAATGTTGTTTCAATGGGAGAGTATGATTTAGGTTTTGGTCCCCGCGAACAAAACGGGAAGGGACCGGATAATTTATTTTATATATTCAACTAACAAATAGAAATAGTGGATCGATTAAAGCCATAAGGTAAGGGGGTTGTCTTTTTGATCGCTTGCTCCCGCGTTTTGATCACTTAGAATTAAGTTCAACTGTACAGAATTTTGATAGGAGGTTTTTTTTCTCTCTCTTATAAGCAAGCAAGTGAATCCTAAAAGAAAGCACTAGAATAGTGGAAGATCAAATTTCAGCTAAATTAAATAAATTTAGATTGGTTTTGGGGGGAAGAACGCGAAATCGTATGGGGGATAAATACACACTTAAATGACTAACGTTTTCACTTTCGGGAAATGAGTTTCCTAAAATGGGAAGAAAGTGGGGAGATTTGGGCTAATACAAGGAAAAATCAATGCAGCCAAGTCGTCTTATCACTCTTACAAACTAGATAAAAAGGTACTCATATTGTTTCTTTTTTCTTACGCATTAGCAGTTACAAAGTTCTATGCAACTGTCTGTATGTGTGTATGTGTCTTTCTATTTCTCTATTTGAGTGTGTAAAAAAAAGCCTGATCGACACTTTCGATCAGTTGCTCTTCTCTACGTTTATGTCTCTCTCTCCCTCGATTTTTGTTTGCTCATCGTCATTCTCTTTACACATCAGTATCCTAAGTCGTTATTTCCAACACCGAAAAAAGTGATTGCACAAAAAACCCCGATATACTTTGATTTGTTCGGTTGCGAACCGTATTCTTAGCAGAGGCGTGTCTCCCATCGCGAGATTCTTCTCGCGTTTGAAAAAGAGGGGGGCGGGGGATGATGGGGGGAAAACTCAACGGAACGAGGATCGCAGCAAAATTATAATTTATTTACACACAATCAATCATCAATCAATCAAACCAACAGCACACGAACCGAACGCGGATGAGTCTCCTCCGCTGTCGTCCGTTCGATGGGCCCATGAGCGGTAGCCCCACATTAGCGAGAAATTGTGGAGCAGAAAGAGGAAAAAAATGAGAACGGTAATTATTGGGTGGAGTGTTCACGGCTGCGCGCGTTCTTCCCGGTTTTTTTTCTTAAATTTATTATTCGACAAGCGGCGCCGGAGGCGTTAGGAAGAAAGTGTTATGAATATTCATATCTGGACAAACCCGTTTCCAGTTTGGTCGTTTCTCAGTTTTCTGCGGTGCAGAGCGAGATCGGATGATTTGCAGAATGTTTACAGCGCAGTGAGTTCTTCTATAATCAAATTAAATTTAAAATTTAGAAAAAAAATCTCAAAGGAATTAAAAGTGAATTAAGAAATATGCTCAAAAATTTTCTAAAATTGGGACGATTTTTAAATAAAAATCAGATTGAAATTGATTTTTTATCATATACAAATTCATATCCTAATTGAGTCTTCCAAAATTGTGTAAGAAATTCTTCTAATTGTGGAAAAAAAATTGAAGAAATTCTCCAAATTTCTGAAAAATACTCCCAATTAGAAGAAATATTTCAAAATTGTGTAAGAAATTATCCAAATGATGCAAAAAATCTCCAAAATATTGGGAAAGTTCTCCCAATTGTGAAAAAAAAAACAAAATTTAGAAACAAATTCTCCAAATGGTGTACGAAATTTTCCTAACTGTAAGAAAAACATTTAAAAAATTTATGGAAAAAATTCTTCAAAACTTTAGAAAAAAATCTCCGAAATTGAGTAAGAAATTTTTCAAAACTTTGGAACAAATTCTCCAAATTGAGGAAAAAAATCCAAAATATTGAAAAAAAAACTCTCCAAATTGCTGTGAGAAAAATTCACCAAAATTTCAGAAGAAATATTCCAAAATTGTGTAAGAAATTATCCAAATGATGGAAAAAATCTCCAAAATATTGAAAAAACTCTCCCAATTTCTGAGAAAAATTTTCCAATTCTTCAAAATTGTGGAAAAAAATCCGAGAAATTATACAAATTTCTGTGAAATACTCCCAATTTTAAAGAAATGTTCTAAAATTGTGGAAGAAATTCTCCAAATTATGAAAAAATATCTCCAAAATATTGGAAAAAACTCTTCCAATTGTGGAAAAAAAATTTCAAAATTTTGAAACAAATTCTCCAAATTGTGTACGAAATTTTCCAAATTGTGGAAACAAAATTTTAAAAAAATCTCCAAATTGTGGAATTTTTTTTTGGAAAAATCTTTCCAAATTGTGGAAAAAAATCCCTAAAATTTTAGAAGAAATTATCCAAATTGTGGACAAGATTCTCCAAATTATGGAAATCTCCAAAATCTTGGAAAACAATCTCCAAAACTGTGGAAAACAATTTCCAAAATTTTAGAAGAAATTTTCCAAAATTGAGTTAGAAATTCTCCAAATTGTGGAAAAAATTTAAACTTTTTTTGAGAAAACTCCAAGTTTGTTAAAGAAATTCTCCAAAATTGTGGAATTTTTTTTTCAAAATTGAAATTGAAATTGAAAAAATCTCCAAAAAACTTGGAAAAAAATCTCCAAAATTGTGGAAAACAATTTCCAAAATTTTATAAGAAATTTTCCAAAATTGAGCTAGAAATTCTCCAAATTGTAGAAAAAAATAAAAATTTTGGAAAAATTCTCCAAACAGCGGAAAAATTTTACAAAATTTTGGAAATAAAAACTCCAAATTTTTGAGAAATCTCCCAATTTGTTAAAAAATTCTCCAAAATTATGTAAAAAAATTCTCCAAATTGTAGACAAATTATGGAAAAAATCTCCAAAATATTGGAAATAATTCTTTAAAATATCTGAAAAAATCACCCAATTTGTGTGAGGAATTCTGCAAAAAAAATTCTGAAAGAAATTCTCAAAATTTCTGAAAAAAACTCCAAATTTATGAAAAAAAAGTCTCCAAAATTGTGGAAAAGGCTCCAAAATTTTAGAAAAAAATCTTCAAATTGTAAAGTTTTTCCAAAATTTTGGAACAATTTTTTCAAAAAAAAAATCGCCGAAATATTGGAAATAATTCTATAAAATATTGAAAAAAAAAACTCTTCAAATTTCTGAAGAAATCTCCCAATTTGTGTAAGAAATCCTGCAAAAAAAAATCTGAAAGAAATTCTCTAAATTTCTGAAAAAAAACTCCAAATTTATGAAAAAAAATCTCCAAAATTTTAGAAGAAATTCTCCAATTTGGAAAGCTTTTCCAAAATTTTGGAACATTTTTTTTCAAACTTATGTACGAAACTCTTCAAATTGTGGAAACAAATCATCAAAATGTAGAAAAAATTCTACAAATATTGGAAAACACTCTAATTTTCTGGAAATTTTAAATTTCTAAAAAAAATCTCTCATTTTGTAAAAGAAATTTTAAAAATTAAGGAAAAAATTCTTCAACATTTTAGAAAAAAATATCCAAAATTGTGTAAATAAATCTTGGAAAAATACTCAAAATTTCTGAAAAAAGTGTCCCAATTTGTGAAGGAAATTCTCCAAAATTGTTGAAAAAAAATTCCAAAATTTTAGAAGAAAATCTCCAAAATGTGGACAAATTTTGAAACTTTGGAACAAATTCTCCAAATTGCTGAAAAAATTTCAAAATTTTTGGAAAAAAAACTCTTCGAATTTTTTTTAGGGAGAGGGGAGATTTAGTTTGTGAAAGAAATTCTCCAAAATTTAGTAGCAAAATTCTTCAAATTGTGGAAAAATTTTGAAACTTTAGAACAAAGTCTTCAAATTGCTTCAAACATTTTGGAAAAAAAACTCCAAATTTTTGAGAAATCTCCCAATTTGTGAAAGAAATTCTCCATAATTGTGGAAAATATTCTCCAAATTGTGGACAAAATTCTCCAAATTATGGAAAAATTCTTCAAAATATTGAAAAAAAACTTCAAATCTCTGAAAAAATCTCCCAATTTGTGTAAGAATTTCGGCAAAAAAAAGTTTGAAAGAAATTCTCAAAATTTGTGAAAAAAAACTCCAAATTTTTGAAAAAAAAATCTCCAATATTATGGAAAACAAGTCTCCAAAATTTTAGAAAAAATTCTCCAAATTGGAAAGTTTTTCCAAAATTTTTGAACAATTTTTTCCAAACTTGTGTACGAAACTCTTGGAAAAAACTCCAAATTTCTGAAAATTTTAAATTTCTAAAAAAAAAATCCCCCGATTTGTGAAAGAAATTCTCCAAAATTGTTGAAAAAATTTCCAAAATTTTAGAAGAAATTCTCCAAAATTGAGTAAGAAATTCTCCATATTGTGGAGAAATTTTGAAACTTTGGAACAAATTCTCCCAATTGCGGAAAAAAATTCAAACATTTTGAAAAAAAAACTCTTCAAATTTTTGAGAAACTATTTGTGAAAGAAATTCTCCAAAAATGAGGAAAAAAATCTCCTAAATTTTGGAAGAAATTCTCAAAATATGGAAAAAATTCTTCAAAATATTGGAAAAAAAATCTCCCAATTTGTGAAAGAAATTCTCCTAAATTGTGGAAGAAAAATCGCCAAATGGTGGAACAAAATTCCCAAAATTTTGAAACAAATTCTGCAAAAAAATGTACGAAATTGAATTTCTGCAAAAAATCTCCCAATTTGTGAAAGAAATTCTCCAAAGTTGTGGAGAAAATTCTCTAAAATTTAAGAAGAAATTCTCCAAAATTCTGTAAGAAATTCTCCAAATTGTGAAAAAAATCCATTTTGGAACAAATTTTCCAAAAATGTGTACGAAATTGTTCTCCAAAATCGTGAAAGAATGGAAAAAATTCTCCCAAATTTTGAAGAAATTCTTCAAAATTGTGTTTCCTCAAATTGTGGAAAAAAATCTCCAAAATAATAAAAACAATCTGAAAATTTCTGAAAATAACTCCCAATTTGTAAAAATTCTCCAAAATTAATTCATGGAGTCGAAGTAGACCAAAAATCAAATCAAATCTGGTTCCAAAATTTTAATTAAATTGAAAAAGACTTTGAATGATTTTTCAAAAATTGTATGAGAAATTCTCCGAATTGTAGAAAAAAATCTCCAAAATATTGGACAATACTCTCCAAATTTGTGAAAGAAATCACATTGTAAAAAAGAATTTGAAACTTTGGAACAGAAATCACATTGTAAAAAAGAATTCGAAACTGTGGAACAAACTCCAAAACTGTGTACAAATTATTAAAAAAAAATTCATGTTTCTGAAAAAATCTCCCAACTTGTGAAAGAAATTCTCCAAAAAAAATCTCCAAAATAAAGAAAGAAATTCTCCAAATTGCGGAATATTTCTGTTATTGTGTAAGAAGATCATCGAATTGTGGAAAAAAATTCTCCCCAAATTATTGGAAAAAACAATTTGTGAAAGAAATTCTTCAAAATTGTAGAAGAAATTCTCCAAAATTGTGTAAAAAATTCTCCAAATTGTGATAAAAATTCTCCTAAATATTGGAAAAAAGTCTCAATTTTCTAAAAAAAAATGTCCCAATGTTTGAAAGAAATTCTCCAAAATTGTGTTCGAAATTCTCTAAATTGATGAAAAATGTCTTCTAAAATTAAGAAGAAATTCTCCAAAATTGTGCAAGAAATTTTTCAATTTCTTCGAATTTCTGAAAAAAAATCCCAATTGGTAAAAGAAATGTAGTGGAATCCAAAATTTTTGAACAAGTTCCCCAAAATTGTGCACGAATTTTTTCTCCAAATGTATGAAAAAATCTCCCAATTTGCGAAAGAAATATTCCGAAATTGAGTGAGAAATGCCCCAAATGTCATCCCAAGAAATGTAGTAGAAAATATTTTCCAAAACTTTTCAACAAGTTCTCCAAAATTGCGTACGAAATTTCTCTCCAAATTTCGGAAAAAAATCTCCCAATTTGCGAAAGGATTTCTCCTACATTGTGTGAGAAATTCCCCAAATATCTTCCTATTTGGAAAAAATTCTCCAAAATTTTACAAATTTCTGGAAGTAATTTTTCAAATTGTGGAAATATGTTCCCAAATGTGTGAAAGAAGTTATCCAAATTGGCTCTTGCCACACAAGATACATACGCATGCAATGGCGGGCATAGAAAGCTTTCAATAAATAATTAAGGAAATGCTAATACAATACTGAAGCAGGCAAAGTTCCGGTTGGAATGTAAAGCCACAGACAAACAGACATAAAACATTGAACATTCACTCATTAAATTCATCGTCATTCAAACACTAACGACATCTGTTGATTTTAGTTAGTTGGGCAAACCACAAACCAGATGGCGGTAGTGTGTAAACGTCAAACTTGGGCAAATCCGATGCACGCGCCACGAGTGATCGATTGACCAACTATTGATTATTTGAAATGACCAGTAAATCAGTGAACGATGGAGATTTGTCGAGTGTTATGTCTGTTTGTCTGTGGTAAAGCCATAGAAGAATTCTCCAAATTCCCCAATTTGTGAAAAAAATTGTTAAAAAATGTGAAGAAAAATCTCAAAAAATACCCTAAATTGCGTACGAAATTCTCCAAATTAAAAGTTTCCAGAATGTGAGCTCTGTGGCCAGTTAGCGACGTCAATCGTCTATACGCATGTGCTATGGAGTGTCGGTTCGATTTCCGCCCCGGTAAGGACGAAACTTTTCGGGAACGATAAAAAACCTTTACTGGTCCACTGGATGTCATGTGTCCTGCCCATTGACTCTTGCTAGGTGTTTGAGTGTTTAGTCTGTGCGACCTCTGGTCTTAAAAACTGGTTTTTAAAAACTTGGAAAAAATTCTCCAAATTTTTGAAAGAAATTTTTTAAAAATAATTGTTGTGAAAATTTATAAAATTTGTGGAAAACAGTCTCGGACAAATTTTGGAAGAGATTCTTCAAGTGGAAATATGTCTCCAACTGTGTAGAAGAAATTCTTCCAATTTTGAAAGAAATTCACTTAATTGGTGGAAGAAATTCTTTAAAAATGTAGAAGAAATTCTCCAAAATTGTGTGAGAAATTTCCCAAATTTCTGGAAGAAATTCTGCAAATTGTGGAGAAAAGAAATTTCCCAAACTTCTGGAAATAACTTTTCAAATAGTGCAAATATCCTTCCAAATGTGTGGAAGAAATTCTCCAAATTAGTCTATGAATTCTAAAAAAAAATCACCGAATTTAAAGAAATTCTCCAAATTGTGTAAGAAATTAATCGAGTTTGTAGAAGAAAAACTGCAAATTGCGGAAAAAAATTCTTCAATTAAAAAAAAATTTAGCAATATCTCTCTAAACAAACTTCTCCTTGTGAATTTTTTTTTCTGGAAATTTTGAAAATTTGTGAAACAAATTCTCCAAATTGTCAAAGAGATTCTCCAAGTAAAAATATCTCCCCAAATGTGTGAAAAAAAGCTCCATATTGAGGAAAAAAATCTCCAAAACTTTGGAACAAATTTTACAAATTTTAAATTTGTTGGAGAAGATTTTAATTAGCGAAAAAAAATCTTAAAATGTGTGGAAAAAAAACCCAGATTAATCCACCTAGCGGTGATGATGCCTTTCTCGTGCATCGTAAAATGTACTGAAAAAATCACATAGGAAAGGTCAAAAAAGCACTTTAGGGGGATAGATCGCATATTTTCTATCATTTTGTATGTTTTTGCATTAATTACTATGCATTTCCACCATTCTTGAAAAAAATTTTTTTTTTCGATTTTGAATTTTTTTTTCCAAGGGGGGACCCTTGGGAAAAAACAATGATTTTTCAATAATTCCGAAATGCAATGTCCGATCGGATGCATCCCCGTCGAATGCAACTTGTTGCGAGTAAATCGGGTAATGCTAAGTTCCAAAAAGTGTGTCTACAAAATTTGTACACATACACACATACACACACACACATACATACATACACACAAACAGACATCACCTCAATTCGTCGAGCTGAGTTGATTGGTATATAACACTATGGGTCTCCGAGCCTTCTATCAAAAGTTTGGTTTTGGAGTGAAATTATAGCCTTTACGTATACTTAGTATACGAGTAAGGCAAAAATGTGTGAAAAATTCACTTCATTTGTGGAAGAATTTCTTTAAATTTGTGAAAAAAATTCTCTTAAATTTCTGGAACCAATTCTCCGAATTGTGGAAGAAATTCTCCAAGTTTCTGAAAAAAAATCTCCCAATTTGTGGAAGAAAAACTGCAAACTGTGTAAAAATTCTTCAACTTTTTAGAAAAAAAATAGCAATATCTCTCTAACCATCTAAACTTCTTCTTATGAAGAAAATGTTCTGGAAATTATGAAAAATTTTGAAAGAAATTCTCCAAATTGTGGAAGAGTTTCTCCAAGTGAAAATATCTCCCCAAATGTGTGGAAAAAATGCTCCATATTGAGGAAAAAAATCTCCAAAACTTTGGAACAAATTTTACAAATTTTAAAATTGTGGGAGAAGATTTTAATTAGCGAGAAAAAATCTTCAAATGTGTGGGAAAAAGTTGTGTGAAAAATTCACTTCATTTGTGGAAGAATTTCTTCAAATTTGTGAAAGAAATTCTCAAAATTTCTGGAACCAATTCTACAAATTGTGGAAGAAATTCTCCAAGTTTTTGAAAAAAAATCTCCCAATTTGTGGAAGAAATTCTCCAAATTTGTGAAAGAAGTTCTCTAAACTGTGGAAGAGATGCTCCAAGTTTGTGTAAGAAATTCTCTCAATTTATGGAATTTGTAAAAAAAAAATGTGGAAGAAATTCTCTAAATTCTCTGAGCAACGCTTTCAGACCTTCTCAGAGGTCTCAAAACAAGAAGCTTAATTGGGTCCTACAATGGAGAATCGATATTCTATTTTCTTGCAGGCAACGATGAAGTTAATCATCATGAACGCATCAGTTTTTCTTTCGACTCAAAAATCGAAAGGAACATTGTTTAATTTGAGTTTTAAAAATAGATGGAAAATGCTTCCTCGACATTTTCGGTCTTGTTTGACGTACGAAATAATATGATTCAAACGCACTAGCTAAACACCGCAGGGCACTTGACTCAACCTTTGACAGTTAATATATGGGCTTGACGTTTTGGGCTGATGGTTCATTTGTTCTGAAAAGTTGCACAGCCCAAAATTTGCCTTAAAATGTCTTAGGGGCCCCATACACGCTTCGACATGTTGTACAACTTTGACTCCACCCCCAGGAAATTTGGTTCGGTCGGAGTAAAGTAAGACCGTCTGTGGGCAAGTTGTACTGTCAAACAGTCGTACAACTTGCCCACAGACGGCCCAACTTTACTCCGACCGAACCAAATTTGCTGGGGGTGGAGTCAAAGTTGTACAACATGTCGGAGCGTGTATGGGGCCCCTTAAACGCAAAAATATCAGTAGATTTAGACTTTTACCACATTTTTTATAACGTCGGTTCAAGTATTCTTGACCGATGCACTATCGTTTGCAATCATAAACGATATAGGGCTTTAGGACCCAATTTCTTGGAAAAGTGTTTTGGTCTTCTGGGAAGATTTTTTTTCGTACCTTCCTAAACCTAGTCGAAACGAAAGATTCTCAAAGTGGAAATATCTCCCCTAATGAATGGAAGCAATTTTTCATATTGTGGAAATATCTTCCAAATGTGTGGAAGATGTTATCCAAATTAGTGAAAGAAAATTTCTATGAGTTTGTGGAAAAAATGGTGTGCAAAATTTCTGGAAGCAATTCTCTAAATTGTGAAAGAAATTTTCCAAGTTTCTGAAACAAAATCTCCCAATTTGTGGAAGAAATTCTTCAAACTTGTGGAAAAAGTTCTCCAAACTGTGGAATAGGTTCTCTCAATTTATGGAATTTGTAAAAAAATTGGTGAAATATTGAAAATTTGTGAAAGAAATTCTCCAAATTGTGAAATAAATTCCTTCCTAATTTGTGGAAAAAAAAACTTTTAATTAGTAACAGAAGTTTTCCAAATCTGTGTAAGAAATACTCTCAATTTGTGATCAATCAGATCGAACAATAATTGAAATCAAATCGAAATTGATGCGAATTAGGATCAATCGATCGAATCAAAATCGAGTTGAAACCGAATAATACTTTTGTCGAAAAGCGAATTCGAAATAGAGCCATTGAAATAAAATCTACATTAAGTCGATATTCAATTGAAATTGAGTCGCAGTCGAACAGGAATTGAATCGAAACTAAATCAAATTCGAATTGGAATTGAATTAAACCAAAACTATTTTTAGAAATTGAATCGAACTCAATTAGAAGTTGAAATAATATCCGAAACGAATTCTAAATCGAACTCGAGTCTAATTCAAGCATCACCCAGAATAAAGTCAGACCCGAATTGACATTCAATCAAAACCAGATCCAAAAAATCCTACCTGGAAGGTTCTGCCAGCTGGACGAAAGGAAGGCGGCACTAAATGGGTGTTACAAAGCGGGATAGATCGCGCAAGGTTTCACTCAGAAGTTTTCCACTGGCTATGGTCAGATGTTCGCTCCTTTTCGAACCCTGTCAACCATTGCCACTCGTCGTCAACTTTTAGTCAAACACATAGACATCAAAACAGCTTCTTAAACGGAAGTTTATCTAAATCTGTCTATTATGAGCCAACCAAAGGGATACGAGACTGGAATCCTTGCCTCTTTCACGGATTCTGATCCGAAAGTGTATCCCGTATTGAAGGCTACGGGTTTCCAACAATCCGAGCTGAACCCGTGCTTGTACATCCGAAGCACCAAAGGTAAGATAACTTATCGCTTAACAAAGCTGAATTAATTTGAGCTACATGAGTCGGATCGTTGGTTTGCTGTACATTGCGGTTCAATTCGAAGGAATTTTAATACTGGAAAGGTTTTGCAGATCTTCCTTGAGCCGCCTTGGTAACGCCTGTCATAAAAATAGTTTCCACTAGAGAAAGTCTCACATTCCCATCTGGAAAAACTTCTTAGACTTCTCTGAGTAACGCCTTCAGACCTTCCTAAGGATGCCTCAAAACAAGAAGCTTCATTTCCTGGGTTTGGGTTTGTTCCTAGTGTTTTGGGTTTTCGGGAAGATTTTTTTCAAAAGAAATGAAAGCAACATCAAGTCTAAAGCAAGTCAAATCTAAATCGGTTAAAAAAAACATAATCGAAATCGAGTCAAAAGCGAAATCGAAATCAAATGCATATCAAATCTGACGGAAGTCGACGGGCCCAAGCCAAATAAAAAGAATATGTCAAAAAGAATTAAAACTTTGCTTCAAAGAATCAAAACATAAATGATTGAAATCGACTCAAAATCAAATAAAATGTCTCATTGAATTGGAATCAAGTCGAATGAATTTCGGAAAATTGAACTCGAATCAAAATCGGTTTGTAGAATGGAAATTGAATCGAAACAGATTCAATTTTGATAAACTTCCAATCGAATTCCTAAATAATATCGATTTGAATGCATTTCAAATCATACTTTGATAGAATTCTATTCAAATTTGAATCGAAAAATAACTAAAATCGAGTAAAAATCTAACAGATATGAAATAAAATTTAAAATTGGTTTACATTTGAAATTGATTTTTTACGTTGGTTGACCAATTTTGCAATTCTGCAAATCATACGCCCACGACTGTCGACTGCTGCACCGCATTTGAACACGCATCCAAACCCGAAATAATTTTCTTTCTACCGAAACTTCCAATAACACCGCATTTGTGGGAGTCTACCGCCGTCAAATTTCCATTCTTCAACTGCTCGAACCCCTCCGCTAGTTCATCTGCATGGGTGAGTTCGTTCCTATTTAAACTTCTATTCAGACTTCTGTTCTGTATTCTTCCATGTTTGTGTGTTTATTTCTGTTTTTTTCCTATGAGTGCATTTGCCTATACGCCTAATATCTTACGCTGCTATGCGTGCGCACGCGCACGCTCCAGAGTTGGTTGAGTCGTTCGTTCTAAAAAATTGAAATATCTCACTTCGAACTTCTGTTTATTGTTTTCCACTTTCTCGCGTTTAACAAAAAATAAAATCCTCAAATCCTCTTTTTTTCCGACCACCGGTCGGAAAACCGCGGAAATCAATCAAAATGGACAGATGCTGATCCAGTCGGCATCCGCGCAATCCGCGTGCTTCAAAATTAAATTTCCTCCAGAAAGTAAAAGAAAAAATCCAAAAACGAAACATGATAAAAAAAAACTAAAAAAGTGTTACTCCTAAAAAGCCTTTTCCAAACTTCCGGGGGGCGATTTCCCTGCGTGCACGCACCTTGTCTACATCCGTCTCTTTCTACAGCATTGTGGTTGCTCGATTACTTTTTCGAACCTCCTCTTCCTAGGACCCTAAATACGCTTAACCCCTAACGCACTTAACCACTAAACATTTTCTCCTCCTGCTCATCCACGGGGCGCGGAGGAAATGCCCGCCGATCCTCCCGCGCCCCGACTCTCATCGTATTAGTAAGTAGTATAAAATAATATTGCAGCAAATAAATAATTGTTAGTTAGGTTGTTTTTTGTTTTGTTTTACGTGTATCCGCGCGAGCGCGCGCGCCCCGGAAAATCGCCATTCAAGTCTGCGCGCCGCGCCATCCCAGCTGGTGTGTCTTTTTGATTCTCTCTCTACTGGTGTGCGTGTGTGTGTGTGTGTGTGGGTTGCGCTTGTTCGCGTTGTTCGGAACGGACTCACCACCCCACGCCACCACCGTCGTCGAGTCAGTTTTGGACCGGCATCGGGAACGAACCGAGCAGGTTGTTGGCGAACTGCGAGTTGGTGAACTTGAAGTGGCGCTTGTCGTAGAACTTGAGCAGGGCCGGCGAGTACGGGTGCTTCTCCTTCAGGTGCAGGTAGTGGACCTCCGGTTCGTTGGTGGTGTGGCCGCACTCCTCGCAGACGTACATCTGGAATGAGCGGGGGGAAGGGAAGGGTAAGGACGATTAGAATTTCATTAAAAAATAAATTGCATTTCGATTCTATTCGATTTCGAATTGATTTTGTTGAATTTTGATCCGATCCCAATCGAAATTTGATTCAGTTTCGATTTGATTCTCATTTCGAATTTGATTCAATTTCGATTCCAACTCGATTTTGACTCGGATTCAATTAGGATTCGATTCTCATTCCGAATTTGATTCAATTTCGATTCGAATCCAACTCGATTTTGATTCGGATTCAAATCGATTTCGAATAGAATTTTTTGAACTTTGATCCGATTCCAATCGGAATTTGATTCAATTTCGATTCGATTCTCATTCCGGATTTGATTCAATTTCTATTCGATTCTCATTCCGGATTTGATTCAATTTCGATTCGATTCCAACTCGATTTTGATTCGGATTCAAATCGATTTCGAATAGAATTTTTTGAATTTTGATCCGATTCCAATCGGAATTTGATTCGATTTCGATTCGATTCTGATTTCTAATTTGATTCAATTTCGAATCGATTCCAACTCGATTTTGATTCGGATTCAAATCGATTTCGATTTTAAAATTTTGATTTGATTCCAATCGGAATTTGATTCAATTTCGTTCCGATTCTCATTCCGGATTTGATTCAATTTCGAATCGATTTCAACTCGATTTTGATTCGGATTTAAATCGATTTCGATTGGATTTTTTTTTTAATTTTGATTCCAATCGGAATTTGATTCAATTTCGATTCGATTCTCATTCCGAATTTGATTCAATTTCGATTCGATTCCAACTCGATTTTGATTCGAATTCAAATCGATTTCGAACAGAATTTTTCGGATTTTGATCCGATTCCAATCGGAATTTGATTCGATTAGGATTCGATTCTGATTTCTAATTTGATTCAATTTCGAATCGATTCCAACTCGATTTTGATTCGGATTCAAATCGATTTCGATTGGATTTTTTTAAATTTTGATTTGATTCCAATCGGAATTTGATTCAATTTCGATTCGATTCTCATTCCGAATTTGATTCAATTTCGATTCGATTCCAACTCGATTTTGATTCGGATTCAAATCGATTTCGAAAAGATTTTTTTAAAATTTTGATCCGATTCCAATCGGAATTTGATTCAGTTTCGATTTGATTCTCATTTCGAATTTGATTCAATTTCGATTTTAATCGGAATTTGATTCGATTAGGATTCGATTCTGATTTCTAATTTGATTCAATTTCGAATCCATTCCAACTCGATTTTGATTCGGATTCAAATCGATTTCAATTGGATTTTTTTAAATTTTGATTTGATTCCAATCGGAATTTGATTCAATTTCGATTCGATTCTCATTCCGAATTTGATTCAATTTCGATTCGATTCCAACTCGATTTTGATTCGGATTCAAATCGATTTCGAATAGAATTTTTCGGATTTTGATCCGATTCCAATCGGAATTTGATTCAATTAGGATTCGATTCTGATTTCGAATTTGATTCAATTTCGATTCGATTCCAACTCGATTTTGATTCGGATTCAAATCGATTTCGATTGGATTTTTTAAATTTTGATTTGATTCCAATCGGAATTTGATTCAATTTCGATTCGATTCTCATTCCGAATTTGATTCAATTTCGATTCGATTCCAACTCGATTTTGATTCTAACTCAAATCGATTTCGAAAAGATTTTTTTAAAATTTTTATCCGATTCCAATCGGAATTTGATTCAGTTTCGATTTGATTCTCATTTCGAATTTGATTCAATTTCGATTCGATTCCAACTCGATTTTGATTCGGATCGGATTCAAATCGATTTCGAATAGATTTTGTTGAATTTCGATCCGATTCCAATTGGAATTTGATTAAATTTCGATTCGATTCCAACCCGATTTTGATTCTAACTCAAATCGATTTCGAAAAGATTTTTTTTGAATTTTGATCCGATTCCAATCGGAATTTGATTCAGTTTCGATTTGATTCTCATTTCGAATTTGATTCAATTTCGATTCGATTCCAACTCGATTTTGATTCGGATCGGATTCAAATCGATTTCGAATAGATTTTGTTGAATTTCGATCCGATTCCAATTGGAATTTGATTAAATTTCGATTCGATTCTCATTCCGAATTTTATTCAATTTCGATTCGAACTCGATTAATCGATTACAAATAGATTTATTTTTTGAATTTCGATCCGATTCCAATCGGAATTTGATTTAATTTCGATTCGATTCCTCATTCCGAATTTGATTCAATTTCGATTCGATTCCAACTCGATTTTGATTCGGATCGGATTCAAATCGATTTCGAATAGATTTTGTTGAATTTTGATCCGATTCCAATCGGAATTTGATTCAATTTCGATTCGATTCCTCATTCCGAATTTGATTCAATTTCGATTCGATTCCAACTCGATTTTGATTCGGATTGAAATCGAATTGATTTTGTTGAACTTTTGATCGAGTCTTATTCTAAGTTTCCCTCAATTTCGATTTGGATTTATTTTGATTTCATTTTGTTTATCTTTTGATCTGATTCGATTCTGAATTGGATTCAATTTGGATTTGATTTTGTTACATTCCTGTTCCGATTCCATTCTGAACTCGATCCAACTTACCTTCGTGCGCCGCTCCTTGTACGCGTACTGGTGCTGGACGCCGTGCACCTTCAGGCAGTGCGACTCCAGCGAGCACCGCTGCGTGAACGACTTCTCGCACAGGTTGCACTTGTACGGCCGGACGCCGGTGTGCGTCCGGGTGTGCCGCTTCAGGTCGAACGTGTCGTTGAATCCCTTGCCGCAGAAGGTGCACAGGTAGCGCTTGACGTCCGAGTGGCACTTCATGTGCCGGTTCAGCAACCGCTGCAGCGTGAACGACTTCTGGCATATCCGGCAGACGAACTTGCTCTGCGGGTCGCCGCTGCCGACGCTCGATTCGTCCACCTTGAGCACCTCGGTCTGCTGCAGCAGCTTGGTGTGGTGTTTGTCCTCGTCGCGCAGCCGCCCGGGGATGTTCTCGACGGCCAGCGGGTTCTTGATGCCGTGCCCGCCGTTGACGAACTCCAGCTGGACTTCGGCCGGGAGGCCGAGCTGTGAAAAGCGATAGTTTGAGGTTAGTTTCGAACAAGAATTCGACCGTTTTCGAAGCGACAGTGACAGTGAAGCAAAGAAGTCCCATCACCCAAGATCCGAGGATTAGCAAAAAAAAAACGCAGCGTTCGTGTCGAAAGTGAATCATTTGTACAGAAAGGTAGCCTCACAGAGAAAGCTAGAGGAGTGATTCTACGGAGTTCGGTGTGCAACCAAGCGCTGCTTACCCTTTGCTGTAAAACGTTCAGTTTGACGTCGGCCACAATCGGGGACAGGGTGGTGGACAGAGGCGACGGCGAGCACGGTGAAGCCGGCGACGAAGTTCCTGACGCGGAGGAGGAAACATGCTGATAGAAGGAAGCGGAGGAAGATCGACTTACGTTTTGGATGGTTGAGGCGACGACGCCCGGTGGTGGCGCGGTGACGGGCGAGGGCGCACCGAGGGCCACGGGGCCGTGCCCGGGGAGGCCAGCGGCGGCTAGTGATGCGGCGGCGGCGGCCGCTGCTGCTGCTGCGGCTGCAGCAGATGACGAGGAAGAGGACGGCGGCGAGGAGGAGGACGAGGGTGACTGGAGGGAATGACTGTTGGGGGACGGAAGGGAGAGGTTGCTGTGCGAGTCGAGGTCGAAACTGCTGAGGGAATGGAAATGGTGGGAGGATTGGTAGCTGGGAGGGTTCTCCTGATGGTTGGACTGCTGGTGTGGGGGTTGCATATATTTGGGGGTGTTGTTGTTGTTAAAGTTGGCGGAGTAGTTTCGGGTGAGGAGGAGGTGGTCTGGGTATTGGTCGAGTCCGTCGTGGTGATCGACCTGTTGCAGGGACGTTGCCACGGAGTCGGGGGTGAGCGACGGCGTTGAAGTTAGTTCCAGGTCGTTGCAGCTGCTGGATTGCTCGTCCGAGGGAAGCCGGTTCAGGAATTGGCTCAGATCGACGGCGTCGGAGAAGCTGTCCAGCAGGGCGCTGTCTCCCGGAGAGGAGAAGGTGAGTGTTGCGGTGAGATGCAGAGGGTCGACGCCGACGCCGTTCATTTCGGCCATCATGGAGTCGTTGACGTCGTAGTTGCCGTACAGGTTGGAGAAGGAATCCATTTTGGAGTCGTAGTCCAGGTCTGCTTCGTCTTTGAGCGCGATGCCGTAGGCGTTTTGAAGCAAGGAGTATTGTTTGGACGGGTTCGTGCTACTGTTCCCGTTAGCATCCGTGTAGGCTCCTATGTTGGTGAGATCCTGAGTCGTGTCGCAGTCCATGTTGTTCCAGTTGGTGTTGAGGAACCCTCCGTTGGCGTTGTATGCGTTAAGGCCGGCGTTGCCACCTTTGAGACTTTCGTAGAAAGGTGGAAGGGACCCAGTTGGGGGGCTGTTTGGGCCGTAGTTGGATCGCCCATCACGTCCTCCCATGCCACCTCCGGCTCCTCCTCCACCGATTGCACCGCCACTACTTCCGCTGGTACTTCCGAGTCCTCCGGATCCGGAGGAGAAGTTGATGCTGCCACCGCCGCTGTGTCCGCTGTGACCACCTGCGGCTTGTCCTCCACCGCTGGAAGATCGACCGTGCCCGGCCGCAGCCTGCATGATTCCATTCAGTTTGCCATATCGGTAGCGCATGGACAGGAGATGTCTCCTCAAGATTGCTTCTCGCCTGGCTTCCCGAATTTTCTTCTCCCTATCTTCGTCTTCCTTCTTGTTCTCCTTGCCATCTTCGCACCGTTTTGGTATGTGGTAATCGATCGGTTGCTCCTGTTCCGGTTCCAGCTCTGGGGCTCGTACCTTCAGATCGACGGCCTTGGGGCTGCTGTCCGGGCTGGGGACGGTAGGTCGTCGCGGGGATAGAGCCGCTTGGGGGGCTCTCTGGATGACGGAACAGCGCACAACCGGACCAGAAGCCGGTGGAGGCGTCGGAACGCGATCTTTGGGAGGCGGTGACCGGGGCTCCACCGACACCACTGGGCGTTCCTCCGTGATCACATTGCGCTCCTCCCGGGCCACCGGTTGTGGCTGATTGCTGTGAGGGTCTTTCTTTTCGGGAGGGGACGGCGCCGGCGGCAAAGACTGCTGCTGTGGAGGAGGAGTGATCGGCCGACTAGGCGGGTATACTTTTCGCTCGGCCTGTGTGAGAACGTGACCGGGGCGGCTTCCGTAGGGAGTGTCACCGCCGGTGATGGACGAGAAGAAGCGACGCACCGGCGTCGGTGTTGGCGGGTTCGGTGCGGGAGCAACCTGTGGTTCTGCTGCTGCTGCTGCTGCTAGTTCTTTGGCTGCGAAGCTGCGCTGGAGGAAAAGAGGCACCGAGGGCGGCGGGCTGCTTCTCTGGTTGACTGATAGGTTCTGGGCGGCTTGGACGACCGAACTGAAGATGGACGAGGCGGGAGAGGATGATGTTTCTCGGCATGGCGGACTCAGGCGGTTCTCCTCGCTGAAGATGTCGCGATCTGTGAGGGGCGGATAGAAGAAAGTGCGGTTAGTTGAGTTTGTTTTATTTTGCTGAACGGCTAATTGGGAAGTCATGAACGTGAGAGAGTTCTGAACCGGCGCGAGGGCAACGCTTGGAAGACGCGCGCCATTGTTTCGCGGCTAATCGTATGTGAGAAAGCGTGCGCCTCAAGTCGGGTCAGTTTTTCCCAGAATTGTTCGCGTGATCGCTCGCTGGTTCGAAGCAAGTCAAGGCGTTGGTTCAGAAATGGGGAAGGAAACGAGATACGGATCGGACTTGGTTGTGATCTGGTTTCTGGAACATGGCGTGCGCGAGAGTTATTCAATCAGAATTAATTCTTACTTTTTTTATTGCTTTCGTTTGGCGAATATACAAATGCAGATTAGTGTCGAATAGATAAATACCAGACAAGGTATTGTCCATATGGAAAGATGACTGCACCGCGTGGAAACATAATGTTTACAATATGTGAGCCAGAATAATTGATTCAAATTAGTTGAATTTTCAAACTATGTGCTTATTTAAGCCATCTGTTCGGTATTACAATCATTCAGACTCGGAGTCTACTCAAGAAAACCAGCCAGCTCGACGCTGTCAATGATAACAACCTAATCGAGTTTTAACCAAGGATGCACCCTCCCGAAACGCACCCCAAAATGTGGGTGGGAGAACCCCAGCCTGCAGCCTTGAAATATCACGACGCCTGCTGAGACCACTTCTCTTTTTCGGAAGTAGTGTCGCGGCAGTTGGTTTGAATAATCGATTCACCTGAATCGGGTCGCAACAGGTCGACGGAAAAGGCCCCGCGCGCCGCGAAGCAGCTCACCTTGCTTGTTGTCGTCGTCGTCGTCATTTCGTGCCAACCCGTTGCGTCAGTTTGTAGTCAAGCGGGCGATCGTCGAGCGAACAAACGATCGAACGGTAGGTCCAAATGCGTGAACCGCTAAACGTAATTCGCTGAACTGCTGCAGCGGATTACGTGCTGGGGGGAGGTGAGCGAGCGAGCGAGCGAACGGGCGGCATTACGACGAACGAGTTCCGTTCCATCTGGTGCGCGTTGGTTCGCTTTGAAGGATGGAGCCCGAGTGTGTTGTTGGTTGCTGCTGCTGTTACTGATGATGGCAAAGCGTTAGCACCACCATTTGTCACATGGTTAAGTGGAAATGGTTTGTTCATAGGGGGGCGTTTGTAACTGTTTGCAAATGTAGGGCATGCGTTGAACATGTACAAATGTGGATTAATAGTTCGGAATTAGTGGAAAAATTTGCATGAATTACGGAGGATAATTAAAGAACGAATAACAAAGTACCGATTTGATTAATTTAAAATCCAACTTTAAAAAACACATAAAAATTAAAAAAAGATACAACATCCGAATCACCTTCAAATTACCAATGATAGCTTCGAATTTTTCAAAGTAGCTGTGAAATTCAGATCAAAAATTCCTAAATGATGTTTTTAATTACTTATTTTCTTGGAATATGTAAAGAACATCATTAAGCCCTGGGTATTTTTAGATTTTTGTATGAAATCCAAAGGAAATAGTTAGGGAAAGGTATGGAAATCCATAAAGATTGCTGGATTTTTTTTAGATCTGTCTGAGCAGCGTTGCGATGTAAGAAAATACAAAGAGAATGACGAAATTAAAATTATTTGCTGCGTGATACATTTGATGAAGCTTCCTTTTATAATTTTCGTAAACCTGCGAATCCTTTGTTCTTATATTATTGAAGCACATGAGATTGCTTAATATTCATAATAATTCTTAAAAATCCTAGAACAATAATGAATGTCTTACAGATTTAATAAGCCTACGTCAATCCTAGATAATGTGAATATCAATTTATTGTTTTCAAATTATTGTACGAAAAACTCTGACCCTTCCAGATTTGTCATATTCTGTTCCAGAACTCTCTGAACGCACCGGAATGGCGGACGGAAAGAAGACCAGACTTTTTATGTAGAGATGAAGAAATGTTCTCTGTTTGCTCTGGATTACTCAAATTATGTACATGGCATGGGCACTTGTATTTGGTTTAGTATTAAATATTTGGTCTCGTTTCTAACATGGAACAGTTCATGATTTCGGCGACCAATAAAAGCTAGCAACATTGGCTGCCACGCTGCGGCGCTGAAGGTTGCGTTGATTTGCAAGCTCCGATGACATGCACGAAAATACTTAAAAAAATTACAAAACATTTCCATCTCTGTAGCCAACCAATCTATGATGATAATTGAGCTATGGCAGTACAAAAGACCAGCTGGCGAATAGTTGCAATTAGCAGCCTGGAATAGTGGGAGTCACAAAGGAGCAGAACTGGATGCAGCAGAAGTTCGGAAAGATGAAGTGCCTTTCTATCGCTCAACCGAGCGGACAACCAGCATGCTTACGTGCGATATCAGCGCAGTTCTTGGACAGTAAAATAGACAGTTTCATGGGAACTTCTAAACACAATTCGGTGTCCCGGCAAGACAGTGTTACAATATGATCGATTTGTCAGGTCAACGAAAGGTCTTACAACCAACAATCATACGATATTTAGAATACTATTAGGACATAATGTGTTTCGGTCCCAAAGTATTATTCCTCATACTCTATATATGAATATTTACATTTTGAGGAAAGTCCGAGAATTGTTAGTTTCAAGAGAGCGTAGAAATAAATCCGTGATTTTCGCGACAAAATTTAAAGGCATCGCGACTGGAAAAGTAAATCCGCGAAATCCGCGACTGTTGTAACAGCAAATGCTAACAGCAAGTGCGCTATGATAGTTCACGGTTGTTGAAAAAATCTTCTCACGTCAAATATTTATTCAAGTCCATCCATTTGTATAATTCTCAAGCTTCAAAATGGTGATCGAGCAACTCAAATCAGGCGGTTACCATCATGAATGGATTACCTAAAATGATGTCCGGAAGAAGCAAACAGTTGAGACGTTTAGAGTGAAATCAGTAGTGATTCAGTTTCATTCCAAATTTTCGACCACTATTCTAGTTTGAATCTGGAGGAAAATAGAACTAACTCGATGGTTTCCCCAGCAGTATTCCATTCATGTTTTTCAAATTTTTAATTAAAGGAAACCATTATGTTGCTGCCAAGAAAGGCGCCGTAATTGCACAGTGGATTGATCCGTAGATAAAATGACGCTTTCACACACCAAAACAATTGAAAAATATTTGAATCTCGTGATTCATTCGTGGTTCAAATCTGCAGAAAATAAAACTGAGCGTTAAATCAGTTTTAATTTTTTGACAGTTGACTGGTATAAAAAATGGATGCTGGGTCATTAGGCCGAAGGCCATTAGGCCGAATGGTCATTAGGCCGAACGGTCATTAGGCCGAATGGCCATTAGGCCGAATGAGAACTGGGGAGTGAGAAGTGAGTAGTGCGCAATGAGGAAGAAGTAGAAAGGAAGAAGTAAGAAGGAACAAGGAAGAAGGAATACGGAAGAAGAAAGAAGCAAGAAGCAAGAAGGAAGAAGGAAGAAGGAAAAAGGAAGAAGGAAGAAGCAATAAGCAAGAAGGAAGAAGGAAGAAGGAAGAGGAAAGAAGGAAGAAGGAAGAGGAAAGAAGGAAGAAGGAAGAAGGAAAAAGAAAGAATAAGAAGAAAGAAGGAAGAGAGAAGAAAGAAGAAAGAAGGAAGAAGGAAGAAAGAAGAAGGAAGAAGAAAGAAGGAAGAAGGAAGAAGAGAGAAGAAAGAAGAAAGAAGTAAGAAGCAAGAAGGAAGAAGGAAGAAGCAAGAAGGAAGAAGGAAGAAAGTAGAAAGAAGAAGGAAGAAGGAAGAAGAAAAAAGGAAGAAGGAAGAAGGAAGAAGAAAAAAGGAAGAAGGAAGAAGGAAGAAGGAAAAAGTAAGAATGAAGAAAGAAGAATTAAGAAGGAAAAAGAAAGAAGGAAGAAGAAAGAAGGAAGAAGAGAGAAGAAAGAAGGAACGATGGAAAGGACGATGGAAAAAGGAAGAAAAAAGAAGGAAGAAAGAAGAAGGAAGAAAACGGAAGGAAGAAAGAAGAAAGAAGAAGGAAGAGGAAAGAAATAATAAGAAAGAAGGATGATGGAAGAAGGAAGAAGAAAGAAGGAAGAAGGAAGAAAGAAGGAAAAAGAATGAAAAAGAAGGAAGAATAAAGAAGGAGGAAGGAAGAAAAAAGAATAAAACAGAAGGAGGAAGAAAGAAGGTAGAAGGAAGAGGGAAGAAGAAAGAAGGAAGAAGAAGGAAAAAAGAAGAATGAAGAAAGAAAAAGGAAGAAGGAAAAAGGAAGAAAGAAGAAGGAAGAAGGAAGGAAGAAGAAGGAAGATTCAAGAAGGGAGAAGGAATGAGGTGAAGAAAGAACTTCTCATTTTTCACTTCTTGCTAATTCGGCCTAATGTCCATTCGGCCTAATGACCTTCGGCCAAATGGCCTGACACTTAAAAAATGAATCTAGAACAGCTGCTGGGAAAATTAATGTTTTAGATTCATATTCAAACTGACAGCCCCGAACGATTTGAATCACTGCTAATTTTACTCTTAGAAGCCAGAAAGTAAATCGTTAGCTTGCGCATCGAAAACATGATCCAAAATATCACCAAGGGAATTTTTTATACATACCTACTTGGAATGTCTTCAAATTGACATTGACTGCGGACCGGAAGAAGAATTGGATCCACAACGTTTGCGTCAGAAACTTTATAAATCTTCTGATAAGGACTTCTTTCGCATTCAACCGTCAAGGTCATCGATATGAAGCGGATCGTGATGCACCTGCCGAACCCGCCAACGTCTTGTAGCTGGTCGGTTGTGTGGTGTAAAATAAGAGCTTTGAAAAACTTCTTCACGGCCATCGAATATACAAAGTATGACACTGGGAATTGATTTGAAGAAATTCTACACATGGTATGTAACATGAAATTTGATTTAGGAAATTTGAATGGGAAATTATGCTGAAGTGTTTTGAGTGGATTCTGAGAAGTGCAAAATATAGCTGATGTTAAAATTTATGCCTTGGTGTTGATGAATGATAGTGTTGGCAGTCATGGGTCTACATTAGGTGAATCGCCTCATCACTAAACAAACGACTGCAATATTTGTCCAACAAAATCGTAAAGAGTATATTAAACACTGTGTAGATTTTTTTTTTGTTAATTCTGTGGATGATTCTCTGAATTTCAGTGAAGAAACTCTACTAATTTCTGGGAAGCAGTTTTCCGGATGATGAACAGTTGTTCCAACCAGGACAAAAACAAACAACAATATCAGCAAACGTCATTTCTCTAGTAACTTAGGGTGAAATCAGGAGTGATTCAATTTGATTCTAAAGCAAAGCAAAATAGCAAAATAGAACAAACTCGCTGGTTTCCCCAGCAGTGTTCTATTCATGTTTTTCAAATTTTCAATTAATTGAAATCATTATGTTACTGCAAAGAAAGGCGCCGGAATTACAAAGTGGATTGATCCGTAGATAAAATGACGCATCCATACACCAAAACAATAGTCTGCTGGCAAAGCTATGTTTTGCAATAGATGGCGCCACTCAAAAAGAAGTAAAGAAAAAAATCCTCCATACAATCTGATATCATTCTTCAGTAATATTTCATATACATCCATGGCATAATGGTAAAAAAAAATTAACCCAAATAGGATGCGAAATGCATTGTTTTCATTCCATACAACTCCACCTAAAAATTTAAATTAATCTTGATTCTTACAAATGTTCCTGAGTATACTTTCAAATTTCCATGAGCCACCGTGAGAAAAAAATTTTGTCAATCCAGGAGTAGTGGGAAAAAAAATTGACAGTTACATGTTTTGTTTTTGTTTGTGATTATTATCATTCCTGCAAAATTTTCCAGTCCGAGAGAATGAACCGGCTCTCGAAAAAAACAGTGCTTCGTTCTAACCAGAAATTGCTTCCTGCATGTGAAGCCAAGCCATCAAAAACCAATTCCAGTGCCAGAAAATACACAGGTGAGTTTTGCTTCAAAACACAACAATGCTTTAGTTTCATGGAGATGGCTTTCAAGGAAAGGAAAACCGAGATGGCACACAGCATTTTGTACAGAATGTGGAAAGCGGCAAACGAAAATCTAATAAATACTCGAAAGTTTCGACTAAAGTAAAAAAGGAGGCCCAGCCCAAATGCCAAATACCAAAAGAAACTACTTCAAGTGGAACCATACAAGCACTCCGACAGCTTGCAGGAGAAAAGGGCGTTCCATTGTCGGGGAATAAGGAGCAGTTGAAGCAAAGGTAAGTGTCTGCATTCTAAATGTTAGGCCATAGCCAAGACGAATCTTATTTCATTTCAGATTGCAGTGGTATGACACGTATAACTTGAATTCATCGATTATTGAACCCGTAGAAGCAGTGAAGCCGCTAGACGACTCTGGATTTATCGAAGACTTGGCGTTTTTCGCGTGCGATGAAGTTCTCCAGCAATCGTTGGGATGGCTTAGTGTCGTGGAAATTTTTTCATATTTTCAACAACGATCTGCCCGTCAAGGATATCGCAATGGGAAGCTGCTGCAACAAGCCGGATTCTTAAGGAATGTTTGCTACGCGAAGGTGTGCATTTGGGCAAAAAAGGCTTTCTAATTTTTAACTTTTCATAGGTTTAGTTTGATTAAGTTATAAGTATTAGGCAGATTTTCATGAAAAATTATACTGCTGTTATAAGCATAACTGTCTCATGTACATGGGAACCCCAGTAAACATGGGACAAATATTCGTATACTAGCAGTATAAGAAGACGATTTATTTGGGCAGCACTTATTCCCGTTTTCATGTTTTAATTTGTCTCTTTTCAATTGAACTATTTAATCTCTAGTATATGGTTAGTATCTTTACCTAGTAGCAATGCAATTATGTAATACCAGTAATACCACCTAAAGAAATACTACTGGTATTTATGTCAAGGTACAAACAGTACTATTAGTATGTCATCTGGAATGCCATGGCACAATTATGTACTAGGGTTTATAGGCATGGTACAACAAGTGTGTTTTTAGTATTAAAAAAACTGGATATAGGGAATGCTGTCCAAGCATATCTTATTCATACAAAGAGCTAATCATGAGTTACACAATGTTGTGGCTTACAGCAATGAACTGAGTGGTGGTGATAGGTTGCTCATAATTATAAGGGCGTATTTAATTTTAATATTAATGTTCATGTTTCAGTGAAGCATTTATAGAGGTAGTCATAAGAATCATAAAGAAAACAGTTATTTTCAAATATTTCCAACCCATTTGTTTTTCTCGTATTTTGGCTTCATACAAATATGAACACTTTTTAAAATTATATATGAACACCTTTGAGTGTATTCCAAAATGCCATCCAATGTTTTGGTTCGTTCTGCTAGATAAGGTGGAAGGAAATGCACCCAAATACGAACACAGATGCTCTCGTGCCTTTTTATATTGGCTATTATTTCAAAACATTTCAGGTCAACGATGAAATATATCAAATAAGATGTTATTGCTCTGCTGCCATGCATAAAAACCGATTATATCAAGTAAAATTAGAACATAATGGATTCAATATAACGAAAGCTACTTGTGAATGCCCTGCTGGAAAGGGAAATTCAGCTGCATGCAAACATATCGGAGCACTTCTTAATGCTTTACAAGACTTTTCAAAGAATGGTAAGCAAAACAGTATACTGTACAAGGAATTAACCGATTCAATGCGATTTGACTAAAACCATACTATGAGCTAAACTTTCTTAAGTAAAGTTAATTTTTATTTCAACACGCGTCGCAGCTTTTGTGACACAAGTACGCGTACATTGTAAAGTTGTTTAGGACATCGATGCATTCCAGATAAGAATTAGAATAGTTTTATTGTCTTTATTTAAGAGGTGTTCAGTCCTAGGCAGGAAAAATTAGAATGGTTAGGCATATATCCATTTTACGGTATTAGCGTATATGCGATAACTGAAAAGGCTAAAAATATTTCGAGATCTATTGAATTTAGAAAGATGTCTCTTTCTCCTCACTTATGTGTGTAGTTAAAACAGTTAAAATTGCCAATTTAGTTTGAAATTCAATCGTTTGTGGAGCTAGCGTATATGATATTATCAGGTATGAACCTCAAAAAATCCATACATGAAAAGTGTTTGTATTCAACAAAGTTGATGGGATAATCTATACATTTATGATGAGAGCTAATTAAATTTGAATTTCTTTAAAAAGTTAAGTCAGATATCTCCGAAGTGGGAATATGTAGGATTTAGAAAATTGTCGTCTTCGGGGGGTAAGACATTGGGGCTGTCCATATACCACGTGGACAGTTTAGGGGGAGGGGATGTGTGGCGAATGTCCACGGTTCATACACATTTTTGAAAATTTGTATGAGCAATTGTCCACGCTGGGAGAGGGGGTATCTTAATCTGATCAAAACCTGTCCACGTGGTATATGGACAGCCCCTTATGATAACGGCTAGATCAGTTTAGAAAATATCAGCTTGGTGACACTAGTACATAAGGAATGACTGTTCAGGTTCAGATTTCTAAGAATCTGTGAGATTAAGGAGTTTCTTTCACAAAGTTATTCAGGTAATAATGCTTATAAAGGCCCGTTTGGTTTGTAATTCAACAGATTGGCGGTGCTAGAGCGTAATGAATCACACTGGGCTGGGCTGGACATTTCAAAATTTGTATGATATTTAGAGCTATTACAACTCAAAAGCATGGTGGTTACCTCATAGTTATTCATGTAGAACCTTTAAATTTAAACTTAAGGAAGACATTTTAGGGAAATTATAAGGACATTTAAATTTTTATTTTTGCTGCTCAATATGGTCATAAAGTTATTATTCGGTGATCCGAGTCGAATCGATTGAATAGGTGAGCCATGTAATTCGGCTTTCTTGATTACATTTGACAAAGATATAATTTGAACACGTAAATTACTCCAAAACTCTTTTGAGAGAATCAAATATTATATATATATTAATTATTATTTTTCTCAGGAACGATTTTACAAAGTGTTACTTGCACAGATGTTTTGCAAAAATGGCATCGTCCACCGAAAAATGCGGATAAATCATCTTCGTATAAACCAATCAAAGAGTTATATCCAGATCGATTCAAACACAAATTCAAATTGAACGATGTTTCGTCTAAAGATATTACCGATTATTTTTTAAAATCAACGTTGAACGCTGGATTGCACATGGCTGTCCATCGCCGTCGGAATGTGGTATGCATGAACAACTACTATGAAGAACATTCCTATGCTTTTCATCAAAATAGAGGACAACCAGCTGCACAAAGTGATCCTAGGTCAGAGCACGAATCCGAAGATGAGATTTTATGTTAGATAAGACGTAAAAGTGGATGTATAATTGAAACTAGCAGGCTGTAAATGAAATGAGATTGGTTTTTATTGTACTTGTTTATATTGTATTTGTTTATTCGCACAAAAAGTAATGTAATGTAATTTTTACCGAAAAATTGTTTTTTTAAACTGTCAAATGTTCTTCCAAACACGATTTATCTTTGTCATTATTTATTTTACAAATCGGACGTCTTATATTGGTCAGCTTGAATAGAATTTTAATTATCATATCCATGACGGGAAAAAGGGAATTTTTCACTTTTTGTTTAAGAATTCTATATGTTTTGGCATATCCAATCACTCTCTCAACATCTATGCGACGTGAGGCAATGACACGAGTTTTAGCAACATCTTGCTCTGTCAGTTGAGATCCTTGCTTTCGGGGTGGCTTGTTCAAAATTATTCCTTTTGCTGAGAGGGCATCAGTTTGTTCAAACCCTCTGTCTGCCAGAATATAGTCCCCTGCCGACAGTAGATCTAGTATTCCAGAGGTTTCAACAATTCGGTTATCCGAAACACAGCCACCATAGATATCGCTTACAAAAAGTACGACTCCTTGTTCGTCAATCGCAACAAGTGCTTTGAAAGTATTTGTATTTTTATATTTGGAAAAAGTTGCTTGTTGGAGATCTGGTGCTGTTGGTTTTCAATTCCTATTTCTGTACAGTCCAAAATTGCAACATATTCTCCATCCTTACGTGACCCAAGATTCCAAAAATCAATAGATTCTAGGCGATTGTGTAGCAGCTTGGTCCAGGAAATGAATATATCTTTCGCGGTTCCTTCCTTATTTTGAAGAATATGGCAATCATTGTGTATTCCCAATTGTGCCGGTATTTTATTAGGGTCAATAGCAATTGTTCCTTTAGCGGGATGCTATAGTATGGCCAGTCCGTTTGGCGAAAAATACACAAATTGTAAATCACATCGAACTGCCTTTTACTCAGTCCACATAAGTATGTCAATTTTTTCTCAGTGAGGCCATCAACTGCCAAAATTCCTCCTAGGCGCAATAGATTCTCGTTGATTTCCGGCGATTCGTCGATCATTGTGTCAATCCTATAAAAAGTGTGTTTTATATTAAAAATAACATATAATATAAATTGTAAAAAATCTGAAATGCTTAACACCTATGTATCTGATCCCCTGATTAAAAAATAAAAACCTTCATGGTTGTTAGAGGTCTTACATAAATAATTGCTTCCATGTGTCCAAAAATATTAATGATGGAGTACTGGGGTAACCTGCAGCACAGAGAACAGACGTTCATCTTCATTCGCGTGCTTGTGTAAAAGTTTGTACTGGTCATTTTAAAGTATGTCGTTATGCCCCCGTTGCGCGGTGCTAGTATACTGATAAATATGGTTAAAATTTGCCGTGTTTTACTTTTTAGCGCTAGTGTTCATTCCGAATTGCTCCTAGGCTCGCTCCTAGGTGGCAGCACTACATTGTTTATGAAGTGTATGCCAACGCCATCACTTAGTGGAATTGAGTTTTTATGTCGGGCAGCCTGCGTTGGCGGCGCAGAGGTGCGATTTAAATCTTTACACACGTTTTTAACGAAATTTTGTTCGAGCATCCATGTCTGTTCTCTGTGCCTGCAGTAAACGGATAAATGTCCGCTTTTTGATCGGTTCTAAACCTCGGCTACACCTCTATGGTATCTCTGTATGAGAGCACTTTCCCGTTCATAAAACAAAACGTGTTTTGCAAAAGTTTTCTTTTCATGATTTCTCAAGAATAAACTTCTGGTGAGTCTGCGAAGCCCAAGAGAACTTATTTGCAATTCCCGGATCCTCACGTTCCTCCGGAAGTTCCTCTAGTCATTTCGCCGAAAGTTCATCCAGAGATTCCGTCAAAACATTCTCCAGGAATTCCTCCGGAAGTTCCTCCAGAAATTCTTTCGGAAGTTCCTCCAGGAATTCCTCTGGAAGTTCCTCCAGGAATTCCTCCAGAAGTTCCACCAGAAGTTCCTCCAGGAATTCCTCCGGAAGTTCCTCCAGGAACTCCTCCGGAAGTTCCTACAGGAATTCCTCCGGAAGTTCCTCCAGGAATTCCTCCGGAAGTTCCTCCAGGAATTCCTCCGTAAGCTCCTCCAGGAATTCCTCCGGAAGTTCCTCCAGGAATTCCTCCGGAAGTTCCTCCAGGAATTCCTCCGGAAGTTCCTCCAGGAAGTTCCTCCAGGAATTCCTCCGGAAGTTCCTCCAGGAATTCCTCCGGAAGTTCCTCCAGGAATTCCTCCGGAAGTTCATCCAGGAACTCCTCCAGAAGTTCCACCAGAAGTTTCTCCAGGAATTCCTCCGGAAGATCTTCTAGAAATTCTTCCGGAAGTTCCTCCAGGAATTCCTCTGGAAGTTCCTCCAGGAATTCCTTCAGAAATTCCACCAGAAGTTCCTCCAGGAATTCCTCTGGAAGTTCCTCCAGGAATTCCTCCGGAAGTTCCTCCAGGAATTCCTCCGGAAGTTCCTCCAGGAATTCCTCCGGAAGTTCCTCCAGGAATTCCTCCGAATTTCCTCCAGGAATTCCTCCGGAAGTTCCTCCAGGAATTCCTCCGGAAGTTCCTCCAGGAATTCCTCCGGAAGTTCCTCCAGGAATTCCTCCGGAAGTTCCTCCAGGAATTCCTCCGGAAGTTCCTCCAGGAATTCCTCCGGAAGTTCCTCCAGGAATTCCTCCGGAAGTTCCTCCAGGAATTCCTCCGGAAGTTCCTCCAGGAATTCCTCCGGAAGTTCCTCCAGGAATTCCTCCGGAAGTTCCTCCAGGAATTCCTCCGGAAGTTCCTCCAGGAATTCCTCCGGAAGTTCCTCCAGGAATTCCTCCGGAAGTTCCTCCAGGAATTCCTCCGGAAGTTCCTCCAGGAATTCCTCCGGAAGTTCCTCCAGGAATTCCTCCGGAAGTTCCTCCAGGAATTCCTCCGGAAGTTCCTCCAGGAATTCCTCCAGAAGTTCCTCCAGGAATTCCTCCGGAAGTTCCTCCAGGAATTCCTCCGGAAGTTCCTCCAGAAATTCCTCCGGAAGTTCCTCCAGGAATTCCTCCGGAAGTTCCTCCAGGAATTCCTCCAAAAGTTCCACCAGAAGTTCCTCCAGAAATCCTTCCGGAAGTTCCTTCAGGAATTCCTCTGGAAGTTCCTCCAGGAATTCCTCTGGAAGTTCCACCAGAAGTTCCTCCAGGAATTCCTTCGGAAGTTCCTCCAGGAATTCCTTCGGAAGTTCCTCCAGGAATTCCTTCGGAAGTTCCTCCAGGAATTCCTCCGGAAGTTCCTCCAGGAATTCCTCCGGAATTTCCTCCAGGAATTCCTCCGGAAGTTCCTCCAGGAATTCCTCCGGAAGTTCCTCCAGGAATTCCTCCGGAAGTTCCTCCAGGAATTCCTCCGGAAGTTCCTCCAGGAATTCCTCCGGAAGTTCCTCCAGGAATTCCTCCGGAAGTTCCTCCAGGAATTCCTCCGGAAGTTCCTCCAGAAATTCCTCCGGAAGTTCCTCCAGGAATTCCTCCGGAAGTTCCTCCAGGAATTCCTCCGGAAGTTCCTCCAGGAATTCCTCCAAAAGTTCCTCCAGAAGTTCCTCCAGAAATTCCTCCGGAAATTCCTCCAGGAATTCCTCCGGAAGTTCCTCCAGGAATTCCTCCAAAAGTTCCACCAGAAGTTCCTCCAGAAATCCTTCCGGAAGTTCCTCCAGGAATTCCTCTGGAAGTTCCCCCAGGAATTCCTCTGGAGGTTCCTCCAGGAGTTCCTTCAGGAACTTTCGGAGGGTATTCTGGAACAATGGAATTCTTGGAATAACTTTCAGCGGAATTTTTGAAGGAACTTTCGGAGGAATTCCTGGAAAGACTATTGGAGGAATAATTGGTGGAACTTCCGGAGGAATTCCTGGAGGAACTTGGAGGATTTCCTGGAGGAACTTCCGGAGGATTTACTGGAAGAACTTCCGGAGGGTATTCTGTAACAATGGAATTCTTGGAAGAACTTTCAGTGAAATTTTTGGAGGAACTTCCGGAGGAATTTTTAAGGAACTTCCGGAGGGTATTCTGGAACAATGGAATTCTTGGAAGAACTTTCAGCGGGATTTTTGGAGGAACTTCCGGAGAAATTCCTGGAAAGACTTCCGCAGGAATATTTGGTGGAACTTCCAGAGGAATTCCGGGAGGTACTTCAGGAGGAATTTCTGGAGGAACTTGGAGGATTTCCCGGATGAACTTCCGGAGGAATTCCTGGAGGAACTTCCGAAGGGTATTCTGGAAAAACGGAATTCTTGTAGGAACTATCAGTGGAAGTTTTAGAGGAACTTCCGGAGGAATTCTTGGAGGAACTTCCGGAGGAATTCCTGGAGGAACTTGGAGGATTTCCTGGATGAACTTCCGGAGGGTATTCTGGAACAATGGAATTCTTGGAAGAACTTTCAGCGGAATTTTTGGAGGAATTTCCGGAGAAATTCCTGGAAAGACTTCCGGAGGAATAATTGGTGGAACTTCCGGAGGAATTCTTGGAGGAAATTCCGGAAGAACTCCTGGAGGAATTTGGAGGAATTCCTGGATGAACTTCCGGAGGAACTTCCGGAGGGTATTCTGGAACAATAGAATTCTTGGAAGAACTTTCAGCGGAATTTTTGGAGGAACTTCCGGAGAAATTCCTGGAAAGACTTCCGGTGGAATAATTGGTAGAACTTCTTGAGGAATTCCGGGAGGAACTCCTGGAGGAATTTCTGGAGGAGCTTGGAGGATTTCCTGGATGAACTTCCAGAGGAATTCCTGGAGGATTTTCTGGAGGAATTCCTGGAAGAACTTCCGGAGGGTATTCTGGAACAACGGAATTCTTGGAAGAACTTTCAGCGGAATTTTTGGAGGAACTTCCGGAGAAATTCCTGGAAAGACTTCCGGAGGAATAATTGGTGGAACTTCCAGAGGAATAATTGGTGGAACTTCCAGAGGAATTCCGGGAGGAACATCCGGAGGAATTCCTGGAGGAACTTGGAGGATTTCCTGGATGAACTTCCGGAGAAATTCCTGGAGGAACTTCCGGAGGATATTCTGGAACAACGGAATTCTTGGAGGAGCTTTCAGAAGAAGTTTTGGAAGAATGCCTCTGGAAGTTCCTCCAGGATTCCCTCCAAAATATCCTTCAGGAATATTCTAGGAATACTTTATTTTACCAAAAATTCCGATAATTTCAATAATTCCGAAATTAGAGGGTTTCTTGAAAAAAAAATCGCAAAGAAATCCCTGGAAGTAATTTTGGAATAATTTCTGAAAGAATTTCCAAACAAAATTTTTGTTGGGTTTTCTAATTGACTTTCTGAAGAAAAAAATGTGAAGAAATTATTGAAGAAACTTCTAATTTTTTCTGATTAATTATTGAAGGAATTTCGAGTGGATATTGTTAACTAAATAAAATAAAACTTGGCTTTTAATTTTTTCCAAAAAGCAAAAACAAAACAAACTAAGATATGAACAACAGTGAGTATGTCTGTCATCTGCGACACACAAACACTATATTGAATAAATTTGAAACTTTCATTTTCAAGTCAGATCAACAAAGCAGTTGCAAATCAGTTTCAAAAAGTGATCGAAAAATAAAGCTACAACTCTACGTTGAAAACTGATAGTTTCAGCTTTAGTGTGATTTTCAAACACGCCTTACAAAGCAACAGCATTGCGACAAACTTCAATTATTCGACCCAATATAATAATAATTCCGAAACCAACCAAAATCTGGACACCAGTAGTACTGGAAACGAAACTCAATAGAAAATGACCCTTGTCACAAAATTTCGCATTGATACTACTTAGGAAAACAACGAACCATATGGCCGTACTGAGCAAACGTCAAACTCGAGTAAAATCGATTCTAGTGCCACGAGCGCTTGATTAGCCAACTAATGATTATTAAAATTGCCCGGTAAATCGATCTACCTACGATGCAATTTTCTCAAGTGTAATGTCTGTTTGTCTGTGATACTAGGTTTTAGAAACGATGGACCAGATGGTCTGTATAGAAGTTTATATATAAATATGTTTTGCTAAATCATGAAGTTTAAGTTGTCGCAAGCCTATAGGAAAATTATTGTTTCTACGTGGGAACTAGCATTCCATTGATATTTCGGAATATTACCAGATGGATCAAATAGCTTTGAACCACATCCCTATAAACTTTTTTTGCCTTATTGAACATTTGAAATATCACAAGCCGTGTTTCTGGTGTGATCAGTACTGCCGTTATACGCATATTTGTCCCATGTTTGCTGGGATTCCCTATATACATGGGACAGTTATGCATATAATGGCAGTGTAGGTGTTCAGAAAATGCTTTCTATGCAAATTTCCTAAGATTAATCATATCAAAAATTTAGTTAAAAGTGGGGTTCCAGCACTTAAAGCGTCATTAAAAAAACGTAAAAAATATACATTTTTTCTGAAATAATCCTGAGTGAATCGCTCATCGTTCTGTGGAACTGGCGTTCCATATATGCTTACCATTCTTCATCAATCGATGCCAACTCTATTTCCTCTTCTCGACCAAGGTCCTCAAAATACGTCAAGTACACAATTGCTTGACCATTTAACTGCATTCCTATGCCTTCTACCATATGCTGGTCCTTCGAACTCTTCGATGAATAAATTCTATCGCCGACCACAACAGAATTATCAACAATCAACGAGTTATTCTTATGATGATGTTGCGCCTCGAATGCAGGAACAGCGATCGCATTGTCGTTTTGTAGCGTGTCTTCCAGCTGATAGCGACACACTTTCGTAAGCGGATCATAAAGATATTCTGTTAATACCAGTGGTTTAAGCTTTCGTTTCTGGAAATTAAAAATATGGGTTAGATTGACAATTTATCTGAGCTCCAAAATCTTTGTATCTTACCACTGGTAAGTTGGAGATGTGGAAGTGCTTAGAAGGGCGTTTGGGATGGTTACGATCTGGAACTGCGTTCCACTTCAATCGTCGTGTCTCTGAGTAAGATAAAATAATACATAATTAAAACTTGTGTTATATTAAGGACACACCTGTGGTATTTGTACCATGGTACAAGGAGACAAGAAAATAATTCCAAGACTATCTTTAGTGAAGACAATATTAGATATGGCACTAATTTCAAGATTCTTTTGCCATAGTACGAATACCACCAGTGTGTAGATATTCATAATACTTACCGATATTGTCGTACTGTAGCGAAGAGAAATGTAGCTGGCATACTTTTGCCGACGACCACTTCAATTTTGCTCCAATTTTTAGTAAAGTTATCCATTTGGATAAAAACTTTGCTTCCTTTGGAAATCTGTGGAAGGATATAGGATTCTCCTTTGAGAATCTCGAAGCACATCCAAACACGCAGCAAATAGTCGGCATAGTTTTCAAAACTTGTTTTATTATTAATATTTTTCATTAAAAAAACACTTTAAACCTCTTTATTATTTTCTCATCTGCACTTTGTTTATGACATACAATGTTTTTGACAGCGTTCGAACAATATTGCGGTAGCAGTATTAATTGATAGCGCAGTTGCGAATGCGCATTACTTAATATTTTGTAGGATTTTTTTTATAGTTTATCCTTGGTTTTAAGCATATTGTTCCTATAGGAAACTTAATTCATATTTATGTAAGCTATTTTTTCATATTAGGATGGTTTAAAAATATGTTTAGCTAAAAAATATAATGCGTCGAAACATCGTATTTTTTTTAGCAAAGCACAATACATATTCGTTTCTAACGCCATCTATGTACAACTTCAGTTAGTGCCAACAGTTATCAACAGATGTCGCTACTGACATACGTGGCGCCTCTGGTAGCCAAATCTGTCGGATTCGACTGCTTGTACCCTATTATTAGAGTGATGGGTTGCGCTACGGCTAAAATGATTAAAAATTCAATGTGTGAATGTAAACAGTGTTTTTGTTGATTGAAAAGTTAAAATATAACCCAAACTGCTTGATTTATTGAAAAACAAAAACAATAGCGTCCAACTAGGATATCTAATCAGTCAAGTTCTTCTATATGAAACACGTTTAACAAAAAAATATTCATGGGCTACACACATACACACACACAGACAGACATGTGCTCAGTTTTTCGAGCTGAGTCGATTGGTATATAACACTATGGGTCTCCGAGCCTCCTATGAAAATTTGACTTTTGGAGTGACTTTGTCGTACGAGAAAGGCAAAAAAGACACCGTGATGATCCATCCAGACATTTCTCCTAGAATTTCTTCAGGAATTCCTCCAGGAAATTCCTCTAAATTTCTTTCAGAAATTCGTGCTGGAGCTCTTTCAGGAATTTAACTTGAAATTTATCCAGGAACTCATGGAATAACCCAAGGAATTCCTCCTGTAGTTGACTCAAGAATTACTTCTGTAGTACTTCCAGGAATTTCTCCTAGAGTTTGTCCATGAAAACCGCCTGGATTTTCTCTAGCAATCCCTCCTGAAGTCCCTCCAGAGATTCTCCCTGAAGCTCCTCCGATAATTCTTCCTGGAGTTTCACCAGCAATTATTCCTTGAGTTTCTCCAGCAATTCCTCCAAGAGTTCCTCTAGAACTCCTAGAATTTCTATTGAAGTTCCTCCTGGAATTGCTCTTGGAGTTCATCCAGGAACTCCTCACAGATTTTTTTCTTGAGTTCCTCCAAACATTTCTTCTTTGATGTGTTTAGAAGATCCTCCGGGAATTCCTCCCGAAGTTACTCCAGGAATTTATTTAGGAGCTCCTTCAGAAATTCCTGCAAGATCTCTTCAGGAATTGCTCATGGCGTTATTTAGAAGTTTATCTTGGAGTCTTTACAGAAATTCATCCTGGGTTACTCTAAGAGTTCAATTCCACCTCGAGTTTCTCCAGATATTCCTCCTGGAGTGGAGTACCTGGTTGGCTACGGCGTCGATACTGGTATGCCTGTCGTATTGTAGAGCTCCATAATCGTCGGTCTTGGGCGATGTTCCTCCAGTCCGCTTCCAACACATGCAGCCAGCGTGTTCGGCCCAAGTGACCAGCCCATTGGAGTCTGCCGTATTTCATACGATTCACAATATTTTCTTCTTTGTAAACTTGATACAGCTCATGATTGATACGTCTGCGCCACACGATTGTACGACAATTCCCCGAATGCAAATTCCCCGAATGTAACAATTTCTCGGATGAAACATTTCCCTGAATGCCTCCCTCTTCTATTTGAATATGCTGAGCATACTTGGATCCTTGGGCATTGTGTAGCCATCGTACTCGTCACACAAGATATATACTCATGCAACTGTTAGGCATAATGACCGTGGTAATGCTAATAGAACAGGTAGTCGTCCAAGTTCGAAATGGAAAGTAGAGCCATTGAAGAAGAAGAAAACTAAGCCGTGGAAGAAGGCAATGCTTTTTTTGAATGAATGCATCTGGCCAGTAGAAGGCGAAGTAAGGAGATAAAGCTTTCATTAAATGAATACGTTCGTGTATGATGAAGCATCAGCGCGGTTTAATGCAAAGGGGCAAGATAATGCCTTCTTTGAATTACGGCATCTGCCCGGTATAACACAAATCGAGGAGATATAGAAATATAGAAATATAGAAATAGAAATATAGAAATATAGAAAAGGAATTATTTTGAAAAAAAACCCAGATTAATCCACCTAGCAGTGATGATGCCTTTCTCGTGCATTATAAAATATATTGAAAGAATCACATTAGAAAGGTCAAAAAAGCTCTTTAGGAGAATAGATCACATTTTTTCGATCATTTTGCATGTTTTTGCATTAGTTTAAATGTATTGCCACCATTTTCGGAAAAAAAAATTTTTTCGGTTTTGATTTTTTTTCCAAGGGGGGACCCTTGGGAAAAAACAATGATTTTTCAATAATTCCGAAATGCAATGTCCGATCGAGCCAATTTTCAATAGCAAACAATGGGACCGCATTCCCCGTCGAATGCAACTTGTTGCGAGTAAATCGGATAATGCTAAGTTCCAAAAAGTGTGTCTACAAAAGTTGTACACATACACACATACACACACACATACATACATACACACATACAGACATCACCTCAATTCGTCGAGCTGAGTCGATCGGTATATAAAAATCGGCCCTCCGGGCTTCCTATTAAAATTTTGTTTTTGAAGCAATATTATAGCCTTTACGTACACTTAGTGTACGAGAAAGGCAAAAACTGACAGAATTTTAAATTAACTTCACAGAGTTTTAAATTGAAATCACAGATTTTTTTTAAATATTCAGGATTTAAGATGACATTGACAGAATTTCGAACGGAATTAGCAGAATTTCAAATAAAACTGACTGAGTTTCAATTGAAACTAACAGAATTTCGAATTAAATATACTCTATGTCAAATAAAATCATCAGAATTTCAAATAGAATTAACAGAACAACAACAAAAAATTCGCAGATTGTCAGTTGAAATTAGCAGGAATCTAAATAAAACTATCAGAAATTCAAATGAAATTTCTTATTTTCTGAATATCTGAAATGAAAAAAAATCCAAATTTTTCATTTCTCAAATGAAAAAAAAAATTAACTATCAGATAATCGAAATTTATTGGAAACTAGCAGACCCGACGAACTTCGTTTTGCCTAAAATTGAACACGCAGAAATTTATCGAATTGCATTGGAAATTCGGCAGATTTTTATTCGAAATACTGTGATATTCATCCAAAATGCTATGCATTTTATTCGAACTTCTCCGAATATTATTTAAAATCCTGACAATTTCATTTGAACTTTAATTCGGCGGACTTTGTTTGAAATTCTTCGGGTTTTATTTGGGGCTGTCCATATACCACGTGGACAGTTTAGGGGGGAGGAGGGATGGGCATATGTTCATGGTCCATACGTTTTTTGGAAAATTTATATGAACAAATGTCCACGCTGGGGGAGGGGGGTATCTAAAACTGGCTAAAACCTGTCCACGTGGTATATGAACAGCCCCTTGAAACGCCGCGATTTTCATTTAAAATTCTGTATATTCGAATTTCTATGAACTCCAATTTGAATTCTGCAAACTTCATTTAAAATTCTGCATATCTCGTTTGAAATTCTGTGAATTTCTTTTGAAAGTGTCAACACTAAAGTAGAAATAATTCAGCGAACCACATGCGATGAGTTCAATCCCAATAGTAGAAAATCCGAAACACGCAAAGAACCGACAATTGCTACCCAGAAATTGTTTCCAACATCATCCTCCTTTCCGCAAATCTTCAAAACACATAATCGACTGCCGTTGACGTAGATCGCTTTCCGAGCGGAAGCCCACAACAACAACAACAGCATACGGTTCTTCTGATATCTGGTGGAACCAATTTGGGCTCCGCTCGGAAACCCTTTCTTCGCGTTACACACCTCACCTCACCACGACAAGCCGGGCGAACCTGATGGTTTATTGTTCTGCGCACAAACTGCCCGGCTGTAAGCCGTAATTAAGTCGAAGCATATGGCCGAAAGTAACAATCGACAGGCGTACCGAACAGAGAAAAAAAAAACAGTTCAACAACGAAACACTTGTTGTTTCCTATGCCATGCACACGGGAGCAACAGGAGGAGGTCTTCCCGCCGTTCCATTATCGACTTCCTTCGAACCGGCTGGCGGCGCGGGGAGAGAAGTTCTTCTTTCGGCTTTTCGTCAGTTAACTGCTGCTGCCGCTACTGCTGCTGTTGTGTTATTAACGGGCCTAAGGTCAATTTGGTGAAACGGACCTCTTTGGGGCTCATTTTCTCGAACATGGTTCGGTCGTCGTTGGTTTTGCATGTTGTCCGAAGGTTTTCCGCCGAAATTTTACTATTCCTTCGCGCTAGCCGGTCAAGGTGAAGATGGGTCGGGGCGAGGTGCGACGACGGTCGATTGGTGGACGTAATTATCCAATTCTGTTCGCGAAGGTTTGTGAGATGCAGTTTGAGGTTCAAAATGCATCAATCATCGCGAAATGGGTTAAAGTAGGCGAGCATGTCTTATTTTTAGCCGTGGAATCAATTTCACCTTGACTTGACTTGACTGATGCAAAGCTGTCAAAGTTGGACTGTCTTCACAAGGTTACTGTGATTGATTTCTTATTCACGTATCACGTTTTAGGTGGAACAATTCTCAATTTATTTTCTTATTTAATTTTATGATTCTCGTTGGACTTCTTTCCTGACGGCCGCAACCGGATTTCTCAGTCGGAAACCGGTTTTTATGTGCTATTTCTACACAACCCGTTCAACGCCAGTTATGCGCTGCTTTCATACACACATCGTTCTTTGGTCGTCCGTCATACCGCGGCGGGACTTCTGTGAGATGTTCTTTTCCGTTGATTGGTATTTTAAGCCGCGCCAAACAGAAGACTTGCTCACGTAGCGACGAGCCCATCCGCCATCGATCCTCATTCATCATTCGAAACAATGCGAATCCGCATGTGCATAATAAATGACGTGAATGTCCATTGCCTCCCTGAAGGGAGAGCTACTGGGGCCGAATTACCCGCATTAGAACGAACAGTCGGAACGAAATGACGGCGACTTGACAGTCGACCTACATATTTCTTCGCAGAAAACCGCCATGATGGCGATCGCCATCAGCCCCCACACTCACAGGCGCACACGACCACAGAGGTTCGCGATTGACCGCTGCAGCAGTGCAGTGCAGCGACGCAGTTCCTTCCTTCCTTCCTTTCATCAAAGCGGTTGTCACCACCGCTACACCCCCTTTTGATGCGTCGTGCGTCGCGTCACATCGTGAGTCGCACAAGCAATCAAGCAAGTGGTGTTGCATAAGGCCGCGTGCGAAAAAAAATATATCTGGCCTACTGTTAACAACCAAAGTAAGCCAAGCGCTGCTGCTGCGCCGTCGCGATCTTGGATTTTTTTCATTGTCAATATCGCCATGACGACGGCAACGAAGCCGCCTACTTCTAGTTTGCCTTCGCACCGCATAGTCGCAGATCGTGCGTCACCCCTTATACCAACCGCACCGCGCGTCACGCCACGTCGCCGAACCTTGACTGAACGACAGCATGCAGATTGCTTTTGCTGAATCGATCGAGGTGGTACCGGTGCGGCGGCTGCGGCGGCGCAGGCCTTCGAGGCAACATGTCCGGAACATGTTTCTGAGCTAGCGCTACAGAGAGGGAAGACAGTTCCGTTTTTTTCTTCGTTGCATCGTGCCTTCCTTCCTCGATCTCAACGGAGACGACGATGACGACGACGACAACGATTACATTGCAATTGCACCGAACTCGAGGATTGTCACAGCCTGCTGCGGCCGGCGCTCAGTGAAGGTTTCGCCAAAGGGGTGCTTCAATGGCAAGTAGCGGAGCATTTTGCGGAAGTTGTGTAAGGTAAGGGACATTCGTTTGGAGGCGTAATTGCTGGTTGGTGGTTTGTTGTGGCATAAATTAGATAGTAAATAGTTCCTGGCAGCAGGAAACGGAATGAGAACATTGTCACACGAACTGTAAGGACATGGCCAACGTTGCTGATGGCTGTCCAGTCTATATGTTGTTCCTTTAACTGCAGTTTACGTAGAGGCATTTGGGAGAAGTTTAGAAGTTTTAAAGCATACAAAATCGACCAAAATTCTCGATTTCAAAAAAAATCTTTAAATCTCGAGATGGATTCTGAACAGAGTTCTGAGATGGATTCTGATCAGTACCCTGCTATGGATCTTGGACAGAATTCCGAGAAGGATTCTCAACAGGGATTGAGAACATAGTTCTGGAAATGATTCTGAAAAATCCTGAGATGGATTCTGAACATAACCCTGAGCTTGATTCTTAACAGAATCCTGAGATGGATGCTGAACAGAACTCTGAGATGGATTCTGAACAGAATCATGAGATGGATTCTGAACAGAATCCTGAAATGGATTCTGAACAGAATCCTGAAATGGATTCTGAACAGAATTCTGAGCTGGATTCTGAACAGAATCCTGATATGGATTCTGAACAGAATCCTGAGATGGGTTCTGAACAGAATCCTGAGATGGATTCTGAACAGAAACCTGAAATGGATTCTGAACAGAATTCTGAGCTGGATTTTAAACAGAATCCTGAGATGGATTCTGAACAGAACTCTGAGATGGATTCTGAACAGAATACTGAAATGGATTCTTAACAGAATTCTGAGATGGATTCTGAACAGAATCCTGAGATGGATTTTGAACAGAATCCTGAGATGGATTCTGAACAGAATCTTGAGATGGATTTTGAACAGAATCCTGAGATGGATTCTGAACAGAATCCTTAGCTAAAATGTATTCTGCTGAACAGAATCCTGAGATGGATTCTGAACAGAATCCTGAGATGGATTCTGAACAGAATCCTGAGATGGATTCTGAACAGAATCCTGAGATGGATTCTGAACAGAATCCTGAGATGGATTCTGAACAGAATCCTGAAATGGATTCTGAACAGAATCCTGAAATGGATTCTGAACAGAATCCTGAAATGGATTCTGAACAGAATCCTGAGATGGATGCTGAACCGAATCCTGAGATGGATTCTGAACAGAATCTTGAGATGGATTATGCACAGAATCTTGAGATGGATTATGCACAGAATCTTGAGATGGATTCTGAACAGTACCCTGCGATGGATTCTGAACAGAATTCTGAAATGTATTCTGAACAGAATCCTGGAATGAACAGAATTCTGAGATGGATTCTGAACAGAATCCTGAGATGGATTCTAAACAGAATCCTGAGATGGATTCTGAACAGAATCCTGAGATGAATTCTGAACAAAATCCTGAGATAGATTCTGAACAGAACTGTGAGATGGATTCTAAACAGAATCCAGAGACGGATTCTAAACAGAATTCTGAGATGGATTCTGAACAGAATCCTTAGCTAAGATGTATTCTGCTGAACAGAATTTCTGAACAGAATCCTCCGATGGATTCTGAACAGAACTCTGAGATGGATTCTGAACAGAATCCTGAGACGGATTCTAAACAGAATCCTGAGATGGATTCTGAACAGAATCCTGAGATGGATTCTGAACAGAATCTTGAGATGGATTTTGAACAGAATCCTGAGATGGATTCTGAACAGAATCCTTAGCTAAAATGTATTCTGCTGAACAGAATCCTGAGATGGATTCTGAACAGAATCCTGAGATGGATTCTGAACAGAATCCTGAAATGGATTCTGAACATAATCGTGAAATGGATTCTGAACAGAATCCAGAAATGGATTCTGAACAGAATCCTGAGATGGATGCTGAACCGAATCCTGAGATGGATTCTGAACAGAATCTTGAGATGGATTATGCACAGAATCTTGAGATGGATTCTGAACAGTACCCTGCGATGGATTCTGAACAGAATTCTGAAATGTATTCTGAACAGAATCCTTGAATGGATTCTTAAGAGAATCTGAAATGGATTTTGGACAGAATCGTTAAATGGATTCTGGACAGAATTTGGAAAAACGAAAATCTGAACATAATCCTGAGATGAATTCTGAGCAGAATCCTGAAATCGATTATGAACAGAATTCTGAGATGGATTCTGAACAGAATCCTGAGATGGATTCTGAACAGAATCCTGAGATGAATTCTGAACAAAATCCTGAGATAGATTCTGAACAGAACTGTGAGATGGATTCTAAACAGAATCCAGAGACGGATTCTAAACAGAATCCTGAGATGGATTCTAAACAGAATCCTTAGCTAAAATGTATTCTGCTGAACAGAATTTCCGAACAGAATCCTGAGATGGATTCTGAACAGAACTCTGAGATGGATTCTGAACAGAATCCTGAGATGGATTCTGAACAGAATCCTGAGATGGATTCTGAACAGAATCCTGAGATGGATTCTGAACAGAATCCTGAGATGGATTCTGAACAGAATCCTGAGATAGATTCTGAACAGAACTCTGAGATGGATTCTGTACAGAATTCTGAGATGGATTGTGAATAGAATGCTGAGATGGATTCTGAACAGAATCCTGAGACGGATTCTGAACAGAACTCTGAGATGGATTCTAAACAGAATCCTGAGATGCATTCTGAACAGAATCCTGAGCTTGATTCTGAACAAAATCATGAGATGGATTCTGAACAGAATCCTGAGACGGATTCTAAACAGAATCCTGAGATGGATTCTGAACAGAATCCTGAGATGGATTCTGAACAGAATCCTGAGATGGATTCTAAACAGAATCCTGAGAAGGATTCTAAACAGAATCCTGAGATGCATTCTAAACAGAATCCTGAGATGGATTCTGAACAGAATCCTGAGATGGATTCTGAACAGAATCCTGAGATGGATTCTGAACAGAATCCTGAAATGGATTCTGAACAGAATCCTGACATGGATTCACAATTCTGAGATGGATTTTGAACAGAACTCTGAGATGGATTCTGAACAGAACCATGAGATTGATTCTAAACAGAATCCTGAGATGGATTCTGAAAAGAATCCTGAGATGGATTCTGAAAAGAATCCTGAGATGGATTCTGAAAAGAATCCTGAGCTGGATTCTGATCAAAACTCTGAGATGGATTCTGAACAGAATCCTGAGATAGATTCTGTACAGAATCCTGAGATGGATTGTGAATAGAATGCAGAGATGGATTCTGAACAGAATCCTGAGATGGATTCTGAACAGAATCCTGAGATGGATTCTAAACAGAATCCTGAGAAGGATTCTAAACAGAATCCTGAGATGCATTCTAAACAGAATCCTGAGATGGATTCTGAACAGAATCCTGAGATGGATTCTGAACAGAATCTTGAGATGGATTCTGAACAGAATCCTTAGATGGATTCTAAACAGAATTCTGAGATGGATTATGAATAGAATTCTGAGATGGATTTTGAACAGAACTCTGAGATGGATTCTGAACAGAATCCTGAGCTGGATTTTGAACAGAATCCTCAGTAGGATTCTAAACAGAATCCTGAGATCGATTCTTAAAACAATTCTAATATGGATTCTAAAACAGAGTTCTGAGATGGATTCTGATCAGTACCCTGCGATGGATTCGGATCAGTGCCCTGCGATGGATCTTTGGATACGATGGATTTTTGGCAGAGAAGAATCCTAGTAGAACGTCTATTGAGTTACTGAAAGCATTTTGTTTCATCTTAATCGATTGATAGAATTGTGGAAACTTGGAATTCATTTTCGCCTTTACAACAAAATCTCAAAACATCATCACAACTCTTTTATTCAACTTTCATTTCTTTCACAACCCCTTCTGACCCCACTCCCGACTTCCAGCGCCGCCACTACTCGCCACCGTCGTCATCAGCGTCGTACTCGGAAACAGCTGCATCATCTCCGTACTGGTACTCACATCACTTCTCCGTCTTTGCGGCCTCATCCCACAGCAGCAGCAGCAACAGTTCCGCCGGATCACCTCCCACAGCCGGCGGAACCCCTGCCGGAACTTCACGTTCATGTAGCAGTAGATGATCGGATTGTAGCAGCTGTGCGACATCGCCAGCCAGTGGAACGCGAACCACAGGTAGGGCAGCGGGCGCCAGTCCGGATCCAGCGGGACCAGCATGAAGATGTTGAACGGCAGCCAGCAGACGGTGAACACCGCCACCACGGTGATCATCATTTTGATCATCTTGCGCTTCGAGTGCAGAATGCGCTGGTCGCGCTGCTTGACCGATTCACCGGGAGGCGTCTTGGCCCAGACCTTGTAGGCGATCTGCACGTAGGTGACGATCAGCACGATTAAAGGGGCCACGAACTGCAGCGTCATCAGCGTGATCGAGTAGCTGTGGTCGGAATGGTCGTCGGGCCAGACCTCGGTGCAGATCGAAAGGTCGCACTGGTCGTAGAATTCGGTCGGTTGGATCAGGGTGGAGAACACGGGGATGGGTGCTGCGGTTGCGAGGGCTCCCGCCCAGACGAGCACGATGATGATGCGGGCCAGGCGTTTGGTGACCCGAGGCTTCAGAGGCCACATGATCGCCAGGTAACGGTCGGCACTGATCGCGATCATGGTGTAGGCGCTGACCAGAACCGAAATCGCTTGGGAGTAGTTGACAACCCGGCAGATGATGGCACCGAAGGGCCAGTACTGCAGGACGAAGATGGACACGAACGAGAACGGGATGCAGAAGATGGCCATCAGCATGTCGCCGAGGGCGAGGTTCGCGATGAACAGATTGGTGACGGTGTTCATGCGGGGAAGCGAGTGCACTACGAGAAACACGGCGACGTTGCCGACGACCGAGACCAGGAAGATCGCACTGTAGGCGAGGCAAATCAGGATCTGGAACCGTAGGGACGCGATCCCCTGCGGAATGTATGACGAACTGTCGCAGTCGAACTGGGGGAAGGTTTCGTTGTCGGGATCGGGGATTATTGTGCCGTTTTTAGGCCAATCGTCACCGGTGGTGGTGAAATTCATATCGCGGAAGAGAGGTTTAGTCGCGGATGACCGTTCGATTGATACTGTTTGCGGTGGTCCCGGGATTGTTTTGCTTGCTCGGCGCTGACTCAAGTAGCATGTCGGTGACAAATGGACTAGTGGTTAGCACGTAGGCATCATATAGGTGACCATCCCCTTTGTAGTTGGCACCATATTGAAGGGAGTGAGGGCAAAAATTTGAGGCATTGCCTGAAAAAAAGTAGCTAAGAAAACGCATCGAGCACGTTGCAAATGTCAATACGTAAATTGACAAAGATAAGAAAATGTGTCAATGATGCCAAAAATTCCACTCATTTGTTCAATCGTGGAAATTGATCACGCCCTGCCAGATCATCGAACTAAAACAAAGTCACCGACCTTCCCCCACATTATGTCACACCCGTTCTCGGTAATGCTCTCGTAATCCGGGAAGGGAACTTCCATTCTTCTCAATATGGTCGAGCGGTTCATTTACGCTTCGATTGATTCCATTCGACACGAAGCTAAGGGCAGGATGGTGTCTGATCCCAGCAGCTCGCATTGTTTTTCCGAACCATTTGTTCGTCGTCATTTGAATCGCCAAGTGGCACCTGCTTTTCATATCGCGAAACAATTCGCACTCTCATTCCTATGATCGTGCGTAGAAATTCCGACTCTAGCGCGCGATCACAGTTCGTTGAACAGCTTGGAACAACCGACGATCGGACGTCAGCAGAACGTCCGAACCAGCTCTGGCTTGCGCGCGCGCGGTCGGAATTAATGAATCACCTGTTTTGCATCTGATGATAATTCGAACGGATTCCGCTCCGGTTCTGCTGCTGCTGCTTCCATCCAGCACCGATCTCAGAACAGTGTAATAAATAATCGGATCATTCATTCTTGCGCCCGTCCCGGCGGTGGTGGTGGAACCGCGCCGCGGGCTCTTCTGGTTGAGCGCACATGGCACAAGCGGGTTCCGGGCGAAAATCATTTCATTAGCATTCTAATGAGAAACGGCGACTGTTTTACTGTTGAGTGCGATTCGATGGAGTAGCAATTAGCATTATTTTTGTCCGAGAGTCCAAATTTCGTCATATCCCCCCTCCGTCATTCATTCAGGCAGCTGTCGACGCCTGATTAGAATATGAATGTGTCCAACCGCAACGACGACGGGCACAATGGGAATGTGGCTTTCCGGACTCATTTCGGTTTTCGGTTGGCGGAGTGGTGGATTTGTTGGATCGCTTTCAGAACAATTGCGGAACAGAGTTTCAGTCTTGTTTGGAAACTTTTTCAGCAAGTACTGTTTGAATCGCACAGAAATATACGCAGGGACTCTGAATCGAATGGATTCTCAATCAAATCCCGAGAAGAGTTATGAATTAAAGATCCTAAATCCTAAGAAGTGATCGAAATTATGGATTCTGCTCAGAATTAGCAGACGAATCCATTTCAAAATTTTGTTCAGTATCCATCTCAGGATTCTGTTCATAATCGATCTTAGGGTTCTGATTAGAATTCATCTCGGTATTCTCTTCGGGATCCATCTCAGGATTTTGTTTAGAATCCATCTCAGGATACTAACCAGATACGATTTTGGGATTCTGCTCAGAATTCAACTCTGGATTCCAAAATCAAATTCCATCTCAGGATTTTGTAAACGTTATTTCATTATTCCGTGAAAGATTTCAATTCAAAATAAGTTCATACATCAAGCTTCTTACAAGACGTTGAAGACGTTTTATAGGCTTCCGAGTCGCTTTTGAAGAACTGCGCCGTATGGAAGGAAGCTTTTTAGTCTATTGAAACGAGGCTACAAAACTTCTTAAAAGGAGGCTCCCGAATCTCTTGAAAGGAGACTGCCGAGCCTCTTGAGAGGAGGCTCCCGAGCCTCCTGAGAGAAGGCTCCCGAGCACCCTGAAAGCATTTTTCTGAGCTTTTTGGAAGGAGACTTTAAGCCTTTTGAAAGGTGCCTCTTGAAAGAAGGCTTTCGAGCCTCATGAAAGGAGGCTTCCTAACCTCTTGAAAAGAGACTTCTGAGTCTCTTAAAGCGAGCCTTCCGAGCCTCTTGAAACGAGGTTTCCGAGCCTCTTGAAAGCAGGCTTTCGAGCTTCTTGGAAGGAGGGTTTCAAGACTATTCAAACGAGACTTCCAAGCTTATTGAAAGAAGACTTCCAAGCCTCCGAGCTTCCGAGCCTCTTGAAAGGAGGCTTCCGAGCCTCTTGAAAGAAGGCTTCCGAGCCTCTTGAAAGGAGGCTTCCGAGCCTCTTGAAAGGAGGCTTCCGAGCCTCTTGAAAGGAGGCTTCCGAGCCTCTTGAAAGGAGGCTTCCGAGCCTCTTGAAAGGAGGCTTCCGAGGCCTCTTGAAGAAGGCTTCCAGGCCTCTTGAAAGGAGGCTTGAGCCTCTCGAAAGGAGGTCTCTGAGGCCTCTTGAAAGGAGGCTTCAAGCCTCTTGAAAGGAGGCTTCCAAGCCTCTTGAAGGAGGCTTCCGAGCCTCTTGAAGGAGGCTTCCAGGCCTCTTGAAGAGGCTTGAGGCCTCTTGAAGGGCTTCCGGGCCTCTTGAAAGGAGGCTTCTGAGCCTCTTGAAGGAGGCTTGAGCCTCTTGAAGGAGGCTTCCGAGCCTCTTGAAGAGGCTTCCAGGCCTCTTGAAAGGAGGCCTGAGCCTCTTGAAAGGAGGCTTCCAGGCCTCTTGAAAGGAGGCTTCCGAGGCCTCTTGAAAGGAGGCTTCCGGGCCTCTTGAAGGAGGCTTCAGGCCTCTTGAAAGGAGGCTTCCGGGCCTCTTGAAGGAGGCTTCCAGGCCTCTTGAAGGAGGCTTGAGCCTCTTGAAAGGAGGCTTCCTGAGGCCTCTTGAAGGAGGCTTGAGCCTCTTGAAAGGAGGCTTCCAGGCCTCTTGAAGGAGGCTTCCAGGCCTCTTGAAAGGAGGCTTCCAGGCCTCTTGAAAGGAGGCTTCTGAGCCTCTTGAAAGGAGGCTTCCAGGCCTCTTGAAAGGAGGCTTCCAGGCCTCTTGAAGGAGGCTTCTGAGGCCTCTTGAAAGGAGGCTGAGCCTCTTGAAAGGAGGCTTCCGGGCCTCTTGAAGGAGGCTTCCGAGCCTCTTGAAAGGAGGCTGAGCCTCTTGAAGGAGGCTTCCAGGCCTCTTGAAAGGAGGCTTGAGCCTCTTGAAGGAGGCTGGGCCTCTTGAAGGAGGCTTCAGGCCTCTTGAAGGAGGCTGGGCCTCTTGAAGGAGCTTCCTCTTGAAGGAGGCTGGGCCTCTTGAAGGAGGCTGGGCCTCTTGAAGGAGGCTTCTGAGCCTCTTGAAAGGAGGCTTCCAGAGCCTCTTGAAAGGAGGCTCTGAGCCTCTTGAAAGGAGGCTTCCGAGCCTCTTGAAGGAGGCTTCCAGGCCTCTTGAAAGGAGGCTTCCGGGCCTCTTGAAGGAGGCTTCCAGGCCTCTTGAAGGAGGCTGAGCCTCTTGAAAGGAGGCTGCTTCCAGGCCTCTTGAAAGGAGGCTTCTGAGCCTCTTGAAAGGAGGCTTCCGAGCCTCTTGAAAGGAGGCTTCCTGAGCCTCTTGAAAGGAGGCTCTGAGCCTCTTGAAAGGAGGCTTCCGGGCCTCTTGAAGGAGGCCGAGCCTCTTGAAAGGAGGCTTCCGAGCCTCTTGAAAGGAGGCTTCCGAGCCTCTTGAAAGGAGGCTTCCGAGCCTCTTGAAAGGAGGCTTCCGAGCCTCTTGAAAGGAGGCTTCCGAGCCTCTTGAAAGAAGGCTTCCGAGCCTATTGAAAAGGGACTTCCGAGCTTCTTGAAAGGAGGCTTCCGAGCCTCTTGGAAGGAGGCTTCCGAGCCTCTTGGAAGGAGTCTTCCGAGCCTCTTGGAAGGAGGCTTCCGAGCCTATTGAAAAGGGACTTCCGAGCCTCTTGAAAGGAGACTTCCGAGCTTCTTGAAAGGAGGCTTCCGAGCCTCTTGAAAGGAGGCTTCCGAGCCTCTTGAAAGGAGGCTTCCAAGCCTCTTGAAAGGAGGCTTCCGAGCCTCTTGAAAGGAGGCTTCCGAGCCTCTTGAAAGGAGGCTTCCGAGCCTCTTGAAATGAGGCTTCCGAGGCTCTTGAAAGGAGGCTTCCGAGCCTCTTGAAATGAGGCTTCCGAGGCTCTTGAAAGGAGGTTTCCGAGCCTCTTGAAAGGAGGCTTTCGAGCCTCTTGAAAGGAGTTTTTCGAGCCTCTTGAAAGGAGGCTTCCAAGCCTCTTAGAAGGAGGCTTCCGACCCCTTTAGAAGGAGACATGTGAGCCTCTTGAAAGGAGGCTTCTGAGCCTCTTGGAATGAGGTCTCTAAGCTCTTTGAAAAGGGGCCTTAGAGCCTCTTGAAAGGAGAATTCTCAGAATCCGTAGATGGACTTTAAAAATAATCCACAGACGGATTCTAATAATAATCCAATTTAGGATTCTGAATAGAATCCGGAGTATGATTCTGAACTGCATCCAGATGCCGAATAGAATGCGGATTAGTATTGTTAAAAAGTATTTGGATGGGAATTCTGTTCTGAAGAGAATCCAGAGTACTATTTTGAACAGAAATTAGAGTAGGATTCTCAACAGAATTCGGAGTAGGATTTCAAACAAGATTCGGAGATGGATTCAAAACAGAATCTTGAGAAGGATTCGGAACATAATCCGGAGCAGGATTTTGAATAGAATTCGAATTGGGATTCTAAATAAAATCCAGATGAGGATTCTGCACAGAAACCGGATTATAATTCCGAACAGAATTCAAAGTAGGATTCTAAAAATCCTATGCAGAATAGGATTCTGAACAGAATTCTAGGTAAGATTAAGAGCTGTACTCTGTATGATTTTGAAAGAAATTCGTAATAGGATTCTGAACATTAGACTGAGCAGATTTCTGAATAGAGATCTGAGTTGAACGCAGAGTGGAATTATCAACGAAATCTGGACCAGGATTCAAGACACATTCTAGAGCAAGATTTTGAATAGAATGTGGATTGTGGTTCTGAACAGAATCCGAATTGGATTTAGAACAAAATTCGGTGAATTGTTCTGAACAGAATTCAAAGTCAAGTTCTGAGGTGAATCCGGGGGGGATTTCGAACGGAGTCCGGAGTAGGATTCTGAACAAAATCACGGAAGAGACCCTTGAAATGGATTTCGATTAGAACCCTCAAAAGAATTGGAAGAAACTCCACCCGATTAATAAAAAACGGGGACCCTAGATGCTTCTAATGTGAGGCAAAAGTTTCTTCAAATTTGAAGTATGAAGTATTTTGGTACGAAAAAGCTATTAGAAAAGGGGAAGGGCCGTTTTCCCGAATGTCATTTGGCCGAACAGACTATAAGACCGAAAGTCATAGGTCATTTAACCGAATAGGACATTTGGCCGAATAGGACAGTTGGCCGAAATGGACATTTGGCCGAAAAGGACAATTGGTCGAACAGATCATTTGACCGAACATGTCATGCAGGACATTTGGCCAAATTGGTCATTTTAAAAGTGAGAAATTAGTTGTGAAAAGTGAGAAGTCTCACTTCTCAAACCTTATTTCTCACTTCTCACTGTAAGAAGTGATTAGTACGAAGTGAGACGCCTCACTACTCATTTTTCGCAGCAAGAAGTGAGAAATTAGGAGTGAAAAGAGAGACGTCTCACTACTCACTTTTCGCAGTGAGAAGTGAGATATGAGGAGTTAGAAGTGAGACGTCTCAATACTTTTCATTTCTCACTGCTTGCTGTAAAACGTGAGTAGTAAGACGTCTCACTTCTCACTTCGCACTACTCACTGTTCACAGTGAGATGTGAGAAATGGGTAATAAATAAGACATCTCACTTCTCTTTCCTCATTTCTCACTTCTCACTGTAAAAAGTGAGAGACATTTGGATGAATATATTATTTGGCCCAATAGGACAATTGAAAAGTGAGAAATGAGGTGTGAAAAGTGAGACGTGAGACGCCGAATGGGTTTCGGCGAAATGACCCTTCCATATGAGAAAAGGATGTCCGTACATTCGAATGTGCGGCAGTTGAAGCAAAAATATTCTTGAAGATAATTGCATTAAGACAGAACAGGCTCCTTATGTGAAGACAGAACGCTTCCAACATAAAACAGCAACCGGGTACTTTGTGGAAAGTTGTTCAGTAAGACATTGGATATGAGAAGCAGAAACGCTCAGATTTGAAATTCATGGTCTTCAGAATAACAAAAAAACAAAAACTACTAAGAGAAAACATCTTCAGAGCAAAAGAAAAGTTTTTTTTTTCACAAAAGCTATTTCGTGTCAAATTCGTCAAGGAGTTTAAAATTTCGCCTGTTAAACTTTTGATCTATTAAGTAACTGACCAAAATATTCATTGGATTGGTTTGGTTTGGTATTGCAAAACCAAATTTGTCATAGAAGGGATTTTGTAGCTAATTCAGAATGCATTGCTTGCCTGAGAGAAAAATGGCCCTGAGAAGATTCCTGTTTCAATGACTAAATAGATTTAAATTCGAATCCATACTTTTGATATGTCGAAAGCTGCGTTTCAAAACTAGTCGAATAACAAGTCCCAAACGTGGCAAAAAAGTCCTCTGTTCAATTGGATTTGCGTCATCACAACGTTGCGATCAATCCGCAAGATGGCTTTCAAACTTCCCTGACGGAACAAGGTTCCAGAAGATTTGAATTGCTAAACCATGAAGTATGATGCGTCACAGAATTTGTTTCGAACCAAATCGAAATTAGCCAACATAGCTGAAGGATCTAGGCTCCTGGTAAGGTTTCCGAACGTGGACCATTAATAATCGCATCGGCTCTCGGCTGTAGAGTTTGATTGATAAAATCATTCCGAGGGTACCAGATTCCCAGGGAGACATCTGAATGTAGCCAATGTTTCCGAATACACTAATCAGGCCACAGATTTCGATAAAAAATATGATGGAAAAATTTACAAATTTTGGTTTCGGCTACAGAAATTCCGACCTTAGCATTAGTTGGACTCCCCGCAAAAGTTACTGTGCAAAATAGCAAAATAGAAGTTTCAATTCTAAATTAAAAAGATAATGTTTTCCTCTTACTACTATGTGGAAAAAAATCATTTGCTCTCTGTCAGATTGTGCGTGAAACATGGCCGGCATTCCGTCCCTTAAGATCCCTTCGCTGTAAACCAGATTGTTTCTACGGCAGCATTCTGTAAGTTGCTAATCACCCCAACATCCGTTCGTCATTTAAATATTCGAATATTCGTCTTTTTAATTTGACGACCTTCTCAACCTAATGGCCTCGTAACGGAAATTATGATTAACCAAGAACACATTGGAGACGATGAGATATTCAACCAATCGAATGGAATTCAATCATTTGAGTCGAACCAGTTGCCAGGGTTCTATTTTTTAAATTCAAACTTGTTTTGTCATATTTCCATGAAGCGCATAGACAATATTAAATGGCTAAGTTTTTTCACTGGGAGATGATGACGATAGTAGGAAAACAGTTTGTCAAACAACTATCGTCAAACTCCGGAAGCAATGACATCAGAAAACCGTCGGCCATCAATCCATCTCATCTCATTATTCCACGCATCTTCGCCCCGGAGCCTTCAGGGGGCCACTTCTCCATCACCATCTTGCGTTCAGAGAAAGTTCAACGACCTTGTAGTGCTACTTCTCACTCATCACCAGATCACTGCTGCTGCCGCCACCGGCGGTCATTTTCATTCTTAATGCACATCCGCCGGTCCGCCAGCATCTCCAACAACCTCAACCACCCGGTGATCTTGAATTTGACGATGATGATCATCTTCATAGCGATCACTCCGACAAGCGATCTATTTCCTCCCCCTTTCACCGAATTAAAGCCCCCCAACAGCGCCGCATCCTCGGCCCAAACCAACCAACCACCCCCTAGCCGATGGAAAAAGAGCACCATTCTAATTTAATTTCTCATTTCCTTTCTCCGCCATCTTGCTTCTGTGTGTCAAGATCACCGAAGGAAAGAAAAAAAAGCAGAACCTAGGCAAAGTAGCAAAGCTGCGGCGACGGCGGCGCAACTTCAAGTCCAAGATCACCACCTCTTAGGCAAAACACACCACACTCACGGCCAACCGAGACCACGACGACGACCGTCAACAACGGCAGCAGCGAACGAGCGCTCCGCGACCACGGCTTTGTTCACAGTCAGTGTCATGATCAAAGTCACGGTGAAATGGTCTCTCTTTAGTGCAGCCCCGTCGCAAAGGCCCCAAACGAAGAAGGAGGTGAAAAAATGCCACAAGACGAAACCCCGCGCGCTCGCTCGCTCGGTACAGCGCAGCGATCTAAGCTTCGAGCTTAGATCGCGGAATAGCAGCGTGGGGTCGGGAAGGGACCGCGGTTCGACGAAGAAGAAAAAAAAAACTAAAATAAGCATAATGAAGGTGAAGAACGCCGAGTCAGCTTTTTTTGTCTTCTTCGCGTGACTTAATACCAACGCGCATCAACAGCGCAGCGCGCACAACCACCAAGAGGCAGCTAACCCGCGACGAGAGACAGCGCTGCTGCGGCGGCTAACTGTACTTCTGCGCGCTACCCCAACAACAACCAGCGCGAGCGAGCGAGCGGGAGCGAAAAGCACAGTAAGCCGCAAGCAGAACGATACTGACTGACGTGACGGCGACGAGGAGGTGGTTGTTGGGGTGGTCGCCGCGCGCTGCCAAGCAATCGTTGTGTTGGTATGGCAACCAACATCATCGCCGCCCGGTTCAACAAAAGTCAGCGATTGCTTTGCTTTTCTGTGTCGGGCTTGAGGAGCACTCGTCGTCGTTAGTTGCTTGTACTTGCGACGGACTACGAATCGGGAGGATTGACTAACATCAGTGAAATTACATCACTGTTGGGGAGGCGGGTGGGTGAGTGACGGGGGAATGTTCTTGAACGCGGGTGCGCAAACACAAACACACCGAAGCTGTTATCACAACGGTTCGTTTGTGTAGATGTTGGTGGTCAAAATTTTAACTGTTTAGAAAGCAATAATTCTGTTCATTTAATTTTTGTTTCATCCCTAAATAATAATATTTAATCCCTAAAAAGAGGGATTCGATCAAATTGTTTGAACAAACGAATTCTTGAGGTTAATTAATTAAAAAATCTATTGAAGTCAAGACGTGCTTTCAGTAGTTCGGTTAACCTGCACAACCCGCAATAGAAATTAGAACGAGTTTAAGTTGGTACGCAAACTGGTTCTCTTCGAAACTTATTTGGCTTTAAATTTCAAAACGTGTTATACAAGATCATATGAATTCCAATTGTAATTAAGAGGACATCCTGTTAAATTGCAGACGATTTTATTTTTAATTCAAGTTAAAACAGGATCGAATTCACAAAAATTTAAACGAATTCTTGAAATTTAAACAAATTCAATCGAAACATAGGACAAACTCTTGTTAAAATTCTAACAAATCCTTGTGAGCAGGGGAATTCATGTAATCATCATAGAAGTAGAAAAGCATTCACAAGGGAATAAATTGAAAATTTGGGGGACGAAAACAGTCTTTCGGTAGTTCTGTTAAACTACAGGTTCGTATGCAAACTGAAAGCCCGAACCAAAAGGCTTTCATGTAACCTCAGAATAATTCTGATCGCAATCAAGGAAAATCTTTTTGAATTCCAGACCACTCTCTGATTTTTGAAACAACTAAAATAAACACAAGATGAAATTCGTAAAATCCAATCAGAAATCGCACGAACTTGGGCTGGAACTTGTAATGAATTTCAACAAGAGTGAAAATTTATCAATGTTGAAACTCTAAATGACTTCCGAATGATTTTATAATAGGAATCCCGACCAGCTCTCCCTACAACTACTCCTTATACGGACTGAAATACTTAGAAATTGCATTCTTGTTTGCATTCAAACAAATGAATTCATGCGGAGTATTGTACTTTTTTTTGTAGGTAGGAACGTGAATATCTACTTGATGCTATTCCGATGTGTTTCGAAAACAAGACACTTGAATTGTTTCTTGAGGTATCCCGAAAATCAGATAAATATTTATACAATCCAGGTGTAATTTTAGCTGTAAGAAATTTTTCGTTAAAAGGAAATGGTAAAAATACATGATTTTGAATTGTTTTTATAGGTAGAATAATTCTCGATTTTGCTCAGCTTAGACACGACCATTTTGGGCTACTGTTTGGAATCTGTGTACAGTATTTTTTGTTAGCTCAGAGATCCAGACAAAATAGGATTTCTGTGCGAATTTGAAAGATTTTTTGTAGGACTTCTTTTTTTTTTATATATCGAAGAATTTTTGAATTGTTCGTAAAATTTATGCCCGAAATTGGACAAGTCATGTTTGAACCCCAGTTAAAATTATATTGATTGCATTGAATACAAAAAAAAACATATTGTCGTTGTTCAGTCATATTCTCATTGGTGTCTTGAGTTAGTATTCAGAAACTTTTTATTATTTAAAAAAAAATATTTTTTTTTCCGTTTGGCACCACACGAGCGGATTTTTGTTACGATTTTCACAAAGCTTAGCAAGCGCATAGTTTTATATGTTGTGAGTATTACATCTTTTCTAACAAGATAATTTATTCTATTCTATCATTAGATGCGGGTTGCCGCTTTTCTGCACGTTTGCTTCATCGGCTTGGCAGTGACGAGCACATATTCCAACGAGAAGCCAACTGGTTCGTTTTCCTTTGGTAATTTTCATTTCTCGACTCAACCCAACAATATAAATATTCTTTGCTAGTCGCAACTCAGCCATATGGTTGCCATCCGGCAGCGAACGTGTTATTGTGGCAATGAAGCCTTTCAATTTTGGCAACATAAAAAATTAAATAAAAAATGAATCATTGTTGGAATCCAAATCAAAAAAAATTATTCATCGGTTGAGTTTCTTCTTGGTGGAAGCATTCTGTCGGACAAATTAGGAATTCAAACAAATTTGTGTTCATTTTTTTAACTACTTTAACTACTCTAATTTGTGTCAGAAAATAATGCTGACAAAAGTAAAACAAATGCAACCAAAAGATCAAATTAATACGAAATTTGAAAAGTTTCTGTCAAAATTTTGAGAAATTCCGCCGAAGTTCGGAAATTGTTTGCCGAAATATTGAAAATGCCTTATCAAAAATCGAAGAATTTTTTTTGACTAGAAGGACTAGAAGGAGTTTTGTTGAAATTTGGATATTTTTTGCCGAGATTTGAGGGACTTCTGTCGAAATTAGATCATTTCTGCCAAAATTTGAGAATGTCTGTCGATATTTCGGCAGAAACAAAATTTGGAGAATTTCGGCCGAATTTCAGAGAATCTGTCGGAGTTTCGGATAATTTTAGTCGAAATGTGAAGAATTTGGTAAGTCTCTCAAAAACTGGATATTTTTGAAAAAATTTGTAGAACTTTTGCCAAATTTCGGAGATTTTCTGTGAAAAATTTGAAGATTTGCTTTGAAAAAATGAAAAATTGGTGTTGGTTGGTTGGTTATCTGGAGAATTTCTCCTCAAAGCATGAAGAATTTCTACCAAAGCGGTCGATATTTCGACAGAAACAAAATTCAGAGATTGCTTCTCAAAATTTGAATTCTGTCAAATTTTGGACAATTTCTGTCCAAAATTTCTTCCAAAGTTTGATTATCTGTCAAAATTTTGAGAATTTGGAGAATTTTTGTCAAAATTTGAAAAAGCCGCCATGGAGAACATGTCTCAAAATCTGAAGAATTTCTGCCGAATTTCAAAGAATTTCTTTCAAAATTTTGACAATTTCTGCCGAAAATTGGAGAATGCTTGTCGAATTGTGGATAAATTGTATCATTATTTGGAAAATATCTGCCGAGATTTGGAACACTTCTGTCGAAATTAAGAGAATTTCTACAAAAAATTGAGAATGTCTGTCGATAATTCGGCAGAAACAAAATTTGGAAAATCTCGGTCGGAGTTTCGGAGAATTTTTATCGAAATGTGAAGAATTTGGTGAATTTCTGCCGAAATTCGGAGTAAGTCTCTCAGAAACTTGATATTTCTGAAGAAATTTGTAGAACTTGTGTTAAATTTCGGAGAAATTCTGTGAAAAATTTGAAGATTTGCTTTGAAAAAAATGAAGAATTGCTGTTGGTTGGTGGGTTATCTGAAGAATTTCTCCTCAAAGCATAAAGAATTTCTACCAAAGCGGTCGATATTTCGGTAGAAACAAAAGTCAGAGATTGCTTCTCAAATTTTGAACAATTTCTGCTCAAAAATTCTTCCAAAATTTTTTTTCAAAATTTAAAAAGGCTGCCAAAATTTTCACAAAAATTTGTCTACAAATTCTGTCCAACTTCGGAGAAAATGTCTCAAAATCTGAAAAATGTCTGCCAAATTTCAAAGAATTTCTGTCAAAATTTTGAGAATTTCTGCCGCAATTTGGAGAATGTTTGTCGAAATGTGAATAAATTATATCACCATTTGGAAAATATCTGCCAAGATTTGGAGGACTTCTGTCGAAATTAAGAGAATTTCTACCAAAATTGGAGAATGTTGTTGATATTTCGGCAGAGAATCTGTCGGAATTTCGGAGAATTTTTGTCGAAATGCGAAGAAGTTGGTGAATTTCTGCCGAAATTCGGAGTATGCCTCTCAAAAACTGGATATTTCTGAAGAAATTTGTAGATTTTTTTTCCAAAATTCGGAGAATTGCTGTGAAAAATTTGAAGAATTGCTGTTGGTTGGTTGGCTATCTGAAGAATTTATCCTCAAAGCATGAAGAATTTCTAATTTTCGAAATGTGAAAAAAAAATCTGCCAAAAAACGGAGATTTTTTGTCAAAATTTGGGGAATTTCTGCCAAAAATTTGGAGAATTAATCCCGAGAATAATTTTAAAGGATTTTTGTCGAACTTTGGGAAATTCCTGCCGAAATTTGAAGAATTTCTGCTAAAATTGGAGAACGTTAATTTGGCAGAAACAAAATTTGAAGAATTTCAGCCAAATTTCAGAGAATCTGTCGGAAATTCTGAAATTTTTTGTCGATATTGGGATTTGGAGAGTTTCGACTAATATTCGGAGAATGTCTCTCAAAAGCTGTCTTTCGGTTCCCCCAAAACTAACAATATTGTATAAGAAACATAAAAGCTGTGTTGAAAAATTCACGTAAATAAAGAATAAAAAAAATGTTTTGAAAACAGAGTTTCGGCTCCGTAACGCTTCACGGCAAATGAGCCTCCCAAATAACTGGATATTTCTGCTGAAATTTGAAGAATTTTTGCCGCATTTCGGAGAATTTTTGTTAGAAATTTGATGAATTGCTGTTGGTTGGTTGGCTGTCTGAAGGATTTCTATGCAAAGCGTGAAGAATTTTTGCCACAGCTTGGCGCATTTCTTCCGAAATATTGGGACTTTGAAGACTTTCTGCTAAAATTCGGAGAATGTCTCTCAAAACTGGATATTTCTGAAGAAGAATTTTGTCGAATTTCGAAGAATTTCTGTAAATAATTTGAAGAATTGCTGTTGATTGGTTGGTTGTCTGAAAAATTTCTTTCCAAAGCTTAAAGAATTTTTGCCAATGCTTGGGACGTTTCTTCCGAAATTTGACCTAACTTTTTCCACATTCTGCCGAAATTTCTGCCAAAATACGGAGATTTTTTGCCGAATGACGGAGAATTTCTGTGGCAAATTTGAAGAATTACTGTTGACTGGTTATCTGAATAATTTCTCCCCAAACCATGAAGAATTCCTACCAAAGCTTGGAGCATTTCTATGCCAAATTTCTGCAAAAAATTTGAAAGTTTCTTCGGAAATTTGGAGAATTTCCACCAAAATTGCCGATATTTGGCCTAAATGTGGAACAATTGGCCAGAATACGGAGAATTTTCGTCGAAATTCGGGGAATTTTTGTAAAAATTTGTTCTTGTGAGTTCATATCTCACCCAAGATTTAAAGGATTTTTATCGAATTTCGAATAATACCGAAATTTGGAGAATCTCTGCAAAAATAGAAGAACGTTTGTCGATATTTCAGCAAAAAAAAAATTGGAAAATTTTAGCCGAATTTCAGAGAATCTGTCGGAATTTTATAATTATCGAAATGTTGAAAATTTGTAGAACTGCAGAAATTTAGAGAAGTTCTTCAAAAAACTTCCTAAAAATAGAGAATATCTGCCAAAACTTTGTAGTATTTCTCCCGAGATTTGTTTTTTTGTCGAAGAGTGGATAATTTCTTTTGAAATTCGGAAAGCCTCTACCAAAATTTGGAGAATGTCTGTCGATATTTCAGCAGAAGCAAAATCTCGGCCAAATTTTGCAGAACTGGTCGGAATTTCGGAAAAATTTGGTCTGTATTTTGTGAATACCCCCCCAAAATCCTTCCAGAATTTGAATTTCTATCGAAATTTGGAGAATTTCTCCCAAAATTTGAAACATTGGAATGCGCCGAAATTTTGAGAATATTTTGGCAAAAAATTCAGATTGCTGCTCGAAATTTGTATTCTGACAACTTTTAGAGAATGTCTTCCCAACATTTCCTACAAAGTTTGAATTTTTGTCAAAATTTGGAGATTCTGAAGATTTTTAGAAATTTAGGAGAATTTCTGTCAAAATTCGAAGAATATGTCTCGAAAATTTAAGAATATCTGCCAAATTTCAAATAATTTCGTTCAAAAATTTGAAGAATTCCTGTCGAAATTAGGTAAAAATTAAAAATTTGAAAATTTCTGCCCGAATATTGGAGTATTTCTGTGCAAATTTATGCCGAAATTTTGAGAGTTACTGTCGACATATGAAAAACTTCTGCCTTAATTCGGAGAAATTCTGCCACGATTTGGAAAATTACTGCCAAACAATGAAGAGTTTGTATCTGATATTTGAATGTTTGTTGGAGAATGTTTGTCGATATTTTGGCAGAAACAAAATTTGGAGAATTCGGCCGAAATCTCTGGCCGAAGAGTCTGTCGAAAATTCGGAGAAATATTGTCCATATTCTGTGAATTTCTGACCGAAATTCCTTCCATAATTTGTATTTTTGTCGAAATTTGAAGAATTGCTGCCAAAGCTGGAATATTTCTCCCGAGATTTGTTTTTTTTTGTCGAATTGTGGATAATTTCTTGCGAAATCAGAGAAATCTCTGCCAAAATTTGGAGAGTATCTGTTGATATTTCATCAGAAACATAATTTGGAGAATTTCGGCAGATTGTTACAGAATCTGTTGGACTTTCGGAAAAAAATGTCGATATTTTGTGAATTTCTGCCCAAAATTCCTTCCAGAATTTGAATTTCTGTCGAAATTTGGATCCTGCCAAAATTTGGAACATTGGAATGTGCCGAAATTTTGAGAATTGCTTCTCGAAATTTACATTCGGCCGAATTTCGGAGAATTTCTGCCCAAAATTTCCTCCAAAGTTTGAACTTCTGTCAAAATTTGGAGAATCTGAAGAATTTTAGCCAAAGTATAAAAAAGCTGTCGAAATTCGGGGAAAATGTCTCGAAATTTTAAGAAGTTCTTCCAAATTTCGAAGAATTCCTGTCAAAAATTTGGAGAACTGCTGTCAAAATTAGGTAAAAAAATGTTGGGGTTGTATACAAGATACGACCGCTCGACGTAAACTACGTAAAACCACATATAGAGTACACTGAACCAATTATTCCGCTCTATATAGAAGAGAAGAAACCATCCCACAACACTACTACCCAGCTTTAGCAGCACCTCCCACTCTATGAGGGAGTAGGGACTCCAGTCTAGCGGTTGAGCCACCCCATTCATACAACCCAGTTCAATAATAGATAATACCCTAAAAGTAGGCAATTACCAAGGATTGGAACGCGCTGTATAGCGGTTGCATGATGCATGAAAGAACTAAAATTTTCAATAGTTTAGCGTTGATAATCAATAGTTTCAATACTACTGGAAAATTGGTGGAGAGTTTGCGAATCGATTGATATATAAATCTTTGAAATCCATCGAAAGATAAAGGACATATTAATGTTACAAATCTTACATGATTTCGTGACGGTCCTCAATTTTGAAATTTTCATTTTACATCCTGTATCCGAGTCTTCCCCTTAGACGTAGTTTACGTCAAAATTAAAAATTTGAAAATTTTTGCCCGAAACTTGGAGAATGTCTGCCAAATATTAGAGTAGTTTTGTCCAGATTTCAACATTTTGAGAATTACAGTTGACATATGAAGAACTTCTGCCTTGATTCGGAGAAATTCTGCCACAATTTGGAAAATCCCTGCCAAACAACGAAGAGTTTGTGTCTTATATTTGGAGAATGTCTGTCGATATTTTGGCAAAAACAAAATTTGGAGAATTTGGCCGAAATCTCTGGCCGAAGAGTCTGTCGAAATTTCGGAGAATTTTTGTCGATATTCTGTGAATTTCTGACCGAAATTCCTTCCAGAATTTGTATTTCTGTCGAAATTTGGAGAATTTCTGCCAAAATTTGAAACAAATCTACCGAAATTTTGAAAATGGAGAATTGCTGCCAAAGCTTTGGAATATTTCTCCCGAGATTTGGTTTTTTGTCGAATTGTGGATAATTTCCTGCATAATCAGAGAAATCTCTGCCAAAATTTGGAGAATGTTTGTCGATATTTCAGCAGAAACATAATTTGGAGAATTTCGGCCGAATTTTACTGAACCTATCGGACTTTCGGATAGGTTATTTACGATATTTTGTGAATTTCTTCCCAAAATTCTTTCCAGAATTTGAGCTTCTGTCGAAATTTGGATCCTGCCACAATTTGGAACGTTGGAATGTGCCAAAAGAATTTGAATTGCTGCTCGAAATTGACATTCTGCCGAATTTTGGAGAATTTCTGCCTAAAATTTCCTCAAAAGTTTGAATTTCTGTCAAAATTTGAAGAATCTGAAGAATTTTAGCCAAAATAATAAAAAAGCTGCCAAAATTTTTAGAATATGTCTCGAAATTTTAAGAATTTCTGCCAAATTTCGAAGAATTCTTGTTAAAAAGTTGGAGAATTGCTGTCAAAATTAGGTAAAAATTAAAAATTTGAAAATTTCTGCCCGAAACTGCCAAAGATTGGAGTATTTTTGTCCAGATTTCAACATTTTGAGAATTACAGTTGACATATGAAAAACTTCTGCCTTGTTTCGGAGAAATTCTGCCACAATTTGGAAAATTCCTGCCAAACAATGAAGAGTTTGTGTCTGATATTTGGAGAATGTCTGTCGGTATTTTGGCAGAAACAAAATTTGGAGAATTCGGCCGAAATCTCTGGCCGAAGAGTCTGTCAAAATTTCGGAGAATTTTTGTCGATATTCTGTGAATTTCTGACCTGATTCCTTCCAGAATTTGTATTTCTGTCGCAATTTGGAGAATTTCTGGCAAATTTTGAAACAAATCTACCGTAATTTTGAAAATGGAGAATTTTAGCCAAAGCTTTGGAATATTTCTCTTGAGATTTGGTTTTCTATCGAATTGCGGATAATTTAATTGCGAAATCAGAGAAATCTCTGCCAAAATTTGGAGAATGTTTGTCGATATTTCAGCAGAAACATAATTTGGAGAATTTCGGCCGAATTTTACTGAACCTGTCGGACTTTTGGAAAAAATAGTCGATATTTTGTGAATTTCTTCCCAAAATTCTTTCCAGAATTCGAGCTTCTGACGAGATTTGGATTCGCCAAAATTTGGAACATTGGAATGTGCCAAAAAATTTTGAATTGCTTCTCGAAATTGACATTCTGCCGAATTTTAGAGAATTTCTGCCCAAAATTTCCTCAAAAGTTTGAATTTGTGTCAAAATTTGGAGAATCTGAAGAATTTTAGCCAAAATATAAAAAGCTGGTTTCGAAGAATTCCTGTTAAAAATTTGGAGAATTGCTGTCAAAATTAGGTAAAAATTAAAAATTTGAAAATTTCTGCCCGAAACTTGGAGAATTTCTGCCAAAGATTGGAGTAGTTTTGTCCAGATTTCAACATTTTGAGAATTACAGTTGACATATGAAGAACTTCTGCCTTGATTCGGAGAAATTCTGCCACAATTTGGAAAATTCCTGCCAAGCAATAAAGAATTTGTGTCTGATATTTGGAGAATGTCTCTCGATATTTTGGGAGAGACAAAACAGTTTCTGTCGAAATTTGGAGAATTTCTGCCAAAATTTGAAACAAATCTTCCTGAATGTTGAAGAATTTTGCCTAAATTTGGAGAATTCCTGCCGAAATTCAGATATTGCTTTTCTCTCTTCCTTGTCGAATTCGGAGAATTTCTGTCAGAAATTTGGAGAATCTCTGTAGATATGTGGTAAAAATTGAAAATTTGAAAATTTATGGCCTTAATTGAAAAACTTCTGCCAAAAACTGGAATTATTTAGTCGAAATGTAAATTTAGGGAAATTCTGTCAAAAATGAAGAATTTGTGCCGGAAAATTGAAGAATTACTGATAAGAAAATTATTTTGAGCTTTTTAGTGGAATGTCTTCACTTGTCCTAAGACGAGTTTATACCATCCCATTGAATTCCACCACTTAATTGTATCTTGACAGATACGTATTTCGACCTCAACAGTAAGGCCGTCTTCAGTGTCTCGTACTTGACTCGTCGTCTCGTACTAAGTCGAGTCAAGTACGAGACACTGAAGACGGCCTTACTGTTGAGGTCGAAATACGTATCTGTCAAGATACAATTAAGTGGTGGAATTCAATGGGATGGTATAAACTCGTCTTAGGACAAGTGAAGCATTACTGCCAAAATTTGGAGAATGTCTGTCAAAATGTGGATAGTTTTGGCCGAGTTTCGGAGAAGTTAAAAATCTGGATAATTTCTGTCGAAATTAGGAGAACTTCTCATATATTTGAATAATATCTACCTAAAGTCGAAACTACTGCAAGAACTTGGAGCTTTCTGTCGAACTTTGTGTCGAAATTTGGCCTAAATTTAGAAAATTTTCGCCGGAATTTGAAGAATTATGAAGAATTGTTGCCTAAATTTGCCGAAATAAGGAGAATTCGGACGACACATTTTTGGTTTGGTTATGGCGGATTTTCGTGTGGGAATTCGAAAGAGTTGGAATTTTATCAACATTTTGAAGAACTTTCTGTGGGAATCGAGAAAAAAATTAACTGAAAGTGGGACCACACATCAGTGTTGGTAAAAACTCAAAATCTCAAAACTCATGGATGATTCAAATCAAGCATGAGTTGAAACGCACCCAACTCAGCACCTAAAAACTCATGGATGAGTTGAATCATCGATTTGATTCATCGTAGGTTTTCTTTTGGTCTCCTTCGTTAAAAACAGTGAATTGACGTTTGTCGCATAAAATATTAGACACTCTTTTATGTATAAGCAATAAATTTCCCCCAAATTGATTGCAAATGCGTTTTTAAACCAAAATGATTTTTTGGCAAATGAGTGAAATGATGCGTTTTAGCATGAAGAATTCAAGCGTGATGCATTCCTTTAAAATCGCAGACGATTTCGTTCACGGGAGCGCTCGTTGATTGAGATTTATGAGTGATTTTACCAACACTGCCACACATACAGAAAAAAGAATGATATGAATATGATTACTATGTCTAAAACTCGATTTATGCAACATGTGACGAATTTAGTTCGAAAAATGTATTGCTTCGGTGGGGTATGATTCTGACTGACGCTCAGTGCCCCTCAGTGCGAAATTGAGACGATTAATTCTTGTTGAGATTAGCTGAAATAGCGACTATTTTTATTTGGATTTCGAAGGACGTTCTGCGGGAATTCAGAAAAATCCAGCTAGAATTCAATTCAGCCTTTTTATCGAAAGCCTTCCAAAGAATTCAACTGATATCAAAACAATCCTTATCGAATTGTGGCTGTTTTCTTGTGGGAGTAAAATCAGTCGAAATTGGGACGATAAATCGCTTTTGTGTATTCAGAAGAATTCGACGATTCTGATTCCGACTGATTTTCTGTGAAAATTGAAAAAAAAATTGTTGGGAATTGGGATCACATTTTTTAGTTGGACTTCGAATGACTTTCTGTAAGAATTCATAAGATTTATTTTGAAACAGGGACGGCAATTTCTTGTTGACTTTGGTGAGAATTCAGAAGAAATCAACTGGCATTTGATTCTGACTAACTTTCTGTGGAAAATTCGAAGTATTCACCTGTATTTGCGACTAAAAATCTCGATTGATTTCCTGTGGGACTACAAAATCATTCAGCCGAAAATGGAACAATAAGTTCTTGTTGGCGGTTCTGAAAAATTCAGCCGAAACTAGAACTAAAATTCGTAAAACGTGTCATCAAATTTGGAGGCCCTTCCTACTGTATAGGGATTTATATTTGGAGCTTATTTTAAACCTTTTCATGAAGTATTCGAAATCGCTTGATTTAAAAAAGATTCAAAAAAACTTTTTTTTCCGACCATCAAGTTCATTTTCTGACCACCGAATATCCCACTGTGCATCCCCAAACGGATTCAATTGAAAACGATTGCCGATGGCCGTCAATTTGAGCGCAGCAGCAGCAGCATTCCCCGTAAAGTGGCTAAATTTACACCGAATCGTAAATAAATCGAACTCGAACGGACGGGACCGGACTCATAACGGCCCAAACCACAGCAAGATAAAGCCTCTGCTGACGACCGACGCGCGTTGATTAGTTTTGCACGAGCTTTATCGCTTTTGTTTTTTCAGTTTTCAGTTTTTCGGGAACTTCCAGTTTCCGGCCTGCCTCGCGGTGGCAGTCAATCGGACGATGATTGATTTACAGCCCGCGTTCCGTTACACGGCGGCCCTCCCGATGAGGTGGGTTTAATTAATTTTCGGGGCTTTATGTGCGGCGGCGCGATTGGGGAAAAGGGCCGCCCGTCAAGTGTGCAAACGAGCGAGCGATCAAACTAGCGCACACGTTTGCGGCAGGTTGAGCCAATCGTGAGACTAATTTTCCGAGCTGTTGTCCATTTTGTGGCAAATTTCTTCGGAAAGTTGGGCACCGGTGTTACGGTGGACACAATTATTGACTAATAAGTGGGAACCAGTTATCGTCAGCTTGGGAAGTTTTTTTTATCACATTCGATATTAGAGGAAATATCGCAAAAGAAAATTAAAAGTAAATTGCCTTTAAACTAATCGACTGAACCAATAAAAAAATTCAGTTGAAAAACGTTTTGAAAGAAGAAATCCGTTAGCTTTATGACAAAAAAATGGAACAGTTAGTTGCCATCAAGCAATATGTATAAATCCTGTTTCGAATAGAAACAGTTAGAAGTAAAGTAATATAAGACGCAACCAAGAGCGATTTACACTGCCGTTTAATTACTCACGTTCATAACCTCAGCTTTAAAATAGGGAAACATTAATTGAGAACTCGACGCTTACCTGAAAAGAGAAATAAGAGAAAAATTACGTTAAACAAATTAGCCATTGGATGTTGATTGTTGATGCTATTTTTAGTTCAAAACTAGTCTTTTGGATAAGCAAACTCATTTTTCAAGTAATAGTGGAAAGAAGTCTAAAGTACAAATTGTCAGCAGCTCTACAAATGATCTGGATGAATGCTTTCGCACGACCTGGACAAAACTTTTATACTAAGTGTGATGATCTTTCCAAAATATACGAAAGAATCCTTTTAAAGGAATTAAAGAAAGGCTTACACACTCAGTTTTTATTTCTGCAGCTCAGCAAAAATCCGCACTGCCGTCTGCTCAGCAAAATAAAAACTAATATCCCGGCAAAAATGACGTTTAGCTGTTGTTAGCTGGTGTTAGACAAATTATTTGCTGATTTTCAGCAACTTTAAAAGCAAACTCAGCAAAAAATATGTTTCCCGGGACTTGGCTGTGCGAAACTCGGTAAAAGTTTTACAATCTGCTGAGATCCCGGTAAAAAAAATGTGTAAAAATAATCTGACAAAAAACTCCCCAGGAAGTAAGAAGCTTTGCAAACAATTCAAACTGTGTATGATCGGCTTTCCAAAAAATCTGAATAAATTCTTACAAGCTATCTGTGCCTTCTGAGTTTTCTTGGGAAGCTCTTGGAAAGACTTGGAGGAAGTTTTCAAACGAACTGTGCAAAGTTTCCTGAGCCATCTGGGACTGAGCTAGAACTGAACTGAGACTAAATTTGGATTGGATTGAAACGCTGGAACCACACTTAGACAGAAATTGGACTAGACTGGTATGTACCTGACTAAGACAGGATTAGGACTGAGCTGTGGCTGGAACTATGAACTAGAACTAGGAATGATATGAGATTGGTCTGGATCTGTGATTAGACTGCGACTGGACATAAACAGAAATAGGTCTGGATTGGGGCTAAACTAAGAACGGACTGGAATTGGCCTGGATTGGGACTGGACTGGGACAGAAATGAGACTGAACTGAGAATGGATTAAGACTAGTCTGAAACCTCACTCTGACTGGACCGAACATAACTAAGGTAGGACTTGGATTGCACCGTGACTTGGAATTGGATTGTGATTGGAACTGGATCTAGACTGGCACTGCATTTGGACTAAACTGAGATTGTCCTATGCCTGAACTTGGATTGGGCTGCGAATAAAATGGAACTACGGCTGGACTTAAAATTCTCTGTGGCAGGACTGGGACTAACGTGAGACCAAAACAGGAACCTGAAGTGGGACTGGACTAAGACAGGACTGGGGCTTAACTGGGGTTGGACTGTGATTGGACTGAGACAAGAATGAACTTGAATGGGGCTGGACTGCGGCAGAACTGGGACTGGACTGAGAGATTGAGACTGGATTTGGTATGGTTTAGGACCAAAGTTCGATTAGGATTGGAATAGGACTGGACTGAGTCTGGATTGGAACCGAATTGGGACTGGACTAGGACTGGATGGGGCTGGACTGGGTCTAAATTGCGATTGACTTGAACATGGATTGGACTAGGTATTGATTTGGATAAGGATTGGAACAGGAACTGAGACTAGACTAGTATCGATTGAAACCGATCTGATACTGGATTAGGACTGGATTGGGCCTAGACCAAAATTCTGGGAGTTCGATTTAAATTGAGCTGAGATTGAATTGGGAATGGACTCATATTGGACTAGTACTGGAGTGAGGCTGAACTGCGATTGAACTGAAAAATGAATTAGACCGATAAAGGACCGGCTGAGGATTAGAGCAGGACTGAAAATGGTTTACTGGGGTTGGACTGGAATTGGACTGAGACAAGACCAAGAATGAGCCTGAATGGGACTAGACTGCGACAGAACTGGGACTGGACTGAGACAGATTTGAAACCGAACTGGAGCCGAAGTTAAACTTGAACTGAAATTTGACTGTACTGGGTTTGGATTGAGATTGGATTTGGTCTGGTTTAAGAATAAGACTGGATTAAAATTTGATTAGGGCTGGAATGGGACTGGACTATGCCTGGACTATGAGTCAGGAATGGAACCGAATTGGAACTGAACTGGGACTAAATTGCGATTGCACTAGACTTGAAAAAAAAAAGACTGGATTGGGACTGAGCTGGGGCTTGATCGACACTAGACTTGGACTGGGATTAGACTTTAACTGGAATAAGACTACACTGGGATTGCAATTGGGATTGGACTGAGAAGGGACTGGGTATAGATTGGAACGATGATAATACTGGGACTGAACTGAGAAGGAATTAGACTGAGAGTGGACTGGCTAAGACTAGACTAATGCTCAAATAGGCCTGGAGTCGATTTGGATTGGGACCGAAAAGAACTGGATTGGGACTGGCACATGGGCTAGAAGGGGATTGTGCTTCAGCTAAAATGGAACTGGATATGGTCAAGTGAGATTGGAATGCTATTGGACTTGGACCGGACCAGAAATGGATCGGGATTGCACTGGCACTGGATTAGCATTCGAATTCCGACAGGAATTCATTCAAATTCCGACAGGAATTCATTCCAATTCCGACAGGAATACATTCGAATTCCGACACGAACTTATTCTAATTCCGACAGGAATTCATTCTAATTCCGACAGAAATTCATTCGAATTCCGACAGAACTTCATTCGAATTCCGACAGGACTTCATTCAAATTCCGACAGGAATTCATCCGAATTCCGACAAGAATTCATCCGAATTCCGACAAGAATGCATCCGAATTCCGACAGGAATTCATCCGAATTCCCAAAGGAATTCATCCGAATTCCGACAGGAATTCATCCGAATTCGAACAGAAATTCATCCGAATTCCGACAGGATTTCATCCGAATTCCGACAGGAATTCATTCGAATTCCGACCGGAATTCATTCGAATTACGACAGGAACTCATTCGAATAGGGACATTCGAATAAAGACTGAGACTGGAACTGGAGACTAGATTGGGATTGAGCTTGAACAGTAATAAGACTGGACTGAGTATGGATTGAAACCGATCTAACATTGGATTAGGACTGCATTGGGACTAGGAACTCGATTGAAATTGAGCTGAGATTGAATTGGGAATGAACTTATATTGGACTGGTACTGGTGTGGGACTGAACAGGGATTGAACTGAGAAAGGACTGGCTGAGGATCGGGACAGAACTGTAAATGGAGTGGGACTGCACTAAGACTGAACCAGGATGTAAATGGACCTGGAGTCGGTTTGGATTGGGACTGAAACGAGACTGGATTGGGATTGGACTTGCACTGGCACTTGGACTGGACAGAGATTGTGCTAAGATGGGACTGGAATTAAACTGAGATTGGAATGGTGCTTGATTGTGGTTAGGGTTAGGGACTGGGATTGATTTGGGCAGAAGTAGGACTGGACTGAGGACCTAACTGAGACTGGATTGGAACTGAATTTGGATTTAGACTGGGACGGGACATGAGCTTGGATTTGAACCGATCTGACGCCGGCTTAGGACTGCATTGGATTGGGACTGTGATTTTTTTTTTGGGGACTGAACTCGTATTGGACTGAGAAAGGACTGGCTGAAGAATGGGACAGTATTGGAACTGGACAAAATTTGATCATCTGTGCAAGCATAGATAACAATCCAAACAATAGGATAGAAGTCCTCCAGGCGATGAAGAAGAGCTTCAAACGATTTGGGAGAGAAGTATTTCAAACGAACTTAAAAAAACATCACTGTGTTCTAACTTAAGCCTTCGAAGTGATGTGGAAGAAGTTTTTGGAATGTTCTGTTTTGTGAACGACATATGACAAATCTTCCAAGTATTCCAAGGGCTTCGGAAAAAGTCTTCCAAACGCTGGCAAAGTTATTTAAACGAATCAATAAATAATTTCAAAATAGATCGAATTCCGACAGGAAATTAGAAATCTTTTGAATTCCGACAGAATTAGATTCGAATATCAAAATAAATTGATTCGAATTCCGAAAGAGTGTGATTCGAATTGCGACACAATTTGATTCCAATTAGAACATAATTTGATTCGAATATCGACAAAAATTGATTTTAAATCCGGCAGAAATTGATTCGGATTCCGACACGATTTCTGCGCAAATTTCTACGCATTTTTATTGAAAAAAAAATCCGGTACAACTTGATTCTAACTCTGACTGCATTTGATTCGAATTCCATCAGAATTGCATTCGAGTTCTACAACAATTTGATTCCAATTCGAATTGAATATGATTCGAATTCCAACAGAATTTGATTCGAATTTCGACTGAATTTGATTCAAATTTAGACAAAATGTATTCGAATTCTAAAAAAATTGTTTCGAATTCGATTTTAACTACGAATGAATTTGATTCGAACTCCGAAATAACTTTATTCAAATTTCGACACAATTTGATTCCAATTCCGACTGAATTTGTTTCAAATTCAGACAAAATGTATTCGAATTCTAAAAAAAATGTTTCTAATTCGATTTTAACAACGAATGAATTTGATTCGAATTCCGATTCAATTTGATTCCAATACCAATTGAATATGATTCGAACTCCAACAGAATTTGATTTGAACTCCGACTAAACTTTAATGAAATTTCGATACAATTTGATTCCAATTCCGACTGAATTTAATTCAAATTCCGACTGAATTTGATTCAAATTCAGAGAAAATGTATTCGAATGCTAGAAAAAAATGTTTCGAATTCGATTTTAACTACGAATGAATTTGATTCGAACTTTATTCCAATTTTGACACAATTTGATTCGAATTCCGACACAATTTGATTCCAATTCCGATTGAATTTGATTCCAATTCCAATTGAATATGATTCGAATTCCAACAGAATTTGATTCGAATTCCGACTGAATTTGATTCAAATTCAGACAAAATGTATTCGAATTCTAAAAAAAATGTTTTGAATTCGATTTTAGCAACAAATGTATTTGATTCGAACTCCGACACAACTTGAATCAAATTTCGATACAATTTGATTCGAATTCCGACTGAATTTGTTTCGAATTCCGACACAATTTGATTCGAATTCCGACTGAATTTGATTCAAATTCAAGCAAAATGTATTCGAGTTCTAAAAATGGTTTCGAATTCGATTTTAACAACGAATGAATTTGATTCCAACTCCGACACAAATTTATTCTAATTTCAACACAATTTGATTCCAATTCCGATTTCATTTGATTCCAATTCCAATTGAAAATGATTCGAATTCCAACAGAATTTGATTCCAATTCCGACTGAATTTCATTCAAATTCCGACTGAATTTGATTCAAATTCAGAGAAAATGTATTCAAATGCTAGAAAAAAATGTTTCGAATTCGATTTTAACTACGAATGACTTTGATTTGAACTCCGACACAACTTTATTCAAATTTCGACACAATTTGATTCTGATTCCGACACAATTTGATTCCAATTCCGATTGAATTTGATTCCAATTCTAATTGAATATGATTCGAATTCCAACAGAATTTGATTCGAATTCCGACTGAATTTGATTCAAACAGACAAAATGTATTCGAAATCTGGAAAAAATTGCTTCGAATTTGACTTTAACTACGAAGGAATTTGATTCGAATTCCGACACAATTCAATTCCAGTTCCGACTGGATTTGTTTCGAATTCCGACACAATTTGATTCAAATTCCGACTGAATTTGATTCAAATTCAAACAAAACGTATTCGAATTCTAAAAAAAAATGTTTCGAATTCGATTTTAACTACGAATGAATTTGATCCGAACTCCGACACAACTTTATTCAAATTTCGACATAATTTGATTCGAATTCCGACACAATTTGATTCCAATTCCGACTGAATTTGATTCAAATTCCGACTGAATTTGATTCAAATTCAGACAAAATGTATTCGAATTCTAAAAAAAAATGTTTCGAATTCGATTTTAACTACGAATGAATTTGATTCGAACTCCGACACAACTTTATTCAAATTTCGACACAATTTGATTCGAAATCCGACACAATTTGATTCCAATCCCAATTGAATATGATTCGAATTCCAACAGAATATGATTCGAATTCCAACAGAATTTGATTCGAATTCCGACTGAATTTGATTCAAATTCAGACAAAATGAATTCGAATTCTAGAAAAAAAAATTCGAATTCGATTTTAGCAACAAATGTATTTGATTCAAACTCCAACACAACTTAAATCAAATTTCGATACAATTTGATTCGAATTCCGGCACAACTTGATTCCAATTCCGGCTGAATTTGTTTCGAATTCCAACACAATTTGATTCAAATTCTGACTGAATTTGATTCGAATTCAGACAAAATGTATTCAAATTCTAATAAAAATTGTTGCGAATTCAATTTTAACTACGAATGAATTTATTTCGAACTCCGACATAACTTTATTCAGATTTCGACACAATTTGATTCGAATTCCGGCGCAATTTGATTCCAAATCCGATTGAATTTGATTCCAATTCCAATTGAATATGATTCGAATTCCAACAGAATTTGATTCGAATTCCGACTAAATAGGGTTCAAAATGGGACTGAATTTAGTTCGAATTCCGACAAAATTTGATTTATTTCTGACACGATTTGATACGAATTCCGACTGAATTTGATTCAAATTCAGACAAATTGTATTCGAATTCTAATAAAAATGTTTCGAATTCGATTTTAACAACGAATGAATTTGACTCGAATGTATGTCGAACTCCGACACAATTCGATTCCAATTCTGACTGAATTTGTTTCGAATTCCGACACAATTTGATTCCATTTTCGACTGAATTTGATTCAAATTAAGACAAAATGTATTCGAATCCTAAAAAAATTGTTTCGAATTCCAGCAAAGTATGATTCGAATTCCGACTGAATATGGTTCAAAATAAGACAGAATTTAGTTCGAACTCCGATAAAATTTGATTTGTTTCTGACACGATTTGATTCGAATTTCGACTGAATTTGATTTGAATTCCTTTCAGCATTTGATTCGAATTTCAACTGAACGTGATTCGAATTCGAAACAAAATTCATTCAAATTCTAACACAATTTGATTTGAATTCCAAAATAGTTTGATTCTAATCCCGACTGGATTTGATTCGACTTCCGACAGAACTTGATTCGATTTTCACCAGAATTTCGTTCGAATTCCGACATTATTTCATTCGAATTTCGACACATTCTGATTCTAACTCAGACTGGATTTGATTCAAATTCCAACACAATTTGATTCGAATTCCGACAGATTTCGATTCGTATTCCGACACCATTTTCGACAGAATTTGATTAGAATTTCGAAAAAAAATCGAATTCCGACAAAATTCATTCGAATTCTAACAAAATTAGCTTCGAATTCGGTTTTAACTACGACTGAATTCGATTCGATCTCCGACACAATTTGATCTCAATTCCGATCGAATTTGATTCCAATTCGGATTGAATTTGATTCGAATTCCGACAGAATTTGTTTCGAATTCCAACAGAATTTGATTCGAATTCCGACTGAATATGATTTGCAATCCGACTGAATTTAGTTCAAATCAATTTCTGAAAGAATTCAATTCAAATCCCGACGCAATTTGGTTCAAATTCCGACTGGACTTGATTCGAATATCAACAAAAATATGATTCGAATTCCAACACAATTTGATTCGAATTCTGACAGAACAAGATTTGAATTCCGACAGATTTCGATTCGGATTCCGACGCCATTTGGTTCAAATTCGGACAGAATTTGATTTGAATTTCGACAAAATTTGATTAGAATTTTTAAAAAATATTCGGATTCCGACAAAATTGGATTTTTTTCTGACAGAATTTGATTCGAATTCCGACACGATTTGTAACGAATTTCAACTGAATTTGTTTCAAATACCGACAAAATTTATTCGAATCTTAAAAAAATTGGATTCGAATTCCGACACAATTTGATTCCAATTCCGATTGAATATGATTCGAATTCCGTTCAGAAATTAATTTCGAAACACAAATGATTATAATTCCGACACAATTTGATTCGAATTACAACTGAACTTGATTCAAATTCCATCAAAATTCATTCAAATTCTAACACAATTTGATTCGAATTCCGAAACAATTTGATTCTAATCCCGGCTGATTCGAATTCCGACTCAATATGATACAGACAGCATAAGATTTGAATCCCGACAGATTTTGATTCGAATACGACACCATTTTGTACAGAACTTGATTGAAATTTTGAAAAAAATGATTCAAATTCCGACAAAATTCATTCGAATTCTAACAAAATTTGCTTCGAATTCGATTTTAACTACGACTGAATTTGATTCGAACTCCGACACAATTTGATTCTAATTCCGATTTAATTTGATTTGAATTTCGACAGAATTTGATTCGAATTCCTAAAGAAAGACTTTCGAATTCAATTTGATTCGAATTCTGACAGAACAAGATTCGAATTCCGACAGATTTTGATTTGAATACCGACACTATTTGGTTCAAATTGCTACTTAGAATTTCAAATCAATTCCAACAAAATTTATTTCTAACAAAATTTGATTTGGCTGGATTTGATTCGAAATCTGACATCAATTACTTCGAATTCCAACAGAATTTTTTGGAATTCCGACACATTTTGATTCAAATTCGGATTGAATTAGATTCTAATTTTGACGGAATTTTATTCGAATGCCGACAGAAAATTATTCGAAATTCGACATAATTTGACTCGAACACCAAAAGATTTCGATTCGAAATCCGACAGAATTTGATTCGAATCCCGATACAATTTAATTTTAATTCTGACACAAATTGATTCGAATTCCGACAGAAACTCGTTTGAACTCTGGCAAAAATGCATTCAAGCTTCAACAGAATTTTAATCGATTTCCATCAGAATTTGATTTGAATTCCGACAGAATTTGACCAATAACGCGACAGAAATAGATTCAAATTCAGACAGAATTGGATTTGGGATCTGACAGAATTTTATTCAATTTCTGATAAAATTTGATTCAAATTCTGATAGAATATGAATTTCGACACGAACTCCAATAGAACTTTATTCGAATTTCGACAGGATTTCATTCGAAATACAACAAGGTTTCACTCGAATTCCGACAAGAATTCATTTGAACTTCGAATTCTCCGAATTTCAAATAAGAAATACGTCCAATTTTGAATGAAAAAAATCTGCAATTGTCCAAATTTCAGATCAGAAAAGCTCCGAATTTCGAATCAGAAATTCTTCAAGATTCGAATCAGAAATTGTTCAAATTTCGAATCACAAATTCTCAGAGTTCAGAATAAGAAATTTTTCGAATTTCAAATCAAAATTTCTCCAAGTTTCGAATCAGAAATTGTGCTCTCCAAATTCAGGCATATATTTATAATAAAACGATATGATTAGCTAATTCAGATAATTCGGGTCTATTTGGTTTAAAACATTACAGAGTCGCTAAAAAATAAGCAAATCTACTACCATTCGTCGTCAGTTCAGAGACTCAATCGAACCTGAACTCAACTCGAAACAGTGAAAATCACGGAAACAAAACAGTCAAGTCCCAAATCCTCAAATCGTCTACCTGCTACTCGATGATCCCAACCTACTAAATCAAACACAGATGCTGGCAGCGGAAAGAAGGGACCTCAACAAATCAAAACGAACACATCCCGTGATTGCGAATATCCTTTTCGGTTCTATTTCGCCTTCATCCGTCCCTTGGAGGGGTCCCACTTGCACCAGATGATAGAAACACATCGTGGGAGAATTCCTACGCGAGCGTAAAAGGTTCTTTTCGGTGACTATTTTCCTATGTTGGCATAGGACGTTCCTCCTCCTTCGCGGGCGTAAAGGAAGATGACTATCAAATTTCCAGAAGTACGGGAAAAAAGGGTGGATTTTGATAGTCGTTAATCATTTCGGAATTGAAGAATCAAAAAATGGGAAAAAGGATCTACGCCTCGATTCGAAAACCGATCCTGTCCGCGTCAGGTGTCATCCGAATGTGAGGCGAGTTGGAAAACGAAATCCAATTTCCGCGCCTACTGTGACTGCAGCGTTCGATGCCGGCTTTTCCCAGCTCCAGTGAACCATCCGCGTCCGCGAAGACAAAGTAACCGTGGCAAAATCCAAGACGACCGACGACGACGACGATGACCGCAGCAAATCGGCCGTAATTTATTTCGGTAATCGCGCACGCGGTTGCGGTGATCACCGACGATGACGGCAACGCAACAGCAGCAGCAAAAAAAAACGGGTACAGTTTGACTTCTTGGAAATATCGTTCCCGTGCGCGCAGAGACCGCGAAACCTATCCAAAAGGAACGAAACCGTTCGATACGGTCCGAGATCATCGAGAGGGCCCCGGCCCAAACCGCCGCAGCCGAACGGCAACTCGCGCAAGGTCAATATCTTCTAAAAGTTTGACCTTGATAAAACCTGATTTTGCTCGCGCTGCTTGCTGGTGGTGGAGGATGATCCTCTTTGCCTCCTCACAAAGCAACCACCATCAACGCCTCGCAAGAAGTTTGTATCTTCTGGTGCCCGAGGGGGGAGGGGAGCAGTTCGAAGCATTAAAGGAACGATAGCAGGAACGGTGACTGCACAAGAAACGAACAAACGGGCGGATACAGGGAATGTGCGTTTTTATAGCAAACACATTGCCTCCCGAATTGGATAGATTTAATCGATTTTCAACAATTGGAGCATGAACAAACGTCAGAATGCTCAAATTATTTGAGTCAAATGTTACAATCTTTGAGTTGCGAGGTTTTTATTCTGATTTGACTCCATCAAACCAATCCAAAATCAGTACGCTCCTGTCTTATAAAACAGCTCCATCGCAGCAAGCTAAAACCGCCGTGTGGAGAGCATTCTTATACATAGCACCGGTTGTTGTTGTAGGCCCTCCATCCATGCCTACTTGGGTCGTCGTCGTCGTCGTCGTCTTCGACCACGTCCCTGGTGCATGAACAAACGGCCTAACGTCGTTGCGTGATGGTGAGATCGGCAGGGAACCGAAGATTAGCGGGGCGGTACCCCGAGGCGGACGCTCGCTGCCGTCATTATGTGAGCAGGGCATCGAGAAGAACGCGAACGAGGCAACAGAAAATGAGAAGCAGAAAAAAAGAACAATTTCGTTCGCGAAGGCTTCTCGATGAAGAGGCCCGTCCCGGCAGCAGCAGCAGCAGCGCAGTGCTGCGACGACAGCGACGTGCCCACCCTCGACTGTGTGGTTCGTCTCCGGTTCGCGCGTTTAGGTCTTTTGTGTTCGCGCCCGCCGGAGAGTGGAGACGTCCCTATCCTATGGTCCTAGACTACGGGCAGGCTGATTGGAGAGCAGCAGCGAAGGCCACTTTTGTGCTTTGTGGGAAACGGCGACAGTTGGTTGCTGCGCGCGGTGGTGGTGGCGTGGGGCAACGGCAGCAGCTAGATCTTCCCACAGGGCCACGGACTCTTTTGTCTGCGCCTCAAGAGCGATGCTGCTGCTGCTCTTCCTCCGGCGGCTTGGAGAATTGAAATATTTCTGCGCGCAAAAAAAAGTGAACAGTCATGATCGGCCCGTTCTATGATCGTCGTGGCTTTGTGCGCGCACGGAACCGGATGATTCGGATGGGAATTTCTAGCCGCACCATTATTCTGCCAACCGATTCGGTCCGGGTCTTGGTTGAGCGGTTTGAATGGGCTAAATTTGCCGATTGAGGTGTGTAATTTGATTCAATTCAATTCGGCTTTGCCGGACTGCTGAGGCTTGGGCACTTAAGATCTTATCAGAGTTTTTGAGTTGAAATTTTTATTTAGGATGCGAAATGGCGAACGTTGATTACTTCTAATTCTTCCAAATTGCAGACATTATCTTTTCTTCAAGCCAATTTGATATGAGAAAACTATTTCCGTCAAGATGAATCTTTTTCCTAATCGCTTCCTAATCAAAAAGTTTGAAACGGTTGTTAGCTTTCTTCCAGAATGTTCGGAAGACTGAAGCGCTTGAAAGAGGTCACGCAGAAGTTATCCAAAAAGTGTGCACATTTTTTATAAGATTGGGTTGAAAACTAAGACTAAAAGTGGTATGTCTAAGAACACTTACATTGGGCCCTCTTTCAGACCGTTTGCAAGACTTTTGGCAAAACTGTTGCAAAACCTCTGCAAGGGTCCTACTTTGGAGGCTTCTCTCGAAAACTTAAGGTGATTTTGGGAAATACATTATTTAAAAGCTCCTTTGAGCAGTTTCGAGAGGTGTACAGAAATCGTGGAATGGAAGAAAAGACATGGAAAACAAATTCCTTTCAAATGGATTCAAGCGCTTTTGGAAAGCTTATTCAAAATCGTAATAATAATATTTTGTTTTTATTTATAGTACTTAGAAATGTTTTTTTGGAAACATTTAACTCAGATGGCTCTAATGGCATTGCATACAAAACTAAATCCTGAATAAAGAAGAGCTGTTTGGTCGCATGTTATTGTTCTGAAAACCATTTGACCACACAAAGCATTGGACCAAAATCTCTCAGGCCGAAAGCTATTTAGTCGACCATGTTCTAGGATCGAGCAAGTCTCACGGTAGCAAAAGACGTTTTGTTGAACGTCATTTGGCCGAATGGTCGCTTACTCACTGTCTACTTTCACAATTAAAAATTACGATATGAGACAGTTCTCGTTAATTCGCACTTTCCTCACATTTCACAATAACAAGTGAAAAATCGGAAAGGAGGAATTGAGAAGCGAGACGTCAAAAAGAAATGAGAAGTGAGTTGCGAACGTCTCATTTCTGACTTCTCATTTCACATTCATTACTTATCACGGTGAGCGGTAAGAAATGAGAAACGAAAAATAAGGAATAAGACATTTCACTTCTCATTTCTCACTGTAAACAACGAGAAAGGTAAAAAATAAGGCTTCTCACTTCTTGTTTCTCACTATTCTTCACAGTAAAATTGAGAACTGTGATGTGAGGCATCTCACTTCCCATTTTTCATTTCTCACAGTAAAAAGTGGGAAATGAGGAGTGATAAGTGACGTCGAATGAATTCCTGCTGGAATTCGAGCAAATTCCTGTCGGAGATTGAATGAATTCTTGTCGGAATTGGAATAAATTCCTTTCCGAAATCAAGTTTTTTTTTGAAAATCCAATTTCTTATTAATACCAGGGTTCTTATATTCGACAGTAGATGGAACAGGTTAGTGCGGATGTGAAAAATTCATTTTCAGTCGAAAACGTAAACAAACTCGGTGGCTGTTTCACACAAACATTCAAGATTGCTGAATCGTAAAAATGACATACTGCAACACCTCACGCTAACTTTCACCATGACAGTAACAGTAAAATCGGTATCGTAACACAAATGAATTTCAGCCGAATGAATGAACTCCCATCAAATATCGAAATGATTTTTGTCGACATTCGAATCAATTTCTGTTGGAATTCGATTGAATGTCTGTCGGAGTTTGAACGAATTTCTGTCGGAAGGCGGATAAATTCCGGTCGGGATTCAAATGAATTTCTGTCAGAATCCGAATGAAATCCTGTCGGAATTCTAATTAATTTGGATACATTCCTGACGGAATGCGAATAAATTCCGGTCGGAATTCAAATGAATGAATTTAATGAATTCTTGTCGGATTTCGAATGAATTCCTGTCGGAATCGAAAAAATTCGAATGAATTCCTGTAATACGGTAAGACGCGCGGCTACAAAGCAAGACCATGCTGAGGGTGGCTGGCTTCGATTCCCGGTGCCGGTCTAGACAATTTTCGGATTGGAAATTGTCTCGACTTCCCTGGGCATAAAAGTATCATCGTGTTAGCCTCATGATATACGAATGCAAAAATGGTAAACTGGCTTAGAAACCTAGCAGATAATAACTGTGGAAGTGCTCAATGAACACTAAGCTGCGAGGCGGCTCTGTCCCAGTGTGGGGATGTAATGCCAATAAGAAGAAGATGAATACGAATGAATTTCAGCCGAATGAATGAACTCCCATCAAATATCGAAAGGATTTTTGACGACATTCGAATCAATTTCTGTTGGAATTCGATTGAATGTCTGTCGGAGTTTGAACGAATTTCCGTCGGAAGGCGGATGAATTCCGGTCGGAATTCAAATGAATGAATTGATGAATAAATTTCAGTCGGAATTCGAATGAATTCCTGTCGGAATTGAAAAAATTCGAATGAATTCCTGTCGGAATTCGAATGAATTCCTGCCGGATTTCAAATGAAATCCTGTCGGAATTCTAAAGAAATTCGAATGAATTCCTGTCGGAATTCGGATGAATTCCTGTCGGAATTCGGATGAATTCCTGTCAGAATTCGGATGAATTCCTGTCGGAATTCGGATGAATTCCTGTCGGAATTCGGATGAATTCCTGTCGGAATTCGGATGAATTCCTGTCGGAATTCGGATGAATTCCTGTCGGAATTCGGATGAATTCCTGTCGGAATTCGGATGAATTCCTGTCGGAATTCGGATGAATTCCTGTCGGAATTCGGATGAATTCCTATCGGAATTCGGATGATTTTTTGTCGGAATTCAGATGAATTCCTGTCGTAATTCAGATGAATTCCTGTCGGAATTCGGATGAATTCCTGTCGGAATTCGGATGAATTCCTGTCGGAATTCGGATGAATTCCTGTCGGAATTCGGATGAATTCCTATCGAAATTCGGATGAATTCCTGTCGGAATTCGGATGAATGCGGATGAATTTCTTTCGGAATTCGGATGAATTCCTGTCGGAATCCGGAAGAATTCCTGTCGGAATCCGGATGAATTCTTGTCAAATGAATTGAATGAAGAATGAAGGTGAATTCAAATGAATTCCTGTCGGAAATAGGATAAATTTCTGTCGGAATTCGGATGAATTCCTGTCGGAATTCGGATGAATTCCTGTCGGATTTCAAATGAGTTCCTGTCGGATTTTAAATGAGTTCCTGTCGGAATTCGAATGAATTCCTGTCAGAATTCGAATGAATTCCTGTCGGAATTCGAATGAATTCTTGTCGAAATTCGAATGAATTCCTGTCGCAATTCGAATGAATTCCTGTCAAAATTCGAATGAATTCCTTTCGAAATTCGAATGAATTCCTGTCGAAATTCGAATGAATTCTTGTCGGTATTCGAATGAATTCCTGTCGGGATTCGAATGAATTCCTGTCGGCATTCGAAGGAATTCTGTCGGAATTCGAATAAATTCCTGTCGGAATTCGAATGAATTCATGTCGGAATTCGAATAAATTCCTATCGGAATTCTGATTAATTCCTATCGGAATTCTGATTAATTTCTGTTAAAATTCGAAAGAATTCCTGTTGAAATTCGAATGAATTCGGATGAATTCGTGTTCAAGTTCAAACGAATTCGTGTCGGAATTCGAATGTATTCCTGTCGGAATTCGGATGAATTCCTGTCGGATTTCAAATGAGTTCCTGTCGGATTTTAAATGAGTTCCTGTCGGAATTCGAATGAATTCCTATCGGAATTCAAATGAATTCCTATCGGAATTCAAATGAATTCCTATCGGAATTCAAATGAATTCCTGTCGGAATTCGAATGAATTCCTATCGGAATTCGAATGAATTCCTGTCGGAATTCGAATGAATTCCTGTCGGAATTCGAATGAATTCCTGTCGGAATTCGAATGAATTCCTGTCGGAATTCGAATGAATTCCTGTCGGAATTCGAATGAATTCCTGTCGGAATTCGAATAAATTCCTGTCGGAATTCGAATGAATTCCTGTCGGAATTCGAATGAATTCCTGTCGGAATTCGAATGAATTCCTGTCGGAATTCGAATGAATTCCTGTCGGAATTCGAATGAATTCCTGTCGGAATTCGAATGAATTCCTGTCGGAATTCGAATGAATTCCTGTCGGAATTCGAATGAATTCCTGTCGGAATTCGGATGAATTCCTGTCGGAATTCGGATGAATTCCTGTCGGAATTCGGATGAATTCCTGTCGGAATTCGGATGAATTCCCGTCGGAATTCGGATGAATTCCTGTCGGAATTTGAATGAATTCCAGTCGGAATTCGAATGAATTCCAGTCGGAATTCGAATGAATTCCTGTCGGAATTCGAATGAATTTCTGTCGGAATTCGAATGAATTCCTGTCGGAATTCGAATGAATTTCTGTCGGAATTCGAATGAATTCCTGTCGGAATTCGAATTAATTCCTGTCGAAATTCGAATAAATTACTGTCGGAATTCGAATGGATTCCTGTCGGAATTCGAATGAATTCCTATCGGAATTCGAGCAAACTTCTTTCGGAAATCGAATAAATTCCTGTCGGAATTCGAATGAATTCCTGTCGGAATTCAAGTGAACCCCTATCGGAACTCGAATTAATTCCTATCGGAATTCGAGTAAACTCCTTTCTGAATTCGAGTAAACTCCTTTCAGAACTCGAATGAATTCCTGTCGGAATTCGAGTGATTTCCTGACGGAATTCAAATGAATTCTTGTCGGAATTCGAATGAATTCCTGTCGGAATTCGAATGACTTCCTGTCGGAATTCGAATGAATTCCAGCCGGAATTCGAATGAATTCCAGTCGGAATTAGAATGAATTCCAGTCGGAATTCGAATGAATTCCAGTCGGAATGAAGTCGAATGAATTCCTATCGGAACTCGAATGAATTCCTGTCGGAACTCGAATGAATTCCTGTCGGAACTCGAATGAATTCCTGTCGGAATTCGAATGAATTCCTGTCGGAACTCGAATGAATTCCTGTCAGAATTCGAATGAATTCCTAACGGAAATCGAATGAATTCTTGTCGCAATTCGAATGAATTCCAATCGGAATTCGAATGAATTCCAATCGGAATTCGAATGAATTCCAATCGGAATTCGAATAAATTCCTGTCGGAATTCAAATAAATTACTTTAGGAATTCGAATGAATTCCTGTCGGAATTCGGATGAATGCTTGTCAGAATTCGGATGAATTTCTATCAAAATTCGGATGAATAAGTTTGATTCGAAAATTTTTCGACATTCGAATCAGAATTTCACCGAATTTGGCATTAGGAATGCTCAGAAAATCTTCAATTTTCAAATCAGAAATTGAAAATTCGAGTCAGTATTTTTTCGAATTTTGAGCAAGAAATTCTAAAAATATTTAATCAGAAATACTTTTAATATCAAATTAAAAACTATCAAAATTTTAAAATTTTAAATTTTTCTACGATTTTTTTAAATGATTTTTTTTGAGTTTCGAATCAGTTATTTTTCGTATTTTACATCAGAAATTTTATGATTTTTAATAAAAAATTCCCTGAATTTTAATGAAAAAAAAATCTCAAATTTTGAAACTTATTTTTTGAGGGAATTTTTCCAAATTTTAGAATCTGTAAATAAATTGTGCCAAAAATTTTACCTGCGCAGCGCTTAGTCAGATAACAGAAAATAACTCAGAAGCATTAATTCAAGAGCGATCTTCTCAATGTGCTAGAATTTCATATTCCGAAATCGTTCGAAAATAGTTTTCCACTGCTCCCAGGTTGTTCCCATCCCACACCAGCTCGCAGCTCGAATCCGATTAGCACACAATCGCGGATTAATTCACCATTCTCCCGTACGGAGACCGGACGGCCACATGCTCACAGTTGCATTGCGATCGTTCTCCGAAAGAAGCCAGCAGAAGGAAAAAAAACCTGTTCTGAATGATTCCCTTCTTCCAAGCCTAGAGCAGAGGCCTACACACAAGGGCAAATCCATCCACCCTCTCTTCCTCCGAGACTGGAACTACGATTCTCCGTGTGTTGCTTTCCCCTCTTCCTTCGCTATCTTCTACTTGGCAACTTCGCAGCAACTACGATTCTACCTCGTTTATGCTTTTTTAACACCATTTCCATCCTCCTATTCCACACTGCTGGCTGGCAAGAAGCGAAAAAAAAACAAAACCCTTGCATCCCATACGAAGCTTTCTTCTCGCCCGTTTTCTCCACCCTCGTCCGGGGCTCGATTGTTCTTTTAAGGGCCATTAATTCATCATCATTCCCAGCCCCATCTTGCCGGCCGGAGAGCGTCATAAAGCAGAGAGGTACACTAAAACCCGATTCCCGCACCGGGAAAGGAGTAAAAAAGGGCAAAAGAGCAAATGTTCTTTTGATTTAAATGGCTCTTTTTCCCTCTTGGCCTTTTGTTTTTTCTTCTTTCATGTTTATGTGGACGATCGTCGTAATCAAATTCCGTTCCTTGATTGCGACCGGTTTTTTATTCATTCTCAGTTTGAGAAAGATAAGGGTTGTACCAATTAATTATGTAATGCTTAAAATTGTGATTTTCTGTCTTAATACTTTTCTATTTCGAACGAGTTATAACGCAGCGTTACAAGGAAGTCCTCGCAATTAGCGAGTGTTCTTGTTCTTGGTGAAATCCGCCGCAAAATAAAACCTGATTTCCTCGATAATTTTCTAATTTTCTCTCATCACGATCAATGCCGAGATCTTCAAAGGTCGCACCTTGCCCCAGACTTTCGAAAATCCAAAACCAATTTCTTCTCCCGCATCGCATTCAACGTGATGGCGGAAACATCCTTCGCACGGTGAAAATCTCGTTGACCGTCACCGCCGCTCCGACGGATCTACATAGAACCCGCCGCGGCTCGATCGAGTGAGAGCCGACTTGATCACCTCCATTCCGATAAATACCTGGCCGGCACCAACACAAACACTCGCGAGCGCGACAAATAAGGCATTCCGCGGGTCGCGCGCGCACACCGCACCGTCGATCGCGTAGCTCGTACCCTTGATCTTTGTTTCGAGAGTGATCGTGCTGCTGCAGCCACACACGATTCTCACACATCACGGTGAGATCACGGCGCTGCTGCAGCTTCCACGACGACGGTGACGGTGCACGGACGGACGGAGTCAGATCTCCTCAACCTTGGTCTTGGCATACATTTTCCTTTTGCGCTCGCTCATAATAGCGGTCTGGTGGCGATCGGCGTTCGAGTACTGCCTAAACAAGTAATAAGCGATCCGGTCCCATAATGGAGGCTGATTAATGGACCGGCCCGATCCGGGCGACAGTTAGCATACGGAACGGAGGGCCGAGCGCGCGCGCATGTGCGTTCGCAACGCAGTGGAGAGCGCTGCTAAAGGGTGAATGTCAATCAGCACGATCATGCGCGCAGCGCACCCACGGAAGGACTCGTCGATCACGTGTGGTGTGTGAGCGCTTATTTACGGAATTTAAGGTGGAGCTTGCGGATCTTGACGCGATTCCGATCGGAACTGACCTAGAAAATGCGACAGGGGGATTAGAGCTGATTACGATCGTAAGTGGACTGCGGAAAGTCAGTGAGAATGGGCGATCAATCTTGATCGATGGTGGAGATTTGCCTTGCGGTGACCCACGCGTTGCGTGTCATGACTCATAATCATTCCAATGTTATTAAAATTCAAATAAGATCAGATCCTAAAAAAGAGTTAAGGATCGTGCCACATTTTGAAAGAATATTTCAACGACAAGGACATACAACGTTCATTATTTCTGAAGTCGAATGAAGTCCTGTCAGAATTTGATTACAATGTTAAATAAACTACTGTCCAAATTCAAAATTATTGTTGTGAAAAAGACCACAGCAATGCACCGAAATCTCGGTCAATCTGCAACCCTCCAGAAACATTCCCCAATTCACAGTTTGGTGCAAAACTTCACAGCTGTAAGTCCCCGTTTCATTAGCAACAGTCTCGACCCGCTACCTTCACACGATATCCAGCGTGCGTTTTTTGTTCACACTGCCCGGCCGAATATTTGAGTGTGTTTGCTCATTGACGATCCACCACTAGAACGGCCGTTTCTTCAATGACGACAACGACGACGGAGCCATTTCGCGAGCAAAATCAAACATTTTTTTTTTCGTCGGATTAAGCTGGACGACGCTCCATTCGAGCACGCACCCCAGCATTGGGTAAATAAAAACAACTTTTGGGTCAGGGTTGACGACATGTCGTCGTTCCGAATCGAACCGAACCGAACGAGTGCCCACGACCACCAAATCCCAACTATGGCCAACAGCAGCAGCAGCAGCAGCAGCGGAGCGCAATGAATGACAGTAATTCCACCGCGTCGCGTCCCATCGGCCCCCTCATCATCAAACGTCGATCGAAGCCAAGACGACGATTACGGTGCGCGTTGGTGCACTTGACACTCAACAAAGAACGCCGCGAGCGAGGTACGGCGGCGAGCGTGATAATGAAATTACGACTCGGACGACAACTATTTCGATCGGTCGGAGTTCTACCCATGCGAAAGGAAGGCAACCTCTTAGCGGGGTGGATTTCGAATCCTTCGGAAGTGCTGCTGCTGCTGCTGTGCCGCCGCGAGAGATAGGATAGTGGCGATCGCGATCATGCAAAATACCGGTTCGATCTTCGAAGGCGTCGTCTTTGAGCGATCTGGGTCAAGTTTGAAACTCTGCTTCGATCGAGGCTGCTGCGCGCGGAGGCTGCTGCTGGGGTGCTAGAGAGGGGTGTGACAGGCCATTGTCACCCCTCAGGAAAACGTCAATCGAGCGAGTGCCTCGGGCGATCGATCACGCCAACAACACGATCGCTCGGAAAGCAGTTGAACGGCAGCTATCCGCGCAACTATTCTCGTGTTAGGGAGCTTTGGCTGGTAAATGCACATTGCTGTAATGCCAGTTGCGTTTAATTCTTCCATAAATTTAGATTGACACCATTGTAGAATATAAAAAAATTAAAAAAAAATCAAAATTCTTCAAATTTTAATGAGTAAGAATAAAAAGATTAAGAATTTTTTATTTTTAATCTTTGTCGGAAATCGAGTGAATTCCAGTCGATTATAAATTGAATTCCGGTTGGTGTCAAAGCACGATTCAACTCTAGTCGGAATTAAATAATCGCGGAAAGAAATCGAAGGGAATTTGTTGAAATAAAAACTGTTGAAAATCAGTTTCTAATTAATTCATTTAAGAATTGAAAAAAAAAACTACCAAACAAATTCAATGAATTCCTGTCGAAATTATAAAGAGTTCGTGCCGAAATTCAAATGATTTCTCGCTTAACTTTTCAAAAGGACCTAAGTAACATTTTTTTCATGAATTAATTTGAGTACTGCAATCAAAAGCTTTCATGTTGTTCTGTTGATTGCGCTATTCAAATTAATTCATGAAAAAAATTTACTTAGGTCCTTTTGAAAAGTTAAGCGAGATTTCGTATCAAATTAATGTCTTTTTAGAATGGCAATGAATTTCTGCCGCGATTAGAAAGAACAAACAAGAGAGAACAAAAAAGAATTCCTTTGGGAATTCGGATGAATTCCTTTGGGAATTCGGATGAATTCCTTTGGGAATTCGGATGAATTCCTTTGGGAATTCGGATGAATTCCTTTGGGAATTCGGATGAATTCCTTTGGGAATTCGGATGAATTCCTTTGAGAATTCGGATGAATTCCTTTGAGAATTCGGATGAATTCCTTTGGGAATTCGGATGAATTCCTTTGGGAATTCGGATGAATTCCTTTGGGAATTCGGATGAATTCCTTTGGGAATTCGGATGAATTCCTTTGGGAATTCGGATGAATTCCTTTGGGAACTCGAATGAATTCCTTTGGGAATTCGGATGAATTCCTTTGGGAATTCGGATGAATTCCTTTGGGAATTTGGATGAATTCCTTTGAGAATTCGGATGAATTTCTTTGGGAATTCGGATGAATTCCTTTGGGAATTCGGATGAATTCCTTTGGGAATTCGGATGAATTCCTTTGGGAATTCGGATGAATTCCTTTGGGAATTCGGATGAATTCCTTTGGGAATTCGGATGAATTCTTTTGGGAATTCGGATGAATTCCTTTGGGAATTCGGTTGAATTCCTTTGGGAATTCGGTTGAATTCCTTTGGGAATTCGGATGAATTCCTTTGGGAATTCGGATGAATTCCTTTGGGAATTCGGATGAATTCCTTTGGGAATTCGGATGAATTCCTTTGGGAATTCGGATGAATTCCTTTGGGAATTCGGATGAATTCCTTTGGGAATTCGGATGAATTCTTTTAGGAAGTCGGATGAATTCTTTGGAATTCGGATGAATTGCTTTGGGAATTCGGATGAATTCCTTTGAAAATTCGAGTGAACTCCTTTGAGAATTCGAGTGAACTCCTTTGAGAATTCGAATGAATTCCTTTGAGAATTCGGATGAATTTTTTTTTGGAAATTCGGATGAATTCCTTTGGGAATTCGGATGAATTCCTTTGGGAATTCGGATGAATTCCTTTGGGAATTCGGATGAATTCCTTTGAGAATTCGGATGAATTCCTTTGGGAATTCGGATGAATTCCTTTGGGAATTCGGATGAATTCCTTTGGGAATTCCGATGAATTCCTTTGGGAATTCCGATGAATTCCTTTGGGAATTCCGATGAATTCCTTTGGGAATTCCGATGAATTCCATTCGGAATTCCGATGAATTCCTTTCGGAATTCCGATGAATTCCTTTCGGAATTCCGATGAATTCCTTTCGGAATTCCGATGAATTCCTTTCGGAATTCCGATGAATTCCTTTCGGAATTCCGATGAATTCCTTTCGGAATTCCGATGAATTCCTTTCGGAATTCCGATGAATTCCTTTCGGAATTCCGATGAATTCCTTTCGGAATTCCGATGAATTCCTTTGGGAATTCGGATAAATTCCTTCGGGAATTCGGATAAATTCCTTCGGGAATTCGGATGAATTCTTGTCGTAATTCGAATGAATTCGCGTCGGAATTCTTATGAATTTCTGTCGGAGTTTCCGAATGAACTCCTGTTGGAATTCGAATGAAATCCTGTCGGAATTCGAATGAATTGCTGTCGGAATTCAAATGAATTTTTGTCGCAATTCGAATGAATTTCTGCGTCGGAATTCGAATGAATTCCTGCGTCAGAATTCGAACGAATTTCTGCGTCAGAGTTCGAATGAATTCCTGCGTCGGAATTCGAATGAATTCCTGCCTCGAAATTCGAATGAATTCCTGTCTCGGAATTCGAATGAATTCCGGTCGGAATTCGAATGAATTCCTGTCAGAATTCGAATGAATTCCTGTCGGAATTTAAATGTATTCCTGTCGGAATTCGAATGAATTCCTATCGGAATTCGAATAAATTCCTGTCGGAATTCGAATGAATTTTTGTCAGAATTTGAATGAATTCCTGTCGGAATTCGAATGAATTTTTGACGGAATTAGAATGAATTCCTGTTGGAATTCGAATGATTTCCTGTCGGAATTCGAATAAATTCCTGTCGGAATTCGAATGAATTCCTGTCGTAATTCGAATGAATTTCTGTCGGATTTCGAATGGATTCTTATCGGCTATCGAAAGAATTCTTGTCGCAATTCGAATGAATTCCTGCGTCGGAATTCGAATGAATTCCTGCGTCGGAATTCGAATGAATTCCTGCGTCGCAATTCGAATGAATTCCTGCTTCGGAATTCGAATGAATTCCGGTCGGAATTCGAATGAATTTCTATCGGAATTCGAATGATTTCCTAAACGGAATTCGAATGATTTCCTAAACGGAATTCGAATGAATTCCTAAACGGAATTCGAATGAATTCCTAAACGGAATTCAAATGAATTCCTAAACGGAATTCGAATGAATTCCTAAACGGAATTCGAATGAATTCCTAAACGGAATTCGAATGAATTCCTAAACGGAATTCGAATGAATTCCTGAACCGAATTCGAATGAATTCCTAAACGGAATTCGAATGAATTCCTAAACGGAATTCGAATGAATTCCTAAACGGAATTCGAATGAATTCCTAAACGGAATTAGAATGAATTCCTAAACGGAATTCGAATGAATTCCTAAACGGAATTCGAATGAATTCCTAAACGGAATTCGAATGAATTCCTAAACAAAATTCGAATGAATTCCTGTCGGAATTCGAATGAATTCCTGTCGGAATTCGGAAGAATTTCTGTCGGAATTCGAATGAATTCCTATCGGAATTCGAATGAATTCCTGTCAAAATTCGAATGAATTCCTGTCAAAATTCGAATGAATTCATATCGGAATTCGAATAAATTCCTGTCGGAATTCGAATGAATTCCTGTCGGAATTCAAATGAATTCCTGTCGGAATTCAAATGAATTCCTGTCGGAATTCAAATGAATTCCTATCGGAATTCAAATGAATTCCTGTCGGAATTCGAATGAATTCCTGTCGGAATTCGAATAAATTCCTGTCGGAATTCGAATGAATTCCTGTCGGAATTCGAATGAATTCCTGTCGGAATTCGATTGAATTCCTGTCGGAATTCGATTGAATTCCTGTCGGAATTCGATGAATTCCTATCGGAATTCGATGAATTCCTGTCGGAATTCGATGAATTCCTGTCGGAATTCGAATGAATTCCTGTCGGAATTCGAATGAATTCCTGTCGGAATTCGAATGAATTCCTGTCGGAATTCAAATGAATTCCTGTCGGAATTCGAATGAATTCCTGTCGGAATTCGAATGAATTCCTGTCGGAATTCGAATGAATTCCTGTCGGAATTCGAATGAATTCCTGTCGGAATTCGAATGAATTCCTGTCGGAATTCGAATGAATTCCTGTCGGAATTCGAATGAATTCCTGTCGGAATTCGAATGAATTCCTGTTGGAATTCGAATGAATTCCTATCGGAATTCAAATGAATTCCTGTCGGAATTCGAATGAATTCCTGTCGGAATTCGAATGAATTCCTGTCGGAATTCGAATGAATTCCTGTCGGAATTCGAATGAATTCCTGTCGGAATTCGAATGAATTCCTGTCGGAATTCGAATGAATTCCTGTCGGAATTCGAATGAATTCCTGTCGGAATTCGAATGAATTCCTGTTCGAATGAATTCCTGTCGGAATTCGAATGAATTCCTGTCGGAATTCGAATGAATTCCTGTCGGAATTCGAATGAATTCCTGTCGGAATTCGAATGAATTCCTGTCGGAATTCGAATAAATTCCTGTCGGAATTCGAATAAATTCCTGTCGGAATTCGAATAAATTCCAATCGGAATTCGAATAAGCTTCTGTCGGAGTTTCAGTGATGAACCTCATTGAAAAATTACTAAAATAGAGTCCTTATCAAAACCTGTCGGAATAATTTGATAAATTCTTGTCGAAATTCGATTCACTTCTTTCCATGTTATAAAAGTTATAAACTATTCGAACAAAGTCAAAGTTCTCAACCGGCATCCCTGGCAGAGGCTCCGTGGCCGCAACTAAGCTCACTCGCCACCTGTTTGTTTCGTTAAATCGGATTTAGTATGCAAAAAGCGTCGCACCATCGACCATCACCGGCGGGCTGCGTCGCCGCTACCCCCCAACGCAACGACACACAGCACAGCCTCAGTAGTGTCGAATTTCGTGGCCGCATGCAAAAGCAAAAGCAAAGCATTGCCAAGGTGATCGCAACTTCTCGCTGCAAGGCAAGTCGCTGCTGCTGCTGCTGATGATCATCGTTATGACTGCCGTCCCCACGCTTAGGGCTTTGCGTCGCGAGAGGCGACACTTGACGGCGATGATGATCGTGATGATGATGACAACAAACAGCGGCGACGTGCGATAAAAATGGTAACGGTAAACCAATACACCGACCAGGATCGCGCCCGACCGCGGCTTCTCAACGGGCGATAAATTAGCACATTAGCAGCGCGCACTCGCTGCGACCGTGTAGCTGCGGGCCGTCCGGCGATGACCAAATGCGTTCTGGGCTTCCGGTGGGTGTTTAATTACCACCTTTATTCAAAGTTCGCTTTTCGGCTGAACGCATCGAAATTCGAGGAGTTCTGTAGCAAACAGAAAAAAATGCAATTCAAGGTGCGGAAATGATCAGGGTCGATGCAATATGACTCCAGGAGTCGAATGGGATCATTTTCCGAAACTGCTCGAAAGTACTCGAAACTGCTCGAATCGAGTTTTTTCGTCGCGAAAACGACTGCTACCAATTGGGGATCGGCCAGCCACACGCTCGTCCACCCGTACACACTTTGCGTCAACTAAATTTGCAATCAAAATGATGACGCAGCGGTCGAAAGTTTCGCCTGACTCAGAACGTTCTGCTCCAAGTGTTCGCAATTCGACGATCGAAAAGAAAAAAAAACGGCCTATCAATGCAAATCGAATTCCCGGCCGTTTCCGATTACCATTGCAATGTGACGGGAAAAAAAGGTGGCGACGACGACCACGACTGTCCTCGCCTAGCGAAGCATATTTCTGCAAGTCTGATCTCTACTGGCGGGTTGAAGCGAATTATTTTCCCAGTCCCTGCACCGGTGCAAGTTGCATAATTGCCACAAGCGCACGGTTTTTTGTTTACGTTCGTCGAGTTCCAGATCGTTCGATTATGCACCATCTCTTCGAACTTGGTAATCGACTTGATCGATCGATCGATCGATCACGTACCCTCTGGCGACCGTCTGGAGGACACCGGGCCACGTGTATTCAAATTTTCGGGTCGTTCGAAATCGCTCAGACAGTCAGAACAACGGTCAGAACATAGGAAAGTGTGTGATTTCGTAACATGTCGGAGAATCGAGTCCGGCGGGACGCGGCATGATTCCTAACTGTACTTTTGGTTAGCGTGTCGGTGCGACAAATCTCGACGACAAAACTCGTCAAGTCAAGTCGAGTCAAGTTTACAGAATTCGAGGCACGAAGGCACGCACATCGGAGAGGTGCTTAGTGCTCAAACCGCGCACAGCGCAAACAAACATATGAATAATGGAAATATGGACGACTGTTGTGTGTTGTGTATGTCTGCCCCCGTTGGCCGCCTCCCTCCCTATCTGAGATTCTTCCCACCAGTCCGGTCGTCCAGCGAGTTCTGAAAAGGGGTTCATCTCGGCGAGATGCGATCGCGAGCGCCCCGCCGCCGGAGACCCAGTTGCATAGCAAATTGGCCCGGGGTTGACTTTGGGGGGCGATCTAGGTCGAGTATTACGTATTGGTGGTTGGTGTCGGATGAATTCGATCTGGAGAAGCGATCGTAGATGAGGATTGCTCAATTTTATGGCACTTAGAATTATTTTATGTGCTTCATCAAAATTCTACAGGGGTTAAAAGTAGTAAAGCAAAATACTATTATTTAGATATCATTTGCATGTTTTTTCGATCATGATTATCGAATAATGCACAAATTTACATAATATAGGAATCAGATAAACAAAAAGGTGTCCATTGTTGTTGACAATGGCATAAAAAAGCGCATTGTTAGTCTGTGTAAGATACAGAAAAATACTCAAAAAGCAGCTGTATCAATGTTTCAATCGCATTGTTATTCAATTTTAACAAGTTCTAATATTTGATTGGGCAGAATTTCACACAGAATGAGAATCGACTTTGAAAGTAGAACACGATTGCGTTTTGAACAGATCGATGCAATGAAGAGCAAGAGCCAAAGCTCATTTATGAATGCGGAAAAAAATAGTTTGAAGATTTGGAAGAGTTTTTTTTTTAAGAAAATCTTTTAGACATGCGGAAGAAATTTTGAAAATTTGGAAGAAACTCTGTTAGAAATTCAAAACAAATTCTTTTGAAAACTCGGATAAAAAAACTTTTAGAAATGCGGAAGACTTTCTTTCGGAAATTCGGAAGAACTTCTTATGGAAATTTGGAAGAACTTCTTTTGGTATTTTGGAAAAAATTCTTTTAAAAACTAGTGTTTCATTTAGAAATTTGGAAGAATTTCTTTAGAAAACTCAGAAGACTTTCTTTCGGAACTTCAAAAGAATTTGTTGTGGAAAGTCGGAAGAATTTTTCTTGAAAATTTGGAAGAGTTCCTTTGGAAATTCGGAAGAACTTCTTTGAAAGTTTCCTTTTGTAAATTTCAAGGAAATTCTTTTGGTAGCTTGGAAGAATTTTTTTTGGAAATTCAGAAGAATTTCTTTCGGAAATGTGGAAGAATTTCTTGTGGAAAGTCGGAAGAATTTCTTCTAGAAATCCGGAAGAATTCCTTATGGAAATGTGGAAAGATTCCTTTTGGAAATTAGAACGATTTTTTTTTTGCAAATTCGGTAGAAATTCTTTTGGGAATGCGGAAGAATTTCTTTTGGAAATTCAAAAAACTTTCTTTTGAAAAGTCAGAAGACTTTTTTTTAGAAATTTGAAATAATTTCTTTTAGAAATTCAGAACAATTTCTTTGGGAAATTCGGAAAAAAAATCTTTTGGAAATTTGGAAGGATTCCTATTAGAAATTTGGAAGAATTTCTTTGCCAAATTCGGATGAATTCCTTTTGCAAATTCGAAATTTCGAAGAATTTCTTGTGGAAAATCGGAAGAATTCTTTTTCAATTTCGAAAGATTCCTTTCAAAAATTTGAAAGTATTTCTTCGCCTAATTCGAAAGAATTTCTTTAAAAAAAATTGGAAGAAATTCTTTTAGAAATGCAGAAGTGTTTCTTTTAGGAATTCGAAAGATTTTTTTTTCAGAAAATCCGTAGACTACCTTTCTGAATTTTGGAAGATTTTTTGTGAAAAATCGTTAGATTTTTTTTTTTTTTGCGAAATTCGGCGGAATTTCTTTGGGAAATTCGGGAGAATTTCCTTTGGAAATTTGGAAGATATTCACTTGGAAATGCGGAAGTGTTTCATTTAGAAATTCGAAAGAATTTTTTTTTTTTAGAATTCAGAAGACTTTTTTTTTCGGAACATTAAAAGAATTTGTTGTGGAAAGAAGGAAAAAAAAATCTTGAAAATTTGGAAGAATTTCTTAGGAAATTTGGAAGAACTACTTTTGGAAATTCGGTAGATTTATTTTATAGAAAGTTTGAAAAGATTCCTTTTGGAAATTTCAAGGAAGAACTTTTTTTGGGAATTCAAAAGAATTTCTTGCCGAAACCTGGAAGAATTTCTTGAGAAAAGTCGAAGAATTTCTTCTAGAAATCCGGAAGCATTTGTTTTTGGAAATGTGGAAGGATTCCTTTTTGGAAATTTGGACGAATATCTTTTGCAAATTCCGAAGAATTGGGAATGCGGAAAAATTTCTGCTTGAAATTGGGAACAACTTTTTTTTTGAAATTCAGCAGACTTTCTTTCGGACTATCAGAAGACTTTCTTCAAAAATTTGGAAGAATCTCTTTTAGAAATTCTAAACAATTTCTTGAGGAAATTAGGAAGAATTTCTTTTGGGAATTTGAGAAGATTCCAATTAGACATTTGAAGGAATTTCAGCAGAATTTCTTGTGGAAAATCGGATGCTTTTTTGTTTGGAAATTCGGAAAGATTTCTTTTGGAAATTAGGAAGAATTTTTTTTGCCAAATTCGGACGAAAATTTGGAGAAATTCTTTTACAAATGCAGAAGCGTTTCTTTTAGAAATCAGAAAATCAGAATTTTTCGGAATTTTGGAAGATTTTTTGTAAAAATCCATAAGATTTTTTTTGCGAAATTTTTTGCAGAATTTCTTTGGGGAGTTCGGGAAAATTTCTTTTGAAAATTTAGAAGGATTTCTTTTGGAATTTCGTATGAAATTCCTTTGGTAATTAAGAAGAAACTCTTTTGGAAAATCAGAAGAATTTATTTCGGAAATTTGAAGAATTTGTTGTGGAAAGGCAGAAGAATTTCTTCTAGAAAGAATTCCTTTTGGAAATGTGGAAGGATTTTTTTTTAATTTGGGCGAATTTCTTTTGCAAATTCGGAAGAAATTCTTTTGGGAATGCGGAAGTGTTTCTGCTAGAAATTTGGAAGAATTTGTTTTGGAAATGCAGAGGACTTTCTTCTGAAAATTTAGAAGACTTTCTTTCAGAAATTTGAAAGAATTTCTTTTAGAAATTCGGAACAATTTCTTGGGAAATTCGGAAGAATTCCTTTTGCAAATTTGAAAGAATTTCATTTCGGAAGAAATTCTTCTTTTTTTGTCTTTACTAGGGAGACTTTCAGCCCGAGGCTGGCTTGTCTCCGGAGGGAAAGAAATTCTTTTAGAAATGCAGAAGTGTTTCTTTTAGAAATTCGGAAGAATTTCTTTTAGAAAATCAGAAGACTTTCTTTCGGAATTTTGGAAGAATTTTTGTGGAAAATCGGAAGAATTTATTTGCAAAATTCGGCAGAATTTCTTTAGGAAAAGAATTTCTCTTGGAAATTCAAAAGAAATTTTTTTTTGGGAATTTGGAACACTTTCTTTCAGAAATTTGAAAGAATCTTTTTTCAGAAATTCGGGACAATTGCTTTTGGAAATTCGGAAGAATTTCTCTTGGAAATTTGGAAGGATTCCTATTAGAAATTTTGAAGAACTTCTTTGACAAATTCGGAGAAAAATCTTTTGTAAATTCGGAAGAAATTCTTTTGGAAATTCAGAAGAATTTCTTTCGGAAAATTGGAAAGATTCCTTTTGGAAGTTTGAAAGAATTTCTTTGCCAAAATTGCCTTTGCCAATTTGCGAAATTCGGCAGAATTTCTTTGGGAAATTTGGAAGAGCTTCTTTAGCAAATTCAGAAGACTTTCCTTCAGAAATTTGAAAGAATTTCTTTTAGAAATTCGGAAGAATTTCTTTGGGAAATTCGTAAGAATTTCTTTTGGAAATTTGGAAGGATTCCTATTAGAAATTTGGAAGAATTTCTTTGACAAATTCAGACGAATTTCTCGAGCAAACTCGGAAGAAATTCTTTTGGATATTCGGAAGAAATTCTTCTGGAAATTCAGAAGAATTTCTTTCGGAAATTTGTAAGAATTTCTTTGCCAAATTTAAAATAATTTCTTTGCCAAATTCTTACGAATTACTTTGGCAAATTCGGAAGAAACTCCTTTGGAAACTCAGGAGAATTTCTTTCGGAAATTTTGAAGAATTTCTAGTGAAAAACCGGAAGATTTTTTTTTAATTGGGAGAGATTCCTTTTGGAAATTTGGAAGAATTTCTTTGCCAAATTTAAAAGAATTTTTTTGCCGAATTCGGACGAATTTCTTTTGCAAATTTAGGCGAAATTCTTTTAGATATGTGGAAGTGTGTGTGTGTGAAATTTGGAAGGATTTCTTTTGGAAATGCGAAAAAAATCTTCTAGAAAGTCCGAAGAACATCTTTTGAAAATTTCTCCGAAAATGTGGATCAGCAGAAATACGGAAGCATTGAACAGATCAATTAAATAAAATTTGGAAAACAAATCGAACAAATTTCAGCAATTTCCATATCCCATTTAGATCAGTGTCTAACTGCTCGAATTTTAATTCTGTCAACATCGCGCATCATTGAAAGAATCGACCAAGCCTACTTTGCCATGCGGCCCGAGACAAAAATATTTTGCACTCACCTGCTCCCTCCTTGTGGTCCTTCTTGCGGGAAACCAGCGACAGCGGCTCGCTCCCGAAAGCGCCGTCCCCGAAGTTGGCATTCTTCTGCGACTCGAGCAGCCGCAACTGCTCCTGGTGGATCCGGTGCTTGATCAAGCTGATCTTCGGCATTGTTTCTTCTTTTCTTCTTAGTTGCGCGTACGATTAATCCAAAAAAATGTTGTTGTTCTCTGTTTGTCAATCACTTGTTTACTTTTGTTTCCTTAATATTATTATTATTATCAAACAACGTGCTGTTGCGTCAGCTGTCACTTGTCATAATCACAAACGATCGCCACTTTTCCTAGAATATGATTTTCCGTTGGCGAGTACGATCGCAATTTCGTCACAAACGATCGCCGCAATCCTCACAAAATTCATCCATCAAGGCACTCCTGTTTTTACAAATTTCCATTTTCACCAATGCCTTCTTCGATTGCTGCTGGACGCACTTTTTCACTTAATTAATCGATCAAAAATCATCGGGAGATCTTAGTCAGCGCAGGTTGCTTCACTTAACTTAGAACTTAATCCTACTATCTTAGAAAATATTGCACTTTGAGTAGTATTTCTTGGGAATTCGTCACAGAGGGCTCGTTCGGCCACCAATCTTATTCACATGGTCGATATTTTCGTCGGATTATGCACTGCTTTTCTCGGTTTGCGGTTAATCCAATCCATGCGCACACAAAGGAGTTAATCCATCAAAACACACTTTAACCCAAATCGACTCGGATCGCAGTATTTTCTCCTCACTCTGCTGCTTGCTTGCACTTGAAACTCCCGGAAGTAACTGTTCCTTCTTGCTGCGATCGCGGAAAGCCGGAACTCTCCCAGTAGTGTTGGCTGATCGCTTTTATTTTTTTCAATTTCGCACAAAACTCCCGAATAAACAGAACGCAGTGGTTCTCAAACTCTCCAATCCACCACACGGGGACGGAAGGCACGCACGCAGGGGGGGCGAGCGGGAACACACCAAATAAAAACCGGCTCCGGGCAGCTCTTTTCAAACACCGGAGGACAGAGAAACGTTCGTTCTTGGCGGCGTTCTTTCACTTACTGTACACCGACTGGCAAGCGGATCGACCGTGCACCGTCGTCGGGTTCCGTTCCGCAGTTCCCGTCTCGATCGAGCCTACTACTATACACTAAACCAAACTCAGCGCAGTCGAGAGAGAGATAGAGCGCGCAGAACCGCATCCAGCTTAGCACTCGGTCGCGCTGGAATGAACGAAAAAAAATAAAACAGAATTACAGCTAGATTTCGAACGAACGAACGGACGAAAGCGGCTGCCGGTGGGACGAGCGAGACGGGCGATAGAACTTTCACGGGCCGGAGCGAGATGGGCGGTGGAAACGAGTTTTGTGCAGCGGCGCGAGCTTTGCGATGGGGCTAAGCGAGTGAGCGAGACCGGTCAGAGCGGAACGCTCTCCATGGGGCTCGTGTGTGTTGGTAAAGCCGAGCCGCCCGCTTGCTTCGATGCTGCAAGTGTTCTGTTATTATTGTTCTTTGCCTGCGGCGGCTGGTGTGGTGCTTTCTCGGATGTGTGTGCGGGGTGCGTGCTGTATAGCGGCATTTGCTGCGCTTGCGGTGGTGTGCGAATCGATTTACGGTTCACTACGCGACCCTGTTCTGTTGTTGCTCGCTCTGCAGGTGTGGTTCCTGTGTGTACATTCTAAATTCTCACACACAGAAGACCTGCTCGGGTTCGTCGTTTGCTGTGCGGAGCTTTTTCGTCTTCGAATGAAAGGTGAACCGGTGTTGGAAAGGCACCACAGTCAGGTGGATAGTGGGAATGTTTAAATGAAACGGCTCATGAGGATTAGTCAAGGATTTTTTTTAATATGTCCTGCTGCTCTTCGAGCATTTAAGGATGGGGAAATGAAAACCAAATATATTAAAATTAATATCAAAAACCTAATAGAATTTGTTGAGAGATGATTTTTGTGGCTCACTAGTGTCTTTATTTTTATTATTGTCACTATCATTTTTATTTTTCGAATGACAATAGACATTAGTAATTATGTTTTTCAATCTACAATTTCAAACAATCTCATGATATTTTGAAGAATTTCTAAGAAGAAAAACTCAAAACGATTGAGAATATAAGCACAAAAAAAGGAGAAAAGGATGTAAAATAATTATTGAGCGCGTAAAAGACTTACTTTTCATCCAGTTTCAACATGAACAACGTGGCAGTTTTGCCGCTTAATTCAATGACTGAATTTGAATTATCATTTGTAAACTCCGAAACATCGTTTTCAATATTGATATATTTTAACAAAATAAAAATTGAATATATATTTAAATTTTTCCAAAATAATTCAATTAAAATAAGTCCTACATAGAAAAAAAAACATACACTTTCAAACCCATTTAATACTTTTAATTGTCATTGTTTGATTCTAGTATAGTAGACATGTTTATGATGATTGTGAAAGCCTTATAATCAATTGACATCTTTTTAGAAGTCAATGAAACACAATCTGTAAAATTTCGGATTTTTTTCCAAAAATTAAAGAATTTCTTTCGAATCGAAATTCAGATGTTTTTTTCAAAATTAGGTGAATTTCTGATTCGTTATTTGAAAATTCGTAGAATTTCCGATTAGTTAACGGAACTTTATGCGAATTTTGAAATCAAAACGGAGAATTTTTGAATCATGAAACGAAATTCAGAAGAATCCTTATTCGCAATTTGAAAAATTTCCGGAAGAATGGTCAAAAACATCTATCGCGGATTGCTGGAGGAATTGTTCCCGGATTGCTGTAGAAATCGTTCATGGAATGCATGAAGAATCGTTTTTGAATTGCCGAAGGAAACGTTCGTGGATTACCGGATAAATCGTTCGTGTATTGTAGGAAAAACCAATCGTTGATTGCCGGGGGAATAGTTCGTGGATTGCCGGAGTAATCGTTTCAGACTTTCCGGAAGAACCGTTCCCAGATTGCCGGAGAAATAGTTTGTGAATTGCCGGAGAAATCATTCGTGCACTGCGAAGGAATTGTTTTCAGATTGCCAGATTCAGATTCCGAATTGCCAGTGGAATTGTTCGCGGTTTGGGGGAGGAATTGTTTTTCCGGATTGCCGGGGATTCGAGCACGGATTGCCGGAGAAATCGTTACCGGATTGTCGGAGGAACCTTTCTCGGATTTCCCGCGAATTCATTACCGTATTTTTGGAGGAATGGTTCTCGTTTCGTTGGGGGGAATCGCTCCCGTATTGTGGGAGGTATCCTAAGTAACTAAAAGTTCCTTTAAAAGTACCTTTTTCTTCTTAACCAGCTTGACTGAGCTTATTAAGCGAAAAACGTACTGTTAAAGGAACTTTTGGTTACTTGGGGTTGTTCTCCTGCAATCTCGAAACAAGTCCGCATGAAAACTGGAAACAATTCGTCAAGGAACGTTTTCCCTGGAAATCAACGAACGATTCTTGCGACAATTCGCGAACCATTACTCTGGAAATCTCGGAACGATTCCCCCGAAAATTCAAGAACGGTTCCACCGGCAATTCGAGAACGATTTGATTGGCAATTCACAAACGATTCCTTCGACAATTTAGAAGCGATTCTTCCTGCAATCCACGAACGATTCTTTCGACATTCCGGGAACGATTTTTCCAGCAAACCGGTCGACTAAATCTCTGTATAAATCCGTGAGTCCATATGAGTACCTGAGCTACTGGAAGCCTAATCACTTCTGGGATATGGATTTGTAGAATATCGTAGGTAATTCTGGTCACAAAGAATCAAGTAAATGCGCAGTTATGTGCAATTATGATATTCTAAAAGGTTATCATAATTCACATCTTTCCAAAATTGGCTCCAATTAATCTTTCTGGTGCCTTCATCCACCATTCGGATTTTCCTGAAAATTTTGTGTGAAATCTTGTATCTTTTGACACGACTTTTGAACTCTTTCCAAACAATCGTGGGAGCTTCCCTTCTAAATCCGTTAAAAAAAATCCTGCGAATTAGGTTTTTTCGTGGACATCGAGAAACCTCCAGTATACTTATAATAATGATTTTTATTCACTCTCTATGGAGTTTATGGACATCTAAAAAATGGTTACGGACTGCTTTCAATCTTTCAGATAATCAAGAATTTAATCCCTACAAGCTCACATTGCATAGTTGTTTGCCAAGTAAATCAATGTTCTTGGAATTCCAGCATTGTTTTATTTATAGAAAGTTCAACTACTATTGTGGAGTTTGAGTAAGTTACCATCAGCGTGTGATTTATATTACCACCTCAGCGCGTCATCGGTGAGCAGCAAGCCATGACATGACTCGACCTCTTCTTGTCAGATCTGCACACGCACCAACGGAGAGCTGCTCTCATCGCAATTCGCTCCAGCCATTTGGAGTCACACATTTTGTCGATCCTGCCAGGTTGTTTTTTGTATGCTAACGCTGATATTAGAAGATGAGTTGAATTTATGTGGTTAATGTGCGAAAAAAAACAATATTTAATGGTTTGGAAGGAACCACAAACAAGGAGGATTGTATTGCAAAGGGCGTCTGAAAGACCGCTGGAAAATGGATTGTGGTTTGGAAAATCACAAAGCGCGTATGGGAGACCGTTGAAAAATGGATTGTGGTTTGGAAAATCACAAAGCACGTCGGGACGACTGCTGAAAAATGGATTGTGGTTTGGAAAAACACCAAGCGCGTTTGGAAGACCCGCTGGAAAATGGATTGCGGTTTGGAAAATCAAAAGGGCGTCGGGAGGACCGCTGGAAAATGCATTGTAGTTTGGAAAATCACAAAGCGCGTCTACGAGACCGCTGAAAATTGGATTGTGGTTTGGAAAATCACAAAGCGCGTTGGGACGACCGCTGGAAAATGGATTCCCGAATAAAAAATACAGTAGAATAACAATACAATTTATTGTAACAATACTATTAATTACATTAAATTGGCAATAGATCATATTGTAAATGAAACCGTCGAAATACATTAGAATGCATTGTTATGAACCATTTACTCAAATGTAAATGAAGTTTTCGCAATAGAATGTACGGGTTGTTAAGTATCGTAACTATACAAAATCGGAGATTTTTCCATACATTTTTTTCGTCACACAATAGAGTGTATGGTTAATATATTGTTGAAATATCCGAACAAAACTGTTCAAAATACAATGGATTGTATTGTATTTGTATGGTAAAATAATACGATTTTGGATTTCTCAGTTGTGACAGCTTTACTGTTCAACAATGCAATTTAAAGGGAAAAAATGTATATTTGGCGCTATGAGGCAAATATTGTTAAATAGTTTTTATGCAATGTGAAGAAACGTTTCAAAAGTTATCAATGTATGAACCTTATGTACGAAAACGTTTAAAAAACAATTGCAAGCATTGTTACATTAGAGAAATATGTTTATGTATTGTATCCTTAGTGTTGATACAATCTGTGCAACCATCAATAAACAATGTATCTTATTGTATACCGTACATTGTATGGTAATTCAATTGTTTACACTATTGAACCAATAGTACATTTTTATCCGGGTTGTGGTTTGTAAAATCACAAAGCACGTCTGAAAAGCCGCTTTGAAGTAGTTTGTGATTTGGAAAATCGTAAAGCGCGTATCGGAGGCTGCCAAAACATAGGGTTGACGATCTAGAAAATCTCACGGTGAGTCCTGGAAGCATAGTGGTTAAAATTTATACTATTGACAGACCACAAGTTAGGCTTATTCCAACGAAATCTGAGATATATGGAGAGCTGTCATAAGCCACACAGTTGTTTGAAAGGCGAAATAGATTACATAACTTGAAGTTTATTTTGGGATTAACTGACTTACCCTTTGTTTCAAATATTCGAAATTCACGAAGTTAAAAAACGTTACCTGTTTTCACAAAGCTATTAGTTTGGAGTTGTTATTTAAAAGTACTAGTTAACACAAGTCTAAAATTGAGGTATCTCTATCTTTTTTTTAAATAAATATCATTTTCTATTTGGTTGTTCGGATGTTTAACATCGACTTGTTGAAGGTCAGCTTGATGGTGTTACGATACACGAGGCTGATAGTTGGATTAGTTGGGCAGAATAAGTTATTTATTATTGCTACAATCTATAATCTGTCTTGAGAGATCAATATCATAACACTAGGTACCAACTTAGATTAACATTTAAACGATACATTTTATTGACTTTTATTTAGTTGTTCTGTGATTGAAAACACCGATGTTTACACAAGTTTATTTTGGAGTTCAGTTTTCAAAGGTTCAACATGTTAAACGTTCATCTTCGCCTTGCAGAAATAACTTTAAAAAACTGCATCCTATGCTATAGGATTTTTTATTGCTTTTTTGTTAGAGAAGAAGGGTAATGTGGGGTTTTAGTAAGTAACCATCGGCGTGTGATTTATATTACTTGCACACACACCAACGGAGAGCTGCTGTCATCGCATTTCACTCCAACCATTTGGAGTCACACAACTATCAACTAGATGTCAGACAACTACAACAAGCAATGAATCTGTATAAGGAACATCTAATGGAGTTTGTTGAAGAACTCGTGCAAACATGTTTGAAAATTCCTAGGCATATTTTTTTGTATGAATACTTCCACGAAGACATTTCAATTCTAGCTTGTGTAAAATAAACCAAGTTTTTGGAGCGGAGCTTTTGAACAAATCTTCTTAACATCGATCGAAGAGCTCCAGAATAAAACTATAGACTATAACTCTTGGAAATTCTTTGCATTTTTTTATGTTTTAGTGAGAGTTCTGAAGTATTTTGGAAAATTTTGGGAAGAGAATAATTATCTTCACAAGATATTCTAAAGCATGTTCACTGAAGTAATTTATGTACAAAATTCTAGTAGATCAACTAGAGTATTTCCTGATAAAATTGTTCTATAAACATAAAAAACAGTGAATGGAAACCGAAGCATTCTCATTAAAAACAATATTATCCTCCTCTTGCGTCCGGGTATAACTAGTTGTGGACTGGTTATGGAGTACCGAGTATCGTTTAATTGAGACCATCGCCACCTACGTGGATAAGGTGCTTTAATCCCCTATTATTCTCTCTACATGACTAATAATTTGATCACCTGAGGACGTTAGGATCGACCAATGACATTATTAGCCCATCATCAAATGGAAGTTCACGAAATATATTCAAAATATTACATACAAAATTTTGTTTGGAGATGATGCCGATGCTGTGGAGTTCCATCATAGGTTCACAAAGATAGTATTCGGCGTATTTTTTTAATCGAGCTTCCAAATAACTAGTTCAGGCCTGCTCAACCTTTTCAAGCCACGGGCCGATTTTCAGAAACGCCACTTGCTGACGGGCCAGAAAATATTGGGTACATATTTTTTAAACATTTTTAAAATAACCAAAGCAAAATCTATATTTTTTAGAATGGTATTTAGTTTTACAGAATGGCTAAAATTGGTTTGAAAGAAACTAAATACGATTGAACAATATTTTGTGTGTGCTTATTTTCTTTTTCTTTGTACGTAACAGGACATGGAATTGTTGGCTTCCTTTCAATACTCGACGTGTATTGATTTCACAATCGTTGATCGAATTTCACAAGATAATTACTGTTTATTGCTTTCATTCTTGATAAGAGTTGGAACATTCGAAGTACATTATTCACATCAGTAAACGGTGTTGAGTAACTGTGTTCTAAAAAAATAGCGAATAGGCCTATAAATGTATGTTGAAAGGCTTCGACTGTTTCTGTTTTACCAGAATTTGATAAATGTATTAATTTTCGATTGAGTGAGTGGAAAAAATGCGTACCTGAGTTCGAACACCAATTTGAACATGACGAAATGATGCACAATGGGTTCAAAAAGTGCATTGGAAAAGTCAAACGCAAGTACTATAGGCCCAGAATGAATGTTGACATCAAAAAGTATATCGCGTTGTGTGAGACTTATAAAGAGAACAACACTCCACATTATCAACGGCTCCAGGAACGGGTAAGCAGCGAATTGCGACCAAACCATTCCAAATTGTGTGTACGGACTACATACAATTACTTCCTAGGAGCAAGCAAAGCAATGGCCACTTGTTAGTCGTATCAGACATTTGTTCTTAGTACTCTTTGCTTGCTCAGGTGAAGAAGATTGCTTCAGGTAGTCATTGCACGATTTTGGAAGAGCGATGGTTTCATAGGCTGTCCGTTGCGTTATACGTGATTATGTATAACGCGACAACATTTCTATCAAAGGAATTACAGGAATTGTTTAAGAAGTATGAAATCTAACACTGGCCAATGCTCGACACCGTAGTCAAGCAAATAGCTCTGGTATACTGAAATATCAGAGATCGAGTTTGTGCTAAACAACACGCTGCATGGATCCACGAAGTTCACAGCATCGTGTTTCTTTCGGCCATGACATGGACGCACGAGGATCTGACCCCAAGAGGGAGGGAGATGGTGATCTCTCAGAGAATGATCGAGCAGCGAAATTGAAAGGTGTCAGTAAAAAAAAAAAATATGACGTTGTCTGAAAAAACCTAAAAAGAGCATATGAGAGTACAAGTAAGTAAGTAAGTTGCGTTCGATCATTTAGTAGTTTGTCAATAGCGCATTCCAGAAGCTGAATTTCAAAATATGTTGTATGGTGGACTTCTAGTGCGAAGGTTTTTCTACAACTCTGTCAAATCTGCTATAGTTTCAGTAACTTAGACTAAATGATAACAAAATTCCTATCATTTAGTTTGAGTTACTGCAACTAGCGCTATAACTCCGTTACTAGTGGAATTCAAACAACGAACCATTAGGCAGAGTTGTAGAAAAACCTTCGCACTAGAAGTCCACCATACAACATATTTTGAAATTCAGCTTCTGGAATGTGTTATTGTAGTTTGTCAATGATCGAACGAACTAAATGATCGAACGCAAATTACTGAATGATCGTTAACATCCTTGGTATAAACCATGCTAGGAAGGGCAACAGCTCCTGTATGATGTAGCCGATATGAACGGGAAGCTGCTGGGAATATTTTCCGCAGTAGATTTGAAGGCCTAAAACGATTTTTTTTTTATTATTGTCCGTGATACCAGTACATGCTTGACGGGACGGTCAATAGTAAGGAAAGTAACCGGTCCATGAAAACCCTATTTGGAGAGGTTTACCAAATTGTCTTATCGAGGATGGACTCATTAGCAGCTAAAAAGGGAAGGTTACTTATGCAACCCCTTGCAATGAAAGAGTTCAACTGTGTGTTTTAATTTGAAATTAATGTTTTGTAATAATTTTTAATATTCGTCTCGCTGTATGTCCAATCATTGTATATTATTTCGAACATATCTGTTCCATTATGCACATTATGCAGTTTTCTAACTTGCCTCCTACTTCGTCAAAAAGTTTTCTGATGCAGCTCACGAGACTGTGTATAGTATACAGCGAGTGTATGGAGAAGGAGGAAATGGCTATAGCTTTATGATGACCCGACCCATACTATCAACGCTTCAACATCTTCTTCTTCTTATATATAAAAATGAAATGGTCTGTGTTCGTATCCGCATAACTCGAAAACGGCTGGATGGATTTCTTTCATTTCTTCAGCAGAAACATTCGTTATAGTTTCCGACGGGTTTATATGATATTTCCTTATGCGAAAATCATTAGTAAGATTGAGTATATCGTGAAAATCTAAAATGAGGATTCGTATGGAAAATTAGCTTCGGCACTTCACAACACGCATTTTCGCCTACTATGCAGGACAACGTCTGCCGGGTCTACTAGTAAAATTTATAAATACGGTCTACCGTGGATCCCCGATAATTTGAACGGTACATCATTCAAATTAACGGGGTTCATTTTTAATTTGAACTTCTGGTTACTCTATTTGATTCAGAAAAAACTGGTTTCTGACTGCTCTCTTTGCTGGTTTGTTTTGATTCTGCGTTCCGTTTCACGATGTTCCATTTTTCTTTTCTCGATTCCACGTGCTAAATGACGTTTGAACCATTTTTAATTTGAACGATGTTCAAATGAACGGGGTTCAAATTAAAAAGTGTTCAGATTAAAAACGGTCATATTACCGGGGCTCCACGGTATTCCGCAATAGTATTCTATTCTACGATAGTATCGCAAGATACTGGATTAGTAAGATGTTAATTGTCAGAAGAAGAAGAAACTGAGTGGAGTTGGAATACCAACGATGATATCTATATTTGGAGTTAATTTGTGTTTTTGAAAAAGTGTTTAAAAAAGTTTTGTTTTGTTAGTAAAATAATGGTTCAGAGATACGCGTCACAAAGTTGTTGTTCTTGGTAAAAAAAATCTTCTTCGCCGAATTTTTTCACCCGATCAGGGGGAGAATGTAATCAGTGGTGTGTGAAGTGTCCAAAGATTAGTAAGATTTTCGAAGTTTGTATACTTCTTCTTCTTATTGGCATTACATCCCCACACTGGGACAGAGCCGCCTCGCAGCTTAGTGTTCATACAGCACTTCCACAGTTATTAACTGCAAGGTTTCTAAGCCAGGTTACCATTTTTGCATTCGTATATCATGAGGCTAACACGATGATACTTTTATACCCAGGGAAGTCGAGACAATTTCCAATCCGAAAATTGCCGTTGGATAGCATCCGATACCAATGATGCAGAACGTAGCCACAGGAAAGAATTCCGCTACCTACCATCAGGCGTCGCATAAGGATATGATTGGGCGCCTATGGTAGAAGGGGCCATGATCAGGCGAAAATGTGATAAGGAAAATCTCAACGAGCGAAGGCTTGGATGGAAAACCGCCATTTTTTGGGAAGCCATAAGTTCAAAACACTCGAAAGAACAAGAAGTTTTATCAAGGAATCACGCAGGCAGAGCAGTCACTTACAAAAAAACAACCTTCTCAACAACCACCTGGCTATCCTTCAACAGGACCCCTGTCCTCCACGTTTGAACCATGACCGTCTGGCTTCTAAGTTACGAACAGTTCCGTTGTTGAGCTTAGAATATCCCGTGGCGTACGATGCCGAGAGGTAGCAGTTTGGTTATCATTCGGCAGTACCAATACTCAGGTGCTCTTCCTGGACTCAGCCAGGGGCGTCAATTTTGTGGTTGAACGAGTCGACAAGGAGCGTCAACGGCAAAGTTGTCGTGAAAGGAAGCGATCGAAGAACCTGGTGAAGTAGCGGAGTTCGAAAAAGGGGCCCCCAAGACGAAGTTATGAAATATAGTTCGAAGGTAGGAGTTGTGATATATAAAAGTGGGAAGAAAATGGTGTGTTCAATTACGATATTTAGGTATTTTTTTGGCCCTTGAAATCCTGTGCGTAATTCTGGGGCATTTGATAAAAAGGGTCTCATTGGTGCTGGGCAGGGATCGTCCATATTTACAGATATTACTGCTGGAAACAAGGGGACCAATAGTTTTGCATTGCTTGCAGAAGATCGTTTCTATGCATCGGTATTAAGAATATCTTGCATCATATACGTCGGTTTCTTCCTTTTGAAACTGCTTTCCGATGCTGGTGGTGGTTTAGTCTCCTGGGTAGATATTACAGTAGCGGCTGAAGATCCGTTCGGAATTGGGATAACGTATATCCCATATTCCCAGCAGCTACAGCATACATATCTAGGGGATGGGTAAAAACCAACCAAACTAGGATAATTTTACGTTCAATACTCGACAGACTGATAAAACATTGCAGATTATAGAGTGCTGGACATTTAATAGCTATGTCGGAAAAGAGACCACCAAAATGGATATTCAACATAAAACCTGGAAGATGCCATAACCATTCTGGCCAACATTCACTCTCCCGTTCCCACTGTGCAACACAACCGAGATACCAGAGCCAGAAGCACTCTACTACCACTCATACATTCGCTACACATTGGAAGCTCACCTTGTCTTCCGTTTCTGGCTTCGTACTGATCGTTCGTGTTGGCCAAGAATAACCGGTGACTGTGCATGTGGTGCTCGGCATGCCCTTGCCACACTTGGACTTGTATGTGCGAATACCCGACCGACCGACCGGACGGACGGATAGGCAATTTGTCGTGCCGTGAATACTGAACCGAATGCTCCAATACACCACTGTCCGACTGACTGTGCAACAGGCGCGAGCAGCACCGGTACAGGTAAACCTGTTTTGTGTGTATCGCGCCGTGTGCTGCTGCTGGTGCTTACGATGATCATCATAACAGCAACATCAGCAAGCAGCATAGAACGAACGGATCGACTCGAACGCGAACCGGCATTCGGGGAACGCGATCTTTCGCTCTGTTCTCTGTCGTCTTCAGCTCTGGTAAAAAACAGCAGTACCAGTGGCTGGCTGTGGTGGTAGCCTTGTATAGGTATTTGAATTGTAGCATTTATTCCATTGTCCCGCACCAGTGCGATCATTGATCGATAGAGCTCGGACTCGTGTGCATGTGTGCGAATGCTTTCAATCGTCATTCTGCTGATCGCGCATCGCACAGGTATGCTCTGTGCTGTTGCTGCTCTCAAGCCAGCGGGCGATCAGCACCGTTCCCATTCTCCCTTCGCGGATCGTCTGCTTCTTTTGTGCTCTTCTGATGGCAGATAGAAAGAACGATCATTCGTTCGGGACTGTCTTCTTTTGCTTTCGCTTTGAGAATGTGTCTTCTTTTTCTTAGTTCCCTAGTTGATGGCGCTCTGACACTGACTGGACCAAGTGGACTGGCCGTTGTCGTCGATCGCTGAAGTAGCCGTAGGCAAACAGGCAGCACGCAGCGCAGGTATGATAATGACGGACGACGACGGCGATCGAGATTGTGCTGACTGACTGAGGAGGAGGCGAGGTGACTGATCGTCGTCATCGTCGCATAAGACAAAGAATAGAGAACAATAAAAAAAGTTTTTTTTTGTTTCGTTTATAACCGGTAAAACAACAACAAAAACAACAGAACCTTAATGCGATCATGATCATCGCATATTTAGCCGCACGCTCATTACGGCCGGGCGAGGGGGCGGATGGTCATCATCATCGCCGGGGCAGTAAATGAGAACGGCATTAGTTGTAAGGTTTTCGGTGAGGAATATTCATTATGGGAAATGAAAAAAGTGACGATGCAGGAGTTTTTGGGTGCCGGCGGAGGCACGGGGCAGGTCAATGCATTAGCACAGTCATAAAGCTTTCATTGTGATTTTTGTTTGAAAATAAAACTAGAATGGAATTTATTGGGCCGGTAGGCAGCTCGATAATTTTCTATGTTCTTGCCATTTGCTTTATTTTCTTGCTCGGAGATACTATACAGACATTGCATGAAATCTACTCAAAAATGTTTCTAGAACTGCGTGAGTTGTTACAAAATATTCAGGCTCAGGAACAATCCTCTATCAACAAGCTCTATTTCAATGAAAATGGGAATTTTTGGAGTATCAACTTTAAAGCAGTCGTCTTGTATTTTCATATATTAAAATGAACTTGCATTTTCTTCAGAGCCATAAATGGATTATGGATTATGCTATTCGCAAGAAGCTTCCGTTGATCGATTCATTAAGAGATCGTGTTTACAAATGAAAAGAAGGACAATTTGAAGTACACAACGTTGTGATGAATTCTGAAATCAGCCATTGAGCTTACAATGAAATAGATCTTTTCAGTCAACTCAACTAACAGTTAGATCGCAAATAAAATACACCGGGCAAGATCGGTCTTGTTCGCAACCGTTGGGGACCAAAATCCCCAAAATCCGGCTCCCTTTTGCAAGATAGCTTGAACAGAAGTATGAAGGCTGTCATAAGTTGTGTAACCGTTCGCAAATCGTCTGAGAGAATTTATAAACTTCGGTGGCTTTAGCGCCACTCTCGCGTACGAGAGACCACCAGTCTGTTGACTTGCCCGACTATTTTTGAGACAATTCCTCAGGGGAAATCCTCGAACGGTTGCTGGCTGAATTTTCAAAATCACCCGCTGTTACCTGGAAAACCACCCTAAAATCCTTTGCCCCGATTACCCTCGTAATCACTTAAGCTCGCTCAACAATAAACGTAAAACCAATAGAGGAATAGAACTCTGAGGTGCAATCTACCAACGGAATAGCGGAAACGTAAAAGAGAACAGCAGGTTCTCACGGAACTGCCGAAACAAAATCAATTGTCTCTCAGAGCTTCAAATTCAACAAATTTATTAGTCTACCATTTCATTCGGGTTGGACGGAATTTCTGTACTAGCTAAGGGGGAAACTATTTCATGGCCATGAGTATATACAAGTTTCCACGTACCTGCGCAGGATTTTTGGTAGCGATGACGGGTTCCGGCGGGTGCCGAAAACGGAGGGCTTTCCGGCGGAGTGCCGAACGCTGCAGACTTTCCGGCGGGGTGCCGAAAACGATGGTTCTTCCGGCAGTGTGCCGTAAGACGCACCGATCGAATAGAGTTCGCCGCCGTACCAAACTGACTATCTACAAAACATTTATAAGACCGGTAGTTCTCTACGGACACGAGACCTGGACGATGCTCGTGGAGGACCAACGCGCACTGGGAGTGTTTGGAAGGAAAGTGCTGCGTACCATCTATGGTGGGGTGCAGATGGCGGACGGTACGTGAAGGAGGCGAATGAACCACGAATTGCATCAGCTGTTGGGAGAACCATCCATCGTTCACACCGCGAAAATCGGACGACTGCGGTGGGTCCGGCACGTAGCCAGAATGTCGGACAGTAATCCGGTGAAAATGGTTCTCGACAACGATCCGACGGGAACAAGAAGGTGAGGTGCACAGCGGGCAAGGTGGATCGATCAGGTGGAGGACGATTTGCGGACCCTCCGCAGACTGCGTGGTTGGCGAAGTGCAGTCATGGACCGAGCCGAATGGAGAAGACTTTTATGTATCGCACAGGCCACTCCGGCCTTAATTTGGTAATAAATAAAAATGTTGACGACTAGGCACATCTTTTATGCCATTGTCCGGCAATTTTTAAAAAGAGATTACAGTTCTTCAACAGGGGGTAGATAGTAGACCTGCGCACCGATTGAAAGTTTATCAGCGGCGGCGTGGCAGCGTCACGCCTAGAGATGTCGTAAAATTCCGATTAATCGATTAGTAACTAATCGATTACTCTCGATCCTTGTCGATTATTGAATCGATTAATAATATATAGTAATCGATTCAAAATTAATCGATTATCACAACGATGAATCGATTAATCGAGGTAATCAATTAAATTTCGACATCCTTATGATGTCGTAAAATCCTGATTAATCGATTAGTAACTAATCGATTACTCTCGATTCCTCTCGATTATTGAATCGATTAATCGTTTGGTAATAATCGATTCAAAATTAATCAATTATCACAACGATGAATCGATTAATCGAAGTAATCGATTAATTTGCGACATCTCTAGTCACGCCGTTTGTAATCGGCGGCGTGGGTCGGCGTGAGCTTATTTCAAGCAATAGAAATTTTCCGAAATTCTTCCACAAATTCTTCTGTAAATTCCACCAGGAAGTGCACTGAAAACTGCTCCAGGAATTGCTTCGAAAGTTCCACTAAGAATTCCTCCGGAAATTCCTCCAAGAATTCCTCCAGAAGTTCCTCCAGGAGTTCTTGCGGTAGTTCCTCCAGGAATTCCTACGAAAGTTCTTCCAGGAATTCCTCCGAGAATTCCTCCAGGAGTTCTTTCAAGAATTCCTCCGGTAGTTCCTCCAGGAATTCCTCCGGTAGTTCCTTCAGGAATTCCTCCGGTAGTTCCTTCAGGAATTCCCCCAGGAGTTCATCGGGGAGATCTTACAAGAATTGCTCCGAGCGATCCTTCAGGATGATGGCGGATCAGGCAGACAACGGCAGCAGAAAATTGCGTTTCGGGACTCGGAATAGAAATAGTATTAACACGCGAGAAACTTTCGGTTATACAATAACTTTTATTTTAGCGAATACAGAAAACACGCGGACGCGGCTAGGCGAAACTTGTAATAAAAATAAACGGTAAAACACTTGTCAGTCACATCGATGGGAGATGTATTCTCCATGGGCACCGAGGGGCACACTGATGAGGAGCAGTATGACAGTGTACACACTCAACACTCCTCCTCACTGCAGACTTCCATATGCTGACCTTCCAATCCCAACAACTCACAACACATCTTGTGCTTTAGCGGACCTAACGGCTTTGTGAACACATCCGCCAGCATGTCTTCGGTCGGGCAGTATTGTAGGGTTATTTGCTTCGTAACGCACAGCTCGTACACGAACTGTTGCTTTGTGTCGATGTGTTTGGACCGACGATTCTGCCTCTCACTCTTTACGAAGGTTAGACAGGACTGGTTGTCCTCCATAACGGTTGTAGGTTCAATTTGCTTTTCACGGAAATCCTGCAGCAGCTGTCTCAGCCATATGGTCTCTTGACAGGCCTCTGCGAGCGCCACGTATTCAGCCTCCATGGTTGATAGCGTGACACTTGATTGTCTTCTGCTGGCCCACGAAATAACTACGCCGGCGTACAGGAATACAAATCCCGATGTAGATCTTCTCGTGCCTATATCTCCTGCCCAATCAGAAACAGAATATCCGATCAAGTCCTGCTTCGTATCTCCTCCTAGCTGTACTGCATAGCCTCGCGTTCTATTCAGCGTTTTTCTGCACTTCAGTCGGCTTCAGTGGGCGCCCCAAAATTGCTGTACTTACATCGATGTCAGGTCTCGCTACAACACCCAGGTAAAAAAGAGTCCCTACGAGGCTCGGGAATTTGGTTACGTCATCCATCAATTTGCTTGAATCCTCTACCTTCAGGTATCCTACGTCCATAGAGGATCTCGCTGGCCTTGCATCCACCATACCGTACCTTTTGATCAGGTTGTCGATGTAAGTGTCTAGGCTAAGCGCACTACGTAACGATCGCTGATATGCTCAACCTCCATGCCAGGAAAATGGCGTACTTGGCCTGAGCTGGTCATTTGAAACTCCTGCTACAAACTCCGGAAAATTTTCGCAATCTCTTCCTCTTCCAATGATGCGATCAGTAGGTCATACACGCAAACCAACAGGAAAATAGTAGTCATGGCAGTTCACTTCACATAGAGACACGGATCTGAATCTACCGCTTTGAACCCGTATTTTTTCAGTAGCTTCCGATGCCAACACCTTGCCGACTGTCGCAGACCGTATATGCTGCGTCTGAGCCGACACACCAACTCCTCCTGTTCCTTTGCTTCATATCCAATGGGCTGCTTCATATACACTTCCTCGTCCAGTGTTCCGTAGAGATAGGCGTTTTTAACGTTGAAGTGCTGTACGATCAAACCCTTCTTGGCCGCTACAGACAGGAATGTACGAAGTGTGGTATGACAAGTAACTGGTGCAAAGGTTTGCTCAAAGTCAATGTTAGGTCGTTGGGAAAATCCCTGAGCCATTTTGGGTTCTTCACAGCTTCCTGGAAACTTCCTTGTTCTTCCGTGGCACAAGCTGCTATTCCCACGTCGTAATCTAGCACAAATTCATCGAAATGTCGCGGAACCTTTCCACGCGTTTGTCGGCTGGATCGCCGGACGTCACCAGTGGCTTCATCCTCTTCATTTGCAGCTTCAAAGTATTCATCAGCATCTGAATTATCGCTCCCTTAATGCTCTTCTTTCTCCTTAAGGGGTATCAGCTTGATCTCGCTATCCGCTACCTTTCGCTTGCTTGGAACAGATGTCACTACTGGTATCTCAACGGAAGACGTACCATTTCCGAGTTCCAGAAATTTTGCATCCCGGCTGATGGTAATCAGATCCGTTTCTGGGTCCAGAAAACGGTAGCCCTTGTGCTCGAGCGAATATCCGACGAACACTAACTTTTTCGCTTTCCCATCCATTTTGTGACGTTTGACATCCGGAACATGTACGTAGGCTTGGGATCCGAACACCTTCAGATGGCTCATGTCAGGTTTGCGGCCCCACCAAAGCTCGTATGGTGTTTTTGATACAGATCTAGAGGGCAAACGATTCTGCAGGTATGTTGCCGTCAACACCGCTTCACCCCAGTAACGCTTGTCGAGACCGGCGTCCAGCAACATACAAGTTGCCATTTCGGTGATGGAACGGTTCTTCCGTTCGGCCATTCTGCTGAGGAGAGTACGGTGTTGTAAATTGCGGTTTGATGCCTTCTTCCTTGTAGAATCTGCGAAGATCTCCGTTGTCAAACTCGCCGCCACCATCGGAGCGAACAACCTTCGGTTTGCGACCGAAAACATTCGCAGTCCAGTGAATGTAATCCTACAGGTTTTGTGCGGCTTCGTTCTTATTGCGCAGCAGATACGTCACAGTGAATCTGCTGAAATCGTCAACGATATGCATTACATACCGATTTCCACTCGGCGTCGTGTGCTTCATCGGGCCACACAAATCTGTATGCACGATATCCAAGACGGCCGAAGACTTTCGGTCAGTCACATGAGGAAAGGGGGAACGAGCAGATTTTCCCTCTAAGCAACATTCACATATTAATTTTAGGCTACAGTCGCTTACCTTCATGCCGCTTGCTAGATGTTCTTTGTTAATTCGCTCGACGGCTGCCCAATCGCGGTGACCCAACCGGCAATGCCATTGGTGTTGGCAGTTCAACAGATGATGTCCTTCGTTCACTTTCAACGACGATTCACCACATAACAGATGATACAAACTTCCACACCGACCACCAATTGCCACAATTTCACCCACAGCATCAACCACTCGGCAACTCGTGTCATCAAAACATACTGTCAGCTGCTTTTGAGCCAGCTTGCCAGCTTGACGTCCGACATAGTGATACGAACCGGTTTGTTGTCAGCATCCATGCCAATTAGCATTCCGCTTCCTACGCCCTTAATCTGGGTCTTCTTGCCATCGGCCACTGTGATCCAGCCACCAGGAAATTCCCGCAGCTCCTTAAAAAATGACCTATCGTTGGTCATGTGGGCACTAGCCCCGCTATCGATCACCCACGATGAACACTTTTCTCCAACAGTAAACGCGACACTACGATTGTCACTGTGCGCTGCTTTGGCACCTTCGTTTTTCGGCTCGCATTTCGAACATTCACCTTCTTTCTTAGAGGCCTGCAACTTCCTACAATTCCGGCGCAAATGGCCAGGCTTCTTGCAATGATGGCATACTCGGGTTTCCTTATTCTTGCTCGTTTTCGCTTCAGCCGTTCGCATTGCCTTTTCGGATTTCACCCTCACATCCCCTCGCTCGAGCCGACGATGGTATTCGTCCATTAGTCTTGACTTCACTACAACCATTGATATCTCGTCATCCGACCTTGAATCCAGCGCCGAAACGATGCTGTCAAACGACGGAGGCAAACTGCGGAGCATCATGCAAATTTGCGTGTCCTTGTCAAGGTCGGTCCCGGCAGCAGTGAGGCGGTCGAGCGTGTCGTCTATCGTCATCAAATGTTGCTTGCTGAAGATCGCCGTTCTCCGGGAGATTTATCGAGCAAAGTTTCTTCAGCAGACTTACCCGGACGGATCTTGATGTTTTCTGGTGATAGCTTTTTAGTGCGGAGAACACATCCTTGGCGTTTGTTTTCCCGTTGACTAGCGGCAATTGGCTGTCTTCCAACAACAGCACCAGTGTTGCTCGCGCCTTTCGATCAGCTGCTTTCCATTCGTCGAAATCATCATCATCTTGATCAGGGGAATTATCTTTAATGACGTGCCACAGGTCCTCTCTGCATAACAACATTTCCACCCGCACACTCCACGTTTGCCAATTTGTCCCGTTTAGTTTCGGGATTAGAAACTTGGCATTCCTCATTGTTTTTGTTTCGATATATCGTCCAACGTCCACTTTTTTTTTTGCTCTTTCGCGGTTAACTTAACCTCACTCCAACAGCAAACAGTTCACACGGAGCGGAAAAAACTCTGGCACCGAATTCTACGTCGGCTCTCTCGGCCGGAAAACTATTCACACTATTTTCACTCCGCCCCGCAACTGGGACCATAACCTGATGGCGGATCAGGCAGACAACGGCAGCAGAAAATTGCGTTTCGGGACTCGGAATAGAAATAGTATTAACACGCGAGAAACTTTCGGTTATACAATAACTTTTATTTTAGCGAATACAGAAAACACGCGGACGCGGCTAGGCGAAACTTGTAATAAAAATAAACGGTAAAACACTTGTCAGTCACATCGATGGGAGATGTATTCTCCATGGGCACCGAGGGGCACACTGATGAGGAGCAGTATGACAGTGTACACACTCAACACAGGATTCCTCTGGAAGTTCCTCCAAGCATTCCTCCTTTCTCCAGGAACTCCTCCGGAAGATCCTCCAGGAATTTCTCCAGGAGATCGTCCAGGAGATTCTCCAGGAGATCGTCCAGGAGATTCTCCAGGAATTGCTCCGGGAGATCGTCCAGGAATTCCTCCAGGACATCCTCCACGAATTCCTCTGGAAGATCCTCCAGGAATTCCTCCGGGAGATCGTCCAGGAATTCCTCCTGGAGATCCTCCAGGAATTCCTCCGGGAGATTCTCCAGGAATTTCTCTGAGAGATCTTCCAGGAATTCCTCTGGGAGATCCTCCAGGAATTCCTCCGGAAGACCCTCCAGGAATTTCTCCGGAAGTTTCCCCAGGAACTTCTTCGGTAGTTCCTCCAGGAATTCTTTTGGTAGTTACTCCAGGAATTTCTCCAGGAATTCCTCCGGGAGATTCTCCAGGAATTCCTCCGGGAGATCCTCCAGGAATTATTCCTGGAGATCCTCGTGGAATTCCTCCGGAAGATCCTCCAGGAACTCCTCCGAGAGCTCTTCCAGAAATTCCTCCGGGAGATCCTCCAGGAATTCCTCCTGGAGATCCTCCAAGGATTCCTCCGGGAGATTCTCCAAGAATTCCTCCGAGAGATCCTCCAGGAATTCCTCCGGGAGATCCTCCAGGAATTCCTCTGGGAGATCCTCCAGGAATTCCTCCGGAAGACCCTCCAGGAATTCCTCCGGAAGTTTCCCCTGGAACTTCTTCGGTAGTTCCTCCAGGAATTCTTTTGGTAGTTACTCCAGGAATTTCTCCAGGAATTCCTCCGGGAGATTCTCCAGGAATTCCTCCTGGAGATCCTTCAGGAATTATTCCTGGAGATCCTCGTGGAATTCCTCCGGGAGATTCTCCAGGAGTTTCTCTGAGAGATCTTCCATGAATTCCTCCGGGAGATCCCCCAGGAATTCCTCCTGGAGATCCTCCAGGAATTCCTCCGGGAGATTCTCCAGGAATTCCTCCGGAAGACCCTCCAGGAATTCCTCCGGAAGTTTCCCCAGGAACTTCTTCGGTAGTTCCTCCAGGAATTCTTTTGGTAGTTACTCCAGGAATTTCTCCAGGAATTCTTCCGGGAGATTCTCCAGGAATCCCTCCTGGAGATCCTTCAGGAATTATTCCTGGAGATCCTCGTGGAATTCCTCCGGAAGATCCTCCAGGAATTCCTCCTGGAGATCTTCCAGGAATTTCTCCGAGAGATCCTCCAGGAATTCCTCCTGGAGAAAGTCCAGGAATTCCTCCTGTAGATCGTCCAGGAATTCCTCCGGGAGATCCTCCAGGAATTTCTCCGGGAGATCCCCCAGGAATTTCTCCTGGAGATCCTCCCAGAATTCCTCCAGGAGCTCCTCCAGGAATTCCTCCGAGAGATCCCCCAGGAATTCCTCCGGAAGATCCTCCAGGAATTCCTCCGGAAGTTTTACCAGGAATTAGTTGGGAAGTTTCTCCAGGAATTCTTTGGTAGTTCCTCCAGGAATTCCTCCGAGAGCTCCTCCAGAAATTCCTCCGAGAGATCCTCCAGGAATTCCTCCTGGAGATCCTCCAGGGATTCCTCCGGGAGATCCTCCAGGAATTCCTCCGAGAGATCCTCCAGGAATTCCTCCGGGAGATCCTCCAGGAATTTCTCCGGGAGATCCCCCAGGAATTCCTCCTGAAGATCCTCCCAGAATTCCTCCGGGAGCTCCTCCAGGAATTCCTCCGAGAGATAGTTTTACCAGGAATTTCTTCGGTAGTTCCTCCAGGAATTCTTTTGGTAGTTCCTCCAGGAATTCCTCCGGGAGATCCTTCAGGAATTCCTCCGGATGATCCTCCAGGAATTCCTGCGGGAGATCCTCCAGGAATTCCTCCGGGAGATCCTTCAGGAATTCCTCCGAGAGATCCTCCAGGAATTTCTCCTTCCTTTTGAGATCGTCCAGGAATTCTTCAGGGAGATCCTCCAGGAATTCCTCCGGGAGATCCACCAGGAATTCCTCCGAAAGTTCCTCCAAGAATTCCTTCGATAGCTCCTCAAGGAATTCCTCCGGAAGTTCCTCCAGGAATTTCCCCGGAAGGTTCTCCAGGAATTCCTCCGGAAGGTTCTCCAGGAATTCCTCCGGAAGGTTCTCCAGGAATTCCTCCGGAAGTTCCTCCTGAAATTCGTTCGGAAATTTCTCCAGGAAGTGCACTGAAAACTGCTCCAGGAATTGCTCCGAAAGTTCCTCTAGGAATTCCTCCGGAAATTTCTCCGGAAATTTCTCCGGAAATTTCTCCAAGAATTTCTCCGGAATTTCCTCCAGGAGCTCTTGTGGAAGCTTCTCCAGGAGTTCCTACAGGAATTGCTCCGGGAGATCCTTCAAGAATTCCTTTGGGAGATCCTTCAGGAATTCCTTCGGGAGATCCTCCAGGCATTCCTTCGGGCAGCGTTGTTCACACTCAGAGCAAAAAGTTCTTCTCTTGGATTTTACTCAATCTAAATGATTTTATAGTTCAAGTTCAACTAATAGAGCCAATAGAGGGATATTTGAATTTTCAAAATGTCATGTCAAACTGTCAAAAAAATGCATGCCAGAGCCACAGGAGCGGAATTCCTCCGGAAGATCCTCTATGAATTCCTTCGAGAGCTTTTCCAGGAATTCTTCTGAAAGTTCCTCCAGGAATTCCTCTGGAAGTTCCGCCTGAAATTCGGTCGAAAGTTTTTCCAAGAATTCCTGCGGAAGCTCCTCCAGGAATTTTAGAAAATCTAGATGTAAAAAATCTTACGCGCATTCCTCTGGGAATTGTTCCGGGGTTCTCCCGGAAAGTCGTTCGCAAATAAATTGTTCTGGAAAACAGTTTTTCAATAATCAATCGCAGACGATCCAACCTAGGGCTGAAAGTCTCCTTAATGCCTAAATAAAAAAAAATATAATAAAAATTTCAAGAACTCCTTTACAAGTTCCTCTTACAATCTCCTTGACAATTCCCACGGAAACTTCTTCAGAATTTCTCCAAGAATTCGCCCAGAAAACCTTACAGGATTTTGCGGGAAATTTCCTTGAAAACTCCTTTGAAATATCATAAGGATAGTACTTCGAAAATTCTCCCGCTTTTAATTCAGAGACGTCTTTCAGAAATTCTTCATCTCAATAATATCCGCGAAATTCCTTCAAGAACTTTTCCAGAAATATCTCAATACGTTCTCCTGGAAATTTCTCTGGAAAATTCTTCAAGGAACTGTTCCGGAAAAATTATTTTTCATGAAGAATTCACGACGGAATGTTTGTGGCAATATTCAAAGGAGTTCATTATAGATGTTGATGTTCAATGCATGAAGTACAGGGTGCGGCAGAAAATAATTCCAAAATGTTTAAACTTCAATATTGGGTTAATTCGAGTAGCTAGTGACTAATTTCTGTTGAAAGCATATTTGTTTATGTTTATTTTCAAATAAAGCACCGATAGATTGTAATTGTTTTATTGAAAATTTCTAAAAATGTACACAAAAGAAGTGGTTACTAGTTTGTTGCTCGCCCAGAAGACGCCGAATGACCAGTCGAATGTTTGATACTTTTTGAAAACATGAATAGGTCTAATCTACTGGAGTTCTTGGAAGAGTTGCTAAATGAATTTCTGGAGGAATGTCCGAAGGAAATTCGGAAAGAATTCCTGGAGAAAGTTCTAAATAAATTCCAGAGAGAAATTTCGAAAGAATACCAAAAATATCTTCCTAGAGTTTCCAAAGAATTTGTAATTTTTTTTTTTAAATCCTAAGTCAAATTCCTAAGGTTTTGCCCTATAGGGATTGTTGAATATATTCCTAAAACAGTGTCCGTAGGTATTCTTATAGAAATTCTCGAAAGATTTTCAATGGATATTTTCTAATAATTCTTGAAGGAATTGCTAAAAAAAGTTTTCGAATTCCCAATTCCTAAAAGACTCCGTAAAGGAATTTCCAAAGCAATCCCTAAAGTAATTTCAATGGAAATTTCTGAAGGAACTTTTGGAGAACCATCAGCCTAGAACGTCAGGCCCATATATCAACTGTCAAAGGTTGAGTCAAGTGCCCTGAGGTGTTTTGCTAGTGCGTTTGAATCATGTTGCTCCGTACGTTAACAAAGACCGAAAATGTCGAGGAAGCATTTTTCATCTATTTTTTAATTTCAAATTAAAAAATGTTCCTTTCGACTTTTGAGTCGGAAGAAAAGCTTACGATCAACTTCGTCGTTCCCTGAAAGAAAATAAAATATCGATTCTTAATTTTAGGACCCAATTGTACAAAAAAACCTAAAATTCATAAAAAGCATCTTTGCCGCGTAATTTTTTTCTCTGCTCAAAGTTCTTCACACCGCGCCGCCGCCGAACACTGCTTACGGCGTGACGCCGTCGGTGTAAAAATGGCCTTACGCCACCGCCGTTTACAAATACTTCGGCGCACAGATCTACATCGGATTCACGACACGGACAAATGGACGCAATGGACTCACGATGAGATGGACAAGCAACGACAACAACAATGAATGGAAAAATCTAAAAATAGATTCTTTGTGGATTCTGGCTGCAGAATACCACAGTTGATCTCGGCACAGTAGCGGTTAAATAACACAAAGTGCCTACCAAATAGAAAACATACACGGAAGAAAAAAAGTACCCAAAATTGAGTATTTTTAAACTTACTTTTGAGTTATTTTCTCTCTTCTCTTTCATCCACTCTTTCTTTTGTTGTCAAAAACAAAAGAGCCAAACAATCCAACGACGCCAGTACAACACGGGAAGCCAATTTTGAGTTTTATTACCTGAGGTCGAAATTGAGTGAATTAAACTTAAATTTGGGTCAATAAATTTTCCGATGGGTACTTTTTTAACATGGGAGTAAAGGCAAACTACTTTGACCCTACTTACTCAATTTTGGCTTCCCGTACGGATGTTCGAGGTTGGGTGAATTAAACTCACTATTGGGTAGTTTATTTCTTCCGTGTAGAGATTTTACGGCATCCGTGGCATAAATGGTCGGGGCTCTGCCAAAACACACCAAGCGCCAATGAAAAATCATTCAATTTTTCGTCAAACTTTCCGAATAGCCAATCCAATTGATCACAATCGTACCGGATATCCCTCAAATCCACAACTGGGGATTTCTTACAACAAATATAAGCATGAATTCTTATGAATATTTTATCGTTTTCTTTCTACGAGCAAAATATCGCAAGTCAGTCAAAATGGCGCTTGTAGAATCCCGACCAAATAAAAATGTGTAAACAATCATGTTACATTTTTGGTTGATAAGAATGGGCAGTTACTATTTACGTGTTTGTTTTCGCTACAAACAACACACCCCACATACATTTGCGCCACGATCTCTAGTCTGTTTTACCAGATCTCGGCATGTGCGGTATCTAGTACGGCATCTATACCGACGCGGCATCTCACCTGGGATACCCCAACCTGGTACTTCCTAAGGTTGCTCGTACTTTGAACGGCACCACGGGGAAGTAAGGTATGAAGTTGGTTACTGCCATTTATTTTATTCCTTCAGTTACACGGACAATCAACGGTAATAAAGTATTTATCAAGCCTAAAAATGGCTACATTAATATCAGAATCGAAAGCTAACTAACTGTGTGAGTACATGTAGAACACTGAATTGAGAGTTGGAAAAAGCATATTGTCATGAGCAGTAAGTTGCTGAAAGCCTAGAAGAAGTATGTTCAAAACTATGTTTTAACTTTTTCACAACTGGATAACTTCTTCAGTTTCGTAACATGGAAAGTTGACTTCATTATGCAATCATATTACAAAGGTAATGCTATGCCTGCTACTAGTAGTTCACTCAGACTACATTTTGTAAGCAGTTCTTGGAATAAAATAGGAACGGACTCAGCATATGATGACGACATCATGCCCGGACTGCTTACTGCACAATTTATTCAAAACGCAACAATGCAAATAAATGCCTTGGCCAAACAACACACACCTTCCATTCGTGTTTAGTACCCATACGCTTCTTCTGAATAGCATTTATACATAATTTTTCGCATCGCCATTCTCCCCCAACCCAAGCCCCCATCTCGCTTTCCACGCCGGAGAGTGCATCGCGATCCACGCAACCGTTTAATAATATAATTTACCTCTTCCCTTCATAGTTGCTGGTTGCCCTGCTCCGGCTTGCTTAGGCTTCCGTCCGACCGTCCGTCCTTCCGGCCTCCAACCGGTTGGCCACGCAGCGCGAATGACCATGTCCGCGAAACCAGCAAAGACCAAGAAAACGAACAACAAAACTGTTCCTTCAAGGCTAAGGTTACCACCGCGCACCATGCCTCTGCCTCTGCAAGACGCTGATGACGACGACGACGACACGAGCAACGCAAGTCTTGAAGAGTGCTTCGTGCCGTTGACGGTGTTATGTGCCGTGCGTAATACGAAACGGTGCACTCCTTCTTGGTTGGCTGTGCTCGAGATCTGCTCCGCTCCGCGATGACTTATAATTTAATACGTGTTGGTCATAAAATTAAAGCCCTCGCCCGCTCGCTCACTCTGCTGCGTGCTGCTCACTTACTTACCACAAGTCAGTCGCGCGGTTTTGTGTGTAATTTTCATTTTTACGAGCACGACTTGCCGTACATGTTGTCCTGCTGCTGGTCGGACTAACCGCCGAAGTGACACGTTGTTGCAAAGTCCGGCCCGTTTCATATCTCTCCTATTTCACGCTGCTATTCGGCCGTATTCGAACTTCACCCGGGAACTAATTGGTGCCGGAATTTTAATTGCGCAAAAAAAAAGCTGCTCGCGTTTCTTACTTTTCGATAGAGTTGTTATCGATGACGACGACAGTAACGCTGCGCAACAAATTAGAAACTAACTTGCACCAAATTGGGCAGCGCACCTGCGTGATCCTTAAAAATTAATGTTGCACCTTTTTCGCGGTGACCTGGGGGTGCATAAATTAGGACCCCGTTTTATCAGCGGACTGGGACCAGACCACACAGCGTTGATATCAGCTGCGCTTCTAATAAAACGCGATAAAAATCATATTAATTGAAATTAATTGGAAGCAGTTGGAAAGTTTAATTTTGTGGTGATATCAAATTTTATTGTTTATCTGACTTTCAAATCAATTGGTGTCATGGTTATTCATTGTTTATAGAAAGCTATTTTCCATCGTAGTATGGCGCTGCTTGTTATTGAAATGGAAATTGAATGACAGCCCCACTACTGGTGCAACAGATTGCAACTACTACAAAGTTGTTTGTAACATATATTTTAGAATGTCTGGATTCTATTGCGTAGTTCAGATACAATAAATAAATCATGGTTTATTGAGTATCCGTTATTGAAAATACCCTTACAATTTTTTAAATTGGTCTCACAAAAATATGTTTCCGTCCACGGAAGCTTATTTACAGCTCTTGCTTGATGAACCTACATCGGATGAAGTATCCTTCTCCACTGCAGTCGATCCTGGGCCGATCGCTTCCAGTCGCCCTTCAACTGCAAAAAGCCATCGTGTACGCGGCCTTCCACGAATCCTACGACCTTTTTGTGTTTTCTACATAATATTATCTTCACTTGACGCTCTTCCGGCATACGAACAACACCTGGTATATCTCGTGATTCATGTGATGCCGCCAGATGCCGTTCTCCTATTTACCGCCGAGTACTGTCCGCAGTACATTACGCTCAAACACTCCGTAAGCTTTCCGATCAGCCTCTTTTAACGTCTATGTTTCATTGCCGTATAAAGCCACCGGAAGATTCAGATTAGAATACAGCGCGAATTTTGTCTTCGTTTGCAGACGGGACTTAAGCTGATTACAAAGTCCGTAATAAGCCCTATTTGCAGCTGCAATATGCCCTTTCACCTCGTGGGTAACTTTATTGTCGCACGTCACTAATGTTCCAAGATACACAAATTCTTCTACCACTCCAGCGCCATTGCACTACCACAGCCACTAATGAACCCAGGTTGATTGCCAGCGACCATGTACTTTTGCTGATATTGATCGTACCTACCCTCGCTGTCTCCCTCTTAAAAGACACAAAAGCCTCTTCCACAGCATGGCGATCAATCCCGATATCGTCCGCAAATCCCAGGAGCATATGCGATCGTGTGATAATGGTAAGTACTGCTTCTTTGCACACCAGCTCTCCTAATCGCTCCCTCGAGCGCTATATTGAACAGTAGATTTGAGAGTGCATCACCCTGCTTTAATCCATCTAAGGTAACAATAAATGACGTCGATATTTCATCCGCAGCCCTTACACTACTCAATTCTTGAAGGAATAACCGAAAGAAAACCTGAAAAGATTTTCGAACATTTTAATTTCTGAAGGAATATTCGAAGGAATTCTGAAAGGAAGTTACGAAGGAATTTTCCAAACAAAAAGGGATTGGAATATAAATCAAAATTCACATATTTCTCCAAAAATTTGTTCGAAAATCCGGACAGTAGTAAAACAAACTCAGTTTTGACTCCATGAGATGGCGGATATTCGAATATTAAAAAAAATCCTTAGGAATTTACTGCAAGAGTTCGTTCGAAAATTTGTACAGATTTTTTTTCGTCAATGGTAGGTAAATAATTTCCTAGGAAATATATTACGGAATTAATTCGGTAAGTCATCAAGAAACTCATACCTACCTTAAAAAATTCCGTCAGGAACTCGATTAAGAATTTCGCCAGGAATTCCTTGAAAAAACCTCCTCAAATGAATCCAGGTTTTTCTTTGAAATTTTCCTCGGGAATTGCTTTGGAAGTTCTCATGACCTTAGGAAATTTCTTAAATAATTCTTCTGGAAATTCCTTCAAAAATTCTTCTAAGATTAATTCTGACAATTGCAACAGAAATTTTTTCAGAGCTTCTTTTTGGAATACTTAAAAAAAAATACATTGTCGTCTCCTTAGGAGACGGCTGCATCCGAATCAGCCGTCTCCAGCTGCTGCTCGATCCGCAGCAGCTCCGGAGCACTACTGCTTCCCGCGAAATACATCACATAACTGAATGCTCACTTCGTTCAACTGTCACCTCTCGCATCTAGTACTCATGACTATATGCCCTCTTATTCAGTCAATATATTTACTCATACCCCTCTCAATCCCTACATCTTCCTCCTGCTCTACTCTTTTACAATTTTATTATTATTTTGCTCTGCTTTATAATGCCCAAGAACATCAATCTTACACCAAATACAGAAGAAAAAAAATCATCAACAATTTTCTACGTAACTCATTGCTTACATTTTTCTTTCTTTGTTGACATTTTCTAACACTGAACTCAAATCAACTACTGATCTTGGAATGCAGTCATAGATAGAGCTTACCAGGCACTAGAACAGCAATCTCTCATCAAAATCAGAAACAAATCGTCAACAATATTCTGCGCCAGTATTTGCTTACATGTTCTAACTCTTTGTTTACATTTTCTAACACTGATCTCAAATAAACCAACGATCTCGGAATGCAGCCATGAATAGAACTTCATTGCTTACATGTTTCCCTCTTTGCTTACATTTTCTAACACTGAACTCAAGTCAACCACTGATCTCAGAATGCAGTCATGGATTGAACTTACCAGGCTCTAGAACATCAATCTTGCATCAGAATCAGAAACAAATCATTAACAATATTCTCACTCTTTGTTTACATTTTCTAACACTGAACTCAATTCAACTACTAATCTCGGAATGCAGTCATGGATAGAACTTACCAGGCTCTAGAACATCAATCTTGCCTCAATATCAGAAATAAATCATCAACAATATTCTATGCAACTCATTGCTTACATGTTTCTCTCTTTGTTTACATTTTCCAACACTGAACTCAAATCAACTACTGATCTCGGAATGCAGTCACGGATAGAACCTACCAGGCTCTAGAACATCTATCTCGCATCTAAATCAAAACCAAATCATCAACAATATTCTACGCAACTATTTGCTTACATATTACATTGGTACCCTCTCGGGGGAATGATTGTTTACCCTATCAGGGATACTTTCTCGGGGGAATTACTGTTTACCCTCTCGGGGGAATTATTGTGTACCCTCTCATGGGAATGATTGTTTACCCTATCAGGGATACCCTCTCGGGGGAATGATTGTTTACCACACTTTGAAATCTATAGATTTAATCCACTTAGTTTATCAGCGCACACATAAATATCTCCAAGCGATATACAAATAGAGTAGAGTGGGGCAAGAGTACGCACTTAGTTTTCAATCGATCATGTGGCCCGTATGAAGCAAGCTTCTGCATATCAAATCAGTGTCGATGATTCATATACTCTTCCTTTATGTTACCCATTGGAAAAAATATTGAAATTATTGAGATTTGTTTTAGTAGAACCCTTATTGCAAGACAAGTGAAAAACGCACTCTTACCCCACCGGTGGGGTAAAAGTGCGCATCGGGTGGGGTAAGAGTACGCATTTATCCAATCATGTGCTTTAACACAAATAAGAGTTAATAACATTTAATTGATATTTAATGAGCATATATTAGGGAATGTTTAAAGATTACGTAACTCTTAAAGGGGGAGGGGATCCTAGAAATGTGCACTTTCATACGAAAAACCATTGTTTTTTATATATACAAAAAACTACAGAGGTAAAAATATATATCAGGTTTCGCGTGGCGTATACAAAGGGATTTTCCTTAAAGAAAGTCCACCAATCATGTAACGTAAAATTTGGCTATTTCATCACCCCTCCCCCCCTATCTTACACTATTTGTATGAATCCTCTAAAAATTATATGGATCGTCACACATCTCACAACCCCTCCCAGCTAAACGTTGCGTAATTTTTGAATGTTCCTTTTGATTAAATGAAATTATCATTTAAATGAAGTTGTGTTTTTGTACTATGTTTAGGTGTACAACAAGTCCTAATACAATTTCATTAATCGCTTCAGTGCTTTGTTCGCTAAGTCCTTTCTAACACCGAATTACTTCAACTTATCCTAAAAACTTGCGATAATTTCGAATTATGTCCCTTTTTTCTTAGTTGTGAATCTTTACGCTTTGGAAGAAGTCTTATTTCGGCCGGAGATACGGGTTTGACATCATAACTTGAAGATTCATATGCGTACTCTTGCCCCACCGGTTCCTGCGTACTTTTACCCCACAGTCCCAAAAATTATTCAAGTAGAGTAGAGTGGGGCAAGAGTACGCACTTAGTTTTCAATCGATCATGTGGCCCGTATGAAGCAAGCTTCTGCATATCAAATCAGTGTCGATGATTCATATACTCTTCCTTTATGTTACCCAGTGGAAAAAATATTGAAATTATTGAGATTCGTTTTAGTAGAACCCTTATTACAAGACAAGTGAAAAACGCACTCTTACCCCACCGGTGGGGTAAAAGTGCGCATCGGGTGGGGTAAGAGTACGCATTTATCCAATCATGTGCTTTAAGTATATATTAACACAAATAAGAGTTAATAACATTTAATTTATGTTTAATGAGCATATATTACGGAATGTTTAAAGATTACGTAACTCTTAAAGGGGGAGGGGGTCCTAAAAATGTGCACTTTCATACGAAAAACCATTGTTTTTGTATATATACAAAAAACGACAGAGGTAAAAATATATATTTAAGTTTTCGCGTGGCGTATACAAAGGCATTTTCCTTAAAGAAAGTCTACCAATCACGTAACGTAAAATTTGGCTATTTCATCGACCCCCCCCCCCTATCTTACACTATTTGTATGAATCCTATTATATTGATCGTCACACATCTCGCAACCCCTCCCAGCTAAACGTTGCGTAATTTATGAATGTTTCTTTTGATTAAATGAAATTATCATTTAGATGAAATTGTGTTTTCGTACTATGTTTAGGTGTACAACAAGTCCTAATACAATTTCATTATTTCCCTTCAGTGCTTTGTTCGCTAATTCACCGCTAATACACCAAATTACTTTAACTTATCCTAAAAACTTGTGATAATTTCGAATTTTGTCCCTTTTTTCTTAGTTGTGGATCTTTACGCTTTGGAAGAAGTCTTATTTCGGCCGGAGATACGGGTTTGATATCATAACTTGAAGATTCATATGCGTACTCTTGCCCCACCGGTTCCTGCGTACTTTTACCCCACAGTCCCAAAAATTATTCAAGTAATGGTTTTAACTTCTTGGAAAACCAACCGGATTGGTGTTCTGTACCATAAAGTACTCTATACAATAGGTTATCGAAATGGTATAATGTTCACCTGATTGAACGTATATATGGTAATGAAATACTAGTTGCGGAAATCCAATTATTTTTTGCAAAATGACCAAAAAGTTATCTAACTCCATATCTCCCTTGTTGTTTATTCAAATCGTTTACAATTACACATGATAATAGTTGGCCAGAATACCTGTCAAACTGATGCAGTGTTGCTAGTTTATCTTTTTTTATTACTTCAAAAAATCGAAAACGTACTCTTACCCCACGCGCACTCTTGCCCCACTCTACTCTAATGGTTTTGACTTCTTGGAAAACCAACCGGATTGGTGTTCTGTACCATAAAGTACTCTATACAATAGGTTATCGAAATGGTATAATGTTCACCTGATTGAACGTATATATGGTAATGAAGAACTAGTTGCGGAAATCCAATTATTTTTAGCAAAATGTCCAACAAGTTATCTAACTCCATATCTCTCGTGCTGTTTATTCAAATAGTTTACAATTACACATGATAATAGTTGGCCAGAATACCTATCAAACTGATGCAGTGCTGCTAGTTTATCTTTTTTAATTACTTCAAAAAATCGAAAACGTACTCTTACTCCCACGCGCACTCTTGCCCCACTCTACTCTAATATATATTCAAATAAAATTTCTGGTTGTCTCGAATGAGAAATTTACCTTTTTAAGAAAAATAATTTTTATGGTGTCACACATTCTATTTTTGCAAACAATTTTTTCCCAGTGTCATACATGTCACAAACGAAACTTTATTATTATTGCGTTTCCGTGTACTTTTTTTTCAAACAAAATAAGCATTCGCGATTCCGATTTTTTCTCCACTTGCGACCGAGCGTATAATTTCGGGAGCGCCACTGATCATAACGTACCGACTTGGCCATTGTCGTGTCCTTAGGAGACGGCTGCATTCGAATTAGCCGTCTCCAGCTGTTGCTCGATCCGCAGTAGCTCCGAAGCACTACTGCTTCCCGCGAAATACATCACAAAACTGAATGCTCACTTCGTTCAACTGTCACCTCTCGCATCTAGTACTCATGACTATATGCCTTCTTATTCAGTCAATATATTTACTCATACCCCGCTCAATCCCTACACTATGTGGATAGGTACACTCCCCACAGCTTCCTCAAAGAAGCCATCCCTTGGAAAGCTAAAAAAGGAATGCGAATCTATTTATTAGACTGTTGGATTACACTGTTGAAAGGAGATTCTCTCTATCCCGCGGGCTTCGCGTAAGTGTCTCTGCTTACGGGTCCACCACCTCCGTTTTTTTGCCCTTCATGCAGCAGTGCATTGAAAACAGAATGGTAATGGTATTGGATGGTGGATAACTACATGCATGCATACATTCATACACATAACAATGTCTACAAAATTATTTGAACAATTCCATTGGTATTCCATAAAACATGCCATTCCCTCGGAAATTCATCTAATACTTCCTTCGGAATTTTCTCCACCATTTTCTTCCAAAATTCTAGGACGAATTTTCAGATAAAATCAAACCTCCATGACTCGATATCGACTCATGAAGGCAAATTATGCCATAACAAAAAATATATTTCTCTTCAAACAGCTTTCCAAGGATTTTTTATTCCACTCCTCGATATTTCCATGAGCCGATGGTCCCTACAATATTTTAATTCAATATCCAATTCAAAATAGTATCCGAACTGATTATTTTAATCAAGTCCGATATCTAATTACAATCCGAATTTAAAATCAAAGTCCAAAAACCCAAACAGTATTCAAACTCATTCAGACTAATCAATATCGAAGCCCTGATATCTAAATTCATTAATTAAACGTAACTCAAAATCAATATCTAAATTCGAAATATTGTCCGAACTATTATTTCAATTTAAAATCTGAATTCATTATATGGATCTAATATTTAACATTCAAATGCATAATTGTTCAACTCAAGCCGGCTTTTCCCTGCTCCAAATAAATATATAATGAAAATTTAATATCCAAGTTCAAATTTCGAAAGTGTTCGATCTTATTATTTTCATCTAATATAGTAGTTCAATTTTGAAATTCAATATCCAAATGAAATTCAAAATATTATCTTAGTCCGATATCTGAATGCAATCCGAATTAATTATGCAAGTCTAATATTCAAAATTCAAATTCACAATTCAAAAAATTCAAAACAGTATCCGAACTTACTATCTCAACCCAAAATTGCAAAATCCAGTTTATCCAAATTCAATTCAAACCTAACATCGGAATCCATATTCACTTTCTGAATCTAATATTCACATCTAAATAAAATATATAAACTTAATATCCAATATCAACTCAAATCTGAATCTCGAAGCAGTATCCTAATTCACTTTCTACATCCAACATCTAAATTCATTAACCAATTCCAATATTAAAATCCAACTCAAATTTAATATCCGCATCAAAACTCAAAATAGTATCACAACATTATATCACACATTACCTTGATACCTTGATTCAATACCAAAATCCGAATCTACCATCTGACTCTAACATCCAAACCTTAAATAAAAGCCCAATCGAAACTCATATTCAAAGTCCTTAGCAGCATGCGAACTCACTATCTCTCACTCACTATCCAAATATAACACCAGAACGCTACAATCTAATCCAATATTTAAAAAAAATCATCTAGAACCCAACATCTAAATCCAATATATCTTTTATTCAAATATTTTATCCAATTCGACAGATCGAAGATTTGAATCCAACAAACAAACTTATTTACCAAATCTAATGTCTTATTCCAGTATTCAAATCTAATACAGACACTCAAATGGGGCCCTCCTTAGCCTAGCGGTAAGGACCAGCAAGACCATGCTGAGGGTGGCTGGGTTCAATTCCTGGTCCCGATCTAGGAAATTTTCGGTTAGGAAACTGCCTCGACTTCCCTGGGCACAAAAGTATCATCGTGTTAGCCTCATGACATACAAATGCAAAAATGGTACTTTGGCTTAGAGACCTCGCGGTTAATAACTGCGAAAGTGCTGAATGAACGCTAAGCAGCGAGGCGGCAATGTCCCAGTCGGGGATGTATTCCAATAAGAAGAAGCAGAAGATAGATACTCAAATATAATATAAAAATTCAAAACATTGAATGCAATATATTTCAAAAGCTTATAATTCTGTGGATGTATAAATCATAGCCTTAATTTAATTCATTACCGTCAAATTTTGTTAACTGATTTTTCCACGCTCATCAATTTGTAATAGTCAAATTTCTACATCTAGAGTAATATTTGAACAGTCTGTCCGCATTTGTTAGAATTTCTTTTCATATTAGCCCGATCCCCAAGATTCTAACTGAACAAGTTTTATATGCAAGTTCGATAAATATTGAAATCCAACTAAAATACAGACATTAAACTTAATATCCAAAACAACTAGCCAAATCTAATATCAACCTTCAATATCCAAATCCCACTTTCAATTTACATTTTTCTAATTTTCAAATTTAAAGCAACCAAATTCATCATTCAACTCTAATATTGAAATCCACTAAAAAACGAATATTCGAATCAATTATATGACTGCAAAAAAAGTATCCACATTTACTATTTTATTCCTAATGTAAAATTCCAATTTATCAAATTATATCAAAATTCAATCAAAATGCAAGTCGTATAATGCAATCACTCGTTTTGTAAACCGATGGTGAGATTTTCCATGAAATCTATTCCAAAAACTTGCCAGGCTGAGGATATAGAAATCATAGCTGTAATATTAAGTATTTGTGAGGGTGAGATATATAAGGAATTGGGCAATCCACGTTTAGAGTGCATTGATGACAGATATGCAAATATTGTATAACGGTTTGGTTGCCAACACTGACTAGTAAATAGCAGGCCATGACTTTGGCTCTTTCCTCGTGGCACAACGAACGGAGTCGCACGCGCGAAAAGACAGCATACCCCGTGATAGCTCGTTCCGCAGAACTAGACCACACATTTGGCGATCCTGCCAGGTTGTTCCTATGGTTGAAAATAATTGTTTTGTAAGTATCCTGTGGGCGACATTTTTGGGACATTTTTTCATCGGTTTCGACTTGTAATGTCAAAGACGCTCTGGAAGAGCGTCGGATTGATAAATTTGCTCATCGGTTTCGACTTGTAGTGTCGAAGACGCTCTGGAAGAGCGTCAGATTAAATGATTTGCACATCGGTTTCAACTTGTGATGTCGAAGACGCTCTGAAAGAGCGTCGGATTGATAAATCTGCTCATCGGTTCGACTTGTAGTGTTGAAGACGCTCTGGAAGAGCGTCGGATTAAATGATTTGCACATCGGTTTCAACTTGTGATGTCGAACAAGCCATGGAAGAGCTTTGGATTGATAAATCTACTCAACGGTTCCGTCTTGTAGTGTTGAAGACGCTCTGGAAGAGCTTCGGATTAAATGGTTTGCACATCGGTTTCGACTTGTGATGTCGGAAACGCTCTGGAAGAGCGTCGGATTGATAAATTTGCTCATCGGTTTCGACTTGTAGTGTTGAAGACGCTCTGGAAGAGCTTCGGTTAAAATGATTTGCACATCAAATGTGTTGTTTCTCAACGGTTTTTACAAAAAGTTGAAGGCACTCTGGAAGAGCGCCAGCATAAATGATTTGTTTTCTCATCGGTTTCGACATGTGATGTCGAAGCTACTGTGGTAGAGCACTGGATTGAATGTTTGTGACTTGTGACGTCGCAGACGCTCTGGAAGAACTCCAAAAAAAGTTATTTGATTTCTCATTGGTTTGACTTAAACGAGTTAAAATGTCGAAAGAATTCTGGAGTAGTGCCGAAGCACATGATTCGTTTTCTCATCGGTTTATACTTGTAATGTCGAAGGTGCCAGATTGAATGATTGGTTGTTCTTATCGGTTTCGACTAAACATGATTTTTTTTCGGAACAAATTATTTGTTTTCCCATCAGTTTTCTGCTGAAGAGTATCGGATTGTTGCAGCTTTTGATGGTGAAGGTTGTGTAAAAGAAGGGCAGATTGTTCGCGTCAAAGCAACGTTAATGCGGATCAGCAGGAACCCAACTATTCAAATTTGAATTTTGAAGGTGTTGTGTGAGAGTACCGGACTTATTGGCTTGAGCTTGAAGGGCATAGTATGTTTGGAGAGCCACCGATATTGTTTAGATTTTCCCATTAGAAGGCCATCAAATTGTATTGGATATGGACTGCCGGATCGAATTCTATTGGTTTTGGATTGCAATGATGGAAATATTTGCAAAAAAAATTAGAAGGAATACAGCTGGAAGATCATGCACCTGAAATAATTGACATTTTCAGAATGTTTAAAAAAGGCTGGATTAATTTGCTTAGTAAATATGCATTTGCGTATTTTTGGACTTTGAATTGAAATATTGAACTTGGACTGTTTTTGGTATTGGGTTTCAATGAAACATTTGATTTTTGATAATGGGTGAGGTAACATGATTATTAGATTGAAAAATTGGAATTGGCTTGGTTGCAAATATTTAATATTATTTTAGAATCAACTTTTGGTTATAAGCTAGAGATTGTATTTGAAAGATGGAGTTGGATTAGAATATAAGTTGTGAAAATTGGATATTAATATGAAAAAAAAGAATACTGATACAAAATAAATAACCATGCAATGGCAGGCATAAATAAAACTTTTAATTAATTACTGTTGAAATGCTAAGGAACACGTAAGTAAACCAAGAACTAGTTGTAATGCAGAGCCATGGAAGATGAAGGGAATGAAAAAAAAAAAACTTGAATATTTTATATGAATGTTTGATTTTAGTATTCCATTATAAAAACGTTCCAATGTTGGTCTGGGAATGAAACTTTGTTCATGGAATAGGAATATTGGATTTGTTTTTCGGGTTCAAACATTGGATTTGAGTATCAGATTGGAAAATCATATTGAAATATCTGAATTCCAATTTGAATTAGGATGATTTTGAATATAGCAATTGAGTACGGATATTGGATGCTGGATTGCAAAATTAGAAAAAAAAATATACGATGTAAATAGTTGTTTATGAAAATCCTTAATCAATGTTTTTTTCTCTTTTTTAGTGAGAGAAGAAGGAGAATGTGAGGGTGAGATATATAAGGAATTGGGCAATCCACTTTTAGAGTGCATTGATGACAGATATGCAAATATCGTATAACGGTTTGGTTGCCAACACTGACTAGTAAATAGCAGGCCATGACTTTGGCTCTTTCCTCGTGGCACATCGAACGGAGTTGCACGTGCGATAAGACAGCATACCCAGTGATAGCTCGTTCCGCAGAACTAGACCACACAGTATTCATTACAAATTCGATAACATGAGCTTGCCAGGCTCATCGATTAGTGATAACTTATCAAGTTCTACATCTATATATTTATTTAACCAGTCTGCCAGTATTCATTATCATTTTCATTATCAGAAAATCATGATTCTAATTATTTTTTTATCACATTTGTCACGGTTAGGTATTAGGTGAAACATTTTTTTTTGAAATTGTTACCTATTCGTTCAATCTTAGCCGTTAACTTTTATTGCACTTGCAATTTGCCTTTTCTTTTAGCCCAGGAACCCACTCGTCCTGTGCTCTCTAATTGTAGTAGCCCACTCGCTCTATACATTTAATTGTTTATTTTCGGAGGAGTAGCCCACTCGCTCTACATTTGTTTTTTTTTTTTGGTGTAGTAGCCCACCCGCTCTACTCTCTGCCAAACATGTTTGACACTTTGTCTCTGTATTTGCAGTCATTTCAATATTTCATGGTGCAGGAACCCACTCGTCCTGCACCTTTTTCCATACTAGCCCACTAGCTCTACTCATCTTTTATTAATTTTGTTTTAAGTTTTCAACCTGTTATGAAAATCTTACCATTCATGGAGTCCATTCACACCGAACACAAAACCGAGCTATACAAAAAAGGTTCTTTTTTATCTACCGACCGCGTCATGTCGTATCTCAACGCTTTCAGCGCAAACGTAATCGGATGAAACGATTATCCTTAGAAAACGCGTAGCGCGCACCTTAAAAACTCACCAATCAACTGAAGACCAACTTTTTCTCATTCGTCAGCCAACGACGCATACGCCAAAACCGCACCCATACAAATATACAAACAAGTATCATTCACGCAATCCACCATTGAAGTTAAAGTGTGATAACGGAAATTACTCACACATACACAATAACATCCTAAAGATTTCCGCAAAATGAAAGCACGGAAATGTGTTTGCATGAAGAGCGTTATAGTGTGACTCGGAAAATAATCATTTAAATAAATAAACTAATAGAATTAGTATTGTATGGAATGTAAACTATAATCACTACAATCGACTCATGGACGTTTGACTGTATCAGATACAATTTCCAAAGGAACTCCTATAGGAATTACCGACATTCTTGAATTTTTTTAAAGAATTGCTTTGAACATTCCTCCAAGAATTCCTTCAGGGATCCAGAAATTCCTCAAGACTTTAAGAATTCGTGTATTTCTCCAGAACGTCCTCCAGGACTTTATCAAAATAAAGTATTGCGAATCTATTTATTAGTCGTTGGATTCCAGTGTTGAAAGGAGATTCTCTCTATTCCGCGGGCTTCGCGCAAGTGTCTCTGCTCTGTCTCAGAAATTCATTCCTTCGATATTTTCTCCGCCATTTCCCTTCAAAATTCTAGGACGAATTTTCGAATTTCCAAAGGAACTCCTAAAGAAATTACAGAAATTCTTTAAAAAAAATCTTTAGACATTCCTCCAAGAATTCCTTCGGATTCCAGGGATTACTTCAAAAACTACTTCAACTTCTAAGAAAATGTTCAATTTGGTGGGTTAAATGCCCCATCGTGCTCCAACTCCAGAAGCCAAGTTACAATTTTTGCATTCGCATATCACGAGGCCATCACAATGATACTCCATGCGCAGGGAAGTTTAAAAATTCCTACCAGACTGGAATCTATATCAAACATTCGTAGTGTTGACTTGCAGCCGCGTATATAAGCACTAGACCAATCGAAATATGTAACATTCAAAGCTTTAAAAAGATGATGAACCACCCAATGCGACTAGAATGAGGTTATTCCACATGAAGTTACATAATTGACATTAGAAGTTCATCGCTACTCTCGTTGATTTGTAGGTCTGTAGCCAAGAAGTTCTTAGATTTGCAAAAAGTATAATAGCTATTTAATTAATGCCTGATAAACTGCCTTGATTCGGCAGATGCAAATGCACTGCATACTGTGATTTTTGTGCTGGCCAATCACCGGCGTGAAATACGAAATTACGCGGCGTGGAGCCAACCGGCGTATAGCGCGCCGCCGATACCTTGACCGGCGTCGGCGTACGTCAATAAGTGTCGGCGGCGGCGGCGTGGCGTGGCAGCGCACAGTTCTAAATGAAATATTTATTCTCTTCCCGTAGAGAAATAATAACAAAGAGGGAGCGGGACCATTTGGGCAGCACCCCCTATTCCCGTCCGCAACGTTAATAACTTGACCGCGTTCCAACCAAATGGCTTGCTTTTTTGTACATCACTAGATAGCGACAGAAACTAACCATGTACTAAAAAACAAGTAATTCGGTTGTAATGCGCTCGAGTAATGACCATTGTAGACGGGAATAGGGGGTACTGCCCAAATGGTTCTCTACCTATAATTAAAAACTCAGCAAGAAATGACTCTCGAACAACATTCGATAGCTATAAAAGTGACGATTGTTTTTCTTTTGACTTTAGTCGTTTTCCCGTGTGCTATCGAGTTTCCATAATGCCAAAACATCTCGTTATTCGTGTACCTGCTAGAGCATACTCGTACAACGAGTCGTTTTCGAGATCGAATAGAAAGCCGTAATGCCAAACATATTCGACTCGACAGAATTTCATTCGAATCGAGATGCGCAATGCCACCCCTGGCTTATAACCCTATCTTTTTTTGTTAAATATCTTACCGTTATAGGCGTGATAGCCTCTACACAACAAGACCACTTAAAGGTCCCGTTTGCGGAAAAGCCATCAGAATCCGAGTATCAACCTTCACCGCGCTTAGTTCATTTTTCAAATTGAATATCTTTCAGATGCTTGATTTGCCCAATGGTGGGATGAAGGCAAATCGTAGGTCCGTAGGGCTACTAATTTCGTAATATATGATATCGATTGTACATATAAATATACGAGAAAGGCAAAAAGAACCATGGCTCCGTAAAGTGTAATACACGCCTGAGCCTACCAAATACTTAAAAAAAGTTTATTGTACGATGATGCAGATTTAAACAACGGAACCGCTTGCTGGTGATAGACGAATGCATCATTTCATATAACATATTATGTCATATACATACTCTGGCTTTGGGACTGTGAAGGGACAGACCGGCGTATGAGGCGTATCCTTTTGAAAAGCACCGACGTGCCAGTAGCGTGTAAGCAGGAACCAGGCTTGCAATTTTACTATATTGAGAGAGTATTGGTTTAGGAACTCTTGACTTTTTCTTTTTCTAATCAATTTAGTCTTGATTGGTTGTTCCTACTACGTGTTTGTAAATTAGTTCAACATTCTTCCTAAGGCAACATTTTTCGCTTTGCCAAGTCCGCTATAAAAAAACGCAAATTCTAGACTCTTCAAGTATGTACAAAAACACTAATATCTATGTTCCCAGTGCATGAAGCTCAAAAAATTCAAGTTGTTCCACCGCGCCACACCCGATGCACGGCCACGACTTGGAAGACTTCCTCCACAATAGCAGCTATTCTATGTCTAATGGTTCTTCTGCTTCGGCGCGCGGAACTAAATTACACGTATTTTCTGATTTTTGTGCTTTGCCTTCCCAAGAAGACAGAAGAAGAACGAGGAAAAATCTCCCGCAACCGGCTTGTCTATGGGTGGAAGTTCCCTGGAAATTTGCCTCCATTCTGGTGTCCTCCCTTGCCTCGTTGCGCGTTGCCGCCCCCATCGGAAGGGACGGACGATGATCTCTTGGCGCGAGTCAGCCAGTGGAAAACCCACCGAGTGAGGGCAGCAAAATTCTTCATGCTAGAGAGGAAAATAGTATAATAATAAACTAATTTACTGTACCGTGAACAGCCCGGGCACCGAGCCGTGACGGACGGGAGAGTGGAGATGTTCAACCACCGACGATGACGACGAAGACGACGACGACGATCTTCGAAGGAACCCACCACGGCGAATGTCAAGTTCTGCTGCGTGCACTGCGGCGGGCGGCGGTGGCGCAATTCTGGAGTCTAGGCCTCGCTACGACGAATAGAAGAGGGTCCGAAGTAGCCCATCTGCCGCCCGGCTGACTCCGTTGATGATGATTTGGCTCGTTCTGGTTGCTTGAGTTCCGTTCCCGAGATTGCTGGCCCCGAGAAGTGAAGCGGTTTGGCACGTACAGGTGCTTTCCTAGAGAACAGGCCTAACAGAACACGGAAGCACGTCAATTGTTCCTATGTATGGTTTGCGTTTGGTTGGAAGCCCTGCTCCGGTGCGATATGAGCGAGCGAAAGGCACATTTTTCGCGGCTGATGCGCGCACTGTCGGAATAAATCACTTGGCTGAGCGCAGTATTCTTGGCGGGGTCCACATGTGAAATGAGCGATCGCATCATCATTATTACCCACTTCTTCTAGTTCAAGAAAATTTAATTGCCGACGTTCGGGTAAACATCCCCAAGTAGAACCAGAATCCGAACGGAAGGACGGTAATGAACGGTTGATGACGGGGCTTTAATTGTTGGTAAAGTTTGAACATGTCTTTGTCATACGACGGCAATTATTTCGTCTTCTGCGTGGTTGGTTGAGTTGAAACAGTTACTGTCGAGTTAACTACTAGATGTTTCATGTGAAATTGTTGGATTGAGCAGAACATAGATTCAACAGACGTAAGAGGCAATATGAATAATAAATGTATCTTTAATTTCAATGTAAGAACCTTTGCGTTGAGTTCACTCTACGGCGTCACCGTGAATAATCCTACCTTAACCAATTTCACTACAATTTTCGGAAGGCAAACTTTTGTGAAAAACACTTCCAACATTTTCTAAGTGGATGAAGTTATTTATCCGGCGATGAAGGAGGTTAACGACCTCCCGACCGACTGTGGAATCCGGGAATCGAAAACCGACCGGGGAGAAAGATGGTTTTCCACGCAGCTGAGCAGCACCCGGGCATGGCAGCGGAGAAAATTGCACGAAATAAGAATTGCAGATCATTACGAAAAGCGAAATAAGAATCCCCGCTCATAGACCAGAGGAAACCGGAGACGGCAGAAGCAGCAGCAGTGGCACAACGAAAAAAGAAAAACGATGATGAAATCACCGACATCTTTATGGGTGCCCACAAATTGGAAGTACAGTTTCTGGAGGGAATCGAAGGAAGCAGGAAAATGAGTGGAATTTTACCCAAATAACTCAACTCATTATGGACGATTACGATTCAAAGTATCTGAATGGAGGCAGGTGTCTAGAATCACGATAGAAGCAATGGTATCAATGCAAAATGACTTACTATTTGCGTATCTGCTCAAGTCTTAAAATCTTGGATGTAAAAAGCCAAAAAAGCGAAGTTTATTCTCGTGAGAAAACCTTATTTCTCACTAACACGTGATAAGTGAAATACTGATTTTTTATCATTGCATTTTTCAGAGTGCCGAATTCAATGCCATCCATAATGTTGTATCATTTTCTTCATTTCTGCAGTGTGGTCACTCTTTTCGTTTGTTGCTTTTAAAATTCTCATCTTAATTATCACTTCCGATTTTTATCTCCATTTGGCTAACAATACTGAACTGCGCGGCGATTAACCAGGTGCGGCAAAGCGGCGAACGATTCTCATTATCAGCAGAAACAACGGAATCGGATGAAGAAAAAAAAGATCCACCAGCTTGATGAACAAATGCCGCGCCGCGCAGTGATCATTACCGACTCCAGGGCGCTCCCCATATAGTCAGTGGGGTCGATGAACTTCCCCACGGTGGAGCACCAGGAAGAAAGTTTTATTTTTGCGCTTCGCGCAGGTTACTTTCTTCTTCGGGTCCGAAAATGCTGGAAGTGCTTCTTCAGAATAGTTCGCTTTGGCAAGGGGGAGCGAGATTTTTGATTATATTTGTTTACCTTTATCCAAGTAGGCAACGAACGGAACACGCGAAATTTAAAATTGGTTGCTGCGATTTTGATTTGTTGTTTGATCGAGATGCAGATGGCATCTTCCATTTGAATCAGCTTTTTTATTTTTATTTGAGAGACTTCAAGCTCCGAAGGGCTGGCTCGTCTCTCTCAATCCTGTTCAAAAGAGGCGATCTACCCGATCAGTCAAGTCCTGGATGATATATCCATGTATCACTAAACATCCTAGCAGTTCCGTCGAGCTGGTAGGAGTACTAAAATATTTTCTCGGTTACTCTGATATACATTTCGAGAATCAACTCATCAGACCCTTTTTTGTTCTTCAAAACGTCCTTGAGCTCAGATCATTTGACTTATTCAATGATCCAACTTATGAATGATGTTAGATATGAAATCCCAGTACGGCAAATGCTGAGCGCAAGCAACTACCAAGCAACTCCTATCCCTACCTCCTCGTGGTGTTGGTCAGGATACGAGCAACCTTGACCCTCTAAGACTTGGGACGAACGGATTTTTTTTTCAAATGGCTCGCATTCAGCACCTGATCGTCGGAATTCCTCGCGGTTTCGTTTGTGCTCAATGGGAATAGCTATATTTTTGCTCTGATACATTTTCAAATAGAAATTTTTGTTCAACTCCGAGTTATTGCTAAAAATAAGTGTGCGCGGGGGTGTTTTTCCTATAATTCAAACATCTCTTCAATATTCTGGACGTGTTCATGCCCAACATGTATCAAATCACCCATCAAACCAACCCAAAAAGATATTTGTAAAGATTTTTAGTCGATTCCGATGTTTTCACCATTTGAGTAGGGCAGGATTGACTGAATTCAGGGCCGCATTCAGGGGCATGAGGTAATAAGCATGCGGCTGCACAAAATTTACAAATCAGGAGGTTTAAATATTTAATTTCCAATTGAAATTGATCTTCTGAAATTCTTATCAGAGCCGGATTTAGGGGTCAAAATAGGGGTGAGCAGGGGCCATATCACCAATTGCAATGAAACTGGGCATGCGACTGCTCAAACATCATGGAAACACATCAGGAGCTCAAAGAAATCTGTTTGAATATGAAATTCTTCTTCTTCTTCTTCTTCTTATTGGCGTTACATCCCCACACTGGGACAGAGCCGCCTCGCAGCTTAGTGTTCATTAAGCATTACCACAGTTATTAACTACGAGGTTTCTAAGCCAGGTTACCATTTTTGCATTCGTACATCATGAGGCCAACACGATGATACTTTTATGCCCAGGGAAGTCGAGACAATTTCCAATCCGAAAATTGCCTAGACCGGCACCGGGAATCGAACCCAGCCACCCTCAGCATGGTCTTGCTTTGTAGCCGCGGGTCTTACCACACGGCTAAGGAGGGCCCCTACGAATATGAAATTGACCTTCTGAAATTCTTATCAGGGCCGGATTTAGGGGTCAAAATGGGGGTGACCAGGGGCCATATCACCAATTGTAATGTAATGAAATTGTAATGAAACTGGGCATGGGCATGCGACTGCTCAAACATCATGGAAACACATCAGGAGCTCAAAGAAATCTGTTTCAAATGGAAATTGGTCTTCTGAAATTTCAACCAGGGCCGGATTCAGGGATGAAAATATGGAGAGCAGGGGCCATATCACCAATAGCAATGAAACTGAGCATGCGACTGCTGAAACTTCATGAAAATACATCAGGAGCTCAAAGAAATCTGGGAAATTGATCTTCTGAAATTTCAACCAGGGCTGGATTTAGGAGTGAAAATGGGGAGGGCAAGGGCCATATCACCAATTGCAATGAAACAGGGCATGCGACTGCTCAAACTTCATAAAAATACATCAGGAGCTCAAAGTATTCTGTTTGAACTTGAAACTGCTCTTATACAAATTTCAGGAATTTCTCCGGAAAATCCTCCAGGAATTCCTCCAGAAGTTCCTCCGGGAATTCCTCCAAAAGTTCCACCAGGAATTCCTCCGGAAGTTCCTCCAGGAATTCCTCCGGAAGTTCCTCCAGGAATTCCTCCGGAAGTTCTTCCAGGAATTCCTCCGGAAGTTCCTCCTGGAATTCCTCCGGAAGTTCCTCCAGGAATTCCTCCGGAAGTTCCTCCAGGAATTCCTCCGGAAGTTCCTCCAGGAATTGCTCCGGAAGTTCCTCCAGGAATTCCTCCGGAAGTTCTTTCAGGAAATCCTACGAAAAATCCTCCAACAATTTCTGCCGAAGTTCCTCCGGGAATTCTTGCGGAAGTTCCTTCAGGAATTCCTCCGGAAATTACTCCAGGAATTCATTCGGAAGTTCCTCCAGGAAATCCTATAGAAGTTCCTCCAGGAATTCATTCGGAAGTTCCTCCAGGAAATCCTACGGAAGTTTTTCCAGGAATTCCTCCGGAAGTTCCTCCATGAATTCCTCCGGAAGTTCCTTCATGAATTCCTCGGGAAGTTCCGCCATTAATTCTTCCGGAAGTTCCTCCAGGAATTCATCCGGACGTTCCTGCAAGAATTTCTCTCGAAGTTCCTCTAGGAATTTCTCCGGAAGTTCCTTCAGGAATTCCTCCGGAAGTTCCTTCATGAATTCCTTCGGAAGTTCCTTCAGGAATTCCTTCGGAAGTTCCTTCAGGAATTCCTTCGGAAGTTCCTTCAGGAATTCCTTCGGAAGTTCCACCATGAATTCCTTCGGAAGTTCCACCATGAATTCCTTCGGAAGTTCCACCAGGAATTCCTTCGGAAGTTCCACCAGGAATTCCTTCGGAAGTTCCACCAGGAATTCCTTCGGAAGTTCCACCAGGAATTCCTTCGGAAGTTCCACAAGGAATTCCTTCGGAAGTTCCACAAGGAATTCCTTCGGAAGTTCCACCAGGAATTCCTTCGGAAGTTCCACCAGGAATTCCTTCGGAAGTTCCACCAGGAATTCCTTCGGAAGTTCCACCAGGAATTCCTTCGGAAGTTCCACCAGGAATTCCTTCGGAAGTTGCACCAGGAATTCCTTCGGAAGTTCCACCAGGAATTCCTTCGGAAGTTCCACCAGGAATTCCTTCGGAAGTTCCACCAGGAATTCCTTCGAAGTTCCACCAGTAATTCCTTCGGAAGTTCCGCCAGGCATTCCCTCGGAAGTTCCACCTGCAATTCCTTCGGAAGTTCCACCAGGAATTCCTTCGGAAGTTCCTCCAGGAATTCCTTCGGAAGTTCCACCAGGAATTCCTTCGGAAGTTCCTTCAGGAATTCTTTCGGAAGTTCCTTTAGGAATTCCTTCGGAAGTTCCTTCAGGAATTCCTTCGGAAGTTCCACCATGAATTCCTTCGGAAGTTCCACCAGGAATTCCTTCGGAAGTTCCACCAGGAATTCCTTCGGAAGTTCCACCAGGAATTCCTTCGGAAGTTCCTTCAGGAATTCCTTCGGAAGTTCCACCAGGAATTCCTTCGGAAGTTCCACCAGGAATTCCTTCGGAAGTTCCACCAGGAATTCCTTCGGAAGTTCCACCAGGAATTCCTTCGGAAGTTCCACCAGGAATTCCTTCGGAAGTTCCACCAGGAATTCCTTCGGAAGTTCCACCAGGAATTCCTTCGGAAGTTCCACCAGGAATTCCTTCGGAAGTTCCACCAGGAATTCCTTCGGAAGTTCCACCAGGAATTCCTTCGGAAGTTCCACCAGGAATTCCTTCGGAAGTTCCACCAGGAATTCCTTCGGAAGTTCCACCAGGAATTCTTTCGGAAGTTCCACCAGGAATTCCTTCGGAAGTTCCACCAGGAATTCCTTCGGAAGTTTCACCATGAATTCTTTCGGAAGTTCTATCAAGAAATCCTCCGGAAAATCCTCCAAGAATTTCTGCCGAGGTTCCTCCGGGAATTCCTCCGGAAGTTCCTTCAGGAATTCTTCAGGAAATTCCTCCAGGAATTCATTCGGAAATTCCTCCAGGAATTAATCCGGAAGTTCTTCCAGGAACTCCTCCGGAAGTTCTTTCAAGAAATCCTCCGGAAAATCCTTCAAGAATTTCTGCCGAAGTTCCTCCGGGAATTCGTCCGGAAAATCCTTCAGGAATTCCTCCGGAAATTACTCCAGTAATTCATTCGGAAGTTCCTCCAGGAAATCCTACGGAAGTTCTTCCAGGAATTCCTCCATGAATTCCTCCGGAAGTTCCTCCATGAATTCCTCCGGAAGTTCCTTCATGAATTCCTCGGGAAGTTCCGCCATGTATTCTTCCGGAAGTTCCTCCAGGAATTCATCCGGATGTTCCTGCAAGAATTTCTCTCGAAGTTCCTCTAGGAATTTCTCCGGGAGTTCCTTCAGGAATTCCTTCGGAAGTTCCACCATGAATTCCTTCGGAAGTTCCACCATGAATTCCTTCGGAAGTTCCACCAGGAATTCCTTCGGAAGTTCCACCATGAATTCCTTCGGAAGTTCCTCCAGGAATTTCTTCGGAAGTTCCACCAGGAATTCCTTCGGAAGTTCCACCAGGAATTCCTTCGGAAGTTCCACCAGGAATTCCTTCGGAAGTTCCACCAGGAATTCCTTCGGAAGTTCCACCAGGAATTCCTTCGGAAGTTCCACCAGGAATTCCTTCGGAAGTTCCACCAGGAATTCCTCTGGAAGTTCCACCAGGAATTCCTCTGGAAGTTCCACCAGGAATTCCTTCGGAAGTTCCACCAGGAATTCCTTCGGAAGTTCCGCCATGAATTCCTTCGGAAGTTCCACCAGGAATTCCTTCGGAAGTTCCACCAGGAATTCCTTCGGAAGTTCCACCAGGAATTCCTTCGGAAGTTCCACCAGGAATTCCTTCGGAAGTTCCACCAGGAATTCCTTCGGAAGTTCCACCAGGAATTCCTTCGGAAGTTCCACCAGGAATTCCTTCGGAAGTTCCACCAGGAATTCCTTCGGAAGTTCCACCAGGAATTCCTTCGGAAGTTCCACCAGGAATTCCTTCGGAAGTTCCACCAGGAATTCCTTCGGAAGTTCCACCAGGAATTCTTTCGGAAGTTCCACCAGGAATTCCTTCGGAAGTTCCACCAGGAATTCCTTCGGAAGTTCCACCAGGAATTCCTTCGGAAGTTCCACCAGGAATTCCTTCGGAAGTTCCACCAGGAATTCCTTCGGAAGTTCCACCAGGAATTCCTTCGGAAGTTCCACCAGGAATTCCTTCGGAAGTTCCACCAGGAATTCCTTCGGAAGTTCCACCAGGAATTCCTTCGGAAGTTCCACCAGGAATTCCTTCGGAAGTTCCACCAGGAATTCCTTCGGAAGTTTCACCATGAATTCTTTCGGAAGTTCTATCAAGAAATCCTCCGGAAAATCCTCCAAGAATTTCTGCCAAGGTTCCTCCGGGAATTCCTCAGGAAGTTCCTTCAGGAATTCTTTAGGAAATTCCTCCAGGAATTCATTCGGAAATTCCTCCAGGAATTAATCCGGAAGTTCTTCCAGGAACTCCTCCGGAAGTTCTTTCAAGAAATCCTCCGGAAAATCCTTCAAGAATTTCTGCCGAAGTTCCTCCGGGAATTCGTCCGGAAGTTCCTTCAGGAATTCCTCCGGAAATTACTCCAGTAATTCATTCGGAAGTTCCTCCAGGAAATCCTACGGAAGTTCTTCCAGGAATTCCTCCATGAATTCCTCCGGAAGTTCCTCCATGAATTCCTCCGGAAGTTCCTCCAGGAATTCATCCGGATGTTCCTGCAAGAGTTTCTCTCGAAGTTCCTCTAGGAATTTCTCCGGGAGTTCCTTCAGGAATTCCTTCGGAAGTTCCACCATGAATTCCTTCGGAAGTTCCACCATGAATTCCTTCGGAAGTTCCACCAGGAATTCCTTCGGAAGTTCCACCAGGAATTCCTTCGGAAGTTCCAATAGGAATTCCTTCGGAAGTTCCACCAGGAATTCCTTTGGAAGTTCCACCAGGAATTCCTCTGGAAGTTCCACCAGGAATTCCTTCGGAAGTTCCACCATGAATTCCTTCAGAAGTTCCACCATGAATTCCTTCGGAAGTTCCACCAGGAATTCCTTCAGAAGTTCCACCAGGAATTCCTTCGGAAGTTCCACCATGAATTCCTTCGGAAGTTCCACCATGAATTCCTTCGGAAGTTCCACCAGGAATTCCTTCGGAAGTTCCACCAGGAATTCCTTCGGAAATTCCACCAGAAATTTCTTTGGAAGTTCCACCGGGAATTCCTTCGGAAATTCCACCAGGAATTCCTTCGGAAGTTCCACCAGGAATTCTTTCGGAAGTTTCACCAGGAATTCCTTCGGAAGTTCCACCAGAAATTCCTTCGGAAGCCCCTCCATGAATTCCTTCGAAAGTTCCACCAGGAATTCCTTCGTCAATTTCAAATTCAAACAGAGTTCTTTGAGATCCTGATGTGTTTTCATGAAGTTTGAGCAGTCGCATGCCCACTGCCGAGTTTCATTGGTATTGGTGATATGGCCCTTGCTCTCCCCATTTTCACTCCTAAATCCGGCCCTGGTTGAAATTTCAGAAGATCAATTTCCATTTGAAACAGATTTCTTTGAGCTCCTGATGTGTTTCCATGATTTTTGAGCAGTCGCATGCCCAGTTTCATTACAATTGGTGATATGGCCCCTGGTCACCCCCATTTTGACTCCTAAATCCGGCCCTGATAAGAATTTCAGAAGATCAATTTCAATTGGAAATTAAATATTTAAACCTCCTGATTTGTAAAGTTTGTGCAGCCGCATGCTTATTACCTCATGCAAATTTCATTGTAATTGAATTTTTAGCCCATACTCTACCATTGTAACCCCTGAATGCGGCCCTGAATTCAGTCAATCCTGCCCTACTCAAATGGTGAAAACATCGGAATCGACTAAAAATCTTTACAAATATCTTTTTGGGTTAGTTTGATGGGTGATTTGATAAATGTTGAGCATGAACACGTCCAGAATATTGAAGAGATGTTTGAATTATAGTAAAAACACCCCCGCGCACACTTATTTTTAGCAATAACTCGGACCTGAACAAAAATTTCTATTTGAAGATGTATCAGAGCAAAAATATAGCTATTCCCATTGAGCACAAACGAAACCGCGAGGAATTCCGACGATCAGGTGCTGAATGCGAGCCATTTGAAAAAAAATCCGTTCGTCCCGGGTCTTAGAGGGTTAAGGAAGATCGGGTAGCCAACTCCGGTGGGAACTATGGTCGAATGCTAACAGGGAAGAGGGGGGGGGTGGTCTTTGCTCCTCTCCGGAGGTGCAAATCTTACTGAGCGGCTCACAACAGCGTCTTTTCTCCATGTTAGGGGCGGCTGATCATAGTCCGAGTGCAAGTGAAACTGTGCACCATGTTCCAGCGGGAATAAGAAGGAATCGTCCTCTGTAAATTTAGGGGGGTGTCAGGCCCTGCAACGCAGCCTTTAAAAAAATCATACGCAACGAACAATCAACAAGAAAGTACGGACCGGAACCATCGGCGAAGACCACTGCGACGACAAGGGACTAGCGATTGGAAACTCGGTTCGTGGAACTGCAAATCTTTCAACTTCATCGGGAGCACACGCATACTCTCCGATGTGCTCAAGAACCGTGGATTCGGCATCGTAGCGCTACAGGAAGTTTGTTTGTAAGGGATCAATGGTGCGAACTTTTAGAGGTAATTATACTATCTACCAGAGCTGCGGCAACACACACGAGCTAAGGACAGGTTTCATAGTGATGGGTGATATGCAAAGGTGCGTGATCGGGTGGTGGCCGATCAATGAGCGAATGTGCAGGTCGAGGATCAAAGGCCGGTTCTTCAACTTCAGCCTACGTCTACTGGCGCACACCTTGGAGCTGTTGGGCATTATTCTCGATAATGCCGCCACAGCAGTTGAAGCCTTCTTGCACGCATATTCGACATGGCTACCGAAGGTAAGCTTGTCGTCTATGATGACCCCAAGAATCTTCAGACTCCGCTTTGAAGTGATCGCGACGTCTCCCACGTGAACAACTGCATGTTGTGCCGACTTACGGTTATTGACGATAACCACCTCCGTCTTATGTTGAGCGAGCTCAAGGCCTCTCGCACTCATCCAGTCCGCCACAGTGCTGATCGCGTGTTCTGCGGTTAGTTCTACTTCGGGGATTGACGTAGACCTCTAGGGTTACATCGTCAGCAAAGCCGACGAACCCCGTCATACATCAGGGTCCATAGTACCGGGCCCAGGATTGACCCTTGCGGGACTCCTGCGGTAATGGAAACACTTTTCTGACCGGCATCGCTCAAGTAACAATTTTCATGCCTGTTAGATTTATTTAATTCTTATAGCGGATTTATGAAAGCAGTCACCATGGCTAGTTACTCAGATTTATTGGCGATCTTATTGCTATCAATAAACCTCTAATAAATCTGTTCGAAAAGCTTCAAACGTCAAATGCTGACTGGTCTTGTTAGCAGCTCTATGGTTGTAACGAAGGGCGTAATAAGTCCAATTTTCAAAGCATGATCAAAGCCATAATTTTGGGTCGTAATGTGGTCAAATGAATAACCCCAATAAGAATATTTACATTGTAAAGGGTTTATAATGGTGTTTAATAAGTGCAACATTTTTCTGATCGAAATCTATGATGCCATATTGGAAATGGAGAGCCATCTTCAAGTCAGTCATTTATCACTGAAATTTATGATCAGACGGTATTTTCGCCGCAAAAGACACGTTTTTGGTAAAGGATATAAAAAAACAAACATATTTGGGTGTAATATTAATTAATTTAGATTAATTTAGATTTACGTTATTGATGTTATAATAATTTTAAATTCGTTGCTCAAAACTATATTATTTTGCGGGCGCGTAGTGCTTAATCTCATTTTTGCACTAGCTTTCACCATGAAATCGAGCGCGCACCTCATTTCCATGAAAGTACATTGGAAAAAAACTTGAAAAAGTATTATTTTGTAGCCATCCTCATCATGATTTTCATCAACACTTTAGTTTGTTATTATTTGTTTGCAAGATTTTGTTTCTCTTTTTTCAAAGCAAATTTTTGACAGCTGCCGCAGCCAAATTCCCTTTTTTGCGGGCGGCTTGAAACGGATTTTTATATACTCTTCTAAGAGGTTTATAGTGGTAATCTAGAGAGGGCCATTTGGACATATCTCACTCTTATAGTGGTCATCGGAAGATAATCATGTAGTAATGGCCCAAGTAACATTTTAAGTTTTATAACGCTCTTGAAAACCATAATTTACTCTAGAAGAGTGTTATAAAACCAGCATAAAACAAAAATGTTACTAGGGGGGTTTTATTGTCAGTTCTTGTAATTCGATCTTGAAAACCATTTCTAGAGCGGAATAAAACTTGAAATGTTACTTGGGCGGTCTCGTATAGCAGCACACGGTTCTGGAAGTAGCTTTCCAAGATCCGGTACAGTCCCACCGGCAGGCTAAGCCGGTGTAACGAGAGCGCGATGGCATCCCAGCTTGCGTTATTGAATAAGTTCTTTACGTCCAGTATCACCAACGCACAGTATCGAATTCCTCGCCTTTTCCGTTGGATCGCTGCCTCTGCAGTCTTTAGCACTGAGTTGATAGCGTCCACCGTGGACTTATCCTTCCGAAAACCAAACTGGTTGCTCGACAGGCCATCCGTACCCTCTGCGTACGGGGTGAGCCTGTTGAGGATGATCCTCTCTAGCAGTTTACCCGTCGTGTCGTTCAGGCAAATTGGTCTGTACGCCGATGGGTCGCCCGGAGGCTTCCCGGCCTTCAGCAGCAGTACCAACTTCTGCCTTTTCCATCTCTCAGGGAAACGACACTCATCTAGGCATCTCTGCATAGCTAGCCTGAACATGTTCGGGTTCCCTACGATCGCTGCCTAGAGTGCACTGTTTGGAACACTGCGAGTAAATCTTCGTTCGTCACCGGAGCTACCATTTCGATCACACTCCCAGGGACTCCCAGACAGGGCCAGGGACTTGTGGCTCGGAACGGGAAGAGTACTTCGATAATCCTCGCCAACCGGTCCGGTGACCGTTCGGGGGGTGAAGAGCCCCCTTTGGTCTTGGCCATCACGATCCTATAGGCGTCACCCCACGGATTCGCATTGGCACCCTCGCACAGGTTGTCGAAGCACGCTCTCTTGCTGCTCTTGATGGCCTTGTTAAGAGCCAGTCTCGCAGCTCGAAACACTTTACGGCGGGCCGCTCTTTCCTCCTCGGTGCGGGCTCGTTGCGTCCTACGTCTAGCCTTGAGGCAGGGTGATCGTAGGGCTGCAATTTCAGTACTCCACCAGTATGCTGGGCGTCTGCCATTTCTTGGCAGGGCTTTCCTCGGCATAGTAGCGTCGCACGCGCGTGATAGGACAGTTACTAGCGCATCCCCGCTTAGACTGTCGGTGTTGGCCCCCAGTCCCAGGGCCGCGGTGAAAACTTCGCTGTCGAAGTGATTGGACTTCCACCCACGGACCTGACAGGGATCACCCGCCCTCGGATGCTGCACACCATAGTTGATCTTGAAGCTAATTGCTAAGTGATCACTATGGGTGTAGCCCTCGTCTACCGTCCAGTCCAGGTCGGAGAGGAGGGCGACATCGGTCCTCAACTCCGAGACCGATTGCCACAGCAGTTGCTGGGCAGATGCACAGTGATTCAGGTTCAGCTGTGTTACTTGCACGGCTTTTTTCCTATTGGCATCTCCGAAGGGACACGCAGGCCCGCTCATAGCATGGTTCCGGGTCTGCTTCTTACTGGCGCAGATAAGGCACCTGGGTGCCTTGTCACATTCCTGCGCCTTGTGTCCCTCCTCGGCGCAGCGACGGCACATCTTGCTTCGGTCTGGGCCCTTGCAGTCATAAGACTTGTGCCCGGACTCAAGGCACCGGTAGCACCTGTCCACTGAAGGTGGCTGGAGCACACTTACTGGGCATACTGACCAGCCGATCTTCAGCTTCCCTTTCTCAGTGACCTTTTTGGCGTCAGCCACCGGTAGTCTGAGATAGGCTACCTACGTACCAAAGAATCCCCCTCTTAGACGTACAGAGGACCGCTCAACCTCTGTGCCGCACTGCTCTTTGACGGCAGAGACGACGGCTTCCGCGGTTGTGACCTCGTCCAGTTGCTTACACTGGAGGGTCACTTCCACACCCAACGACCTGACCTGATCGTCGTCACCCAAGACCTCTACTCTCGGTCTGAGCGGCGAGCAGGTGGTAACAGTACTCTCGCGTGCATGCGATGCCACCATGCCTAGGGAATTCCACCCTAGGAATGGGAGACCACCGGCTTACTGGTGGACTCAAGCAATTGCGAACCTGCGCCGCGCCTGCCTACGGGCAAGGAGGCGGATGCAGCGAGCACGCACAGAAGAGGAGCGTGTTGAACGACGGGTGGCGTTCGTGGCTTCTAGAGCCGCTCTGAAGACTGAGATTAGATCAAGCAAAAAAGCCTGCTTCAAGGGCCTGTGTCAAAGTGCCAACGCGAATCCATGGGGTGACGCCTATAGGGTCGTAATGGCCAAGACACGTGGGGCGATGGCCCCTACAGAGCGGTCTCCAGAGATGCTGGAGAGGATCATCGCGGGGCTCTTCCCACGTCACGACCCAAGTTCTTGGCCTCCCTTTGTGGAGCTGCCAGGGGCCAGGGTGGCCGACGAGGGAAGAGTAACTGTGGCGGATCTTGCGGGGATTGCACAGTCCCTTAGTGTAGGTAAGGCGCCAGGACCGGATGGTATTCCGAACCTGGCCATCAAAGCCGCCATTGCTGAGGCTCCCGAGATGTTCAGATCTGTCGTTCAGAGATGCCTGGACGAGGAAGTCTTCCCTGAAGCATGGAAAAGGCAGAGCTTGGTCCTATTGCCAAAGGCGGGAAAACCACCGAGGGATCCGTCGGCATATAGACCAATATGCCAGCTTGATACGGCGGGGAAGGTGCTCGAGAAGATCATCCTCAACAGGTTGTTGATACGCACGGAGGGTGCGGATGATCTATCGAGTAACCAGTTTGACTTCCGAAAGGGTAGGTCGACCGTAGACGCTATCTTGTCGGTTACCAAATCCATGGAGATAGCTATCCAGCGTAAAAGGAGGGGAGTTCGCTATTGTGCAGTAGTGACTCTCGTGAGGAATGCTTTCAATAGTGCCAGTTGGGCAGCTATTGCAGATGCACTCCTGCGTCTTGGAATTTCCGAGTACCTGTACAAGATTCTCGGAAGCTACTTCCAGAATCGAGAACTGGTATACGACATGGAGGCGGGTCGGAAGTGCGTTGACATAACCTCAGAGGTTCCGCAAGGTTCCATACTGGGTCCGGTGTTATGGAACGTCATGTACGACGGTGTCTTGAGGTTGAAGTTCCCGGTGGGCGTGGCAATCGTCGGCTTCGCTGACGATATTACGCTGGAGGACTACGGCGAATCGATCGAAGAGGTGGAGTTGACTGCAGCCCTCTCGATCGCAATTGTGGGGGAGTGGATGAGTTCCAGGAAGTTAGAACTGGCTCACCACAAGACTGAGGTGGTTGTTGTTAACAACCGAAAGTCGGAGCAACAAGCGGTGATAAGGGCAGGCAACTGCGCGGTCACCTCTGAACGCTCCATCAAACTCTTGGGGGGTAATGATCGACGATAAGCTCATCTTTGGTAGCCACGTCAATTACGCCTGAAAGCGTGCCTCCACAGCTATAGTGGCATTGTCCCGGATGATGTCCAATAGCTCTGCGGTTAATGCCAGCAAGCGCAAGCTTCTGGCTAGCGTCGCTCTGTCCATACTGAGGTATGGGGGCCAGCTTGGGGCAAGGCCCTGCGTATTAACTGCTACAGAACGAAGTTAGAAAGTTTTTGCTAACACTGAAAAAAAATCACGAAAATAAGAAACAAATCAATTACCTTTTCATTGCTGTGTTTTTCGTGGGATGAATATCGAAACTATGAGATGAAGTCCAGGAGCAGTAACCCTACTTCAACTTTCGCTTCATTGTGTTCTCCTTTTATTCATTACAGGAAAAGTGAACGGCCTACAAATAGGTCAATCTTCAGGAACATAGTTTTCTACGAAATAGGAAAAATCAAAAAGTTTCGATCTTTCCCATTCTTGTGGTAAAAAGTTATTGATTGCTATTTATCGAAAACGCGACTTGAGGAACAAGAAGCGACCATGAGTAGAGTGTCTTTAATATCAACACTACTATCATCTTAATTGAAAATTTCAATTTAAAATGGATGATTAAAATTGATAAACCTTCAATCCACAAAAACAACCGGCAGCGGATGTCATCTTTGGTCTGATTCTGCCGCAATCTACACAATTTCTCCATTTCCCCTTCCGCAATTTGCGCCAATCGACCCGACATCCTTCCCCCGTTGTTGTTTGTCCGCGGGTATGCAATTCAATTCCCAGATGTGAGTAAAAAACGTCCCTTCAGAGCGCAGAACAAGAATGTCAACTTTGTCAACCTTCCTGCCGGGCACTGCGCAGCACCGACTTTCTGGTTCGCTTGGGTCTTGTTTGCTTAGGCGAACCATCCGGGGAAAGAAAGGCCATCTCTTCGATCTTCGATTGGAAATGGGTTCTTAAGTGCAGCGACTTATAAATATTATTGTTTGACAAACAAGTTCCAGCCATCAGCAGCCGCATCCGCCGATGATGAGGCGGAGTGGAGCCGCTGCGGATCGAGGAAACCATTCTGGTTTGCTTCCTTCATTATCTCCTTGTTTTAAATAAATTTTATTCCAGTTTATTTTATTAAATACTGTCATATACATTGGACCGCAAGAGTTGTCGCATCGCTTCGAGCGATTCTAATGACAGGAACACGAAATTGATATGAAAAGATCCTAACAAAGATTAGATATCTGGTGGAAAGTGAATACCACTGAAAAGCATCCTACGACGTTTTCAGAAGTGGGTTCAGGCGGCTGGAAAGTGTCTTTACGAATCTTTCTCCCGCGCTGCCAAGACACCAAATCGAAACTCTAGAACCTTGCCCGATGCACTTGTGGTCATCATCGTCGTTCGTCGTCTTTTGTTTGTATATTCAAGGCTCTGGGATGCATTTGCAGAACCGGTCATCTCTCGCTCCGGTGCAGTGCGAGAAGATTGATGCTGCAGTAACATGAGATCGCCAGTAGGAAGAAAAATGCGGAGACCAAGCGACGAACCTCTCGCCGTCGACGGCCAAAGTCAGAAACAGGTCCTTTCCCAGAATTTCCGCCAGCGCAGCTTCGCCTTGCGTCTCTTCGGAACACGCTGCGGGACATGAATGTCTCGGTTTCGCCGAGTCGTAGGCAATTTGCCCGGAATTGGAGATGGAACGAGGCAAGAACGATAAATAAATTAGCGGCGACGACGACGACTAACGATTCTCTCGAAACCGCTTGCATGCGAAGGAAGACATACGGTAAATGCAGTGAAACTGCACTCCCGGCTAAGACCATACTAACCTCCTTTTTGGGGCAAAGCAGTTTGTGGAATGTTTTTCTGTCGTCGTCGTCGCCTTCGTTCCCGCATGCAATCACCACGAGCGGAGGATTCTCAGCTCAGTTATTCGAAATCTCCCTCGATCAAGCAGGCCACGAGATTTGTCTTGGCTTCGGTGGATTCCGGTTTAGGTCGCCAGGGAGATCATTCAGCGCAGTGCACCGATGAACGGCTTACTTTGATTGATTTTTTACAATGTTGAGCAAATTTTACTGCCCCAAAGCAACGCAACCAATTCCGTTTACTGCCGATTTATGGAATTATGGCACACGCTGCTGGCTCGGCCAACTGCAAAATTTATGCTCCGCTCGAACCTGAGCATAGAGGAGAGCGCAATCGTAAAATCAGTTTTTCCACTCATCATGGGAGGTCCCAGACGCGTTAGTGAAATTAGCTACCTCCTAGCGGTTGTTCTTACGAACGGCGGCGGCATCGGAAGACAATGCGGGAACGGGTAGGACAAATTAGCCAAAATATGCTAATCCGGAGTGGGCCGGCTCGGGGTGCGATAGGGTTTAAGCTGTCAGCCGGAGGACAAAAGCAAGGGGGCGTTTTGTTTTGGATAATAATTTAAAAGTTTGTCACACTGCTTTGTTTCGGGACCTGGAGGCGGGAGGGACGTGCTGCACTCAAGTTGGCAACAAGTAGGACCATCATTGCTGGGACGAACCGTCGAACAACGGATGATTGAATGCCGTTTTGGTTCGGGATTTGGGCCGGCATTTGCAGGCAAATTCGTGTGTTGGGTAATAAAGGAGCATTCACAAAATCGGAATTGGCAAAAAGGGTTCCTGATGACAGGGTTAGAATTTGTGTGTTCAAATATTTGCAAAGGGTTGTGCTATTGATGCAATTGAAGAAAGATTGTAAATTTTAGTTGTGTTTACTGAGGAATATAAAAGTGTTCCTTAGAAATCTTCTTTGGAATTGTGTACCGCAATTTATCTAGTTTTGCAAACATTTATTTGCTTCATCATGCAAATGACGGAAAAGTTAAGTAAATAGGTATAGGGTCGATACTTGTATATGCATATTTTTGAGGATCACTCATGAATCACTTCATTATACTTTCGATGATCTTTGTCACTTTGAACCATATGCAGGTAAGAAAAGATTATCTTTGTCTTTTTTTAAACGACCATGGTTGTTTGTTTTTATTAACGGAAAAGGTCCTAAATTCTTCGTCTAGCATGAGGCGAGATGTTTCAAATTATGCAGAAATTGTCAATACTTCATAACCCCCAGCGCCAGACACCTCCCAATACCGGACACTTCTAAAACCGGCACTTGCAGAGATCTCTCCGATTGTATAACATTTCATCGAAAACTATTTTGCGGAATTCCTTTTCGCGGTTGATCATTTCGCGGAATAACATTTGGCGGTTTGCAACTTTTCGCGGTACGACATTTAGCGGTTTGTACCTTTTCACCGAATGACTTTTGGCGGAATGTACCATTTCGCGGAATGCACCATTTCTTTTCTACCTAAAAAGTCGAAAATTTTTATTTTGATGAGTTTCCTAGACCGGCTCAGAAGTTAAACCCAGCCTTCTTCAGCATAGTCTTGCTTGGCAGCCTTGCATCTTCCCGCTAAGGAAGGCCTCCCAGAATATGTAGAAGTAGTTTTCAAAATTTCAATTGCCCCTTATACCGGGTAGATACATCCATTTAAAGAAGGCCCCAAGCAGCACACATTGTTTCACTACTGTACATTTCACTGTGTTGCAACTATTCGGAAAGAAACAATCTTTGCGTATGTGCCATCAAATACAACTCTCTTGCAATCTAAAAAGCGCAAGAGGTGGAGCCTACGGAAACATCCTTCGATTGCAGTAAAATTGCAATAATGACGCAAAATACTATAGCGAAAAAAAATAAATAAAACGAAAATATAAAACTTGATTCGATTTATGGATCTTGTGATTGATAGTCCTTCACTCTACCACTACACCGTTCAACACTTCGAAGGGACTGCATGTTGACTCACAATAAAAACCATACGATTATGAAGTTTTGTACTCGGGTTTCCTGTTACTTGATTGCACCATCACAGGAAAAAAGTGTGTGTTGTGAAAACGTTGAACTATGCTAAATTAAACATGAAGACACACTCAACTTATCTGCCACATAATTTAAACAAACAATTCAATGTTCAAAGACGCATTGAAGTTACGTGGTGAAAAATATGCAACTTAATGATTTTGTTTCGTGTTTGCAACATGAAGCGCAGTATTCTTTGTTTGTTTGTTTCCAAATGTCAAACACGTACTGCATTGCAATTTTAATGAAACATTGATCACAATTCGAACGTTTTTGACATCTTGATGCAACTTTTTCGTGCTTTGATGTTTTTCCAATGCCTTTAATGAAACTGAATAGAAACAAGGTGCTTTTAGGAAGATGTTGCGTGTGCTACTTGAAGGCATTATCAAGTCTATTCGACTTATATCAGGCAGATGCGTCCATTTAAAGAAGACGTTGCTCCTGCCTTCTCCTTATACCGGGCAGACGCATTCTTTTAAAGAAAGCATTATCAACTCCTTTCGCCTTATACCAGGCAGATACATCCATTTAAAGAAAGGCGTTACCCCATCCTTCGAATTATACCGGGCAGACGCATTCTTTTAAAGAGGACATTATCAACTCCTTTCGCCTTATACCGGACAGATGCATCCATATAAAGAAGGCGTTACCCCTCCCTTCGTCTTATACCGGGTAGACGCATTCCTTCAAAGAAGGCATTATCAACTACTTGCGCCTTATATCAGGCAGATGCATCCATTTGAAGAAGGCGTTACCCCCCCCCCCCTTCGCCTTATACCGGGCAGATACGTCCATATAAAGAAGGCGTTACCCTTCCCCTCGCCGTATACCGGACTGACGCGTTCTTTCAAAGAATGCATTATTAACACCTTTTGCCTGATACCGGGCAAATGCATCCATTTAAGCCTCCCAAATAGATGCAGCAATACAAGACGCTCCAGCAAATAGTTTTGATTTCCATCTAGATGTAATATCTGATGAGCAGGTGCTATGCGCGTTGCGCAAACTGAAATACTCCGTATCATCTGGGCCAGACGGGATTCCATCCGCTGTGTTGAAAAAGTGCTCAATAACGCTCATCACCCCGCTTGTAAAACTGTTCAACATTTCATTACGACGAGGAGTATTTCCGACTAACTGGAAGGTATCTTTCATGTCTCCGATCTACAAGAAAGGCGATAAATGTAGCATTGCCAACTACAGAGGAATCACATCACTGTGTGCCTGCTCTAAAGTGTTCGAAATTGTCGTAAACAATGCACTATTCGAATCCTGCAAAAATTATATATCTAGTGCCCAACACGGATTCTATCCGAAAAGATCTGTCAATACAAACCTGGTCGAGTACTCCTCTATTTGCATTCGTTCCATGGACGCCGGCTTGCAAGTCGATGCTATATACACAGACTTCAAGGCTGCGTTTGATCGTGTCAATCATGAAATTCTTGTAAACAAGCTCGAAAGATTAGGAGTGGCTTCCGCGATCGTTCGCTGGTTGAGATCTTATCTATCCGGAAAGTCCGTGAAAGTAAGAATAGGCTTCTCAAATTCGGACAGTTTCGTCGTTCCTCTGGTGTTCCCCAAGGTAGTAACTTAGGGCCACTTCTATTTTCATTATTCGTAAATGATGTGATGTATGTAGTGCCAACTGGACATCGAATATGCTACGCTGACGATATGAAATTTTACATGATTATTTCGAGTATGGAAGACTGCGTAGCGCTACAGAAGCTACTGGATTGTTTCGAAGATTGGAGCAAGCGAAACTGCCTTGTTTTGTGTGTCGAAAAATGCAGCACGATATCTTTCAGTAGAAGTAATCATCCGTATAATTACACATACACCCTCTGCGGTCAACAACTGGAACGGCTAAATGAAGTGACAGATCTCGGCGTAATTCTGGACACCAAACTAACATTTCGTTCGCATTTAGAGTGCACGATTGCTAAAGCTAACAGACAGCTAGGTTTCATTTTAAGGATGGCTGACGGATTTAACGACCCTCTCTGTTTAAAATCCCTCTACTGTGCATTGGTGCGTTCAATCTTGGAATCTTCGGCTGTGGTTTGATGTCCTTATAATAGGACATGGATCGAGAGAATTGAGGCTATTCAACGGAAGTTTGTTCGTATTGCCTTGCGTAATTTACCTTGGCGTGACGCGCGAAATCTTCCACCATACGAGAATCGATGTATGCTGCTCGGAATCGACACGCTAGAAAAGCGGAGAACAATGACGCAAGCGGTTTTTGTTGCAAAAGTGCTTATAAATGAAATAGATTCCCCTGCTCTACTTTCTGATATGAATATATACGTTCCGGAGCGTGCTCTACGACGACGAGATTTCTTATATCTGCAACCGCGCAACAGTCGCTATGGTCAACACGATCCAATTCGGATAATGGCACTGCGCTTCAACGAGGTATTTGAACACTTCGACTTCAATATACCTATAACTAGTTTCGCTAATCAGTTAAGCCGTGTAAACTTAGTATTGTAGTTTTGTTTTTATTTCATGCAATTATTTTAGACATCTGACTATTTTAATTTATTTTTTAAGTTTGTATTGTTTATATGTAAATCTGGAAAAGAAATGGGGTTTTTATGCCTGTTTGAGGAAGGCTACAGTTGGCCACCTCAAGCCGGCTTTTCCCCCCATCAAACTTCAAACTTCATTAAGACGTCAAGTTAGATGAAGAAAACAAATAATAAATAAATAAATAAAGAAGGCGTTACCCCTCCCTTCGCCTTATACCGGGAAGACGCGTTCTTTGAAAGAAGACATTAGCAACTCCCTTCGCATTATACCAGGCCGAACATATGGTGGGGTTTCAGGTTTTGAAACCTGAAACCCGAATCACCGGATTAGGGTTTGAAAATTAGTACAATATCGGTTTCGGGTGGGGTACGGGTTTGTGAGGTAAAAAAAAATCGGGTCCTAGTCGGGTACGGGCTTAAGAAATAAAATACTGAAAATTGCTTTATTCAGTTTTGTTAATTGTGAGGCTAGTTCGTTGTTTGAATTTTCCGGGGAAAACTTTTGTGCGGGCTTAAATAATGAAATTATGTCAGGTTCGGGTCGAGTACGGGTTTATGAATGCAAAAATTTTCGGGAACGGGTCGGATTTGCATTAAATCTAAAAAATGCCCGGATTGCATGCAATTAAAGCAGAAATCGGTAAATATTTGAATGATAATTATTCTAACTGAATTCGGCCAAATGGCATTCCGCGGAATGATTTTCGGTGAAAAGGTACATTCCGCGAAATGTGTTTCGGAGAGTTGATACAAAATTACACATTATACAAAAAAATTCCGCGTAATGTTTTTCGGCGAAATAGTATACAACCGAAAGCCATTGAAAAATGCTTTAGCTGAATGGAATGCCAGTTTCTCATTTTGTAAACTTTGTACAAAATTTGGAATTGAACAAAAATGTAAAAAAAAATATGTTTTGCCTTATTTTAGAAAGTTCGAATCAACAATATTAAACTCAATCGAATGCATTCTTATTATGTCGCGATGGTCAATATTAGTCATATTTCAAATAGCGATAATGATTTGTTAGATATAAAATGTATCTATTGTGCATCATTAATCTCTGGATCCGGTAGCTGTCCCCCGGGTCCGGACAGTGAGTTTTTTTTATGTGACCAAATACCAATCTTTGCATCTGTTTTGTTAAACTTTTGTTTTTTTTTGCTGAAGTATCAGAAAGCCACATAAGAAGAAATAAAAATTGCAAATGTGTGTGTGTGTGTGTGTGTGAGTTTTTTTTTTCTTTCTCCCTAAGCAATGGAGGGGGAATCTGCTCAACAGACATCCTGGGTTGTCCAGGAAGTGCGGGGTTAAGGGCCACCTCCAACAGCAAACGAGGGAGGCAGCACTACATCCCCGACCCGCTAAACCGTTTCCATTGCCGCCAAGCTAGTCCCTTCGGTACAACCAGAAAGTAATGCTTTAAAGGGGACCAGTGCCCGAGTAGACGACAATAGCTCAATAATAGCAAATGTTGATAAGATAGCAAAATGAGATATGGACATGATTGATATAAGAGATAAAAGATCAGACGACAATATTAATATTTTGCACTAAAATATCATAAGGATATCAATATATGTTATTTGTAATAAGTGATCGATATCAAGTGCCATTAGTTTGTTCTTATCCATAGCATATCTTGATATTTAAATGATATTTCGGTGCAAATTTTTGATATTGTTGCCTGTTCTTTTATCTCTTATATCAATCAAAACCATCTCATGTTTTGTTATTCTGTTCATGGCTTCTGCCCGGGTGCACAACGCACCCTCGAGGTTAGCTGCGTGCGCGTGCACCACAAATTGTCCTCTCTGCGCCAACACACAGAGGGACTTGCCTACGCCTTCCCCAGCCTTGACGAGGACCCCTTCCCGTCCTCGAGCTCGGAACCCGCCCGGTTGACCGATGCCGCGAAAGCGACGATACCATGTTGTTCTTCGCGCGGCCACTTGTTCGATAAAAGGATCGAGTTCGACTACAGGGCACCGGTATGACCCATGAAGCCAACTCCGAGATTTTGGACCACTTCTTATTTGCGCCTGAACTAGCCATTCCTCGAGTCCACGCGCCACCTTCTGTGTAGCTCCGAGACGATTTGGACGATAGCCGATAAAACGGCGTTCCAGCCAACTTCATCTTTACACATCCTCCGAACTAGGTTGTCCGGGGTAGTGTCCAGACCACATGTGGCAAGCATGTGGTCACGCATTGCGCGAAAACGTGGGCACACGAACAACACGTGTTCCGCCGTTTCCTCTAAACCTGCGCACACCGGACACTCGGGCGAGGCCGAGCAAGCCAGCTGCGTTACCTGCACTGTGATTTTGCAGCACGCTTAAACGCCGGGGACATCGAGCCCCCCCATGGGGTGCTTGCTGTTCGCAGCTTTGCTGGAACAAATTAAACAATTGGGAGGTAAGAAAATTATTTTGAGCTTTTTAGTGGAATGCTTTCACCTGTCATAAGACGAGTTTAAACAGTCCCATTGAATTCCACCACTTAATTGTATCCTGACAGATACGTATTTCGACCTCAACAGTAAGGCCGTCTTCAGTGTCTTGTACTTGACTCGACTCAAGTACAAGTCGAGTCGAGTCAAGTACAAGACACTGAAGACGGCCTTACTGTTGAGGTCGAAATACGTATCTGTCAGGATACAATTAAGTGGTGGAATTCAATGGGACTGTTTAAACTCGTCTTATGACAGGCAATTGGGAGGGTTCGTGCAGCATTGTGCTTTATGTCCCTCCAATCCGCAGCGTCGGCAGAGCTTGCTTCTGTCAGGGCCTTTGCAGTCCCATTGTTTGTGCCCCGGTTCCAGGCACTTGAAGCAAACTTGAAGCAAAAGCTCATGCACTTCTTCTGAAATTCCGGCCCCTAGCTTATGCTACGTCGCCGACTGGCTGGCTAATCCACTGCTCCACTGCAACGTAGTCTTGATCCCTCGACGTTCATGCACCGAACTTTCTGACTAGAATTCTCCTGACTCCCCCCGGCGTCGAGGGTAGTCCACCAGGTTCAGTGAGAGAAACTTCCGCACTGGTGGTGCCCCGACTACCGGCGGCTATCGCAGGGGACGCTTTCACGCATTGTGCCGACATCGTCCTCGGGTGCCCTACGTACCCGAATCGCTTTCTTCTTCTTTCTACTGCAGGTTGGCTGTTCGAGTGTCGAAGTCGGTCCGAAGATTCCGGTTGGCAGAAAACTTCCGGTTCACCGGCGCCCCGACGACTCGAAGCCAAACACTGCTCACTGCGCTGAATACTCCCCAGAACTGGCACTTATTCGCTGATCTCGCCTCCATCTACGCTGCAGCTCCGACAGTATTTGCGTCACGACTCTGCTTCCTCGTGACACATTCGCTCTGCGATATTATCCGCCCTTGGGACAGGCATTTCTTGACGAATTTCCGCAAACCGCGGACAATCGAACACCACATGCTCCGGCGTCTCTTAAACATTCTCTCATTCTGGACATCACGGGGAATCGGTGTGTCCGAACCGATGTAAATACTTCCGGAAGCATCCGTGGCCCGACAGGAACTGCGTCAGGTAAAAGTTTACTTCGCCATGCTTTCTGTTCATCCACGTCGACAGATTTGGAATGAGCCGGTGGGTCCACCTTCTTTTCTCCGTACTGTCCCACTTCTGCTGCCATGCCACATCGCCATTGAACGAATTTTTACCACCTTTCTCATGTTTCCGGTGTCTCTCCACTGGTAGCACTCGATGTCTTCCGCCAGGGTGATGACGACAATTTCCATCCGCTGGATCGCCTTGCAGTTGCTGTGACACGTCGTCCACAAAACCCACGATTTTCACTTTCCTGGGCAGCCGCAGATTCAGGACTCCATCATACATTCCGTTCCAAAGGGTTGTACCGCGTATGGAACCCTGAGGAACGCCCGCTGTAACACGCATCGACTTTTTCTCTTCGTACGTGTCTTACACCAGGACTCTGCTCTCAAAGTAGCTCTTTATGATGTGGCAAAGATATTCAGGAACCAAAGCTGGTACTGTTGAACGCGTTCTTTACGTCTATTGTAGCCACTGCGCAGTATCGATCTCCTCTTCGCTTCTGTTTAGACACTTTTTCAGCACTCTCGAGCACTGTCCGAATTGCATCCACTGTCGATACTCCTTTGCGGAATCCAAACTGCATGTTTGACAGTCCACGCTCACCCTCCATACACTTCGTCAGCCTGTTTAGGATGATCCTCTCCAGAAGTTTCCCAACTGTGTCTATCAGGCATATAGGCCTGTACGAGGCCGTATGTCCCGGCGGCTTCCCTGGTTTTGGCAGCAATACCAGCTTCTGGGTCTTCCGCATGGTTTCGTTGCTCAATACAATAGCGAATCGCCTGGTGATCGCTATGGGTGCACTCTTCGCTAACTCTCCAGTTTATGTTCGCCATCAACGAAGGACTGCAGAACGTGACATCGATAATAGACTCCCTCCCGTCTCTCTGAAATGTGCTTACGGAGCCTTCATTGCACAGTCGTACATCTAGCTTCGCCAGAGCTTCCTGGAGAATATACCCTCTCGTATTGGTGACTCTGCTGCCCCACTCCACAGCCCAGGCATTGAAATCACCTCCCATAATTACCGGCCTTCGTCCGATCAGGTTGTCGGTTAACCGCTCTAGCATCTGGCTAAACTGCTCCACTGTCCACCTTGGAGGCGCATAGCAACTGCATACGTAAACGCCGTTGATTTTGACGATCACGAATCCCTCACATGAACTCTCTACCACTTCTTGGATAGGAAATCTGCCCATAACTTGTATTGCAGCCATTCCCGTTCTATCAGCCACCCAGTTGCCGTTATCAGGAAGAACTCGATACGGCTCTGCAATTATCGCTATGTCACACATCACTTCTGTTGTTGACTGCCATAACGGTTGCTGTGCGATATCGCAGTGATTCAGATTAATCTGAATTATGTCCACTACTGATGACCTGCGATCGCCTTCTGAGTCCTCTGTTGTGCAAAGCATGCACTTGGGTCTTTGCGTGCAGTCTTTCGCAAAATGATCAGTTTCACCGCATTTAAAACACTTGTTGGATCTATCCGGACCTTTGCAAGCTCCTGCCCGGTGTCCACTGACATCTGTCCATAGCCCATCTTGAAGCATCTCTCCATTTGTTTGTTCACTGGTGGGGCGGCTTTCAATGGGCATTTTGACTATCCAACAGTCAGTTTGCCTACCTCCAGAACTTTGTTAGCAGCGGTTACTGGCAGACGAATCATCGCTGTTTGTGTGCCTCCGTATGCTTTCCTTATTCGGATAGTCATTTGCACCTCACCCAGATTACACTGTGACTTTAGTGCATCCTTGAGCTCCTCTTCCGACGTGATCTCGTCTAGATTCCTGCACACTATTACCATCTCTAGAGTCAGGGATTCAACTTCCGCCTCTGCGCCCAGCGATTTTGCAATGCACTCTTGCATAATCGAACTATCAACCGTAGGGTCCTTCTTTAGCTCGAAGAGCATCTCTCCGGTTTGAGTGCGCCTGGTCCTTACTACGTTCTCGCCTAAGTCCCTCAGCTCCGGATCCTCTCTAACCTTCTTCAGGAGCGCTGCATACGTCGTAGCGTCTTTGGCCTTGACGAGTACGGCTTGTCCCTTAGACGGTTTCTGACGCAACGGGGGCTTTCCTTTCTTGTACTGCTCCATTTTTCCCGCCTGTTTTCGCTTCAACTGTTTTTTTTTCTCCTTCTGGCCTACTATGGTACTCCACCCTTCTCCCTGTGAAGTAGCGGCTGTTCCTTCGACTGCGTCCTCCCGCGTTTGCCGCTTGAGTCCGCCTGGCCTCCCGTCTCCAGGCGAGGTTCTGGCCCTTTTGGGAGTCATGGAGGCTGATGTACTCCCCACTCCTGCCAGTTTCTCTTTCCCTTGCTTTTTGGAGTACAACGGAACTGTGCCGATATGGCCCTGTTCTGACGGAGCTAAGACAGAGTCAGCGCTAATGCGCACTCCGCTTCGTCGGCCCTCAGCGCTGCTGCATCGAATTCATTCGCTGCCGATACTAGCGCCTTCCGGATCTTGTGAACCATGTCCTTAATCTCCTTAAGGACGTTGTTCCTCCCATCCACGAAAGCGTGGAGCTTCTCTACCAATTTCTTCGCTGCCACTATTTTCGGCTTTTGTGAGGGCTTGTTTAACTTACTTTGCCCAGGCCGCTGCTGCTGTTGTTGCTGTAGCCCTACTGTCGCTGGTGGCGACAGTAGGGCTACAGCAACCCACTACTGGTGAACGGGTTCGCCGCTCCTGCATCTGCTTCTGTGTTGTATGTCGAATTACTCATTCTTTAGGGTCCCCCCTCCAAACCGTTATCTCCATCCCTCGTACGTAGTCGCTTATAATCCATATCCATGGATTGTCTTAGCAAGCAGTGAGGTCCATGCTAGGGTTGACACGGGCGAACTTATATGGCCGTGTTCAGAGTCGATCGCGCAATCGGGAGAATCTCAACCGAGCCTAGTACTCACCAATAAGATTGGTGGACGAGTATTGAACGTATTCGGAGGACTGCTAGTTTTTTACCGGGACGGAGGCGGCCGTACTGTTAGCCCACTCGCCATTTCAAGCCGGTGTCACCCTTCCTTACTCAGGGAGTAGAACAGCACGACCGTCATCCCAAAATCGTTTTTTGTAGAGATTCAACAGAGCCCACTGTCAAACCTCCGCCACGTCCCCTAGGCAGATTCCGCTTGGGCTGGCTGGGAACCAGTGAACTGGTACCAGGGCCCGGTCATCTCCCGAGAGAAACGCCGTGTGTGTGTGTGTGTTTTTTTTTTCTTGTGCAAAAAAATCTAGCACACTATTTTAGTACTTAGACTTCATCTATTCGCTCGCAACGGATTGCATTCGACACAGAATCTTGTCTCCGATAGAAACTTGGATGGATCGTACAATTGGATCAGAAGTTATGGCGAAAATACTAATTTTAAAACTACAAAACAAAAATCCATTTTTGCACTTATGCTCATCCGATTTGTTTGCAACACGCTGCGTTCGGCGAGAAATTTTGTTATGCTTATAAACAAATATTAAAAATAAGACCAATCCACATATTGGTGTTGGTTTAGATTTTTCCAAGCTTTTTGAACAAACGAGAAAGGCACCATCACCGCTAGGTGGATTAATCTGTTTTTTTTAGTAACGCACGATCAATTCGTGGTTTTATTCTGGAATGAACTAGTTGAACAGCTGTTTTAGATTTTGAAGGACCTTCTGTAGAAAAACGTATTCAAAAATCGTAATCAGTGCATCCATGCATTTTGATTTCACTTTAAATTCAGAAAGACACTTTAAAACCTGAACGGGCGTGAAGAATAACAAACAGCATCTGATAGATTTTTAGCAGCGTGCGCCGATACAAAAATATCAGCGGAGGCTTGATGCCAAACAAATTATTACATTTTTTACCTTGCTTGCGAATTTGTATAAAATATTGGCATATACAAAATTGGCAGATTTTTTAAATTTTATTATATGAAAGCCTCATTGGCGTAACTACAGGGGAGCTAGGAGGGGCTTTAGCCCCACCTAGAATCAAATAAGCACCCCTTAGAATGTTTGCCACTTTTCATAAATTTGCTCATATCTAGCTCTCTGGTCATATAAATACGTAACTTTAAGCAATGGATTCTCTTCATCATTTCTCTCTACGAGCAAGTTTAATCTATTTTATCAATTTTTCTAACTTTGAACTATTGATATATGTTGCGATAGGAATGCTGAATACGAAGGATATTAGGGTCCCTCGATTCTCCAGCACCAGATATCATTACTTGAGGAAGTTTAAGAAGTAACAGTGATTTCATGCTGAAATTTAAATGGGAAAGAACTTTCAATTCTTTCGTATGGATTTATAAAACTGCAAAGAATTCTTTTGATTTGTTAAAACGTACCAAAGTTTTCGAGAGTCCTCAGACATCTCTAGATTTTTTATGTCAGGGCTGAACCTCGATGAACATTATTTGTAATGTTCAAGTCATCAATGGATGTGTTGTGTTGAAATAGCTGAAGGCCAGTTTGCGAACAGTATACATGAGTTGGGTCGTGTTGAGGGTGTTTTGACTGTAAACATAAAAAATAAATTAGCCCTCCCTAGAATTTTTCGTTAGTTACGCCAATGGAAAACCTCACAATTCATTATTCGTTTTACAAAAGATCTGTTGTCTTCTGGAACCCGGATCCAACATTAATTAATCATAATCATATTCTGCTTCTTGTAATCTTTGTGAAAACACAGATTTAAACACGGTCTTCAAGTACATAACTATCGTCAAGAAATATTTTAATTATTTGAATCAGTGAAACTGTCACAGTAGAAAGGTTGCCCCTTTCTAGTCAGCCATTCTCAGTTTGATTCTAGCTAATCACTCAGCAGCAACCTTGATGTGCAGTCGGCTTAAGCTAAGCTAATTCAACGTAATAATAAACACATAATTTCTACCTCATCCATTTCTGCCTAACGAACCTCTGTTAACTTACTTCAAACCCGTTAATTCCGCCCCTAAATTGCGTACAAATTGTGAATCAACTTTTACGCAATCAACCTACCGCTGATGGGACAGTCCTAGTTCATAATTTTCCGAAATCGATTACAATCGCACCCAATTATCCGATTCAAGCTCCGGCCGTGGGGGCTTCTGGTTGATTCCCGCATTCAAATCTCCTCGTTGCCACTGAGCATCATCATCGGCAACGCAACCTGCTCAAGCCCAACAGAAACGATTGAACTCACCTCTCCTGGACCCAGCCAGTAGCCCGGCCTGTGATCAGCGGCTGAAGAGAGGCAATTAAAATTTAAAGCTTTCCGCATAAAATAAAACTAGATTCCGAATCCAATCGTCCGCGATCGGAACCAATCAGTTCGATGGCTGAGGGGCATAAAATTTCACCCGGGCCCAGCCGTGGCTGCTGTTGCTTGGGGGAAGGCCATCTCCTTTCATTTAAATATACGGCCTGACGCCGCGCCGCGACGGAGACCGTGTGTAAGAATTGACCCAATTGTTTAAATGTGGATGATTTGGAGCATTCTTCACGTGTGACTTAACGGGGACTTCAGCTGTGTGGCTCTGGTTTAAAGAGATCTGCTTCGTTGGAAAGGAGTAGCGGGTCCGAGTGATTTGTCGCATTACGGCCCTATTCAAGCAAAATCCGATTCCCACGCGCCCGACAATGGCCTCATCGAAGCAGGCATGTGGTTCCATTGATTATTGATTATTGTTTGGATAATCCCTTTCCCATCGTTGAGGGTCGCGTATCGGCTCGATCGTGATCGACATTTGTCATCCGCTGCTCCGAGGAAAAAATAGTAAGAACTTGGCAGACTCTCACCAGAACCAGAACGAGATCGTTTCCCACCGATAGGTAATAAATTTATGATATCCGATCCGATCCCTGTGTGCTGCGGAGGAAGGAAGAAGCCATTCAAATAGAATGGCAAAACACACTCGTCGGATCGATCGTAATCTCGATCACACCCACGTCGGTCACCGATCGTGACCTCTCTTGAGAACGAAACAGCTCTTGTGCCCGTTTTGATCCTTTTATCCTGTTTGTGTGTTTTTTTTTCCAAACGGGGATTTGGCATCGATTTTTGCTACTACTTTTTGTTCAATAAACAATCATAATCCGAAAAGGATCCTTAAAGAAAGGGCACTGTAAAAATAAATCATTTATATATCATGAGAAGCCATGAAAAGAGAAAACATTTTTTTTTCACAGTGCCCAACGATACGTTCGATATGTTCTTGCTAAGATTTTTCCCATTCGTCCTTGTTGGTGAAATGTGGTTCAGTTTCATTTGCCTATAGAATTCTATCTGGTTCCCACGAAACCGTAGCACGTAGGTTCGATTTTGGATTCATATTTCACGCTACCTTTTTTCCCTACGCACATACACACACGGTGCCAATTCCCGATCGATTCGGATCAAATCATTTTCCACCGAGGAGCGAACCAAACAGATCGAATCCGTACCAATTCAGAATCACGCTTCATCATCGCCGTCTTTCGTTCTAAATGGGTGAAGGTGCGAGGCAGATTCGACATAGATTGATGAGAAATTTACCTGCTGTGGATCGTTGACTTCGTTTGCCCGTTTTGCGATGGTTGGGACTTGTGTGGGAATGTAAATTGAGATATACTTCCCTGCCGGAAATGAGGGTGGAAATCTTGAGCGGGTGTCCTGGCCCGGAACATACGGAATGAGATAGAACAAGGATATTCGAGCAATATTGACACGAAGTATAACAAAATGCGGTAAATGAGGCGCTAGTAGAGTCAATAATAATCTTGGATCGCCTCAACCAAAAAAAAAAAATCATTTAAAAAAATCAGAAAAATTTCGCGGACCAAATTCCCGAGGTGTGAGGCTACCTTAACACATTCGAGAATATGTATGTTATTATTATTATTATGTATTTATGAACAACAAAGCCCCTGGGGTTGACCAACTACCAGGAGAGCTTTTTAAACACGGTGGTGAGGCACTGGCTAGAGCGCTGCACTGGGTCATTACCAAGATTTGGGAGGAGGAAGTTTTGCCGCAGGAGTGGATGGAAGGTGTCGTGTGTCCCATCTACAAAAAAGGCGATAAGCTGGATTGTAGCAACTACCACGCAGTCACATTGCTGAACGCCGCCTACAAGGTACTCTCCCAAATTTTATGCCGTCGACTAGCACCAACTGCAAGGGAGTTCGTGGGGCAGCACCAGGCGGGTTTTATGGGAGAACGCTCCACCACGGACCAGGTGTTCGCCATTCGCCAAGTACTGCAGAAATACCGCGAATACAACGTGCCCACACATCATTTATTCATCGACTTCAAAGCAGCATATGATACAATCGATCGAGACCAGCTATGGCAGCTAATGCACGAACACGGACTTCCGGATAAACTGATACGGTTGATCAAAGCAACGATGGATCCGGTGATGTGCGTAGTTCGAGTTTCAGGGGCATTCTCGAGTCCCTTCGAAACCCGCAGAGGGTTACGGCAAGGTGATGGTCTTTCGTGTCTGCTATTCAACATCGCTTTGGAAGGGGTAAAACGAAGAGCAGGGATTAACACGAGTGGTACAATTTTCTATAAGTCCGTCCAGCTATTTGGCTTCGCCGACGACATAGATATTATGGCACGTAGCTTTGAGAAGATGGAGGAAGCCTACATCAGACTGAAGAGGGAAGCCAAGCGGATCGGACTAGTCATTAACACGTCGAAGACAAAGTACATGATAGGAAGAGGTTCAAGAGAAGACAATGTGAGCCACCCACCGCGAGTTTGCATCGGTGGTGACGAAATCGAGGTGGTAGAAGAATTTGTGTACTTGGGCGCACTGATGACTGCCGAAAATGATACCAGCAGAGAAATTCGGAAACGCATAGTGGCTGGAAATCGTACGTACTTTGGACTCCGCAAGACGCTCCGATCGAATAGAGTTCGCCGCCGCACCAAACTGACAATCTACAAAACGCTCATTAGACCGGTAGTCCTCTACGGACACGAGACCTGGACGATGCTCGTGGAGGACCAACGCGCACTTGGAGTTTTCGAAAGGAAAGTGCTGCGTACAATCTATGGTGGGGTGCAGATGGCGGACGGTACGTGGAGGAGGCGAATGAACCACGAGTTGCATCAGCTGTTGGGAGAACCATCCATCGTTCACACCGCGAAAATCGGACGACTGCGGTGGGCCGGGCACGTAGCCAGAATGTTGGACAGTAAACCCGGTGAAAATGGTTCTCGACAACGATCCGACGGGCAAAAGAAGGCGAGGTGCGCAGCGGGCAAGGTGGATCGATCAGCTGGAAGATGACTTGCGGACCCTGCGTAGACTGCGTGGTTGGCGACGTGTAGCCATGGACCGAGCCGAATGGAGAAGACTCTTATATACGGCACAGGCCACTTCGGCCTTAGTCTGAATAAATAATACGTTCACATTGCTTAATAAATGTTATACTGCGTTGCAACAATAGAAGACATGAAAACAGTAATAAAATAAAAGGGTGAATGATACTTAGCTTTTCCAAATAAAACAGCGGTTCTCAACCTGGGGTACATGTACCCCTGGGGGTACCTTCGCTGGCCCTAGGGGGTACCTCGGACAAAAATGCGTAATGGCGGACGTATTACAATTCCAATCAAAACTTATTGATAAAGTTTTGACAATTGCGTATTTTTAATTTCAAAAATTTATATTTTACATAATATGCAATGCGTTCAAGAAATCCCAATTGAATCCTGCCTTCCACAATCAGCACAATGTCAAATCAATCAACACGAAACAAAAGATCAAACGAACAAAACGTCGAATGAATAAAATGATTTTTTTGCTTAACCCTTTTTTGCTTCGTTGCTCAGTAGCCTCCTTTCAGAGGCTCAGAAGGCTCCTTTCAAGAGACTCGGAAGGCTCTTTTCAAAAGGCTCAAAATTCCCTTTCAAGAGGCTCAAAAGCGTCCTTTCAAGAGGCTAAAAAGCCTCCTTCTCTAGAGGCTCAAAAGCCTTCTTTCAAGAGGCTGGCAAGAGGCTCGGAAACCTCCTTTCAAGATCCTTTCAAGAGGCTCAGAAACCTCCGTTCAAGAGGCTCAAAAACATCCTTTCAAGAGGCTCAAAAGCCTCCTTCCAAGAGGCTCAGAAGCCTCCTTTCAAGAGGCTCGGAAGCCTTCTTTCAAGAGGCTCGGAAGTCTTCTTTCAAGAGGCTCGGAAGCCTCCTTTCAAGCAGCTCAAAGCCTTCTTTTCCTTCCTTCCGCAAGAGGCTCGGAAACCTCCTTTCAAGAGGCTCAGAAACCTCCGTTCAAGAGGCTCAAAAACATCCTTTCAAGAGGCTCAAAAGCCTCCTTCCAAGAGGCTCAGAAGCCTCCTTTCAAGAGGCTCGGAAGCCTTCTTTCAAGAGGCTCGGAAGTCTTCTTTCAAGAGGCTCGGAAGCCTCCTTTCAAGCAGCTGAAAGCAGCTCAATGCCTCCTTCTTTCAAGAGGCTCAAAAGCCTACTTACAGAAGCTCTGAAGCCTCTTTGTAAGAGGCTCGGAAGGCTCCTTCGGTGAGGCTCGCAAGCCTCTTTCAAGAGGTTCGGAATATTTTTTTTCAAGAGGCTCAGAATTCTTTTTTCAAGTGGCTCAAAATTCTTTTTTCAAAAGGCTCAAAATCCTCCTTTCAAGATGCAAAGGAAGCCTCCTTTTACACTCAGGAAAATCGACACATACTTTATGGCAAAAATCCATGTATTTTGAAATATGAATATCATGCGTCGGCACATACTTAATTGCATACAAATTCACACATGAATACTATGACCCACATGAATAGTATGTGAAAACACTTATGCAATGCATGTGGGCGCATGGAATATATGTGTCGAAAATATGGAATTCATTTCGCTACCCCTATTGCAAAAATCCATGTGTGAACTCATGAATATAATGCGGAGTTTTTTGTGAGTGTATGTGGCTCGAAAATCGTCTTCAAGAGGCTCGGAAGCCTATCTACAAGAGGCTCAGAATCCTTTAATTAAGGCGCGGAAACCTACTTTATAGAGATTCAAAAGCTGAACGGAGCTTCCCTTCAAAGGGCTTGAAATTATTTTGTCAAGAGGATTGGAAGCCTATTTTCTAGAGGGGGTACCTAAATTAATGTAAAAGTTCAAAGGGGTACCTCTCAAGAAAAAGGTTGAGAACCGCTGATTTAGTTCAATCATTTAGTAGTTTGTCGATAACTCATTCCAGAAGCTGAATTTCAAAATATATTGTATGGTGGACTTCTAGTGCGAAGGTTCTACTACAATTCTGCCTAATGGTTCGTTGTTGAAATTCAACTAATAACGGAGCTATAGCGCTAGTTGCAGTAACTTAAACAAAATGATTGGAAATTTCTTATCATGAAGTCTAAGTTATTGAAACTATAAAAATAACTCCGTTGCTAGTGGAATTCAAACAATGAACCATAAGGCAGATTTGTAGACAAACCTTCGTACTAGAAGTACACCATACAACATATTTTGAAATTCAGCTTCAGAAATGAGTTATCGACAAACTACTAAATGATCGAACGCAAATTACTAAATGATCTATAACATTCTTTAAAAAACAACAGCCTTATACGTTCTATATGTAGCAGTACTCGTTTTAAAAATATGAAAAAAGTTTTGATTTCACTTACGGGGGAAATATTTACAAAACAATTAAAAAAATGATCAATGTTACCCCGGATTACGGTAATCTAAGCGAAAATTTATTTTCAGTCCTCTCTATAAGTTGGTTTGAGTATATTTGAGCCTTTGTGCTGTAAACAAGTGATTGTATTCGATTTCAAGAAGAGTTAATCAATTATTTCATGACAAATGGCAACTAAAAAGATCTCCAGAAGGTTCCAAAACACAAACCGCCCTATAAAACTGTCAATCCAAAAAATAAGTTATTCCATAATGATAATTTATCTATAGGATCCATACCAGAAAATACGCTTGAACAAAACTACACTCAACCCTCTTTTTACGGCAGTTTTTTTTTTACGTCACTTCGTTTTACGGCCTCCTTTTTACGGCACGTGACGTAAAAAGAATTTTATTGACATCCAAAAAGTAAGCCTATAACAAGGCACACTTAGAAACCCAAAGAACAAAGTAGATGCGTTGTATATTCATCATTGGCCTTCAACTATTGTTCCATTCCAGGTCATTCAAGAAATTCCTGGAGTCTACACGCGTAGCCAAGGACCTAAGGTCTACAAGCGTAACGAAAGAGCTGTTATCTCTTTTTAAAAATGGTTCATGCCCTACTTAATATAATTAACCAAATACTGTTCCAGGTCATCCGAGAATTCCCTGGAGTATCAAATCCAGTCTACCGAATCAACCAAGGCTTCCATGATGTCACCAGCCGCGGTAACAACCCAATTATGTCTTCCGAGTATTTATCGTTCACTCGCATCTCAAATGTTGGCATATAAGTTGTTCTACGATCTCCAAATTATCATGGAGTTTGCATCAAATGGTCTGCCGAATTAACCAAGGCTTCCATGATGTCCCCAGCCCCAGTATTTCTCTTTCACTCGTCTCAAATCCAGACATATGAGATGTAGTAAGATCTCCAAATCGTCCTGGAGTTTGAATCAAATGGTCTGCCGAATCAACCAAGGCTTCCATGATGTCCCCAGCCGTGGTAACAACCCAATTATGTCTTCCGAGTATTTGTCGTTCACTCGCGTCTCAAATGTAGGCATATGAGTTGTTCTAAGATCTCCAAATTATCCTGGAGTTTGAATCAAATGGTCTGCCGGATCAACCAAGGCTTCCATGATGTCCCCAGCCGCGGTAACAACCCAATTATGCCCTCCGACTGTTTTTCTTTCACTTGCGTCTCAAATCCTGACATATGAAATGTAGTAAGATCTCCAAATCGTCCTGGAGTTTGAATTAAATGGTCTACCGAATCAACCAAGGCTTCCATGATGTCCCCAGCCGCGGTAACAATACAATTATGTCCTCCGAGTATTTGTTGTTCACTCGCGTCTCAAATGTATGAGTTGTTCTAAGATCTCCAAATTATCCTGAAGTTTGTATCAAATAGTCTACCGCAGCGGTTCTCAATCTGGGGTACATGTACCCCTGGGGGTACTTTCGCTGGCCCCAGGCCCCTCGGACAAAAATCCGTAATGGCGGACTTATTACAATCCCAATCAAAACTTATTTATAATGATTTGATACTTGTGTTTTTTTTTATTTCATAACTTTGTCTCAAACTTGTAAATAATATGCGCGATCAATAAATCAAAGTCAATTGAACCTGCCTTCAACAACCAGCACAGTGTAAAAAGGGCTGTGGAACAAAAGATCAAAAGGACAAAACTACGAATTAACAAATTTAAAAAACTCTTCAATGCAATCTACCTGATCGAAACAAAATGTTGAATAATGTGTCCTTTCAAGAGGCCCGGAAGCCTCCTTTCAAGAGGCCCGGAAGCCTCCTTCTAAGAGGCTCGGAAGCCTCCTTTCAAGAGGCCCGGAAGCCTCCTTTCAAGAGGCCCGGAAGCCTCCTTTCAAGAGGCCCGAAAGCATCATTTCAAGAGGCTCGGAAGCCTACTTTCAAGAGATCCGGTAGCCTCCTTCCAAGAGGCCTGGAAGCTTCCTTTTAAAACGCCCGGAAGCATCTTTTCAAGAGGCTTGAAAACCGCCTTTAAATAGCTCGGAAGCATAATTTTAAAAGGTTCAGGAGCTTTCTTTTAAAAGGCCCAGAAGACTTCTTTCAAGAGCCTCCTTTCACGAGACACGGAAGTGTACTTTCAACATTCTCGGAAACCTCCCTTCAAAGGGCTCGGAATTATTCTTTCAAGAGGCTTAGAAGCCTACTTTACAGAGGCTCAGAGGCTGAAAAGCCGCCATTAAAAGGACTAGGAATCCTCCCTTCAAGAGGTTCAGAAACCTCCTTCAAGAGGATCGAAGCCAACTTTCAAGTAATTTGGAAGCTAGATGTATAAACTTAATGTGAATTGGAAAATTGCACGGAATAATGCAAAATTTTAGCCCAACTTGTGGAGAGCCATATATCTCGTTAGTTTTCAGGTCCATTTTTCATGGATCTCATAAGTTACGTAAGTAAGTCACTTACAGAAAAAACAGGGGTACCCTAATTAATGCAAAAGTTCGAAGGGGTACCTCTCAAGAAAAAGGTTGAGAACCGCTGAAACAAAAGATAAAAGATACAAGTTTTCCAGGAATACGAGCATCAGTTTAGCTTGGTATACTATGAACTCCGCGGTTGCTAACATCCGAAGCACCAGCGTTGGAATCTCCAGAGAAAAACTTCATAAGTCGCCGGACAAGATTCTCCAATAATCTACATTTACTCCAGTAATCTATTCATGAAATACTAAATTAATCGTTTACCTGGGGTCTCTGGCTAGACCACTATCCCTTCCCTACCACCACTGTTTATCTTCACCACCTCACATGCACCCCATATACATTGGAGAACTAAATTAGCACTCAATCTATTCCTTCGGAATCTGTGAGAGAAAAATCACTTGGTTTGAGCGGAACAATTCTTGTCCCGACAAATATTCCACACGCTTCACTTGTAGAATGTTAGCACTCGCGTATCCGGAAAGAATAATATAAAGAAAAAACAAGTTTCAAAAGAAAAAAAAAACGTGAATTAAACAAAAACGCGCCGCGAACACCCGTGGAGTCTCCACGATTCATTACAATTTTCATACAATATTCCTGCAAAAAGCTTCCAAAGGATCTTCATCCCCGCTTTGTTGGTTTCCACAAATGAACATCACAAATTAATCATTGCCGACACTACAATATTATTTTTGAATCATGCGGGAACGTTCAGCTGAAACCAGCCGAAATTCAAATTTCAACCCTTAAGAGATTTTATTCCCTTCGAAAGAAAAACACACTATTTTTACGGGATAAAGCAAAACCAATGCCCAAGCTGCATGATCATGATCCTGAATGGGTGCGTGGCTTGACCTTTATAGTAGATGTCACTAAACATCTCAATGACATAGATCTGCAACTCAGGGATGAACACCGTCGAACTTTTATGCAAGCTATTGAAACATTTTGGCACCAGATATATTTCTCTAGTCCTATAGAAAAAAGTCGAAGCCTTTCAAAAGAAGTTATCAAGCCTATTCGCTAATTTTTGAGAACACAGTTGCTCAACCCCGTTTACTGATGATATTTGAGATATGGAGATAATTGACCTCCAATGCAACAACGAGTTCAAATCTAAATTTCAGAAAGGCACTTCTTCCGTAAGATATTTTCTCTCTCCAGAAGTACACATCTGTGCGATGCACTCTTATCAAGAATAAATGCAGTAAAAAGCAATTGTTGATCTTCATTATCTGTTTGCGAAATTCGATCGCCGATTATAAAATCAATATGCATCGAGTATCGGAACGATAACAACTCCATGTCCTGGTATCTAAACATAAAAAGAAAATGAGCACATGTTTAATTGTTCTTTAAAACAATTTTGGCCATTATGTAAAACTAAATGCATAAAAATATGTACCGAATATTTTCTGGCCCGCTAGCAAGTGGCCATTCAGAAAATTTTATTTTTACAAGGGAGAATGCATTTACACACTAACCCAGTACACGTGCATTGTAGTTGCCAAACTACCACACGGAAGTGTACTGGAGTGTCGGACTCGGCCATACCGGTAATACCGATTAAACTCCCTTGGGCTCCACCATCGTTTCCCCCAGGAACTACCTCCCAGTACTACTTCTGGGGAATGGCAGTATTAAACGTATTCGCTCATTCTCGCTCACACAGGCACCCGTCCCATGCGAGTCTGATCTGGGTGCTCGCTCTATCGCACCCTGAAACACACCCTACATACTCTGTTGCACATCTGTCATGCCGTGTGGGTCTGACTTGTGTGCCCACCCTTCTCATGCCATGTGGATCTAACTTGTATGCCCACCCAAACCCTTGATACACGCTCATGCACTCCATGCTTGCACACACGTTAACGCTCCTATGAGTCTGACTTGTATGCCCACCCTTCTCATGCCGTGCGGGTCTAACTTTTGTGCCCACCCTTCTCATGCCATGTGGGACTAACTTGTATGCCCACCTTTATCGTACCATGTGAGACTGCTCACCTCTTTCATTCAGTTCGCGCTGACACATACTACTCGAGTCATTCGACCTAACACTCCCTCTGGCGTCCCTTGTGGGACATTTCACTTAGGTTCCCACTTCTGACATACCATGTGAGTCTGACTCACCTCGCTCATGCCATATGAGACTAGCTCAACTCAACTCAACTTATTCCTTTCGTACCATGTGAGACTGACTTGGATGCTCACCCACACTCCTCTGCCGCGCCGCGGGGTATCAGTAGTCGTAGGAACCAACATTCCTGCGCTACTCCCAGCGCGGCGTGTGCAGTCCATACATATACCTATTCATTCACACTTCTGCCATGCTTCGAGGTGACGATCTCGGTTGCCACCCGCTGCGCCATTACCTCTGCATGGGCAGACCATTCACACACTTCTCCGCGTTCGGCACTTTCGCTCTAACTAACCAATCACAAGTTAGTCATGCTTGTCGACTGTTGCTCGGCGCGCCAGATTCTCTGCAAGCTGCAGGCAATCTGAGTGGTTGCAGTCGAGACTGCGTTCCACTTCTCCACCGCTTGACACATCCTCTGGATAAGATTATCCGGAGTTGTGTCCCGGCCGCAAACGTCTAGCATTGCCCTTCTTTCGACGTCGAAACGAGGACATACGAACAGTATGTGCTCTGCAGTTTCGTCAACACCTGGGCAGTCAGGGCAGACGGGGACCTCCGCGTGCCCAAACCTGTGGTGGTACTGTCGGAAACAGCCATGGCCTGACAGGAATTGTGTCAGATGGAAGTGAACCTCCCCATGGGGTCTCCCCACCCAGCTTGATATGTTAGGAATCAGCCGGTGGGTCCACCTACCTTTCGAGGAGTTATCCCTCTCGCGCTGCCATCTGGCAATCGAAGTCACCCTGGTACGCTCGCGGGCTCCTCTGGTGCCACGTAGGTCAAAACACTCCTCGTCTTCCCGGATGACCAGCCCGACTGGCATCATACTCGCTATCACGCAGGATGCGTCGTGCGATACCGTGCGGTAGGCCGATATCACCCTGAGACACATCAAGCGGTAGGTGCTCTCCAGTTTCTGCAGGTAACTGGTTACCCCCAGTGCTTTTGCCCAGGACGGGCCGCCGTACCTAAGAATAGACGCGGCAACGCCTGCCAGTAGCCTACGTCTACTGGCGCACACCTCGGAGCTTTTGGACATCATCCTCGATAATGCCGCCACAGCAGTCGAAGCCTACTTGCACGCATATTTGACATGGCTGTCGAAGGTAAGCTTGTCGTCTATGATGACCCCAAGAATCTTCAGACTCCGCTTTGAAGTGATCGCGACGTCTCCCACGTGTACAACTGCATGTTGTGCCGACTTACGGTTGCTGACGATAACCACCTCCGTCTTATGTTGAGCGAGCTCAAGGCCTCTCGCAATCATCCAGTCCGCCACAGTGCTGATCGCGTGTTCTGCGGTTAGTTCTACTTCGGGGATTGACTCCCCGTAGACCTCTAGGGCTACATCGTCAGCAAAGCCGACGATCTTCACACCAGGTCCGGTGACCGTTCGGGGGGTGAAGAGCCCCCTTTGATCTTGGCCATCACGATCCTATAGGCGTCACCCCACGGATTCGCATTGGTACCCTCGCACAGGTTGTCGAAGCACGCTCTCTTGCTGCTCTTAATGGCCTTGTTAAGGGCCAGTCTCGCAGCTCGAAACACTTCCCGGCGGACAGCTCTTTCCTCCTCGGTGCGGGCTCGTTACAGGTCAGAGACCAGACCGGGGCTGACAAACGTTACATCTATCCATGACTCGGCCCCATTCCTACAGAATGTGCTACTGGCTCCGTCATTGACAAGCACTGCGTCGAGTTTTGCAAGTGCCTCGAGTAACGCTTGTCCCCTCTGATTGGTGCAACGGCTGCCCCATTCCACTGCCCAAGCATTAAAATCTCCCGCTATAACGAAGGGCTCCAACCTACTAGGTCGGACGATAGCCTGTCGATCATCTGGTTGAACTGTTCCATTGGCCACCTTGGTGGGGCGTAGCAGCTACAACAGAACACCCCATTGATCTTGGCTATCGCGACACCCTCCGCGGAGGAGTGTACAACCTCTTGAACCGGGTACCTTCCTGTTGTGCAGATTGCCACCGACCTAGACCCGTCCGCCACCCAGTTGCACAGTGGTTCAGATTCAGCTGTGTTACTTGCACGGCTTTTTCCGATTGGCTTCTCCGAAGGGACACGCAGGCCCGCCCATAGCATGTTTCCGGGCCTGCTTCTTACTGGCGCAGATAAGGCACCTAGGTGCCTTGTCGCATTCCTGCGCCTTGTGCCCCTCCTCGCCGCAGCGACGGCACATCTTGCTTCGATTTGGGCCCTTGTAGTCATAAGGCTTTTGCCCGGACTCAAGGCACCGGTAGCACCTTTCCACTGAAGGTGGCTGGAGCACACTTACTGGGCATACTGACCAGCCGATCTTCAGCTTCCCTTTCTCCCTTTCCCTTTTTGGTGTCAGCCACCGGTAGTCTGAGATAGGCTACCTGCGTACCAAAGAATCCCCCTCTTAGACGTACAGAGGGCCGCTCAACCTCTGTGCCGCACTGCTCTTTGACGGCAGAGACGACGTCTTCCGCGGTCGTGACCTCGTCCAGCTGCTTACACTGGAGGGTCACTTCCGCACCCAACGACCTGACCTGAGCGTCGTCACCCAAGACCTCCTGGGCAAGCTTTTTGTAAGCTACCCCGCTGGATTGCGCGCCACGCTTCAGTACCAAGATCATTTCACCGTTCTTGGTTCGTCTGACGCTGCGAACATCCTGGCCCAGGGCCGATAGGCTATCGGTCGCTCGCAGCGATTTCAGGACATCGGCGTATTTGTCCTTGTCGGTTTTCACCCACAAGGCCTCGCCTCTGTCTCTCACCTTTTTCGCAGGTCGAGGGGTGTTTGACTTCCGCACCCTACTGACCAGCTGCCAAGGATTTGCATCCCCTTCGGCGGATACCGATGGCTGGCTGGGGCCAGCTTGTGGCTCAGCAACTTGTGCCTGTCTAGTGCCTTTCGCCTTCTTGGGCACACGCCCTTCAGGCTCCGGTGCACCATCCAGGCGATGGTAGCGCGTTTGGGTTGCTTCGAGCTTGGCGTTTTTTTACCCTCACTGGCCGTAAGGGCGGTCGCCTCTTTCGCCGCAGTAACACCGCTAGGGGAGGAGAGGGCCTTGGTCATCGAGTTGCTCGGCCACCACCCGTATCCCTGGTACTGGCTCGTCAGACATGCAGGCAGGGCTACTCCCCACCACCACTGGAGACTCTTCGGTACTGCCAATAGCAGCAACCGTCACTCCACTCTCCCCCTCTTTAATAGGGGACCTCGCTAGACCCCATCACCTCCAACTCCAATGATTTTATTCTTTCAATACTCATTGCTGTATGGGTCCCCCTTGCGGCTGCCGCCGAATCTTAATGGAGTATGGTTATCTATGCCTGCCTTGCGGCAAGCAGGGAGGCCATGCGAGGGTTGACACTTACGTGTTCAGAGCCAGATCAGCGCAAGTCAGGAAATGGCATCTGAGCCAACTCCCACCCAGTAGGCAAAACTGGATGGCAGGATTGGGCAGCGTGCTACAAGGCCGCCACGGTTTTATGGGACAGAAGACAGCCTAGCCATTAACCCACTCGTCGTTTCGAGTCGGTGTCACCCGGCCCTACTAAGTGAGTAGAATGTCAGACTGCCAGCCCTCGCTTCACAATATCACAATATACCATACACATAGCCATGACGTGCCTGCCAGAACCATAATTGAGACCTTACTGGCGTTAGCCTCAATACGCTACCACGCTCCCTCGTTTGTAGTTCATTTAGCCGCCTAGCCCTTCAACTGCCGTTGATACGCTATCGTTTCCAGCGAGCACCGCGCGGAGGCGAACTAGGCTGCCCGCCGAGCGCGGTGTCATCATCATCAATAGACATAGACCGCTATAATCATTGAAACGCAGTATGAAAAAAATTATAGCCCAGGACATTCTGGCTACGATCTGGCGATGGACTAAACAATAGGATATCAGTAGCCTGATAATTTTCCCATAACTTTATTCAGTAGACTGCAATCAATTTATGAGGTATAAAGAACTTATAGCACCACTAAAATTCCTCGGACTTCTTTAAATTTGAATCGACGTGGTAAATGAGCGGTAAATCAGCGGCGTGACAAATTTTAAACGTCATTGTTGGCGGCGGCGCACATCTCTATCTACGACTTAGCCGCCTACACCGAACCGCACGATGATGAAGAAGGAAGTACAATTCGTAGATTGCAAACTAATGTTTTATTTTTGAAATCCTTCTCTAGAATGCTATCACAAACTATGAAAAGGCAAATAACAACAAAAGCATGAGGATTATTGCTACTGGCCACGCCTATTTTCATCATAAGGAGGATCATAAGGATAGAAGCAAGAGACCAGTGACTGCGACACTCTCAAAATAAATGCAAATTCATCCGTTATATTATTCAGCACCCAATTCTGCCAAGATAACTCACAATAAGTATTTGTGATAACATAAAATAATATTTTATTTATTTCTTGAAAATGGTTAAACTGATAAATGTTCCCCCGGATTACGGTACCTCATATTATAAAGTGACCAGATTTTTCTTAGGTAAATCCGGGACACATAATCCGTTATATACCGTTTAGACTCAAATACGGTTGATCAAGGCGACGATGCTCATTCTCGAGCCCCTACGAAACGCGCTGAAGGTTACGGCAAGGTGATAGTCTTTCGTGTCTGCTATTCAACATCGCTTTGGAGGGAGTAATACGAAGGGCAGGGATTGACACGAGTGGTACGATTTTCACGAAGTCCGTCCAGTTATTTGGTTTCGTCGACGACATTGATATCATGGCACGTAACTTTGAGCGGATGTAGGAAGCCTACATCAGACTGAAAAGCGAAACTAAACGGATTGGACTAGTCATCAACACGTCGAAGACGAAGTACATGATAGGAAGAGGCTCAAGAGAGGTCAATGTAAGCCACCCATTACGAGTTTCTATCGGTGGTGACGAAATCGAGGTGGTTTAAGAATTCGTGTACTTGGGCTCACTGGTGACCGCCGATAACGATACCAGTAGAGAAATTCGGAGACGCATAATGGCAGGAAATCGTACGTACTTTGGACGCCGCAAAACGCTTCGATCGAATAGAGTTCGCCGCCGTACCAAACTGACTATCTATATCTATCTGACTATCTATTTTGTATACAAAACGCTTATTAGACCGGTAGTTCTCTACGGATACGAGACCTGGACGATGCTCGTGGAGGACCAACGCGCACTGGGAGTTTTCGAACGGGAATTGTTGCGTGCGATCTATGGTGGGGTGCAGATGACGGACGGTACTTGGTGGAGGCGAATGAACCATCACACCTAAAAATAATCATGTAATTTTAGGTGCTGTGACAACGACATATTCGAGCGTCGCTTTGGACGTAAAATTAGGTGATAATTTGATTTTACATCACAACTTTATTGACAAAAAAATTGAAGGATTAGAACGAGAACCGAACATAAGCCCGCCGAATGAGAGCCCAACACGTAACCACTCAGCTATTTTCGTCTCTTGAAAGAGAGGTGATCGAAGTAAAGCATGCTACACGATTTGCACTGAACAAGTATTTCACTGCATCAAGGCATCGACTGCCAGAGCGTTAGGTGCGTCGCATCGGGTGCTGTGTTTGGGTTTCATGACATGTAATTTTAAATCATCTAACATTGAAATATATGCGATTCAGTTTATTTCATGTGGTTTTGTGTCATTTTATTCACGTACGTCACCTGTAATATTCATATTTTTTTTTGGTGTGCACGAGTTGCATCAGCTGTTGGGAGAACTATCCATCGTTCACACCGCGAAAAACGGAAAACTGTGGTGGGCCGGGCACGTATCCAGGATGTCGAACAGTAATCTGGTGAAAATGGTTCTCGACAATGATCCGACGGGAACAAGAAGGAGAGGTGCACAGCGGGCAAGGTGGATCGATCAGGTGGAGGACGATTTGCGGACCCTCCGCAGACTGCGTGGTTGGCGACGTGCAGCCATGAACCGAGCTGAATGGAGATGTCTTTTATGTATTGCACAGGCCACTCCGGCTTTAGTCTGGTAATAAATAATAAAATATTTTTTATTTTGAAGTTTTTTACAAAAGGCAATGTAAAAATAGTAACATTTTGATGCAAATAGTGACATTTTAGTGACTAGAATCAGAATAGTGGCCAAGTCACTTAAAAGTTACTCGATACCGGACTCTTGTTTACCAAACGAATTCAGGGCGGAAGTCGATCAGAATTACGGCGGGTGTTCCACAAGGCTCCATACTCGGGCCAACGCTGTGAAACGTGGTGTTTAACGGGGTACTAACGCTGAAGTTGTCTAAAAAAGTTAACATCAAACCGTCTAAGACGAATTAAGTACTGTCCATTTAATTCCACCAGTTAATTTTCGTTATCTTTGCAGATACGTATTTCGACCACAACTGTGTGGTCGTCTTCAGTGTCTCGTACTTGACTCGACTTACGTATCTGCAAAGATAACGAAAATTAACTGGTGGAATTAAATGGACAGTACTTAATTCGTCTTAGACGGTTTAATACATTCCACTAAAAGAGCTTAATATATTTTTCCAAGTTAAGATCTTCGGAATCGCGGATGATGTCGTTTCAACGATTGCTGAACAGTCGCTGGAAGAAGCGGAAATGCTGGTGGTGGAGACGGCCAACGCAGTTGAAATCTGGATGAATGCAGCTGACTTACCACACTACAGATGTAATGTTGGTCAGCAATTGCAAAATGATTCAACGGATACAGATTACCTTCGAAGGGCACCATTGCTTACAATTTTTGATTCGATTTCTTTTTGAACGAATACAAATCGAAACACTCTCGTAGGTAGTTAAAATTAACTTGTTATAACCTCAGAATAAACTGAAATTGCTTTTTATGAAACTATAATAGATTATTTTTTTTAGCACGAGTTGAACGTTTATTCAACGAGGCTTTCCAAAGAAAATACAAGTGCAGCCTCTCCTAGGGATGATTCCAAAGACTGACGTTATTGTTTTGTAGGCCAAAATTCATAAAACCCGCAATAAATAAACGCACGAAAACCAATCCCAGTACTGCAGTGTATTAACATCTCTAAAACTTTGTAATCAATAATCGGACAATAGAAATCGGATAAATAAAGTATCTAATTCTTATAAAGAGTGCCTAGAAGCAGCAATTAATTCCTCTTGATGAGAATTACCCAACCCCTCACAGTAACCAACTAGGGATAGACCACGTGGAGTTATTTCACTTACTTTTAGCCATGAAAACACATGTTTACCCCCATCGTAAGCTCAACAGCTTGAAAGAAAACAACCTGCCGGAGCAAAATCTTCCTCCTCGGCGAAGAACCAGTCATCTGCATTGCCAACGACTCCACCAACCTGACCAACCGAACCACTCGGGCTGTGGGTAGCCTCCCAAACAAGTACTTGAAAACAATTAGATCCCGTTAGCCGATCGCAGCCGTGTGGTTCAGTGAGTGTTTTTCGCACTCGCTCTTCTGGACTCACCTGGATTCATCTTACCCCCATTAATGCTTCGGCGTTTTTCCTCTCTCTCCCGAGTCCATTGCCTTTCTCTAGGCTAGACAACATCAGCCTTGGGTTGTATGCTCGCCGCATCGCTTCATGCACATACGAAAGGCGATTATGCTGATGATGATGATGATGATGGGGTGATGGACGGACTGCATCCCACTTGTGGCTTTTGCTCAGCAACACTTCTTCAGCCGAGATCCGACTCATAAACGTCAGCATCACGTCGATCCGCCGCGCGATCCTCCATAAGCCACGAACCGTCATCATGTGCTTTCGTTTACCCCCTCTCGGTTTACCACCATCTGGTGCAGCATTAATTATTTTCACGGATCTTGAATCTTGAATCTTGATCCAGAAGGTAATTAAATTCCCCGCCGTTTTGGCGTTCCTCGCCGATCTCGCAAGCAGGAAGCGAGGCGTTTAAGCAACCGCAGCCGATTGCCGTGGAAAATCGCCCAAACCTGGCTATTGTTGTTGTACCGAAGTGCAAATGCCTTCCAATAGATTCTTCCTATAAATGAAAATCAAATATGAGTGGGGTTTGTGTGTGCATTGTACTCAGTGGCGAGTTATTTGAAACATTTTGGAAGAAACATCTTACGAATGATGCATTTATGAAATTATTTACAGCCTGTCAGGTGGTAAAAATGATTGTGGCGACCGTGTAAGAGATTTTCCTCTTCCTAAAATTTATTATAAAGTATCTTGGATTGAGATTTCAAGTAATTTGTAGATGTAAAAGTTTTGTGACAAACGATGTTACAAATTAATCCAAAATCGTGATTCAAGCAAAGATTGTCGGCCACTGTGTGTGTTGTTAAGGCTAAGTTATTCATCCCAGTATTGTTCCTTCATTCGATTTTAATTGCCAATAATGATTTTACTCTTTTTCCCCCCACTCGGAGCTAGGCGCTAGGTTCGCGGTTGAATCACGCCACTTACAGCTCACGGTTCGGTCTGAAGTCGACGTTAAGAGGCGTTGTTTTCCACAAAAAATATCGGCTCTAAGAGGGCGCTCGCACTACTCATTACAAATGCCAATCGGAGGCAGCAGGTGAAAGGAAGATTGTTCCCCCCATTTATTGGTGATTTATAGAGGAGGTGCCGGCTCGGTACCAAATGTTGCTTTACAGTTAAACATGCGAGTAGAACCCATAAGGCATTTTGAACTCCGAGTGTTTGGTTTATTACTCTACTCCACTTCAGGTAAGGTGCGATCGGTCAATGCTCTTGAAATTGATGAATTCCTACTGAATTGATTTTGTTACAGTTCTTGAGGTTGGGTTTTAAATCGTTTGGAAGAAAATGTGGTGAAAGGCAAAAAACGACCAACACAAGATATTGCTCACAGGATTGAACATGGGCGTTGTCAGGATTTAAAAAACTGTGAAACTTTTCAAAATTTTGGAACATTGAAAAAAAAATATACAAGAAGTGATTCAAAAGGCTTTTCAAAATTCGAAAATCGAATTTCAGGGAATTTCTTTCAAATCGGAGAATTTCTATCGACAATCGGAAAAATGCTTTCGAAATTCGGATAAATTCATTTGAAATCCGGCAAATTTCTTTCGAATTTCTTTCAAGATGTGGAGAATATCTTCCAAATTTCGGAGTGTTTCTTCCGCAACGCAGACTTTTTTTTTAACTCGGATAATTTATTTCGAAAATCAAAAATCTTATTTTCAGACGCTGAGAGTTTCTTTAGAAATTGGGAGAATTTCGACATTCGTAGAATTTTTAAGAAACTTGAAGAATTTGTTTCCGAGATTCGGGATTTTTTTTTCAAAATGAGGGGAATTTTTTTTGAAATTCGGAATATTTAATGCGTAGTTTGAAGAGTTTTTTTTATATTGTGAGAATATTGTTCGAAATTTGGAAAATGTCTTTCGAAATTCGCAGAATTTCTATGGAGGTTGGGATATTTCCCTTCGAAAATCGTATTTTTTTTAAATTCAGAGAATATCTTTCAAAATTCGATAAATACCTTTTACAATTCGGACAATTTCATTCGAATTTCAGAAAATTTCATTCGAATTTCGGAGACTTTCGAAGTTTGGAGCATTTCTTTCGAAGTTCGCAGAATATTTTTCGATTTTGGAAGATTTTTTTTCGCAGAATTTCTTTAGAAATTCCAATCATTTCTTTCTAATCAGAGATCAAAAGTTTATTTCGAAATTCGCAAATGTTTGTTCCTAAATGTTGAGAATTTCTTTCGAATTTCGAAGACTTTTTTATTTTAGAGATTTTTTTTTCAATATTCGGAGAATTCTCGGAATTCGAAAATTTTTTTTCGAAATTTGGAGATTTTTTCGAAGCTAAAAGAATTTCTTTCGATAGTGGAAGAATTTCATTAAAAATTCTGAGATTTTTTTTTCGAAATTGAAAATTTCTTTCGAACTTTGAAGATTTTGTTTGGAAATTGGAATATTTTTTAAATTAGAATTCAGTGTCTTCTTCTCGATCTTTGGGAATTGCTTCCGAAATTCGAAATTTGAAGAATTTTGTTCGAAGTTCGGAGAATTGGTTCGGTGTTCAAAGAATTTGTTTCGAAATTCTAAGAATTTCTTTTGAAATACGAATTATTTCTTTCTAATCATATAGAGGAACAGACGGCTTTGGCAGGTTTTGTTCTATTATTGGCAGGGGGGTTTTTGTCGACCGAATTTTATGAAATTTGGCCACAATATTCTTTGATATGCAAAGAATGTTTAGTCCAAATTTGAGCAAAATCAGTAATAAAAAACCCCCCTGACAATAATAGAACAAAACCTGCCAAAGCCGTCATTCCCCCTATCACAATCTGTTTTTTTTTCGAACTCTGAGAGTTTATTTCGAAATTCGGAGCATTTTTTTACGAAATTCGGAGAATTTGTTTTCGAAATTCGGAAAATTTCTTTTATAGTTCGAAGATTTTTTTATCGAGGTTCAAAGAGTTTCTTAGGAATTCTGGGATTTTTGTTTTGAAATTCGGAGAATGTTTTTCCCTTCGAAATTTGAACCTTTTCTTTTTTAATTTCAAAATTCGGACAATTTCATTTGAAAATTTTTATTCGAGTTTCGGAGACTTTCGAAGTTTGGAGCATTTTTTTCGAAGTTCGCAGAATTTCTTTCAATGTTCGGAGAATTTGGTTCAAAGAATTTCTTTCGAAATTCGAATCATTCCTTTCTAATCAGAAATCAGAATCTTTATTTCGAATTTCTTTCGAAATTCGCTAATTTTTGTTTCTAAATGTGGGGAATTTCTTTCGGTTTTCGGAGACTTGTTTCTTTTAGAGATTTTTTTTTATTTTAGAGTTTTTTTTTCAATATTTCTAAATTCTAAATTCGAAATTCTAAGATTTTTTTTCGAAGTTCAGAATTTCTTTCGAAAATTGCAGATTTTTTTTTGGAAAATCGAATATTTTTTTAATCAGAATTCAGTATCTTCGTCTCGATCTCTGAGAATTTCTTCCAAGATATGGAAAATTGCTTCCGAAACTCGGAGATTTTTTTTCAAAATGTGGGAAGCTTCTTTCGGTTTTTGGATATTTGTTTTTAAAATTCAGCTCGAAGATTTTTTTTAGAAATTCTGAAATTTTTACGAAATTTGGACATTTTTTTGGAAATTTGGAGAATTTTTTTCGAAGTTCGGAGAATTTTTCTCAAAACCTGGGGAATTGTTTTCTAATCAGATAGCAGATTCTTGTTTTAGAATTCTGAGAGTGTCTTTTGAAATCTGAAAAAAAAATTTTCGATATTGGGAGAATTTCTTCCGAAATTCCGAGAATTTCTTTCGAAGACAGTTATCGAAGTTCGAAGAATTTCTTTCTTTCTTTCGATATTCGGAGAATTTGTTTCGAAATTCTTAGAATTTCTCCTAAAATTCGAATTATTTATTTCCAATCATAAATCAATACATATCGGTTTTTTCGAACTCTGAGAATTTCTTTCGAAATTCGGAATATTTTTGGGATATTCGGAGAATTTGTTTTCGAAATTCGGAAGATTTTTTTTCGAAATCCAAAGAGTTTCTTCTGAAATTCTGAGAATATTTTTCAAAATTCGGAGAATGACCTTCGAGATTCGCAGAATTTTTTTCGAAGTAGGGATATTTCCCTTCGAAATTCGTACATTTTTTCTGTCCATGTTTTTATGTCCTTTACAATTCGGACAATTTCGATCGAAATTAGATTTTTTTTTCGAATTTCGCAGAATTTATTTCGAAATGCTTTATTAGAAATTTGAATCATTTCTTTCTAATCAAAAACCAAAATCTTTATTTCGAACTCTGAGAGTTTCTTTCAAAATTCGAACAATTTCCTTCGATATTTGCATTTTTTTTTCTTGATGTGGGGAATTGCTTTTGAATTTCTTAGACTGTTTTGTCGAAACTCAGAACATTTCTTTCAAATTTTGGAGAATTTCTTTCAATATTCGATGAATTGTTATTGAAATTCGTAAAATTTGGAGATTATTTTGGAGTTGAAAGAATTTCTTCTAAAATAAGTAAAATATTCGAAATTCGTGAAATTTTTTTTTCGAAATTGAGAAATTATTTCGAATATTGAAGATTTTTTTGGGAATTCGAATATTTCCTCAGTATCTTTTTCGCGATCTCTGAAAATATTTTTTTTTTAAATGAGAGAAGCTTCTATCAAATTTAGCAGAACTTTTTTTTTCAAATCTTGAAGATTTGTTTTTGAAATTCGGAGAACATAATTCAACGTTCGTAAATTTTCTTCCGAAATTCGAACATTTTTTCAAAATTGAGACATCTCTTTTCGAAATTTGGTGCATTTCTTTCGAAGTTCGGATATTTTTTCTCAAAATTCGGAAAATTCTTGCTAATCAGAAATCAGAATCTTGTTTTCGAACTCTGAGAGTTTCTTTCGAAATTCAGATAAATTTATTTCGAACTTCGCAATTTTGTATTCTAAATTTGGGGAATTTCTTTCGAATTCATGCGACTTTTTTTCGAAACCCGGAACATTTTTTCTGAATTTTGGAGAATTTCTTTCAATATTCGGAGAATTGTTATCGAAATTCGGAAAATTTGTTTCGAAATTTGGAGATTTTTAGGAGTTGAAAGAATTTCATGAACCGTGGGGAACCGAAATCCGTCCACCACAAGAGATATCTTTAAATTAGGACATTCAAAGTAATTAATTACAAATATTTTATTTTATCCTGTTCATATACTTGGCAGTTAGCTTCTATGCCTTCTAGGCTGTAAAGTAGGCTACGAAATTAAAACAACATAAATCGAAAACAAATCACCACCTACCAAACGCGTGGTTTCTGATACCATTTTCAAGCATATAGAAATTGATTGCATCAAAAATAAGTGTGTTTTAATTGCAAATTGCGGTTAATAAAGTAAGCTAAGAGGAATATAAACCAAATGCATCGCTTCTCAAGGTACGCATTGAACTGTTTGCAGAGGTAATTTCAATTTAAATTTCTAGTTAAATAATAACTGTTCGAGTTTTCATCCTTCGATTCGAAACCCGTCCACGGTGGAGAAATTATGGAAATTGGTTTCATAATTTATACGGAATATGTTTAATGGAATCCTTCAGAACTTCTTTTGAGAACCCCTCTCGGAACTTATTCCAAGAATAATTTAGAAAATTACGCCAGGATTTCCTTTTCACATTCGTCTAGATAATCCTTCGGAAATTTCTACTGAAATGCCTTTGCAACTTCCTCCAGGAAATCATTAAAAAATCCTTTCAATTATACCACTGTCACTGCAGGCTGCATGTGCGATGAGAACAGAGGTCTTATGTTTACTTTATCTTTGATTGTTGCTGCAACCATTTTCAGTTTTCACTGCTACGAAGTGAGTGTGAACGGGAAGTGGTATTAATATCCTACAAATCTCAATCACTGTTCACTGTTCTCAAGTCGCAAATATTCCTTGAGGATTTTTTAAGACTTTCCTATAGATATTATTGAAAAAATATCTTGATGCATCTCCAAAGAATTTCTCGATAAAATCCTGCAGGATTTCATGAAAAAAATTCCGAAGGTACTCCTGAAGTGAATTTCCAAGCAATTCTTGGGAATATCCGAAGAAGTATGATGAAGGGTCGACTGCAATCTCGATATTCATGGTTTTTTTTGGCAAGTCTTAACTCCTGTTGCAAAATTGGGTTTAGTTTTACTAGTGTTCAGATTTTCGAAGAAATTGCCGGGGGAATTTCTTTAAGAGTTTTCGAAAGATTGTTTGTTGGAAGTTCTAATGGAAGGAAAATTTTAGAAGGAATTTTCCTCCTAGAATTTCCAAAGAGATATCTTGAGAAATTACTGCCAGAATTCTTAATATCACGTGATGAACTTATAACCTTAAAAATCACGAAAATAAAGCTTAAAAATAAAATAAAATTCCTGAATCAATTTCCGAAGAGAAAGGAATCGGAAGGTACTGAAGTATGATTTTCGGAAAAACCTTTCGATTTTTTTTTTCAAAAATCCCTCTATAAATTCCTTCGTAAATTCTTCTAGAAATTTCTTTTAGATTTCCTTTACAGATTTTTTTTTCGGATTCCTTTCTTTAAGGATACCTACACGCTTAGTTCAGTTCACTCAAATATGGGTGAACAGTACCTATAATCTCGAAAAAGTGCACATACCTATTTATGGGTGAAGTTCCATTTACCCATATTTGAGTACAAGTGGTTCATGGGAATATTGGTAATGTTTACCTATTTATGGGTATTATGTTATGGTTGAAATTCACCTAAATATGGGTGATATTTTCCTGTTCTTGTTTTGAAAATATTATTGGATGAAAATTATTCTTATAAATTAAAGTAAAATATTTGATTGGTTATATAAATGCAAATTATTTTATTATGCATCGCGTTTTTCATAAAATAGTTTGAATCAATTTTATTCTTCAACTTTCATGTTGCTGGTTGCATTACCAACAACAGTGGCTGATGGCAGCAAATCCTGAACGAACTGGAACATTCTTCAGCAGCATCCTCGGCAACAGCTTCGTGTCAGTGGGGGAGTAAGCACCAAAAACTGGCGCGGAAGTTCTTCCAGTCTGGAATCCCGGACGAACTCGAAAATCCTTCAGCAGCAGCTACGTGTCAGCGAACTGGTTACAGCTGGCGGAAGGCAACTCTCCCGGACGCAGATATGCTGAAAGATCCGATTAAATAGTTGCGACTGACCGTATCTGAAAAATTGAAAGATCAAATTTAAATCCTAAATTATTTCATGAAACACTAAACAACTTACCCATTCAATTAAAAAATCTGAAATCCGGATGTTATTTTTGTAGCAGCTAGGAATTAGTTCTTGGTACAAAAAGAAATGACAGCGCCCACGTTCCGTTTGAGTTGCCTATTTTTTCCTTTCCCTTTTCCAGTCAATTATTTTTCTCCTTTTTCCCTTTAGAGTTGTCCGGAAATGTGATCAATTTCCGTCTGATTGGAAGTTTCAACAACAGACTACGGCCTTGCGGAGTTGAGGTTTGTAGAATAGGAATCTGCCATCTCCTCAATAGCTCGAGTATGCCAATAGATCTTAATGGCAAAACTGAGACGGCTGCTGTAGAATTTATCGATTCCATTGGTACCTCTCAAGAATGTTCTAAGTGGTCCGAGATTCGCAGCTGTCAGCAAAAGTTCTCCGCCTATGGTTCTGGAACTAGCTTCCGGTCCTGCTGTCTGCGATTATTCGTCAATCGCCGACTGCGAGGAGGTGCTGCTGATCTGCTGATTTTGAAAAGATAGTTGAGAAGTTCCAACCTAAAAGATGTGTAAAAATACAAGTATTTAAAAAATACAACAATCTTAATAAAATACAACAAAATAGTTACCTTTTATTCAGCCTTATATGAAGACCATTCGGATCAACCTATTCTCAACTTCGACTAACTGCGGAAAGATAAAAATGAGGAAATTAAATACACTAACTACTGCGATGTCGATGCGGTGGCCATCAGTTCGAATTTGTTTATCTTTATTTTTTCACCCAAATATGGGTAAATGCGATTACCCAAATATAGGTAAATCCAATTTTTTCAGAATATCAGTAAATTTTACCGATTATTTGGATAAGTTTCACTAATAATTTTGGTAGAATTGCAATTACCCATATATGTATGAGTGATTTAAGTACCCATAAATAGGTAAACCAATCTAAGCGTGATACGGAAATTGTTTTAGGAAACGCTTCCGATATTTCTTCAGGAGAGTTCCTTTTATGAATTCGTTTAGATAATGCTTCAAGAATCTCTGCCAAAATTGATTTGTGAGGTCCTTCAATTTTTTTCGAAGCAATGCATCAGCAATTATTTCAAGAAACTATCAAACAAAATCTTCCAGTGATCCCTTCAGAAAACCTTTCCGAAATCTAGAAAACAAAATTTGAGACTCCCTTGTAATTTTTCTTGGGATTTTTTTTGGATTTTTTTTGTTCGAAAATTCCTTCAGGAATTTCTCCGAACATTCCTCCAGAAATTTAATTTGAAACTCTTTTGACATTTCCGTTGGAAACCCATCGGAAAATTCCTTTAAGGTTTTTTATATCATTCTTTAATAAATTTCCGGAAAAAAATCTTCCAACTAAATTTTCAGATTGATTCCTGCAGGAGAATTTTGTATGATTTTACTAGATGCAAAAGAAAATTCCAATGGCATTTTTGGATGAATCCACAAGGCCCTTTTTTGAGGATTTTCCGAAGAAATCTCTGAAAGAATGTTAAATGGAATTAATGGTGAAGAGAATCTTGAAGAAATTTCAAAATGAATTCTTGAAGAAATTTCCAATAAAAAACCTGAAAGAACTTGGGAAAGATTTATGCAAAAACAGATCTAAGAAATTCTAGGAAAATCAGTTTTTTCGAATAATTTTGACGTATATAATTACCTTTCAAGGAAAATATTCGATTTGATGGGTCACGTGCCCCATCGTGCCCTAGCTTAACTCCGCCGGTGGTTAATAGTATACTTGAGTTATTTTCGCTGGGACTGGGCCACTACCCTAGCAGCACAATCCAAACGAATTTGATTGCAGCAACTCATATGTAACTAAATTCTGTTGTATAGAGATTACAGTAACTTTTGTGCAACATGTGTGCTGCTCGGGTATTTGCACGAGGTTCTTAAAAATGCCAAAATTAATATTCATTGGCGAGTATATTAGGATAAATTCTTCAGAAAGATAAACCCCTCGTTAGTTATACACGAAATTATTTTAATGGACCCCTCAATTTTTGTCAATTTTTGACTCACCAAAACTGTCATAACTCCAACATTTCTCAACCGTTCATAGAGATCAGCATATCGTTGAAAAGAGGAAGAGTGTATCCTCTGTATTCAATAATAATAATAAGCTAAGATTTCCATCGATGTATTAATGTTCAAAATCGGTGGTTGCAAACCTAGCGGAAAAATAGTTTTCAAAAAGAAATCCAAGATGGCGGCCAAATTCAATATGGCTGCTTCTATTTTTATTATTGCAAATTGAGGATACACTCTCCTCTTTCTAATGCAATGCTGATTTCTAAAATCGGTTGAGAAATGTTGGAATTATGACTGTTTTGGGGGAGGGGGAGGGTCATTTGGCCGAAACCCATTCGGCCGAAATCCATTTGGCCGAATGCCACAAGGCCGAACAAGCCATTAGCCCGAAACCCATCTGGCCGAAAGGACCCTGTCGGCCAAACGACCCTTTTGGCTAAATGACCCATTCGGCCAAACAACTTTCGGCCTAGTGGCTTTCGGCCAAATGGTTTTCGGCCGAATGGGTTTCGGCCAAATGACCCTTCCCCCTAATTTGGTGAGTCAGAAATTGCTTCATGGGGGGGGGGGGGCTTCTGCCAAATCACACCAAGCGCCAATGAAAAAAATCCATTTTTTTTACCAAAGTTTTCGTGAAACAGATTCAATAAATCACAAAAAGCATCGGACATCGTTTAACGCCATAGCTGAGGATATCCTTTAATAAATGTACGCATGAACTGACATAAAATACTTCCCGTTTTCCTATTGTGAACAAAATATCACAAGGCAGCCAAAAAGCCGCTTAGTGTGGTTTGGCTGATCCCCGACCATATATAACACTAGTTGACCCGGCAGACGTTGTCCTGCATAGTAGGCGAGAATGTGTATTCCGAACTGCCCATGCAAAGTTCGCATAGGAATCACAATTTTAGTTTTTCACGATTTGCTCAACTTTACTCGTAATTTTCGCATTAGAAAATATCATATAAACCCGTCGGAAACTATAACGAATGTTTCTGCTGAAAAAATGAAAAAAATCCATCCAGCCGTTTTCGAGTTATGCGGATACGAACACAGACCATTTCATTTTTATATATAAGATAAGAAGATATATTTAGACTTCTCTTACATCCAAACTAATTGAAGTTGACTCTTTTGAAACTGGATGAACTAAGTTCTTAAAGAATAATAATAAAAAATAAAATTTAACACTAAACCCTGTACGTGTTTAGCATCATTTGCCGCTATTGTGGGAATCCCAGGTGGAGATGTTGCAAAATAATCGATAACTTCAATTAATCGATTCATCTGTGTGATAATCGATTAATTTCGCATCGACTACTACCCACACGCAAAAAAAAGCGTTCATGAATTCGTGAACTAATGAGTTCACGGTGTATTTTTTCGTGAACAACAGTCATGGATTCGGGAATACAGTCACGTTTTCTGGAACGTTCTGGAAAACGTGACTGGTGTTCCCGAATTCATGAATTAAATCACGGTGTATTTTTGCTGGTTCGCGAATTCGGGAACGCAATCTTTGTCGTGCAACGACTAATCGATTCAATAATCGACAAGTATCGAGAGTAATCGATTAGTTACTTAAACGATTATTCGGGATTTTACGACATCTCTAGTCTCTGGTATCCAGTTCACGCTCAGTGAGCAACGGTGGCTCCTCTCGACCTTCTACTCCATGAGTTGATAGTACGAATAAGTGCGTCTTTGTGAAGTTTTGATGTAGCTGTTATGAACAACTAGCATTACATTTCCTACACTTCTTGAAGAAACCTTTCTTGCTTCAGATGTGAATAGTTTTTGTAGTACTAGTTGTCGTTATAAAAAGGGCACTGATACGCATGAGATCTGATCCAATTATTCATAGTATTACTTGATTAACGCCTCCAGCTGGGTGAGGGATAGAGGATGATGCACACTCGGAGAATTGCTTACTAATAAAAAATCAGAATCTTTTTTCGAACTTTGAGAGTTTCCTTCGAAATTCGGAGAATTTTTTTCGATATTTGGAGATTTTTTTTTTCCTAAGTTTGAGGAATTTCTTTGAATTTTCGTAGACATGTCATCGAAGCTTGGACCTTTTTTTTCGAAATTCGAATAATTTCTTTCTAATCAGAAATCAGAATCTTTTTTTCGAATTCTGAGGGTCTCTTTCGAAATTCAAATTTGTTTCGAAATTCGAAGATTTTTTTCAAAGTTGAAGAAATTCTTTTGGAATTCAAAAAACCTCTTTCGATGTTCGAAGAATTTCATTCGAAATTCGAAGAATTTCTTTCGAATTATCATTCAAAAATGACCTCACAGATTTTAGGGGTGAGGAGGTATAAGATTTTAGGACAGTACATATTCTAGGTTTCTAAAAAAGCGTGACAGAGGAGGGAGATGGGGTTTTGTAGGGAGATTGTAGACGTTTTTCCAAAATCCGTATTTTGTTTAATTTGGGGAACTTCTTTCAAATTTTGGAGGTTTGTTTTTTAAATTCGGAGAGTTTTTTTCGTAGTTAGGAGATTTCCTTTAGAAATTTGGACAATTTATTCGGAATAATTTGGACTTTTTTTAAATTTTTGTCAAAGTTCGGAGAATTTCTTCCGAACTTCAGAGTATCTCTTTCAAAATTCGGGTTTTTTTTTTCGAAATTCGTTGAATTTTTTCTATTCAATTCAATATATTTCTATTTTATTTTTTTTAATTTTGAGAGTTTCGAAGAAATTTTTCGAATTTTGTGCATAATTCTCCGGATTTCGACTGAAATTCTTCGAATTTTGGAAAATATTCTCCGAAAATGGAAGAAAGTATAATATAAAAAATATTCACCGAAGAGAAAGAAATTGTCAGAATTTAGAAAGTAAATCCCTCGAAAGAAATTTCCCGAATTTTGAAAAAAAAATCCGTATTTCGAAAGAAATGCTCAGAATTGCAAGAAAAATGTCAGAATTTCGAAGAAATTCTCAGAATTCGAAATAAATATGCTGATTTAAAACAAAATTTGAATAAAAAAAAATCTTCGTATTTCGGAACAAAGTTCCGTATTTTCAACAACAATTCTTCGAAAGAAATCGTCAGTGATGAACTCTATAGCCATTTAAGAAAAATCACTTAAATAAAGATTAAAAGAAAGAAAGAAATTCAAAAGAAACTTCGAAAATAGATTTCCAAAATTCGAAAGAAATTCCCCACATTAAGATAAAAAGAATTTCCGAACTTCGAAAAAAAATGACCGAATTTATTTGAAAAAAAAAATAACCTAATTTAGAAACAAAATCTACGAGCTTGGAAATAAATTCAACCAAGTTTAAAAATAAATCTCCTAAATGTGAAATAAAGTCCCCATTTTTTGAAAAGGAAAAAAATCTCCTAATTTCGGAATAAATTCTCCAAATTTCAGAAGAAATTCTCAGAGTCCGAAAAAAAGATACTGATTTTGATTTTATAAAGTATTCGAATTTCAAAAGAAGTTCTTCGAATTTCGAGAATTTCTCAGAAATTCTCAGAATTTCTAAAGGAATCCACCCAGTTTCGGAAATCCGAATTTTGAATGAAATTCTACGAACATCGAAAGAAATTCTTTGAATTGCGAAAAAAATTTAACCTTCGAAAACAATTCTCCGAATATCGAAAGAAATTTCACAAAATTAGAAAGCACTATTCCGAATTTTGAATATAATTCTCCGAAGTTCAAAAGAAACTCCCCACATTTAGAAAGAAAATTCGAATTTCGAATGAAATTCTGAAAATTTATTTTCGAAATCCGGAGAATTTTCTCAAAATTTTGGCAAGCTTTTTTGAAATTTGGAAAAAAAAATCGGAAGAAATTTTCCGATTTGGAATGAAATTCTTGAAATTACAAATAGGATTTTCTTTATAATTCAAAGGATTTTCTTTGAATAACTTAAAATTTCTATCGACGTTCTTAAAAAATCTATTGAAATCCGTAATTTCTGTTTCCGTTAGTGTGTCGTAATATATGCCTTTTTATGTACCGCAGTAATATACCTAGAATGTAACACTTACCTTCGACCAAAAATATGGAGCAGATATGCATGAAGCGGCAGATCGTTTCCGAGAAAAAATAACTTCTTCGTTGCAATTTCTGTATATTCAACAAACATCAGCTACCATTACGACATCACATTGTTGAGCATTTAATTTCTGCATGGAAACAAAGGCAACAATATTGCAATTTCCCGTTGCTTTTACCAAAAAAAAAAACGTCCAAAATAACAAAAGCGTCGCACATCATTCAGAGTGCCATTCTTCTGCGCTCATTTCTGGTTTTATTCATCGAATTAATTCAGCTCGCGATATAAAACACTCCGACCCGCAACACACCACAACAAAAAGTCAGCCTCGTCATATCCACACTCTCGTGACAATCGTCGTCAAAACCCTCCCATTCCCGGAAGTTTGGCAAAGTGTGTTCGTTCGTCGTACAGTCGCTGCTCGTTGCACCGCGCCGCGTTTAGTTCAGGTGGAGCATCATTTATCGCGTTCATTATTCTAGATATCTCGGCGTGGGGGATGGGAGGCAGTACCGCGGAAACCGCGAGCCATAAGAAGTAAAGAACATGAACGCATTAAAAACAAACACAAGAGCGGAACAAAATATTCGTGATTATGAGTTTGTTGAACCCTCCCCCAGTTGCCAAAATGTGGTGCGATCGTTCCGCGTTGGGCGGGGTGGAAAGTCGGGTGAGGAAAACCCCAATTCATCCAAGTAGGCGAACAACCCCCTCGACCGGGGAAGAATACCGGGCTGAAAAGCGTAACCACCGCATGCGGAGGAAGCCGCGAATTTAAAATGCGGAAAAAATGAGCCAAAGAAGGAACCGAAGTATGAAACCTATGAGAGCGAGGTGGATCTATGTACTTGGCTTCATCGGCATGGGTTGGCTGGATGCGAGCCCCGATCCAGGTGGTTTCATGAAATTGGATGCGCGAAAAAAAAAAGTGCTGGTGCTCGCTGGATCCTAACCGTATGATAGCGTTCCAACCTACAGTACTACGTTCGCTGATTTGTTGAGTATGAGGCGATGCTAACTGAGGGATAATTTCGGCAAATGGCTCAAGATTGCGCAATCATGGCCGCTTAGCTCACCGATGGTAGATTAGAGACCGAAGAGATTATTGTTGGTTTTGGAGGAGTAATTTTTCTTCAATTAGGTCAAATTAGGGCATATAGAAACGTAAAAAATAAAATTACATGGCTTTCGTATCGCGAGAAAACGATTTTGAACAATTCGTTTTTCGCAGATAATTTGTGTTCATACTAACCGATAACAAAAAGCTAAAAGTGGTTTCAAGAAATAGGATTCAAATTAATTAATGAAAATATATTTGGAATTGTAGTCAAAATTGCAAAATCTGGTGAAGCAGATTGTTTGTTAAATATATGAATAAAAAAAATTATGGGAAATCGAAATAATCTTTCTCGTAATTCCTGATCATATTTTCTGGTTTACAGTTCGCTTTTGAGTGATAAAACGGCCTACATTTCCATACCAACAAAATGGGTGCTTTAAACATTAAATACTATTATGAAACTCGAATGAAAAATCCAATATAACACTCATTTGGGTGCTATAAAAAAAACAATATCAAAACAGTAGTTTCATGACAACATTTCGCTGGATTAGCTTGGTTAAGTTTTCAAATAGTGTATTCTCTTCATCGCAAAATTAATTGAAATAGTTTGATGAACTTTACATCAACATTTTCCAATGGTAAGTTCGTCTGTCGCTTCACGACTTGTTGAGCTATGCAATTTGGCATGATAACATTAAATCTGATTGTTCTCTGCAGCAACATAATTTATTGGCAAGACTCAATTGATGGGATCAAATAGAACAGCGGTTCTCAACCTGGGGTACATGTACCCCCGGGGGTACCTTTACTGGTCTCTGGGGGTACCTGAGACAAAAATGCGTAATGGCGGATGTTGTATTATTTAATTACAAAAACATAGGATAGATCTTGAAATTTTGAACGACTTTAATTCTTCTTATTCACACTAGATGAGACGGCCAAGGATCGAAAGTCTCGTTAATAAAGACAAATAAAAAAATATCGTCTTATTCAGTTTATTTCGTTCATATGACGTTACTATCAGAAAGAACTTTTTTTTCTGTTGAGCCCATTTGTTGTCCTGAATAAAGTGCACAGTTATTATGAGGTTAGGGATTTGGTGAGATGTTACAATCGCTGTTCAAAGTTCAAGTTTAAAATATATTACCCCCATTGGAAAAAGTTCATCAATCGTTATAATTGTAATTGTAATTGTAATTTTTATTGGGAACGATAACCGGTTAGCTTACACTTATTATCGGGTCAAGGAAGTGAAAATTGATTTTCAAACACGAAAAAGAAATCATAATTTATATTTCGTAATTAGCTAGAGCTAGTTCTATGAAGTTTGGGACAGGTTCTATAACATGCATAATGTTATTATTAGCAAAAGGAAAGGGAACTACCGACGAAGTTTTTTGTGACAAACTCGGCGTCCATTTTGACATACTATTAGCGAGGAGTTTTCCTTAGAATTGAAACATCGAGACATTTGGCAGTTTTCAAAAAGTCCATAGTAGCCCCAGAGTTCATTGAGGCTGTAAACTTATTACGTACAGGCCTGCCTCACCTTTTCAAGCCACGAGCCAGAATTATTACTTGCTAGCGTACCAGAAAATATTTGATACATATATTTTTTAGTACTTTCAAAATAACGAATGTTTTCTTTTCTTCATTTCTCTAATTTTAAGGTGTACAAAGTTAATATTTTTTCTTTAATATTGTTTTTTTTTCTTACGCAGTAGGTCTTTCGGATGAAAATAGAATGGGAAACATGGAATTGTTCGCTACTCCAATACTCGACGCATATTGATTTGCAGGATTCCAAGTTTTTTACTGCTTTTATTCTTCAAAAGATCTGTTCACAGTGCTTCTGAAGAGAGAAAATCTTAGGAGAAATGTTTCTTTTTGTAGATTAGATTTAAGCTGGTTTTACATTGGAGGTTAATAATCTACATTTCAAATATTTCAGGTACAATGTGTTACCGTTTAGGTATCTCCACCCTAGGGAAGAAGTTGAAGCAGAGCGAGAGAAGCAACAAAAAAGAGCCAGAGACGAACAGCATACTACTGTTCGTCATAAAGAGAATGAGTTATCTTTTGAAATATGGCGCCCAACTAACTGATTAAACTGATCTGGAATACAATACGAGTGATCTGGAGTGAAGTAGGGTCCAAGCTAGGATAACTCAATCTGCGAAGACTGTTTTTTCTGAAAGTGGAGTGCTGAAAGCGGGTGATCACTCACCGGGGAATTCTTTTTAGGCTCTAATATTCAATTCGTTTCTACTTACTAGTGCGCGAACACTCGCAAAAGTATACACCTAGAATAATCAATTACCAAATTACGGAATTTTGTTTCGAAAATCGCGAATTTGTATTAGTATTTTTTTCGATTAATGGGTCTTGATTCTACTCAGCATTAGATTCTCAGTATTAGAAGCTTTTTCAAATTTTCATCGGTAGTGTTCGACGATAGTTACTGGCAACAATGGATTTGCAACCGATGTACACCCAGGTTTTTTTTACACGGTTGGAATTCTTTAGTTTCTCGGTTAACCCGAACTTTCACAGCTTTTTAAATACCACCTGAATTTTCTTTAATTTTTTGTGAATTTTTTAGTGGGGTTAACGCATTGTTTCATTGACGTTGAAGGTCTTGAACGACTAAAACCAAACCGTGTAAAAAAAAACCTGGGTGTATAAACACATGGATGTTTCGCATCTCTCGATAGACGAAGTAGAGCATGAGCTGCTAATCCGTAATATATTTTTCGGGTTAGATGAGCACGAGAGCATAAAGAGACGTAAACTGAAAGATAGGATGAAAGTTGAGAGGGACATGGGTAATGTGGCAGTGTCCCACTCTCCTACGTGGAGGAATATAGTAGAAGAAATTTCTATTATTAAATCAAAATTGAAAGTAATAGGTGGTTTGTTGGAGAACCCAAAAACCGACACGCGTCAACGCGAGAAACTCAAAACTCGCTTGGTACATTATAGAGTGAGATCCTTTCTGCTATCAAGAGCTTCTCAATCTAAGAAATACCGAAATGAAATTTTGGAATTAAGTCAGTGCTCTGCATACTTACTTGAGAATTACTTCCCTAAACCGAATGGTAGAGGAGAAGAGTTATGCGAAGAGTCAGAGAAATTAGAAAAGGACGTGACTATGGCTTTGGAAGAAATTAGGAATGAAATTGATGTTTTGAATGAATCCACGAGCGCTATGGAACTTGACCCGAAAAGAGGGGAAATCGAAGCAAGTGGAGGAGTAAATGAAAGCGTATTAAAGAAAGAGTCAGAATTAGAAAAATCTATGAAGAAATCGGAAGCTATATTGAAAAGATTATCAGAATATGAGAAAGGCGACAGCAAAGGAGCTGCTGATTTGATTCAGCACTTCAGAAGTTTTGTTATCCAAACCACGGAACAAGAAAAAAGCCGCAGAGAAAAAGAAATTGAACAAGAGAAATTAAGAATCGAAGAAACAGCTCAGAATGTCGAAAGAAAACGTCGACTTGAAAAACTTCTGCTAACGTTGAATGAAAAAATTAAAACAGAACCTGCAATGGTTAAGCTGGAGTTTCCAAAACAAGAAGAAGACGTGAGAAATTCTGACGAACAGGACTTGCAAAATTTTATCAATTTTTCAAACCCGGAAGAAAATGAAGCTCAACAACACTCTGATTCAAAACTTTCTAACATCGAAAGTAGTACAGAAAGCTCACTTGAAAGTATTAAAGAAGGGAAGCTAAGCAAACCTCTGAAGAGCAAACCAAAAAAACATGCTAGCACTAAGAGAGTTAATCCGTCCGCAAGTTCTCATAAGAAAAAAGGAAGAAGAATCAGTTTCTCTACTGATTCGGTAGACGACTCGTCCGCGCAGAATACATCAGCGTCAGTTTCGGAAAGCTCTAGTTCGACAGAAAGCTCAAGCTCGCACGACAGTAGAAAAAAGAAGCATAGAAAAGGGTCGAAAAAGCCTTTGAAAAGGGTTCCAATCTCAGATTGGAGATTAAAGTACGATGGGAAGGATAATGGCCGTAGGTTAGGAGAATTTTTAAAAGAAGTTAAAATGAGAAGTAAAGCCGAAGAAATCTCGGATCGGGAACTGTTCAGAGGAGCCATTCATTTATTTTCAGGAAGAGCAAAAGATTGGTTAATAGAAGGACTGGAAAATAGAGACTTCATAACGTGGGCCCAATTGAAATCGGACCTGAAGCGAGAGTTTCTCCCTCCAGATCTAGATTTTCAATTGGAGATTCAAGCCACAAATCGAAAACAGGCTAGAGGAGAGAAATTCGTGGATTACTTCCACGATATTCTCAAGATTTTCCAATCGATGACGCGCCCTATTCATGAAAGACGCAAATTCGAGATATTGTGGCGAAACATGCGTTTCGACTATAAGAATGCTATGACAGGTGCTCACATTAAATCTCTATCAAAACTTAAACGTTTCGGTAGAATTGTCGACGACAATAATTGGGCTAGTTTCCAAAGACCAGTCGACAATTTCCCACGATCTCGAACTAATCAGGTGAATGAAATCACCGGTTCGAAGCAATTCACCAAAAGCACCCAATCTCAGCCTAAACCAGGCAAAGACAAAAGCGAACAAAATGCATTTAAACCCAATACAGAACACAAAGTGGTGGTCAAAGGACCCAGCAAACAAGAGGTTGAATGGGATCCGAAAGAAGGGTCTTCTAAAAGCCACTTGCCAGACTCAGTCGAACAATATAAACGTCCAGCTATAGGCATTTGCTATAACTGTTGAAAACAAGGCCACCACTATGGAGAATGTTCACAGGAACGACGAAAATTTTGTCGTATATGTGGCTTTCCCGATGTTCTCACCAAAACTTGTCCATGCTGCCCAAAAAACGAGCAGAGCTCGGCTTAGAGGAGGAAGCCGAAGCCACCCAATTAAACCCTCCTAATCTCGACGATACCCACACACATTTGCGGCAAAGCGGGTTTGAGCAAGTTGCTGCCGATCAATGCGAAAATGACAGAAATGTTGAAGAGATTTTCGTTAGAGTCGAAGGAGATAAAAGACCGTTTATCAAAGTAAATGTACTCGGGAAAGAGATTCTGGGTCTCCTAGATACCGGAGCACAACGAACTGTATTGGGCATTGGTTCAAAAAAATTAGTTAGAGAGCTCGGTTTAAAAATGTATCCTTCAGAGGTATCTATCAAGACCGCTTCAGGTACCGCAATTGATATTGAAGGATACGTCAACCTACCAATATCGTTCAACCAAGAGTGTCATATAATCCCCACTTTAATTGCTCCCAAATTAAATCGTAGGCTGATTCTAGGCTACGAAGATTTTTGGAAAGCGTTCAGATTCCAGCTGAATGTGCTCCAATCGTCAGAGATTTTCACGCTTGACACGACCGAAAGTGAGTGCCGAGAGGAGCGAGAAGAACAAGACGAATTGAGTGAGATACAGATGCAAAGACTGGGAGAAGTGAAGGGATTGTTCAAGGAATCGGTAGAGGGGGAAATGCTTGATATCACCTCGTTGATATCGCACAAAATAGAATTAAAAGAGGAGTTTTTGCAAGCACCTCCGATTCGTATTAACCCGTACCCCACATCGCCAGAAATGCAAACTAAAATCAATAAAGAGATTGATAATATGATTTCTCAGGGAGTCATAGAGAAAGCTAAAAGCGATTGGGCTCTGAGTACCGTGCCGGTGCTCAAACCAACAGGGGACGTCCGACTATGTTTGGATGCTAGGCGTTTGAACGAACGGACAAAACGAGACGCATATCCCCTCCCACACCAAGACAGAATACTTAGCAGGTTGGGATCATGTAAATATTTGTCCACGATTGATCTAACTAAGGCTTTCCTGCAAATACCACTAGATCCAAACTCGCGAAAGTATACTGCATTCTCGGTGTTGGGAAGGGGACTATTCCAATTTACCCGCTTACCTTTTGGACTTGCTAATAGCCCTGCTACTTTGTCACGGCTGATGGACGATGTTCTCGGCTATGGGGAATTAGAGCCAGGGGTTTTTGTCTACCTAGACGACATTGTCGTTGCTAGCGAAACATTCGAGGCACATATTGAAAGCTTACGGGAGGTGGCCAAACGCTTGAGTAAAGCGAATCTTTCAGTCAATATGGAAAATCGAAGTTCTGTTTAAAAGAACTTCCATACTTAGGATACATCCTCTCATCGGGAGGGCTCCGACCGAACCCCGAAAGGATAGAGGCAATCATCAATTACGAAAGACCAAATTCCATTCGATCACTACGTAGGTTTTTGGGTATGGCCAATTACTATAGGCGTTTCATACCACTTTTTAGTGAGTACACAGTCCCGTTAACCAATCTACTTCGAAACAAGCCGAAAACTATTCGATGGAACGAAATGGCTGAAAAAAGCTTTTTAAAAATAAAAGAATGTCTAATTACAGCTCCAGTCTTGTGCAATCCCAATTTTGACTTGCTATTTGTGATCCAATCGGACGCAAGCGATTGCGCAATTGCAGCGATACTAACACAAGAACATGCCGATGGGGAAAAGATCATTGCGTATTTTTCCCAAAAGCTCTCTCCTACTCAGCAATCATATGCCGCATCGGAAAAAGAGGGCCTAGCGGTCCTAACCGCAATAGAAAAGTTTCGACCGTATATTGAGGGAACTCACTTCACGGTCGTGACTGATGCCTCGGCCTTGACACATATCATGAAAGGCAAATGGAGAACTTCCTCTAGATTGAGCCGTTGGAGCATAGAGCTCCAGGGCTATGATATGGAGATTCGGCATCGTCGCGGACGGGATAATATTATCCCCGATGCGTTATCACGCGCTGTTGAAATAATTGATGCAACAGATGATTGGTATTCCCGTCTGTCAGAAGACGGCAACGATACTTTTGGCCTCGAATGGCATCTACGATACGAAAGTATGTCGAAAGATGCAATACATGTAAAGAGTGCAAGCCGTCGTATGTATCGCAACATCCAGAGATGGGGAGGCAGAGAATTTGCACGAAGCCTTTTCAAATCCTCGCTATCGACTTTATCCAATCCCTTCCCCGCAGCAAATCCGGCAATAGCCACCTACTAGTGCTAATGGATTTGTTTTCGAAGTGGGTTTTGCTTTTCCCCGTGAAAAAGATCAGTACTGGTATTGTGACAAAACTGATTGAAGAGAATTGGTTTCGTAGATACTCGGTACCAGAAAATATAATTAGCGATAATGCTAGTTGCTTTATTAGCAAGGACTTTAAGGTATTTCTTGATCGCTATGGGGTTGTGCACTGGGCTAATGCTCGTCATCATAGCCAGGCCAACCCTGTAGAACGATTAAATAGGACAATCAATTCATGTATCCGCACTTATGTAAAGTGGGATCAGAAAACATGGGATACGAAAATATCAGAAGTAGAACACACTCTCAATAATACTATACATTCATCAACAGGGTTCTCGCCTTATCGTATATTATTTGGTCACGAAATTGTTGCCAGAGGCAATGAGCACAGGCTGGATGCCACCACTAGAGACATTACCGAGAGCGACAGACACGAAAATCGGCTGAACGTAAACAAGAAAGTTTACGATTCGGTTATGAACAATTTGAAGAAAGCTCATGACAAGAGTGCACATAACTACAAATTGCGGTACCATACGCCGGCACCAATCTATGCAGTAGGTCAAAAGGTCTACCGAAGAAGTTTTACCCAGTCGGTAGCTGGTGAAAATTTTAATGCTAAGCTGGGTCCCGCTTACATTCCTTGTAGGATAGTTTCTAGGCGCGGTACAAGCTCATATGAGATCGAAGATGAGTCTGGGAAAAATTTAGGAGTCTTTTCAGCAGCTGACTTAAAGCCAGGGACTCCAATACACTAAAATAGATGTCAATTCACTTAATCAAATTTATATTCAATAGGATCAATTAGGTAGTCTTAGAATTAGTCCAACATTCAGTCGAGGTCAGAGTCAATGTCACAGCATTCAGTAATGTGAGCAAATGAAGCACGAACAGCTCATCTAGTTGGTGCGACGATCATGTAGTAGTTTTCAATAGTACCGCCACTTTCACAAAAATAGTACAATAAGAGGTTTTTGTTCGTTTTGTAGAGAGTAATTCGCGTCGTTGTAAAAACACAGACAAATGAGTAAAACTGATAAATGCCCACTTTCAATTAGATGCACAGCAGAACTTTCTCGAACCGGTTCATTCTGCGTTACGTCTCGAAGAAACACAAAGTCCTCATGCCTTAGCTCCGAAATAATCAAAATTCACTATATCAATTGCCGCAAAAATCCCAATAAGTTTTACGAATAAAAGTAGGTAGCCAAAACAGGAATCACGTCAATCTTCCAGCAACGACGATGTACGTTTGAATGCCAGCTTCATTTGTTGTATCTCACAAAGCAAAAGAGATCAAATTTCTTCCTCTGAGTACTGGAAGTGTACTCAGATGATTGGGAGATGATAAGATCAAGTAATCGATTCGGGTCTAAAATCGTTCAATAAGTTTCAATTTAAACTGCAATTATAAAATTTGGTTATTGAAGAACTAGATGGATTCTTTTGGGAAAGTCGAGTCTGCTTGACAAAGAAAGCTTCTCAAACCTGAGTAGGAATAAATTGGATAATGTTAAGACAAAAATAAATCGCGAACGATTTATTTTGGGGGGGGTGGTCTTCCCACCCTAGGGAAGAAGTTGAAGCAGAGCGAGAGAAGCAACAAAAAAGAGCCAGAGACGAACAGCATACTACTGTTCGTCATAAAGAGAATGAGTTATCTTTTGAAATATGTCATTTTTAATTGTTTGCTAATTAAACTATAACTATTAAATACTATTAATACCTGTGGAAGGGGACATTTTAGTTTTACCACCAAAACCAGTCATTCGACGGCTCTTTTTTCATGGTTTTCGATCAGGAATCGAAGTATGAATATGAAATGGTCCATTGGCGGCTTTGACCGCTTCCAGGATCAACGGATTGGCCCCGGGGAACCTGTGGAAGGGGACATTTTAGTTTTACCACCAAAACCAGTCGTTCGACGGCTCTTTTTTCGTGGTTTTCGATCAGGAAGCGAAGTATGAATATGAAATGGTCAATTTACGGTTCAATGACCGCTTCCAGGACCTACGGATTGGCCCCGGGGAACCTGTGGAAGGGGACATTTTAGTTTTACCACCAAAACCAGTCATTCGACGGCTCTTTTTTCATGGTTTTCGATCAGGAAGCGAAGTATGAATATAAAGTGGTCCATTGACGGCTCTGATTGCTTCCAGGACTTACTGGTTGCCTCCGAGGAACCTGTGGAAGAGGACATTTAATTTTTAGCACCAAAACCAGTCATTCGACGGCTCTTTTTTCATGGTTTTCGATCAGAAAGCATAGTATGAATATAAAATGGTCCATTGTCGGCTCTGACCTCTTCCAGGACCTACGGATTGGACCCCGGGGAACCTGTTGAAGGGGACATTTTAGTTTTAGCATCAAACCCAGTCATTCGAAGGCTCTTTTTTTATGGATTTCGACCAGGAAGCGAAATATGAATTAAAAATGACCATTGACGGCTTTGACCGCTTCCAGGACCTACTGATTGCCTTTGAGGATTCTGTGAATGAGGACATTTTAGTTTTAGCACTAAAACCAGTCATTCGATTTTTGATCAGGAAGCGAAGTATGAATATAAAATGGTCCATTGACGGCTCTGACCGCTTCCAAGACCCACGGATTGCTCCTGGAGAATCTGTGTAAGGGGACATTTTATTTTAAGCATCATAACCAGTCATTCAACGTCTCTTTCCTAGTGGTTTCGATTAGGAATCGAGAAATGAATATAAAAAGGACCATTGACGGCTCTGACCGCTTTCTGGACCTACAGATTGGCCCAGGAAACCTGTGGAAGGGGACATTTTAGTTTTAGCACCAAAACTAGTCATACAACGGCTCTGTTTTCATGGCTTTGGATCAGGAAGCGAAGTACGAAGTAGGCAGGTTCCCCGTGAGCTATCCGTACGTCCAGAAAACGGTCAGAGCCGTCAATGGTCCATTTCTTGTTCATACTTCACATTTTGATTAAAATCCATGAAAAAAGAGCCGTCCAATGATTGGTTTTTGTGCTAAAACTAAAATGTCCCCTTCCACAGTTCCCCGGAGGCAATCCGTAAGTCCTGGAAGCGGTCACATCCATTAATGGTCCAATTTATACTCATACTTCGCTTTCTGATCAAAAATCAAGAAAAAAAAGCCGTCAAGATATTGGTTTTGGTGCTGCAACTTAAATGTTCCTTTCTAATGGTTTTCCGAGGGGAATCTGTAGGTCCTGAGAGCGATCAGAGTCATCAATGGTCAATTTTATATTAATACTTTACTTATATAAAAGAAGAGCTGTCGAATGATTGATTTTGGTGTAAAAACTAAAATGTCCCCTCCCACAGGTTCCTCGTGGGCAACCAGTAGGTTCTGGAAGCGGTCAAAGCTGTCAATGGTCCTTTTATATTTATACTTTGTTTCCTGATCGAAAACTTATAATAAGAGCCGTCGAATAACTGATTTTAGTGCTAAAACTTATATGTTCCCTTCCACAGGTTCTCCGGGGCCAATCCGTAGGTCCTGGAAGCGGTCAGAACCGTAAATTGACCATTTTATATTCAAACTTCGCTTCCTGATCGAAAACCATGAAAAAAGAGCCGTCGAATGACTGATTTTGGTAGTAAAACTAAAATGTCCCCTTCCACAGGTTCCCCGGGGCCAATGCGTAGATCCTGAAAGCGGTCAGAGCCGACAATGAACCATTCTATATTCATACTTCGCTTCCTGATCGAAAACCATGAAAAAAGAGCCGTCGAACGACCGGTTTTGGTGGTAAAACTAAAATGTCCCCTTCCACAGGTTCCCCGGGGCCAATCCGTAGGTCCTGGAAGCGGTCAGAGCCGACAATGGACCATTTTATATTCATACTTCGCTTCCTGATCGAAAACCACGAAAAAAGAGCCGTCGAACGACTGGTTTTGGTGGTAAAACTAAAATGTCCCCTTCCACAGGTTCCCCGGGGCCAATCCGTTGATCCTGGAAGCGGTCAAAGCCGCCAATGGACCATTTCATATTCATACTTCGCTTCCTGATCGAAAACCATGAAAAAAGAGCCGTCGAATGACTGGTTTTGGTGCTAAAGCTTAAATGTCCCCATTCACAGGTTCCCCGGGGACATCCCAGCGACTTCAGGATCCGTTTATTCAATTGGTTTTCATTCTGGACACATTAGAGCCCTTCTAGAATAAAATCATAGTGGTCGATCTATCAAAGCGCTAGATTCAATGTAAGGTGTGGCCTGACCCTGTTGATAAGTTGTGATCTTATCCGATTTTAAAGAAATGGCCATATCTCACTTGATTCTGGTCCGATTCCAAATCTCAATATATGGTTCCAATCAGCAAGAGCCCTACTTCATTTGTGGTTACTAGTATTGTTCATTTTTTCCTACAACTTCTCCTAATATCCACCTCAAAGTTACGGTTTTGAACCTCCCTCCGAAAAACCCGGAACATCTCCGGAATCCAGTGGTCATAGTGGGTTCCATGGACATACCGTCAAACTATATTAATTGTTTAGTTCAGGCATGCCTGAATTGTCAAAATCGGATAATAACTAAGATAGTTACAACACATCTAATTTTACCCAAAATTTGCCTATCCTAATTATTTTGTCCATCCCCTGTAGTTGCATCCTTGAAAGTTTATTAACTTAAAACAATAATGTGAGTGAAGCCGTGTTATAGTGCTCCAAATAGGCTAGTGGTGAAAGTCTGCGTGCATAGAGACCAAGCAAGAATCAGGTATAAGAATATGTGAGTGGACCGGTTAGCTCGAACATTATCCTCTTTATTATCCTCTCAATTCCCCTAATTAGGACCCATAGGTATTTATTACCTAAGCCCTCGTGGTCATCCCCGAGCATCCGAGGGTTTCGGAAGATTCGACCAGAAGAGCTGAACACCTACGAATCGTTTGCATAGGTGTGGACAAACCGTCGGAGAAGTCCGTAATAGCGACGCATCCCCTTCCTATCCACATCGGCTCAGCAAACTGAATTTGTGCTCCGAGAGAGAGAGCCAATGAGGACCAGCTTTCGTCCGCAGCCTCGATTCCTCCGTCCAAGAACCGCTGGGGAACTCAAGAGAGGCGAGGTTTTATCGTCGTTACATCAGCCGATCATCCGCGTGGAAACGTACACCAGCGCATGGTCCCCCCATAATCGGTGACCCCACCGCTGCCACCAACGTTCTATCGTCGTCTTCATCAGCCGATCGCCACATGGTAACGTACACCAGCGCATGGTCCCCTTCCTCATCAGCAGTGATCCCCAAGCCGGCCGGCCGCCACCCTTACACTACACACTCACACTACCATTGTAAGTACACAATAAAAGTTGGTAAAAAGCATAGACCGTGTTTGTATTTCCGATCAGTGTTCCGAGCCGACCCTGAAGTTAGTGTTGAGAGGCCTCAGCTGGTAGCGGAGCTCAAAGGGAGTCCCAGCAGATAATAATTGTTCATAACAGTGTTGAGAAAATGAAAGTTTTGTTACTGTGTTCTCAAAAAATCAGCAATTAGGCTTGAAAACTCCAGTAAACTGTAATTCAGCATGAATATTTTCAACAAGATGAGGGAAGTGTTCCAGTTTTCAGTAAGCAACTGTGCCAAAGTATTAATTTTGTTTTAAAAGTTTCAATGTAAGAAAATTAAAATTCGACGTGTAGATTCTTACCTTGCAGTTTTATATTCAAGTAATCAAGATGGTAATATCTGCTTAAAATAAATAGCTTTTTCACCTTTTTCACCTATAAAGGATCATTCAGCTCGACCATTGATTTTCTGGTAAAGAGTGTGCGATTTCCTATCGAAGCGAATAAAATCTTTCAAGCATTGTACCACGGTTAAGCCAACGAGCTTCCCGCTAATGCAGCAAATCTACGTATTGTGCTTCCATGTCTGTCAACATAATTTGGAATTGATGGTTGGGTCCCCTCACGTTGATAAAGTTGATTGTCGATCTCTATATTTCAAGAATATTGATATTTTTTGGTGAATAATGCAATGTGCAGGGAAATGTCATTATACAGATGATCATGGTCCTCCTTGCTTAGAAATATCATAACAGTGTTTTTTCCAAAGCTGTCAATTCCTCTGTGATTTGAAGAAGAACTACAATTCTCCTTGAGAAGATAGCTACCTGTACCATGTTTTTCACATCAGTATTGTTATCGCTTGCGGGAATGTGTTCCGCGACAAACTAATGCTACTGAAGGAGGCTTTTGCTTAGGGCAGACGATGCCAAGAACAGCCGATATGCATTTTTTAACAATCAATGCTTTAAATCCTAAGATTCAAATTTCTCAAATACTGACACCTAACACTGTCTATTTCATTTCTAGAATTTTGATAAGAATGGCAAAATTTCACTCAGGCTCTCATTTGGAGCTTTATTGTTATTTTTGCATTGTTGGTACGATGAAACTGCCCAGTAGAGAAAACTTTCTGAACCGAACCGGGAATCGAACCCAGCCTCCTTCATCACGGTCTTGCATCAGAAGACTACCCAAGCAATCAAAAGTTCACATTTTACTTAAATTTGTTCCTAACCGAACCAATTTATTAGTTCACCTAAACAGAACTTCAAAGTTCACTTTTGCGCTCCAGCCATACAAAAAATTACTTAAAATGCAAGCTGATTGAGCCAAAACATCCCATCTTATCCGTACTTTTGGTTGCTTGGGTAAAAGTTTCAGGAAAAGTTTTATTTTTCGAAAACACCAAACACTTTTATTTTTACCGTTTCTATGAAAGTATCTTAAATTTCACTTCATTTTCGTAACCCATCTGTGTTCAATTAAAGTTGAAGTTAGCTCACTTTAATATTAAGATGGTTAGGAAGGTTAAAAATTGATAAGTCGATGTACATAAATTTGTCAGAAGACCTTTTTTTTGTATATTCAATGATTGTTTGATAAATGTCAAGTGAAAAACGATTACTCACTTTTACATTTGAGCTTACCGGTAAATTAGGAAACTAGGGGGTACCTCAAGCTGTGCCAAGGTCTAAAGGGGTACCACTCAAGAAAAAGGTTGAAAATCGCTGAAATAGAATAATTCTATAACTCGACTAATGAAAAGCGGATTTATTTTTTCTACGTTATTTAAGTTTGACGTGTTGCAATTCAATCCAATTGACTGTGGTGACAAAGTGACCTACTTCCATTTTGCTAATCCAGCTCTAATTATTACCACTGGCTTATTCCGACAAACATCGGTCGGCATCGACCGCTCAAAATCCATATCCAATTCCCAAATTAGCTCATCGAAAACCCGCGGAGTTCATTGCCCCCCTTTTGCTGCCAAAACTATTCCAATTCATTTGCACATCATCGCTGCGCAGTAGATTTCCTACTCGCCGCGCAGAGAAAAACATAAACAAGCTCGCTCGGTCAGTTCAGTCCAGTGGATAGTGGCCGCCAGGCCGCCTGCCTGTAGAAAGGCATCTCGTGTTTTATTATGTTTTGATTTGCGCATTTTCTTCGTTTCGGGAGCCGCACGGCGCCAGATCGCTTGATTTGGGCCAGCTCGTGGAATTCCAGTTCCATCCAGGTTTGAAGTCGATTGCGTTCCCCGGGCGGTTCGCGCGAGTTTTACATCATCGTGCGCTCTATTTCAACTTCGGGCATAGCATAACATTGTAATAGGCCCTATGCACAGAAGGTAGAACGATTCGATTTTGAGAATCATTAATTAGCAGTTACCAGTTGTCGCACTTGGGCTTTATATGCCAATCAAATCACCGCAAACCAAGTTCATATCGATAAAGCATATTCATAAATATGACACGATAAAACCTTTGATCTCCTTCAAAACAAGCAAAGCATAATTGTAAAAATTGATTTTGCTTAATATTTGATGTTCTTTGCACCAGTGTCGCACTAGTGGTCCCTATTTGGCCAATCCCATAAGAAAACAATGGGATTTGCCAAATAAGGAACCAAAATTAAGAATAGACTCACAACCGGTGCATGCGTTCCTATTATGGATTAATCAATTTTGATGGTTATAACAAATTTTATTGTGGTTTTCACAGCTATTCTATGGAGCAGGAATTAAAACCTTTCGCTTGATATATAAAGTCCACCCACATGCCTTTTACTCATTTAAAAAAAAATAGTTTTTCTTATGTATGGCGACAATTGCTACACCCACCCTAGACTATTTTGCACCAAACGTGTCTTATTGACATGATGCTTGATGGGATACAGCTCTTCTTCGATAATGCATCTTTCCCCACTGAACTTTATCTTGGTTACAAAGTTCTTACGAGAAATTTCTTCACGGTATTTTTCCTGAAAATCTTCTGAAGAAATTCTTTTGAAGTTTCTTCTTAATATTTTTCCTGGATTTTTATGAAATCTGAACTTTTACGAAATTGTTGCAGCAGAGAGCTGTCGGCGGTGTGATGCCAAACACTGTCAGCTGCGGAAATTATGAATAAGGTCGTAATCGTTTCACTTTTTTGGATAGAAATAGAATCTAAAGATTCGCTTTGCGTTCATTGATTTATTGATGTGTACTTTTCACACCGCTTACAATTTTACAATTACAATTCACCAAGTTTTCGCGTAAAAAATAAAATTAAAAAACCGCGTGGTTCGGGAGCTAAAGCTCATCCCCCCATGTGGCTTATCATGGTCATATTCCAAATCACTCTCCTCCCCCCTATACAACCACGTGGATTCTGGACGCCCCCATATACATTATAAGGTAAACTGGGGGAAGTGGAAAAGTATAAATCGATATTCATGTTTAAATTAGTGTAAAACCAGTTTAAATGATCTAAATGCAATCAATCATTATGGGCTTTCAAAAAACAGTCCATTTTGAACCAACTGTGCGTTACTTCACACAATTTTTATCGCCCGAAATTTATAAAAATAGATTTGAAAAATAGGAGTTGTTTCTAAGCCCAACTAATCTTGACCTTTAATTGTGAAGAGTAGTGACAAATAATTTGAATCTAAACGGTAATTGCTCTGAGTATCTTTTGTTCAATAATATCATTGGATTAACAGAATTGGTCCCCAAGGAATTCTTGGAGTTGCTAGAGGAGGACCGTTTTTTTCCTTCACGAACAATTGGTGATATCAACTTTTTATAGTAGGAATGGGATGTAAGTGTTCGGTTTTATTAATTGTGTGTATTTAAGAGATTTTGTATTTTAATATTCGTTAATATAACAGGAAGTTTTTTTGTGAGTTTTCAGCAGAGTACACTTGGCATACAAGTAGATAGCTATTAGGAGCAACCACCTTAACTGCTACCAAACACCCTCCAAGCTTCTTCAAGCCACCACCAGGAGACGCAGGATACGGAGTTGGGAGCGGCCATGATGGGTTGCACAAATGGGTGGCACGAATAAAAGAGGAAGACTGTGAAAAGTCCTGAACCTTGGGACAAGTTGTTCACTTACGCGGCAGTCGTAAACAAGACTAGATGTCCAAAGCGCTACGTAGAAGTTTAAATTCAAGCAGTTTTAATTTACCCGATTGTGAGCATAAGGAGGAAAATCAGAATTCCGATGTTCCACCGTGGTGTCGCTATTTCGATCGCTGTATTTGCGATACGGGGTTCCCGGGGGGTCCTTGTGCTGTCCTAGAGCCCCTTCGCCGGGTAGATTCCGACACCATTATGGTGCCACCCACGATGCGGAACGTGACCAGACGTGGTCGAAGCCATCTGTAACAGACAGAGAGAGAGAGAGAGCAGAAACATGGAGAAGGAGAGGAAGTGGTTGTGGAGTGAAGAAAAGGGGCCCCACTCTGTGAGGTTAGCTAGGGGATATGGATATGAGAGGAAGGTTAGAAGGAGTGTGGCCAATAAAATTGTATAATAGGTTATCCTTAATTTCGAGTACGAATATTTCCTGTCCAGCGGTAAACTTCCGAGAGTGTACCGACCCTGAGACAGTTTATTCGGGTAGTCTCGGAACTGCTCCCGGTTGGCTAGACCGGCAATTACAGGGACCAACAATGTTAGTGTATGTATTATACATGTGTATGTATTTTCACAAAGTATTAGCACAGAACAAACAGACAACACTCTTGAAAGCATTGTTCACTGATTTACTGGTCAATTTAAACAAACATTCGTTGGCCAATCGATCACTCGTGGCACGCACATAGGATTTGCTCGAGTTTGACGTTTGCTCCCTACCGCCATCTGTTTCGTGATTTGACCAACTCAGTGAAAATAACAGATGTCGTTCAATGTGTTATGCAGTGTTGCCACATGTACAGATTTATCTGGAAAGGTACAGATTTTTTGACAAATTTTGGTACAGATTCTGTACGGTACAGATTACAGATTTTCTCCAATAAATACAGATTGGTACAGATTTTTTTACAAACCAATGTTTTATTTCATTTTCATTTTATTTTTTTCATTTTCAGGGAGGTATTTTGGACCACCAGTCGACGGCTCATATTTTGGACCACTGAGTGCAAATTCCTCTTGGTGGTCCAAAATAAGAGCCCCGTAAGGGTGGTCCAAAATACATCCTTTACCCTAGTTGATTCTGCTATAAAAAAATTCATGGCAGTCATAACGAAGAGTTCGTATTTCATTTTCTTTACCGTATCAATAGAATCGTGACTACGTATTTCAAATTACATTCATACATATTTCATTTTTTCCAAGATTATATTTCTAGACCAACAGTTGAAAATGACGTAACAGCCAAAATTTATTTCTTCTGATTCTTAGTCCACATATATAGCTATATATGTAGACGAAGAATCAAGAGGAATAAAATTTGGCTGTTACACCCTTTGCAAATGTTGGTCTAGATTTATAAACATAAAATGGGACAGGTGTTTTGTATGGAGGATTGGTTACTAACTTCACTTAAGCGCCAGGTAGACGAAATCTACCGTGAAGAACCCTCCCGGCTTCGAGACCTCAGGGCGAGTTCAATTCAACTCCAACTAGCGGCAAAGTGGTAATGAACTCAAAACCGAATAACTGAATGGTATTAATATAAATATAACGCGTCCGTGAATGCCATGCTTGCCATAGTGACACGCGACGTGAGAGTTTTCTTGCTCGGGTACTTCCTCATAGGTGTTAACCTTCTGTGGGTTTGTGTCACCACTATGTAGCGGTCGGGGTTGTGACGTCAAATGGTCCGCAGCAGCGTGACACTGTTCATAATTCACCACCCGGTAACGAGTGTGTCGAGGTGTTTTCTGCGCGCTGACAGGCGGACACGTTCGCGGCGGTATGGTGGTGACGCAAACGATAAGCGAGTGGCGTTCGTACATGACGTAACTGCTCCTGGGGTGTGCCTCTGATGCCGACAATGGTGAAGCGACACGTGGGCAACCGGTGCTTCTAGGGTTCGATCCCGATTCCGGGCCGATCCAAAATTCAGCCCCGTGGGTACACCCTTTGTTCAAAAGGGGTAATTCCTTCGAACAAATATTCAGATTTCAACAATGTTGCAAATACATGTCTAGTGAATTTACCTGCACACAGCACTTAAGATTATTCTGCCGTGTATTTCCCGCAGGCGTGACTTTCATGTGCCTTCACTAACCTACGATAAAGAATAAATTCTCTGGTGACACTTAGCACAAGCTTTACCAAAACAAACTGTCGCTCACCTATAGCTATAACTTGCGTTAAACTTCTAATTGGTCGGGGTTCAGCCAAACCGCACCAAGCGGCTTTTCGACTGACTTGTGATATTTTGTTCGTAAAAGGACAACGGAAATAGTTTCGTATCAATTTAAACGTACATTTGCAGTAGGATATCCTGATTGCAGTACTCAAATTAATTGATGAAAAAAATGTAACTTGGGTCCTTTTGAAAAGTTAAGCGAGAATTGTTCTCTATTTCGATCCGAAGTTAATTCGTTATCGAGTTCGGGTCCCTATTATGATCATTCGGACTAGCTTATCCGGTGGCATAATCCCTACCTACCAATCGTTGTCAAATCTAGCTCGTCTTCGATCTTTAATTCAGTATAGGGCCCAGAGATTGGGAACGATTGTTGCTTACGTGAAGAAAGTAATCCGTAATGCTACGTACACACCAGTCAAGCAGTTTGACGAACATTGACTCCGCCCCCAAGAAATCGCTTCGGTTGCTGCTTTGTTTGAACGTGTGTGAAGTTGTTCGAACAACCATTTGACAGTTGGCGGCTCGGTTGGAAAAAATTAAAACGGTTTGATTTTGGTTTGAGTTGTCGGGGGTGGAGTTAAGGTTCGTCGAACATGTTTGAGCATTTGTAGTTAAGTTGCACAAACCCCCACATATTTTTTGATGGTTGGTGCTCGAGTTGGTGCTTCGGTCGTTCGTGTGTGATATTGTTGGTCGAATAAATTGATTGTTCGTGTCGCTGTTGATAAAACTTGATGGATGTTTGAATAAACGGGAGGTGGAGTCAATGTTGGTCGAACTGCTTGACCGTGTGTACGTTCCATAATAGGGTTGGGTAGGATTCAAATGATTCTCAATCTCTTGATCTCATTTATTATAATGGTCTTTATGTAACATTGTTACAAACACTATGGAGACGAGAAGGAATTTTTGAAAATCGGGTAATCCTTTCGATAGTTAATTCGTTATAAATGTAATCTCATTTTAACTTTTTTTTTTCATGAATTAATTTGAATAGCCGGCTGATGAACAACAAAGTCCCAGGGCTTGACCAACTACCAGGAGAGCTATTTAAACATGGTGGTGAGGCACTGGCTAGAGCGCTACACTGGGTAATTACTCTCCCATATTTTATGCCTTCGACTAACACCAATTGCACGACAGCTCGTGGGACAATACCAGGCGGGATTCATGGAGGAAAACTCGAAAACAGAAATGCCGCGAATGCAACGTGTCCTCCCACACATCATCTATTTATTAACTTCAAAGCTATTATCCAGGTTATCCAAGAGCCTACTCGGCCAAAGCTGTGAGTGAACACACTGTACATAAACATCCTCCTTTCATTCAATCTCGTATCAACCGAATGAATGTGCGGCTTCAGTTGGACACTGGTTTCTACATTTCTTTATTTTCCAAGCAATCATGGATAAAAATTGGCAAGCCAATAAAGATCAGTGAGTAGTGCAATTCTACGTGGTGATCGAATCTCTTCATCTGGCGGGGATCGATATGCTTTATTCTTTCGAGTTGTGGTCAGTGCCCAGCAATACCTAGTGCAACAACGTAACAGCAACAACAGAGCAGCAAGGACTATGTCCAAGGGCTTGACGATCCCTCTCCAGGCCATCTGCGAGTTGTGACGCCTGCCTAGGATATGGTGGGGTGTGACAGTGGGCTCTGTTAAACCTCTATAAAAAACTGCATGCATCCGCAAGTAGGCTCCGCCAAAGCGACCGTGTGCCGCTCAAAGCGCACAAGCCCAAGTCCTGGTGTTAGGTGGGACGCTAAACATGGAACTGCAAGTCGCTAGGCTTCGCAGGTTGCGACAGGATAATCTACGATGAATTGCATCCCCGCAACTTCGACGTCGTAGCGCTGCAGGAAATTTGCTGGACAGGACAGAAAGTGTGGAAAAAGGGGCATCGAGCGGTTACCTTCTACCAAAGCTGTGGCACAACCAACGAGCTGGGAACCGGCTTCATAGTGCTGGGTAAGATGCGCCAACGCGTGATTGGGTGGCAGCCAATCAACGCAAGGATGTGCAAGCTGAGGATAAAAGTCCGTTTCTTCAACTAAAGCATCATCAACGTGCACTGCCCACACAAAAGGAGACCCGACGACGAGAAAGAAGCGTTCTATGCACAGCTGGAGCAGACATACGATGGGCAGCTACAAGACGGTAGACTAGCCCAAGAATAAGCGCAGCAGCTGGAAGTGGCACTCCCAAGCAGCTAGGCACAGCGTCTCTTGAAGATGGCTGGAGAGATATTCGATCCGCCATTGATACTACCGCAACCGCTGCACTTGAAACGGTGCCACCGGATCAGAGAAACGACTGCACTCTGGGGAAAAGGGTGGCCATTAATCGAAAAATTTACTATCTTCTATTTGTCTAAATTTATATATCATTCGAAAGTATATACCAAAAAAGATATGGGCTGGCGAAGTGAAAAAAGCTGATAAAAATAAAAAATCGTTCCATACTTTGAAATGTATGTTATGAAGTCAAATTTTCTCCAAATATAAAGTTTTATATACCATTTCAAAGCTTAAAACCTTAGCTTTTTCATGGTTTGGTTTGTTTTGCACGCGAAGATTATTATCAAAAAGTTGTGGAAGAAAAACTTTAATCATTATAATACTTCGCGATAAAATGATCCCGCAAACCTAATGTCCCCAAATGTCCCCTCATCTGTACATGGGGGATTGAAATATAACCCTAGCACTACCTTTCAGTGAGTGATTTGCTTGCGCATATTTGCGCTTTTACGAGAACGCTGCAATCAAAGTTTTCTTGAAAATTGAGGTTTTTATTCTCTACACCTCGTGATGATTAGAAAATGAACAACATTATTGCTAGAAATATGGTTGTTTGCTATTTTCTGCATGCTGTATTGGAAACAAACAAAAAAAAATCCCAAAAAAAATTGAATTTTTTTTCCGTGGTTGACATTTTTTTAAGGGTTAACGATGGCCCTTAAAGGGTTGAAGTACTCTCCCAGATTTTATGCCGTCGACTAGCACCAATTGCAAGAGAGTTCGTGGGGCAGTACCAGGCGGGTTTTATGGGCGAACGCTCCACCACGGACCAGGTGTTCGCCATTCGCCAAGTACTGCAGCAATGCCGCAAATACAACGTGCCCACACATCATCTATTCATCGACTTCAAAGCCGCATATGATACAATCGATCGGGACCAGCTATGGCATCTAATGCACGAACACGGACTTCCGGATAAACTGACACGGTTGATCAAAGCGACGATGGATCGGGTGATGTGCGTAGTTCGAGTTTCAGGGGCATTCTCGAGTCCCTTCGAAACCCGCAGAGGGTTACGGCAAGGTGATGGTCTTTCGTGTCTGCTATTCAACATCGCTTTGGAAGGGGTAATACGAAGAGCAGGGATTAACACGAGTGGTACAATTTTCAATAAGTCCGTCCAGCTATTTGGCTTCGCCGGCGAAATAGATATTATGGCACGTAACTTGGAGAAGATGGAGGAAGCCTTCATCAGACTTAAGAGGGGAGCCAAGCGGATCGGACTAGTCATCAACACGTCGAAGACGAAGTACAAGAGGTTCAAGAGAAGACAATGTGAGCCACCCACCGCGAGTTTGCATCGGTGGTGACGAAATCGAGGTGGTAGAAGAATTTGTGTACTTGGGCTCACTGGTGACTGCCGAAAATGATACCAGCAGAGAAATTCGGAGACGTATAGTGGCTGGAAATCGTACATACTTTGGGCTCCGCAAGACGCTCCGATCGAATAGAGTTCGCCGCCGTAACAAACTAACAATCTACAAAACGCTCATTAGACCGGTAGTCCTCTACGGACACGAGACCTGGACGATGCTCGTGGAGGACCAACGCGCACTTGGAGTTTTCGAAAGGAAAGTGCTGCGTACCATCTATGGTGGGGTGCAGATGGCGGACGGTACATGGAGGAGGCGAATGAACCACGAGTTGCATCAGCTGTTGGGAGAACCTTCCATCGTTCACACCGCGAAAATCGGACGACTGCGGTGGGCCGGGCACGTAGCCAGAATGTCGGGCAGTAACCCGATGAAAATAGTTCTCGACAACGATCTGACGGGCACAAGAAGACGAGGTGCGCAGCGGGCAAGGTGGATCGATCAGGTGGAAGATGACTTGCGGACCCTCCGTAGACTGCGTGGTTGGCGACGTGTACCCATGGACCGAGCCGAATGGGGAAGACTCTTATATACCGCACAGGCCACTCCGGCCTTATTCTGAATAAATAAATAAATAAATGAGTCGATTTTCTCGACTCGTGGAAACAAATGATGCCACACTAAACATATTTTCTCAGTTACTCTGATGGTTTTTTCCAACAGTTTTCCAAGGAACGTCTATTCAACATCTGGAATATGCTTGAGTCAATCAAAGGACCGATTAGCGGTTCATAGAAAAATGAATGTATATGGACCCTTTTTGGAGCTCGGAGCATTCGATTTATTCAATGAACAAACTTATGAATGATGTAAGATATGATATCCCATTAGGTCCATTGAGTTGATATGATTTCAATCATTATTTATACAAGCTACTACAGACCTTTTCGGTTATCCAAAACGTCCTGGAATTCGTAATGTTTGAACTACTTGATCATTCAAGTCCTTGAGCCCAGTGCTTCTAAGGCCCAACAAAAAAGTTTGCGAGTAAACCTAATTGTCATTTGCATTTTGATGCTGACTTAAGATCATTTTGGGACCTTGGACCTTGGATTTCATGTTGATGGTAATAAGGATCATATGCTTATTGCACCGGATTGGATATATACCGATGATGAGGACATTGAAACTACCTTGATGAGTCGGGTAGATATCGTGGGCTGAACTCGAGAACGTTTTGGAGTACCTTGAACATCTAGAATCAAGGGGAATAGTTATACTTTCATGTACATGCAAACCCTCCTCTCCGCAACCCCCCCCCCTTTTTATGGTTCTGAAAATTAGGTGGCCCAAAAGTGCAATTTTAGGCAATTGTATGACAACTTAATGATTCGTTTATCAGCCCGTATGAACAGGGCCCTTCAATATAATTCGATTGTAAGAGATTTATGGAAATAATGTAACAAAAACTATCCTAAGGCCTTCAATGCCTCTGGAAGATTGTGGTGAAGTTGTTCTAAATAAATAAAAATTTTATTTGAACCTACAGTAATCCAACATGTACATTTAAGTCCCTAGAGCCCTTTTCGAATGCTTTTCTAAGTCCAACGCAGATGTACTAGGGTCTCCAAATTGTCCGAAAGTTAAGTTTAACAGGTCTACCATGTCACCTACTCCTAATCTCAAACCGATAGCAACCCAGCGATTCCATATGTATGCCTAGGGCCCATGTGAATACTTCACCGTTCAAATAAGTCCAACGCAGATGTTCTAAGGTCTTCCAGTTTTCCGGGAGTTGAATTCATTTGATCTACCAGGTCAACTACGCCTGACATCAAACCGATAGCAACCCAGCCTCCACATAAGTCCTTAGAGCTCTTGTGAATGCTTTACCATTCAAATAAACCCAACGTAGATGTTCTAGGGTCTCTAAATTGTTCGAGAGTTGAGTTCAATTGGTCTTCCAGACCAACTACCCTGGTATCAATCTGATAGCAACCCAGCGTGTCAGCGTGAAAGGACCTTAGGGGCTCGCTGGGTTGCTATCAGATTGATGTCAGGCGTAGTTCACCAAGTAGATCAAATGAATTCAACTCCTGGACGACTGGAAGACCCTAGAACACCTGCGTTGCACTTAATTGAATGCATTCACATGTGCTCTAAGGATTTTTATGGACACTTTGGATTGCTATCGGTTTGATGTTAGGCGTAGTTGACCTGATAGATCAATTGAACTCTACTTCCGGATAATTTGAAGACTCTAGAACATATGCGTTGGACTTAATGGACATCTACATGAAATCATAACTATTCCCCTTGATTCAAGTGAAAATTCTAAATAAAAACCTCCAAAAACCTGCGAGATACAAGGTTTTGAAAATTATGAAATGGGAAGGGGCTAGAGATCGAACCCTTGATCTCCTGCTTATGAGGCAGAAGTAGTGACACAAGACCACCAAGCCCCCTTCTCTGTGGTGGGTAATAATAATAAAAAGCATAATCATTTTGTAGAAAGTTTGCTTTAGCTGGGAATGAAGCAATGATAATTATTATCTCAACATCGGAATTATGGTTTGCCCAGTGAAAAGCAATGATTAATGTGTTTCCTTCTAGATAGTGGATGTAATTCCTTCTTGAGAAGTAGACATTTGCTCGGAATAAGGAAACGATGGATGTGTATCCTTCTTTAAAAGTATGCTTTTGCCCGGAATAAGGAGATGGTTAGGTTTAACCTGCTTTTTTTTTCAAAATAGGTGGTTGCTCGGGATAAGGCAACAGTGGATAATATTCCTTCTTTAAAAGTAAGCGTTTGCCCGGAATAAAGTGATGGTGGGTTTGATCCCACCAAATAGGCGTTTGTCCGGAACAAAGCGATGGATGTGATCCTTTCTTTAAAAGTAAAGGCATGTTTAAAAGTGAAGTCTCCCTGATGACCAATTGGTTTTATCGTTTTCCGATTGTTAAAAAACAACGCTTCAAACTGATATTTCCTAGCAAGGCCGGGTACATACAGCTAGTACTGAAAAAACTACGTTATATCCTGCTATTTAATATCCACCATAACAGAATCGCAAGAATATCTACAAGGCCACATGGAAATCACGCAACCAAGAAACGGAAAATAAAATCGATAATCGATAGTCGACGGTAGATTCTTCTACGTCATCACGAACGTCTGCACCTACCGTCTGCACGTCATCACGAACGTCTACACGCAATGCGAAAATTGAATCCGACGACTGCCTCGTTGCAGTATGCACGCGCTCAAAACCCTCGATGGTATCCAAAATGCGTCAAAGTCGAACGCCGCCGCTGAACTTTGGGCGGCTAAAAGGCTCTAAACTAGCCCTAGACTACGCTCAGCAAAGAGGTGAGCCAGCCTAGGGATGAAAACCTCTCAAATAAAGACAAAAAAAGACTACGTACAGCAGCTGTAAGTAGCACCCCCAACGAAAGAACAGCTATGCCCAGCTTCTTTGTAACACCCCGTTCACCCCAAATCCAAGAGGAGATTGTCCGATTAAAATACAAGAAAGCCCCTGAGGTTCACCAACTACAAGGAGAGCTGTTTAAACACGGTGGTGAGGCACTGGCTAGAGCGCTTCTTCTTCTTCTTCTTATTGGCATTACATCCCCACACTGGGACAGAGCCGCCTCGCAGCTTAGTGTTCATTAAGCACTTCCACAGTTATTAACTGCGAGGTTTCTAAGCCAAGTTACCATTTTTGCATTCGTATATCATGAGGCTAACACGATGATACTTTTATGCCCAGGGAAGTCGAGACAATTTCCAAACCGAAAATTGCCTAGACTGACACCGGGAATCGAACCCAGCCACCCTCAGCATGGTCTTGCTTTGTAGCCGTGCATCTTACCGCACGGCTAAGGAGGGCTAGAGCGCTACACTGGGTAATTACTCTCCCATATTTTATGCCTTCGACTACCACCAATTGCACGACAGCTCGTGGGACAGTACCAGCCGGGATTCATGGAAGAAAACTCATAAACAGAAATGCAGCGACTTTGGGCTACCTCGATCCGAGGTAGACACTTCGAAGACTGCGTGGTTGGCGACGTATAGCCATGTACCGAATAGAATGGAGATGACTTTTATGTGCTGCAACTCCGGCCTAAGCCTGAGTAAACAAACTTAATATATACGTTTTCCGCGAACTTGTCACATTATTGGAACAATCACCGGGCGGGTATTACGTCAAAAGGAGACAAACTGCAAGCAACATCACTAGGTGATGTCGGTAGTTTGAAGTTTCTAATTCTGGGTCGTACGTGCGAGACCGTTTTCTGTGTTCTTAGTTAGTTACCACGGCATACAAAAAACAAGGCAGGCTCAGCACGCATGTAAACATTCAGTTTGAATGTAAACATGTGTCGTCACTACTATCTTCGCACAAGCTGAACCGAGACTACGCTCTACGGTCTCAGCATGCTTACTTTTGTACTCTAACAGGTGGCGATAAAATGTGCGTCACTCTAGCTAGAAGTGTCATTTTTCTTAGGAGCCTACCTTGTTGTCTATATACCGTGGTTAGTTACATAAGTCAGGTGTTGCTTAGGTCCTACAACTACCTATTTGTTGGCAGCTTTTCAGATGTCTTTTGTATCTCATTTATTACGTATCTGCACGTATCTGAGTTATTTCTCGTCAACTTTCCTTCAGCATGATCTCGACCTTTTGTTAATCAGATTAGAACCAGTAAATAATTATAGTGATTTTGCTCAAAAGCCATTAATCGAAAATGATTGGTAATCAAGTATATTACTTGTATCGACTATCTCCCATTTCTTTAAGCACCCTTCAGCCGTTGCCCACCTGTTGACGTTCCCAATTGCTCCGATCATCGGGTCAACAACTGCCAGTGTGCGCGCATTAATGCAAAATCTCCTCCTAAAGTACACTCATCCTCCGCATAAAATTTGGCCTGCATCTATCCCCTCTTGAACACGTCCCCTTCTGGATCCGATAAGATGCTGTGGTTCGACCCGGCACGAGACTGACGACCCGCGCGCGCCAATGGAACTAATTATGCAAGGCCCCAACCAACAGGTTGCCCCAAGTGCTAATTGAGCAGCGGAAGAACCCACTCCTAAGAAGCTGTGCGAAATCTATGAATTGGAAACCGTTTTCTGGTGGGTTTTCGATTTTTTTTACCCTTCCACAATTGACTCAGATGTTAATCTCTCCGGCGCTTCTGCTCCCTGCCCAAAAGGCGGGAACATATCATTACGGGAAAGATGATGCTGCTTTCCACCATCATTAGGCGAAACGAGATAATTATCGCCACATGGTTAATTACGCACGCCAGGAAAGAATTCATCCGATACCGACGTCGCTCGGTGCTGAAAAGAAATGCGCGCAAATCTTTCGGCTGCTCAGCTTCCGTATGGTGTTCGGTTGAAAGGATTGTGTGCCGATGTAGGACCCCCTAACGGTAAGAATTAACTTCAAACAGAAGGAAACTTCAAAACAAATTACTTCTAATTTTGACAAATCGAAATCGACATAAGTTGGGCTGCACCGAAATATGGAAGTATGGCTGCGGTTTGTTCTTTATCTCTTTTAGAACCATTTCGCGTTATGTCGGAACAAGGGAAAAGAAAGGAAGCACTTTTGTTACTATACTCAAAAGAAACTTAAACGCCCGCATCGGAAGCGAAAATCGAGTTCTGGAAGATGGGAAAACGGAGAGAACGAACGCGAATTAAGCATCCCACGTGGGAAGCTAAACGCTCAGTAAATGGAATGGGAATCCCATAGAGGAAAAGATATGAATGAAGGGAAAAAAGTTAGAATTAATCTTCATTGATTAGAGCGATCAGATTAGAGGAGGGTTACTCCTCCATTTCCATCAACACATGGTATTTTTCCACTGGATTCTGTTCTCACACTTTTACGGCTACGCACTTTTTTACAGTTGAAATAAAAACCTTTCAATCTGATTATATTCAATTTTAGATATCAGACATCATGTATGCTGTCAGTTCAATACACTACTTGTTAGCACAAATTAAAAAAATCCGAGTGAGCATTAAATATTAAAATAATTTCCATTTTAACTCTTTGTGATATGTCAAAGTATTCTAAGCCATGGACCGAATCCGTCAATAACACAGCAGAAGATTCTTTACCCTATTTTGAGCCATCACGAACGAACAAAATTCTTTTCGTTCAAAAATTTACGCATTCTAAGCTTTTTTATTCAACAAAAATGTCAATCAATATTCAAAAATGAATGGACATTTTCAATCATTTTAATATATTTAGAAAAGGAATTTCCGCGGAAACTCGGAGGAGATAGCACTCTACGAACACCATCTCTGGACACTCTCTGGCTTACTTTTAGACGCAAGTGTGCACCAAACAAGAATGCCACTATCATACCGGCCACATTTGTGTGGAGTTATCACCAGCATTCCAAAGACCTCGGCTGCCCATGAAAGCATAACAGTTCCATATCGATAGGAAATCAAAGAAATCAAGGAGGTTTCCAAGCCTATTGGAAGGAGACTTCCGAGCCTCTTGGAAGGAGGCTTCCAAGCCTCTTTGAATGAGGCTTCTAAGCCTCTTTGATGGAGGCTTCCGAGCCTCTTGAAAGGAGGCTTCCGAGCCTCTTGAAAGGAGGCTTCCGAGCCTCTTGGAAGGAGGCTTCCGAGCCTCTTGGAAGTAGACTTCCGAGCCTCTTGGAAGGAGGCTTCCGAGCCTCTTGGAAGGAGGCTTCCGAGCCTCTTGGAAGGAGGCTTTGAGCCTCTTGAAAGGAGGCTTCTGAGCCTCTTGAAAGGAGGCTTCCGAGCTCTTGAAAGGAGGCCTGAGCCTCTTGAAAGGAGGCTTCTGAGCCTCTTGAAAGGAGGCTCTGAGCCTCTTGAAAGGAGGCTTCTGAGCCTCTTGAAAGGAGGCCTGAGCCTCTTGAAAGGAGGCTTGAGCCTCTTGAAAGGAGGCTTCCTGAGCCTATTGAAAGGAGGCTTCCTGAGCCTCTTGAAAGGAGGCTTCTGAGCTCTTGAAGGAGGCTTCTGAGCCTCTTGAAAGGAGGCTTCCTGAGCCTCTTGGAAAGGGAGACTCTGAGCCTCTTGGAAAGGAGGCTTCCAGGCCTCTTGAAAGGAGGCTTCCGAGCCTCTTGAAATGAGGCTTCCGAGCCTCTTGAAAGGAGGCTTGAGCCTCTTGAAAGGAGGCTTCTGAGCCTCTTGAAAGGAGGCTTCTGAGTTCTTGAAAGGAGGCTTCCTGAGCCTCTTGAAAGGAGGCTTCCTGAGCTCTTGAAAGGAGGCTCTGAGCCTCTTGAAAGGAGGCTTCCTGAGCCTCTTGAAAGGAGGGCTGAGCCTCTTGAAAGGAGGCTTCCTGAGCCTCTTGAAAGGAGGCTTCTGAGCCTCTTGAAAGGAGGCTTCCTGAGCCCTCTTGAAAGGAGGCTTCTGAGCCTCTTAAAAGGAGGCTCTGAGCCTCTTGAAAGGAGGCTTCCTGAGCCTCTTGGAAGGAGGCCTGAGCCTCTTGGAAGGAGGCTCTGAGCCTCTTGGAAGGAGGCCTGAGCCTCTTGGAAGGAGGCTCTGAGCCTCTTGGAAGGAGGCCTGAGCCTCTTGGAAGGAGGCTTCCGAGCCTCTTGGAAGGAGGCTTCCGAGCCTCTTGGAAGGAGGCTTCCGAGCCTCTTGGAAGGAGGCTTCCGAGCCTCTTGAAAGGAGGCTCCCGAGCCTCTTGAAAGGAGGCTTCCGAGCCTCTTGAAATGAGGCTTCCGAGCCTCTTGAAAGGAGGCTTCCGAGCCTCTTGAAAGGAGGCTTCCGAGCCTCTTGAAAGGAGGCTTCCGAGCCTCTTGAAAGGAGGCTTCCGCCCTAGTAAAACAATTCCGACCGATTTGGTTGCAGTAACTCCTATATGACTTGGTTTAGTCATACATAAGTCACAAAAACTCGTCTATGACAAGTGTGTTACTCGGGCGAGCCGCTTAGAAGGCTTAGAGGCTTTTTCAGGAAATTTCTCAGTTTATAATATTTTTCGAGAACTACGGCAATCTTTTCACAGTTCGGCCTAGTAATGCTTAAATGTATCACATCGTATCGCATTCGTTCGGCGGCAGGACAGCAATTTGTTTTTATTCGGACACCTGCAGCGTGTTCAATAAATTCAAATACACTTTCAAAAATTGTTTAAAAATGAGATTTAATTAATTATTTTTCCGGTTCCATGTCATAGAAAGTTTTGTTTATAAAGAACGTTTGAAACATTTCTTTAGGAATGACCTCTGTTTTGTACTTCTTTACTAGCTTCAAACGTTTCTAAAACCCATCGTAAGCGACATGCACGGTCTGGATGAGCATTTCTTTCCAGATTTCGAGAATTACCGTCTTGAACTGGTTCAAGTTGCTGATCTTGTATTCGTCCAACTTTGACATAATAATGGACCAAACAAGCAAGTCAAGAGGGTTCAAATCCAAGAAGCTGTGAGGCCGTAAAGTTTTGTCCAAAAATTCGATGAAATTGTTCCCATATTATGGTTAAATCGCATTTTTCGTGTATAAAGGGGTATCGTCCTATTGGAAAACGTAGGGCTCATCTCCGTATTAGCACCAGGCCACTGGGGGCATCAACCGTCCCCAAGACCTCAGTTTTGAACTTCAAACACGACTATTTACGATGTCCTAATGCTCCAATACTAATACATAATATGTACATTGGACATACAAACACAATGATCAAACATTTTGTTTTCGAACTTATTGCACACCCTGTAATTGAGGTTAAATGTTCGTGTCACTTACATTGATATAATCCACGTCTTATTTCCTATTTTTTCATCTCACGCTTAACGTTTTCATTCCAGGAACTTGGCTTTCCTCTGCTTCATCTTCAACGTCAAATTTGGTTGATTTGTTGTTTAGCCAGGATAGTGTCTTGAGATCAGTGAACGTGAACCAGGAGCATTGTTGTTCGCCACGACCGGAAGAAATTTTCCAATCGCTTTGTTTATATGCCTCTATTTTCTCCATAAAAACCGAGAGTTGGCTTTCAAAGGACCAAAATGTAAGTTACTTCCTGGTGGCGAACAGCGGGGACAATGTACAGGCCTGTTGTGTCAGTCCTACGTACTAATTTGAATAACTAATCATTCATTTCGATTAGACTGATTTTAGAATTATAAATCTGAAAAACTACCAGTCACGAACACGTGCGTTTTACACAGCAAAAAAAAGGTTAAGTTAATGTCACACCGTCAAAACGCCTACTTCGATGCACCATTCTTACCCCACTCGAGTACTTTGATGGTTATGGTTATAAAGGACCCATCGTGACGATTACCGTACCCGAGAAAAAGTTGCTGAACTGCTAACAGAGCTGGTAATAGTCTTCGAAATGGCAATCGAAGGCAGTTCTAACCACTGGTCTATCTTCTTTAAAGACAGATAGAAAATTTTGAAAACCTTCGCAGCAGTTTGCATGAAGTTACTGTCAGCCAAAATGCGAACAATCTCGAAAGGGCCCAACCACTCCTAAAAGCTGTCGATACATCAAACTTCACACAGTGTTATCAAAACTTTTTGATAAAGCGATGTAAAAAAACAATCACAGTCAGAACAAGTCTGACTCCGAAACATCCGTCATTGCTGATGGACGTCGAAAAAGCCATTGACAACGTCTGACATGATGTTCTGGTGTACAAGAAGGTACAATCTGCTCATCTTCCTGGTAAAAATCAGCGTCAGGTAAGTCAGTTTGTCAGCAAGGACATTCCGGATATGTATCGCGGAGCTATTTACATCTGATGCTGACCATGTCATCGCGAGCGTTCTCCAGGGCAGTATCCTCGGGCTCCTGCTATTCAATCTGTTTGCCCCTGGCAGGCAGTTGTTACTGTTGTAGCATCAGACTCAACCATTTTAGCTTTTAGGGCTTTATCTCGCTGGAAAGTCAATCAATCGTTAAAATTTATTCACACCGATTGTTCATTATTGTTGGAGAGGCCCCTTTTCTCGAACCTAATCATTTTTTTAGTAACACGCATAAGGTGAATCCTTTGACAATTATGGGTGAATGATGATGTATTCCAAAAATGTTGAGATCAAATCAGGCATGTTCTAAAAAGTGTGTCTCACATTTTTGTAATCATAGCCAAAGCTTCCAGTCTTGGTGTATGAAGAAGAAAAAAATCATTTTCAAATGGATTAGCCTTCCATTAAACACGTGCACTTGAAAGCCACATTGATTTGCATTCTCAATTCGAGAGGCGAAAAAACGAAAATCTCAATAATTCCCCATCCCCGATAATGGCTTAAGAACGCATCCATCCAGGCACTCAGTTCGCTCCATACGCGATTCCATCAGCCATATGCTGCCGACTGCCGACCAAACGATTTCAATTTGAGAATTTCGACGCAATGCTGGAAAGTTGAACGGTACTCGAACGTATGGCTGCTGTTTTGATGGACCATAAGCTCGATCAGATTTGTCTGGACCAGAGACTACATAGGAGACAATCGATCCAGAAAAAAACTGACTCCTGAAGGAGAACTGCTGCGAAACAGTCCTCCTGTGTGTGATGTTTTGCGTATTAACGTGAAAATCGCTGAACAGAAGATCCATCCACTCAGTACATAATAATGATAATGATGATGCACGGCGTCCCAGCCAGCTTTTTATGCCATGCTGGCGAATCCGATGGATGGATGGCTGGATGGATGGCAGATGTTTCACTTTATGGAAAGTTTTTTTTTGTTTTAACATGAAACAAGAAGCATGCACATTAGGTCCATTACCTTGCGTCGGGTACTTTCGTTATGATCGAGAATCTAAATTGAAGTTTGAAGCGCACGTACGCTCCAGCCATAACCTAAATGGGAGGGGAGTTGGTTTTGATAAAACTAATGAAATGGTTGGCAAGTGCTGATCATCATTCGATCAATTGAGTTGATTGGAAAGAAGGGATACACTAATTTTAAGTTATGCTTACGTGTGCTTCATATTCACGGTTTTAAATTAATGTTCAGCTGGATGAGTTTCGGAGGAATGGCGACTCTGGTATTAAATATTGTTTTTTATTGGAAACAATTTCAGCTTCTATATTGAAGCTATACATATTTCGACATACATTACTTCAGAATAAATATTCGAGTTTCGAGGGCATCCATGATCAAGGTTCGTTTGGTAATACTTCCTATTAATAAATTTTACGATGAAGAAACATTCTAAAGGAAGATATGAGCAAAAGTTTATGAGGTTGCCTAAAACTGAACATCCTCCTGGGAATTTTCCATTTGCAGCAAAAGATAAATACATGTTGGATCTACAAATGTTTACTCATTATCCGAGAAAACCTGCTTTTCCCCATAAAAGCAGTTTATAGATCGAGCAAAACACAAAACAAAATAACCACAAAGTATCGTTACTGGCGGTAGCTACAAAAATAAACAAGAATTAAAACCAACATTGCTCCAATCAGGCAGCCAATCTCTGCTAAATTACCTCCGTTCTACCGGACCGGAGCAAGAACAGCACCATCATCATCATCATCGTTTCAGTAATCAACATCACACACTTTCCCGGTTTAGAATCGCTCCCATCACGCACTGTTCCTTCTTTTCCCACAGCATAGTAGCAGAAGAATCGGCATTTATGCCCATTCAAGATCGAGCCCTGAGTCATTACGCTCACCATTTCATGAAGTTGCGTATGTTTTCTTTCTATTTCTTCGCGTGTGTCCCTTTTAGGGTGTCTCAAAACTAATATTATCAATTCAGTAGAAAACCGAAATGGGCGATTAGCGAAGTTTTTCTCACAATCCGTACGCTAAACCTAACTTCAGAAGTGGTGCGCTGTTTTCATTTGGTGATGCGCTATAAAGCGCACCACTTCCGAAATTAGATTTAACGGTATGGATTGTGAGAAAAATCCAACTTCGCTGGCGGCTAATTCGATTTTCTACTTAAGTGATAATATTGAACACATATGAATCGTCAAACCTCATCAGAAAAATAAAAACCCAAATTAAATTACCAAGTAGAGATACTGCTTTTCTCGAATTTTGCCAAGATACCAACTTTTTTAGTTTGGTACACCATTTTCTCCATATCATCTGAGCGCAATGACCGATCGTTATGAAATTCAATAACGACCGACAAGGCCTTATCACCACAGAGAAACAAACGTCTCAATCAACACATGTTCTATCGTTTACCATTTTAACGGTAAATTCATTTTTTTTGGAGGTGGTCGATCGGCCACCGATGGCGCTTCAATCGATTTTGCTCAGGTTTGACGTTTACACACTACCGCCATCTAGGTTTCGCTTGACCACACACAGGGCATTTAGTATTGGGCGATAGTATTCTGATGGCGATGATTGCATTTTGTTCTAAGTAAGACGTCTGTTTCTTTGTGTTATCACCTTTCGAATGCAACTTTAGATTTTTTGCACACACACACACACACGGGCTTTGAGACATCTAGGTGTGATGATTGATGACCGGTTGAACTTCAACACCCATGTCGACTATTCCTGCGAGAAGGTGGCTAAGATGGTCACTGCGCTTGTAAGAATCATGCGGAGCGTCGGCGGACCGAAAGGCAGCAGTAGGCGTCTTCTGGCGACTGTATCATCCTCAATACTTATGTATGGCGTTCCAGACTGGGGAGCTGCGCTCAAGACGAAACTTAATCGCAGGAAGTTGAATAGCGTGTTTCGTCTAATGGACAATCGAGTGGCGAGTGCGTATCGAACTATTTCGTCAGAGGCAGTTTTCTTTATCGCAGGGATGATTCCAATCTGCATAACCTTAGCAGAGGATATCGAGTGCTACCAACGGAGAGGTACCAGAAATATGAGGGAGACGGTGAGAATGGACTCTATGGTGAAGTGGCAGCAGGAGTGGGACAACGCAGAAGTGGAAGGTGGACCCACCGGCTCATCCACAATGTGTCGACGTGGGTGAACAGGGAGCATGGAGAGGTGAACTTTTACCTCACTCAGTTCTTATCCGGACACGGTTGTTTCCGCCAATATCTGCACTGGTGTGGCCAAGCGTCATCGCCATTCTGCCCGGCGTGTATCAACGTAGAGGAGACTCCAGAGCACGTGTTATTCGATTGTCCGAGGTTTGCGGAAGCACATAGAGGAATGCCTGCCCTAAGCGTGGCCAACATCGCAGAGCAAATGTGTCACGATGAAGATACGTGGAAATCGGTAAGCAGAGTCGTGAGGCAAATACTGTCAGAGCTGCACCGTAGATGGAGAAGGTACCAGCAAATAAGCGCCGGCTCGGAGGAAAATCCAGCATAGTGGGCAGTGTTTGACCTCGGGTTGTCGGGGCGTCGGTGAACCGGAATCGTCGGACCGACTTCGGCACTCGATCAGCCAACCTGCTGAAGAAAGAAGAGAGAAAAAGGAAATGCTTCGGGTATGTAGGGCACTGCTAGTGCGGACGTCATCCACCATCGGAACTGTCGGACCACCTCTGCAATCCGAAGACGAAGTAGGCGCAATGCGAGAAAGCGTCCCCTGCGATAGCCGCCGGAAGTCGGGACACCATGAGTGCGGAAGTTTCCTTCACTGGAACTGGTGGATCACCTTCGACGACGGGGGAAGTCAGAAGGATTCGAGTAAGGAAGTTTGCGGCACGACCGCCGAGGGATTGAGACAACGTAGCAGTGGAGTGGATCTCAGCAAGCCAGTCGGCGAACTAGCCTAAGCTAGGGGCCGGAATTTTAGAAGAAGTGCATGAGCAAGTGCCAACCGGCACATTAGGATCGATAACAGTAAGGTCCTATTAACGATATACTGGTAACGGCTTGCGACAACGGACAGAATCTGGATAGTGGATTGGAAACGACGACTTTGGGCTGACGGTCGTGCTGTTCTACTCCTTGAGTAAGGAAGGGTGACACAGGCTTGAAATGGCGAGTAGGCTAACAGTACGGCCGCTTACGTCCCGGTAAAAAACTAGCAGTCCTCCGAATACGTTCAGTACTCGTCCACCAATTTTTTTGGTGAGTACTAAGATCGGTTGAGATTTTCCCGATTGCGCAATCGGCTCTGAACACGGCCATATAAGTGCGTCCGTGTCAACCCTCGCATGGGCCTCACTGCTTGCAAAGACAATCCATGGATCATAAGCGACTACGTACGATGGGTGGAGATAACGGTTTGGAGGGGGGACCCTATAGAATGAGTAATCCAACAAATCATACAGAATCAGACGCAGGAGCGGCAAACCCGTTCGCCAGTAGTGGGCTGGTGAGATCACCAGTAGCAGTAGTGCTACATCAACAACAACAACAGCAGCAGGAGCAGCGGCAACGACAGAGCGAGTTAAACAAGCCTCCCCAAAAGCCGAAAATAGTGACAGCAAAGAGATTGGTTGAGGAGCTCCACAATTTCGTGGATGGGAGGAACAACGTCCATAAGGAGATTAAGGACATGGTTCACAAGATCCGAAAGGCGCTAGTATCGGCAGTAAATAAATTCGATACCGCAGTGCTGAGGGCCGATGCAGCGGAGCGCGCATTGGCGCTGACTAAGGCTCCTGCTGCCTTAGCTCCGCCGGAACAGGAACATATCGGCACAGCTGATCCGTTATATCCTACACGGTAAATAATCAACACGCTCAATTTAACTGTTCTATCTATTGAATGTCCAATTTTACAATCACTATGATTGATAGTGACATTCCTTTGATTTTGGACTGATGTCATACATTTCAAAAGTGCGTTAAATATGGACAATTCCAAAACATCAACACTATTGATCAAAGTGCTTCTCCCTGGGAGTTGAAATGATTGGCACTTCGATCAGCACCAATAATGTCTTCACTAGATTTGGAAGTGATACATTATTGAATTCAGAGATGAAAGGTTATTGATTTGAAAGATGATCAATATTGGTATAGTTCTAAAAATAGATGACAGTTTGTATCAACTGTTCTGCTTTCTTCACAAGGATTTTCGAAGTGTGAGATGGAGTCATGGTAAGATGCAGGACTTTCAAGCAATGGCACGTTATCAAATCTAGGCTGTGGGGATTCTTTTTTTATTTGCTAGTTTTACAATCAAAATATTGCGCACGTCAAATGGAAGTGGCGGTCTTTGAATTCGGAAAGGGCAGTTATTAATATTGATTGGATTCTAAAGTAGTGCAAATTCAAATGCATAACAATTCTCATGGACGTGCATATTTTTTACCGTGTAAGAAGCAGGAGAAAGATATGTTAGCTGGGTTGGAGAGTACATCAGTCTCCATGACTCCCAAAAGGGTCAGAACTTCGCCGGGAAACGGGAGGCCAGGCGGTCTCAAGAAGCAAACGCGGGAGGACGCTGCCTCCGTCGGAGGGACAGACGCTACTTCACAGGGATCAGGATGGAGTACCGTAGTTGGGCAGAAGGAGAAAAGAAATAAACGGTTGAAGCGAAAAGAGGCGAGAAAGATGGGCCTCCGCCTCGCCAGAAGCCACCGAAGGGTGAAGCCGTACTCGTCAAGGCTAACGATGCAAGGACGTATGCAGCGCTCCTCAAGCAGGTTAGAGAGGATCCGGAGCTGAAGGACTTGGGCGAGAATGTAATAAGGACCAGGCGCAATCAAACCGGAGAAATGCTCTTCGAGTTGAAGAAGGACCCTGCGGTTGATTGCTCGATTATGCAGGAGCGCCTCGCAAAATCGTTGGGCGCAGGGGCGGAAATTAAATCCCTGACCCCAGAGATGTTGATTATGTGCAGGGATCTAGACAAGATCACGTCGGAAGAAGAGCTCAAGAATGCTCTGAAGTCACAGTGTAACCTAGGCGAGGTGCAAATGGAAATACGAATAAGGAAAGCGTTCGTAGGAACACAAACAGCTTTAATTCGTCTGCCAGTAACTGCTGATAACAAGGCTTTAGCGGTAGGTAAACGGACTGTTGGATGGTCAAATGCCCATTGAAAGCCGCCCCACCAGTGAATAAACAAGCTGAGAGATGCTTCAAATGTTTGGGCTTCGGACATCGGGCAAGGGCTTGTAATGGTCTGGACAGATCCAATATGTGTTGGAAATGCGAGGCAACATGTCATCTTGCGAAAGACTGCACGCAAAATCTTAAGTGTATGCTTTGCACACCGGAAGAGGGGAATGATCATCAGACGGGTGGCTACAAATGCCTTGCCTACAAGAGGGCGATCGCAGGTCAGCAGTAGTGGAGACAAAATTCAGATTAATCTGAATCACTGCGAAACCGCACTGCAACTGTTATGGCAGTCAACAACAGAAGCGATGTGTGACATAGCGATAATTGCAAAGCCGTATCGAGTACCCCCTGATAACGGCAACTGGGTGGCCGATAGAACGGGAATGGTTGCGAATTCAAGGAATCAATATTCGAGCAACGCCTAACAATATACTCTTTGTCATCAACAGAGTTTGTTACTGACAAACGCACCTAGCGACAAACCTTTATCAGAACCCGAACACAATATGACAAGAATCATTTGCCTTGCATGCTCTGATATCTCCGAAAATACGCTGCTAATTTTGTAATCATTGTTCGATTCTCGAATATTTCCATAAAAGCAGAAACTATGATAACATAAAACCGAAATTTTCGCTAGAAATAATGCAAAATAACGGGATGAAAAGTTAGCAACAAGATTGTCTTCTTTTTTGTTGCTGACAAAAAATTTCGGATCTTTGTCATTATTATCTCCGACAAAAACAAAGCTCTCTTTTGTCGCTTGTTTCGCAGGCGCATTCGAAAAAAATTGATTCCCTGGCTGCGATACAAGTTATGGGCAGATTCCCTATCCAAGAAGTGGTAGAAGAGTTCATGTGAAGGATTCGTGATTGCCAAAATCAACGGCATTAACATGTGCAGTTGCTATGCACCTATGCACAGTGGAGCAGTTCAGCCAGATGCTAGAGCAGTTAACCGACAAGCTGATCGGACGAGGGCCGGTAGTTCTAGGAGGTGATTTCAATGCCTGGGCTGTGGAGTGGGGCAGCAGAGTAACCAATATCAGGGGAAACATTCTGCAGGAAGCTCTGGCGAAGCTAGATGTACGATTGTGCGATGAAGGCACCTATTTAGATCGAAGTTATTTGGCACCATCCCAACCCTTATTCTGAGCACATTTTCTTGTATCGTGGTTTAGGGTAAACTAAAAATGTATGTATAACTGAATTTCACGATATTTTCATATTCTAATTCGAGTATTTTATAGTTTTGAGCTGTAATATACGGACTGCTACCAAAATAGTGTTTGCCGCCTATCCGAACCACCCGAACATTTCTCAAAAATATTTAACCTCAATTGAGATGGCTGGAGGTGAATGTCAACGGTGCGACCGTTCGGATAATGAGGAAATGGTCAGCTGTGACGAGTGCCGTGGATGGTTTCATTTCCGATGTGTTGCGAGGCGAGTTGCGGAAAGAGTTTGAACGTCGCCACTAAGGGGTAACTAGACCAAAATCCTGGCCAAAATTATATTTCAGCGTTTTATAGTAGGTTTTGCATCTATGATGCAAAAGACATAGTAACAATCGATTTTCGAACATTTTGCAAATTCACCTACCAGTGATAAATTACCTTTCTTGGTAGCTCCACGACAGTTCATTTGTTTACTCGCTTTTGTCCTTAATTCGTGTGGGAGATGTGAAAAATGAAAAATCTCGCGTAGCATTTGATAAGGGCCTATTACAGAAATGTAAACATTAATCGATCCAAACAAAACATTAGATTTTCAGCTCCTATTTCACAAGTTGATGATATTTTTAGCAGCATATTTTTCAAGAACGTACAATCAACACTGCATTGATTACGTACGCATAACATCAGTTGCATCGGAAACTTCGAAATCGATTAAATGAAAGTCTGGCTATTGTTTTTGCACCCTTATGGGTCGTCCATAAACTATTTGCTAAAATCTTGTTTACAGAAACATGGGATCGATTATTTTTGGAGAGACGATGACAATTTAGAATATTTCCTGTTTTGGTCCTAATTACAAGGTTGCCTCAAGTAGTTACTTCACTTAAGACTAAGTAGACTGCTTATTCGAATTATTCAATAAATAAATTGAGGTGGTATCTGCCCATTTTATCCCCTACTCCATATTATGTCTATGCTTCAACTTGTTTACATAATATCAACTATATATTGTATTTAAGAGCCAGTTCGCGAGAAGCGCGACCCCCTCTTGTATCGATATTCTCCGATTTGGATGAAATTTTCAGGGTTTGTTCATATATGTAAGAGAAGACATTTAGCAAATTTTCAGATTTTTTCATTGAGGGGAAGTGGGGTAAAACGGCCTTTCAAAAATTATTGTTCAAAAATCGCCAAAACCAAAAAAATGCAATAACTTTGGCAATGAGTGACCGATTTTGTTTAAATTTTGCACGCTTATTCCACTCAATTAGTTCTTTATACCAAGTGGTTAATAGGGTTATAAAGTTGTTTACTTTAGGAGAAAAATTACTTTTTAGATAAAAAATGGTCGTTTTTCCAAAGGGAATATTTTTCACCAACAGATCTAGGATAAAAAACTAAACCCGTAAGGAAATTAAGGAACTAAAGAGCTTTCATCTCATATATAATTCAGAAGCGCCAACTCAAGAATTTCTAAGAAAATCGCAATTTTCTGCAACACTGTTTATTCAAAAGAAAGTTCGCACAAATTTTGACCCTACTTAAGTTGATGTTTTCCGATCTGGGGAAACTGTCCAAACTTGTTTGTCTAAGTTGAAATTAAAAATCAGAATTTTCCATTAGGGGAGTGTAGGGTAAAATAGTCCTTTAAAAATAAATGTCAAAAAATACATCATTTTTTTATGTGAGTTCTAGCAGGAAATACATAAGTTTAAAAAAAAACTGTTTCTTCTTCCTTTCAATTCATCTATATTTTTCGACTCAATAGATACGTATATCCTTCGCTGATCTATATTAGATAGCAAACTCATATTTTTATATACTTATATACTTATTTTTTTTTTTATACCTACTTGCATCAGGTTATCAGTACCATTCATACATTTTGAATTACTAACCTTCAAACTGCTAGCTAATATTACAGTGATACAATCTAAACAAAATGTTTGACTGAATGGACAGTTCTTATCGGGTGTATATATTTTCAAGGGTTGGACAATTTTATCTCATAGGTAATGGAATACCCTCGATTCTATGTTTACACAACTGTGTGAAAAACACTCCAAAGTTTAACAAAGTTGCATTCATTTTGCACAATACGGGAAAAACCTTTTTTTCTACAACGAGCTGATTTTTTACACGGAGAGCGTAATAATGTAATGTGTATACTATTGAATAGGATAGAGCACAGCTTCCCAAAGTTGGGGGGTCGCGACCCTCTTCCAAAAGATTTACACGGGGGAGTGGGGGTGTCGCGACCCACCACTTTGGGAAACTATGGGATAGAGTATCAATTGTCTGACGATTAGAAAACACACCCCTCATGAAAATACTTCAAATTTTAGGATACACGTTTCTACACTCATAGATAAAATATAAAAATTGTAGATCGCTTAATCAATTAATTAAAAGATTACCAAGCAAAACTGTTTTATTCTCGGCTTAATTTACATTACCTGAAAGTGCTTGACTACCTCAACAAGACTGTGTAGTTGATTGTAAAAATGATGCTTTAAATATCAGCCTTTTTCCCTTGAAATCTTTACTAACCTTTTATGAACATATTTCCAACCAACCATAAGGTGTGGTTTGCTAAGAAGTAGTTGTTGGGTAGTAACAGCTTGCAATACTTTTTGAGAAATCTATCTATTGCTTTTTTCACCGAGGAATAGACTACCGTGTTGAAGTACCAAAACAAATGTTCTCACTTCCGAATGGATGGAAACTAGCTAAAGCATTTATTTTGGTGGAACAATATTTTTGAACGGGAGTTTAAGACGGCGCTAAGTTTACAATACCTCCGCCGGAATATTATAGAAATGACATGACTAGTTGACTAGTTCACGTTATTTTTTGAGATTGAGAGATTGTTAAGGATTTAATTGTTGACAGATAAAAAACCATAAAATAACTAAGCTTGGAAGAATTTCGAAGCAAACTAGCAAAATCACTAGATTAGTTGCCAGTTGGGTCGGAATAATCAAGTCTAAGAAGTGTGGTTACGATTATCTTGTTTCGTAACATTATTTATATTTGGAGCTCTATTTTACCCCTCTCTCCCCATCCCAATATTTTGCCAAATAGTTTCATCTACATATATGTAGATATAACCTTAAATAAACCTTGTAAGTTTCAGCCAGATGCTGAAACATCGATAAAATAGAGTTGCGATTCTCACAAACTGGCTTGCAAACAAACATTGCAATGTGCAGAAACTCATAATTTGATTGATTGTTCTTAAGTCGGGGCACTGAAATAAGTTTCAATAAGTTTGATGTATATTCTGCTTGAGCTCACATATAAAAATTTATGAATTTTTGACATTTTATTTTTACAAGGCTACTTTACCCAATTTACCGAAATTGCTCATTTGTCGTTAAGAAAATTGTTTTTTTTTGCATAGCTGTTAAAACAACATCACTACCGGTACCCACATTAATTGTAGCTTATTCAAAAAAATATCAACAAGCACGTTCGCCGAATTCGTTCATTTTTGTTTCAGTTTGCGAAAGAAGTGCTAATGTTTAAGGCACTTATTTTGGTTCTATTTTACTTCTGTTGAAAATTGTTCTGCAAATAGTTTGCTATCTAATATAGATCAGCGAAGGATATATGTATATATTAAGACGAAAAATATAGATGAATTGAAAGGAAGAAGAAACATTTTTTTTAAACTTATGTATTTTCTGCTAGAACTCACATAAAAAAATGATGTATTTTTTGACATTTATTTTTAAAGAACTATTTTACCCTTCACTCCCCTAATAGAAAATTCTAATTTTTAATTTCAACTTAGACAAAAAAGTTTGGACAGTTTTCATCAGATCGGAAAACATCAACATAAGTAGGGTCAAAATTTCTTACGAATAAACAGTGTTGCAGAAAATTGTTTTTTTCTTAGAAATTCTTGAGTTGGCGCTTCTGAATTAAATATGAGATGAATGCTCTTTAGTTCCTTAATTTCCTTACGGGTTTAGTTTTTTATCCTAGATCTGTTGGTGAAAATATTCCCTTTGGAAAACGACCATTTTTATCTAAAAGTCATTTTTCTCCTAAAGTAAACAACTTTATAACCCTATTAACCACTTGGTATAAAGAACTAATTGAGTAGAAAAAGCGTGCAAAATTTAAACAAAATCGGTCACTCATTGCCAAAGTTATTGCATTTTTTTGGTTTTGGTGATTTTTGAACAATAATTTTTGAAGGGCCGTTTTACCCCACTTCCCCTCAATGAAAAAATCTGAAAATTTGCTAAATGTCTTCTCTTACATATATGAACAAACCCTGAAAATTTCATCTAAATCGGAGAACATCGTTGCAACCTCCCTTGGAAAGGGGGTCGCGCTTCTCGCGAACTGGCTCTTAAATTATATCGAGATTTACATATCTGTTGTCAATGCAATCGCCAAATTCAATACAATTCATATTTTGATTTTTCATGAGATTGGTTAGTGTGAAGGAGACGAAAGATAATGGATGAATGAATAACAAAAAACAGAGTATGTTACTATTGTATCCAATCATGCCTATGTGTCAAATGCCTCGAAAACAAAAAAAAAGTTATCTGCGGATTTTTTTGCCTATATGCTGTTGAAAACAATGGCGGAAAGTATGAAAACAACCTATTTTGAAGTTACTCGCAAATTTGTTTGCGGACGAGTGCGGATGATCTTTAACCCTCAATAGAAAGATGAAAGCCTATATTTTCATTTGTATACAGTCTCGTAGCGGAATACGAGGGAGTACTTCTACTTTTTTAATAATGAAGTTTGTTAAAAACTGTCAAAAACTCCATGTTATTTATGTTTATGAAAAAATATCTTAATGTTGAATATAATCCATTTCAACTCATGGAGGTCCCAGGGCAGTAAATAAATGATGTTTTGTGTACTATAAACCTAACATTATATGTGTTGTTTAGATTTGTCAGCAGTGGTAACTTATCTTTGTTTGACGGCACGCTAAAAACCATCAAATTAACCTGATTTTTGATAGGTTGTCATTAATACTAATAAGAAACAAACGTAAAAATTTCAATGACAAATAATGGAGATACTATTGAAGAATATTCTAAAAATGTAATACCATGCGAAAGTTCGAAAAACGAGAAAGGGTTTTTGGCCAGCCATTTGTTCTAGCTACTCCATCGTGCGTCGTAAGTCCTCTATGTCATTATGGAGTCTAGAAGGTGGGGCAACAGGTGATGTTCCATTGGACGATGACGCTACATGCAGAGGAACTAAAACTAACCTAGGAGCCGTACCTAAAGTTCGGCCGCCGAGTAAAGCAGGTCGAGAAACTCCAAAGAAACAGGAAGTGAAGACTGCCACTTACGGTACCTGAATTAACGGTATGCCACACAAGCGATGAAGATTTCAGTGATGTTTCTGCTAATGAGGAGGATAATGGCGCGGAAGATGGCCATCATGGAACAGGGATACAAATGGAACAGAGACCAACCAAAGCACAACGAGCAGCACGACAAGTATTGTCGAAGACAAGTACGACACGACAAGTATTGTACGCAGTAGATTACTGTTACCGTCGGGTGTGTCCCAAGTGATAGCGACCCTTCGCATGTTATATGGTTGACCCGAACAGCTCATTTATTCGCTGCAGCAAAAGGTGAGACGAACGGACGCGCCAAGAGTCGATCGACTCGATACGTTTATTCCATTTGGGATGGCAGTTCAAGAATTATGCGATCATTTCGAAGCCTCTGATTCGAAGGACCATCTGATCAACCCTACTTTGATCCAGGAAATGGTAGACAAGCTTCCGGCACCGACAAAACGAGAATGGGTCCAATACAAAAGGTTCGCTGAAAGAGCAACACTTCGTACATTCGCCGATTTCATATCAATCATCGTCAAAGAAGCGAGTGAAGTCACTCTTGTTATTGAACCCAGGCCGCCGATCTATAACTAAATATATACTATAATAAAAATATACTATAACTAATCTATAACTGATGCATGTTCCGGTGAAAATTCACATTGGAACAAAATCCGTTATTACCTGCGCATATCTTGATGAGGGATCTGATATGACGTTGATAGAGGACAGCTTCCTGGACGATGCTCGTGGAGGACCAACGCGCACTTGGAGTTTTCGAAAGGAAAGTGCTGCGTGCCTTCTATGGTGGGGTGCAGATGGCGGACGGTACGTGGAGGAGGCGAATGAACCATGAGCTGCATGAGCTGCTGGGAGAACCATCCATCGTTCACACCGCGAAAATCGGACAACTGCGGTGGGCCGGGCACATAGCCAGAATGTCGGACAGTAACCCGGTGAAAATGCTTCTCGACAACGATCCGACGGGCACAAGAAGGCGAGGTGCGCAGCGGGCAAGGTGGATCGATCAGGTGGAAGATGACTTGCGGACCCTCCGTAGATTGATGGACCGAACCAAATGGAGAAGACTCTTATATACCGCAAAGGCCACTTCGGCCTTAGTTTGAATAAATAAATAATAACGTTGACTGCGCCTGTGACAAATCGGCGAAGGCCATGAACGCAATAGCGAAGATCATGCCAAACGTAGGCGGACCAAGAAGCAGCACGAGGCGTCTGCTAGCCAGTGTCTCGTCATCGATACTGCGGTATGGGGTTCCTGCTTGGGGCAATGTACTGCAAACCAAGCGGAACCGAGAAAAGCGGAAAAGTGTGTTCCGGCTGATGGCCATCCGAGTCACGAGCGCATATAGAACGGTACCGGCGGAGGCAGTATCGGTTTGGACATACCAGTTCACCATTATGTCCAGAGTGTGAGAATGTTGAAGACTCCAGAACAGTGGTATTCGATTGCCCAAGGTTTGCGGAAATACGTAGAAGAGTGCCGGCCCTACAGGCGGACAACATCGCAGAGCGAATATGTCACGTAGAAGGTACGTGGAATATGATCAGCAGAGTCGTGACACAAATACTGTCAGATCTGCAGCGTAGATGAAGGAGTGACCAGCAAATAAGCGTAGTCTCGGGGGGAAATCCAGGGTGATGAGCAGTGTTTGGCCACGTATCGTCTAGGCGCCGACGAAGCGGAAGTCTTCTGCCAGCCGGAATCGTCGGACCGACCTTGGCACTCGAACAGCCAACCTGCTGAAGAAAGAAGAAGAAAACGCAACTCCCTTGCAATTGGTGCTAGTCGACGGCATAAAATTTGGGAGAGCACCTTGTAGGCGGCGTTCAGCAATATGATTGGTCGGTAGTTGCTACAATCCAGCTTATCGCCCTTTTTGTAGATGGGACACACGACACCTTCCATCCACTCCTGCGGCAAAACTTCCTCCTCCCAAATCTTGGTAATGACTCAGTGCAGCGCTCTAGCCAGTGCCTCACCACCGTGTTTAAATAGCTCTCCTGGTAGTTGGTCAACCCCAAGGTCTTTGTTGTTCTTCAGCCGGCCAATCTCCTCCTGGATTTCCTGGAGATCCGGAGCCGATAGAATTATGTCCGCGCGCGTTCTCCCAGGTCCATCACCATACCGCCATCTTCGTCTGCCACATCGCCATTCAGGTGTTCTTCGTAGTGCTGTCACCACCTTTGGATCACCTCACGCTGGTTCGTAAGAAGGTTCTCGTTTATGTCCTTACACATATCAGGCTGTGGCACGTGGCCCTTACGTGAACGGTTTAACTTCTCATAGAACTTTCGTGTGTTATTAGCGCGGTACAGTTGCTCCGTCTCTTCACGGTCTCGATCTTCTTGCTGGCGCTTTTTCCTCCGGAAAATCGAGTTTTGTCTGTTCCGCGCCTGTTTATATCGTGCCTCGTTCGCCCTCGTGCGGTGTTGCAGCAATCTCGCCCATGCTGCATTCTTCTCTTCTACTAACTGCTCACGTTCGCCGTCATACCAGTCGTTTCTCTGATCCGGGGGCACCGTGCCAAGTGCAGCGGTTGCGGTGCTACCAATGGCGGATCGAATATCTCTCCAGCCATCTTCAAAAGACGCCACTTTCAGCTGCTGCGCGTATTCTACCTACCGTCTACCGTCTTGTAGCCGCCCAATGTTAAGCCGCGGCGTACGACTTCGAGGCGTGTTGTACACCGTCGAGAGTTTTGAGCGCAGGCATACTGCAACGAGGTAGTGGTCGGATTCAATATTCGCACTGCGGTAAGTGCGGACGTTCGTGATGTCGGAGAAGAATTTACCGTCGATTAGAACGTGGTCGATTTGGTTTTCCGTTTCTTGGTTAGGTGATCTCCATGTGGCCTTGTGGATATTTTTGCGGGGAAAGAAGGTGCTTCGGACCACCATTCCGCGGGAGGCTGCGAAGTTTATGCACCGTTGGCCGTTTTCAGTCGATATGGTGTGCAGACTATCCGGTCCGATGACCGGTCTATACATTTCCTCCTTTCCTACCTGTGCGTTCATGTCGCCGATGACGATTTTGACGTTCCGCAGTGGGCATCCATCGTATGTCTGCTCCAGCTGTGCGTAGAACGCTTCTTTCTCGTCGTCGGGTCTCCCTTCGTGTGGGCAGTGCACGTTGATGATGCTATAGTTGAAGAAACGGCCTTTAACCCTCAGCTTGCACACGCTTGCGTTGATTGACTGCCACCCAATCACACGATGGCGCATCTTACCCAGCACTATGAAGCCGGTTTCCAGCTCGTTGGTGGTGCCACAGCTTTGGTAGAAGGTAGCCGCTCGATGCCCGCTTTTCCACACTTTCTGTCCTGTCCAGCAAATCTCCTGCAGCGCCACGACGTCGAAGTTGCGGGGATGTAATTCATCGTAGATCATCCTGTCGCAACCTGCAAAACCTAGCGACTTGCAGTTCCATGTTCCAAGCTTCCAATCGTGATCCTTTATTCGTCGCCTAGGTCTTTGCCGATTATATCGAGTCGCATTATCTCTTACATTGTTCGTAATTATTGGTTTTCCAGGCGGCTTATTGGGCCTGCGCAAACCTCCTGTCTCGTCGGAGGGCCGTCGTGTCAGGGCTGTTTAGCGTCCCACCTAACACCAGTACTTGGGCTTGTGCGCTTTGAGCGGTACACGGTCGCTTTGGTGGGGCCTACTTGCGGATGCATGCAGCTTTTTATAGGAATTTAACAGGGCCCACTATTGTTTGTAACTATTGTTCTAATGCTGGTTTTTCATTATAGCACCCAAATGAGTGCTATAATGGATTTTATGCAACCCATTTGAGTTGCATAATGTTCATTAAAGCACCCATGTCATTGGTATGGAATAGTAGGCCGTTTTATCACTCAAACGCCAACTGTAAACCAGGTATTATGATCAGGAATTGCAAAACAGAATTTTGAAAATCAATCAACGGGCTGTTAATAGTGCTATATAAGAATAAGAGCTTTGAGTTCTCCTCAAATTTGATCTCGGTATTCGGTGTGTTAAAGAAAGAAAAAATCTTTATTATAAACAAATAAGAAAATGTAGCAATGTAGCTCAAATATCACAATTTGAAAATGCGCCTTCATGTCAGCGCACCCTAACACAAGTGGGTAGTTCGTCACACAATGTTTAGGAACGCAGCAGCAGCACCCAGGAAAAATAATCTCCATTGCAGCCAGAAGCAGAACTGAAGAACAGAATCGATGGAGGAGGCAGGCGGAATCAGATATGCTGCCACCGCGCGCTGCTGCTACCTTAGCTGCTCTTTGGAAGGGTGCGTGGGAATTCAAAACAGGTGCGATTTGTTCCAATCCAAACTGCTGTTGAATAGGCCGCAGGAGCACGGTGAGTACAAATCGATGGAAAGAATGGCAATGAAGAGGAGATACATTGGCGGGTAGGGATTAGAGCTTCTGATCAGAGCTATGTGGGTTAGATTAGAACAAAACATTGATGGAAGTATATTTTCGCCTGGAATCTTCTCAAAACAATAACAAAATAATTAAAAACTTTGACTACTAGAAGTTTCTGTTTAAAAATTTTGCGAAAAGCGTCAAAGTCAAACAGGGAGCTCAACGAGGTGGAATATGGGAAAAATAAGTGAATGTATTGGATGTCGCTTTAGGTGGCGCTCCACGTATAGAATGGGGTTCCGCGGGAAATTAAATCAGAAACAAAAAAGCCTATATTGTAGAAAAAAAAAGGTAGGGGAGAAAATTGCCATCCAAAGCGATTGGAGAAAATGTTGACCTTCAGTTTCATCAATTTCAAAAAGTTCTAAAATGAGAAACGAACAAACTCCACTAGCATCACTTAGATCACTGAGAATCAAACTTTCATTCTCCGTTTAAAAACTTTTTTACTTCAAGATTAAAACCACTTTGTGGCTTTCGAACACATTTTACTCAGTAAGTGAATATATGAATCATCCTTTATTTGTTTGGAAATTGAGCAAAACAAAATTGCAAGAAGGTTGGCTAACAACCTACAGTACCGTTGCAAAATATTGCACATCGAGATGCGAATAAAACAACCCTTGATTTCACTCAATGTCCTTGAAAGCATCGTGAACGAGACGAGAAAAAAACAACCCGACCAAAACTCTTTTCCTCGTTTATGGCCGTATCTGCAATTTTGCGAAACAAAAAGTTCTACCCTTTCATCACGAACAGAACGGTCATAAAAAAGATGAACAGCACGCATCTAACAGCCCTCACCTTTTTTTTACTGTTGTCTGGAATCCGTTTTTGAAAGCAATTTTGCATATTTACCCAGCCGAACAGTTTTGCGCATCCTAACGACGACGAGATTTAAAATTGGCAAAAAAAGGGTTCCCTTTCGGAGCCCATCATAAACGCTGCCGTAGGGCAACAATTTACCTACTCCTCCACGTTTGAGACGTGTTTTCTTCGGCTTTTTTGTTATATAATAATCATCGGTTTGCCTAAATCCGTCTGGACGTTAAACGCTTTCGTCTTGTGTGCGATGAGTTATTACGATTAATGAGGTCGTTTCTGGGATATGATTAGCGACTGAATTTGTCGCTCGATAATCTTTGCTGGACCCGAAACGTGGCTGTGAACTAAGTTTCGTCGCTTTGCGTGCGGTGAAGTTTCCCGCAGTCAAACCGACTGAATGGTTCATGTATGGATCTCCTCTGTTTGTTTACCTGCCCTGTGCGCAGCTTCAACGCCGAGATGCGATACGATTCGTGCACTGTGTGCATTTTATTTCGCAATAAATTATGCACCAAATGCCAATTTAAATAACAAATTAAAGCCCGGGAGAGCCTAGACAACAATAGTCGAGTTCCCGAGACACCCGGGTCCAGACTATCGCCGTTCCCGTAACGGCGGGCTTATCTGCAATCTATCTAGATTTTCGCCCAGTAGTGGGAACTGTTTGCAAACGCTTCTCAATACTCGTATGCCGAGCAAAAGGCAAACTTTCCCATGAGCATCCGCCCGCACCGCGACTCTGACAACAGGGGGAGGTAAGCTGATAATGCGCGGAAGGGAAGCATAGAATAGAAACAGCGAATGAATTATCTCTTCCTTATTCTCATATTTTTATATTAAATTTATCTCACCTCTCGAGTGAGCAAAAAAGGGGAGACACCTCGCGTGCAAGCTCTGATGTTCAGTGTTGGAAATTTCGATATACAATATGAGAGCTATAGAACGAAAATTATTCTAAACAGGTCTAATGGAAGCAAATATAGCAATGCTACCTTCCTAAATTATTGATTATCCATTTGGTTCGGAACAGTATTAGCTACACTATAATTAATGAGATGAGTGTATTACTTCTACGTAAAGTTAGACGATTTACAATGATGTGGAAATGCTAATATCATATTCCAAACTTAGACGTACGTACTGTAACATGGTTACAAAGATCATATAAAAAAGTATTCCCAAAAAAAATGATCCAAAAAAATATTATATAAAAAAATAATATATATATAAAAAAAAGATGGATTCAAAATTCAGCCTCTACTTTAAAATAAGGAATCGCGTTCTAAGTCCCTGATTAAACTACCGGGATGAAGAAACCTCTAACAGAGTTTGATATTCATGAAGCGATCTAATTTCGAAACTCAACCCCGACGATAGCCGAACGAACTAACTCGGGCTCAATACGTTTTGGCATGAAGAATATTGAAATTGAGTTCAAGCTCCTCTTTCATTTCAACCAGCATCGGGTGAAGAAGTTAGTTCATGGTGCAACGATAGTTGATAAAATCGAGTCTAGTTGAAAGAGTTATAACGGCGTTTATGAGAAACTGATAGAGAAGTAATATGACGTGAAACAAAACTCAAATTTGTATGCTAATTAACTCTATGAAATAGTTTCAGAAGTTTTTAGCTACAATTTAGCTTAATCCATCAGTGAGTTAGGTGAAACAAAAAAACACGTGAGTGGAATATGAATTTGTAACGAATAATAGATCATGATAGTGTGTTTTCTCTCACTGTAAGGCAGTAGCCATCTTGAATAATAGCCAATAGCGTCCGCAAATACCAATAGCTTCCGTAGAGCACCAAATACGGAATACGCAGGTAAATTATGTGAAAAACCATATTGCACATTATTTTAATGTTAAAACCCGTTTGAACAGCCCTTCAAACGAGGGTGCCACCCTAGGGCCCCGTACCGTTGACCCGTCCTAGTGACACGCGGCGTGATTCTGGCCTATGCAACATCTTTTCGCGGTACCGAGGTTTATCGTGCAACCGAATAGTAGCATAAACGTGTACCCAATTATGGTAGCATCCCCTGGTGACGTCATCGACCAACAACACAGTGAAATTTCACCACGCAAGATAGTCGAGACACCCACCTGCTAGTTGCGGGTAAAACTTGCAAAAGGCGACCGGCCGGCGCAACAAATTGTGTGCAAGCTGTATGACGTCATGCACCACAGGCCGACGTTCGCGTATGAAACACCATCACGTGGCGGTTGAAATTCCGCGCTGTAAGTGCACTTACCATCGTTGGACTCCGAGGGATATTTTCAACGGCTTCCGGAAGTGAATTACAAGTAAGATCGACCTATGTACACATTACTAACCCAACAAAATCATGCAAATGAAGTTTGTAAAAAAGCACCTAAAGAACGAATTATTACTGTTGCATTAAGAGAGAGAGAGGTAGACGATAGACGGTTATTAGATTAAATAAACCTACAATACGCCCCGATTGGAAATTGTGTTGGGTGATAAGTGGTCGATAAGTCTGGTTGCCGTGCAAGAGGAAATTTAACTTGATCGGTTTTTTTTTATAACTTCGTGGATTAGTATAGGCTCTGAGAAGGAAATCCAAATGGTAACCGACTCACCCTAATATTGTACATATTTTGCAAATAGTTAGTCTTTCGGTTTGGTTTTTGGTAGCGTCAAGGTTTCGAGTGAGGGTTGTAGATTGGAGAAAGGACTCGCCCTGAGGATCTTGGCCGGGACCGGGACTTAAACAGAGATTAGAACACGCACCTTCGCGGCAGTTTTTCTGCCTGGCGCTTTAAGTGGAGGTTGTTCCTTCCGAACCTTATCTTCCTCTTCCCCTGTCCCATTACAGTACATGTTCATGATAAAATTAGAGGCGAAAGTCTAGATTTGATAGTTCCATTAGGATACGGCAGGCATGAAGAATGTTCTATAGAAGTGGATTTGAGCGGAGGACAACATTTGTGATGGTGCACGACCTTCCGTATGAAGAGGGAGGCAAGAGTATCAGTGTGAAAGCTGATAAGCCAGTGGAGAGATATCAGCAGCACACAGATTTCAAATTGAATTTAAAAATTTGGATTTTGGAGCGTTAACTTTTCTGCCTTCCAAACATTTCTAAAACTCAATAAGGCAGCCCTTGCCTTTTTGACCAAGATATTGGAAGCTTTCTGAATTCTCTATTGGTTGCCTGGCTATGAGGGTGATATATATTAAAAACTGAGTAATCCACTTCCAGTGTGTATTGATGACAGATATCTTCCTTATAACGGATCCGGCATCATTGATCAGTGAATAGCAGGCCATGACTTTGCCCCTTTTTCTTCATCGGGCATGACAACCAACGGGGTTGCATGCTTCACGACAGCACGCAAGTGAACAAACCAACGCAACGGATGGTTCTTTCGGCGGAATTGGGCTCCACCTTTGGGGATCCTGTCAAGTTGCTCCTGATTGGAAATTATTGTTTTGTAAGTATCCTGCAATAAGTAAGAATGTGGGGAGTGATTGGGACATTTTTCTTCGGTTTCGACTTGTGATGTCGAAAACGCCCAAGAAGATCGCTGAATTGAATGTTTTGTTGCTCTCATCGGTTCCGATTTGCGATGTCGAAGGCGCTCAGGAATTGCGCTGGATTGTTGCAGCGTTTTGATGTCAAACGTTCTCTAGAAGAGTATCAGATTAGGTATTTGCGTCAACGAAACGTCAGTGAGGTGACCACCAGCTTTGTGAAAAAAAAAATTAATCCAGAATAAAGCGCGTTAATCCAGTTTTCCGCGAGCGGTAATGGCCGCCAGCTTGGCTGCGGGTGCGGGTTAGTCTCTGATTTGACATTTGTGGAGGTCAACTGCACCCACCGTTCGAGTATTTGATCAATGCGGTATATAAGAAGGCTAGAGTTCACTTAATCAGCACCTTCTTATATACCACATTGATCAACATGCTCGGAATGGTGGGTGCAGTTAACCTCCACAAATGTCAAATCAGAGACTAACCCGCAGGCAAGCTGGCGGCCATTACCGCTCGCGGAAAACTGGATAGATTGTCGTTTATATTTAGAGCTGTGTGTGGACAAGGGCGTAGCCAAGGGGGGGCAGGGGAGGGCCGTCGCCCCCCCTGAATTGTGGAAAGATTGAACGGGTACTGAAATAAATTCCCTCAAACATGTGCACTTTACGATCCAATCATATACAGAAATAGGTGGTTGAAATTCAAAAGATTACCAAAAATTATTAGGGCATCCAGGATCCAAATATATGAAAGTTCAAAACAACTCGAAACATTTCGGGCTCAAAAATTCTCCTTAAAATCCTTCTAGAAGCTCCCCTCCCCTTAAAAATATTCGTGTAAAACTATGTCGTTTATCATGCACATAAAAGGAGCGTCGTGTTCAACATAAATTTATGTCAGGCTTTAAAATTACATGGCGGCAAAAAACCAAAAAAAAATACACGCCATGACGTAAAAGTGAGCTCACCCTTACGTCATGACGTGTTCATTTTGTTTTGCTATAGCCACATCACGGAGGCTGCTCCTTTCAAGTGATAAATACAGCACATATTTTTCTTTTGGAAAATTTTCGCACTGGCCAAATACCTACCTTCGTTTAAATCTCGTCTCTCACCCGCTCATACGCCTCAAATCAACGTTACTTTAAGATGCAGCTGATAGAAAAGCACTAACAGTGTTTCTTAACCAGACTGATTAACACCAAGAGCGGATAAAATCATTCGTTAAAAAACATATTCCAGAGGTCGACCAGCCACAGCATAGTCTGGTGATTGATTGAATGCACTTCTTTTGATTATAAACAAGCGTTGTGGTTAGAAACCTCGTCCGGGTCACGACACACCCGACATATATTTTCATTTTCTAGAAGCACACAATGGATGCACTTCTAGATGAGCACTAACAAAATGTATAACAACAAATGCACATACTTTTCCTTATAATCGTTTGTTTTAGAAATATCCAATTACTCGCTAAATTTGGAGAGAAACTCCTGCAGAATAGCACTGATACGGAATAAATTTTTCACACCACGCACCGACGAAACGAAAATAAAAACTACTGAATGAACGACTGCAGATCTTCATGTAGGTTCGAGTAATCTTACGTGCAATGGATCCCACAAATTAGAACCTTGATGATAGTTCAAAGATATGTTAAAATAAACGTAATTTTATGTTCCTTTGCTAATAAAGTATCGAAATATTAAGTTGTATCAAGAATTCGGTTACTTGTAGATTTCATGATTTTTAAGTGTGTGGGAACTTCTGAATTCCTCCGAAAAGTTATCCACAAATTCCTCTGAAAATCGTTCGAAAATCCTTCTCATGTAATTGAAATTCCTCCTTGTCTAGAAACCCCCCACTATTTTTTTCAGGAAATTCACGAGGAAATTCCTTGAAGATATCTTTTCTTCTCTCCAAGATTTACTTCTAGATATCTCTTCGGCTATTCTCTCTTCAGGAAGAATCTGGCATTTTCTTCAGGCATGCATTCGAGAGTTCCGTCAAGAATACATACGGAATTTCTTCCCAAAATTCTACCAGAAGTTTCTTCAAAAAATTTTGACGGAAATACTCCGATTTAGCTCCATAATTTCACTTGTAAATCTATAAGAAATTCCTTCGGAAATTCTTCTAGGAACATCTCCGGGCATTCCTCTCGGAACTCTTCCTTTAATTCCTCCAGGATTACTTCCAGGAAATTTTCCGGGAATACCTCCAAACATTCAATAGCGAAATCATCTAGCATTCCAATCTGGAATTCTTTTCGCAATTACTTTAGAATATCCTTCAAGAAATCCTCTAGAAATATCTCCTGGAATTCGTCCAAGTATTTCCCCAGAAATTCTTACAGGTATTTTTTCGGGAGTTTCTTCAGGTACTTCTCCAAGAATTCCTTTAGGAATTTCTCCGGGAGATTTTCCGCGGAAGTGTACTAGAATTCCTTCCGGACTTCACTCGGAATTTGCTCGAATATCTGCCAAGAGTTCTTCCACAAATTTCTTCGGAACAATCCGCAGAGATTTTCTTCAGCAATTCATCTGGGAATACTTTCAGGATTTCATCTGGGAGTTTCTGCATTAATTCCTCCTGGTATTTTTCTGGGAATTCATTCAGATATTATTTCGGAAATTCCTTTAGGAACTTCCCTAAGAATTATTTCAGGGCTTCCATGTGGGAATTCCTCCGGAAGTGCTTGTGGGAGTTCCTCCGGGAGTTCTTCCAGGAGTTTTTCCAAGAAATTCTCCGGTAATACCTCCAGGAACTTAACAGGGAATTCCTAGACGACACTTGGCAGGAATTTCACGGGAGATGGGATTTCGGAAGTTCTTTCAGAAATATTTTTTCTCTTCCTCTAGGGTATTCTACCGGATGTTCCTCTGAAGTTCCACCAGTAGTTCCTTCGGGAATTCAATCAGGCTTTCTTCCAGGAATTCATTTAGCATTTCTTTAGGCATTTATCTACAAATTCCTCCAGAAGTTCCTCGGAGAATTTCTCTGGGAGTTCTTACGGGAATTCCTCCGGGAGGTTCTTTTAAGAATTCTTCCAGGAGTTCCTCCTGGAATTCTTACGGAAGTTCCTTTAGGAGCTCATCCTAGAATTCTTACGAGAGTTCCTCCAGGATTTACTCCGGAAATTCTTCCTGTAGTTCTTCAATAAATTCCTCCAAAAGTTCCACCGGCAGTTCCTCCGAGAATTCCTCTAATAATTTCTCCGGAAATTCCTAAAGAAAATCCCCCGGGAGCTCCTCCGGAAATTACTCTGGGAGTTCCTCCGGGGGTTCGTTTTCAGAGAAACACCCGGAGAAACTGCCGGTGAAACTCCCGGAGGGATTCTCGTAGAAACTGCTGGTGGATCTCCCGGAGGAATTCCCGAAGGAACTGCCGGAAGATTTTCCGTAAGATCTCCCTTAAGAACTCTCGGAGGAATTTCAGGAGAAACTCCTAGAAGAATTCCTAGAGGACCTCCCGGATGAGATCCCAGAGAAACTATCGGAAGAACTTCGGGAGGAATTTCCAGCTTAATTTCTGAAGAAAGCCTAAATGATTTCCTGAAAAAAGCCTGAATAATTTCCTGGAATAGCTTCTGGTGGAACTCCCGGAGGAATTTCCAGAGAAACTCCCGGATGAAATTCTGGTGGAATTCCTGGAGGAACTCTCGAAGGAATTTTCTGGAAGAATTTCTGAAGAAACTCCCGGGAGAATTTTCAAAGGAACCCCGGGGAAACTGCCAGAAGCATTCTCGGAAACAAGAGAATTCATCTTATAGACAAATCTCGTCTAGCTGAAACCTTTGTTGGGGTTTGTAGCTGGACCATCATCATCATCAGAGGACCTCCCGGAGAATTCCCTGAGGAGCTCGCAGAGAAATTCTCGGAGGAGCTTCTGGTGGAAAATCTATATAAATTCCTGAAGAAGCCTATGTAAATTCCAGCGCCTGGTTTTGTGATGAAATCTATATAATTCATCACCCAGCTCCGTAGAGCTTGTGTATATACGAGCCTATATCAAAATAACTAATGTGTAATGTAATTGTGTGATAAATGAATAAAAAATATATATAATTAAAATTTGTATCAAGTACGAGACACTGAAGACAGCCTTACTGTTGAGGTCGAAATACGTATCTGTCAAGATACAATTAAGTGGTGGAATTCAATGGGATTGTATAAACTCGTCTTATGACACGTGAAGACATTCGACTAAAAAGCTCAAAATAATTTTCTTATTAATAAAATTTGTGTTTATTTTTAACTTTTTACGCCATATTCAGGAAATGCTCACGAAATAATCGAGTTTGACAGAACCACCTGAACCAATTTTTCGGGGTACACTGACAATGTACTGAAGCTGTCAAGTTGCTCACGGGTTGTCCTCTATACGGACATGAATCTTGGACAATTCTCGAGGAAGACTTGCAAGCACTCGGAGTATTCAAGACAAGATTTTTTTATGTATACAGGTTATCCGACTTCGTCAGTAGATGGGAATAACCAGAGTCTATTATATATAGAGTTACGCAAAGAGTGAAGCCAAATCTACCTATTGAACTGTCAAACCGTCTACCTATCGAGCAAAGTAAACAAATGCTTGTTGGTAAGGCGGAAGTATTGTTATCGCCTAATGATTATTATGGCGAATTAAAACGCATGAATTGAAATGTATTGGATTTGTTTTAGAAACAGCTTCAAAAAACTTCAATACACCCCCCAATAAAGTAGCAACAAGAAACTCACGTGTTTGCACTCTGTGGGTGACTTGGTTATCGAATTAAAAAGCTTTAGCAGTGAACACTCCCGTGAAGTTACTTTAAGGGTTGAACAAAAATGAAAGTTGCAAACAGAATAACAAGAAGATCATTCAGAATAAGTGTAAGAAGATCCTCTTTGCGCAACTCTATATAATAGACTCTGGGAATAACCTGCGCGGGGGGAAACATACATTTTCAGTGCAAAACGTAAACAAACCAGCATAAATTCCATACAAAAATCCAAGATGGCTGAGTTGTGGATATTGACAAGTCGGATATCCTGTACATAAAAAGTCTTGATTCGAGATACGGGTGTTTAGGACTATCTTGGTGGGATGACCTGGTACAGAACGACTTGCCGAGCGTAGGGCGCAATGGAGGATGGAGAGATGTGGCCTCGAACCGTGGCTTCAAATTGTTGATACAGTGTTATCTGTTTAGATATAAGCCTAATAAATTAATGAATCTGTGAATTAAGAATTTTTTTTTTGTCTTTATTTTTGTGATTTTTTATTGGCTAATAAGTTCATCACATGAAAAATTAAGAATAGTGGTGAAGTGTGAATTATTAAATTAATGACAAAATATATTTAATACACTAGTGAGAGTGTAATCAGATTAATCGGACACAATAGCGGAATAGCCAAGTTTTTAGACCAGGTATATCTTGTTTCAGGTTTAGACCCGATTAGGTCTGTAACTCCATTATTAATTAGTGCAAAAGTAATCGAATAATGAAAGAAGCGTCGTTAAAAGGTTTAAAATCCTGTGAGTCAGAATCGCCATCCGCGAAAGTGACTTCTTATACACAAAATCATTCTAAACGATTCGCCTTGGTAGAAAGTGTTCGAGAAGAAACAGTCATCCCACTCACAAATATTACGCCTTAATGTGCCATCATTGCGTCGTCGTGTGCTACTTTTTGCCTTCACGCTGCAAGCAAAACAAACGCCAAGCAGGCCGCGCTTCCACGAAGCAGTAGAATTCTCCAATTCCAGCCAACTATGATATCATCCAAAACGAAATGTCGCTTTCTTGCGTTGGTAGCAGTAGGCCAGTGGCAACCACGCAGCATCCCCCAGCCCCAAGGTTCTGGATAAGAGTGAGAGCAAGGTGAAACCACCGAGAACCAAAGTCAATCATCTCCCCCAGAGCGGCAGCAGCTTTTTTCGTGTGCCCCGACCATTATTTGTTTACACTCTTTATGAAACATTTTCGTCTTCGAAAGAATCCTGATTGACAAGTTATTAAACAACCTCGCCTCCCTCGCGTTCGTCGTCGTCGTCGTCGAAGGCAACCTAACGGTAGATGATTTCATTTTCAAAACCCGTCGTTCGATTGCAGCTGTACCTACTGCTTATAGAACGATGCGCGATGGCCGTCGATGGTGGTGTGGAGCCATACAACACGTATATAAAAGAACATCGGCCAAGACCAACAGCGCTAAAACCTTCGAATTAGGCCACGTACCGACCGATGTTTACCGGCTCGCTCATATTCCTCGGGGAAGAACACAGCCCAAGCGAGTTGAGCAACAACTCACTTCTGGGCTAAGCGCTGGATTCCGGTACAGGTGAAAAATAATAACAATAAAAAATCCAAACAGCCATCCCCGCCACGGTGTCCCCCCTCATGTTAGCCGGGCTGTTACACAAATATACAGCTTCTTCAACAACACACGCGGTGAAAGAACGATTCTACTGACTGCGGCTGCCCGTCCAAATAGAGCGACGATGGACTTCACTCTTCCACGAGCATGCCGCCGCGTCGCGGCGGTGGTGGTCGTCAATGATGCTCGTAGATGACGGATGGTGTGGTGCTGCTGATGGTGATGGCGATGAACCATCAGCAGGCGCCTTTCAATCACGGGTTGCTGTGATTTGAAAAAAATAATAATAAAAGAGGCATTCCTCCGACGAAGCGTAGCTGCATGGACTAAAGTTGGGGTAAGCGCACGGAGTTCCGGTCCATCGGATTTTCGGGGCTTCGAACGCGCGTTGTTCAAATCCAATCAAACTCAGGGGGAGGTTCGTCGCTTTCGTGTTCTATACGCGAACACGTGGTGTTTGTTTTGCGGTCTTTTGTATGGTCGTATCGTATCGTGGTTTTTTAATGTTATAATCATTCTTTGTTGTATGGACGTCAAGCGATGGGGATGACAAGGCATCTTAGGATATTGATTAAAGTGAAGTGCCGCGTGGATGCCCGAAAAATCATCCATATGGAAAAAACAAACGGGATTTTGCTAAATCATGTGTGCTTACGGGTAGTTGGGTGCACTGATGGCGGTTTTTGGTACCACGCAGCTTCGATTTGTTTCCATTGATGCGTCGCCGACTTCGTAGCTCATCTACAATTTCCCAACTATTCCAAAATTGTAGGGGTCTACATAATTAAATGTCATATTTTTTCAACTACAACCTGTATGCATAAAAACGAGTTGTCACGATTTAACTCGCAAACGAATTGAACGATTGAAGATTATATTTCAGTCGCAAAATTGGGATATGCTTCTTTGTGACATAGACAAGTGAAAAAGATAAATAATACAAAATCCTGTCTAAAGGCTTTAGCAATCACAGATTTTCCAATCGAAAACTTCTGATCCTGAAGAATATTCCAGTCCACGTATTTAACAATTTTACTCCATCCAATATCAAAGCAGTTGCATTAAGGACTAGGACAGGATGTGCCAAGTAGTCAGTAAAAATCGTACCGATTTGCTGTCACAATCGTACCGGTTGCTGATTGGTTGAAAATGACAATCGATTACTTCGATTGGTGGCGGCACGTTTTTCGTAGGGCAACATGTTTTTAGTTTGGCTGTGTTGCAGGTTTGTAAAGTTGATATTTAACAAAATATGTAAATGTTTGAGTTCCAGTTTTCGGGTAAAAAATAAATTTATATTGAACTGCAAACGCCACATTAATTATTCTCAAGGGTTGTAAAGGTTTAAAACTGTTGATTTTAAGCATTACGATTCACCTTTCTGTCATTTTCGATCTTAAAATCATATGTACATTAGCGAAAACTTCTATCTATTAGTCTTTCACTTCTCTTACATAAATAATGGATGTAACGGAAAGAAAAACATCAAGTTTTGATACATGATATTTGGAAGATTCTGTACCAAATTACTTTGGCTGCACTGGCTACCACCTCGTCAGAGCAACCGACTAAAAAACAACAAGGCAGTCTCAATTGAGTTGTCACATCCTATCCTAGATTAAGGACTGAAAACTACGCAACTTAGAATAGATAGAATAGAAAGAACTTAGATAGAATCATCAAACCGCGTGAAGAAATTCGGCTAAAGTTAGTCGACATTTGAGCTGCAAAAAATGATGCACATAAAATTGCGTCCAGTTGTGAGTTCCTGATTGGAGATGAACGGATAATGCTTCTGCTGGTTGAATCTTGGGACTTATTTATCCAAATTCATTATTCAAGGGGTTGTTTAGGGACACCTCTTCAGGATTATTTCCGACTGGAATAATTCGTCTATTTTTATTGTGTTTGATTTTGGCCAGACATTTTGACCTAAAATTCCTGGACTAGGGACCATAAAAAGCACCATCCACCGAATACATAACCCATTTTCGATCACGCAAATTGTCTTCTATTCAAAACGCGAACAAAGCAGCGGTAAATACTGGTCCAGCAGGTCCCTATTCAGGTCCCAATAGGCCATCCCGGGGAATACCTGTTTGAAGAGCTGATGGACCTGTGCCGGCTCCACTCTCTTGCATCATCAGTTCGGGAAGACTACAATAATCCCGGCGGGATATGGCACAACGCTTCCCTGCTCTATCATTACTTAGATGGGCTGCTGCCGCGCAGCAGCCTCATTACCATCACCGTGCCCGCATTTGACTATAGAAAATGATGAAAAATGATCAAATTGTTTGCCTTATGGTACCGACTCGACTTCTGTGCTTCCCCTCTTAAGCCTAATAGTGGGTAATGATAATTCAAAACCAGCGGCAGTCGTATCGGAGGAACCCCACCGGCCCACGGAACAGTGATATAAAGGAAAGACGAACGGTCATAAAAAGACCGCTTTCGAAATGACGGGACGACTAATGGGAATGAGATAGGTAACCTGTTGCGCAATTTTTCAATGCTGGATGCTACTTTATATTTGCACAACATACGGAAAAGTGCTTTCCCATGGACATACTTCGTAAGTTTATGAAGAGGTCAGTCGACATCATTGTCCACCGTTACCACTTTGACCTTCTAACATATAAAACTTACACAACCTTCGTAGAAAATTTTTCTTGTTCAACCCCATCCGAATAGTCGCTAGGCTGAGTCAAAGATTGATTCTATCACCGCTGGTTTTCCTCATGAGATTTTGGTGGAAACTAATTCACGCTCACACAGGCAATTGTCCCATGTTAGACTTACTTGGGTGCTCGCTCTGGCACACCCTCTGCCATGCCTCAAGGTGTCGATAGCGATAGGTACCAACAGTAGTTCTACGATACACGGTTCTGGAAATAGCTTTCCAAGATCCGGTAAAGCCCCACCGGCAGGATAATCCTAGCTTGCGCTGTTGAATTCTTCACATCAGGTGTCACTAACGCACAGTATCGAATACCTCGCCTTTTACGTTGGATCGCTATCTCAGCGGTCTTTACCACCGAGATGAGTAATAAACAAATAAATTTCCACAAATAATGCCATTTTTCCATAAACAATTGAGAATTTTCCACAAAACAAAAATAAATTAGCACTTTTAAAAGCAAAAAATTGCAATTATGAAACAAGAATTTTTCACAAAGAAATCAAAATGTTCCAAGCAAAAAATACATAATTTCCATAAATAAAACAATATTTGTGCTACCGCCAATTTTTTTTTTTTTTTTTGAGCAAACGAAATTCTAGGGGGGGGGCACAATTTATTTCTAATATTTGTATCGGCCTGAAGAAATTCATAAAAGCAATAGAACTGAGCATTTTTCCATAGATGACCCTTTCTTTAATAGTAATCATGGAAAGTTTTATTAATTTTATTGCTTTTTTGTATTTTTTTGTACTGCCGTTATACGCATACTTGTACCAAATTCAAAAATAGTGAGTTGAGAAAATCGCGATTTGATTTTGAACACTATTTTTATTTCTTAGATCAAACAAAACGAAAATTTAAAACAAACATTTTTATTGAAATCGTTTCAATTTTCCACAATTCAACCTATTTTCTGTCCAAATTAATTAAAACTGTTAAGCGGGACAATTATGCCGATAATCATTGCAGTTTTTTACATATTTATACGCATATCAGTCTCGTTGAGTGCTCCGCTCCCCCTCGTTAGCGACTACTATGATTGACGTAACTTGGGAACTATTTGCAAAAGTAAGTTGTCCAATTCTGTCCGTTTTCCGACTGTGAATTCCGAATTTCTCCTAGTCATGGCTGCACTAGCGATGTTACAAGTTTACGGAAGTGACTGCAGTGAAGATGAGCTTAACGGGTTCGAGGTAGACAGCGGATCGATAGAGTGTCCCAGCAGCAGAGAAACAGGCAAGGTGGACGCTCGTAGTTTAAATGAACAGATGAAGAAAAGTGACGATTCGGATGGAAGCTTTTTCGGGGATCCGAGGAAGAAGAAAACAAAAAAAAACTCAAAGGTGTAGCCCGATCGGGTTGTACGAAAAGGTGACGTAGGACTACGTAGCTAATCGAAATATTGATGGTATCTGCCATAATAATTTGTGTCGTTTTATTAACATTGAGTAGATTGCTCGGAGGCCAACTGAATCAAGAAGTCGAATAGTTGTTCTCAGTTGGATGGACTTTGAGTCTCTAACCGTGGAATTAACATGACTCATCGGCCGCTGAAGCCACTCGACTGGCTTTCAGTCGGGGACATCACAATCCTTACTTAGTCACGTAGGCTTACATCGCGGGCGAAAACCAAACGTTGCAAATAAATATATTTGCGTTTGGTTTCACGCCACTTCTGATTCTGCTTATTTCTCCTTTATTTCGGATGTGTGGATGGTGTCCTCCAAAAAGGTCTTTATACAAAAGTAGGTTGATCCTTCAATCCGATATGAACTTTCTTCAAAGTGCAAAAATCAATCGAAACTAGCAAATTTGATAGCGCGGCGGAGGGAGATGATGCAATTAATTTGAACGGATGGAATCACTCACAGCAACCAAGCTAAACCCGATGCCCCCGAAACAATCAATTTTCGCAATTAACTCTTTCTTTGAAATGTTGGTCTTGAGAAGAACCAATTTTTTAACTGCATCCAAACGCTTGCCGGCACCTTCCGTTGAAACTGTCCGACCGCTACTTGATGATTTTTCGTTAAGCCTCCAAAATTTGGAAGAAATTTTCCGCATTGCCACTGCCACCCACGCCTTCGTGCTGCTGTGTCCGCTCCGCTGCATCGAATGTCGAACCGCTCATTGTGGAATCTCGATCAAAATGGCTCGCGCGCGCCCGAACAGCAGCTTTCTAGTCTTCTTCTTTCTTCTTTCTTCTTTCTTCTATATATATAAAAACCAATCTATGTATGTATGTTCGCTAACTACTTCTGAACCACTTGGCCGATTTCAACCAAATTTGGTACAGACATTCTCTATCCTCAGAGGAAGTTAACAAAGGGGTGGGATGGTCATGTAGAAAATACAGAGGGGGAGGAAGGGTTTTGTTCAGAAAACGAACAATTCAGTGTAACTTTCAACTCCCAGGACCGATTTCAACCAAATTTGGTACAGATATTCTTTATCCTCAGAGGAAGTTAACAAAGAGGGGGGAGGGTCATGTAGAAAAAGGGGAGGGGGGGTGCGAGGGGTTTTGTTCAGAAAACGAACAATTCTGTGTAACTTTCAACTCCCAGGACCGATTTCAACCAAATTTTGTACACATATTCACTACGAGGAGGTAATCATATGGGAGGATTTGGGAAAGGGGAGGGTCTGGAGGAGGGGTTGTGTTCAGAAGAAGGGCAATTCCAAGTAAATCAAGAACCCCTGGACCGATTTCAACCAAAGTTGGTACACACATTCGACATCAGAAGGAAAAGATAACAAAGGGGATGGGATGGTCATTGGAAAAAGGGAGGGTATAGGGGAGGTGTTGTCTTTGGAAAACGAGCAACTCAGTGTAACTCCCAACCCCAGGACCGATTTCAATCAAATTTTGTACACATATTCACTATGAGGAGCCGATCGTACGGGAGGGAAATTTGGATAAGGGGGTAGGGGTCTGAAGGGAGGGTATTGTTCAGAAAACGGGCAATTTAATGTAACTTCTGAACCCCTGTACCGATTTCAACCAAATTTGGTACACACATTTTCTATCCCTAGGAGAAGATAACAAAGGGGTGAAATGGCCGTTGAGAAAAGAGGAAGGGTAAAGGGAAAGCGGTTGTCTTTAGAAAACGGGCAATTCAGTGTAACTCCTGACCCCCAGGACCAATTCTAAGCAGATTAAATGATTAAATCATTCAACTCTATGATTAAAGATTATGATTAATGAATTATAATTTTTGAAAATGATGACTGATAATGATTAATGATTAAATTCATTTTGACAATAATTAACGATTATGAATAATGAAAAACCGTTGGATTATGATTAACGATTACCGCTAATGATTAAATGTTGACACACTATGTGTATGGTTAATGATTAACGATCGATATGATTAATGATTGATGATTATGAATGATCAAATTGCATAGTGATCCATAATCGAGTAACCTTTATTCCAAATTTTAAAAGGTATGATAATTATATGATAATGATTTAAGATTAATAAATAAAAGCAAGGTATGCAATGATCCAATGTTCCAGCATAACTTCTGTACCCCTTGCCCGATTTCAACCAAATTTGGAACAAACATTCTTTTTCTTAAGAAGGCGAAGATGACAGGGATCGATCAACTCAACACTTCATCGAAATCATGGTTTGCCCAGAGAAAAGCAATGATTAAAGTGTTTCCTTCTGGACGGTAAATGTGATCATTTCTTTAAAAATAGACGTTTTTCCGGAATAAGGCATCGGTGTATGTTTTTCCTTCTTTAGAAATAGACGTTTGCCCGGAATAAAGCGATTTTGGGTTTGATCCCATTTTCAAAATCAGTCAATGTTTTCAAATGTAATCTACCTTCTTTTAATCAAATGATGAAATATCAATAAGAAAACACAATTATCCTTTTGACCTATTCCAATTCCGATGGTGAAAAAAACTGCGAATTAAACTGGCAACTCCGAGCAAGGCCGGGTACATACAGCTAGTATATAATAAATTAAGCCCGTTAGCCCCGCCCCTTTGTGATCTGACATGGGTGTAAATATAATGTGCACTCATAACGATTAATGGAGGGGCGGGATTAAAGGAATTGCTTCATTAGATATAAGAAAGCTGATTTTTAGCGCGCGCGGGCCATTTTGATGGGGATTCCGCAGACAATGTCGGAGAATGTTATTTGCCACTGCCTTGCAAGCGGAAAAAATGCAACAAAAATAAATAAGAGATTTCAAAAAAATAGGTTTTACGTAAAACAAATCAAAACAAGGCACGTTACATTTTTTAGCGAAGAGTCCTAGTTGGAAAACACTTCATAAGTGAAAAATTTTTGTTTTGCACTTTTTTTCCCAAGCAATTTTGTCAAAAATCCAAAAACCAAATATACAAGAAAATCAAAGTATTTTTCACGCTAATCACGTCATTAGATTAGATTACATGAGATTCAAAATAATTATTACCAATGGGAGAAAGTATGTCTTTTTGTTAGTTTTTAACGAATTATAACTGAAAATCCATCTTCCACTCGAAACTTACGATCTGTTCGTAAAAAACCTAGTAAAAAACCTAGTGCCTAGTGCAGCGGTTGCGGTGCTTCCAATGGCGGTTCGAATATCTCTCCAGCCTTCTTCAAGAGATGCTGCACCTAGCTGCTCTTCCGTTGGAAGTGCCACTTCCAGCTGCTGCGCGTATCCTTGGGCTAGTCTACCGTCTTGTAGTCGCCCAATGTTGAGCCACGGCGTTCGACTTCGACGCGTGTTCTACACCGTCGAGAGCTTTGAGCGCAGGCATACTGCAACGAGGTAGTGGTCGGATTCAAAAAAATGTTCGCACTGCGGTAAATGCGGACGTTCGTGATGTCGGAGAATAATTTACCGTCGATTAAAACGTGGTCGATTTGGTTTTCCGTTACTTGATTAGTTGATTTCCATGTTGCCATGTGGATATTCTTGCGGGGGAAGAAGGTGCTTCGGACTACCATTCCGCGGGAGGCTGCAAAGTTTATGCATCGTTGGGCGTTGTCGTTCGATACGGTATGCAGACTATCCGGTCCGATGACCGGTCTACACATTTCCTCCCAGGGCGTTCATGTCGCCGATGACGATATTGACGTCCCGCAGTGGGCATCCATCGTATGTCTGCTCCAGCTGCGCTTGCGCATAGAACGCTTCTTTCTCGTCGTCGGGTCTCCCTTCGTGTGGGCAGTGCACGTTGATGATGCTATAGTTGAAGAAACGGCCTTTTATCCTCAGCTTGCACATCCTTGCGTTGATTGGCTGCCACCCAATCACGCGTTGGCGCATCTTTCCCAGCACTATGAAGCCGGTTCCCAGCTCGTTGGTGGTGCCAGAGCTTTGGTATAAGGTAGCCGCTCGATGCCCGCTTTTCCACACTTTCTGTCCTGTGCAGCAGATTTCCTGCAGCGCTACGACATCGAAGTTGTGGGGATGTAATTCATCGTTGATTATCTTGTCGCAACCTGTGAAGCCTAGCGACTTGCAGTTACATGTTACGAGCTTCCCATCGTGATCCTTTATTCGTCGCCTAGGTCGCTGCCGATTGTATCGAGTCGTATTATCTTCTATGTCGTTCGTAATAGTTGTTTTTAAAGGCGGCTTATTGGGCCTGCGCAAACCTCCTGTCTCGTCGGAGGGCCGTCGTGTCAGGACTGTTTACCGTCCCACCTAACACCAGGACTTGGGCTTGTGCGCTTTGAGCGGTACACGGTCGCTTTGGCGGAGCCTACTTGCGGATTCATGCTGCTTTTTATAGAGGTTTAACAGGGCCCACTGTCAAACCCCACCACATCCTAGGCAGGCGCCACAACTCGCAGATGGCCTGGGGAGGGATCGTCAAGCCCTTGGACATAGTCCCTGCTGCCCCGAACGGACTTAATATGCGAATAACATTATATGAGGTGATGAATACTGTCAACAATAGGCCGCTTACACATGTTCCGGAGCACCCCCAAGATGTTGAACCTCTGACGCCAAACATGCTGCTGTTAGGCCAAAACAATTCGATACAGTTCGATCGCGACTTCGACGAACGAGACTTGGACTGTCGTGCCACTTACAAGCAATCCCAGGTTTACGCCGATCGTTTCTGGCGCAAGTGGTTAGCATGTTATCGTCCTGAACTGATTAGAAGTCGGAAATAGCCGGACAACAGGAACTATCACGAATATCATATCGGTGATGTAGTAATGATAGTTGATGAAGCCTTGCATCGAGGAAGTTGAATAAAAGGCATAGTCGAAGCAGTGTACAAAGGTCCAGATGAAAAAGTCAGAACAGTATCGGTTAGAACATCAAAATCATTGTTTAAAAGGCCAGTGACGAAGATTGTGCTACTCCAGTCCATCAGCTCGTTTTCGGGCCCGAAGAATGTTACCAACCCTGTCAGCAGTACAACCACTTTTGCTCGGGTACGGTGAATTCCACGATGCGACCGTTGTTACCATGACGACCTAGGCGCACATCGAAGTAGGCGAGTATGGTACAGCGCGGTAGGCAAACGTGGTGCTTTGAAGTAGGCGTTATTTCAATTTGAATTTTTCATTCACTCCACATCTTTCTGCTGTGCAAAACGCACGTGTTAAAAACATTTTTCTATCAAATTGTTCAATAAAATTGAAATCTGCTAAAATAAAATAAATGATTAGTAAGTTTAAAACTAGTAGGGGGAATGACGGCTTTGGCAGGTTTTGTTCTATTATTGTCAGGAGGGTTTTCTATAACCAATTATGCTCAAATTCGGCCTAAACATTCTTTTCATATCAATGAATATTGTGGCCGAATTTCATAAAATTTGGTCAACAAAAACCCCCTGACAACAATAGAACAAAACCTGCCAACACCGTCATTCCCCCTACTTAATTACTAAAAATAAAACGAAAAAGTGATTAGCCCAATTTGGTACCCTGTGGTGTGGACCATCCCTTCATCAGCGGAATAGGCTTAATGCAGCAGGTGAGCACTGTCCCCGCGTTTCGCTACCAGGAAGTAGCTTACATCATGAGAAGATCACGTTATCCTATTTGTAATAAGTGATCAATGTCATGTACCATTAGTTTGTTCTTATCCATAGCATATCTTGATATTCATATGATATTTCGGTGCAAATTTTTGCTATTGTTGTTTATATTAATCAGGTCCATATCATGTTTTGTTATTCTGTTCATGCCTTCTGCTCGGGATCAGGAGACTTCGCACGGAAAGATATTGAAGAAAGGTAAAAGAAATTCGATTGCGTCTTTTGCAATAAAATTGAACATCGAGTGCGTGATTGCAATACCTTCAAAGAATTAAATGTCAATAAGCGCTGAAAGAAAGTAAAATAACTAGAACTATGCCAGAGTTGTTTATTCAGTCACGGCAGGAGAGCGTACTGAGATAAGAAGGCTTGTGATATTGAAGGATATCAGTTTCGGCACCATAGACTTCTACACTCACCCAGAGGCCCTCCAAGGATGCCTATGTCACGGTTCCAGCTCGCGGAGAGCCACACTCATTGACTTCTATCATCATCGACGCTGTTTTGAATTATTCCCGTAACTTTTTCGGGAACAATGGGTCGGTTAGCACTTTCACATTCCTTGACGAAGGTTCTGACTTAACACTAGACTTAACACTTAACACGGAGTGGAAGTGGAAGGCAGCCCACTTCCCCTGTGCTGACGATGGACTGGAAACACCTCTCGCTTGGAAAAGGGATCGCAACAGATTACCATCGATATCGCGGGATCCCAGCACGGCAAACGACACAAGCTAGTCAACGCAAGAACAGTTTCCAACATCAGCTCCCGAACCAGAGTTTTCAGGTAGATAACGCAGCGAAACACATACAGTAATATCCCGAATTTTGGGGTGATTAAATTAGGGCATGCGACAAAACCGAAAAAAAAAATATTTTGGATTTTTTAATTCATTTCACAAATATGAATCAGTTTATGCCTTTGTAAGGCAAAACTCGTGAACGGTACCCTTTATTTCATGTTGAAAATGCTTACAGAATCCGTCAAAGGTACTCAGAAGTAATTCATAATAAACCACTGGCGGTAAAAGTTATCTCATGAAAATCGGTGTTGTTTGCGGTATTATTTACGAAAATAAAAAGAAATACTAACATTTTTAAATTTTTTGTGGTGCAAAATCGGGACGTGATAAAATCGGGTCGAAAACGTGATAAAATCGGGGGTAGACAAAATCGGGAAGTTGAAACCTGTCAGCCTAACGAGTTTCCCGTTTTTAGTTGAAATGGCTTAAGCGCCACTCCCGGAGGAGACCATTAACCTGATTGAAGGTTGCCCGACCTTGTGAGACCCTTCAGGGGAGGGTAATATTTTTCCCAAAGAGATTGGGCGGGAGACAAGTGGGCTGTTCAGGGAAAATTGGATGCCATTAGACCGTGAGGTCTAGCATATAGAGAGATTGGTGTGAACAGAGGTGATTTTCGCCGGCGACAAAGCACGGTTGTTATCATTATTGGAAGACTTAAATCAATAAACTCCAAACAAGCCACGTTCGACTGGAGAGAATCCTTGGCTGGAATAAGGGCCAACCTCCCCAAAAAATAACCAAAAGAAACCTAAAAAAACGACCGAAACGTGAAAGTACTCCTCCTTAACCTATTCAAATTCTTCCCATCAGTTTGAGCTACCGTGTACTGAAAATGCATTTTTTAATTCATTTCATTGGATTCTATTCGTCTTCTTTATCGACATTTTGATTCTTTAAACTAGGCCTAGCTCTCTAATTCATCTCCCTCTATTCTGTCTGACTGCTCGACTTTAGTTGGCGGTGTGACTTGAACTGGTACGGTGTTCACTCTATGGTGCGGTATTCACCCTCTTTCAACGGTAAGAGCCAACTACCTCGCTGACGCGTGTGGAAGGAACGGTAGGGCTATCGGCTTGGCCACGCTAGCAGATGGGCTAAGGCTAGGGGCACTCATTCGCCATGCGCATGGAGAAAAATAGTGAAACATGCATGTTTACTCACATTGGGTTTTCTGCATACCAACTTGGAGGCGTCGACGGTTCTCCGCTACTGCTGCTGCCACGCATGTCAGGCGCGGTCTCTCCCACGGACTCCGAAAATGTTCACGCGTCGTTCATTGATGTCGCCGTTGTCGAAGACGCCTCCGGCGCGAAATTGTGAACTGCTCGACGGGGTACAGCCGTCGGTGGCGTCGAGCTACGGTGTGCGCCTCCCGATCCAAAGATGGCCGGTTCGAATCCGGCCGAGGGAAAACTTTTTATACGGGACCGTGTCACGATCTGCACGCCGTCATTCTCGAAAAATTATGATGAAACTTGATACTAGTTCCTTACCGATCCGGTTGTTGTTGCCAAGGGCGCGGGAAAAAACGTGCGCTGCCCTCTCCGGCCCACGTGTACCGCCGGGACGTCCTTCGTAGCAGGTAAACGGAGTCAAAAGCAGTCTCCAACTGTGTGGGTGGTGTGTCGGGCCTTGCAACTTGCCACAATCTGGTGAAGAAAAGAGGACCCACCCTGGTCTTGAACACCACACATTGCACCAAGTTTAGTCTTCAGTCTTACCGCTTTATCCGCAAGTCTACACTACAACCTTTGCCTTACAAAAATTGCCTCTACCCGCATCCATATTCGGCGGGTAAAGACCTCCCTTTTCCCGAACTTCCAAGTGGAAACGATCAATATACTTGTCCCCCACCCGAAGATTGTAAATGATTCGTAAATGATTGTAAATGAACGAATCTTGAAAGCGATCCGGATAGGTTATTGGCCGGGCCTTGGCACATGGTCGCTGAGATATTCGCTTGAACGACGGTTATTTTGCGCCATACATTTGAGTGGGAACTCATTCAGTGCAGAGATTTATTGAGTGCAAAAATGAACTTTATCGGTATGCACTCAAAGTGAGCGTTTGAATTCAAGGGGTAGTTCAATGGGGAAATTCATCGTTACTGTGCTACTTTGTACAATTCTATTTAAAATTCAAAACATAATTCGTGGTACTGTTACAAAGTGATAAAATCGGGTCAACACTGTATTTAAAAGGCATACCGATAAGTAGCTACCAGAACGCTAGACCAAAGATTCTTATCGGTATCGACAATTTACGCCTGGCTTTGCCGCTGAAGTTTAGGGAAGGAGATGGCACGGGCCCAGTAACAGTGAAGACTAGGCTAGGTTGCTGGTGTGTATACGGACCACGGGGAGCTGATGTAAGTGACTCATACAGCATCCACATGTGTGTGCATCCACACCAGTCAGTGATGAGGATCTTCATGAGTCAGTAAAGCAGTTCTTCGCCATTGAATAAATGAGAACTCTTCCGGCTGTACATTCTCTGATGCATGTGGAAGAGAGAGCACTGCTGATACTGGAAGCTACGACCCGGCGATTGTTGCCCACAGTTTCGAGACCGGTCTGATCTGTAAGAAGGACCAGGTTGAATTCCCTAACAACTACACCATGGCACTGCAGCGTCTTGAATGTCTGGAGCGTCGGATGAATCGTGATCCGAAATTGAGATATAATCTCTACCAACAAATATGCGAATATGAGGCCAAGGAATATGCGCATAAAGCTACGGAATCGGATATCACGGCAGACCCAAGAAGAATATGGTACCTTACAATCGGAGCGGTTAAAAACCCTAAGAAACAGGGGAAGGTGCAAGTCATCTGGGACGCAGCTGCAAAGGTCGATGGTGTCTCGCTGAATAATGAACTACAAAGGGCCTGATCAGCTCTCTTCGCTCCCTGCTATTTTGTTCCGTTTCTGAAAGTATGGTGTTGCTGTTACTTCTGATATTTAGGAAATGTTTCATTAGATCCGTATTAGAAAGGAATACAAGAACTCGCAACGTTTCCTGTGGTGTTTGCCTTACACTTCATCCTATCAACGGTGACAGCCTCTAAAAGCGTTTGTCTCCTTTGGTCGGTGCGTTAGCTGCCCCATCCGACTAAAGACACAAGCACCCTTTGCTTGTGTCTTTACTACCTCCTATATGGAGAATGGATCCGTCGTGGAGATCACCTCTGTCTAAAATCTATCTTCAACCCAAATTCCATTATCTACAAGCATAAGGATGTCTGTACCCAATTCTACAACTCACCGCTCCCGCAACCGTTTCTTTGGGTGAATGACTCCTCAAACGCTTCTTAGCAAAGGAATTTTCCTCCATGTTTCGTCGCGTTCTCGTTCATCTACCATAAGGACCAATTTTATTTTTGCTCAATTTGCACTTTTCAAAAGTTTTCAAATTATTTATCATGATCCACAAGTCTCTCAATCTGCTCATTCTAGTAGGTGCTCTGTACAGATCTACAGAGACAAAAATTAAGTTGTTTTTTTTTATTTATCGCCAGATTCAACCCCTAATCACTATAATTTAGATAAAATACGAACAATAATAAGTAGATTTAAATCAGTGTAGCGTGAATCAAGATTAAAAATAGCAATAGGTGGAATATGCAAAAAAAAACATTTCTTGTAATGTGTATTATTATTATTAGTCAAATTGCACATGATGTTTTTCTCCTTTTCCGATAGAGAAGCAATGCTACTTTCAACACCTGGATAGAGCATCATTTCTGCTCGCTAAATCACCACAACCCATAACATCAATCCCCCTCATGTTCGTTCCTTTCCGATCCAAAGACCTCACCACACCGAACCACACAATCTAATCTAACAAATTCTAATTACGATTCCACCGACCGCATCCCGAATGGCATTTTGATTGCACGTTCCATTCTACTTGCTCCGTTTCTTGATGTTCTTCGCCTAATCCTGCTTCGCACATGGCGTTGGGGATGGCACCCATCATCGCCACCCACTGCCTACCTACTTCGCACCCAATTTCATCAATCGGCGGCGTATCATCGCAGATGGTTGCTTCGATTTTCGCTCAGCGAATCGCGCGGCAGAACGGGGAAAAAAGTAACCCCAAGTGTTTCTGGTCGATAGAATTGGATTATTATTCAATCGTTTTATTTTTTGTGTGGCTCTATTGCTGGACTTTCTCGGCAGCGCTTGCGCAGCGAAGCGCAAGATCCATCCCATCACGCGCGCGCGGAAGGGAAAAACGTGGCATCTTGTGGTTCTTGTAGCTGTTGTTGTTGTTGTGCAACTTCCAGCCAGTCAACAGCAACAAAGCTCACTTCACACTCGTCGTGTGTGCTGGGATGGCCACGCGGGGAAGAGCTTGTGAGTTTGTTGGTATGCAATATGTAGCTACAAGAACATGTAAACAAGTTCCAAAGAAGGTTGTTCGGGACTGACTGAGCAGCAAAAAAACTTGATTGAAAGAATGACGCAAAAGGGAAATAACCAAGAAAAGAAAGCACATTAAAAATACCAGATTATGACTGGAAGGAAAGATGGTAGGAATTATTTGAACTAAGCACAGTGAAAAAGTTTATTCGTAGTTGTATTGATTCCTATGAACAATTTTACCCTTCCGTTACCAAGCACTCTTTTGAAAACGTAAATAATTTTTATTCAAGCTTTTGGAGTCTTTTGAATTTTCAGGATTGGCCACTTCATTCCGAAGTTATTTCGGATTTAAATTGGGTGTTAGCTTTTGGGCATTTCTCAGAACGCATACTTCGTAAAGGGTAGTATGGACTTCTAAAGTACTGTGCATTTTAGCAAAACTATTAATCTTGAAGGGTATATATCGATAGAAGTTTTATTCATGACCAAAACTTTGTAATAGCAATTTTTATTGAACATGTTTTTTGCATATTTTGGACCCTCCCGATTTATTTTGGACAGTGTCCAGTGTCAATTTTGGACACCCTGGATGTGAATCGTTGATCCCACAAAATAAATAGTATTTTCTCAAGTTTTAAAGTGTACTTACAGTTCATCTTCAAAGCATTACACCCCTACTAGAACCAAGCCTGCACTCGGCTATAATATTAACATTATAATGGAAATGGAAATTTGGATACTTGTGTATAATTTAAATTTATCTGTTATTAATTAAATATCTAAGAAACTTATTAGAAAAAATATACTGCAGAGCTGTTGAAACTGTCATTAAATAAATAAAATCCAATTGTCATAAGTCGGTTGTGTATTATTTTTATTCAATTCGATCTACATCGATCAACATAAAATCATAGTTCATATTTCAATTCAATCTTCCGTGGCGAATAATCTTCGTAAGTAGAGGGGAAACAGATATTCAAATATTTCAGTGTTAACGAATTACCTACAACCTAATTCTTGGGTTTACGAGTAGGTTTTTTCTTCTTTCTTAGTTCAGCTTTCTTTTTCTTCTCTTCTTCTCCTCAGCCTTGGCTTTATGGTATTCCAGTCTACGACGTGATGTTAGAACAGCCGGGCTGCGGCGCTTGTATCGCATTGTTCCTGCACGTTTTGGAGTATCGGATGAATCCAGGAATTCAGCTATGGCACTCCTATTTTCATTGCTCGGCTTTGGAGTATCATATTGATCATCCATATCCATTTCTTCGACTGGAACAAACTCAAATGGTGACTGCGGATCGTTTAACTTTTCCTCGAAGTCCTGGAAGATGTCCACTGGTTGAATCTCAAATGCATCGTGTTCTTGATCACACATTTCAGCAGTCTCTTCTTCATTCATTCAAACTTCGGTAGCCATCGGTTGCAGCATTTTGTAAACTTTCGCCAGAATTTTGTCTTCGTCAGAATTGAAGTCCGCATCGTTGCCTTCTCGGTATCGGGATCGTCGGGAAGGACCCATCATGTTCAATATTCCCTCTGCGTCCGAGTGAATTACTGGAAAAGTTTTCACACGACTTGCAGTAGGAACATCCAACTCCTGACCATTACCGACCTGCGATTCATTATGCTCTGCATTGGACGGCTTACGAGCCAAATATTTCGAGTAATCCACATTATTCTCGTCGAATGGATACAGGCCGCAAGCTTTAAATCCATTCCGGATAATGCTACCATCGACAGCTTTCATCGCCTTTTGCAGAAGAGGAGAAAAATGTTCCGTTTTGATGCGTTGCTTTGGGTTGTCGAATCTCCAGTCATCTACGACTTTCAACCATTCCGTTTTCAGCGGCTTGAACATTGCAACGTCCAGCGGCTGCAAAATCCTCGTGTGGTTGGGATACAAACAGATGAGATGGATACCAAGCTTACTACATTCTTCGGCCGTTTCCCATGGTGTATGGAAAGAATGACCATCGACAAAATATATTACCGGAAGCAGTTTTGCTTTGACCAGCTGGGGATGCAAGATGTTCTTGATATACTTCAGGAAGCATTCCCTGTTCATCCATCCGCTATCCGTGGGGGGAAACATTTCCCCATCCGCCGAACACGTGAACACCACAGTAATATTTTTCTTTGCCTGTCCCTGATCATCTTTATACACGTTCCGCTCACCTCGCGCTGCGATAACTTTTTGGATGGTTGGATCCAAGTAGAAGCAGGCTTCATCGCCATTAAGAATCCTCCTTGGATCGGCTAGGATGTCGTCTACTTCGTCCTCGCGAAGAGTGTCTGAAACCTCCGCGAACCACTTTCTGATGTCGGCTTCAGTTACGTTCGCGCTAGCTTTAGTAACACTTTCCGGTTTTCAGATAGACAACTCGGAGCGGTGGCGGTGCAAAAACCTGCGGAACCAATGATCACCTAAAACGACCGGAAAAAGTTTATATTTACAGCAGAAAGATCGATGTACTGGCACTACATACTGGGCTTCCGATGTTTGAATTGGTTTTGCTCTGGATGTTTTTCGAGATAGCGGATCACTCGATTCATGATACGGTATTTAGTAACCGGGTATCCTTTACGAACCATTTTCTTTACCCACCGGACAATCTCGAGTTCGTCTTCATAGCTGAGTGCTTGCGCAGGTCCTGGTTTAGATTGATGTTTATACGTCGTCGTTGATCGTCGACCTCGGAATCCCGTACCGGCGGCACGCTGTTTTGATAGCCATGCCTTTCTTGATTTCATACAGACAGTTTTTGATGGTCTCCTCCGCGTGGGAAACTCGTCGCTTTTTAGCCGTGTTTTCCATGATCCGCTGCTGAGAAAACAGAAAATACATATCAAACCAATGAGTTTAGAGTTTGTTTACTAATTGTCAATTCGACCCAGAATATTAAAAACTATAACAAAATCAACAGCCGGCACTTTTTTATTCATTTTTCCAACGATTTCACTTTGGTAAACAAACAGTTGTCAAAAAAAGGAAACCTAGGGGTGTCCAAAATGTATCGGTTAAAAAAAATTTCGATCTATTTTGGACCCCTTTTATTTTGAAGTTTCTGCGTGAAATCTTGTGAAAAAATCAAGCATATAAACTCAATAAATAAAAAATCATCAATTATACTATTAAAAACTAATTAAAAATGAGTCATTTCGGACGTGTTCCTCCTGGCGAACATCGAAATGTGAATCTATCCCGACAAGCAAATTTTGAGTATTTTAAAATAATTAGGATCGATCTAATGGTCAAGATACCGTCAACTGGGGGGAAGATGATCATTGAGGTGAAGATGATCATTCGATCATCTTCAGTCAGTCAAAAGTGCCAATTTTTTTTATGAAATGGTAGTCAACAATATTCTCCGTTCAAGTAATGTTACCGCTAGGTAGAAATCCGAGTTTTTCGATTATAATCATGAAAATGTATTTTGTGGAAGAAAGAGAGAGATAGTCATAAATGACGCTATTTTCGTTTCAAATATTGACTTCGTAGACTTCTTTACGTAGTAAATTCAACATTCATTCAAATAACCTAGTGTATTTTGACTACTAGGTCATAATGATTTTAGTAGAGCTGTCGTGATCAACTTCACCCCAAACCAGATTATTTAAAAAATGTGTGATAATTTAATTTATTTTAAAAAATGTGAATGCGTTTCAGAAAACTAAAGTTGTTGATTATTGCAACGTATAGCAGTACATGTTTTGAAAATATTTGTTTCGATTTAAAATGTAAACAGACATTGTTATTGCATGTTTTGTCTTAAAAATGATCATCTTCCCCCCAGTTGACGGTACTTAGAATATAACCAGAAGGCTCCGACAACAGGGCCAGAATAAATATATTTGTAGAGAACAGACTGAAAACAAGACAAATAATTGGAGAGGGTCCAAAATATGGCGGGGTCCAAATTAGATTGGTCACCCTACGGAGCTGACAAGAAAAATGAATAATTTGGTAATAGGGCACTGCACGGACTGCTTTGTCTCTTTTTCGCTGCGAATAAATTAGAAAACAACAAGGCCAGTAAACGTCAAAATTTATGAGGAACAAAAGAGAAAGAGAGGCGAATTTTAGTAAAGAAAACACAAACTGACGTCTTCACTTGCGGAATAATGCACTGATGTATTATTTTATTCCGCAAGAAAAGTGACGTTTTTTGAAGTTTACTACACATCGCTTTCATTAGTTCTATTTTGCAATGCATAACAGGTGCGCTGATTTTTTCCGACTGTGATGATCCTCAAATGTACCGATACGGCCATGTTGGGATCTGGAGTAGGTGCTGCGAATGGCCATGTCCTTGGAAGCGGCGAAATCAATTCTCCTGACCAACATGAGTTCTCTTATAAACCCTATGAAGATTTTGATGGCGTGGTTTAAGCAGCTGTCGTATTCCGGTTTGAGCTGCGTGTATAACACTTTCGAAGTGTTCCTGCATATCTGCTTATCGTCCACCACAAATATAAGCATTGATCCCTTCCAACACATCCCCTGCAGCGCTACGATGTCGAATCCGCGGTCCTTCGGGAATTATTACGTGTGCTCTCGACGAAGTTGTGAGATTTGCAGTTCCACGTACAGAGCTTACAATCATGAGTCCCTTATCGTCGCTGTGGTCTGCTCTGATTGTTCCAGTTCGTATTCTATCGTTGATTATTCGTTGCTAAAAACAAGCAAACCTGGCAAACAAGGCCTGACACCAACGCACTGGATCTCCGACGAAGGGAAACAAGACGCTCGATGGCATTTTTTGTGTGAATCAAACGACCAAAGCTTTTTCCTGGGTTGGTTATCCGATCGACAGGTATCACGAGGCTAAGAACCACTTTATGGAATCAAGTTTATTCTTTTAATTACACGAAGTACAAATGGTACGCCATGTCGATCATTCAGCCTGCTGAATTGGGGGTTCTATGGCAGAGATTCATCTTGGTTAACAGGTTGCCAAAATCATGATAGGAATGATTATATATTCTTATAGGATGCAGGAAATGAGCTTTTCCGTTCATTTCCAATTCTAACAGCATGCTAGAATAGTTGGTTGAAGGTATTATTTAGAAGATGGCATAAGAATACATTTCCGATTCTAGCGATTGCTAGCACATGAGAAGTATATAGAATGATACAAAGTAGGAGATGGGAACGGGACTGGAAACTGAACTCACGACCTCCTGCGTATGAGGCAGAAGCTGTAGCCATATGACCACCAAGCCCGTTTATATGAATTTGAGACTTCTCATAATTAACTAGAATTATTTTGATTTTTCAAGGAAATTCTGCCAAAAGAAAAAAAAAATACCTTAGTTCCTCCTGGAGTTCACCCAGAAGTTCGTCCAGTATATTTTCTGCAAGTCCTACCAGACATTTTTCTGCAAGTTCCTTCAGGTATTCCTCCGCTTCCTCCAGGAAGCTCCACTAGGATTTTCTCCCAGAATTCTTCCGGAAGTTCCTACAATAATTCTTCCCGAAGTTTTTCCAGGAATTCTTTAAGAAGTTCTTTCAGGAATTCCCACGGAAGTTTCTTCAGAAATTCTCCCGGAAGTTCATCCAGGAATTCTTCCGTATGTTCCACAAGAAATTTCTCCGGAAGTTTTTCTAAGATTTCTTCCAGAATTTACTCCAGGAATTCCCCCGTAGGCTTCCCCAGGAATTCCTCCGTTATTTCTTTCAGGAATTCCTTCGGAAGTTCCTCCAGTAATTCCTTCAAAAGCTGCTTCAAGAATTCCATCGAAAATTCCACCAGGAATTCCTCCGAGAGTTCCTGTAGGAATTCCTCTGGAAATTCCTCCAAAAATGCCGCCGCTAGTTTCTCCAAGAGCTCATCTAAAATTTCCTTCTGGAATTCCTTCCTAATTTATTTTAGGAAAACCTCCGGAAGTTACTCCAGGAATACTTCAGGAAGCTTCTCTAGGGTTTTCTCCCGGACTCATTTTAGAAGTCCCCCGAGGAATTCTTTGGAAGTTCCGCCAAAAACTCTTCCGCTAGTTCTTCCAAAGTTCCTTCCAGAATTCTCCCGAAAGTTTCTTCAAAAATTCTCCTGGAATCCATCCAGGAATTCTTCCGTAAGTTCCGCAAGGAATTCCTCCAGAATTCTTCCATTTACTTCCACTAATTAATTTTTGTTTATTAAATAGATACGTATTTTGTTTTCTACTTGAAAATTTCTTCAGTGTTTTGTTATCGACTATTTGATTCCTTTGCAAGTTCTTCCGAAAGCTTCTCCAGAAATCCCTCCGGAAGTTCCTCCAGAAATTCCTCCAGAAGTTCCTCCAGAACAGCGGTTCTCAACCTTTTTTTTTTGAGAGGTTCCCCTTCGAACTTTTGCATGATTTTAGGTACCCCCTCTCGAAAGCAGTCTTCCAATCCTCCTGGAAACATAATTCCGAGCCCTTTGAAGGGAAGCTCCTTTAAGCTTTTGAGTCCATTTAGAGTAGGCTTCCGCGCCTCTTTATTAGAAGCTTCTGAGCTTGAGAGGAGGCTTCCGAGCCTCTTGAGAGGAGGCTTCCGAGCCTCTTGAGAGGAGGCTTCCGAGCCTCTTGAGAGGAGGCTTCCGAGCCTCTTGAGAGGAGGCTTCCGAGCCTCTTGAGAGGAGGCTTCCGAGCCTCTTGAGAGGAGGCTTCCGAGCCTCTTGAGCCTCTTGAGCCTCTTGAGAGGAGGCTTCCGAGCCTCTTGAGCCTCTTGAGAGGAGGCTTCCGAGCCTCTTGAGAGGAGGCTTCCAAGCCTCTTGAGAGGAGGCTTCCGAGCCTCTTGAGAGGAGGCTTCCGAGCCTCTTGAGAGGAGGCTTCCGAGCCTCTTGAGAGGAGGCTTCCGAGCCTCTTGAGAGGAGGCTTCCGAGCCTCTTGAGAGGAGGCTTACGAGCCTCTTGAGAGGAGGCTTACGAGCCTCTTGAGAGGAGGCTTACGAGCCTCTTGAGAGGAGGCTTACGAGCCTCTTGAGAGGAGGCTTACGAGCCTCTTGAGAGGAGGCTTCCGAGCCTCTTGAGAGGAGGCTTCCGAGCCTCTTGAGAGGAGGCTTCCGAGCCTCTTGAGAGGAGGCTTCCGAGCCTCTTGAGAGGAGGCTTCGGAGCCTCTTGAGAGGAGGCTTCCGAGCCTCTTGAGAGGAGGCTTCCGAGCCTCTTGAGAGGAGGCTTCCGAGCCTCTTGAGAGGAGGCTTCCGAGCCTCTTGAGAGGAGGCTGCCGAGCCTCTTCAGAGGAGGCTGCCGAGCCTCTTCAGAGGAGGCTTCTGAGCCTCTTCAGAAGAGGCTTCCGTGCCTCTTCAGAGGAGGCTTCCGAGCCTCTTGAGAGGAGGCTTCCGATTCAATTTGGATTTATTGATCGCATTACATATTATGTACAATATAAATTTTTGAAATAAAAAATACACAATTATCAAAACTTTATCAATGAGTTTTGATTGAAATTGTAATATGTCCGCCATTAAGCATTTTTGTCCGAGGTACCCCCTAGGGCCAGCAAAGGTACCCCCAGGGGTACATGTACCCCAGGTTGAGAACCGCTGCTCCAGAAGTTCCTCCAGGAATTCCTCCGAAAGTTTCTCCAGGAATTCCTCCCAAAGTCCTCCAGGAATTCCTCCAGAAGTTCTTCCAGGAATTCCTCCGGAAGTTCCTCAAAGAATTCCTCCGGAAGTTCATTCAGGTATTTCTCCGGAAGTTCCTCCAGGAATTCCTCCAAAAGTTCCTCAAGGAATTCATCCAAAAGTTTCTCCAGGAATTCCTCCCAAAGTTCCTTCAGGAAGTCTAGTAGAAGTTCCACCAGGATTTCCTCCGGAAGTTCATCCAAAAATTCCTCAGGTAGTTCCTCCAAGAATTCCTTCGGAAGTTTCACCAGGAATTCCATCCAAAGATCCGTCATGAATTCTTCTGGAAGTTCCTCCAGGAATTCCTCCGGAGGTTCCTCCAGGAACTCCTCCGAAAGTTCCTCCGGAAGTTTCACCAGGAATTCCTCCCAAAATTCCTTCAGGAATTCCTCCGGTAGTTCCTCTGAAAGTTCCTCCAGGAAATTCTCAGGAAGTACCAGCAGAAATTTCTCCGGAAATTCCTCCAGGAATTCCTTCGGAAGTTTTTGCAGGAATTTTTCTGGAAGTTCCTCCAAACTTTCCTCCAGGAATTCCTCTCAAAGTACCTCCAGGAATTCTTCCGGAAGTTCCTCCAGGAATTCTTCTGAAAGTTTCTCCAAGAATTCCTTCGGAAGTTCCTCCAGGAATTCCTCCGAAAGTTCCTCCAGGGATTCCTCCATGAGTTCCTCCAGGAATTCCTCCATGAGTTCCTCCAGGAATTCCTCCTTGAGTTCCTCCAGGAATTCCTCCTTGAGTTCCTCCAGGAATTCCTTCGAAACCTCCTCCAGGAATTCCTTCGAAAACTCTTCCAGGAATTCCCCCGAAAGTTCCTCCAGGAATTCTTTAGGAAGTTCCTCCAGGAATTCCTCCGAAAGTTCCTCCAGGAATTCCTCCGGAAGTTCCTCCAGGAAATCCTCCGGAAGTTCCTCCAGGAATTCCTCCGGAAGTTCCACCAGGAAATCCTCCGGAAGTTCCTCCAGGAATTCCTCTGGAAGTTTCTCCAGGAATTCCTCCGAAAGTTCCTCCAGGAATTCCTCCGAAAGTTCCTCCAGGAATTCCTCCGGAAGTTCCTCCAGGAAATCCTCCGGAAGTTCCTCCAGGAATTCCTCCGAAAGTTCCTCCAGGAATTCCTCCGGAAATTCGTCCAGAAATTCCCCCGGAAGTTCCTCCACACGTTTTTCTAGAAGTTTCTCCAGGAAACCCGCAGATAATTCATTCAGCAATTCCTCCGGGAGTTCCAGGAATTCCTTTTATAAGTCCTCTGATTATTCTGCTAGGCATTCCTCCGGGAACTTCTCAAGGAATTCCTCAAGGATTTTCTCCGGGAATTCTCCTGGATTCATTCCGACGATTCCTCAAAAATCTTTTCAAATAATTCCTCCAGGTTTTTCTCCTGAAATTTCTCCGTGATTTCATCCAGGGTTTATTGCGGCGCTCCCAAAAAAATCTGGAGGAATTTCAGGAAAAATTCCTTGAGGAATATCGGGAGGAATTCCTGGAAAAATTTCCGGAGAAATTCCTGGAGAAATTTCTGGAGCAATTTGTGGAAAAGTTTCCGGAGGGTTTCCTTGAGGAATTTCCGGAGAAATTCGTGGAGGAATTTCCGAAGGAATTCCTGGGGGAGTTACCGGAGGAATTCCTGGCAGAATTTTAAAAAGAATTCCTGGATGAATTCCTGTAGGCATTTCTTCAGGAATTCCTGGAGGAATCCCTAGAGTAAATTCCGGAAATTTGTCCGAAAATTCTTTCAGGAATTCCTCCGGGAATTCTTTTTGGCATTCCTCCAGTATTTCCTCCGGGAATTTTTTGGGGAATTTTCCGGGAATTTCTTTAGAAATTCCTCCGGGAAATCCTTGGAGAATTCCTCCGAGAATTCCTTGGGGAGAACCTCTTGGAGGAATTTTCAGATGAATTCCTCCAGGAATTCATCCAGGATTTGTTCCAGGAATTCCTACGGGAATTCCTCCAGAAATTCCTCGAGAATTCCTCCGAAAATTCTTTCTCCAAGAATTCCTCCGTAAATTCCTTCATTGATCCTTTCTTAAATCCCTCCTGGAATTCTTCCAGAAATTCCTCCAGAATTTCTTCCGGCACTTCTTCAAAAATCTTTTCTTTTCTGAGGAATTCCAAGATGAATTACGAAGTGCCAGAAGATTTCCTGAGGATTCAAGGAGGAATTTCTGGGGAAAACCTCTGTGAAACTCCTGGTCGCATTTCTGGTACGATTTCTGGATGAATTTTTGGTGGAATTGTTGGAGGATTTCCCGAGAGATTTTTTGATTTTCCGGTGGAGATCTTAGAGGAATTTCAGGGGAAACCCCGGAAAGGTAATAGAGAAATTTCTGAATAAATTACTGAAGGTATTCCCAAAATAAATCCTGGAAGAATTCCCAGCGGAGTTCCTGGAGAAATTCCTACAAAAAGTCGCAGAGGAAGTTGCTGATGAATCTTCGTAGGAATTCTAGCATTCCTGGAGCAATGTCCGAAGCAATTACCTAAGAAATTTCTCAAAGGAACTTCTGGAGAAATATCCGAAGGAATTTCGAGATGAATTACCAGATGAATGACGAAGTGCCAGATGAATTTCTGATGGAATTCCTGAAGAAATTATTTGAGAAGTTTTTTGAAGAATTGCCCGAAGAAATCCTGGAAGAATCCTCGGTAGAAGTTCTGAAAGAATTCCTGGAAAAATTCCCCGAGCCATTCTCGGATGAATTTCCGAAGGATCCTGGAGTAATTTCCGAAAGGATGCTTGAAGAAATGCTCAGAAACATTTCTGGAAGAATTCCCGAAGGAATTGCTGAAGAAACATCTGAAGTTACTCCCGGAAGAACCCTGGAGAAATTCGCGAAGGAATTCGGGGAGTAATTCTTGGAGTCATTCGTGGGGCAATTCTTTTAGGAATATGCGGAGGAATTTCTGGAGATATTTTTGGAGGAATTGCCGAATAAATTCCTGAAGGAACTCCTGGATGAACTTATGGAGGAATTCCTGAAAGAATTCCCGGAGACGATTACTACTATAATAGTATAAGTTTCTTGTGGAATTCTCGATGAAGTTCCTGGAGAAATTTTCCGGGCGATTCCCGAAGCAATTTCTGGAGGAATTCCCAAAGAATTTCTGTAAGAATTGATGGTTCTATTCCTGGAGGATTTTCTGAAGGAATTACCGGAATGCTTTCTTGGTAAAAATGGAGAAGGTCCCCAATTAATTTCTGATACAATTTTCGAAAGAATTCCAGATGGAATTTTCTAAAAACAAAACTCCTGGAGGATTTATCGAAGCAATTTTGGGAAAAAAAATCTGGATAAAATGTAGAAGGATTTCCTTCCACCCCTCGTGCAACAATACCAAAATTCCCTGAGAGAGTTCTATTAGGAATTCTCAGGGTCGGTAGAGGAAGTCCCAGAGGGATTTCCTGAAGAAATCCTAGAGGTATTCTCGAAGGAACTTTTTAACGTATTCTCGAAGAAATTTACGAAAGAAATTCTGGAATTATTCCCGACGGAGTTGTTTACGGAATTCTGACAGTAATTCCTAGCGGAAGATCCGGAGAAAGTCCTCAAAGAATACCCGAAAAAAATATTTAAGGATTTCTTGGAGGAAATCCCGGAAAAAAATCTGGAGGATTTCACGGATTGCTGAAGGAGTTCCCGGAGGAATTCTCGGAAGAAATCCCAGAAAACGTTCAGAAGAATTCATGAAGGAATCCATTCAAGAATTCCTTTGGGTCTTCCTTCGGGAATTCCTCCAGGAATTTCACCGGGAATTCGAATTGACATTCCTCCAGGAACTCCTCCGGAATACTTTTAGCAATTTCTCCGGGAGTCCGTCCATGAATTTCTTTGTGATTTTCTTCGGGAATTCCCTCAAGAATTTCTCCTAGAAAAAAACGTTCAATTCTTGTTAAACACAAGACGAAGTAGCTCTATAAAAACTCTTTGAACACCAATTAAAGCACATGTTTTGTTAGGCCACAATTGAGCCTCACTAAATGATAGCATCTCTTCGGGTACCCATTCCGCAGCGCAACTTTTTTGGACTACATCGCAGGTTCGTTTACCGTAGGTTAAGCTTTCTAGAGGTACACAAGATAACTTGCTGAACTTTCGCGATTTGTTTTAATCATATTTAGAAACTTTAATATCTGCGATTTAATATCGTTATCCAATGACGCATTATAGTTGATTCAATCAATTGCAATCAATGTCATCAACAAACTAGTGTCGTTGAATGTTCTGCGTTTGACCATTTGAAGCAAAACTGGACTCTCTTTTTGAATTTCTCGCTCTCAATCGTTACCCAGTCACGGATATCTATAGCCTAGTAAACAAGTGTGAGGCAAATGTATGGATCCTAAGCAGCTTGTAGAACAGCAAACATTTAAATTCAACAACCAGGAAAGATTGTGATGATAATGTTGCCATACATTTCGCAATCACCTTCAATAATGTAGCTGCCTTCCTCCATCGACTAGGGACGATTTTTCAGTCGATTCAGCCATCCGATGTGATTGACACATAATCTATCAGCCCCTGAAGTAAAGACAAAATAATATCTCAATAAAACATAATATTATTATTGTAAAATGGTGATTGTGTCATCACTGCTGTAATAAACGCAAAATTAATGAGTTGTAATTTTTATTTGGAATGATTGGTCACATTGAAGCCGGCTCCGCAAATCTCTCGGTGTCTCCTAAAAGGTGGAGAAAAAACGAAACCAATTTGATCTTAGTAATGTATAGGACCAGGTATGATCCCTCTAGATTTTTCTTATTCAACTCCTGAAATTCCTGGAGCACCGGAATAGCGGACAAAAAGGATGTATGAGTTGGTCCATTAGGCAATTTGATGTAGAGCTGAAAAAAGGTGCCACAATTGTGTAAAACATATGAAATATTATTGATGATTTTATTATAACCAATAATAACTCACCTTCACCTTGGATGACGCTTTGCAAATTGAGATCTCCATACTAAGCATAAATGATTATTTTAGATATGTACAAAGATGTTACTATTTTGTTTAGTGTGCATCTCACTCAGCAACAAGAACACGATCATGAACACCAGAAGCCCCATCGCCAGTCGCGCGAAGAAAGCACACAAAGCTCAAAACACAGAAAGAAAGCATCCGCCACTCATGCATGCCGCGCTCCGACGTCCCGTCACCACCCCACCGTGGCAGCCCATTCGCCCTTGGACTTGAGCTTGAAGAAGCTCGGTGCTGCGCCTGGACTGGAAGTTGCTACTCGCGCGTACAGAATGTAATAAAACGCGATTTTACCGTTAGAAGCAGAAAAGATATGTTTTTGTATTTCTTCCGTCTGCCTCCCGTGCTCCGTCGAATGTTCCCGGTTTTCCACCGAACGATGACTACCCAACACCATGTTGTTGTTGTTTGGTTCCCCCTTTCTTTTTCTACTTTTTGCCTAATAGATCTTCATATTTGAGAGCCAAGTTATGGAAGTTACACTAGTTTACGATAATCGAATAAAATCGTGAACTTGTCCACTTCATATCTTCCAAAGTTTTCGAAATGTTAAATATTGACATTCCCAAACAACTCATCCAATGTATTGTTTCTTTGAATAAATCTTTTTTGTACAATTGGTTTCAGAAATAATTCAGTTCAAAACACTCTACCCTGGTGTAATTATTCTAAGCAATCGCACACGCAACCGGTCGGTCGATCTTCGGTCTGTTGGTCGATCGGTCGAGGACGCTCATCTCGGATGCGATGGCCGATGGCACACAGCTCCATAAATGATACCGAGGACAGCGGGTTGATCTCTGACCGGACGATAATCATCATCATCATCATCATCGCCACCCAACGCTGTTATTATTGTCCCGTGCATGGTCTTGGTCTTGGACTTGGACTTGGGGTGGCGACCTTCCTTTCCGCTCGTCAGATTCCCGGACTGGATTGCCTCATCGGTCGTCGTCGTCGTCGTGATGCGCTCGTTGCCACTTTCTTTCCTATGCTTTGCTGGTTGCTATGTTCCCTATCTAAGGGGCGGTGAAGCGCAGTAATCCATGGCTTTTGTTGTTTACGTGACTTTCTTCGCGATGGATTGTGAAATCGTTGTTATGCAATTTGAAGTTATACCACGGTTATACGGTCGGATCGAAGAATGTCAAGAAGTTACACAATGGTGGTAATATTCACATTGTTTAATGACGTGTTGAACCAAACAATTTAAACAGAGATTTATCACACGTCTAAGTAGGATTTATTTAATTATCATGATATTTTGTTTTCTTGTCCAACTACAATAATTGACAATGGAACAAAAGCCTATCGTTCTGGTCAATCACGGTGTAGCAACTACGGATTGTATAGTCATCCTATTCATGTTCAAAATAACAAAAGAATTATGAACATGTCATCATCAAAATATGCTTTAGGAGTCTTCCAGAGCTTTTTGAAAATGAACTTTTTTCATTTGGATCGTTACAGATAAATGGCCGACTAACAACAGACTGAAGCACACAAAGCTCAAAACGCAGTGCATAGAAGTCTTCTCCATTCACCACGGTCCATAGTTGCACGTCGCCAACCACGCAGTCTGCAGAGGGTCCGCAAATCGTCCTCCACCTGAGGAAGGTGGATCTTACTCGCTGTGCACCTCGCCTTCTTGTCGCCGTCGGTTCGTTGTCTAGAACCATTTTCACCGGATTACTGTCTGACATTCTGGCTACGAGTGGGAAGCTGCAGCGAACTCCAGTGATGTCGCAGGTAGCAGTAGCGAGTACCAGCAGTATGGCCAAGGCTGCTGAGAACCAGGCAGGCCAACAGGAGCTAGGATCCGGGAATATGCTGTCCACTCCAAAATCGGAAAGTAGTGCTACTCAGGAGGAGCTACAACTTGGGAGGTCCAACCTGATGGAGGTGCGGAAGCGAGTCAACGAGCTCTATGACTTCGTGGAGGACAAGCACAATGTTCACACGGAGATCAAGCTTCTAGTGACGAGCATCAAGTTCGCCGTTAAAGCTGCTTATCACGAACAGAACGCACTCAAAAGAATAAGAATAAGAATCAGAGAAGGACCAGAAGAAGAAAGAAAAACATCGCTCTTCTCGTGAGAGGGTCAAGGGGGACGCCTTGATAGTCGAAGTGAGCGACAAGACGACACACGCAGCGATATTACGGAAGGTGAGAGAGGACCCGGTGCTCAAGGACTTGGGTGAAAAAGTGGTGAGGACTAGGCGTACTCAGAAAGGGGATTTGCCGTTAGAGCCGATGAAGGATCCCACAATCAGGAGCTCGGCCTACCGGGAGCTTATTGTCAATTCCGTATCCTAGTAACACAACTCACACTGATTTGGTTGCAGCAACTCAAATGTGACCAATTTTGGTTGCATTTGAGTTACTGTAACTGCTCTACAACATGTGTGTTACTCGGGTAGGTAGTGAGGAAACGTAAGAGCTTTAACGCAGGAGGCAGTGGTCGAGTGCAGAGACCTGGACGAGATCACTACAGTTGACGAACTGCGACATGCACTGCCCTCGAGGTTCAGATGACCATTCGGCTAAGGAAAGCGTACGGTTGTACACAAATAGCAGCGATACGACTACCGGTAGACGCTGCAAACAAAATGGTGGAGGTGGGCAAGGTGAAAGTCGGATGGTCGGTGTGTCCGTTGAGACTCACCCCTCGAACCACGAAACAGATGGAACGATGTCTCAAATGTATGGCGTATGGACATCAGGCGCGGAACTGCAATGGCCCGGACATATCTGGTCTATGTAGGAAATGTGGTGGAGAAAGACACGTTGCTAGGGACTGCAGGAAGCAACCAAGATGCCTGCTCTGCAAACCGGAGGACGGAAACGCCCTTATGACGGGTGGCTTCCAATGCCTCAATGCCTTACCTACAAGAAGGCGATGGCGGATCGAAATTATTTGAGATCATCCAGTTAAATCTCAATCATTGCGACACCGTACAGTAGCTGCTGTGGCAGTCGACAACAGAAGCAATGTGCGACATGGCAATTATTGCTGAGACGTACCAGATCCCTTCTGACAACGGCAACTGTGATGGTCAGATTCCCTATCCAAGAGGTGGTAGACAGTTCAAGCAAGGGTTTTGTAATCGCCAAAATTAACCAAATCGTCTGAAATGGCCAGAGAGGAGCGAAAGATAGTTTTCCGTGAAGCGGCTTTCAAAGGGGCGATCAAAGGCCAACTGCTTCAAGGAGTTGTGCCGAAAAGCAGCAGGTATGCAAGTCTCCAATGACGAGCTGTCATCAGTGGCGAAAAGATTAAAGATGAAGAAAGCTCCGGGTCCAGATGGAACTCCAAATGTGTTTGTAAGATCCGCGATTTTGACGTTTCCGGACCTGTTCAGGATGGTGCTGCAGAAGTGTTTAGTAGATGGAAAATTTTCGGAAATGTGGAAGATCCAGAAACTGGTGTTGCTGCCGAAATCAGGAAAACCGCCGGGGAATCCAGCATCGAATAGGCCCATATGTCTGCTGTATATACTGGGGAAGCTTCTGGAAAGGGTTATTCTTAATAGGCTTACGCAGTTCACGGAGGGCAAGACTGGTTTATCGGAAAAGCAGCTCGGATTCCGTTAAGGCAGATCGACTGTGGATGCAATCAGGACAGTCATTGAAGATGCAGAGAGCGTGTCCAAAAAAAAAGAGGAGCGGCAATAGGTTCTGCGCGGTAGTGACGATTGACGTCAAAAACGCGTTCAATAGTGCCAGCTGGGAGGCCATCGCCGCAGCACTGCACGGAATGCGGATCCTCGACTTCCTGTGTAAGATCCTTAGGAGCTACTTCCAGAACCGGATTCTGGTTTACAACACGAACTCGTGGCAGAAGTCGATCAGGGTTATGGCGGACGTTCCACAAGGGTCCATACTAGGCCCGTCGTTATGGAATGTGATGTACAACGAGGTGCTGATGCTGATGTTGCCTATAGGTGTGAAGATTTACGGATTCGTGGATGATGTCGTCCTAACGATAACCGTTGAGTCACTGGAGGAGGTGAAAATGCTGGTGGCGAGTCAAGCTGCAGCTTGCTCACACAAAACGGAAGTGACGGTAATCAGCAACTGCAAGTAATTCAGCGGATGCAGATTACCATTGGAGGGCACGACGCGACATCCCGACGGTCCGGACTCTGAAACATCTATGTGTGATGATTGATGACCGGTTGAACTTCAACATCCATGTGGACTATTCCTGCGAAAAATCAGCTAAAATTATCAATGCGTTAGCAACGATCGTGCCGAACGTCGCCGGTCGCCAATGTGTCGACATGCGTGAGCAGGGAGCATGGTGAGGTGAACTTTTACCTCACACAGTTCCTGTCCGGACAAGGTTGTTTCCGCCAATAATTGCACCGGTGTGACCATGTGTCATGCCATTCTGCCCGGCGTGTATCAAGATAGAGAAGACTCCAGAACACGTGGTATTCGACTGCCCAAGGTTTGCGTAAGAACGTAGGGGGCGGACAACATCGCAGAGAGAATGTGTCGCGATGAAGGTACGTGGAATGCGGTAACCAGAGTCGTGACGCAAATACTGTCAGAGCTGCAGCGTCGATGGAGAAGGGACCAGCAAGTAAGCGTCGGTTTGGAGGGAAATCCAGCACAGTGAGCAGTGTTTGGTCTCGAGTCGTCGGGGCACCAGCGAACAGGAAGTCTTCTGCCAACCGGAATCGTCGGACCGACCTCGGCACTCGAACCTCAAACCTGCTGAAGAAAGAAGAAAGAAGAAGGAAGTGCTTCGGGTATGTAGGGCACCGCCAGTGCGGACGGCAATGCCGGTAGAGATTTTAGACGGCCCATGGCTTGTGGGGGCGATGAACCGCAAACGCGATGGGCTTTCGGCCTTCGAGGTGGCGACGGAACAGCTGGACGCCATCATCGACTTTGCGTCATCGAAGCATAATATCAATAAGGATGAGGTCCTTACTGATAGGGAGGGGAGCTTGCTGAAACTTCGAAAGTCGATGTTGGACGCCAAGCTGGAGAGGGCGGTCGGGACGGCCAAGTGTAAACCCGTGATATCCGTGGAATCGAGGTCTACCCAGACTGAGGCCCAAGGATTCGCGGACTCGGGCAAGGTCGAATCGACCGAGGGCGTGCCAGCGAAGACGGTGGTGCCAAAGTCTACTCAGACTGAGGCTCAAGTATTCGCGGGCACATCGGGGGTGACTGCTTCAACGGAGCAGACACAAAAACGGAGGAGACAGTCTCCAGGGGATGAGCTCCCTGGGGCCGCTCCAAAACGCGGACAAGGGTAGTGGGGCTGGGAAGCTGAACCCCGGCCAGGTACCTCCCAAACCGAGGGAGGAAGGACCTGGAAAGGTCCGCCCACCAAGGAAAGACGGTGGTAAGGGGTTACGGCAGGCTGAGAACTCTCAGCCGCCCAGACCAGAGAAATAGAGGGGGATGACGCCTCCTGGACCCTGGTCAAGAACAAGAGGAAACCGAAGACGTCAAGGGCCGAAAAGAAGGCCCAGGCGAATCAGGGTAGCAAGAAGTCTAGGGTAGGCGCCAATCGCTCTAGGGGCGATGCCCTAGTCATCAAGACGGACGCGGCTAAGTACTCGGACGACTTGAAGGCGATCAGGAGTGACGTCAAGCTCGGTGAACTCGGCTCCGACGTACGTCGAATAAGACGTACCCGGATGGGCGAGATGATCCTCGAGCTGAAGCGGGGCGTCTCGCAAAAGGGCGCCACCTACAAGAAGTTGGCGAAAGAAGTCCTAAGCGAGACGGTCAAGGTGAGGGCACTCACGACGGAGGTGAATCTAAGGGTTAAAGACCTGGACGACATCACCGAAGTCGAAGAGCTCGTCTTCGCACTGCGGCGACAGTGTGAAGTGGAGACGCCCACCGCTGCCGTTCGGCTACGGAAAGGTCCGGCAGGGACGCAGGTAGCATTGGTTCGGCTATCTGCAGCGGACGCCTCCAAGGTAGTCAAGTTAGGGATCGTCAAGGTGGGATGGTCGGCATATACGAGCAACCCGAAGTTTGCTTCAAGTGCCTGGAACCGGGGCACAAGCAATGGGACTGAAAGGCCCTGACAGAAGCAATCTCTGCCGACGCCGCGGATTGGAGGGACATAAGGCACAATTCTGCACGAACCCTCCAAATTGTTTGATTTGTTCCAGCAAAGCTGTGAACAGCAAGCACCCCATGGGGGGTTCGATGTGCCCGGCGTTTAAGCGTGCTGCAAAACCACAGTGCAGGTAACGCAGCTGGCTTGCTCGGCCTCGCCCGAGTGTCCGGTGTGCGCAGGTTTAGAGGAAACGGCGGAACACGTATTGTTCGTGTGCCCACGTTTTCGCGCAATGCGTGACCACATGCTTGCAACATGTGGTCTGGGCACTACCCCGGACAACCTAGTCCGGAGGATGTGTAAAGATGAAGTTGGCTGGAACGCCGTTTTATCGGCTATCGTCCAAATCGTATCGGAGCTACACAGAAGGTGGTGCGTGGACTCGAGGAATGGCTAGTTCAGGCGCAAATAAGAGGTGGTCCAAGGGTTCAGAGTCGGCTTAATGGGTAATACTGGTGCCCTGTGATCGAACTCGATCCTTTTATCGAACAAGTGGCCGCGTGAAGAACAACATGGTATCGTCGCTTTCGCGGCGTCGGTCAACCGGGCGGGTTCCGAGCCCGAGGACGGAAAGGGGTCCTCGTCAAGAAAGTAATGCTAAAGGCTGGGGCAGGCGTAAGCACCGCGTCGGCAAGTCCCTCTGTTTGTTGGCGAATAGGCCCTTTCGCAGAGAGGTCAATTTGGAGTGCACGCGGCGATACCACGGTGTTCTTCTAATAAAGCGAGTCCCGATGTTCGGTGCTGCAAGGACACGCAGCTAACCTCGAGGGTGTGTTGTGCACTGGCCCCCCTTTGAAGCATTACTTTCTGGTTGTACCGAAGGGACGATGGGCTTGGCGGCAATGGAAACGGTTTAGCGGGTCGGGGATGTAGTCCTCCCTCCCTCGTTTGCTGATGGAGGTGGTCCCTAACCCCGCACTTCCTGGACAACCCAGGATGTCTGTTGAGCAGATTCCGCCTCCATTGCTTAGGAAGAAGAAAAAACACACACACATAGACAACATCTCAATTCGTCGAACTGATTCGATCGGTATATAACACTATGGGTCTTCGAGCCTTCTATAAAAAGTTTGTTTTTGGAGCGAACATATAGCCTTTACGTATACTTAGTATACGAGAAAGGCAAAACGGTGAAAGTCGATCAGGTCTGATGCTTTTAGAGTTGTCAGATATGGTATGGAAGGCTCAGAAACACTCGTGAATATTTCTACTTGAAGCGAAAAAAATGTGTTATGGCATCGTATTACTTAATTCAAATGCTAACGGTAAATGACCGGCGATGGATTGTGAAATCGTTGTTATGCAATTTGAAGTTATACCACGGTTAAAACGGTCGGATCGAAGAATGTCAAGAAGTTACACAATGGTGGTAATATTCACATTGTTGAACCAAACAATTTAAACAGAGATTTATCACACGTCTAAGTAGGATTTATTTAATTATCATGATATTTTGTTTTCTTGTCCAACTACAATAATTGACAATGAAACAAAAGTCTATCGTTCTGGTCAATCACGGCGTAGCAACTACGGATTGTATAGTCATCCTGCTCATGTTCATAAATATCTAAAGAAATATGAACACCTCATCAACAAAATTCATCGAAATATGCTTTAGGAGTCTTCCAGAGCTCTTTGAAAGTGGTGAACTTTTTTCATTTAGGACGTTACAGATAAATAGCCCCCCGCTGTTTAACAATCATGATGATGATGATGATTTTATTTATTACCATTCTAAGGCCGGAGTGGCCTGTGCAATACATAAAAGTCTTCTCCATTCAGCTCGGTCCATGGCTACACGTCACCAACCACGTAGTCTGCGGAGGGTCCGCAAATCGTCCTCCACCTGGTCGATCCACCTTGCTCGCTGTGCACCTCGCCTTCTTGTCGCTGTCGGTTCATTGTAGAGAACCATTTTCAGCGGATTACTGTCCAAGATTCCGGCTATGTGCCCGGCTCACCACAGTCTTCCGATTTTCGCAGTGTGAACGATGGATGGTTCTCCCAACAGCTGATGCAACTCGTGGTTCATTCGCTTCATCCACGTACCGTCCACCATCTGCATCCCACCATAGATGGTACGCAGAACTTTCCTTTCGAAAACTCCCAGTGCGCGTTGGTCCTCCACGAGCATCATCCAGGTCTCGTGTCTGTAGAGAACTACCGGTCTAATAAGACCGGAGATTCGGAGCCGGAAGTCTTATGTCCTGCGCACGTGCTCCCAGGTACATTACCTTACCGTTAACTGCCAACACCACGTGGTGTTCTTCGTAGTACTGCCGCCACCTTTGGATCACCTCACGCTCGTTCGTAAGAAGGTTCCCGTTTATGTCCTTACCAGGGAATCAATATTCGAGCAACGCCTAACAATATACCCTTTGTCGTCAACAGAGTTTGTTACTGACAAACGCACCTTGCAACAAGCCTTTGTCAGAACCTGAACATAATATGACAAGAATCATTTGCCTTGCATGCTTTGATATTTCCGAGAATACGAGGCTATTTTTGTAATCAGCGTTAGATTCTCGAATATTTCCATGAAAGTAGAAACTACGATAGCATAAAACCGAAATTTGCTCTAGAGAGATTGCAAAATAACGGAATGAAAAGTTAGCAACAAAATTGTCTTCTTTTTTGTCGTGGACAAAATTTTTCGGATCTTTGTCATTATTATCTCCGACAAAAACAAAGCTTTGTCGTTGGTTCTCTTTTGTCGCTTGTTTCGTATGCGCATCGACGAAAAATTGATTCCCTGCCTTACGCATATCGGGCTGTGGGACATGGCCCTTACGTGAACGGTTCAACTTCTCATAGAACTTTCGTGCGTTATTAGCGCGGTACAATTGCTCCGTCTCTTTACAGTCTCGACCTTCCTGCTGGCGCATTTTCCTCCGAAAATCGAGTTCTGTCTGTTCCGCGCCCGTTTGTATCGTGCCTCGTTCGCCCTAGTGCGGTATTGCAGCAATCTCGCCCATGTTGCATTCTTCTCTTCAGCTAACTGCTCACATTCGCCGTCATACCAGTCGTTTCTCTGATCAGGGGGCAACGTTTCCAGCCATCTTCAAGAGACGCTGCGCCTAGCTGCTCTTCCGTTGGGAGTCCGCGTAGTCTTGGGCTAGTCTTCTGCCGCTAACCGCAAGTCGAGCACATCTGTATATGGGGCTCCATATACAGATGTGCTCGACTTGCGGTTAGCGGCAGTCTACCCTCTTGTAGCCCCCCAATGTTTAGCCGCGGTGAACGACTCCGACGCGTGTTGTACATGATAGCAGAGCAAATAAAAACTCGACTGGTCAGTAAGAGGAGCAAACAGAAAGTGATTTTATTAATTTAAAATATTCAATGCATACTATGTTAACAAACGCTTACTATGCTAAGGTACACCGGGGCTTGAAAGTTGAAACGGTTTTTTCAAAGTTGAAATTCGAAGTGCTGTAAAAAAATCGCCCTTTGGTATATTTTGAATCCGTTTGCGGTGTTTGCTAGTTCGGGACAAATATTATACATAAAAAATGAGCAACCTTACCCAACTTTTTTATAAATATTTTTTATATTTAAATTATTTTTTTATATGCATCGTTTCAACTTGCCCCGCGAATCGGGGCAAGTTGAAACACTGTGTTATATTCAGACGTAAGCTAACTTTGGCGTATTAATAACAAAATGTATGTACTCAGTGACACTCAAGACGCACGAGGTTGTAAAGGAGACTATAAAACTGCCAGGATTCGCATAAGAGTCCCATGTAAGTTTTTGACGATTTTAATTTTCTTTCAGAAATTAGCTGAAAATTGTCTCCTGTTTAAGAAAAACTGATGAAATAGTAGGCTTTGTTCTAGAAATTTGAAAACAAATCCCACTTTTATTGTCCCATCTTGATATTTACTCGCATAAAAATCAGATTCCAGGTTTTGATAGGTGTTCTTATACACAAAAAACAAACTTATGGTCCATTTATTGTCCCACAGCAATAAATACGGATAAAGAATATTATGTCATTTTTATTTTTTTTTTTTAAAGATACCAGTTTTTTTTCCAATTTATTATTATTTTTTGTATTTCTACATGTAAAACAAGTTTGATAAATTCAACTGCAAATTACTCAAGTCGGTGAAAATGACATGGGACTCATATGCGAAGAAGGGCAGTGCACAACAAAGCCACAAGCGTATTTTCAAAGACTTAATTCTGAAGAACGCACTACGCTGAAAATTTGTCAAATTGATTTCCTCCTACTGGTGACCACTCGGAATACTATTCAGAATGCTTCATTATTTGGTTCACTTGTATATTGCGCAGTTGATTAATTCGCTTGTGGCTTCTTCACAAATGCACATTAACTAACCAGCCATCATATCTTTCATAAACTCTTCGATTGGAGAAATAGGCAGCTGGGGAAGTGAAAGGTGGAGTTAACGAAATGTTTACATACTCTATGTTTCATTTTTCTGAGAGTCAGTGCTCGTAGATTAAGAATCTCAAAACTGCAGTTTAAACATGACCCCTTTTCATTCTAATGGATATTGTAGGAGGGTTGCATTCATGACCGAATGTGCGAAAATTTATTAAATTTATGTTCAGAAGTTTGCATATTTTTATAAATTTGTGTTTTTCGAATGTATGTTTTTTGAAACCATGCTGAAATCTGAAAAAAAAACCCAGATTAATCCACCTAGCGTTGGTGATGCCTTTCTCGCAATTAGTTAAGACACCAACCTTATATGGGGCCTATATGGTTCGGTGTACCATTTTCTTCATAACTTTTAAACGCAATGACCGATCGTTATCAAATTCAAAAGTGATCAACAAGGCTTTGTCCTCTGTCCAATAAAACTTGTTGCGAGAAAATCGCTTAAGGATTACTATACGAAAAGTTGTCTAATGTTTTCTTTAGATTTTGTGCACACACATACACACACACACACATACACACATACATACACACGGACAGACAGACATGTGCTCAGTTCGTCGAGCTGAGTCGATTGGTATATAACACTATGGGTCTCAGAGGCTTCTATAAAAAGTGCGTTTTCGGAGTGAAATGATAGCCTTTCGGTACAACTTTGTTGTACCAGAAAGGCAAAAATACTTTTAATTGCAAGGGTGACGTTTTGAATTGTTGTTTCAACTTGCCCCGCATCACGCATTTCTATTTGCCCCGATGAGTTGAACATGCAGAGCAATATCAAACAACCAAAATACAAAAATTAAAACGGGTATTTCATCCATTTTTCATAATCATTATGCTTATTCAACATTGAATGATTGCCTACCGTGAAAATTTGATGAAAAAACTCTTCCAAACATTGTTTTGAGACCTGTTTCATTGGCACGTCAAATAGTTGTTTTGGATTTTGCAAAGGGCGAAAAATAAACAATGGCAGGGATTGCCTTTGAAAGCTGCAATCTTTCGGGAATGGCAGTCAGAAGGTGCGTTTAGGCGAGTAGTTTGTTGAAAAAAAAAATCAGAGCATTCGGTCTTTTCCTATCTGAATTACAGCTTCCGTTTCAACTTACCCCGCATTTCAACTTGCCCCGGTGTACCTTAACATCCCCCTTAAGCGCACATTTGTTATGAACCCCAAGTTTGTTCCTATCTTCATTATACTTCGAACCAGGTAAGGATTTCGTCAAGATGTCCGCCGCTTGAAGATTGGATGCTACGTGTTTCAACTTGATGGCTTTAGCTTCAACTTGTTCTCGGACATAGTGATGCCTGATGTCAATATGTTGGCTACGTATCGAGTAGCCAACTTCACGCTCCGCCAAGTTGATAGCGCTTTTGTTTACACAGTGGATCACCAGAGTATCGATTGTCCCGTGAAGCTTATGTAAAAATCCTCTCCACCACATGGCCTCCTGAGTCGCGGTTGACAGAGTCATGTATGCTGCCTCGGTTCGAGATTGCCGTTTCGAGTTCCAACTGATAGCTCCGTTATTCTGCATAAAAACGTACCCGCTGACTGACCGTCGTGTATCGGAGTCGTTTCCCCAATCTGCGTCGCTGTAGCCGTAGAGGCTCGTGTCTCCGGCTCGTGTATACGTAAGCTTTTCTTGCTTCGTACTTCGTCAGGTATCGAAGTGTTCGTTTAGCCGCCGTCCACTGTGCAGGGCCAGGGTTGCTGCTATAGCTGCTGACCAAACTTACCGCATGGTACGTCCAAAGGAGTAGAAGCAGCATTGCAATTGCTCAAATAAAACTTTTCCAACAGTTGGTCGATGTAATTTTCTTGATCTATTGCCACAGCGTCGTCTGATCTGGTTACCCGTAACACTTTTTTGACTGGCCCCAAGTCCTTCATCTCAAATTCGCCACACAGTTGCTGCTTGATCATAGTTATCAAACGCCGTACTTACATTACTTACTTATGGATCCTGTACACCTCTGGTGGTGCAAAGGGCCGACTTGAAAGATCTCTATCCTGAACGTTGCCCGGCTATCGCTTTAACCTGTTGCCAGGTTAGATTTCGGTCGACTTCTTTTATTTCTTTATTGAGGCTTCGCCGCCATGAGCCTCTGGGTCTGCCTCTGTGGCGATGTCCCGCTGAGTTCCAGTCTAATGCTTGTTTACAGATTTCGTTTACGTCCCTACGCCGACCCAGCCCCACTTCCGATCCCGAATTTCTGTTGCTATCTGGGGACAACGACGATGGAGGATGGAGCTTGTTGTTTGAGATCCAGTTGTGAGGCCACCAGGCCCGAATTATATACCGCAGGTATCTGTTAGTGAACACCTGCAGCCGTTGAGTGTTCTCCACTGATACACACCATGTTTCGCTAGCGTATAACAGCACAGATTTCACGATTTCACGAAACGCCGATCGCTGGAGAGAATCAGAAAATCGTCCACATATACTGCAATGACAACGAGCTTTCCATTGACGATCTGATGGTAAACACAAGTATCGAACTTTGACCGCTTGAAACCAATATTTATCAGCTTTTAGAGCTTTCTCTAATGTGCATAGCTTTGTTGGTGCGCTGTCGTCACGAAACCCTTCTGGCTGTTCCATATAAATCTCTTCGTCCAAGTCGCCCTGCAGGAATGCAGTCACCGCATCCATTTGGTGCACTTCCAAGTCCAGCTTCGCCGCTAATGCAAGGAGATAACGCACTGTTGCATAGCGAACGACAGGCGAGTAGGTGTCCTGGTAATCAACTCCTTTCACTTGTGAATAGCCCTTAATTACAAGTCGAGCCTTATAGCGTTCGATGAAGCCATCGACGTTTGTCTTTTTCTTGAAAACCCATCTGCTCTTCAGCGCTTTTCGTCCTGAAGGTAGATTCTCCAGACGCCATGTGCCATTGTCGCTTAATGCATGGATCTCGTTCTCCATTGCTTCAATCCATTGATCACGATCTGGACGATTCAACGCTTCTTGAACGGTCCCTGTGGACGACATGCTTCGGAGAGTTTGTGATTTATTTTCGATGCGATGAGATACTTGCCTCTTGCTGAGCGCTCCCAATCACTGGGCTCAGAAATATGTTGCAGTTCAACATCTTCTTCTTGGGAATGTGATGGGAGCGCGATACGCCTTGCAGGCGGCTGACTGCTTCCGGATCAGCTGCCATAATCCTCTGAAAAGACAAGTTTCTGAGGTAGGACACTTTATGTGACCTTGTAATCAGAATACTTGCCTGGTCGGTGGCGCTCCCTCTCGCTGCGCATCGGAGTGGAATGCTCTTTGCCTCCAGTTGGAGTTGAATGCGGAGGTAGCGCAGATGGTTGGACTGCCTCTGCTACCTCTGTGCAAACTTCTTCAAGATCTTCACTTACATCCGATTCTATTTCAGCGCTCGGAGCTTCGGTGTCTTCCACTTCAGCTGCTTCATTCTGTTCTGAGTCATTATTCTGAACAAAAATCTCAGTGTCTTCAAAGTTTTGAGTTACTTCTACTTCTCCCTTGCCAACCTGGCCGACTTCCGATAATACTATGATATCCCGGCTGACAAAATTTTTTATGTAACCGAATCAAATACTCTGTATCCCTTGGTGAACTCAGCGTAGCCAACCAGAACACACTGTATTAATTTCGGATCCTACTTCTTACGCTTCTCCTTAGGCACATGTACCATCACTTTGGACCCGAATACGCTAAGATGGTACAGGTTTGGTTGTTTCCCAGAAAACATTTCCAGTGGTGTTGCAGAACTGTCCTTGATCGGTGATCTATTGGTCAGATACACTGCTGTGGATGCGGCTTCTGTCCAAAAACGTTTATCGAGCCCCGGATCCGCCAAAAAATATCTTGCTTTTTCTTGAATCGTACGATTCATTCGCTTCGATGAGCCGTTCTGCTGCAGGTTGTACGGTACCGTTCGCTTGTGCCGTTTTTCGCTAATCTTCAGAAAATGTTGAAAATTCAAGCATTTGATTTTCTTACCAGTTTGATTTTCAACGTAGGCCTTGAATTCACCAAACGCACTGAACACATCCGCCTTGGATTTTAGAAAATACGCAAACGTCATCTTGGTAGCATCATCAATAAAAGTGATCCAATACTTGCTTCCGCCGTGTGACGCCTTTTCCATTGGACCGCACAGGTCCGAGTGAATTATATCAAGCACATCCTTTGCTCGAGATTCACCCAACTTGAACGGAAGTTTTCGATGTAACACAGTCTTGCATTGTCGATCCTCGAATTTTGATACCACTTTCTATCGTGGTTAATCATTTGATACTATCGATGTTGAGATGCGCTAGCCGTCGGGGCCACATTCAAGGTTGCCACACTCTTGTGAAATAAACGATTTATTTTGCGAACAGAGATCTAATCTGAAGAATTCATCCATCTCCCGGGCAGTGGCAATAACGTCGCCTGTTGATTCCTGCGCAACCTCACACACTTTGGAAGTAAATTTGACCCTATATCCTTTTTTACAAATCTCACTTACAGACAGGAGATTGAACGCGAATTCTGGAACACACAAGACGTAAGCAATAACGAGATCGGTGTACGTACCATCCACGTTAGTTGTTAGCTTTATGCTTTCAACTGCATCCACCGGAACCTCCGCTGCATTACCTTGATTCAGACAACTTCTTGGCGTCGTGAAAAGCCGACTGGGATCGGCACATGTGGCGTCCTGCTCCAGAATCCAGTCCTCGGTCTGTTGCACTGGTTTGTGCAGGGCCAGCAATGCCGCCTGCTTGTGACGACCTGAACCTCCGACGAACTTCGATTTGTGTGGACAATCTTATGCGAAATGGCCCACCTTCTCGCACTTGAAACAGCGTACATGTGTTTTGTCCTTTTTGCTGGTGTTCCGGCTGAGCTACCGAAACCATCACCTTTTTCGAATGTTACATCTTGAAGGATTTTCGATTTAACGACATCCGCCGTCAGATTAACTCCTGACGCATCGAGCCCCATTATCATAGGTTCGCATCGTTTGGGCAAGCCCATTAGAAGAATCAGCGAACGCCACTCGTCGTCCAACTTGAAACCGATTTCGTCGAGCTTGTGGCTAGTGGACATGATTTCGTCCGCATATTCTTCCACCGACGAACAATCTTCAAGCTCCAAATGGGTCAACTTACATAGTAAATTGATTTTCCTAGTCCGGCCGCACTCCTGGAATGTCGTCATCCAACTCGTCCATGCTTTTTGTGCCGTCTTTGCCGTTTGAACTAGGCTGTAATTGTACGGTTCGATTCTAAGGCAAATCGTTGCTACGGCTCGGTCCGAGAGATCCACGTTCACCTCTGTACCTGCCAGAGGACTCACTGCGCGCCATGTTCCCTCACGAATCATCACCAAACGCATAGCAAAGGCCCATGAAACTTAATTTTCACGTCCTTTCAACTTGCTCACCGGTAAAAGAGACATACCACCGCCTGTAAATTGCACCTTCCTGTCCGCTCCCGGGTTGATTTCCACCAACGTTTACTCTTGGCTTGATTCCCGTTTCCGTTTTGGATACCGCCACCGGACCGCCTGGTTTTGTTTCTTCCGTCTTGAATTGGAGTCATATCTTGAAAATCAGCAAAAAAAACTTTCGGCTTGTTTTGCCGTTACTATGGTTACTGTGGCCCATAACCTGATAGCAGAGCAAATGAAAACTCGACTGGTCAGTTAGAGGAGCAAACAGAAAGTGATTTTATTAATTTAAAATATTCAATACCTACTATGTTAACAAACGCTTACTATGCTAACAGTACACCGTCGAGAGTTTTGAGCGCAGACATACTGCAACGAGGTAGTGGTCGGATTCAATATTCGCACTGCGGTAAGTGCGTACGTTCGTGATGTCGGAGAAGAATTTGCCGTCGATTAGAACGTGGTCAGTTTGGTTTTCCGTTTCTTGATTAGGTGATTTCGAAGTGGCCTTGTGGATATTTTTGCGGGGGAAGAAAGTGCTTCGGACTACCATTCCGCGGGAGGCTGGCGACAACCCCTTCGCAAGTAGTGGGTTGTCTAGGTCTCCGTCTAGCAGGCCAGATGCAATAGTCGGCAGCTCGATGCGCAGCGCCAGCGTGGGCCACTTAACCTTCTCCCCGGCTACGCCGGTAGAGGTTATAGACGGCCCATGGCTTGTGAGGGCGATGAATCGCAAACGCGATGGGCTTTCGGCCTTCGAGGTGGCAACGGAACAGCTGGAGCCATTATCGACTTCGCGTCATCGAAGCATAATATCAGTAAGGACTTCAAGGGGAGCTTGCTGAAACTTCGTGGTCTGGACGGCCAAGTGCAAACCCGTGAAATCCGTTGAGTCGACTGAGGCTTGAGCATTCGCGGCACGTCGGGGGTGACTACTCCAACGGAGCAGACACAAAAACGGGGGAAACAGTCTCCAGGGGATGAGCTCCCTGCGGGCCGCTCCAAAACGCAGAGTGTTACTACCCCGAACAAGGGTAGTGGGGCTGGGAAGCTGAACCCCAGCCAGGTAACTCCAAAACCGGAGGAGGAAGGACTTGGAAAGGTCCGTCCACCCAGGAAAGACGGTGGTAAGGGGTTACGGCAGGCTGAGAACTCTCAGCCGCCCCAGACCAGGGAAATAGAGAGGGATGACGTCTCCTGGACCCTGGTCAAGAACAAGAGGAAACCGAAGACGTCAAAGGCCGAAAAGAAGGCCCAGGCGAACGAGGGTAGCAAGAAGTCTAGGGTACGCGCCAATCGCTCCAGGGGCGATGTCCTAGTCATCAAGACGGACGAGGCTAAGTACTCGGACGTCTTGAAGGCTATGAGGAGTAACGTTAAGCTCGGTGAACTCGGCTCCGACGTACGTCGAATAAGACGTACCCGGATGGGCGAGATGATCCTCGAGCTGAAGCGGGGCGTCTCGCAAAAGAGCGACGCCTACAAGAAGTTGGCGGAGGAAGTCCTTGGCGAGACGGTCAAGGGGAGGGCACTCACGACGGAGGTGAATCTAAGGGTTAAAGACCTGGACGAGATCACCGAAGTCGAAGAGCTCGTCACGGCACTGCTGCGAGAGTGTGAAGTGGAGACGCCCACCGCAGCCGTTCGACTACGGAAAGATCCGGCAGGAACGCAGGTAGCATTGGTTCGGCTATCTGCAGCGGACGCCTCCAAGGTAGTCAAGTTAGGGAGCGTCAAGGTGGGATGGTCGGTGTGCCCTGTGAGCATATACGAACAACCCGAAGTTTGCTTCAAGTGCCTGGCATCGAGGCACAAGCTATGGGACTGCAAAGGCCCTGGCAGAAGCAAGCTCTGCCGACGCTGCGGATTGGAGGGACATAAAGCACAATTCTGCACGAACCCTCCCCATTGATTGATTTGTTCCAGCAAAGCTGCGAACAGCAAGCCCGGCGTTTAAGCGCGCTGCAAAATCTTAGTGCAGATAAGATGGACACATAGGTTGCTACCGGAGATAGGCACGTGGGTCAAGAGTCTCTATGGGACAATCACTTTTCACCTGACCCAGGTCCTTACAGGCCATGGTTGCTTCAGACAGTTCGGACATTGGGCCATTGGGCCCGAGTTAAGAGGAAACACTGGAACACGTGTTGTTCGTGTGCCCGCATTTTCGCACAATGCGTGACCACATTCTTGCCACATGTGGTCTGGACACTACCCTGGACAACCTAGTCCGGAGGATGTGTAAAGATGAAGTTGGCTGGTACGCCGTTTTATCGGTTATCGTCCAAATCGTCTCGGAGCTACACAGAAGGTGACGCGTGGACTCGAGGAATGGCTAGTTCAGGCGCAAATAAGAGGTGGTCCAAGGGTTCGGAGTCGGCTTCATGGATCATACCGGTGCATTGTGGCCGCGCGAAGAACAACATGGTATCGTCGCTTTCGCGGCGTCGGTCAACCGGGCGGGTTCCAAGCCCGAGGACGGAAAGGGGTTCTCGTCAAGGCTGGGGCAGGCGTAGGCACTGCGTCGTGATGTGTGATGGCGATTTGGCCCTATCGCAGAGAGGTCAATTCGGGGTGCACGCGGCATCATCATTTTTGATACCAGCCGTGCAGAGGGAAGCAGGCGCGAAGTCGACCCTTCCCATCTTCCGAGGACATAGTGCGTGGTAAGGCCACCTGGAAAGCCGGCAATGCGCTGGCACGATACCATGGTGTTCTTCTAAAAAAGCGAGTCCCGATGTTCGGTGCTGCGAGGACATGCAGCTAACCTCGAGGATGCGTTACTTTCTGGTTGTACCGAAGGGACGATGGGCTTGGCGGCAATGGAAACGGTTTAGCGGGTCGGGGATGTAGTCCTCCCTCCCTCGTTTGCTGATGGAGGTGGTCCCTAACCCCGCACTTCCTGGACAACCCAGGATGTCTGTTGAGCAGATTCCGCCTCCATTGCTTAGGAAGAAAAAAAAACACTCACACATAGACATCATCTCAATTTGTCGAACTGATTCGATCGGTATATAACACTATGGGTCTCCGAGCCTTCTATAACAAGGAACGAACATATAGCCTTTACGTATACTTAGTATACGAGAAAGGCAAAACGGTGAAAGTCGATCAGGTCCGATGCTTTTAGAGTTGTCAGATATGGTATGGAAGGCTCAGAAACACTCGTGAATATTTCTACTTGAAGCGAAAAAAATGTGTTATGGCATCGTATTACTTAATTCAAATGCTAACGGTAAATGACCGGCAGTCAAAATCACTTTCTTTCGTGATCGTCGCGCAAATCGTTCTCATCGGATAAAAGAGGAAGATGACACATGACTTCCATTTGGTTGGAATGATGCGCGAAGGCACCCGGTCCCGTACAACAGGAGAACCACAAGATTCGTTTTTAATTTCACGCAACCGATAATTTATGCCATAATCTCTTTTTGTACGTGACTCGACTCATCTGCGAAAACGCAGGCCAGTAGAATCCATTAGCGCGTTCTCTTCGGGAGGGGACATAATCGTGAACGTTCACCCAGCTGCATCGGATGAGGCTCGTCATGCACTCGCCCAAGCAGCGGCTACACGCGAAAGTAAGCCATCATGATTGGAATCCCACTTTGGAGTGACGGAAAGATGATCTCGAAAGGACATACCCATTCAAATGTGGAGAACTTTCATCTTGTGGTTCGAAGTAAAGCGCAAAATCACGACGACCGGCCATCATCCCCGATGACGAGCGACGGTCAGAATTTTGTTGTTGTCGAATTTGGCGAAAGAAGTCATGCCCGCGCGCAATGAATAATTTAACAACGAATTTTATTTCTCTTTCACCAGCGGCCGAAAGATCGTCCGTGTATAGAATTATCTCTGCTTTCCACCCACCCAAACCCACGATCCCCCTCATTGACTCATCCACCACTCACTTTGAGAAATTCATATTAATGCGTTGTTTACTCCCGCATCAGGTTCGCGCGTTCTTCAACCTTTCCGCCTACCTTCCCGGTGTGGTTCGGGACGCGGGGAAGACAAGGAAAAACACACATAAACATATAAAATGAATAATAAATATCTGACGGTGCTGACCTAAATTTGAATTTCTGCGTATTCATACAAAACAAGTCATCAGGCGGGCCGTCCGTCGTCGTGGTTCCTCCTGCTGGCTGTCACACCGCCGCCCGGTCGGTGACAGCGCAGTGGCTGGAAGCGGTGTGAAAGAAAGGCAAAGCAGGCGGTGGTTTGGTTGGATGAATTGCGCATTTGCGTCTTCTTTGGTGTATTTACGGAGGACGCGCAACTCCGCGCCAGCGGACATCGCGGCATCGGAGCGGAGTCGTGGCTGTCCCTATACAAGGTAACCGCTACCACCGCACCCCCACCCCCACAAACCCGCACAACGAGTCGGAATCGAGTCGCATTGCGTTGCGTCTATCGCTTGATCTATCGGCAACTGCGTGGAGTAGGTGACGAGCGGGGTGGGACCAGCATGTTCCTTCCCTCGGGTGAATGAAAGAGTTGCGCAACAGTGCTGTGCCATCAACCTAATTTGCGGTCGCCGGTTTGGGTTCCCCATCAACAAGCGGAAGTACGGACGATTAAAACCGCGTTGGCACCTTGTGGTTTGGTCAGGGTTGTTGGTTTTTCAAGTTGGCCATAGCTGGACAGGGGAAATAGCCAAAGAAGCGGTCGAATTTGTCAATGGATCAGAGGCACAGTAGGTTAAGTAGACGATTCTAATGCAGAAGCGGTTCCTTGAGAAAAAAAAATCATCTGTAGGTTCTAAGCACTGCTCGCTAAGGTATGAATGAGCCGCACTTGATCGATGATCAAATCAAAGACTAATTATATAACCGTAGCCTTTGGCACAGCAGAGTGCGATTGAATTCGCATTCTATACCGTCCCGCCCAGACAGTTCCTGGGGGGCATGGAGTGCGATCCTCTCGTTTAATAAACAATGTGCACTCGCTTGGCTGTGGGTATACAATAGTAAAGCACATGTGGAGATTGGACAAATCAAGCATCCGAAAGATATTCAATTTGCAAAAAAGAGAGCTAACCGCGGTGGAGGTTGGTACTCGGATTCTGATGGCTTTTCCGCAAACGTGACCTTTAAGTGGTCTTGTTGTGTAGGGGTTATCACGCCTATCTAGAGAGTAGGAGGTTGAGGGTTCGAGTCCCTCCAAGACACGTGGATTCTTTTTCGCAAATTTCATATCAATTTGTCCATTTCGAAACATATGCTGTGCATATGCAAAAAAATATTTAACAAAAAAATAGTTTTCGTACGGCCGAGTTGCCGAATAATATGCAATTAATCGTACCAATAGTTTCAACGCCATATTTATCTCATCAGGTGTCAGTTTACCGAATTTGGTCGAATGGTTACTGGAAATATTTCCGTAGAACCTCCAACACCATGCAACAACCTTAAGCAGCTTGGATAACTCCGAAAATTTATCAAATATGTCCCATAGGATAGTTCTATTTGTAAATAAAGATACCAAAGGTCGACGTTCAAGCAACTGAACATCGTCGATATTAGCCCCTTTAGGATTCGAAGGCCAAAGATCTTTGCCCTTTACCAAAAATGTTGGACCTTCCCACCACAATTTATCATTCACCAGCTGATTTGGTTGAACTCCTCGAGAGATTTGATCTGCAGGGTTCATTTCTGTAGGAACATGCCGCCAAACATATCCTTCAGAGAGTTTTTGTATTTCTGAAATTCGATTAGAGACGAATATTTTCCAAACTGAAGGAGGTGAGTTGATCCAGTGCAATACCACTGAAGAATCTGTCCAGAATGTAACCGATCCGGAAAAGTCGGTTGTGGTGTGAATTTGATGCACTAAATGGCTGCCCAACAAAGCAGCACAAAGTTCCAAACGCGGGACTGACTGCACTCTAAGTGGAGCTACTCGCGATTTAGTAATTAGAAGGTTGCTTGCTGAAACACTGTTAGTATTTGTAGAAACTACGTACACGCAGCATCCGTACCCTCGTTCGGATGCATCACAAAAGCAGTGAATTGAGTAAAATCGACTTGTTATTACTTGTCTGGGAACCTTTATTTGATGCAATACTGGTAATTGATTACGATATTGTTGCCACCATGCAGCCAAATCTTCTGGCAATTGTTCATCCCAAGTATACTGTCCGATCCATAAACGCTGAACAAATATTTTAGCGGCTGTAACTACACAACCAACAAGACCCATAGGGTCAAAAAGCTGAGCCATCTCTGATACGACAACGCGCTTTGTAATTACATTTTCACTAGTCAGGACAGGTATTTTAAAGGTAAAATTATCACTATGTGGATTCCAGACCTAATGTTTTAACCGATGACGATCGATCTATTTCTACTTCATTTGGCATTTCAATCAAGTCATTCGGTATTTTAGACAAAACTCTTTTATCGTTCGCACACCATTTGCGGAGATTAAAGCCACCTGCAGCTAACAGAGCCTTCAATTGAACAGTAGCGTCGATTACATCATCCAATTCATCTCCACCAGTTAAAGTGTCATCGACATACGTATTTTTGCGAATGATCCTTGCGCCCATTGGGAAATTAGTTTCTTCATCGTCAGCTAACTGCATCAAAACACGAGAAGCTTGGTAAGGGGCACATGAGGTCCCATAAGTAACAGTAGTTAGTTGGAATTTAGAAATTGGAACGTTCGTATTATGCCTCCACAAAATTAGAAGAAATCTGCGATCCGCAGGGTGGATCCAAATTTGTCTGAACATTTTCTCGATGTCGGCAATGAATACAAATTTGGGAATCCGAAAATTCAATACTATTGACAACAACGTTGGTTGAACTGTCGGTCCAGCATATAAGACGTCATTCAATGATAACTGATTACTCTCACTAGACGAGCCATCAAAAACAATACGAGTCTTGGTAGTAGAACTATCTGGGCGAAAAACCGGGTGATGGGGTAAAAATGATTGAGGATTACCTGCATACACACTTGGTTCCATGTGTCCTAATCTCGCATACTCGTCCATAAATTGATGGTAGTTGTCATGAAGATTCGGATCTGCTCGGAAACGACGTTCGGTGGACAGTAATCGTCGCTGGGCCAAGTGGTAAGAATCACCGAGGTATGGCAACCGTTCTTCGCGTAGTGGTAACCGAACTATGTACCGTCCATCCTGTCCTCGCGCAACAGTTCTTCGAAAATGATCTTCACACCGCTGCTCGTCTAACGTCAGAGATCTACCGTTGTCTAGATTGTCGAGCTCCCAAAATCTTTGCAGCATCCCGTCGAGACTGTTGGCGGTACTGATTATGCAAATCGGCGGTTGATTTGCAGCTGTAGAGTACATACCCGACATCACGAATCCGAACACGGTGCTCTGTAATAAAGGACAGCCTTGAGCAAAGCAAATCCTTCTTGGTGTTAGTAGTGAAAAAACAACTCCGCGCCGATTAAAATATCTACGCCCGCACTTATGTTAAACTTAGGATCAGCAAGAGGAACATTCGACGGTATTTTCCAGCTATATGCACTTTTCCAGTGCCGACACCAATTACGTCGACGTTAGTTTTGTTACGTTTAACACCGATTTTAGTTACCAGTGACTCCGACACGAAATTGCACTGTGAGCAACTGTCCAGCACGAGACGCGCGTAATGACTACGGTTGTGCGTGTCCTTCACTATTATTAGAGCTGTAGCAAGGAAAACTTCACTACTAGTTCTGCGTGGCGAATCTTTATGTGTTGAGTTGGATTCAGGCATAGCATTTTTCACCGATATAGAAGATGACCCGTAGTTGTCCGCTGTAGTGGACGAGAGAGTTGCAAACGTGTGCGCGGTAGTGGTATGCGTAGTGTTAGAATTGGACGATGGTAATGCGTACGATGGAGAGTTATAATAATCAGATTGTGTTAATAATAGACGTTGTTCTTCCTTTGGAACCGATTGTTCGTTTGCGATGAACGAGTGCGATATATTATTAGTAGATTGAGAGCGACTCGAATCGATGTTAGTAGGAAGATGCAGAAGTGTGTGGTGTCGATTACCCCACACGCTACAGTTCGACGAATTGCACGATTTTGCAATGTGATATCCACTAAGGGCCAATTTCTTCACCTCCGCTTAGTGCTTAAACCAGGTTTAATCGTATGGGTAAGCACCGCTTAAGACTTAAGCGGAGGTGAAGAAATTGGCCCTAAGACAGTTAATACACTATTTGTGCCGTTTCGCGATGTTAAAACGTTCCTTTGGCGACAATTTTTTAAATTGTACGCACTGGTACAGAAAATGACCATGCTTGCACAAAGAACATTTCACGGGAGTCTCAGTGGCGACGAAGGTTGAAGCCGTTTTCGAGATTTGTTTTTTGTGCTCGTGGTTGGGTACGACCGAACATTGTGATAATTTCACCGATTGAAGCATACGAGCTTGTTTCCTAATAAATGTAATTAATTGCTCATAGGTTGGACGCTCATTTTCTTTACACTGCTTCTCCCATTCTTTGAGAGTAACCGAATCTAGGCGTCGACTGAGACTTTCGACGAGTACCGAATTCCAATGCCTGTCCGGTCCTTCTAGCTGGTTCAATACACTGACATGACGATCGAATTGGTCAAGCAGCTCAGACAATCCCGACGACGATTCGCGTTTCAAAGCGGGAAGGGAGAACAATGCAGAAATGTGGCGTTTAATCAAAAGATTGGGATTGTCATACCGTTTTTCTATTGCCTTCCAGGCAATGCTATAATTTTCAGTAGAAACAGAGAGAGAAGATATAATGCGGTGTGCTTCACCTTTTACCGCCGCTTTCAAATAATGCAACTTTTGCACTGAGTTGAGCTGAGGGTCGGCGTGTACGAGAGATTTAAATAAATCACGGAACTCGATCCATTCTTCCGGATTCCCATCGAATTCAGGGATTTTTATCTCCGGCAAACGGACTGCTTGAGTTATTTGTGGTTGATGAGAGCCAACCGGCATGCGAGAAAACGAGGGTAGCTCACCACGAGGTAACTTAGTTATTAAAGAAGATTTTAAGTCAATGTACATATTTTGAAATGAAACTCTTTGTTCTGAAAATTCTGAACTATCGGATTCCTCAAGGGTTTCAATTTCATCTTGAATTTCTGCAAATTTCTTCCATAGTTCATCAAGCAAGTCGATACGTACTTGTACTTGATGGACCATAGTCTCATCATAATTGTCGTCGAAAGATTTAATGAGGGACGCGGACCCAAGAATGTTGGCTCTGCGTCTAAGTAAGATTTTTAATCGGTTTACACCGGGGCGGGTTTTTTTTTCTTCGGTGTCATCACTTGTTAGAAGGGAAAACGGGAACGTACCTGGGAGGCTAGGTTAGTCTTGACCCTGCCGTACTCCGTAACAGATGACCAATATGTGGAAGATTTGCGGTTCCTACTGTACGACGATTTCCGTACTCCTTATTGGACAACCGACTTCGAGATGATGCACGCTTTCTGAGGCAAAGAAAGATGGCCACACGTGTTGCACTGAACCGTCGGACTGCTACTCCAGTCCGTACGAAACGACAAAAGCAAATCCAAACGATTCTTGTTCACGGATTCTTTTCTACTTCAGCACACTCGAACACTCTACGTGACCCGACACTTATCCGGCGAGACGATTTCCCGGGTTTCGGCACCACTGTTTAATACTTTGTTTTGCGATTAGCAACTGAAAAACCTCGAAAGCGGACTCTTAAGGTCACTCCTGACGGAATCCAAGATTAAAAGTGCTCGCGTTTTCGGGGGCACACCACTCGATTCAGAAGCGGCGCACAACTGTCATTTTTGTTGATTTAGCTTTGCTGTGGCGCAGCATGCGTGTAATAATAAAAATGACAGTTGTGCGTTGCTTCCGTATCGAGTGGTGTGCCCCCGAAAACGCGAGCACTTTTAATCTTGGATTCCGTCAGGAATGACCTTAAGCTTCCGAACCCAAGGCACCGAGCGAAACTGCGAGAACTGTGATATGAGATGTGAACTTGTATAGGTTTTGATAACGAAAGAGAGCGATTTATTGGTTAAAGGGGGTTTTATAATGTTTTTCACAATAGAAATCAAAGCGGAAATTAATACTACTATAGTTTCATGCGATACAATTTCAGTTCAATGTTCATGCTATAAATGCTATTAAATTCAATTTACACTGAGAGAAATAATTCATATTGCAAACAATGTTATTTACATAAAACTAATTGCTATATGAACTCAAGACTCATTGCACTTTTTGTTCCAGCATCACTGCCGTCTGCTGCTTGCTGTTGTTTGCACGAGGCACCACTTTGCGTGGAAGATTCGCTTGGAATGAATGAAAAGCGGGTTACTAGGAATACGTTTATTGGCCTTGCTGTTTGAGTCAGCTCAAAGAAGTTATCCAGTACCATACCAGCCAGTAAATTTATTGTTCTAAAATCATTTTAGTACAGGAAGATATCCAGCGCCATACCAGCCAGTAAGCATATGATCACACTGGCTGGAGTGGAAATTTCCTCGAAGTTTCCCTCAGAGTTTTCCCAGAACCCCCAGTGAAGTTTTCCTGAAGAGATTTTCCACGGCTAATAGGTGTGAGGTGGGCAGCCGAGGCAAGAATTGATTAATTAGAATAATTTTCATTAATATCCAGTGACGTCGACCTCACTGGCTGGACTGGCGTTGCATCCAATCAACTCGGAATTTCGCTCAGAGTTTTCCCAGAGCACCCAGTGAAGTTTTCCTGAAGAGATTTTCCACGGCTAATAGGTGTGAGGTGGGCAGCCGAGGCCAGAATTGATTAATTCGAATAATTTTCATTAATATCCAGTGACCTCGACCTCACTGGCTGGACTGGCGTTGTATCCAATCAACTCGGAATTTCCCTCAAAGTTTTCCCAGAACCCCCAGCGAAGTTTTCCTGAAGAGATTTTCCACGGCTAATAGATGTGAGGTGGGCAGCCGAGGCAAGAATTGATTAATTAGAATAATTTTCATTAATATCCAGTGACCTCGACCTCACTGGCTGGACTGGCGTTGCATCCAATCAACCCGGAATTTCCCTCAAAGTTTTCCCAGAACCCCCAGCGAAGTTTTCCTGAAGAGATTTTCCACGGCTAATAGGTGTGAGGTGGGCAGCCGAGGCAAGAATTGATTAATTCGAATAACTTTCATTAATATCCAGTGACCTCGACCTCACTGGCTGGACTGGCGTTGCATCCAATCAACTCGGAATTTCGCTCAGAGTTTTCCCAGAGCCCCCAGTGAAGTTTTCCTGAAAAGATTTTCCACGGCTAATAGGTGTGAGGTGGGCAGCCGAGGCAAGAATTGATTAATTCGAATAACTTTCATTAATATCCAGTGACCTCGACCTCACTGGCTGGACTGGCGTTGCATCCAATCAACTCGGAATTTCCTCAGAATTTTCCCAGAACCCCCAGTGAAGTTTTCCTGAAGAGATTTTCCACGGCTAATAGGTGTGAGGTGGGCAGCCGAGGCAAGAATTGATTAATTCGAATAACTTTCATTAATATCCAGTGACCTCGACCTCACTGGCTGGACTGGCGTTGCATCCAATCAACTCGGAATTTCCCTCAGAATTTTCCCAGAACCCCCAGTGAAGTTTTCCTGGGAAGATTTTCCACGGCTAATAGGTGTGAGGTGGGCAGCCGAGGCCAGAATTGATTAATTCGAATAATTTTCAATAATATCCAGTGACCTCGACCTCACTGGCTGGACTGGCGTTGCATCCAATCAACCCGGAATTTCCCTCAAAGTTTTCCCAGAACCCCCAGCGAAGTTTTCCTGAAGAGATTTTCCACGGCTAATAGGTGTGAGGTGGGCAGCCGAGGCAAGAATTGATTAATTCGAATAATTTTCATTAATATCCAGTGACCTCGACCTCACTGGCTGGACTGGCGTTGCATCCAATCAACTCGGAATTTCCCTCAGAATTTTCCCAGAACCCCCAGCGAAGTTTTCCTGAAGAGATTTTCCACGGCTAATAGGTGTGAGGTGGGCAGCCGAGGCAAGAATTGATTAATTCGAATAACTTTCATTAATATCCAGTGACCTCGACCTCACTGGCTGGACTGGCGTTGCATCCAATCAACTCGGAATTTCGCTCAGAGTTTTCCCAGAGCCCCCAGTGAAGTTTTCCTGAAAAGATTTTCCACGGCTAATAGGTGTGAGGTGGGCAGCCGAGGCAAGAATTGATTAATTCGAATAACTTTCATTAATATCCAGTGACCTCGACCTCACTGGCTGGACTGGCGTTGCATCCAATCAACTCGGAATTTCCCTCAGAATTTTCCCAGAACCCCCAGTGAAGTTTTCCTGAAGAGATTTTCCACGGCTAATAGGTGTGAGGTGGGCAGCCGAGGCAAGAATTGATTAATTCGAATAACTTTCATTAATATCCAGTGACCTCGACCTCACTGGCTGGACTGGCGTTGCATCCAATCAACTCGAATTTCCTCAGAATTTTCCCAGAACCCCCAGTGAAGTTTTCCTGGGAAGATTTTCCACGGCTAATAGGTGTGAGGTGGGCAGCCGAGGCCAGAATTGATTAATTCGAATAATTTTCATTAATATCCAGTGACCTCGACCTCACTGGCTGGACTGGCGTTGTATCCAATCACCCCGGAATTTCCCTCAACGTTTTCCCAGACCCCCCAGCGAAGTTTTCCTGAAGAGATTTTCCACGGCTAATAGATGTGAGGTGGGCAGCCGAGGCAAGAATTGATTAATTCGAATAATTTTCATTAATATCCAGTGACCTCGACCTCACTGGCTGGACTGGCGTTGCATCCAATCAACCCGGAATTTCCCTCAAAGTTTTCCCAGAACCCCCAGCGAAGTTTTCCTGAAGAGATTTTCCACGGCTAATAGGTGTGAGGTGGGCAGCCGAGGCAAGAATTGATTAATTCGAATAATTTTCATTAATATCCAGTGACCTCGACCTCACTGGCTGGACTGGCGTTGCATCCAATCAACTCGGAATTTCCCTCAGAATTTTCCCAGAACCCCCAGCGAAGTTTTCCTGAAGAGATTTTCCACGGCTAATAGGTGTGAGGTGGGCAGCCGAGGCAAGAATTGATTAATTCGAATAACTTTCATTAATATCCAGTGACCTCGACCTCACTGGCTGGACTGGCGTTGCATCCAATCAACTCGGAATTTCCCTCAGAATTTTCCCAGAACCCCCAGTGACGGTTTCCTGGGAAGATTTTCCACGGCTAATAGGTGTGAGGTGGGCAGTCGAGGCAAGAATTGATTAATTAGAATAATTTTCATTAATATCCAGTAACCTCGACCTCACTGGCTGGACTGGCGTGGCATCCAATTAACTCGGAATTTCCCTCAGAGTTTTTCCAGAGGACCCAGTGAAGTTTTTCTGAAGAGATTTTCCACGGCTAATAGGTGTGAGGTGGGCAGCCGAGGCAAGAATTGATTAATTCGAATAATTTTCATTAATATCCAGTGACGTCGACCTCACTGTCGAGTTTTCCCAGAACCCCCAGCGAAGTTTTCCTGAAGAGATTTTCCACGGCTAATAGATGTGAGGTGGGCAGCCAAGGCAAGAATTGGTTTATTCGAATAGTTTTCATTAATGTCCAGTGACCTCGACCTCACTGGCTGGACTGGCGTTGCATCCAATCAACTCGGAATTTCCCTCAGAATTTTCCCAGAACCCCCAGCGAAATTTTCCTGAAGAGATTTTCCACGGCTAATAGATGTGAGGTGGGCAGCCAAGGCAAGAAATGGTTTATTCGAATAATTTTCATTAATATCCAGTGACGTCGACCTCACTGGCTGGACTGGCGTTGCATCCAATCAACTCGGAATTTCGCTCAGAGTTTTCCCAGAGCACCCAGTGAAGTTTTCCTGAAGAGATTTTCCACGGCTAATAGGTGTGAGGTGGGCAGCCGGAGCCGGAATTGATTAATTCGAATAATTTTCATTAATATCCAGTGACCTCGACCTCACTGGCTGGACTGGCGTTGCATCCAATCAACCCGGAATTTCCCTCAGAGCTTTCCCAGAGCACCCAGTGAAGTTTTCCTGAAGAGATTTTCCACGGCTAATAGGCGTGAGGTGGGCAGCCGAGGCAAGAATTGATTAATTCGAATAATTTTCATTAATATCCAGTGACCTCGACCTCGCTGGCTGGACTGGCGTTGTATCCAATCAACCCGGAATTTCCTTCAGAGTTTTCCCAGAACCCCCAGCGAAGTTTTCCTGAAGAGATTTTCCACGGCTAATAGATGTGAGGTGGGCAGCCAAGGCAAGAATTGGTTTATTCGAATAATTTTCATTAATGTCCAGTGACCTCGACCTCACTGGCTGGACTGGCGTTGCATCCAATCAACTCGGAATTTCCCTCAGAATTTTCCCAGAACCCCCAGCGAAGTTTTCCTGAAGAGATTTTCCACGGCTAATAGATGTGAGGTGGGCAGCCAAGGCAAGAATTGGTTAATTCGAATAATTTTCATTAATATCCAGTGACCTCGACCTCACTGGCTGGACTGGCGTTGCATCCAATCAACCCGGAATTTCCCTCAAAGTTTTCCCAGAGCACCCAGTGAAGTTTTCCTGAAGAGACTTCCCACGGCTAATAGGCGTGAGGTGGGCAGCCGAGGCAAGAATTGATTAATTCGAATAATTTTCATTAATATCCAGTGACCTCGACCTCACTGGCTGGACTGGCGTTGCATCCAATCAACCCGGAATTTCCCTCAGAGCTTTCCCAGAGCACCCAGTGAAGTTTTCCTGAAGAGATTTTCCACGGCTAATAGGCGTGAGGTGGGCAGCCGAGGCAAGAATTGATTAATTAGAATAATTTTCATTAATATCCAGTAACCTCGACCTCACTGGCTGGACTGGCGTTGCTTCCAATCAACTCGGAATTTCCCTCAGAGTTTTCCCAGAGCACCCAGCGAAGTTTTCCTGAAGAGATTTTCCACGGCTAATAGGTGTGAGGTGGGCAGTCGAGGCAAGAATTGATTAATTAGAATAATTTTCATTAATATCCAGTAACCTCGACCTCACTGGCTGGACTGGCGTTGCTTCCAATCAACTCGGAATTTCCCTCAGAGTTTTCCCAGAGCACCCAGCGAAGTTTTCCTGAAGAGATTTTCCACGGCTAATAGGTGTGAGGTGGGCAGCCGAGGCAAGAATTGATTAATTCGAATAATTTTCATTAATATCCAGTGACCTCGACCTCACTGGCTGGACTGGCGTTGCATCCAATCAACCCGGAATTTCCCTCAGAGTTTTCCCAGAGCACCCAATGAAATTTTCCTGAAGAGATTTTCCACGGCTAATAGGTGTGAGGTGGGCAGCCGAGGCAAGAATTGATTAATTCGAATAATTTTCATTAATATCCAGTGACCTCGACCTCACTGGCTGGACTGGCGTTGCATCCAATCAACCCGGAATTTCCCTCAGAGTTTTCCCAGAGCACCCAATGAAATTTTCCTGAAGAGATTTTCCACGGCTAATAGGTGTGAGGTGGGCAGTCGAGGCAAGAATTGATTAATTAGAATAATTTTCATTAATATCCAGTAACCTCGACCTCACTGGCTGGACTGGCGTTGCTTCCAATCAACTCGGAATTTCCCTCAGAGTTTTCCCAGAGCACCCAGCGAAGTTTTCCTGAAGAGATTTTCCACGGCTAATAGGTGTGAGGTGGGCAGTCGAGGCAAGAATTGATTAATTAGAATAATTTTCATTAATATCCAGTAACCTCGACCTCACTGGCTGGACTGGCGTTGCATCCAATCAACTCGGAATTTCCCTCAAAGTTTTCCCAGAGCACCCAATGAAATTTTCCTGAAGAGATTTTCCACGGCTAATAGGCGTGAGGTGGGCAGCCGAGGCAAGAATTGATTAATTAGAATAATTTTCATTAATATCCAGTAACCTCGACCTCACTGGCTGGACTGGCGTTGCTTCCAATCAACTCGGAATTTCCCTCAGAGTTTTCCCAGAGCCCCCAGCGAAGTTTTCCTGAAGAGATTTTCCACGGCTAATAGGTGTGAGGTGGGCAGCCGAGGCAAGAATTGATTAATTCGAATAATTTTCATTAATATCCAGTGACCTCGACCTCACTGGCTGGACTGGCGTTGCATCCAATCAACCCGGAATTTCCCTCAGAGTTTTCCCAGAGCACCCAGTGAAGTTTTCCTGAAGAGATTTTCCACGGCTAATAGGCGTGAGGTGGGCAGCCGAGGCAAGAATTGATTAATTAGAATAATTTTCATTAATATCCAGTGACCTCGACCTCACTGGCTGGACTGGCGTTGCATCCAATCAACCCGGAATTTCCCTCAGAGTTTTCCCAGAGCACCCAATGAAATTTTCCTGAAGAGATTTTCCACGGCTAATAGGCGTGAGGTGGGCAGCCGAGGCAAGAATTGATTAATTAGAATAATTTTCATTAATATCCAGTAACCTCGACCTCACTGGCTGGACTGGCGTTGCTTCCAATCAACTCGGAATTTCCCTCAGAGTTTTCCCAGAGCACCCAGCGAAGTTTTCCTGAAGAGATTTTCCACGGCTAATAGGTGTGAGGTGGGCAGCCGAGGCAAGAATTGATTAATTAGAATAATTTTCATTAATATCCAGTAACCTCGACCTCACTGGCTGGACTGGCGTTGCTTCCAATCAACTCGGAATTTCCCTCAGGGGTTTCCCAGAGCACCCAGCGAAGTTTTCCTGAAGAGATTTTCCACGGCTAATAGGTGTGAGGTGGGCAGCCGAGGCAAGAATTGATTAATTCGAATAATTTTCATTAATATCCAGTGACCTCGACCTCACTGGCTGGACTGGCGTTGCATCCAATCAACCCGGAATTTCCCTCAGAGTTTTCCCAGAGCACCCAATGAAATTTTCCTGAAGAGATTTTCCACGGCTAATAGGCGTGAGGTGGGCAGCCGAGGCAAGAATTGATTAATTCGAATAATTTTCATTAATATCCAGTGACCTCGACCTCACTGGCTGGACTGGCGTTGCATCCAATCAACTCGAAATTTCCCTCAGAGTTTTCCCAGAGCCCCCAGTGAAGTTCCTCCAAGAATTCCTCCAGGAATTCCTCCGGAAGTTCCTCCAGGAATTCCTCCGGAAGTTCCTCCAGGAATTCCTCCGGAAGTTCCTCCAGGAATTCTTCCGGAAGTTCCTCCAGGAATTCCTCCGGAAGTTCCTCCAGGAATTCCTCCGGAAGTTCCTCCAGGAATTCCTCTGAAGTTCCTCCAGGAATTCCTCCGGAAGTTCCTCCAGGAATTCCTCCGGAAGTTCCTCCAGGAATTCCTCCGGAAGTTCCTCCAGGAATTCCTCCGGAAGTTCCTCCAGGAATTCCTCCGGAAGTTCCTCCAGGAATTCCTCCGGAAGTTCCTCCAGGAATTCCTCCGGAAGTTCCTCCAGGAATTCCTCCGAGAGTTCCTCCAGGAATTCCTCCGGAAGTTCCTCCAGGAATTCCTCCGGAAGTTCCTCCAGGAATTCCTCCGGAAGTTCCTCCAGGAATTCCTCCGGAAGTTCCTCCAGGAATTCCTCCGAAGTTCCTCCAGGAATTCCTCCGGAAGTTCCTCCAGGAATTCCTCCGAAGTTCCTCCAGGAATTCCTCCGGAAGTTCCTCCAGGAATTCCTCCGGAAGTTCCTCCAGGAATTCCTCCGGAAGTTCCTCCAGGAATTCCTCCGAAGTTCCTCCAGGAATTCCTCCGGAAGTTCCTCCAGGAATTCCTCCGAAGTTCCTCCAGGAATTCCTCCGGAAGTTCCTCCAGGAATTCCTCCGGAAGTTCCTCCAGGAATTCCTCCGGAAGTTCCTCCAGGAATTCCTCCGGAAGTTCCTCCAGGAATTCCTCCGGAAGTTCCTCCAGGAATTCCTTCGGAAGTTCCTCCAGGAATTCCTTCGGAAGTTCCTCCAGGAATTCCTTCGGAAGTTCCTCCAGGAATTCCTTCGGAAGTTCCTCCAGGAATTCCTTTCGAAGTTCCTCCAGGAATTCCTTCGGAAGTTCCTCCAGGAATTCCTTCGGAAGTTCCTCCAGGAATTCCTCCGGAAGTTCCTCCAGGAATTCCTTCGGAAGTTCCTCCAGGAATTCCTCCGGAAGTTCCTCCAGGAATTCCTCCGGAAGTTCCTCCGAATTCCTCCGGAAGTTCCTCCGAATTCCTCCGGAAGTTCCTCCGAATTCCTCCGGAAGTTCCTCCGGGAATTCCTCCGGAAGTTCCTCCGGGAATTCCTCCGGAAGTTCCTCCGGAATTCCTCCGAAGTTCCTCCGAATTCCTCCGGAAGTTCCTCCGGAATTCCTCCGGAAGTTCCTCCGAAATTCCTCCGAAGTTCCTCCGAATTCCTCCGAAGTTCCTCCGGAATTCCTCCGGAAGTTCCTCCGTGAATTCCTCCGAAGTTCCTCCGAATTCCTCCGGAAGTTCCCCCGTAATTCCTCCGGAAGTTCCTCCGGGAATTCCTCCGAAGTTCCTCCGGGAATTCCTCCGGAAGTTCCTCCGAAATTCCTCCGGAAGTTCCTCCGGAATTCCTCCGAAGTTCCTCCGAATTCCTCCGGAAGTTCCTCCGGGAATTCCTCCGGAAGTTCCTCCGAATTCCTCCGGAAGTTCCTCCGGGAATTCCTCCGGAAGTTCCTCCGGGAATTCCTCCGGAAGTTCCTCCGAAATTCCTCCGGAAGTTCCTCGGAAGAATTCCTCCGGAAGTTCCTCCGGAAGTTCCTCCGGGAATTCTCCGGAAGTTCCTCCGGGAATTCCTCCGGAAGTTCCTCCGGAATTCCTCCGAAGTTCCTCCGAATTCCTCCGGAAGTTCCTCCGGGAATTCCTCCGGAAGTTCCTCCGGGAATTCCTCCGGAAGTTCCTCCGGGAATTCCTCCGGAAGTTCCTCCGGGAATTCCTCCGGAAGTTCCTCCGGGAATTCCTCCGGAAGTTCCTCCGGGAATTCCTCCGATAGTTCCTCCGGGAATTCCTCCGAAAGTTCCTCCGGAAGTTCTTCCGGGAATTCCTCCGGAAGTTCCTCCGGGAATTCCTCCGGAAGTTCCTCCGGGAATTCCTCCGGAAGTTCCTCCGGAAGTTCCTCCGGGAATTCCTCCGGAAGTTCCTCCGGGAATTCCTCCGGAAGTTCCTCCGGGAATTCCTCCGGAAGTTCCTCCGGGACTTCCTCCGGAAGTTCCTCCGGGAATTCCTCCGGAAGTTCCTCCGAAATTCCTCCGGAAGTTCCTCCGGGAATTCCTCCGGAAGTTCCTCCGGGAATTCCTCCGGAAGTTCCTCCAGGAATTCCTCCGGAAGTTCCTCCGGGAATTCCTCCGGAAGTTCCTCCAGGAATTCCTCCGGAAGTTCCTCCAGTAATTCCTCCGGAAGTTCCTCCAGGAATTCCTCCGGAAGTTCCTCCAGGAATTCCTCCGGAAGTTCCTCCAGGAATTCCTCCGGAAGTTCCTCCAGGAATTCCTCCGGAAGTTCCTCCAGGAATTCCTCCGGAAGTTCCTCCAGGAATTCCTCCGGAAGTTCCTCCAGGAATTCCTCCGGAAGTTCCTCCAGGAATTCCTCCGGAAGTTCCTCCAGGAATTCCTCCGGAAGTTCCTCCAGGAATTCCTCCGGAAGTTCCTCCAGGAATTCCTCCGAAGTTCCTCCAGGAATTCCTCCGGAAGTTCCTCCAGGAATTCCTCCGGAAGTTCCTCCAGGAATTCCTCGGAAGTTCCTCCAGGAATTCCTCCGGAAGTTCCTCCAGGAATTCCTCCGGAAGTTCCTCCAGGAATTCCTCCGGAAGTTCCTCCAGGAATTCCTCCGGAAGTTCCTCCAGGAATTCCTCCGGAAGTTCCTCCAGGAATTCCTCCGGAAGTTCCTCCAGGAATTCCTCCGGAAGTTCCTCCAGGAATTCCTCCGGAAGTTCCTCCAGGAATTCCTCCGGAAGTTCCTCCAGGAATTCCTCCGGAAGTTCCTCCAGGAATTCCTCCGGAAGTTCCTCCAGGAATTCCTCCGGAAGTTCCTCCGGGAATTCCTCCGGAAGTTCCTCCGGAAGTTCCTCCGGAAGTTCCTCCAATTCCTCCGGAAGTTCCTCCAGGAATTCCTCCGGAAGTTCCTCCGAAATTCCTCCGCAAGTTCCTCCGGGAATTCCTCCGGAAGTTCCTCCGAAAATTCCTCCGGAAGTTCCTCCGGGAATTCCTCCGGAAGTTCCTCCGGGAATTCCTCCGGAAGTTCCTCCGAATTCCTCCGGAAGTTCCTCCGAATTCCTCCGGAAGTTCCTCCGGGAACTCCTCCGGAAGTTCCTCAGGAATTCCTCCGAAGTTCCTCCGGGAATTCCTCCGGAAGTTCCTCCGGGAATTCCTCCGGAAGTTCCTCCGGGAATTCCTCCGGAAGTTCCTCCGGGAATTCCTCCGGAAGTTCCTCCGGGAATTCCTCCGGAAGTTTCTCTCTTCTTCTTTATTCGAATCAATCAATTCTTGCCTCGGCTGCCCACCTCACACCTATTAGCCGTGGAAAATCTCTTCAGGAAAACTTCGCTGGGTGCTCTGGGAAATCTCTGAGGGAAATTCCGGGTTGATTGGATGCAACGCCAGTCCAGCCAGTGAGGTCGAGGTCACTGGATATTAATGAAAGTTATTCGAATTAATCAATTCTTGCCTCGGCTGCCCACCTCACATCTGTTAGCCGTGGAAAATCTCTTCAGGAAAACTTCGCTGGGGGTTCTGGGAAAACTCTGAGGGAAATTCCGGGTTGATTGGATGCAACGCCAGTCCAGCCAGTGAGGTCGAGGTCACTGGATATTAATGAAAATTATTCGAATTAATCAATTCTTGCCTCGGCTGCCCACCTCACGCCTATTAGCCGTGGAAAATCTCTTCAGGAAAACTTCACTGGGTGCTCTGGGAAAACTCTGAGTGAAATTCCGGGTTGATTGGATGCAACGCCAGTCCAGCCAGTGAGGTCGAGGTCACTGGATATTAATGAAAATTATTCGAATTAATCAATTCTTGCCTCGGCTGCCCACCTCACACCGATTAGCCGTGGAAAATCTCTTCAGGAAAACTTCGCTGGGGGTTCTGAGAAAACTCTGAAGGAAATTCCGGGTTGATTGGATGCAACGCCAGTTTAGCCAGTGAGGTCGAGGTCACTGGATATTAATGAAAGTTATTCGAATTAATCAATTCTTGCCTCGGCTGCCCACCTCACATCTGTTAGCCGTGGAAAATCTCTTCAGGAAAACTTCGCTGGGGGTTCTGGGAAAACTCTGAGTGAAATTCCGGGTTGATTGGATGCAACGCCAGTCCAGCCAGTGAGGTCGAGGTCACTGGATATTAATGAAAATTATTCGAATTAATCAATTCTTGCCTCGGCTGCCCACCTCACACCTATTAGCCGTGGAAAATCTCTTCAGGAAAACTTCGCTGGGGGTTCTGGGAAAACTCTGAAGGAAATTCCGGGTTGATTGGATGCAACGCCAGTCCAGCCAGTGAGGTCGAGGTCACTGGATATTAATGAAAATTATTCGAATTAATCAATTCTTGCCTTGGCTGCCCACCTCACATCTATTAGCCGTGGAAAATCTCTTCAGGAAAACTTTACTGGGTGCTCTGGGAAAACTCTGAGCGAAATTTCGAGTTGATTGGATGCAACGCCAGAGTAGCCAGTGAGGTCGACGTCACTGGATATTAATGAAAATTATTCGAATTAATCAATTCATGCCTCGGCTGCCCACCTCACACCTATTAGCCGTGGAAAATCTTTTCAGGAAAACTTCACTGGGTGCTCTGGGAAAACTTTGAGGGAAATTCCGGGTTGATTGGATGCAACGCCAGTCCAGCCAGTGAGGTCGACGTCACTGGATATTAATGAAAATTATTCGAATTAATCAATTCATGCCTCGGCTGCCCACCTCACACCTATTAGCCGTGGAAAATCTCTTCAGGAAAACTTTACCGGGTGCTCTGGGAAAACTCTGAGCGAAATTTCGAGTTGATTGGATGCAACGCCAGTCCAGCCAGTGAGGTCGACGTCACTGGATATTAATGAAAATTATTCGAATTAATCAATTCTTGCCTCGGCTGCCCACCTCACATCTATTAGCCGTGGAAAATCTCTTCAGGAAAACTTTACTGGGTGCTCTGGGAAAACTCTGAGCGAAATTTCGAGTTGATTGGATGCAACGCCAGTCCAGCCAGTGAGGTCGACGTCACTGGATATTAATGAAAATTATTCGAATTAATCAATTCATGCCTCGGCTGCCCACCTCACACCTATTAGCCGTGGAAAATCTTTTCAGGAAAACTTCACTGGGTGCTCTGGGAAAACTTTGAGGGAAATTCCGGGTTGATTGGATGCAACGCCAGTCCAGCCAGTGAGGTCGACGTCACTGGATATTAATGAAAATTATTCGAATTAATCAATTCATGCCTCGGCTGCCCACCTCACACCTATTAGTCGTGGAAAATCTCTTCAGGAAAACTTCACTGGGTGCTCTGGGAAAACTCTGAGCGAAATTTCGAGTTGATTGGATGCAACGCCAGTCCAGCCAGTGAGGTCGACGTCACTGGATATTAATGAAAATTATTCGAATTAATCAATTCATGCCTCGGCTGCCCACCTCACACCTATTAGCCGGGGAAGATCTGTTCCGGAAAACTTCACTGGGTGCTCTGGGAAAACTCTGAGCGAAATTCCGAGTTGATTGGATGCAACGCCAGTCCAGCCAGTGAGGTCGACGTCACTGGATATTAATGAAAATTATTCTAATTAATCAATTCATGCCTCGGCTGCCCACCTCACACCTATTAGCCGTGGAAAATCTTTTCAGGAAAACTTCACTGGGTGCTCTGGGAAAACTTTGAGGGAAATTCCGGGTTGATTGGATGCAACGCCAGTCCAGCCAGTGAGGTCGACGTCACTGGATATTAATGAAAATTATTCGAATTAATCAATTCATGCCTCGGCTGCCCACCTCACACCTATTAGTCGTGGAAAATCTCTTCAGGAAAACTTCACTGGGTGCTCTGGGAAAACTTTGAGGGAAATTCCGGGTTGATTGGATGCAACGCCAGTCCAGCCAGTGAGGTCGACGTCACTGGATATTAATGAAAATTATTCTAATTAATCAATTCATGCCTCGGCTGCCCACCTCACATCTATTAGCCGTGGAAAATCTCTTCAGGAAAACTTTACTGGGTGCTCTGGGAAAACTCTGAGCGAAATTTCGAGTTGATTGGATGCAACGCCAGTCCAGCCAGTGAGGTCGACGTCACTGGATATTAATGAAAATTATTCGAATTAATCAATTCATGCCTCGGCTGCCCACCTCACACCTATGAGCCGTGGAAAATCTCTTCGGGAAAACTTCGCTGGGTGCTCTGGGAAAACTCTGAGCGAAATTCCAAGTCGATTGGATGCAACGCCAGTCCAGCCAGTGAGGTCGAGGTCACTGGATATTAATGAAAATTATTCGAATTAATCAATTCATGCCTCGGCTGCCCACCTCACACCTATTAGTCGTGGAAAATCTCTTCAGGAAAACTTCACTGGGTGCTCTGGGAAAACTCTGAGCGAAATTCCGAGTTGATTGGATGCAACGCCAGTCCAGCCAGTGAGGTCGACGTCACTGGATATTAATGAAAATTATTCTAATTAATCAATTCTTGCCTCGGCTGCCCACCTCACATCTATTAGCCGTGGAAAATCTCTTCAGGAAAACTTCACTGGGTGCTCTGGGAAAACTCTGAGCGAAATTTCGAGTTGATTGGATGCAACGCCAGTCCAGCCAGTGAGGTCGACGTCACTGGATATTAATGAAAATTATTCGAATTAATCAATTCATGCCTCGGCTGCCCACCTCACACCTATTAGTCGTGGAAAATCTCTTCAGGAAAACTTCACTGGGTGCTCTGGGAAAACTCTGAGCGAAATTCCGAGTTGATTGGATGCAACGCCAGTCCAGCCAGTGAGGTCGACGTCACTGGATATTAATGAAAATTATTCGAATTAATCAATTCATGCCTCGGCTGCCCACCTCACACCTATTAGCCGTGGAAAATCTCTTCAGGAAAACTTCACTGGGTGCTCTGGGAAAACTCTGAGCGAAATTCCGAGTTGATTGGATGCAACGCCAGTCCAGCCAGTGAGGTCGACGTCACTGGATATTAATGAAAATTATTCGAATTAATCAATTCATGCCTCGGCTGCCCACCTCACACCTATTAGCCGTGGAAAATCTTTTCAGGAAAACTTCACTGGGTGCTCTGGGAAAACTTTGAGGGAAATTCCGGGTTGATTGGATGCAACGCCAGTCCAGCCAGTGAGGTCGAGGTCACTGGATATTAATGAAAATTATTCGAATTAATCAATTCATGCCTCGGCTGCCCACCTCACACCTATTAGCCGTGGAAAATCTCTTCAGGAAAACTTCACTGGGTGCTCTGGGAAAACTCTGAGCGAAATTCCGAGTTGATTGGATGCAACGCCAGTCCAGCCAGTGAGGTCGACGTCACTGGATATTAATGAAAATTATTCGAATTAATCAATTCATGCCTCGGCTGCCCACCTCACACCTATTAGTCGTGGAAAATCTCTTCAGGAAAACTTCACTGGGTGCTCTGGGAAACCTTTGAGAGAAATTCCGGGTTGATTGGATGCAACGCCAGTCCAGCCAGTGAGGTCGAGGTCACTGGATATTAATGAAAATTATTAGAATTATTCAATTCTTGCCTCGGCTGCCCACCTCACACCTATTAGCCGTGGAAAATCTCTTCAGGAAAACTTCGCTGGGGGTTCTGGGAAAACTTTGAGAGAAATTCCGGGTTGATTGGATGCAACGCCAGTCCAGCCAGTGAGGTCGAGGTCACTGGATATTAATGAAAATTATTCGAATTAATCAATTCATGCCTCGGCTGCCCACCTCACACCTATTAGCCGTGGAAAATCTCTTCAGGAAAACTTCACTGGGTGCTCTGGGAAAACTCTGAGCGAAATTCCGAGTTGATTGGATGCAACGCCAGTCCAGCCAGTGAGGTCGACGTCACTGGATATTAATGAAAATTATTCGAATTAATCAATTCATGCCTCGGCTGCCCACCTCACACCTATTAGCCGTGGAAAATCTTTTCAGGAAAACTTCACTGGGTGCTCTGGGAAAACTTTGAGGGAAATTCCGGGTTGATTGGATGCAACGCCAGTCCAGCCAGTGAGGTCGACGTCACTGGATATTAATGAAAATTATTCGAATTAATCAATTCATGCCTCGGCTGCCCACCTCACACCTATTAGCCGTGGAAAATCTTTTCAGGAAAACTTCACTGGGTGCTCTGGGAAAACTTTGAGGGAAATTCCGGGTTGATTGGATGCAACGCCAGTCCAGCCAGTGAGGTCGACGTCACTGGATATTAATGAAAATTATTCGAATTAATCAATTCATGCCTCGGCTGCCCATCTCACACCTATTAGCCGTGGAAAATCTCTTCAGGAAAACTTCACTGGGTGCTCTGGGAAAACTCTGAGCGAAATTTCGAGTTGATTGGATGCAACGCCAGTCCAGCCAGTGAGGTCGACGTCACTGGATATTAATGAAAATTATTCGAATTAATCAATTCATGCCTCGGCTGCCCACCTCACACCTATTTGCCGTGGAAAATCTTTTCAGGAAAACTTCACTGGGTGCTCTGGGAAAACTTTGAGGGAAATTCCGGGTTGATTGGATGCAACGCCAGTCCAGCCAGTGAGGTCGACGTCACTGGATATTAATGAAAATTATTCGAATTAATCAATTCATGCCTCGGCTGCCCATCTCACACCTATTAGCCGTGGAAAATCTCTTCAGGAAAACTTCACTGGGTGCTCTGGGAAAACTCTGAGCGAAATTTCGAGTTGATTGGATGCAACGCCAGTCCAGCCAGTGAGGTCGACGTCACTGGATATTAATGAAAATTATTCGAATTAATCAATTCATGCCTCGGCTGCCCACCTCACACCTATTAGCCGTGGAAAATCTCTTCAGGAAAACTTCACTGGGTGCTCTGGGAAAACTTTGAGGGAAATTCCGAGTTGATTGGATGCAACGCCAGTCCAGCCAGTGAGGTCGACGTCACTGGATATTAATGAAAATTATTCGAATTAATCAATTCATGCCTCGGCTGCCCACCTCACACCTATTAGCCGTGGAAAATCTTTTCAGGAAAACTTCACTGGGTGCTCTGGGAAAACTTTGAGGGAAATTCCGGGTTGATTGGATGCAACGCCAGTCCAGCCAGTGAGGTCGACGTCACTGGATATTAATGAAAATTATTCGAATTAATCAATTCATGCCTCGGCTGCCCACCTCACACCTATTAGCCGTGGAAAATCTTTTCAGGAAAACTTCACTGGGTGCTCTGGGAAAACTTTGAGGGAAATTCCGGGTTGATTGGATGCAACGCCAGTCCAGCCAGTGAGGTCGACGTCACTGGATATTAATGAAAATTATTCGAATTAATCAATTCATGCCTCGGCTGCCCACCTCACACCTATTAGCCGTGGGAAATCTTTTCAGGAAAACTTCACTGGGTGCTCTGGGAAAACTCTGAGCGAAATTTCGAGTTGATTGGATGCAACGCCAGTCCAGCCAGTGAGGTCGACGTCACTGGATATTAATGAAAATTATTCGAATTAATCAATTCATGCCTCGGCTGCCCACCTCACACCTATTAGCCGTGGAAAATCTCTTCAGGAAAACTTCACTGGGTGCTCTGGGAAAACTCTGAGCGAAATTCCGAGTTGATTGGATGCAACGCCAGTCCAGCCAGTGAGGTCGACGTCACTGGATATTAATGAAAATTATTCTAATTAATCAATTCTTGCCTCGGCTGCCCACCTCACATCTATTAGCCGTGGAAAATCTCTTCAGGAAAACATTACTGGGTGCTCTGGGAAAACTCTGAGCGAAATTTCGAGTTGATTGGATGCAACGCCAGTCCAGCCAGTGAGGTCGACGTCACTGGATATTAATGAAAATTATTCGAATTAATCAATTCATGCCTCGGCTGCCCACCTCACATCTATTAGCCGTGGAAAATCTCTTCAGGAAAACTTTACTGGGTGCTCTGGGAAAACTCTGAGCGAAATTTCGAGTTGATTGGATGCAACGCCAGTCCAGCCAGTGAGGTCGAGGTCACTGGATATTATTGAAAATTATTCGAATTAATCAATTCATGCCTCGGCTGCCCACCTCACATCTATTAGCCGTGGAAAATCTCTTCAGGAAAACTTTACTGGGTGCTCTGGGAAAACTCTGAGCGAAATTTCGAGTTGATTGGATGCAACGCCAGTCCAGCCAGTGAGGTCGAGGTCACTGGATATTAATGAAAATTATTCGAATTAATCAATTCTTGCCTCGGCTGCCCACCTCACATCTATTAGCCGTGGAAAATCTCTTCAGGAAAACTTCACTGGGGGTTCTGGGAAAACTCTGAGGGAAACTTCGAGGAAATTTCCACTCCAGCCAGTGTGATCATATGCTTACTGGCTGGTATGGCGCTGGATATCTTCCTGTACTAAAATGATTCTAGAACAATAAATTTACTGGCTGGTATGGTACTGGATAACTTCTTTGAGCTGTTTGAGTCTTCGTCCTTCTAGGTAGAAGAAATTTGACCAAAATTCAATGAAGGTGTGATTAACAAAAAGAGGCATGTAACGCACACTTTCCACACACAATGCAACGAAGCGACTATAGATGCGAGGTATAGGTTGGGGCCTCTCATTCTCGACGTCAATAGTTCGAAGCTAGTCTGAACGAGAATTTTTTTTTTCGATGCTGGTATTCTTTAGGAAATTCTTTGTATTTCCAAATTCTAACTTTCGAGAAGCTTTCTGGTATTCCTAAAAGACTGAGAAATGATTCTTGTGATAGGGGAGGTGGGGGTAAAACGGACAGGGGTTCCCGTTCTAGCTAAATCGTTACAAATTTGGCACTCCATCAAGTGGATCTTATTGCTTGTTTAAAATGATGAGTGTTCCGATGAAATCCCTGTTCACAGCAACACTGGCGGCAGTATCTCTGAAACCGACTCTGTCGTAAAATAAGTAAAAGGACAAGAGAAAAGGAAATGCACCAAAACAACTGAGGTGACAGTAGACATGAATAGGTGCCATGTATAGTGACTCGACAGTTTGTGTTTCGATGGTAAAACAACAGTAATTTGTCTACTTCAATATGAATTTATAAATATAAAATTATTACAGAATTAAGCCTACAATATCGCGGTTAGACCTGTGCCAAAATTATATCTAGTGGTTCAAGTACAATAGTAGCAAGTGCGTGTAACGATGATCTTAAACAGTACTTTATATCTAGATACTAATGCTAATGAAATTTCCAGAACGATAAGATACCCTCTGAGGAATAAAATCGATTACTCTCCTCTTCCGAAAAAAGTACACCAAATTTGTACACCAAATTTGCTAATCCTAAGATAATCCTAATGAATTCAGTACAAATAAACTTATTCCTCTAGCTAAAAGCATTACACACAAATCTTGGTGTTTGCTATTTGGAGTTGGTTACATAACCCAACAATGAGTGTAACATGTTTACTACATTCAAATAATGAAAACTATTCTGTTTATTAAAAATTTTATGTAAACTATGGCTGAAATGTCATGGTGATGTAATTTCTGATGTGCAGTATTTAAGCTTTTAAAACAGAAATCGACTAAACTAATCCGCATGATGCTCGAGGATCACAAACTTAGTTTATCCAAAGATTGTGTACGGGTTGAATTGATGATTTATCTCAAAATTTGATTTTTTTGGGAATTTTTTAAGAAATTGGATCATGGTGGGGTAAAACGGACACGTTCTGGTGTGGGTCATATGGACCATATGAAGTACAAACACTTTTTTCAACGAAATATTATTTTGAAAAGTTTGTATTGTTCACGTCCGAAAACACCAAACATTCATTGGGACATTCGAATTTCCAAGTTTTGTTCGGACAAATGGTATTTTTAAGTGATTTTTATTGATTTAATATGCTTTTTTTTAGTAAAAATCATTGTAAGTTACCACACCCAAAAAACAAATCTGACAATTAGTGTATAAAATCTGGGCATATACAATTCTGTAAGCTTTTTATACAAATATTGTATTGAAATAATACAAATACAAATCTGTAAATACAATAATTGTATTAAAATCTTCCGAAATTGTATATGCCCAATTATTATACAGTTTCTGTAAGGTTCTTATGCAGAACTGTATTAAAATCTGCCATCCGCTGGTTGGGTGCACTATATCAATTTTGATCCATTTTTTTTATTTCCAGAGGCTCATTTTAGAGATGCTTAGCCTATGCATACAATTCATCAACTAAATTCACTGTTTTAAGCTTTATCTCTTAAAATGTCCGTTTTACCCACACACTATGTCTATTTCACCCGCATACGTTTAAAACGAGATTTTTTCATCCTGATTTTCATAGTCAAAAAAATCACAAAATCCGATTGTTTTCCACTAAATTGACTTCAAGCCATCGTAGTGCTTCTATTCAAGATTCACGTAAGTGATTTATATTACGACGTTTTCCTTGTGAAAATGACGTGATTTTCTAGCATGTCCATATTACCCTCAGCCCCCCTACTGATTTCAGAAGAGAATAATTTAATTAAGTTGCTTTGCTTTGATATTTGATTGATATGCCAATAATTCAAATCAAAGACTTGAATTATAACTAATTTTCTGTTTTTTCAGAGGGTATTCCTTCGACTTTCATACAAACATTTTAAGCCGTGTATTTTTTTAATTATGAAGTGATGATTTATTTATGTGGTTTACATCTAAACAGTAATGATGTTGATAGTACATTTTAAAATAATGAACTACTGTAAAAATAGTTCTTAATATCACCGTTGATGTTGTACAAGAATATTTTGAATTCGTATGTAGGAATATGGCATAAAATAGATTTAAACCAAATTTGAAAAAAATCACTTTTTTATTCATAATATTGATATACTTGAGACAAAACAACCTTTTAAATAGATGCATTTTAAGTGCTTTCAAAATATTTTCATATAATACATATACTATCTATTTTTATAAGATTTTCTAATTCAATTGCAGAATTATATAATTAATTTCTTTGCTAAATTTATTTAATTGAATATCCATGATCTGACGTTGATTTAAAATGGAATGTGATGTAAATTTTGATGTGAAAATCATCTCTCATACAATCTAGATTTTTCTATAATCTGTATTAAAGAGATTTCCAACTTGAGGCAAAACAAATCTAGGAATCTCCTAAACTATTTCACAATTTAGAAAATACACAACTTTGCAAAAAGTGTCTCTAACCCGGTAGTCTTCGATTTGAATTATCGGCATGTCAATCAAGTATCAACGCAGCAGAACAAGTTCATTATTCTCTTATTCTCTTCTGAAAACAGTATCACAAGTACACAGCAAATAGTTTTGAAAATTCAACTAATGCTAATTCCATCAAACGAATTAACGGTTGTGTACTATTTCGCCGAAAAACATTTCGCGGAATATACGCGGTACGACATTCCACGGAATGTACCAAATCTCCGAAACACATTTCGCGGAATGCACCTTTTTTCCGAAAGACATTTCGCGGAATGTACCTTTTCACCGAAAACCATTCCGCGGAATGCCATTTGGCGGAATTCAGTTAGAATAATTATCATTGAAATATTTACCGATTTCTGCTGAATTACATGCAATCCGGGTTAATTTTTTTGGATTGTGATTTAAATAATGAAAAAAGGTAATGCTTTCTTTGAATAACCGCATCCGGTCGGTATAACACAGAAAACAATGTCTTCTTGAAATGGACACGTTTGCTCGGGATAAAAAAAGGAGGTAGTCCCTTCTATGAATTAACGCATCTGCCCGGTATAAAGCAAAGGGAAAAGATAATGCCTACTTTGAATGGATGCGTCTGCCCTAGAGATAGTCGGGTTTCACATTTTGCAAACCCAATTTGTAAATTTTCTTCAAACCCGGACACGACCCGGACCGTCTTCTTTAAAAGAACGCGTCTGCCTGGTATAATTCGAAGGGAGGGGTAACACCTCTTTAAAATGGATGCGTCTGCCCGGTATAAGGCGAAAGGAGTTGGGAATGCCTTCTTTAAAATAACGCGTCTGGCCGGTATAAGGCGAAGGGAGGAGTGACGCCTTTTTTAAATGAATGCATCTGGCCGGTATAAGGCAAAAGGAGCTGACGATCCCTTCTTTAATAGAACTCGTCTGCCCGGTATAAGACGAAGTGAGGGGTAACGCCTTCTTTAAATGGATGCATCCGCCCGGTATAAGGCGAAAGGAGCTGTTAATGCCTTCTTTAAAAGAACACTTCTGCCCGGTATAAGGCAAAGGAAGAAGTAAAGAATTCTTAAAGTGGATGCGTCTGGCCGGTATAAGGTGGAAGCAGTTGATAAAACCTTTTTTAAAAGAACGAATCTGCCCGGTATAAGGTAAAGGAAAAGGTAATGTACTCTTTAAATGGTAGCGTCTGCGGAGGGAGGGTATAATGCCATATTTAAATGAATACGTTTTCTCACTATAAGACAAAAGGGAGAAATAAAGGATTATTCATAATAACGCCTATCCGTAACAAAATAAAGAGAGGAGAAAACCTGATAATAATATCTGGCCCGTCTGCAAAATATATTGCGGATCTCTTAAAAATTTTCCATTTTGCGGATTCCGCAAAGTTCTTCCGCAGCTGTCAAAGTTCTACCGCAAGCCTGCAAATCTTCAAAACACTGAAACAAAAAACTGGTATTTGGCGTTGTCATCGTAGAGTGCCATGCCAAGCAGCATAGAAAAAGTATGAAGTGACAGCTGCGGTAGTTTGAATATTCAACCGGAAAGAGGAAAGTTTTCTCTGGAACAGCAATAACTAAGGATTTGTAAGGGGCAATTGAAATTTTGAAAACTACTACTACTGAGAGGCCTTCCTTAGCCGTGCGGGAAGATGCGCGGCTGCCAAGCAAAACTATGCAGAAGGAGGCTGTGTTCAAGTTCTGGCCCGGTCTAGGAAATTCATCGAAAAAAAAAAAGTTTAGGTATAAAACCTTTAACGTATTAACACGTACGTCCCCAACCCCCATTTTACGATAAAACTTAAAATTCAAAACCACGCAGCTCAGCCAATTTCTAACGGATTTTCAAGCAATCTTCTGGAATCGATCACAAAATTCCTATAGTTTTAGGAACCGAGGTCATTTTTTGTGCAATGGCCATGGTTCCGGATATGGTCACTGGCAGATCGGCTTCGAAATCCATCGTGCGACATGTCAAACTTCATGATTTTGCAAAACAAGTACACTGGAGTACATTTCGGTGAATTTCGGTCAAATTGGCCACCGTCCAGGTACATCCAGGGCCTGGTTCCCTTGGGGAAGTGGCCAATTTTCGTTCAATCTTAGAACCCATCTTGCGACATGTCAAACTTCATGATTTTACAACACAAGTACACTGGAGTACATTTCGGCGATTTTCGATTAAATTGGCCACCCTCCGGGTACTTCCAGGGCCTGGTTCCCTTGAGGAAGTGACCATTTTTCGTTAAATCTTAGAACCCATCATGCGACATGTCAAACTTCATAATTTTGCATAACGTGTACACTGAAGTCCATTTCAGCGATTTACGATCGAATTGGCCACCCTCCGGGTACTTCCAGAGCCTGGTTCCCTTGGGGAAGTAGCCAATTTTCGTTCAATTTTGGAATCCACCTTGTGGCATGTCAAACTTCATAATTTTGCAAAGCAAGTACACTGGAGTCCATTTCGGTGATTTTCGATCGAATGGGCTACCTTCCGGGTACTTCCAGGTAGACCTGTGCGGTGATTGAAATTTTATCGGTGGTGGCGTGATGGATCATTTTCAGGCAGTAGCGGCGGCGTCACGCCGTTGGTGATCAGCGGTGGCGTGGATCGGCGTGAACCAGTTTCAAGCACCAAAATTTCTTCAGAAGTTCGTCAAGGAATTCTTTGAGAAGTTCCAGTTTTTTAAAAGATCGTCAAGAAATTCCTTTGGACATTCCTCCGCAAGTGCCTCTGGGAAGTTCCTCCAGAAACTTCTCCATGATCTCGTCTGGAAGTTCCTTCTGGAATTCCTCCGGAAGCTCCTCCAGATATTCATCTGGAAGTTCCTCCAGGAATTCCTTCGGAGGTTCCTCCAGGAATTCCTCCGAAAGTTTCTCCAGGAATTCCTCCGGAAGTTTCTCCATGAATTCCTCCAGGAATTCCTCCGGAAACTGGAATTGACCACCTGGAATTCCAGAAATTTTTGGAGGATTTTCCTGATGAATTCCTGGAGGAACTTCCGGAGGAATTCCTGGTGGAACATACAGGATAAATCCTAAAAGAACTTCCGAAAGGATTCCCGGAGGGACTTCGGCAGGAATTCCTGGAGGAGCTTCCGGAAGATTACTAAAAAAAAACTTCCGGAGGAAGTACTGGGGGAACTTTCGGAGGAATTACTGGAGGAACTTCCGGAGGAATTACTGTAGGAACTGCCGGAGGAATTACTGGACGAACTTCCGGAAGAATTACTGGAGGAACTTGCGGAGAAATTACTGGAGGAACTTGCGGAGGAATTATTGGAGAAACTTCCGGAGGAAATACTGGAGGAACTGGAGGAACTTCCGGAGGAACTTCTTGAGGTATTCCTGGAGGAGCTTCCGGAGGAACTTCCTGGAGGAACTTCCGGAGGAACTCCTGGAGGAACTTCTTGAGGAATTCCTGGAGGAGCTTCCGGAGGAATTCCTGGAAGAACTTCCGGAGCAATTCCTGGAGGAACTTCCAGAGAAATTCCTGGAGGAACTTCCAGAGGAATTCCTGGAGGAACTTCAGGAGGAATTCCTGGATGAACTTCCGGAGGAATTCCTGGAGGAACTTCCGGAGGAATTCCTGGAGGAACTTCCGGAGGAATTCCTGGTGGAACATACAGGATAAATCCTAAAAGAACTTCCGAAAGGATTCCCGGAGGGACTTCGGCAGGAATTCCTGGAGGAGCTTCCGGAAGATTACTAAAAAAAAACTTCCGGAGGAAGTACTGGAGGAACTTTCGGAGGAATTACTGGAGGAACTTCCGGAGGAATTACTGTAGGAACTGCCGGAGGAATTACTGGACGAACTTCCGGAAGAATTACTGGAGGAACTTGCGGAGGAATTATTGGAGAAACTTCCGGAGGAAATACTGGAGGAATTGGAGGAACTTCCGGAGGAACTTCTTGAGGTATTCCTGAAGGAGCTTCCGGAGGAACTTCCTGGAGGAACTTCCTGAGAAATTCCTGGAGGAACTTCCAGAGGAATTCCTGGAGGAACTTCCAGAGGAATTCCTGGAGGACCTTCTGAAGGAATTCCTGGAGGAACTTCCAGAGGAATTCCTGGAGGAACTTCCAGAGGAATTCCTGGAGGAACTTCCAGAGGAATTCCTGGAGGAACTTCCAGAGGAATTCCTGGAGGAACTTCCAGAGGAATTCCTGGAGGAACTTCCAGAGGAATTCCTGGAGGAACTTCCAGAGGAATTCCTGGAGGAACTTCCAGAGGAATTCCTGGAGGAACTTCCAGAGGAATTCCTGGAGGAACTTCCAGAGGAATTCCTGGAGGAACTTCCAGAGGAATTCCTGGAGGAACTTCCAGAGGAATTCCTGGAGGAACTTCCAGAGGAATTCCTGGAGGAACTCCCGGAGGAATTCTTGGAGGAACTTTCGGAGGAATTCCTGGAGGAACTTCCGGAGGAATTCCTGGAAGAACTTCCGGAGGAATTCCTGGAGGAACTTCCGGAGGAATTCCTGGAGGAACTTCCGGAGGAATTCCAGGAGGAACTTCCGGATGAATTCCTGGAGGACCTTCCGGAGGAATTCCTGGAGGACCTTCTGAAGGAATTCCTGGAGGAACTTCCGGAGGAATTCTTGGAGGAACTTCCGGAGGAAATCCTGGGGGAACTTCCGGAGGAAATCCTGGAGGAACTTCCGGAGGAATTCCGCTGGCTAAAAATGATCTATCACGCCACCACCGGTAAAATTTAATATTCAATTCAATTTGATTGAGTTTTACAAGCAGGCACAGTTTGAAATTAAATTCGCTTTAAAGGAACAATAAGATCGATTGAATATTGCGTTTATTTGCATGCTCCAAATATGTGCATGAAAATACATTTAAAATCACAACATATTTTTATCTGTGTATCTTATCTTAATCTTTTAGAAAAAAAAACTGGAAATCTTCTCGAAAGTTAGAATTTGGGAATATAAAAAATTTCAAAAAGATTACCAGTACCAAAAAAATCCCCTTCAGACTAGCTTCGAACTATTGACGTCGCGATTCAGAGGCCCCAACTAATACATCGCATCTATTATCGCTTCGTTGCATGATGTGTGAAAAGTGTGCGTTACATGCCTCTTTTTGTTAATCACACCTTCATTGAAATTTGGAAGGACGAAGACTCAAAAAGCAAGGTCCAATAAACGTACCCCTAGTAACCCGCTTTTCATTCATTCCAAGCGAATCTTCCACGCAACGTGGTGCCTCGTGCAAACAACAGCAAGCAGCAGACGGCAGTGATGTTGGAACAAAAAGTGCAATGAGTCTTGAGTTCATTAGCAATTAGTTTTATGTAAATAACATTTTTCACGAGCGTCGGATCACTTTGCGGTCTGCCAAGGAAATTTTGCTAATAAAACTTCCTATGATGTAGTTGGTTCGATTTATCGTTAGAGAATAATGGGACACCTTGGGGATTTTTTCTTTGTAAAGGTAAATTTCCCCATAGTAAATCCTATGAAAAATTAAAATCGCCGGCGCTAAAATATAGTTTCACCGATTGATCTGGGACAATAAAAACTGTCATATACTGTAGTAGTATTGGTGTCGTATTTATAAAAAAAAACAAAGAATATTAGTAGGGTGGTTCAAAAAACTACCCAGCTCCACCACGCTCACTCAATTCCGTCCCATGCTCCGAGTGTCCTCTAAAAACCGATTTTAACAAAAACTGGTTGAAAACTAGCCGGCTCAAGTTTGTATGAAAACTAGTATGAGAAACTAAACCTTTCATTACACTGGCTACAGCGCCTCCCCTCCAAACGCTGGCGAAAAGAGAGCCCACATAGTTTAACACAACGTTCCGGAGACTTCACTGAACGAAAACCGCACCGCAGGAAAGATCCATTGATTATGTAACGCGAGAAAAATCCTAATTATCATGCTAAAGATTCGCAACCTCGATTAACATCGACTCCCAACCATTGAAACGACCATTCAATGTCCATTGTCTATGGAATTAAAGCTCTTAAATACTTCATCCAGTCATATGGTCTGCCCCTGAGATGAGATGTGCCAACTGGCTTCTTATTTTTCTTCTCCATCATCTCTTTGTTCCCTGTTGTGCTTTTTATCCACTACCATCACCGTCCCGGCAAGTGTTGTCAGAAATGTTGATTTTTTGTTGAAACCAATTATTTTTGCTCTAAGTTTAAGATGGTGTACAATAACAATCGTTACGAACTAATTATAATTATGTATTTAGCAAGTAGGGGAAGATGCCCCAAAACGCCCCCCCCCCCGATGCAAAACGCCTTTTGTGGTTTCCCTCATATTTACCGTCATTAATATGTCCGTAACAAAACTAGATCTAAAATTATGTAGGATAGGCGAAGAAAGTTTCAAAATAGTGCATGGGAAGGTCGGAAAAACCGAAAATTTCCACATTTTGAAGAAACATCTAACATTTTGACGAGGCAAAACGCCCTAGTGGCAATAACCTACAAAGTACTTGCGTCTCCACGGACTATCCATACTAGAATGCTGATTCGCCGACGCGTGGTACTTTGTTCCCTAGGAGCCGCCAGCTGAAAGGCGTTTTGCCTCATGAGTTTTCCGGCAACAAAATATCACCCCTTTTTTGAAATGTGAATATTATCAATATGATTGAGATTTTTGACAATTTTTGAATGGCATCAACTAGCTATCTTGTTTAACTGATGCATAATGTAAAAATACCCATGAATAGCGTTACAAATAAGACAATAGAGCAGTGCTTGCTTAGCTAGGGCATATTGCCCCCCCTTCCCCTAACTTAAACACTAGGCTTCGAATAAAAGATCTCGATACGCTATTAATTCCAACAATTTTCAATCATTCCATTGACAATTTGAATAATTCTTACAATTATGCTTTATAACAGCACTACTCAAAAGCAGTTGAGGCGGGAAAAAACAATTTGTATTTGAGCTTTTGTAAATAATTTTCCCCCTAGGTGTCCACCGTGCTCGAAATATAATCATTCTTGACAACACTGCCGGTATCAGAAATAGCTTCCCTTCCGAGCTTCGGTAAACAAACGGGTACGTACGCAGTAGTCAAAATCGACCAATCAGCAACTGGTTCAAAAATGGTTCAAATTCGAGATACGAGAAGGCACATCTCATCTCAGGTCTCCCCCCTCGCTATCGCCCAATGACGGAGTGCCAGAATCAGAATAATGTTAAATTCAACCTCGCCATATAAACTGTCATACAAACCTTAAATGACTTTTGCACGGTAAAGCCCTAAACGCAATACAACGGAACGGCGACGGAAACGGAAAATTTGACAGTTAGCCCATATATTTTCTGTCAAATTTGCCGTTTCGTTGTATTGCGTTTGGGGCTTAAGCCTCTATTCAAACCAGCCCAAACCATCGGATGACACCCAAATTAATGAGCGCGACGGAGCAAAATCATTTTTTGAACCACCCTATGTATTAGTTTGCTGCTGCCGCTGCCGGTGTTTACTTTCGCTCCGCGGTCAGTTTTTAATCGTTTTTCGGGCAAAAATAGCAGTTTATATTAAGTTTTCGGTTCAAACGAGTGACTGATTTCAAAAAGTGATGTTTAATTTGCATTCTATCAACATTTCGGGCTGCTCATGTGCGGAGAAGTGAGTAAAAACTTGATTTTTCTATGCCCTTTGAGAAGAAGTGAAGTGCAGTGATAAACATGTCCATTATCACGGGAAGTGAATAAATATGCTGTGAACAGGTTAGTAATTTGAATATTATACTTTTGTTCGATGCTGTTCGATGCATTCGAATGTTGGTGGGAGAGGAGTGCGGGAGGTGTGGGGTTGACCCGTGGAAGGTCCGGTGCCATATTGACTGCCATCGTGGTACTCTTCCAACTATGTCCTTAATTTTTTCCAACCGAGCCGCCAACTGTCAAATGGTAGTTCGAACAACTTCACACACGTTCAAACAAAGCAGCAACCGAAGTGTTTTCTTGGGGGCGGATACAATGTTCGTCAAACTGCTTGACTGGTGTGTACGTTGCACCAGTTTGTGCTCCCGATATTCAGAGAAACCCCTTAGCATCCACTACTACCTAATTAGTGCAATACAGCAAACGGTCATCTATACAGTTATGTTACTCTAACGTACTGTTTCGTGAAGTCAAACGGCGAAATCAGGTGGATTCGATTTACTTCGACTTTTTGAAAGCGTTCGACTGCATACCACATCATCATGCCGTGAATAAGTTGCGAGTCCAGACTGGGTAGCGGACTATATTTTATCCTATTTGACTGCCAGAAAAGCTTACGCTGAAACAAACTCTGAGGCTTGGGCAGTTCTCGGATTCATTCGTCGTAATGCATCGCAGTTTACAGACATATATGCATAGTATTGTTGAGTATGCTGCCCCTGTTTGGGATCCTTACCATACTTCGCAAGTCATTCGTATTGAATGTATTCAAAAATCATTTATCCGTTTTGCACTTCGTCACTTACCGTGGAATGACCCTGCAAATTTACCAGACTATCGTGCTCGCTGTCAGCTAGTGGACTTTTGTCAAGAAGACGGTTGAAACCAAAAAGATTATTGGTCCACGGCATCCTCAAAGGATACATAGATTGCTCGGATCTTCTCATCGCTGTCCCCATGCACTTGACAAATTATGGGTATAACAGCCCTTTAAGTTCCTGTTTGAGAAATTTCAACGTTGTGTGTTAAAACTAGGATTAAGAATTTAGCTTAATTTTAGTTTGTATGATAGCATCGAATACGATTCAACAAATAAATTACCGGCATTTGACACTAATACGACTCTAATGCCACCGAGCAATAACCTCTTTGAACAAGTTATAGGATCATAAAAATTACGTAATTGTAAAAAAAAAAGAGATAAAAGTTATTGCAATACAGTTCCCAATCGTCTTGGACTAAGATATAGATTCATCGAATAACCACGTAGCTTAATGTATTTTTTTTGTTAAACAAATTGATATGAAATTTGCGAAAAATAATCCACGTGTTTAAGAGGGACTCGAACCCTCAACCTCCTACTCTCTAGATAGGCGTGATAACCCCTGCACAACACGACCACTCAAAGGTAACGTGGGTCACAAGGTGGGCTCCGAAAGATATTTAATTTGCAAAAAAAGAGGAGCTAACCGCAGTGGAGGTTGGTATTCGGATTCTGATGACTTTTCCGCAAACGTGAGCTTTAAGCGGTATTGTTGTGTAGGGGTTATCCTTCCAAGATACGTGGATTCTTTTTCGCAAATTTCAGCCATGATATTTAACAAAAAATGATTTTCGTACGGTCGAGTTGCCGAATAATATGCAAATAATTAATGTATTTGGTTTTTAATCTTCTCTTCGTGTGCTCTTTTGTGTTTGAACAATTATTCAATATTATAGTTTTAATCTTTTTGAATATAGAACTTAACGACTCTTCTGGTATTTCATTTGAATAACATATTATCCCAAGGGCCTTCCTTAGTCGTGTGGTAAGATGAGCGGCAATGAAGCAAGACAATACTGAAAGTGGGTGGGTTCGTTTCGCAGATCGGTCAGGAAATTATCGGGTTGGAAGTTTTATTGACTTCCCTAGGCATAGAAGTATTCACGGGTTAGCCTCATGATAAACGAATGCAAAAATGATAACTTGGCAGTAATAAGTTATTAACTGTGGAAGTGTGGGGCCCCGCAAAACCCTATGTACAAAAAACAAAAACAACGTTTTTTGTACATTTTGAGGCCCCCGCAAACTGACGGCCAGGGGGCCCCTTCCGGTGGAATCCGTCCCTGTCTTAGCTGCGATGCAGAAATGTCCCAAAGGAGGATGTAATGCCAATAAGAAAAAGAACATTTTATGCCCAATGAGATTTTCCGAAAAATTTCATTCACATGCGATTGACTGTAGCAGTGTAGCCTTTAAATAAATTTATTTTTATCACTTCCTGTCGCCAGCACAAACAAAAACATAAAGTAAAAAGTTCAAATTTTGGAAGAAAGCCGCAGATAAAACACAAATAAAAACGATTTCCTGTCCACTAATTAGCGACACGACATGCGCGAAAAAATAAAGACTTGATTCCGGAAAAGAAGCGACGAACCCACCCCTCAAGTGACTCCCCGCTCGGTATTGATGGAAAGGAAAATGACGAATCCCTTTTTATTCCCCTGGGCCCAGTCTGGTCGGTCGGTCGGTCGCAACATTATTATCTAACCTCATCATCGCGCACCGTTCGACGCTGTTCTGCTAACAGTATTTCATTTCGTTTTTATTCCACCTTGTTGCAGCGCAGAGCAGAATGAAACCAAAAAACCTGGGCAGAACATCCACACGACGATGACGACCAGAGTTCCAAAATAATAAAAGTTCTCGACCATAGTTCGGCGTTTATGGCTAATTTATGCGATTCGCAACCTATTTTTCTTGTGTTTGTGCGCGGTAGCACAGTGACAACTCTTGAATATTAATTACCATCGTTTTTTGAGGGAGATTTCTTTCGTTCTGACAAATTGTTGGTTCTGAAAATTCGCCATCAGTTGATTTCATTTTTAGTTTATTTAGTTATATTGTTAGGAGATAGAAGAAAGAAAGTAATTGTAATAGTTATAATGTAAGTAATTGTGTAAGTACAGTGTCATGGTAGCCCACTCTTTTATACAAACTTATCCATATTTAGTAATACTAATTCATATCTCAACTAGAAAACATTTCAATAAGTATACTTACCATCCTCAAATTCAGTGTAAAATATTCACACAATCGTGTGAGAGTAATCGCTGGGTGATTCTGATGAGAAATTCTTCTAACCCAGAACCGCACGTCATAAAGAAGTTTCCCACTCAAAAGACCACTATAAAAAGCGAATCTACGCACGTCCAAGAATCCACGCACTTCGCCTCAAGAATGGGTTGGCCTTTTGGCTTTGTTACCCACTTGGGACTGTATAATAATTCAGAACTCTTTTCCGCGCTCCATCTGGTTCGCCTTGATGGCAGGTCGTGACAGCGCACATAAAAAGCAGCATAAACGCTCGCCCGGTTCGGGGGTCTCTATCGCACTCCCCGCAAAAGGAATGGGCACTAAACTTTTCTCGGTATTGCGCGTCGTTCGTGAGACGAATGTCAATTCCCGGGTAGGAAGGCAACTTGTGCGATTGGCTTCGTTAGATCTAAGCACTAAGGTCCGCACCTTTCTTCAGAAGCCATAATAATTGAGTCACCAGCAGCGCTGTTTAGTGTTTATTGAATTTTCACTATATTTAGAATTTCGTCATATTCGTGGCGAGAGGGAACGAAAGCGCCAAAGGCGAAAGTAGGCCACTGACCGCGTGTGTGGTTGCTATGGCAGAGTATAGTCCGTTCGTCGCCTGCTGTTCTGGACACTTGTTTGATCATCGCTGCGATTGATTTCCTAATGAAACGCCAAACCGGTTTGATAGTGGTTCAATAACATTTTTGGTAGAACATTTTTAATGAAATTCTTTGTAGAGCGTGTTATTTTCGTTGCATTAATTGTGGTCGTTGGTGATATTCTAACAGCATGTAGTCCTTTTAGTAGAAATTGGATTAATCTGCCTGTCCATATAAGGCAAGTTGGTTGATCAAAATTCTAATAAAAAAAAAACACATAGTGGGTGTTGGGATGCTAATGAAACGATGTTGAATCTTGTTACCAAGTAGATTTAAAGGCACTCCTCACGGAATCCAAATTTCAAAGTACTCACGTTTTCAAGGGCACAGCATTCGATACGGAAGCAACGCACAACTGTCATTTTTATTTTTCCAGCTTTGCTGCGTCGCAGCATGCGTGAAAAAATAGAAATTACAGTTGTGCGTAGCTTCCGTATCGAGTGGTGTGCCCTTGGAAACGTGAGTACTTTGAAATTTGGATTCCGTGAGGAGTGACCTTAAGCCTAATATTCTGCTCATAAGCAGAACTGTCAAGGAAAATTTGCTTTAACTACTAAGGTAAGTTCAATCAAAGTTAATTGCCTATTTCCGGGGATTAAACCACCCGACTTGGACGTTAATTTACAATGTTATGGAAACTCATATGTGAATATGTACGTTATGTGGAAGATATTGATTTGAAAAATGTATTGGAGGTAACCACTTTCCCTTCGATGGGACTCGAACCCATGACCCTACAGTACGCTAGACTGGTGCTTTAACCAACTAAGCTACGAAGGACCTCCGTCGGCCTTCGCAACCTAGCGGCTACTGAACGAGCTCGAGATTCCCAAATTGGACGCATAGTCAAATCACTCGCAATCCATTTCTCAAGCCAATACTTCCACATGTGTATTGTACACGTCCACATTAGAGGAGCGTGAGTATTTAGAATGTCTGGCGGCTATACACATTCTTCATCAGCAACGGTACTGATCAAGTGAGGTTGTGTAAGCATTTGCCAGTCGGTCAGCGATGCCAGATCTACGGAAATTTCCATAGATCTACGGAATTGAGTGCTCTCTACGGATCTACGGATCCGTAGATAAAAACTACGGAAATTTGAAAATATCTGCGGAAATCTACGGATTTTTTACTAGCACATTTTAGTTTCAATTGATCTGGTTTCAAATTTAGATCAAGTTGAGTAAACAATATATAAGTTTCTGATATAGGTATGGGTTTCTACTTAGAAGGAAAGACCGTTACAAATATTTATTGAAAGTTATGTCCAAGGATGTTAACGATCATTCAATAATTTGCGTTCGCTATAGCTATTTGCGTTCGTATAGCTATAACTCCGTTACTAGTGGAATTCAAACAACGAACCTTTAGGCAGAGTTGTAGAGAATCCTTCGCACTAGAAGTCCACCAAACAACATATTTTGAAATTCAGCTTCTGAAATGTGTTATTAACAAACTACTAAATGATCGAACGCAAATTACTGAATGATCGTTAACATCCTTGGTTATGTCCTATTGGTCTCCGGAAGGTCAAGGGGAGATAATAATAATTATTCGAACTTCTGTCTTGCTTCCATTTGAAGAGAAAGGGAAAAGTATCAGAGTTGAAGAGAGATCAATTTCCACGCTGATACCGTAGATGATGAAAGCAATCTTGAATTTTCTGGTCGATCATTGACCGAGATTACCACTGCCTTAAATGCAGAAAATAATCACATTGAAAATAATTCTTGTGTATGATCCATGAAATCGAACATCCTATTTAAATTCTTGAATAACACTTTTGCTCTTGTGTTATAATCCTGAAGATAAGTATGAACAGCCGTGCGTGCATTGTGCAATTTTTGTGGAATTTAGGATCCACCTTCGACCAGTTGGAAGTCAGTAAAGGAAGGTGGAGTTGGAAGTTAGCGAAGGTAAGCCGGCTACCCAACATTTGATCCTTCGAACCGTATAATTTCCCAATAATCCGGCTCGAAGGACCAATATATTGAACTACCGGAACCTTTTCAACATAGAGAGGGATAATTAGAGTACGCTGCCATAAACGTAATTAATTTCAAGGTTCAAGCAAACCCAGTCGTCTGGATTGTTGACTGCATAATTCATAACACAGCTCAAACATTTATTAAACATTTTATTACATATATACAATTGCTTAAAAACTATACTGGCGGAGTTCAACTGGGACACAATGATGCAAGCGACCCACTAAGCTGAATATTTTTTCCTCAAATGTGTTTGCTTACGACAAAATTGTTCTAATTTTTCGCCAATTTTTATAAATCCTGGAGGAAATTCCTATATGACTATTCAATGTAAATTCCTTCAAAAAACTCTTCAGGGATTCATCCGAAAGTTTCCTAAGGAATTATTTCAGAAACTCCTTCGAAAATTCCTTTAGTAATTCTCTCAGAATTTACTTAGGGAATACTTTTCGAAAATCCACTCAAGTTATGATTCAGAAAATCCTTCAATAATTAATTTGTAAATTCCTCCAAAAATACTTCCGGGAGCTTCTCCAGGAGTTCCAATTTTTTTTTCAAAAAGTCCGCCGGTAATTGCACATTTTTCAAGGAGTATCTTCGGAAAAGTTCTCCAGAAGTTTCTCCAGAAGTTTCTTCGAAAGTTTCTACAGGAAATCCTCTGAAAATTGAAGACTTTTGAATGACGAACATTCTTCTACAAAACTTTGGAAATTCCTTTTATAATTCGTTCGGATACTCCTAGAGCTTGGTCCTAGAATTTTCTAGATGAAATTCCAAATGAACTACTGTTTGAACTTCTGAATAAATGGAATTAATAAATAATAAAATAATTTCTGAATTAATTCCTGTAGATATTTCTGAAAATATTACTAAAAAAATTTTTGGATGAATTCCCTTAATAATCCTTAGAAGAATTTCTGAACAAATTTCCGGAAGAATTCTTCACGGAACTTACTAAAGTTGTCCTATACAAATTTCCAACGGGATTTGTCGGAAGTTAGTGGAATTCGAAAGCAACTCCTTTAAGAGGTTCCGAATAAGTTTCTGAATTTATTTGCGGAGGATTTTCCAAAGGAAGTCCGGTTGGAATTTAAAAATGAAAAACGAATTTTGATGGAATATTTAGAGGATTTCTGATAGAATTCCAAAAAAATGAAGGTCTGCCTGAAGAATGTTTTGGATGACTTAACAAATTAATTCCTGAAGGTTTGTCCCATTGAATTGTGTAAAGTATTTACAGAAAAATGTTTAGAAGACTTTCCAAAGAATTTCTGGATAAATTTACGAAATAACACCAGAATGATTATTTCAAGACTATTTTCGAGGGTTTTCTGGAGGAACTCTGGGATTAAATAGAAGTTTGGTAATGGATGGATTGTAATCCTGATATTTTGAGGATTTTCTTCGTTTGGTATCTTAATTTCAGTGTCAAAATAGGGTATTGTTTCACTTCTATACTGGATTAGTTATAGTTCTTATGCTGACGCCAAATTGTTGTTGAACCAACATTACCACAACTATGGCACCACCAGCGCTAAAGCTCAATAATTTGAAATGTGAAAAATAAGAAGTCCATAATATTAAACTTATTCTATGTTAAAATTTTCAACAGAGTTCAATAAATTAAATGTAGGTAGTATCAGCGTTGGAAACAGTTACTGTCAAAAATATGTATAGCAACTGCCATTATGGCGAATGTGGAAATGTTTGTAGAGGGCACTATGCCTTGAATCTACTTCTGTTTGGTTTTTCATGAAAGTTAGGACACAGACAAACTGACGTAACACTGATGAAATTCCTATCGACCATGTGCTCAACGGTCGTTTCAAATTCAACTGATGGCGATTTTCACAACCAGAGACGCACACATCGTATATCTTTGTATTTGACATTTCATACTAGACATTGTTGTTCTAAACTTCAAAGTAATTGTGCGATTTTTGTCTGTGGTTAGAATATAACAATACCAGTAACTATAAATTTTGGACGGTTAGTTGTTATTTCTATGCATTGAGAAAAATTAGAAATCTGTCCTGTGATTTTTTGTATAATAGGATTGTGGAGGAGTGCCGAAATTGGCGCTTCGATGTTGCATGAAGAAGAAGAAGCAGAAAGGTGATAATCGAAAAAATCTCCACGGGAAAGCATACAAAGAAGTTTTTTGAACTCTTCTCAAAAATTCTAAAAGCAATTTAATTAAAAACGGTAAGCAGTACGAGGTTGAACTGCTCTTCTACTGTAAAATAAACACAATATTTCTATTCTGAATTTTATTTTATGATATAACACTTAATACACAGTATAAGAAAAGTCCAAACCCGTACTGCTTATCGTTTGTAATTAAATTGGTTTTAGAATTTTTGATAAGTGTTTTGAAAACTTCTTCGTATGCTTTCCCGTGAAGATTTTTTCGATTATCATCTTTCTGCTTCTTCTTCTTAGTAACATCAAAGCGCCAATAACGACAGCCAAAATTTTTGAGCGAATCTACGGAATTGATGTTGAAGCAATCTGGCATCGCTGCAGTCGGTCGTCAAGCTCAGACCCGACCGCATTGCGTAGGCAAGAGCACGCAACTCAGGTTCAGTTCAATCAAAGTTAATTGCCTATTTCCGGGGATTAAACCACCCGACTTGAACGTCCAAGTCGGGTGGTTTAATCCCCGGAAATAGGCAATTAACTTTGATTGAACTGAACCTGAGTTGCGTGCTCTTGCCTACGCAATGCGGTCGGGTCTGAGCTTGACGACCGACTGGCAAATGCTTACACAACCTCACTTGATCAGTACCGTTGCTGATGAAGAATGTGTATAGCCGCCAGACATTCTAAATACTCACGCTCCTCTAATGTGGACGTGTACAATACACATGTGGAAGTATTGGCTTGAGAAATGGATTGCGAGTGATTTGACTATGCGTCCAATTTGGGAATCTCGAGCTCGTTCAGTAGCCGCTAGGTTGCGAAGGCCGACGGAGGTCCTTCGTAGCTTAGTTGGTTAAAGCACCAGTCTAGCGTACTGTAGGGTCATGGGTTCGAGTCCCATCGAAGGGAAAGTGGTTACCTCCAATACATTTTTCAAATCAATATCTTCCACATAACGTACATATTCACATATGAGTTTCCATAACATTGTAAATATACTAAGGTAAGTTTGGCAACTTTTGTCACTTTTACCTTTTGCCTGAATAATGGAAGTGGATATGGAATGCTCAATAAATTTCAGTAGTGGACAGTGGAGTCATTCCTTGAACATTCTTTGTCTGTATTACTTTTTATGCTAAAAGTTTTATTATAGATGATGAGAAACTCAAAATTTCAGTGCAGTATCTAGTATACAATCAAGATTCCCAATAATTTATTTTATTTATCATCAGACTAAGGCCGGAGTGGCCTGTGCTGCACATAAAAGACTTCTCCATTCAGCTCGGTCCATGGCTGCACTTCGCCAACCACGCAGTCTGCGGAGGGTCCGCAAGTCGTCCTCCACCTGATCGATCCACCTTGCCCGCTGTGCACCTCGCCTTCTTGTTCCCGTCGGATCGTTGTCGAGAACCATTTTCACCGGATTACTGTCCGACATTCTGGCTACGTGCCCGGCCCACCGCAGTCTTCCGATTTTCGCGGTGTGAACGATGGATGGTTCTCCCAACAGCTGATGCAACTCGTGGTTCATTCGCCTCCTCCACGTACCGTCCGCCATCTGCAGCCCACCATAGATGGTACGCAACACTTTCCTTTCGAAAACTCCCAGTGCGCGTTGGTCCTCCACGAGCATCGTCCAGGTCTCGTGCCCGTAGAGAACTACCGGTCTTATAAGCGTTTTGTAGATAGTCAGTTTGGTACGGCGGCGAACTCTATTCGATCGGAGCGTCTTGCGGAGTCCAAAGAACGTACGATTTCCAGCCACTATGCGTCTCCGAATTTCTCTGCTGGTATCGTTATCGGCGGTCACCAGTGAGCCCAAGTACACGAATTCTTCAACCACCTCGATTTCGTCACCACCGATAGAAACTCGTGGTGGGTGGCTCACATTGACCTCTCTTGAGCCTCTTCCTATCATGTACTTCGTCTTCGACGTGTTGATGACTAGTCCAATCCGTTTAGCTTCGCTTTTCAGTCTGATGTAGGCTTCCTCCATCCTCTCAAAGTTACGTGCCATGATATCAATGTCGTCGGCGAAACCAAATAACTGGACGGACTTCGTGAAAATCGTACCACTCGTGTCAATCCCTGCCCTTCGTATTACTCCTTCCAAAGCGATGTTGAATAGCAGACACGAAAGACCATCACCTTGCCGTAACCCTCTACGCGTTTCGAAGGGACTCGAGAATGCCCCTGAAACTCGAACCACGCACATCGCCCGATCCATCGTCGCCTTGATCAACCGTATCAGTTTATCCGGAAATCCGTTTTCGTGCATTAGCTGCCATAGCTGGTCCCGATCGATTGTATCATATGCGGCTTTGAAGTCGATAAATAGATGATGTGTGGGCACGTTGTATTCGCGGCATTTCTGCAATACCTGACGTATGGCGAACACCTGGTCTGTGGTAGAGCGTTCACCCATAAATCCTGCCTGGTACTGCCCCACGAACTCTCTTGCAATTGGTGTTAGTCGGCGGCATAAAATTTGGGAGAGTACCTTGTAGGCGGCGTTCAGCAATGTGATTGCGCGGTAGTTGCTACATTCCAGCTCATCGCCCTTTTTGTAGATGGGACACACGACACCTTTCATCCACTCCTGCGGCAGAACCTCATCCTCCCAAACCTTGGTAATCACCAAGTGCAGCGCTTTAGCCAGTGCTTCACCACCGTGTTTAAACAGCTCTCCTGGTAGTTTGTCAGCTCCAGGGGCTTTGTTGTTTTTCAGCCGGCCGATCTCCTCCTGGATTTCCTGGAGATTTGGAGCCGGAAGTCGCATGTCCTGCGCGCATGCTCCTAGGTTCATTACCATACCGCCACCGTTGTCTGCCATATCGCCATTCAGGTGCTCTTCGTAGTGCTGCCGCCACCTTTGGATCACCTCACGCTCGTTCGTAAGAAGGTTCCCGTTTATGTCCTTACACATACCGGGCTGTGGCACGTGGCCCTTACGTGAACGGTTCAACTTCTCATAGAACTTTCGTGCGTTATTTGCGCGGTAAAGTTCCTCCGTCTCTTCACGGTCTCGATCTTCCTGCTGACGCTTTTTCCTCCGGAAAATCGAGTTTTGTCTGTTCCGTGCCCGTTTGTATCGTGCCTCGTTCGCCCTCGTGCGGTGTTGCAGCAATCTCGCCCATGCTGCATTCTTCTCCTCAACTAACTGCTCACATTCGCCGTCATACCAGTCGTTTCTCTGATCCGGAGCCACCGTGCCTAGTGCAGCGGTTGCGGTGCTTCCAATGGCGGATCGAATAGCCATCTTCAAGAGATGCTGCGCCTAGCTGCTCTTCCGTTGGGAGTGCCACTTCCAGCTGCTGCGCGTAGTCTTGGGCTAGTCTACCGTCTTGTAACCGCCCAATGTTAAGCCGCGGCGGACGACTCCGACGCGTGTTGATCACCGTCGAGAGTTTTGAGCGCAGACATACTGCGACGAGGTAGTGATCGGATTCAATATTCGCACTGCGGTAAGTGCGTACGTTCGTGATGTCGGAGAAGAATTTACCGTCGATTAGAACGTGGTCGATTTGGTTTTCCGTTACTTGATTAGGTGATTTCCATGTGGTCTTGTGGATATTTTTGCGGGGAAAGAAGGTGCTTCGGACTACCATTCCGCGGGAGGCTGCAAAGTTTATGCATCGTTGGCCGTTGTCGTTCGATACGGTATGCAGACTATTCGGTCCGATGACCGGTCTATACATTTCCTCCCTTCCTACCTGAGCGTTCATGTCACCGATGACGATTTTGACGTCCCGCAGTGGGCATCCATCGTATGTCTGCTCCAGCTGCGCATAGAACGCTTCTTTCTCGTCGTCGGATCTCCCTTCGTGTGGGCAGTGCACGTTGGTGATGCTATAGTTGAAGAAACGGCCTTTTATCATCAGCTTGCACATCCTTGCGTTGATTGGCTGCCACCCAATCACGCGTTGGCGCATCTTTCCCAGCACTATAAAGCCTGTTCCCAGCTCGTTGGTGGTGCCACAGCTTTGGTAGAAGGTAGCCGCTCGATGCCCGCTCTTCCACACTTTCTGTCCTGCCAGCAGATTTCCTGCAGCGCTACGACATCGAAGTTGCGGGGATGTAATTCATCGTAGATTATCCTGTCGCAAACTGCGAAGCCTAGCGACTTGCAGTTCCATGTTCCAAGCTTCCAATCGTGATCCTTTATTCGTCGCCTAGGTCGTTGCCGATTGTATCGAGTCGTATTATCTTCTATGTCGTTCGTAATAGTTATTTTTAAAGGCGGCTTATTGGGCCTGCGCAAACCTCCTGTCTCGTCGGAGGGCCGTTGTGTCAGGGCTGTTAAGCGTCCCACCTAACACCAGGACGTGGGCTTGTGCACTTTGAGCGGCACACGGTCGCTTTGGCGGAGCCTACTTGCGGATTCATTTAGCTTTTTATAGAGGTTTAACAGGGCCCACTGTCAAACCCTACCACGTCCTAGGCAGGCGCCACAACTCGCAGATGGCCTGGGGAGGGATCGTCAAGCCCTTGGACATAGTCCCTGCTGCCCCCGAATGTTTGAAACTTGTTTCCATTAAATGAAAGTACTATGCTGCTGCTAAGGAAGGCGCCGCAACGCAAAATGGATTGATCCGTACATAAAATGACGCATTCATACACCAAAACAATTCAAAAATAATTGAATCTCAGTGGTTCAAATCTGCAGAAAATAACAGGTCTAGTTTTAATTCATTTTCTAAAATTTGGGAACTTTGTGGCCGTGCAGTTTGCGACGTCAATCGTCTAAACGCATGTGCTGTGGAGTGTGGGTTCGATTCCCGCCCCGGTAAGGAGAAAACTTTTCGTAAAGCGGAAAGTTCTCCACTGGTCCACTGGGTGTTGTGTAAAAATGTCCTTGTCCGTTGTCTCATTCTAGAAGTTAAGTGTTCAGTCTGTGCGACCTCTGGTCGAAGACGGTGATTCTGTCTTTTCTGTCTTTAAAAAAAAAATACTCACCCTGTTGCGGAACCACTGAGCACAACGGAGTGTGTTCGGTACCGCCCGTAGATGTCGGGACAGATCATATGACAAACAGCATGACGTTACAGTGACATGTGTCAGAGGAAGGTGATTAGCGAAAAATGTGAATCATATCAGTACAGCCGTACAATATTCTTATTAATAAACAAATATTAGTTATTTATCGCAGTCAGAAATAGTTTCCAAAGTAGGAATTTGATTCTAAGGGCAAAGGTGCCACAGAAGTGAATTGGTAGCAGATTTAAAGCTAGGTAAATTGAATTGTAATCTAAGAATGAATTTCGACGGTAAATACTTAACCCTGAATTATTTATAGATATCTATTCGCTAATAGTACGGTCCGTGGTAGTACGGTTGGATTTTTCTTATTTCCTAAAACTAGTAATTAAAAGTAAGTAAATGGATTAAAGAACCTTGTGAACACGCGAATTTGTTATTCTAAACATGCAAATTAATCTTAGGTTTGCTTACGCAAATTGTTCAGGAATGAAGTTTCGGATTTATAACTTGCGGAAACACGACAATGTAAGTTAATTTAAATAATCTGTTATCGTTTCGTGAGATAATCATAATATAATTGCAGCTTTGAAGCTGCGTATGCTGCTGTCAAAACGTGTGATCCACTTTCCGAAATCTATCCGAACATTCTTCAAAGATTGTCTTGCAGCCTAGTCGGACTGAAGATGTCTAGCGGTCTAACCAAACACTGCAGTAAGTGTGACCGACCGGACACGGCAGACAATCTAGTTGGGTGCGATCTATGTGATACATGGATGCACTATGGGTGTGCGAAAGTCACAGATTCCATCGCGGACGTGAATCGGAGCTGGAAGTGTGAAAGGTGCCGTGGTCGTGAGGAAGATACGATTTCCCGCGCAACAACCTCGAGTAGGCGGTCATCCCGCGCAGAACTCGGTCTGATGATGATGGAAGAGCAGAAGGCATTACGGTTGCGACGAATCATGGAGGAAGAGGCGGCGAAGGCAGCCGCCAGAAACCGGATCGCCGATGAAGAAGAAAGGTTTCTACGCAAAAAGTATGAATTGCTTCTGGCCGAAGCGGACGAAGCAGAGGATGGAGTCAGTCGGAAATCTAAACTGAGTAGTCGAGCAAGCCGTGAAAAAGTTCGGTCGTGGCTTAGCGAGCAGGAAGTCGGCACAGCTCAGCAAGGGACAGTGCCAGCCAGCAAGCGGGCGCCATCGCCATCTACAATGTTAGCTCAACAGTCGACAATTCCGATACCAACTACCACACCTGTATTTGCCGCCAGTACACCGGTCATCGTAGAACCGCACCCAGCATCCACTTCCACGCCAAACTCAGCCGATGACATCCAACAAGCAAGGAACCAAACGCTTCCGCCTAAATTGGTACCAGTAACAACAACCGGTAATTTCGTTTCCCGTACCGAAATAACATTCTCCAAACCTCAATTACCGTTGGTGAGTACACCGTTATTGGTCAGATCCAGTTCTTCTAACGGGATGAATAGTATCGTCACAAGTGGTGTTGGATTAGTTCAGCAGAAGAGTGATCCTCCGTCGATTGTCCACGAGTTGCCATCGTCTACTCGCGATCATTTATCAACGAGCGATGCTGGTATACCGATAATAACAGGCAGTTCAGTAAAACGTGACAATCACCCAGTAGTATTAGTTTCTAGTAGTAAGCAGCCAAATAGTGAAACTGTAGGTGTCAGTATGGCAAAAAGATCTTCCCTTAACTATGGATGTCCTATTGTATCTAGCGATAATGCCACTTTAGTTGCCCCCAATGCATTGGACCAAACGCTTTTTTCAACTGTCGGCCACACAACAATGGGGAAAGAGGGAATTCCTTTTCTGGGAGGGCCTTCGTTGAAGTACAGTGTTGCTGCTGTTGGAGATGCTTCGAAAATATGTGCACCGATGACTACTAAACCGTTATCATCGTTTCGTATCTATGAAGACTACCTGCATAAGCACTCAAACGTTCCGTTGTCGATACCAGTAGAGAGTGTGCCATTGCATAGTTCCAGTTGCCAACCAACGTGGGTCAATAATGGAATTCCCAGTACAGTCGTAGGGGGTACAGTTCCAACTAGTGTATCCAGCAGTCTAGTGCATACGGCTCCGTCGGCGCCAACCATATTCAGCATACCAGTTGTCCAAGCAGTTTCAGACCTGAGGCCTACGATTGTTCCCCCGAGCGGTGGAATACAACAACCACAACAATCGACTACTCCAACCCGAAGTGGACCGTCCGGCGAACAATTGGCTGCCCGACAAGTGATGCCAAGAGAACTTCCAATCTTTTAGAGCGACCCACAGGATTGGCCCCTATTTCATAGTTCGTTTAACAACACTACTGAAGCTTGTGGGTACAGCGATGCAGAGAATTTGGCGAGATTACAGCGTTGCTTGAAGGGGAATGGCCTGGAAGCAGTAAGGAGTTGATTGCTGATGCCTCAGTCAGTACCATATGTCATGGAAACAGTGCGGAGACTGTACGGCCGTCCGGAAATCCTGATGCATTCTCTTATGCATAAACTGCGTGCCGTTCCATCTCCGAAAACTGAAAATCTGCAATCACAGATAACATTCGGTCTGGCGGTGCAAAATGTAGTAGATCATATGACTATTGCCAATCTCGGGGACCATCTTTGGAATCCTACGTTGCTTCACGAGCTCGTAGAAAAGTTACCATCGCAACTTAAAATGCAGTGGTCGTATTTCAAGAACCGGTACACCTATACAAATCTGGCGGTATTCAGCGCATTCATGGCAGAGCTGGTGGTTATGGCTTCCGATGTTACACTTCCATTGGAAGCTATAAGTTTGAATACCAAGAACCAGAAACCGGTTAAAGATAAACCGAAATTATTCGTACACTCGGATGATCCACCGGAACGGAAACTGCAAGAAAAGGAATCTGCTTCAAGTGTCTTGGCGAAGAAAACATGCGTATACTGCGACAACGCAAACCATGAAATTGCGCAGTGTAGGCTATTCAAAGCGCTCGATATCGACGGCAAATGGAAAGCGGTAAAACAGAAAAACCTCTGTAGAAGTTGCCTGGTACCGCATCGAAAGTGGCCATGTCGCACGAAAAAAGAGTGCGGGGTAGACGGTTGCAGGATCCATCATCACACTCTTTTGCATTCATCAAGGAGCACATCGCTGACAACCGCAGAATTGCGTACTATGGGTTCAACCGGGAATGCATCGAACGTAGTGCATCAGAATCTTCATTGTGCGATGCCGTACTCCTTGTTCCGATATCTGCCGGTAACTGTACAAGGTAACGGCCAGCAAATCCGTACCTATGCCTTTTTGGATGACGGGTCTTCATCAACCCTTCTCGAATCTAACATCGCTTCGGCACTTGGCATCACGGGGATAACTGACAACCTCTGTTTGAGTTGGACAGGAAACATTTCGAGGGAAGAAAAAGAATCACAACGTGTCAGCCTTATTATCTGCGGCGGGGGTAAAAAGTTTAAACTACACAACGTAAGAACAGTGCAAGAGCTCCGATTACCCACACAGACGTTGTGCTACGAAGATCTGCAACGTTCTTTCCATCATCTGAAAGGTCTTCCTATTCACAGTTATACAGATGCGACGCCGGGGATCATCATCGGCATAGAACACGTCCGTCTTCTCACGGCTCAGAGAGTGCGCGAAGGAAGAGATAACGAGCCGGTCGCGATGAAAACACGTCTCGGTTGGTGTGTGTTCGGGAAAAACTCCGACACAACTGCAACAATAGAGCAGCTGAATCTTCATCATGACACGCAGGCAGGGAACCGAGAGCTTCACCAATGGATGCAACAGTTCTTCGCACTGGAGGAGTCAAGCGTGGTAGTTGTACCAGAATCTGAAGATGAAAAACGAGCGCGGCAAATAATGGAAACGACCACTCGGCGTGTGAATGGGGCTTTCGAAACTGGTTTGTTGTGGAAGTACAACCACACCCATTTTCCCGACAGTTACCCAATGGCATTACGGAGATTGAACGCGCTGGAGAAGCGATTTAGCAAGGATCCGGTTCTCGGAGCAAGAGTAAAAAAGCAGATCGAAGAGTACGAAGCGAAAGGGTACGCACATCGTATTACGCCGGCAGAGCTCCAAGCAACAGAACGGAGTAAGGTTTGGTACCTACCTCTAGGCGTGGTACAGAATCCGAAGAAGCCAGATAAGCTACGGTTGATTTGGGATGCTAAGGCGAGAGTTGGAGGAACATCATTCAACGACATGTTGTTGAAAGGTCCGGATCTTCTGGTGGGACTGATGTCAATACTGCTCAGATTCAGACAGAGAAACATTGCCATAGTAGGAGATATAAAGGAGATGTTCCACCAAATCAGAATAAGACACGAAGATAAACAAGCACAGCGCTTCCTATTTTGACAGGATCCAGAGTCGGTACCCCAGATATACGTAATGGACGTTGCTACATTTGGTGCAACATGCTCGCCATGTCTGGCGCAGTTCATCAAAAACAAAAATGCCAACCATTTCACGGAATCATTCCTCGGGCGGTGAAAGCTATCACGGAAAACCACTACGTGGACGATCTTTGGACAGCGTAGATACGGTAGAAGAAGCAGTGAAGTTGATCAACGAAGTGAAACAAATCCACTCGTATGCTGGTTTCGAAATCCGTAATTTCTGTTCCAATTCGGCAGCAGTTCTTGGTAGTATCGGGGAACCGGGTGCCCCAGCGGAGGTATCCTTAAATCTTGAAAATAATCTTGGGACAGAGTGTGTTCTTGGATTGGTTTGGAGACCGACTGAGGACGTATTCACCTTCGACCTGAGCTATATGAAGGAAGAAATTAAGAAGCTGATTGCAGATTCAGCGGCACCCACCAAACGTCAGGTTCTGCGTACCGTGATGTCGTTATTCGACCCACTGGGATTAATATCCCACTTCGTAGTGCATGGGAAGATTCTTATGCAGCAGATCTGGAGATGCGGAACAGACTGGGATGAACCCATTGCAGGAGAGTTGTTGCCAAAATGGCGTTATTGGTGTCTGTACATGCAGCGGCTTGGAGAAGTGACTGTGCCTCGCTGTTTCTTCAAAGGGATGAACAGCTATGCCCTCGAAGACGTCGAGGCCCATTTATTTGTGGATGCCAGTGAGGCGGCTTGTGCTGCAGTTTTGTATTTACGATGCATTCAGAACAGTGTTCCCAAATGTGCTCTAATAGCGGGCAAAACAAAAGTCGCTCCGCTAAAACCGATCTCTGTACCCCGTTTGGAGCTGCAAGCGGCTATGATAGGAACGAGGATGATGGACTCTGTGTTGCGGTCTTTGGATATCCATGTTAGCAGGCGATATCTCTGGTCTGACTACTCCACCGTGCTTTGTTGGTTGCGGTCCGATAGCCGTCGATATTATCAGTTTGTGGCTGTCCGAGTGGGGGAGATCCTCACGTTAACCAGTGCGGATGAGTGGCACTATGTGCCATCGAAAATAAATATCGCCGACGCAGCCACGAAATGGAAAGAAGGCCCTAGCTTCGATCCGAACGATTCATGGTTCACCGCACCGGAATTTCTGCGCAAGTCCCGGGATGAATGGCCAATGGAACCTGCGCAAAATGGATCAGAAACTGAAACTGAACTACGCTCTGTATTCCTATACCATGGAACAGTGCCTCAACTGTTATTGGATTTTAACAGGTTCTCCAACTGGCTCCGCCTAGTGAGGACAGCGGCTTATGTGCTGCGAGCAGTGCGCAGATTCAGGGGCGAAAAGTTTCTCCGTCCTAAAGTCTTGACCAAAGAAGAACTTTTGGAGGCAGAGAACATGATATGGCGTCAGGTACAGAACGAAGCGTATCCGGACGAATACGCAATCCTTCAGCGTAGTTTGACACAGGTCTCAAATCCAGTTTCAATCCCGAAGTCGAGTCCGCTGTATCGGCTTTCAGCATTCGTAGACGAATTTTGCGTGGTTCGAATGAATAGTAGGCTGAGTGCAGAGCAAACCTTATCGTATGGATTGAGGCATCCGATTCTACTTCCAAGACTGCATCCGGCGGTTCACCTTCTGGCGGAATATTACCATCGACGATATTTGCACGGTAACGCAGAAACGATTTGTAACGAGATGCGCCAAAAGTTCTTCATACCAGGGTTGCGAATCCTTATCCGTCAAGTGTCAAAGCAGTGTTTAACTTGCCGTATCAAGAAGTCGGTTCCCCAGCCTCCTATGATGGCTCCTCTACCCCAAGCTCGAACTCAAACTATGGTAAGGCCCTTCACTCACACGGGAGTGGACTACTTCGGACCGATAATGGTTAAGCAAGGGCGAAGCTTAAAGGTAGCTTAAAGGTGGGTGGCTCTGTTCACATGCCTCACAGTGGAGATAGTGCATAGTCTATCCACTCAATCGTGCATAACGGCCATAAGACGCTTCGTGGCTCGCCGAGGTGCACCAGAATCGTTCTATAGCGACAATGGCACAAACTTCATAGGTGCGAGTAATCTTCTGGCAAAGCAAATTCAGGACATTCAGGAAGATTGCGCGGTAACATTTACCAACTCAAACACAAGTTGGAATTTCAATCCACCAGCGGCGTCCCATATGGGCGGTTCGTGGGAACGAATGGTGCGTTCCATTAAAACGGCTATGCAGGCTATTTCAGACCATCCCCATCATCCGAGCGATGAAATTCTGGAAACGGTGGCCTTGGAAGCAGAATCAATAGTCAACTCTAGGCCGCTTATATACCGTATATACCATTGGATTCATCGGAAGAGGAGTCCCTCACGCCAAACCACTTTTTACTCTTTGGTACAAAAGGTGTAACACAACCAGCGACACCAACTACTGTGGCAGGAAATATTTACCGGGACAGCTGGCGGCTCGCACAATGCTTAGTCAACCTCTTCTGGTCCCGCTGGGTTCGTGAATACTTGCCAACCATAACCAGGCGTACCAAGTGGTTTGAGCCAGTCAAGCCATTGGAGCCAGGAGACATTGTGCTGATCGTTGACGAGGGGAAGCGAAATGGCTGGATACGAGGACGTGTAGTTGAAGTCACTAAAGCAGCCGATGGACAAGTCCGGCGTGCAGTTGTACAGACGAAGAATGGATTGGTAGTGCGACCTGCGGTGAAACTGACTCTCCTAGACCTTCGGACATCCGGACGGTCCGTAACTACACGGGAGGGGGGATGTTGCGGAACCACTGAGCACAACGGAGTGTGTTCGGTACCGGCCGTAGATGTCGGGACAGATCATATGACAAACAGCATGACGTTACAGTGACATGTGTCAGAGGAAGGTGATTAGCGAAAAATGTGAATCATATCAGTACAGCCGTAAAATATTCTTATTAATAAACAAATATTAGTTATTTATCGCAGTCAGAAATAGTTTCTAAAGTAGGAATTTGATTCTAAGGGCAAAGGTGCCACAGAAGTGAATTGGTAGCAGATTTAAAGCTAGGTAAATTGAATTGTAATCTAAGAATGAATTTCGACGGTAAATACTTAACCCTAAATTATTTATAGATATCTATTCGCTAATAGTACGGTCCGTGGTAGTACGGTTGGATTTTTCTTATTTCCTAAAACTAAGTAAGTAAATGGATTAAAGAACCTTGTGAACACGCGAATTTGTTATTCTAAACATGCAAATTAATCTTAGGTTTGCTTACGCAAATTGTTCAGGAATGAAGTTTCGGATTTATAACTTGCGGAAACACGACAATGTAAGTTAATTTAAATAATCTGTTATCGTTTCGTGAGACAATCATAATATAATTGCAGCTTTGAAGCTGCGTATGCTGCTGTCAAAACGTGTGATCCACTTTCCGAAATCTATCCGAACACACCCAATGTCCAAGTATTCGCTAGAAGTTACAATATATCCAATGGGAAAAATGGGGCTAACATCTCTGGGTTAGGCTCGAGGGGCCCCACTTGACAATTCAAAATTAGTAAACAAAAACATCATTTCAGGACTAATTTTCTGTGATGGAGTAATTGTTGTTAAGTAATTTGAATGATTTTATTTCTATTATCGTTATATACCACCTATTCCGTGCCGTGAAAATGTATTCGATTCTTTAATTGTAATAAGACCGTCATTCAACACAACACGGTTAGTACGGTGCAAAACAAATTTGAATATTTGGAACAATATTATCAGAAAATAACGCCCAGCCAAAAAATATCGTGAATTTTATGCTGGAGCCAAAACATAGATGGTGTCATCCGGCTGGTTATGAATGTTAAAATAGGATCGGATCATTTTGCAGCACCTCTTTCTTGTCCGCAAGAGTCTCGTTACGGCCGTCGCCGTTCAGTCGGTTGGCTTTTGATCTCCTCGTGGTGCTCATGCAGAACAATGGAGCCGGACCAGTGACCACGGTCGAAACAAATGTACAAAAATGCGTAATGTAGTGCATGGAAAAAAGTGATCCAGAAAGGGCATGTTTGTGCAGACATGAGACGATGAATTGTTATCAATGCAATGCCCTTGCTAATGCATCAATATATTAAAAAGCGACTTTGAAAAACATTTTTTGCAAACTGAAACAAGCCGTTACACATATTTATTAAAAATTATGGTCTCCGCAAAACATGGGGAGGAGGTAACTTCTTCTTCTTCTTATGAACGAGGCATGAAAATTTGAATCAGCAGAGTTTTGGGGCCGTGGAAAGTTCTTAAGATGGTTAGAGACCCCTCCTCTTGAAACCTGGTCTATACAATGAAACACTTATTTCATCGTAACTCGAGATCAAGCAAATGGAAACAAATCTGTGTGGAGGTTTTAGAAGATATGTTTCTGTGGTGGTTTGCAACGCCTCCCTTCTGGAAAGGTGTCCATCAAATGAACCAAAAATGTTTGTATAACTCGAGAATTAATCAGAGAATAAATCATTAGGCGAAGCAAAGTTCGACGGGTCTGCTAGAAAAAATAAATATTAAAATGGAAAAACTCTCCTATTTGTTAAAGAAGTTTTGAAAGTTTTTTTTTGCCCTCAAGTTGTTATGAGCAACTAATTCGATGGTGGGGAGGGTGGTGAGACATATTTAAAAAATATTTATATCGTTTATATGCCTGAATCAGAAGGATTTAACTTTGATCAGGAAGTGTGAATGCACCAAGATACTTTTATAATACGGGTGCAATAATGCGTACTTATTGTACACGACAAAAGCTTCGGAACATGTCTTTGAAACGGCCTATATGAGATACAATAGAGCTATCACATTCTTGCTCCCTGATTCAAAAGTCTTGCAAAGATATTAGAAAATGTTTGCACGAATTTTATCCATAATGACACTCTTGCTGGTAGAATCATACTCAAATCTGAATCATCGAGGTTTCATGCACTAGCTAACTCGCCTGCGGTTCTGTAGGGGCATCGCGCTTGAGTTTCGGCAGAATCGATCGCTTCGCTCACTCACCGAAAATGATTTCGTTCTAAAAAGCGTCAAACGCAATCGAGACGTATGTTTTGTTTATATATAATTAGCCATTGTTTTAGACGAAAAATAGTTAATTCAATGCATTCAACAATAAAGAACACGTAAATATCGCAATGATGTAAATTGCGATTCAAATCATGAGCAAATCTCTCGGCTAATTTGATGGGATTTGACTCACGCATGGTTTGAATCGCGATGAGATTTGAGATTTTGAGATTTTACCAACACTGGTGACACTGCCAGAGTACTAGTTAGAATGTAATAAACACACACTATCTTTTCCCGTCCGCAACGTTTCCAGTAGAGAGAATAGCTCAATAATATCAAATGTTGATTGATACTTTATGATTTCTAGTGATGCACGAAAACAAGATATGCTTCAGATTAATGTTTCTGAATAATAAATGTTGCAAACGGAAAAGAGAATGCTTCCCTAGGGCTTCTTCTATTGAAATATTTCATCAAATGCTTCAAAACCCAAATGAATCATTTGTTTGAGAAACTGCATAAGTCAATTTTACACAATTTCGAGAAAACAACGAAAAACTGTTTTTGAACAAATTGGCACCGAATCTTTCAATTCTTCGATACAGATCAATAGTTTTAGCAAAACTCAACACCCTGGGGCAATTCTGCAAAAACTAAGCAGTAATCCCAATTATTCCTTCAAAATGCGTGATATATGAGTTCAAACAAACGAAACAAATTTCATACATTCCTGAACAAAATTTTTTTCGTATTTTTTTGGAATACGTATTTTGGACAACGATTCAGAATATATAAAATCTCATTTTGGCACAAAATGTCATATGCAGTTTCAAACAAACGGTTCAAAGTACCGATCCAAGAAAGGCATCACTACCACTGAGGACTAAATTTGGGTTTTCATAGTAATTTTTAAACAATTGTCGTATCCAACAATTTTCATATCTCTAAGATACGCTAGTTTTGTGAAACCAGTGACATAAGTAATCAAATGAATTTTCTAAAATATTCATGCGCTGGTGGCACTAATCCTCAATGAACAAAACGCCTTACGTAGTTTACGTTGGGCGGTTTGTACATAACCCTTCTGATTTTTTTTTTAAAGCAAGCTATTCTCTACAGAACTCAGCAGAGGCCCGAGCAAAGCCCGACGAATCTGATTTAAAAAGCACCAGGCGAAATGAAACCAGAGGTGGACAGGAACTTCTAAGGCGAATTTTAAGAACTAATATTCACGATTTGAAAATGATGTCATTATCACTCGTATGAGATAATGGAAGGGGCTTTAAGCGTTATACAACACGGCAGACTCGAAACGTTGTTCTCTTCGGAAGAGTGCCGAAGATACCATGCACTAGACATCCCAGAAGAGGCCGTAGGCTTCATGATAGACCGCGTCACGAAGGCGTTTTGCCATCTATAGTGAATATTACAACGTCGTTTGTCCCATCCATCGTAGGATTCAGGAGTCTCAAGGCTCGAATTCAGTCAGACAGTTTGCTGCAACTGAGTAATCACGCATGATGGAAGACTCTCAATGGATATAGCGAGGAATTTTGGAGCGAAGGTTATGGAACAAAAACTAGCCTACCAAAAAGCTATTGGAATGCATAATAGAACAAAAGATGAATACTGAATGGTTTGAATGAAATGCCTGCAATAGTCATTGAGCATGGTACAAAACTAGACGCAACTGATCGTCGAGCAATTAAAAAAACTTCGTTCAACGACGATATTCGATTTTGAATATCCCCAACCATTGAAAGGCAATCTAATCCTTCACAAAAGAAAGGTCGAACAATCCACAAAGATTTACTGTTTGGCAGCAATATTGCGAGAATGTCAAAATGTGGCATTCCCAACCTAGACATCAATCCTTCAGCTTCAGCAGCAAGTTAACATACCACCGGAGAACAGCGTGCATAGAAAAGATTACCGAGACACTCGAGGATGCAGATGAACCATATTTGCACCACCCTTAGAAAAAAACCCAGATTAATCCACCTAGCGTTGGTGGTGCCTTTCTCGCATTTAGTTAAGACACCAACCTTATATGGGGTTTATACGGTACGATGTACCATTTTCTTCATAACTTTTAAACGCAATGACCGATCGTTATAAAATCAATAGTGATCAACAAGGCTTTGTCCCTGTCGAATGAAACTTGTTGAGAAAATCGTTAAGGATTACTATACAAAGTTGTCTAATGTTTTTATAGCTTTTACACACACATACACACACACAACATACACACACAGGCAGACAGACATGTGCTCAGCTCACGAGCTGAGTCGATTGGTATATAATACTGGGTCTCAGGCTTCTATAAAAGTTTGTTTTGAGTGAAATGATAGCCTTCGGTACAACTTAGTTGTACGAGAAAGGCAAAAAGCTATACAACGCGGCAGGAACCACAATTCCAGTCCTCAGGAGAGCCGGAGCTGTCGGACCTATCATCGCAATTTTGTTCATTTATTAGTTGTTTTTGGACAAATTTTATCTCATAATTAAATGATTGATGTGGTAAATTTTAATTCAAATAACTAGGAAGCTTGGTTGACTCGCAAGAGTCCTTCTGGTCCGCCTCTTAATTAAAATAGCTAAATCCTTCTAATTCTTTCCTTCCGCATTGGCGTTGAACCTAAAATTATAAATTTCAAAACACCTAAATAAATCCAGCCG